>NC_140993.1:57342903-58674647 GCF_052327205.1 Somniosus microcephalus | reverse complement strand
CCCCAGTCTCTCTCTCTCTCTTCCGTCTCTCTCTCCTCCCCAGTCTCTCTCTCTCTCTCTCCCCCCAGTCTCTCTCTCTCTCTCCCTCTCTCTCTCAGTCTCTCTCTCTCTCTCCCCCGTCTCTCTCTCTCTCTCCATCTCCTCTCTCTCTCTCTCTCTCTCTTCTCCCAGTCTCTCTCTCTCTCTCTCTCTCTCCCCCAGTCTCTCTCTCTCTCTCTCTTCTCTCCCCAGTCTCTCTCTCTCCCTCCTTCTCTCTCTCTCCCCAGTCTCTCTCTCTCTTCTCTCTCCCCCAGTCCTCTCTCTCTCTCTCTCTCCCAGTCTCATCTCTCTCTCTCCCCCAGTCTCTCTCTCTCTCTCCCCCAGTCTCTCTCTCGTCTCTCTCTCCCCCAGTCTCTCTCTCTCTTCTTCCCCCCAGTCTCTCTCTCTCTCTCTCTCCCCCAGTCTCTCGCTCTCTCTCTTCCCCCCAGTCTCTCTCTCTCTCTCTCTCTCCCCCCAGTCTCTCGCTCTCTCTCTTCCCCCCAGTCTCTCTTCGCTCTCTCTCTTCCCCCCAGTCTCTCGCTCTCTCTCTTCCCCCCAGTCTCTCGCTCTCTCTCTTCCCCCCAGTCTCTCGCTCTCTCTCTCTCCCCCCAGTCCGCTCTCTCTCTCCCCCAGTCTCTCTCTCTCTCTTCCCCCAGTCGCTCTCTCTCTATCCCCCGTCGTCTCTCTCTTCCCCCCCAGTCGCTCTCTCTCTTTCCCCCAGTTGCGCTCTCTCTTCCCCCCCAGTCACCCTCTCTTTCCCCGTCGCTCTCTCTCCCCCCAGTCGCTCTCTCTCTTCCCCCCCAGTCGCTCTCTCTCTTCCCCCCAGTCGCTTCTCTCTTCCCCCCAGTCGCTCTCTCTCTTCCCCCCAGTCGCTCTCTCTCTTCCCCCCAGTCGCTCTCTCTCTTCCCCCAGTCGCTCTCTCTCTTCCCCCAAGTCGCTCTCTCTCTTCCCCCCAGTCGCTCTCTCTCTTCCCCCAGTCACTCTCTCTCTTCCCCCCCAGTCGGTCTCTCTCTTCCCCCCAGTCACTCTCTCTCTCTTCTCCTCCAGTCTCTCTCTCTCTTCTCCCGACCCTCCTCCCCCAGTCTCTCTCTCTCCCTCCCCTCTCTCTCTCTTCCCCCCAGTCGCTCTCTCTCTTCCCCCAGTCGCTCTCTCTCTTCCCCCCAGTTGCTCTCTCTCTTCCCCGCAGTCGCTCTCTCTCTCTCTTCCAACAACAACATGCCCTCAAAAAACCCTCAGCACCGCCGGGCACTCCAGCTAGTCTATATATATAAAATAGCTCTTCTGTCTGTCCTTCCATCTGTCTGTCTGTCTGTCTGTCTGTCCTCTATACACTCAGTTATAGAGCATACCTACACATGTGTTACATCAAAAGAAAGCTTACGATTCCGGAATGGTCATATGCGTATTTACTTTTTGGTCAGACAAAAGTTGTGCTGACGGTATAGAAAAAACGTTCAAAATTCCGCTCATTATCTGCTCATTAGCATCGAGTGACATGAAGGTTGACCAATCGTACAGTCGAGCGATGCGACGGTCGACCAATCGCTGCGTCACGGGGGCGGGTTCATTGCGCGTGCGGGCGGGCCATCCTAGAGTCGAGTGACGTGATGATTGACCAATCCTACAGTGCAGTGACCTGACGGTTGACCAATCGGTGCGTGTGTGGGCGGGCCTAATCATTCTGAACTGAGGTGAGTGGCCGCCATCTTGATTCCTAACTCTTCATTTCTTTTTCCCACTTTCTGTGTGTTTCTTTTCAAATCTACATTTCCAGCAAAAAAAAAGTTGCTTTTAAAACACAAATTGTTTCAAAAAAAAGTTAATTAATTTGTAAATCTTTTCTCTAAGCTCTATAATTTTCCTACCTTTCACCGTTTTTGCAGGCCTCGAAGCCTGGGCCTCTGTTGCCCAGCCACGCCCGAGCTAGGCACCTCCCGTCCCGCTCAACAAGCGGCCCGCGATCGCCGCTGTCTTTCTAAAGGCTGGTGGTGCAGGGACTGAGGCGAGCGTAATCATCGCCGCCATCTTAGTAAAGGCAGGCGGGGCGGGAGTCAGTGCACGCGTCAATGTCGGCCCGGAGCGCGTGCGTCAACGTCGGCCCGGAGCGCGTGCGTCAACGTCTGCCCGGAGCGCGACCTGAGTCCGGCCGGGCCTCACGCGCTAGCTCGCGCACCGGCCAGCTCTGAGGCGCTGATGAGCGGCGGCGTCTCTCTCTCACTCTTCCGCGTGCGGCACGCAGGCCCAGCCTCAATCGGCGGTCTTAAAGCCGGCTCGGGCGGGGGGCAGGGGTCGGGAGGGAGGGAAGTGGGGTGAAGGGTTACCCCGGCAACCGGGCCCGGCCCTCTCTCACAGCCTCAAGCCGGCACACACGCCCGTTCCCAGGACTAGGCTCCAGCGCAGACCCAGCCGCAATCAGCGGTCTTGAAGCCGGCTCAGGCGGGGGGCCAGGGCTCAGGAGGGCGGGGCTCGGGAGGGCGGAGGGCGGGGCTCGGGAAGACGGGAAGGGGGGGAAGGGCGTCTCTCACAGCCTCAAGCCAGCTCACGCCCGTCCCCGGGGCTTGGCTCCATTTGCGGCAGTGGGCGACTCGCCCTCTCTCTCTCCTTCCCTCTGTCTCTCTCTCCTCCCCCACTCCCCCCTCCCCCTCCCCCCCTCTCCCCCGCTCCCTCGCCCCCTCCCTCCCCCCCCTCTCCCCCCTCCCTCCCCCCTCTCCCACTCCCTCCCCCCTCTCCCCCCTCCATCCCCCCTCCCTCCCCCCCTCCCCTCTTCCCCTCTCTCTCCCCCCTGCCTCACCCTCTCTCTCTCCCCCTCTCTCTCTGCCCCCTCCCTCCCCCTCTCTCTCTGTCCCCTCCCTCCCCCTCTCTCTCTGCCCCCTCCCTCCCCCTCTCTTTCTGCACCCTCTCTCCCCCTCTCTCTCTGCCCCCTCCCTCCCCTTCTCTGTCTGCCCCCTCCCTCCCCCTCTCTGTCTGCCCCCTCCCTCCCCCTCTCTGTCTGCCCCCTCCCTCCCGCTCTCTCTCTCCCCCTCCCTCCCCCTCCCTCCCCCTATCTCTCTCCCCCCTCCCTCCCCCTCTCTCGCTCCCCCTCCCTCCCCCTCCCTCCCCCCTCTCTCTCCCCCTCTCTCTGCCCCCTCCCTCCCCCTCTCTCTTTGCCCCCCTCCCTCCCCCTCTCTCCCCGCCCCCTCCCTCCCCCTCTCTCCCCGCCCCCTCCCTCCCCCTTTCTCCCCCTCTCTCTCTCCCCCCTCTCTCTCTCTCTCCCCCCTCTCTCTCTCCCCCCCTCTCTCTCTCTCCCCCCTCTCTCTCACCCCCTCTCTCTCCCCCTCTCTCTCTCCCCCTCTCTCTCTCTCCCCCCAGTCTCTCTCTCTCGCTCTCTCCCCCAGTCTCTCTCTCTCTCTCTCTCCCCCCAGTCTCTCTGCCTCTCTCTTCTCCCCCCAGTCTCTCACTCTCTCTTCTTCCCCCCTGTCGCTCTCTCTCTTCCCCCAGTCTCTCGCTCTCTCTCTTCCCCCCAGTCTCTCGCTCTCTCTCTTCCCCCCTGTCTCTCGATCTCTCCCTTCCCCCCAGTCTCTTGCTCTCTCTCTTCCCCCCAGTCGCTCTCTCTCTCTCTTCCAACAACAACATGCCCTCAAAAAAACCTTCAGCACCGCCGGGCACTCCAGCTAGTCTATATATATAAAATAGGTCTTCTGTCTGTCCTTCCGTCTGTCTGTCTGTCTGTCTGTCCTCTATACACACAAAAGTTATAGAGCGTACCTACACATGTATTACATCAAAAGAAAGCTTACGATTCCGGAATGGTCATAAGCATATTTACTTTTTGGTCAGACAAAAATTGTGCAGACGGTGTACAAAAAACTTTCAAAATTCCGCTCATTATCCGCTCATTAGCATCGAGTGACGTGAAGGTTGACCAATCGTACATTCGAGCGACGCGACGGTCGACTAATCGCTGCATCACGGGGGCAGGTTCGTTGCGTGCGCGGGCGGGCCATCCTAGAGTTGAGTGACGTGATGGTTGACCAATCCTACAGTTCAGTGACCTGACGGTTGACCAATCGGTGCGTGTGTGGGCGGGCCTAATCCTTCTGAGCTGAAGTGAGTGGCCACCATCTTGATTCCAAACTCTTCACTTCTTTTTCCCACTTTCTGCGTGTTTATTTACAAATCTACATTTCCAGCAAAAAAAAAAGTTGCTTTTAAAACACAAATTGTTTTTAAAAAATGTTAATTAATTTGTAAATCTTTTCTCTAACCTCGATAATTTTCCTACCTTTCACCGTTGTTGCAGGCCTCGAAGCCTGGGCCTCTGTTGCCCAGCCACGCCCGAGATAGGCACCTGCCGTCCCGCTCAACAAGCGGCCCGCGATCGCCACCATCTTTCTAAAGGCTGGCGTCGCGGGACTGAGGCGAGTGTAGCCATCGCCGCCATCTTAGTAAAGGCGGGCAGGGCGGGAGTCAGCTCGCATCAACATCAGCCCGGAACGCGCACGTCAACGTCGGCCTGGAGCGCAACCTGAGTCCGGCCAGCTCTGAGGCGCTGATGAGCGGAGGTGTCTCTCTCTCAATCTTCCCCGAGTGGCAAGCAGGCTCAGCCGCAATCGGCTGTCTTGAAGCCGGCTCGGGTGGGGGGGAAGGTTGGGAAGGGTTACCCCGGCAACCGGGCCCGGCCCTCTCTCACAGCCTCAAGCCGGCTCACGCCCGTTCCCGGGGCTTGGCTCCAGCGCAGGCCCAGCCTCTCTCCCACCTGCCTCCCCCTCTCTCTCTGCCCCCTCCCTCCCCCTCTCTCTCTCCCCCTCTCTCTCTGCCCCCTCCCTCCCCCTCTCTCTCTGCCGCCTCCCTCCCTCTCTCTCTGCCCCCTCACTCCCCCTCTCTGCCCCCTCCCTCCCCCTCTCTCTCTGCCCCCTCCCTCCCCCTCTCTCTCTGCCCCCTCCCTCCCCCTCTCTGTCCCCTCCCTCCCCCTCTCTGCCCCCTCCCTCCCCCTCTCTGCCTGCCCCCTCCCTCTCTCTGTCTGCCCCCTCCCTCTCTCTGTCTGCCCCCTCCCTCCCTCTCTCTGCCTGCCCCCTCCCTCCCTCTCTCTGCCTGCCCCCTCCCTCTCTCTGTCTGCCCCCCTCCCTCCCTCTGTCTGCCCCCTCCCTCCCTCTGTCTGCCCCTTCCCTCCCACTCTCTGTCTGCCCCCTCCCTCCCCCTTTCTGTCTGCCCCCTCCCTCCCCCTCTCTGTCTGCCCCCTCCCTCCCCCTCTCTGCCCCCTCCCTCCCCCTCTCTGCCTGCCCCCTCCCTCCCCCCTCTCTGTCTGCCCCCTCCCTCCCCCCTCCCTCCCCCCTCCCTCCCTCCCTCCCCCCTCCCTCCCCCCTCCCTCCCCCCTCTCTCCCCCCTCTCTGTCTGCCCCCTCCCTCACCCTCCCTCCCCCTCCCTCCCCCTCTCTCCCCCTCCCTCCCCCTCTCTCCCCCTCCCTCCCCCTCTCAATTCAATTCAATTCAAATCGCTTTATTGGCATGACAAGTTACATCTTTTGTTGCCAAAGCATCGGAAGACATTCATGTTTGTTCACAAAAATACAGATCTATCCATACAGTGTATAAACAGATATATCCCTGAGTGTATAAATATACTTTCATATAATTTATATATACTCTTTTATTATATTTAGTGGTTGTCCCTCTGTTTATGGCAAGCTGTAACATAGTTGGCCGCTAGTGTTACGCAATTTCTCTCTTCCCCTAGTAGGTATGGGAGTTTTTGGTCGTCATTCAAATTTCTGAATTCCGGGCATAGTTTTGTGAATTTTGTGTAGAAATTCTCCCTTATGCCCTGATATTTTCTACAAGCTGTGAGGAAGTGCATCTCTGTCTCCACCACTCCCTGACTGCAGTGAGAGCATATCCTGTCCTCTCTTGGTAGCTGGGTCTGTCTGTGTCTACCTTTTTCGATCGCCAGGTTATGTTCACTAAGTCTGTACATTGTCAAAGTTTTTCTCAGTTTGCTATCCTTTACCATGGTCAGGTAATCAGCCATGTTGTATTGTCTGTTTAGGGCCAAGTAGCAATTGAGTTTGCTTTGGGTTTTTGTTGTTTCTGCCCAATATGACAGATATTTTTCCTTTTGCTTAGCGACGATTGTGTTGGGTCGAATTCTTTGTGTTACGCTGTCACTGTCCTGGGGCTGGTTATTGTTAGTAGTGTTAGTAGTTACTTCACTGAGTCCCAGGACTAGTTGACTGAGGGTATTCTTCTTTATGGTCCTCTCTTGGCATTTCAGGGCTTCATAATGATAGCATTGGGGGTTGCTCATTTCTAGGTGTTTCCAAAATTTGGTGGCTCTTTTTTGGATAGTGATTATTAATGGATATTGGCCTAGTTCTGCCCTGCATGCATTGTTTACAGTTTTCCTTTGAGTCCGGAGGATACTTTTACAGAATTCTGCATGTAGGATCTCAATTGGGTGTTTGTCCCATTTTGCAAATTCTTGTTGTGTTAGCGGTCCCCACACCTCACTGCCATAGAGTGCAATTGGTTCAATTACTGATTTGAAAATTTTGAGCCAAATGCTAATTGGGATTTCTATTTGGATTGATTTTTTAATGGCATAGAAAGCCCTTCTTGCTTTCTCTTTCAGTTCATTCACAGCCAGTTTGAAATTTCCCGTAGAACTGATTTTTAAGCCCAAGTATGTGTAGTTAGTGGTTTGTTCAATTTTGGTTGTTCCTAGTGTGAAATTTATTTTGGGTCCATGATGTCTGGATCTTTGCTGGAACACAAGGACTTTGGTTTTTTGGGGATTTATTGTCAGGGCCCAAGTCTGGCAGTACGACTCCAACAGATCCAGGTTCTGCTGTAGACCCTCCTTAGTTGGTGACAGCAGAACCAGGTCGTCTGCATAGAGGAATTTAACCTTGGATTCATATAGGGTGAGGCCGGGTGCTGTAGATTGTTCAAGTAGTTTTGCCAACTCATTTATGTAAATATTAAAGAGTGTCGGTGAGATTGGCGAGCCCTGCGTCACCCCCCGCCCCTGTGGGAAGTATTTTGTTTGTTTGTCTCCAATTTTAACTGCACATTTGTTGTTTGTATACATTGATTTAATTACATCATATGTTTTTCCCCCTACCCCGCTTTCGATAAGTTTCAGGAATAAACCGTCATGCCAGATGGAGTCGAAAGCCTTCTGGAAATCTATAAAGCATGCGTAGATTTTGCTTTTGTTTTGATGAACGTGTTTGTCAATTAGGGTCTGTAGGGTGAAGATATGATCTGATGTTCTATAGTTTGGCAGGAATCCAATTTGGCTTTTTCTCAAGACATTGTGCTCCTCAAGGAAGTTTACAAGTCTTTTGTTTATGATGCTACAGAATACCTTCCCCAGGTTACTGTTTACACAGATGCCTCGATAGTTATTTGGGTCGACTTTGTCCCCACTTTTGTATATGGGCGTTATGAGTCCTTTGTTCCAGATATCAGGGAAGTAACCGACACTCAGAACCAAGTTGAAGAGTTTTAGGATAGCCAGTTTCATTTTATCGTCTGTGTGTTTAATCATCTCGCTTAGTATGCCGTCTGCCCCGCAAGCTTTTCCTGGCCGCAGGTCCTTGAGTTTTTCAAAAAGTTCTTTTTCTGTTATTATGGAGTCTAGCGGGTTTTGGTTATCTTTTATGGCCATTTCTAGCTTTTCCAGTTTTTTGCATATTTGGTGTTGCTCTGGCCTTAGTGTGTTTTTCTGGTATAATTTTTCAAAGTGGTTTTCCCATGTGTCTCCATTTTGAATGGCCAATTTGTCGTGTTGTTTTTTGTGTAATGTATTCCAGTTGTCCCAGAAACAATTGGAATCAATGGATTCCTCAATGGAGCTGAGTGTATTCTTAATATATTGCTCTTTTTTGGTTCTGAGTGTGTTTCTGTATTGTGTTAGTGCCTGATAATAAGTAAGGCGTAATTCCTCGTTTTCTGGATGTCTGTGTTTTTGGTTTGATATTTTTCTATGTTTTTTCCTCATGTTATTGCAATCTGGGTCAAACCATTTTTCATAGTTTTTTGTTTTGGGTTTGTTCTTGCGAGCTTTCAAGTTTGACCTTGTTGCCAAATTATCAAAAATATTGTTTAGTTTATTCACTGCCCGGTTTACGCCTTCTTTATTGTGAGTGTATATGTTATCCAGAAAGGTGTCCAAGCGAGCTTGAGTTGATTCATTGCTAATTGCTTTCTGGTATTTTTCCGTGTCGTTTTTGGCCCATCTGTACGATTTTTTGGTGTTGTACAGTTTACTGGGTTGTGTTTCTGTGTTGTTTGTTTCTGTCTTTTTCTTTCTCTCCCCCTCTCTCTCTCCCTCTCTCTCTCTCTCTCACCCCTCTCTCTCTCCCCCCTCTCTCTCCCCCTCTCTCTCTCTCCCCCTAGTCTCTCTCTCTCTTCTCCCCCCAGTCGCTCTCTCTCTTCTCCCCCCGTCTCTCTCTCTCTCTTCTCCTCCCAGTCTCTCGCTCTCTCTTCTTCCCCCAGTCGCTCTTGAATATTGGTGATATTTTGAAAATTGATTAGATTTTGAACTTTGCAAGATGATATTTTGAACATTGAGAGATGGTATTTTGAACATTGGGAGATGGTATTTTGAACATTGGGAGATGGTATTTTGATCATTGGGAGATGGTATTTTGAACATTGATGATATTTTTGAACATTGATGTTATTTTGAACATTGAGAGATGATATTTTTAAAATTGATGAAATTTTTGAACATTGATAATGTTTTCAACATTGAGAGATGATATTTTGGACATTGAGTGATGATATTTTGAACATTGAGAGATCGTATTTTGAACATTGATGATATTTTGAACATTGAGGGATGATATTTTGAAAATTGAGAGATGATATTTTGAACAGTGATATTTTGAATATTGAGAGATAATATTTTGAATATTGAGAGATGGTATTTTGAACAATGATGATATCTGGAACATTGGGTGAATATATATAGAACATTGATGACAGATGATATTTTGAACATTTAGTGATGATATTTTGAACATTGAGTGATGATATTTTGAAAACTGACAGATGGTATTTTGAACATTGATGTTATTTTGAACATTGATAGATGATATTTTGAATATTGGTGATATTTTGAACATTGATGATATTTTCAACATTGAGAGATGATATTTTGACAATTGAGAGATGATATTTTGAACATTGAGAGGTGAGCTTTTGAACACTGAGTGATGATATTTTGAACATTGATGATATTTGGACCTTTGAGTGATGATGTTTTAAACATTGTGTGATGATATTTTGAACATTGAGTAATGATATTTTGAACATTCAGTGATGAAATTTTGAACATTGATAATATTCTTAAAATTGAGAGATGATATTTTGAACAGATTGAGAGATGGTATTTTGTACATTGAGTGATGATATTTTGATCATTTATGTTATTTTGAACATTGAGAGATGATATTTCGAACATTCAGTGATCATATTTTGAACAATGAGAGAAGATATTTTGAACATTGTGAGATGATATTTTGAACATTGTGAGATGATATTTGAACATTGAATGACGTTTTTTGAACATTGAGAGATGATATTTTGAACTTTGCGAGATGATATTTTGAACAGTGAGAGATGATATTTTGAACATTGAGTGATGGTATTTTGAACATTGAAGATATTTTCAACATTGAGAGATGATATTTTGTACATTGAGAGATTATATTTTGAACATTGATGATATTTTGAACATTGAGAGATGATATTTTGAACATTGAAGATATTTTCAACATTGAGAGATGATATTTTGTACATTGAGAGATGATATTTTGAACATTGATGATATTTTTGAACATTGATGATATTTTCAACATTGAGAGATGATATTTGGAACATTGATGATATTTTGAACATTGAGAGATGATATTTGGAACATTGATGATATTTTGAACATTGATGATATTTTCAACATTGAGAGATGATATTTTGAACATTGAGAGATGGTATTTTGAACAATGATGATATCTGGAACATTGAGTGAATATATATAGAACATTGATGATAGATGATATTTTGAACATTGAGAGATGATATTTTGATCATTGGGAGATGATATTTTGAACATTGAGAGATGGTATTTTGAACATTGGGAGATGGTATTTTGATCATTGGGAGATGATATTTTGAACATTGATGATATTTTTGAACATTGATGTTATTTTGAACATTGAGAGATGTTATTTTTAAAATTGATGAAATTTTTGAACATTGATGTTTTCAACATTGAGAGATGATATTTTGGACATTGAGTGATGATATTTTGAACATTGAGAGATGGTATTTTGAACATTGATGATATTTTGAACATTGAGTGATCATATTTTGAACATTGAGAGGTGATATTTTGAACATTGAGTGATGATATTTTGAACATTGACAAAAGATACTTTGAACATTGTGAGATGATATTTTGAACATTGAGAGATGATATGTTGAAAATTGTGTGATGGTATTTTGAACATTGGGAGATGGTATTTTGAACATTGATGATATTTTGAACATTGAGATATGATGTTTTGAACATTGAGAGGTGAGATTTTGAACATTGAGTGATGATATTTTGAACTTTCAGAGATGATATTTTGAACATTGGTGATATTTTGGACATTGATGATATTTTGAACATTGAGAGATGATATTTTGACAATTGAGAGATGATACTTTGAACATTGAGAGGTGAGATTTTAAATGTTGATGATATTTTGAACATTGAGTAATAATATGTTGAACATTGATAATATTTTCAACATTGCGAGATTGTAATTTGAACATTGATGATATTTTCAACATTGCGAGATGATATTTTGAATATTGATGATATTTTGAACATTGTTGACATTTTGAACATTGAGAGACGATATTTTGAACATTGAAGATATTTTCAACATTGATGAAATTTTCCAAATTGCGAGATGATATTTTGAACATTGAGAGATGATATGTTGAAAATTGTGTAATGGTATTTTGAACATTGGGAGATTGTATTTTGAACATTGATGATATTTTGAACGTTGAAATTATTTTGATCATTGAGTAATGATATTTTCAACATTGATGATATTTTCAACATTACGTGATGATTTTTTGAACATTGAGAGATGATATTTTGACAATTGAGAGAATATATTTTGAAGATTGAGAGATGATATGTTGAAAATTGTGTGATGGTATTTTGAAGATTGAGAGGTGAGATTTTGAACATTGAGTGATGATATTTTGAACATTCAGAGATGGTATTTTGAACATTGATAATATTTTGAACATTGATAGATGATATTTTGAACATTGGTGATATTTTGGACATTGATATTATGAACATTGAGAGATGATATTTTGACAACTGAGAGATGATAATTTGAACATTGAAGTTAATTTGACAACCGAGAGATGATAATTTGAACATTGAAGATATTTTCAACATTGAGAGATGATATTTTGTATATTGAGAGATGATATTTTGAACATTGATGATATTTTGAACATTGATGATATTTTGAACATTGAGAGATGATATTTTGAACATTGAAGATATTTTCAACATTGAGAGATGATATTTGAACAATTTTGAGATGATATTTTTAACATTGGTGATATTTTTGAACATTGATGTTATTTTGAACATTGAGAGATGATATTTTTAACATTGATGAAATTTTTGAACATTGATGATGTTTTCAACATTGAGAGATGATATTTTGAACATTGAGAGATGATATTTTGATCATTGATGATATTTTGAACATTGAGTGATGATATATAGAACATTGATGGATGATATTTAGAACATTGAGTGCTGATATTTTGAACATTGAGTGATGATAATTTAAAGATTGTGAGATGATATTTTGAACATTGATAGATGATATTTTGAACATTGAGAGATATTTTGAACATTGTGAGAAGATATTTTGAACGTTGAGTGATGATAATTTAATCATTGAGAGATGATATTTTGAACATTGAATGATATTTTGAACATTGATGATATTTTGAACATTGAGTGATGATATTCTGAACATTGAGAGGTGATATGTTGAAAATTGTGTGATGGTTTTTTGAACATTGAGTGATGATAATTTAAAGATTGTGAGATGATATTTTGAACATTGATAGATGATATTTTGAACATTGAGAGATATTTTAAACATTGAGAGAAGATATTTTGAACGTTGAGTGATAATTTAAACATTGAGAGATGATATTTTGAACATTGAATGATATTTTGATCATTGAGAAAAGATATGTTGAAAATTGTGTGATGGTATTTTGAACATTGAGTGATGATATTTTGAACATTGAGAGATAGTATTTTGAACATTGATGTTATTTTGAACATTGATAGATGACATTTTGAATATTGGTGATATTTTGAAAATTGATTAGATTTTGAACTTTGCGAGATGATATTTTGAACATTGAGAGATGATATTTTGAACATTGAGAGATGGTATTTTGAACATTGGGAGATGGTATTTTGATCATTGGGAGATGATATTTTGAACATTGATGATATTTTTGAACATTGATGTTATTTTGAACATTGAGAGATGATATTTTTAAAATTGATGAAATTTTTGAACATTGATGATGTTTTCAACATTGAGAGATGATATTTTGGACATTGAGTGATGATATTTTGAACATTGAGAGATGGTATTTTGAACATTGATGATATTTTGAACATTGAGTGATCATATTTTGAACATTGAGAGGTGATATTTTGAACATTGAGTGATGATATTTTGAACATTGACAAAAGATACTTTGAACATTGTGAGATGATATTTTGAACATTGAGAGATGATATGTTGAAAATTGTGTGATGGTATTTTGAACATTGGGAGGTGGTATTTTGAACATTGATGATATTTTGAACATTGAGATATGATGTTTTGAACATTGAGAGGTGAGATTTTGAACATTGAGTGATGATATTTTGAACTTTCAGAGATGATATTTTGAACATTGGTGATATTTTGGACATTGATGATATTTTGAACATTGAGAGATGATACTTTGAACATTGAGAGGTGAGATTTTAAATGTTGATGATATTTTGAACATTGAGTAATAATATGTTGAACATTGATAATATTTTCAACATTGCGAGATTGTAATTTGAACATTGATGATATTTTCAACATTGCGAGATGATATTTTGAATATTGATGATATTTTGAACATTGTTGACATTTTGAACATTGAGAGACGATATTTTGAACATTGAAGATATTTTCAACATTGATGAAATTTTCCAAATTGCGAGATGATATTTTGAACATTGAGAGATGATATGTTGAAAATTGTGTGATGGTATTTTGAACATTGGGAGATTGTATTTTGAACATTGATGATATTTTAAACGTTGAAATTATTTTGATCATTGAGTAATGATATTTTCAACATTGATGATATTTTCAACATTACGTGATGATTTTTTGAACATTGAGAGATGATATTTTGACAATTGAGAGAATATATTTTGAAGATTGAGAGATGATATGTTGAAAATTGTGTGATGGTATTTTGAAGATTGAGAGGTGAGATTTTGAACATTGAGTGATGATATTTTGAACATTCAGAGATGGTATTTTGAACATTGATAATATTTTGAACATTGATAGATGATATTTTGAACATTGGTGATATTTTGGACATTGATATTATGAACATTGAGAGATGATATTTTGATAACTGAGAGATGATAATTTGAACATTGAAGTTAATTTGACAACCGAGAGATGATAATTTGAACATTGAAGATATTTTCAACATTGAGAGATGATATTTTGTATATTGAGAGATGATATTTTGAACATTGATGATATTTTGAACATTGATGATATTTTCAACATTGAGAGATGATATTTGAACAATTTTGAGATGATATTTTTAACATTGGTGATATTTTTGAACATTGATGTTATTTTGAACATTGAGAGATGATATTTTTAACATTGATGAAATTTTTGAACATTGATGATGTTTTCAACATTGAGAGATGATATTTTGAACATTGAGAGATGATATTTTGATCATTGATGATATTTTGAACATTGAGTGATGATATATAGAACATTGATGGATGATATTTAGAACATTGAGTGCTGATATTTTGAACATTGAGTGATGATAATTTAAAGATTGTGAGATGATATTTTGAACATTGATAGATGATATTTTGAACATTGAGTGATGATATTCTGAACATTGAGAGGTGATATGTTGAAAATTGTGTGATGGTATTTTGAACATTGAGTGATGATATTTTGAACATTGAGTGCTGATATTTGAACATTGAGTGATGATAATTTAAAGATTGTGAGATGATATTTTGAACATTGATAGATGATATTTTGAACATTGAGAGATATTTTAAACATTGAGAGAAGATATTTTGAACGTTGAGTGATATTTTGATCATTGAGAAAAGATATGTTGAAAATTGTGTGATGGTATTTTGAACATTGAGTGATGATATTTTGAACATTGAGAGATAGTATTTTGAACATTGATGTTATTTTGAACATTGATAGATGACATTTTGAATATTGGTGATATTTTGAAAATTGATTAGATTTTGAACTTTGCGAGATGATATTTTGAACATTGAGAGATGATATTTTGAACATTGATGATATTTTTGAACATTGATGTTATTTTGAACATTGAGAGATGATATTTTTAAAATTGATGAAATTTTTGAACATTGATGATGTTTTCAACATTGAGAGATGATATTTTGGACATTGAGTGATGATATTTTGAACATTGAGAGATGGCATTTTGAACATTGATGATATTTTGAACATTGAGTGATCATATTTTGAACATTGAGAGGTGATATTTTGAACATTGAGTGATGATATTTTGAACATTGACAAAAGATACTTTGAACATTGTGAGATGATATTTTGAACATTGAGAGATAACATTTTGACAATTGAGAGATGATATTTTGAACATTGAGAGATGATATGTTGAAAATTGTGTGATGGTATTTTGAACATTGGGAGATGGTATTTTGTACATTGATGATATTTTGAACATTGAGATATGATGTTTTGAACATTGAGAGGTGAGATTTTGAACATTGAGTGATGATATTTTGAACATTGAGAGATGATATTTTGACAATTGAGATGATACTTTGAACATTGAGAGGTGAGATTTTAAATGTTGATGATATTTTGAACATTGAGAGGTGAGATTTTAAATGTTGATGATATTTTGAACATTGAGTAATAATATGTTGAACATTGATAATATTTTCAACATTGCGAGATTGTAATTTGAACATTGATGATATTTTCAACATTGCGAGATGATATTTTGAATATTGATGATATTTTGAACATTGTTGACATTTTGAACATTGAGAGACGATATTTTGAACATTGAAGATATTTTCAACATTGATGAAATTTTCCAAATTGCGAGATGATATTTTGAACATTGAGAGATGATATGTTGAAAATTGTGTGATGGTATTTTGAACATTGGGAGATTGTATTTTGAACATTGATGATATATTGAACGTTGAAATTATTTTGATCATTGAGTAATGATATTTTCAACATTGATGATATTTTCAACATTATGTGATGATTTTTTGAACATTGAGAGATGATATTTTGACAATTGAGAGAATATATTTTGTAGATTGAGAGATGATATGTTGAAAATTGTGTGATGGTATTTTGAAGATTGAGAGGTGAGATTTTGAACATTGAGTGATGATATTTTGAACATTCAGAAATGGTATATTGAACATTGATGATATTTTGAACATTGAGAGATGATATTTTGAACATTGAAGATATTTTGAACATTGATGATATTTTCAACATTGAGAGATGATATTTGAACAATGGGAGATGATATTTTTAACATTGGTGATATTTTTGAACATTGATGTTATTTTGAACATTGAGAGATGATATTTTTAACATTGATGAAATTTTTGAACATTGATGATGTTTTCAACATTGAGAGATGATATTTTGAACATTGAGAGATGATATTTTGATCATTGATGATATTTTGAACATTGAGTGATGATATATAGAACATTGATGGATGATATTTAGAACATTGAGTGCTGATATTTTGAACATTGAGTGATGATAATTTAAAGATTGTGAGATGATATTTTGAACATTGATAGATGATATTTTGAACATTGAGAGATATTTTGAACATTGAGAGAAGATATTTTGAACGTTGAGTGATGATAATTTAAACATTGAGAGATGATATTTTGAACATTGAATGATATTTTGAACATTGATGATATTTTGAACATTGAGTGATGATATTCTGAACATTGAGAGGTGATATGTTGAAAATTGTGTGATGGTATTTTGAACATTGAGTGATGATATTTTGAACATTGAGTGATGATATATAGAACATTGATGGATGATATTTTGAACATTGAGTGCTGATATTTGAACATTGAGTGATGATAATTTAAAGATTGTGAGATGATATTTTGAACATTGATAGATGTTATTTTGAACATTGAGAGATATTTTAAACATTGAGAGAAGATATTTTGAACGTTGAGTGATGATAATTTAAACATTGAGAGATGATATTTTGAACATTGAATGATATTTTGATCATTGAGAAAAGATATGTTGAAAATTGTGTGATGTTATTTTGAACATTGAGTGATGATATTTTGAACATTGAGTGATGATATTTTGATCATTGAGAGATAGTATTTTGAACATTGATGTTATTTTGAACATTGATAGATGACATTTTGAATATTGGTGATATTTTGAAAATTGATTAGATTTTGAACTTTGCGAGATGATATTTTGAACATTGAGAGATGGCATTTTGAACATTGATGATATTTTGAACATTGAGTGATCATATTTTGAACATTATGTGATGATATTTTGAACATTGAGAAAAGATACTTTCAACATTGAGAGATGATATTTTGAACATTGAAGGATAATATTTTGACAATTGAGAGATGATATTTTGAACATTGAGGGATGATATGTTGAAAATTGTGTGATGGTATTTTGAACATTGGGAGATGGTAGTATGAACATTGATGATATTTTGAACATTGATAGACGATATTTTGAATATTGGTGATATTTTGAATATTTATGATATTTTTAACATTGATGATATTTTGAACATTGAGTGATGATATTTTGAACATTGAGAGATGATATTTTGACAATTGAGAGATGATATTTTGAACATTGAGAGATGATATGTTGAAAATTGTGTGAAGGTATTTCAAACATTGAGTGATGATATTTTGAACAATGAGAGATGGTATTTTGAACATTGATGCTATTTTGAACATGCATAGATGATATTTTGAATATTGGTGATATTTTGAACATTGAAGATATTTTGAACATTGAGATATGATATTTTGAAAATTGAGAGGTGAGATTTTGAACATTGAGAGATGATATTTTGAACATTGAAGATATTTTGAACATTGATGATATTTTGAACATTGAGAGATGATATTTTGAACATTGAAGATATTTTGAACATTGATGATATTTTCAACATTGAGAGATGATATTTGAACAATGGGAGATGATATTTTTAACATTGGTGATATTTTTGAACATTGATGTTATTTTTGAACATTGAGAGATGATATTTTTAACATTGATGAAATTTTTGAACATTGATGATGTTTTCAACATTGAGAGATGATATTTTGAACATTGAGAGATGATATTTTGATCATTGATGATATTTTGAACATTGAGTGATGATATATAGAACATTGATGGATGATATTTAGAACATTGAGTGCTGATATTTTGAACATTGAGTGATGATAATTTAAAGATTGTGTGATGATATTTTGAACATTGATAGATGATATTTTGAACATTGAGAGATATTTTGAACATTGAGAGAAGATATTTTGAACGTTGAGTGATGATAATTTAAACATTGAGAGATGATATTTTGAACATTGAATGATATTTTGAACATTGATGATATTTTGAACATTGAGTGATGATATTCTGAACATTGAGAGATGATATGTTGAAAATTGTGTGATGGTATTTTGAAGATTGAGAGGTGAGATTTTGAACATTGAGTGATGATATTTTGAACATTGGGAGATTGTATTTTGAACATTGATGATATTTTGAACGTTGAAATTATTTTGATCATTGAGTAATGATATTTTGAACATTGATGATATTTTCAACATTACGTGATGATTTTTTGAACATTGAGAGATGATATTTTGACAATTGAGAGAATATATTTTGAAGATTGAGAGATGATATGTTGAAAATTGTGTGATGGTATTTTGAAGATTGAGAGGTGAGATTTTGAACATTGAGTGATGATATTTTGAACATTCAGAGATGGTATTTTGAACATTGATAATATTTTGAACATTGATAGATGATATTTTGAACATTGGTGATATTTTGGACATTGATATTATGAACATTGAGAGATGATATTTTGACAACTGAGAGATGATAATTTGAACATTGAAGTTAATTTGACAACCGAGAGATGATAATTTGAACATTGAAGATATTTTCAACATTGAGAGATGATATTTTGTATATTGAGAGATGATATTTTGAACATTGATGATATTTTGAACATTGATGATATTTTGAACATTGAGAGATGATATTTTGAACATTGAAGATATTTTCAACATTGAGAGATGATATTTGAACAATTTTGAGATGATATTTTTAACATTGGTGATATTTTTGAACATTGATGTTATTTTGAACATTGAGAGATGATATTTTTAACATTGATGAAATTTTTGAACATTGATGATGTTTTCAACATTGAGAGATGATATTTTGAACATTGAGAGATGATATTTTGATCATTGATGATATTTTGAACATTGAGTGATGATATATAGAACATTGATGGATGATATTTAGAACATTGAGTGCTGATATTTTGAACATTGAGTGATGATAATTTAAAGATTGTGAGATGATATTTTGAACATTGATAGATGATATTTTGAACGTTGAGTGATGATAATTTAAACATTGAGAGATGATATTTTGAACATTGAATGATATTTTGAACATTGATGATATTTTGAACATTGAGTGATGATATTCTGAACATTGAGAGGTGATATGTTGAAAATTGTGTGATGGTATTTTGAACATTGAGTGATGATATTTTGAACATTGAGTGCTGATATTTGAACATTGAGTGATGATAATTTAAAGATTGTGAAATGATATTTTGAACATTGATAGATGATATTTTGAACATTGAGAGATATTTTAAACATTGAGAGAAGATATTTTGAACGTTGAGTGATAATTTAAACATTGAGAGATGATATTTTGAACATTGAATGATATTTTGATCATTGAGAAAAGATATGTTGAAAATTGTGTGATGGTATTTTGAACATTGAGTGATGATATTTTGAACATTGAGAGATAGTATTTTGAACATTGATGTTATTTTGAACATTGATAGATGACATTTTGAATATTGGTGATATTTTGAAAATTGATTAGATTTTGAACTTTGCGAGATGATATTTTGAACATTGAGAGATGATATTTTGAACATTGAGAGATGGTATTTTGAACATTGGGAGATGGTATTTTGATCATTGGGAGATGATATTTTGAACATTGATGATATTTTTGAACATTGATGTTATTTTGAACATTGAGAGATGATATTTTTAAAATTGATGAAATTTTTGAACATTGATGATGTTTTCAACATTGAGAGATGATATTTTGGACATTGAGTGATGATATTTTGAACATTGAGAGATGGTATTTTGAACATTGATGATATTTTGCACATTGAGTGATCATATTTTGAACATTGAGAGGTGATATTTTGAACATTGAGTGATGATATTTTGAACATTGACAAAAGATACTTTGAACATTGTGAGATGATATTTTGAACATTGAGAGATGATATGTTGAAAATTGTGTGATGGTATTTTGAACATTGGGAGATGGTATTTTGAACATTGATGATATTTTGAACATTGAGATATGATGTTTTGAACATTGAGAGGTGAGATTTTGAACATTGAGTGATGATATTTTGAACTTTCAGAGATGATATTTTGAACATTGGTGATATTTTGGACATTGATGATATTTTGAACATTGAGAGATGATATTTTGACAATTGAGAGATGATACTTTGAACATTGAGAGGTGAGATTTTAAATGTTGATGATATTTTGAACATTGAGTAATAATATGTTGAACATTGATAATATTTTCAACATTGCGAGATTGTAATTTGAACATTGATGATATTTTCAACATTGCGAGATGATATTTTGAATATTGATGATATTTTGAACATTGTTGACATTTTGAACATTGAGAGACGATATTTTGAACATTGAAGATATTTTCAACATTGATGAAATTTTCCAAATTGCGAGATGATATTTTGAACATTGAGAGATGATATGTTGAAAATTGTGTGATGGTATTTTGAACATTGGGAGATTGTATTTTGAACATTGATGATATTTTGAACGTTGAAATTATTTTGATAATTGAGTAATGATATTTTCAACATTGATGATATTTTCAACATTACGTGATGATTTTTTGAACATTGAGAGATGATATTTTGACAATTGAGAGAATATATTTTGAAGATTGAGAGATGATATGTTGAAAATTGTGTGATGGTATTTTGAAGATTGAGAGGTGAGATTTTGAGCATTGAGTGATGATATTTTGAACATTCAGAGATGATATTTTGAACATTGATAATATTTTGAACATTGATAGATGATATTTTGAACATTGGTGATATTTTGGACATTGATATTATGAACATTGAGAGATGATATTTTGACAACTGAGAGATGATAATTTGAACATTGAAGTTAATTTGACAACCGAGAGATGATAATTTGAACATTGAAGATATTTTCAACATTGAGAGATGATATTTTGTATATTGAGAGATGATATTTTGAACATTGATGATATTTTGAACATTGATGATATTTTCAACATTGAGAGATGATATTTGAACAATTTTGAGATGATATTTTTAACATTGGTGATATTTTTGAACATTGATGTTATTTTGAACATTGAGAGATGATATTTTTAACATTGATGAAATTTTTGAACATTGATGATGTTTTCAACATTGAGAGATGATATTTTGAACATTGAGAGATGATATTTTGATCATTGATGATATTTTGAACATTGAGTGATGATATATAGAACATTGATGGATGATATTTAGAACATTGAGTGCTGATATTTTGAACATTGAGTGATGATAATTTAAAGATTGTGAGATGATATTTTGAACATTGATAGATGATATTTTGAACATTGAGAGATATTTTGAACATTGTGAGAAGATATTTTGAACGTTGAGTGATGATAATTTAAACATTGAGAGATGATATTTTGAACATTGAATGATATTTTGAACATTGATGATATTTTGAACATTGAGTGATGATATTCTGAACATTGAGAGGTGATATGTTGAAAATTGTGTGATGGTATTTTGAACATTGAGTGATGATATTTTGAACATTGAGTGCTGATATTTGAACATTGAGTGATGATAATTTAAAGATTGTGAGATGATATTTTGAACATTGATAGATGATATTTTGAACATTGAGAGATATTTTAAACATTGAGAGAAGATATTTTGAACGTTGAGTGATAATTTAAACATTGAGAGATGATATTTTGAACATTGAATGATATTTTGATCATTGAGAAAAGATATGTTGAAAATTGTGTGATGGTATTTTGAACATTGAGTGATGATATTTTGAACATTGAGAGATAGTATTTTGAACATTGATGTTATTTTGAACATTGATCGATGACATTTTGAATATTGGTGATATTTTGAAAATTGATTAGATTTTGAACTTTGCGAGATGATATTTTGAACATTGAGAGATGATATTTTGAACATTGATGATATTTTTGAACATTGATGTTATTTTGATCATTGAGAGATGATATTTTTAAAATTGATGAAATTTTTGAACATTGATGATGTTTTCAACATTGAGAGATGATATTTTGGACATTGAGTGATGATATTTTGAACATTGAGAGATGGCATTTTGAACATTGATGATATTTTGAACATTGAGTGATCATATTTTGAACATTGAGAGGTGATATTTTGAACATTGAGTGATGATATTTTGAACATTGACAAAAGATACTTTGAACATTGTGAGATGATATTTTGAACATTGAGAGATAACATTTTGACAATTGAGAGATGATATTTTGAACATTGAGAGATGATATGTTGAAAATTGTGTGATGGTATTTTGAACATTGGGAGATGGTATTTTGAACATTGATGATATTTTGAACATTGATGATATTTTGAACATTGAGATATGATGTTTTGAACATTGAGAGGTGAGATTTTGAACATTGAGTGATGATATTTTGAACATTGAGAGATGATATTTTGACAATTGAGATGATACTTTGAACATTGAGAGGTGAGATTTTAAATGTTGATGATATTTTGAACATTGAGTAATAATATGTTGAACATTGATAATATTTTCAACATTGCGAGATTGTAATTTGAACATTGATGATATTTTCAACATTGCGAGATGATATTTTGAATATTGATGATATTTTGAACATTGTTGACATTTTGAACATTGAGAGACGATATTTTGAACATTGAAGATATTTTCAACATTGATGAAATTTTCCAAATTGCGAGATGATATTTTGAACATTGAGAGATGATATGTTGAAAATTGTGTGATGGTATTTTGAACATTGGGAGATTGTATTTTGAACATTGATGATATTTTGAACGTTGAAATTATTTTGATCATTGAGTAATGATATTTTCAACATTGATGATATTTTCAACATTACGTGATGATTTTTTGAACATTGAGAGATGATATTTTGACAATTGAGAGAATATATTTTGAAGATTGAGAGATGATATGTTGAAAATTGTGTGATGGTATTTTGAAGATTGAGAAGTGAGATTTTGAGCATTGAGTGATGATATTTTGAACATTCAGAGATGGTATTTTGAACATTGATAATATTTTGAACATTGATAGATGATATTTTGAACATTGGTGATATTTTGGACATTGATATTATGAACATTGAGAGATGATATTTTGACAACTGAGAGATGATAATTTGAACATTGAAGTTAATTTGACAACCGAGAGATGATAATTTGAACATTGAAGATATTTTCAACATTGAGAGATGATATTTTGTATATTGAGAGATGATATTTTGAACATTGATGATATTTTGAACATTGATGATATTTTCAACATTGAGAGATGATATTTGAACAATTTTGAGATGATATTTTTAACATTGGTGATATTTTTGAACATTGATGTTATTTTGAACATTGAGAGATGATATTTTTAACATTGATGAAATTTTTGAACATTGATGATGTTTTCAACATTGAGAGATGATATTTTGAACATTGAGAGATGATATTTTGACAATTGAGATGATACTTTGAACATTGAGAGGTGAGATTTTAAACGTTGATGATATTTTGAACATTGAGTGATAATATGTTGAACATTGATGAGATTTCCAACATTGCGAGATGATATTTTGAACATTGATGATATTTTGAACATTGAGAGATGATATTTTGAGCATTGAAGATATTTTGAACATTGAAGATATTTTCAATATTGAGAAATGATATTTTGAACATTGAGAGATGATATTTTGTACTTTGATAATATTTTTAATATTGAGAGATGATATTTTGAACATTGAGAGATGATATTTTGAACATTGAATGATGATATTTTGAACATTGATGATATTTTGAAATTTGAGTGATAATATGTTGAACATTGATGATATTTTCAACATTGCGAGATGATATTTTCAACATTGATGATATTTTCAACATTGATGATATTTTGAGCATTGAGAGATGATAATTTGAATATTGTGAGATGATATTTTGAACATTGAGTGATGATATTTTGAATATTGAGAAATGATATTTTGAACAATGATGATATTTGGAACATTGATAGATTATATTTTGAACATTGAGTGCTGATATTTTGAACATTGAGTGATGATATTTTGAACATTAAGTAATGACATTTTGAACACTGTGTGATGATATTTTGAACATTGATGATATTTGGAACTTTGAGTCATGATATTTTAAACATTGATGATATTTTGAACATTGAGAGATGATATTTTGAACATTCAGTTATGATATTTTGAACATTGAGTGATGATATTTTGAACTTTGAGACATGATATTTGGAACCTTGAGTGATGGTATTTGGAACATTGAGTGATGATATTTTAAACATTGAGAGATGAAATTTTTTGAACATTGAGTGATGATATTTTGACCATTGAGTAATGATATTTTGAACATTGAGTGATGATATTTTGAACTTTGAGAGATTATATTTTGAACATTGAGTGGGGATAATTTGAACATTGAGTGATGATATTTTGAACATTGACAGTTGATATTTTGAACATTGATGATATTTTGAACATTGAGTGATGATACTGTGAACTTTGATGAAATTTTGAACATTGAATGATGATATTTTGAACTTTGAGAGAAGATATTTTGAACATTGAGAGATGATATCTTGAACATTGAGAGATGATATTTTGAACATTGAGAGATGATATTTTGAACATTGAGAGATGATATTTTGAACATTGTGAGATGAGATTTTGATCTTTGATGATATTTTGAACATTGATGATATTTTGAACATTGAGAAATGATATTTTGAAAATTGAGAGATGATATTTTGAACATTGAGTTGGAGATTGAGAGATGATATTTTGAACATTGATATTTTGAACATTGAGAGATGATATATTGAACATTCAGTGATGATATTTTGAACATTGATGATATTTTCAACATTGCGAGATGATATTTTGAACATTGATGATATTTTCAACATTGATGATATTTTGAGCATTGAGAGATGATAATTTGAATATGGTGAGATGATATTTTGAACATTGAGAAATGTTATTTTGAACATTGCGAGATGATATTTTGAAAAATAGAGATGATATTTGGAACATTGCGTGATGATATTTTGAACATTGAGTGAGGATATTTTGAACATTGAATGATGCGTTTTTGAACATTGAGCGATGACATTTTGAACATTGAGAAATGTTATTTTGAACATTGCGAGATGATATTTTGAAAAATAGAGATGATATTTTGAACATTGAGTGATGATATTGTGAACTTTGATGATATTTTGAACATTGAGTGATGATATTTTGAACATTGAGAGATGATATTATGAACATTGAGCGATGACATTTTGAACATTGAGTGATGATATTTTGAACTTTGAGGCATGATATTTGCAACCTTGAGTGATGATATTTTGAACATTGAGAGATTATATTTTGAACATTGAGTGGGGATAATTTGAACATTGAGTGATGATATTTTGAACATTGACAGTTGATATTTTGAACATTGATGATATTTTGAACATTGAGTGATGATACTGTGAACTTTGATGAAATTTTGAACATTGAATGATGATATTTTGAACTTTGAGAGAAGATATTTTGAACATTGAGAGATGATATCTTGAACATTGAGAGCTAATATTTTGAACATTGAGCGATGACATTTTGAACATTGAGTGATGATATTTTGAACTTTGAGTCATGATATCTTGGGCTAGATTTTCAGTATAGACAGTTTTGGGGCGCTAACCTTAGCGCCCGCCCGAGGTTAGCGCCCGCCCCAAAGTAGCGCCCCGTTGCCGGAAATTCAGTGGCTTCGCCCTAAGAGGTTGGTGGAGCGCTAAAAGAGGCGTTCCACTACTATCTTTAGGCGCTAAGCCGGCGGTCCAGAGGGATAGCGCCCAGGCGGGGCGCAGCGCACGGCAGACACTCTGGTGCCAGTAAGCTCTTAAAGGGGAAGGGGGTATATGTGCTTTTTTCAAAGGCAGAGTCTGGGGGAAACGAGGTGGTGGTGGTGGTGGTGGTGGTGGTGGTGAATACACCGTTCACAACAGCACACTGGATCCCTCCACACAACACATGCAGACTGCCTGTTATAGTGCAGGAGGAGTGCCCTTTAATTTGCGCTCCCCAGGGGTGTGTTGCGTTCCATTTTACAAACGCTCTGGACGCCAGCCGCACAATGGGGCGGTCCGACTGAAGTTTGGATTCGGGGCGGCCAAAGGGCGTTGCACGAGGATGTGACGTCATTTTCTGCGCGCGCATCCGGGCGGGCGCTAAACTTTGCGCCGGCGCTAACGGGCAACTTAATTTGGGGCGGGGCGCAAACTGCGCTGCGCCCGGGCGCTACACGCATAGCGCCCGAAAATCACTGCTCTTAAGGCGCTAACTGCTGGCGCAAGCAACTGAAAATCTAGCCCCTGGACCCTTGAGTGATGATTTTTGGAACATTGAGTGATGATATTTTGAACATTGAGAGATGATATTTTGAAACTTGTGAGATGAAATTTTGAACATTGATGATATTTTGAACATTGAGAGATGATATTTTGAATATTGAGAGATGATATTTTGAACATTGATGATATTTTGAACATTGATGATATTTTGAACATTGAGAGATGACATTTTGAACAATGAGAGATGTTATTTTGAACATTTAGTTATGCTATTTTTAACATTGAGTGATGAGATTTTGAACATTGAAGATATTTTGAATATTGATGATATTTGGAACATTGAGTGATGATAATTTGAACATTGAGAGATGATATTTTAAACATTGAGTGAAGATATTTTGAACATTGTGAGATGATATTTTGAACTTGATGATATTTTGAACATTGATGTTATTTTGAACATTGAGAAATGAAATTTTGAAAATTGAGAGATGATATTTTGAACATTGATTATATTTGGAACATTGAGAGATGGTATTTTGAACATTCAGTGATGATATTTTGAATAATGATAATATTTTTAACATTGAGAGATGATATTTTGAACAGATTGAGTGATCGTATTTTGAACATTGAGTGATAATATTTTGAACATTGTGAGATCATATTGTGAACATTGAGTGATGATCTTTTGAACACTGATGATATTTTGAACATTGATTAATAATATTTTAACATTGAGTAATGAAATTTTAACATTGACTGATGATATTTTGAACAATGAGAGATGGTATTTTGAACAATGAGTGATGGTATTTTCAACATTGAGTGATTATATTTTGAACATTGTGTGATGATATTTTGAACTTTGAGACATGATGTTTGGAACATTGAGAGATGATATTTTGAACATTGAGAGATGATATTTTGAACATTGATGATATTTTGATCATTGATGATATTTTGATCATTGAGAGATGATATTTTGATCATTGAGAGATGACATTTTGAACAATGAGAGATGTTATTTTGAACATTTAGTTATGCTATTTTTAACATTGAGTGTTGAGATTTTGAACATTGAAGATATTTTGAATATTGATGATATTTTGAACATTGAGAGATGGTATTTTGAACATTAAGTTGAACATTGAGAGATGATATTATAAACATTGATGATATTTTGAACATTGAGAGATGATATTTTAAACATTGTGAGATGATTTTTTGAACATTGAGTGATGTTATTTTGAACATTGAGTGATGATATTTTGAACATTGTGAGATGAGATTTTGAACTTTGATGATATTTTGAACACTGATGTTATTTTGAACATTGAGAAATGAAATTTTGAAAATTGAGAGGAGATATTTTGAACATTGAGTTGAACATTGAGAGATGATATTTTGTACATTGATGATATTTGGAACATTGAGAGATGGTATTTTGAACATTCAGTGATGATATTTTGAACAATGTTAATATTTTTAACATTGAGAGATGATATTTTGAACAGATTGAGTGATGGTACTTTGAACATTGAGTGATAATATTTTGAACATTGTGAGATCATATTGTGAACATTGAGTGATTATCTTTTGAACACTGATGATATTTTGAACATTGAATAATAATATTTTGAACATTGAGTGATGATATTTTGAACATTGAGTGATGATATTTTGAACAATGAGAGATGATATTTTGAACATTGAGAGATGATATTTTGAACATTGAGAGATGATATTTTGAACATTGATGATATTTTGAACACTGAGTGATTATATTTTGAACATTGATGATATTTTGAACATTGACTGATGATATTTAGAACATTGATGATATTTTAAACATTGAGAGATGATATTTTGAACATTCAGTGATGATATTTTGAACATTGACAATATTTTTAACATTGAGAGATGATATTTTGAACAGATTGAGTGATGGTATTTTGAACATTGTGTGATGATATTTTGAACATTGCAAGATGATATCGTGAACATTGAGTGATGGTGTTTTGAACATTGATGATATTTGGAAGATTGAGTGATGATATTTTGAACATTGAGCGATGATATTTTGAGCATTGAGTGATGATATTTTGAACATTGAGAGATGATATTTTAAACATTGTGAGATGAGATTTTGAACTTTGATGATAATTTGAACATTGATGTTATTTTGAACATTGAGAAATGAAATTTTGAAAATTGAGAGATGAGATTTTGAACATTGAGTTGAACATTGAGAGATGATATTTTGAACATTGATGATATTTGGAACATTGAGAAATGGTATTTTGAACATTCAGTGATGATATTTTGAACAATGATAATATTTTTAACATTGAGAGATGATATTTTGAACAGATTGAGTGTTGATATTTTGAACATTGAGTGATAATATTTTGAACATTGTGAGATCATATTGCGAACATTGAGTGATGATCTTTTGAACATTGATATTTTTAACATTGAATAATAATATTTTGAACATTGAGTGATGATATTTTGAACATTGAGTGATATTTTGAACAATGAGAGATGATAATTTCAACAATGATTGATGGTATTTTGAACATTGAGTGATTATATTTTGAACATTGTGTGATGATAGTTTGAACTTTGAGACATGGGCCTAGAAATTCGGTTGGTAGCGCCAGCGATTAGCGCCTAAAGAGCCCGAGAATTGGGGCGTTACCCAATGTTCGGGCGGGCGCAGTGAATATAGCGCCACCTCCCATATTGAGTATTCTTTTAGCGCCGGCGCTAACTCTTTGCGCGCCCCGCGGGCGCAGGCAGATCATGACGTCATTTCAGTGTGCAACGCCTTTTTGGTGCCCCGGACCGGATATTCGGTGGCGCCCGGAACCTTTGCGCCTAGCACTGTTAGTGACAGTTCGATGGAATGTTACCAGGCCCTTCTCATAGTTGGGGGTGCTATTTAAAGGGGGCAGCGCTAGTATAAAAACTGCAGCCACTTGGCCTGTTCATTGTGATCATTGCTGGAGAGAGTTGGTGAGCTACTGTGGAGCAGATTTTTTGGAATTTAGCCTTAGAATACTTGGGACCTTGAAACCTGTCCGGAGCAGTTGGAGCGCTACACCTAACAGCGTTTTAACCGACTGGCATCGGAATGGGAGCTGCTTTGGATGGCAACACCCTCATGGCCGGACACTGTGAAGGGGCAGAGAGACGGCGGGAGAGAGGGCCGGAATTGGCCAGAAGGAGGAGGGGCAATGGAGGTCGGCCAATCCGAGGGTACACTGCGAGGGTATTCAAGCAGCAGGTCTCATACCTTGCAATGTCAGAGAAGCAGTGTGTGCGAAGGCTCCGATTCGGGACAGAACATCTCGACGGCGCTCCACTGCGGACACCAACTCCTCCAAAGCCTCAGTGCTGAAGCGCTCTGCTCGCTGTCTCACCTTCTCCATCCTGACCAAGTTTTTTGCGCCAGAGAAGGAAAAGCGCCGATTCTGAGGCCTACAGGGCATTGAGAGTGGAAGCTGAGGCTGACTGACCCAACCCTTTAAGAGCCGGCCGGCGCCTGGAAGTCTCGAGGTTATCGGTAATTGAGATCACCTGCGCTGCGCCCGTCCGCGCCGATATTGGGTAGTGCCGGAAGTTTTGCACCTTAGGAGGCCCGTGCAATGTCTGAATTCGTGCCTCAATCCCCTTTGGGGGCGATGCAACCCAATATCGCGCCAGGCGGCGATAAGTTTCGTCTGGCTATAAACTTTGCGCAGCGCCAGTTCTAACGCCTCAAGCGGGGCGATACCCAATTTCTAGGCCATGATGTTTGGAACAATGAGAGATGATATTTGAAACATGGTGTGATGATATTTTGAACATTGAGAGATGATATTTTGAACAATGAGAGATGTTATTTTGAACATTTAGTTATGCTATTTTGAACATTGATAGATGATATTTTGAACATTGATGATATTTGGAACTTTGAGAGATGATATTATAAACATTGATGATATTTTGAACATTGAGAGATGATATTTTGAACATTCAGTGATGAAATTTTGAATATTGATAATATTTTTAACATTGAGAGATGATATTCTGAGCAGATTGAGTGATGGTATTTTGAACATTGAGTAATGATATTTTGAACATTGTGAGATGATATTGTGAACATTGAGTGATGATCTTTTGAACATTGGTGATATTTTGAACATTGAGTGATGATATTTTGAAAAATGAGAGATGATATTTTGACCATTGAGAGATGATATTTTGAACATTGTGAGATGATATTTTAAACATTGATGATATTTTGAACTTTGATGATATTTGGAACTTTGAGAGATGACATTATAAACATTGATGATAATTTTAACATTGAGTGATGTTATTTTGAACAGATTGAGTGATGGTATTTTGAACATTGAGTAATGATGTTTTGAACATTGTGAGATGATATTGCAAACATTGAGTGATGATCTTTTGAACACTGATATTTTGAACATTGAATGATGATATTTTGAACATTGATGATATTTTGAACATTGAGTAATGATATTTTGAACATTGACTGATGATATTTTGAACAATGACAGATGATGTATTGAACATTGAGTGATGATATTTTGAAAAATAAGAGATGATATTTTGACTGTTGAGAGATGATATTTTGAACATTGAGAGATGATATTTTGAACATTGTGAGATGATATTTTGAACATTGAGAGATGATATTTTGAACATTGTGTGATGGTATATTGAATATTAAGAGATGATATTTTGAACATTGTGAGGTGATATTTTGAACATTGTGTGATGATATTTTAAACATTGAGAGATATTTTGAACATTGAGTGATATTTTCAAAATTGAGTGATATTTTGAACATTGTGAGATGTTATTTTGAACATTGAGTGATGATATTTTGAACATTGTGAGATGGTATTTTGAACATTGAGTGATGATATTTTGAACGTTGAGTGATGATAATTTAAACATTGAGAGATGATATTTTGAACATTGAGAGATAATATTTTGAACATTGAGAGATGATATTCTGAACGTTGAGTGATGATAATTTAAACATTGAGAGATGGTATTTTGAACATTGATGATATTTTGAACATTGAGAGATGATATTTTGAACATTGAGTGATGATATTTTGAACATTGAGATGATATTTTGAACTTAGAGAGATGATATTTTTAACATTGAGTGAGGATATTTTGAACATTCAGTGATTATTTTTTGAACAATGAGAGATATTTTGACATTGAGTGATGATATTTTGAACATTGTGAGATGAGATTTTGAACATTGATTTGAACATTGATAGATGATATTATGAACATTGATGATATTTTGAAGATTGAAGAAATTTGGAAGTTTTTGTGGTGATGTTTTAAGCATTGATGATATTTTTAACATTGAGAGATAATATTTTGAAAATTCAGTGATGATATTTTGAACAATGATAATATTTTGAACATTGAGAGATGATATTTTAAACATTGAGAGATGATATTTTGAACATTGATGATATTTTGAAGTTGATGATATTTTGGACATTGAGTGATGATATTCAGAACATTGAGAGATGATATTTTGAACATTGAGAGATGATATTTTGGACATTGTGAGATGTTATTTTGAAAATTGAGTGATGATATTTTGAATATTGTGAGATGATATTTTGAACATTGAGAGATGATATCTTGAACATTGAGAGATGATATTCAAAACATTGAGAGATGATATTTTGAACATTGAGAGATGATATTTTGGACATTGTGAGATTTTATTTTGAAAATTGAGTGATGATATTTTGAACATTGAGGGATGATATTTTGAAAAATGAGAGATGATATTTGGACGATATTAGATGATATTTTGAACATTGAATGATGATATTTTGAGCATTGTGAGATGATATTTTGAAGATTGAGTGATGATATTTTGAACATTGAGTGATGATAATTTTAACATTGAGTGATGATATCTTGAACATTGAGAGATCGTATTTTGAACATTGATGATATTTTGAACATTGATAGATGATATTTTGAATATTGTTGATATTTTGGACCTTGATGATATTTTGCACAATGAGAGATGATATTTTGACAATTGAGAGATAATATTTTGAACATTGAGGGACGATAATTTCAACATTGAGTGATGATATTTTGAACATTGACAGATGGTATTTTGAACATTGATATTTTGAACATTGATAGATGACATTTTGAATATTGGTGATGTTTTGAACATTGATGGTATTTTGAACATTGATGGTATTTTGAACATTGATGGTATTTTGAACATTGATGGTATTTTGAACATTGATAGATGATATTTTGAACATTGATGATATTTTGAACATTGAGAGATGATATTTTGAACATTGAGAGATGATATTTTGAACATTGACAGATGGTATTTTGAACATTGATATTTTGAACATTGATAGATGACATTTTGAATATTGGTGATGTTTTGAACATTGATGGTATTTTGAACATTGATGGTATTTTGAACATTGATGATATTTTGAACATTGATAGATGATATTTTGAACATTGGTGATATTTTGAACATTGATGATATTTTGAACATTGAGAGATGATATTTTGACAATTAAGAGATTATGGCCTAGAAATTCAGTTGTTTGCGCCAGCCGCTAGCGCCTTAGGAGGAGGAGATGTGGGGCGCTAGGCGGCTAGCGGCCGGGCGCTGCGCGATCTGCGCTTCTCCCCAACTTCAGTAAAGATTTAGCGGTGGCGCAAAGCCTTTGCGCGCGCTCAGCTGCGCGCGCAGATCCTGACGTCATTTCATCGTGCAACGCCCTTTGTGCGCCCCAAGCCGGAAATTCAGTGGCGCCGGCCTATTGCGCGCCTGGTGCCCCTAGCGACTGGTAGAGGGGAACGGTTCCCAGTCGCTGCGGGGCGCGGGGGGCGCTAATTCAAGGGCACTCCTCCTGCAGTAGAAATGGCAGCCATTTTGCAACACTCCTTCTTTGTGAGAGACGGATCTTTGCAGAGAGACAAAGGTAGAGAGCTTTCTGGTTTGGCTCAACACTCGCACAGGTACTTGTGGCTTCAGGCCACAGCTTTGCACTTGTCTTTAACTTCAGAGCCATAGCATTGATTGGAAACATATAATGGGGGCTGCAATGGGTGCAAACTTTGGCCTTCTCCATTGCATTCAAAGGGCTCAGAGACGCCGTGAGAGAGTGGCAGTCATGGCCAGAGGGAGAAGGGGCAACAGGCGTCAGCTAAGGAGGCCTGCTGGGTATACCGCCAGCAGTTCTCATATCTGAACATGTCTGACGAGCAGTGTGTTCGGAGGCTGCAATTCCGAAGGGCGGTGGTCACTGAGATCTGCCACCTGCTTCGCGGAGATCTGCAGCCACAGCTGAGGAGCAGGACGTCTCTGTCGGTGTCAGTGAAGGTGACGGTGTCTCTCAACTTCTATGCCACCGGCTCCTTCCAATCTGCTGCTGGGAACATTGCCAACATCTCCCAGTTTGCCGTACATTGCTGCATCCGCCAGGTGACCAATGCCCTTTTCAGAAGGAGACGTCAGTTCATCTCCTTCTCCATGGCCCTTGTCAAGCAGCAACAGCGTGCAATGGGCTTTGCAGCATTAGCGGGCTTCCCCATGGTGCAGGGCGCCATTGACTGCACGCATGTGGCTTTGCGGGCACCTCTAGAGCATGCCGAGGATTACCGCAACCGGAAGGGCTACCATTCGCTCAACGTGCAGTTGGTGTGTGACCACAGGCAGATCATCCTAGCTGTCAATGTCCGCTTTCCAGGCAGCAGCCACGATGCCTTCATCCTGTGCCAGACTTCTGTGGCAGACATGTTCCAGGCCCAGCCTCACCCACGAGGATGGCTTCTCGGGGACAAAGGATATCCTTTGTGCACCTGGCTGATGACCCCGCTCCGTGCGCCCAGCACCCCTGCTGAAGAGGGATACAATGACAGCCATCAAGCAACCAGGAACCTCAATGAACAAACAATCGGCGTCCTGAAGCAACGGTTCCGTTGTCTGGATCGTTCCGGAGGAGCCCTACAGTACTCGCCTGAGCGAGTCTCCCATGTCGTGGTCGTGTGCTGCATGCTGCACAACCTGGCTATCCGCAGGACTCAGCCACGGCCACCAGACATTGGAGGACCACCAGAGGAGGAGGAGGAGGAGGAGGAGGAGGACCAGCACAGGAGGGAGGCAGAAAGTGCAAGGGCCGCCCGTCGGCGGCCTATTGAACGTCGGTTCTAGGCCTCCTCTCAGGGAATGGCTTGTGCCGATGGCACAAGATGAATGTAGCCGCTCCACAAGCCCTCAGCCGAGCAGGGCAACCAGGACTTCCAAAAGAAAGCATGGACAGTGCGATTTAAGAACATTTATTACTTTGATACCTCTGTGCCCTTCCCACATAAACTAATGGAGAGAAGCCCCCCCAAAAACACAAATCGAGCAGTCTCGGCCTTTCAAAAAACACAAATACAACAGTCTCGGCCTTTCAAAAAAACAAATCCACCCTCCCCCTTTAAGAGCTCACCGGCGCCAGAGTGTCTGCCGTCAATCAGCAGCTCACTGCACCTGCGCTGCGCCCGCCCTCGGGGGTTTCGCCCCGGGCCGCCGGCTTAGCGCCTAATGATAGTCGTGCATCACCTGTTTTAGCGCAGCAGCAACCTCTTGGGGCGATGCCACTGAATATCGGCGAAGGTGGCGCGAAGTTGCGCTGGGCGCAAACTTTAGCGGCCGCCCGGCTGTAGCGCCCCAAACGTGGCTATACTGAATTTCTAGGCCTATATTTTGAACATTATGAGATGATATTTTGAACATTGAGAGATGATATTTTGAACATTGAGAGATGATATTTTGAACATTGAGAGATGGTATTTTGAATATTGAGAGATGATATTTGGAACTTTGAGTGATGATATTTGGAACTTTGAGAGATGATATTTGGAACTTTGAGTGTTGATATTTGCAATTTTGAGTGATGATATTTGGATCTTTGAGCGATGATATTTGGAACATTGAGAGATGATATTTTGAACATTGAGAGATGATATTTGGAACACTGAGAGATGATAATTGGAACATTGAGAGATGATATTTTGAATATTGTAAGATGATACTTTGAACATTGAGAGATGATATTCAGAACATTGAGAGATGATATTTTGAACATTGAGAGATGATATTTTGAACATTGTGAGATGTTATTTTGAACATTGAGTGATCATATTTTGAATATTGAGGGATGATATTTTGAAAAATGAGAGATGATATTTGGACAATATTAGATGATATTTTGAACATTGAGTGATGATATTTTGAACATTGTGAGATGATATTTTGAACATTGAGTGATGATAATTTTAACATTGAGTGATGATATCTTGAACATTGAGAGATCGTATTTTGAACATTGATGATATTTTGAACATTGATAGATGATATTTTGAATATTGTTGATATTTTGGACCTTGATATTTTGCACAGAGAGATGATATTTTGACAATTGAGAGATAATATTTTGAACTTTGAGTGGTGAGATTTTGAACATTGAGTGATGATATTTGGAACTTTGAGTGATGATATTTGGAACATTGAGTGATGATATTTGGAATAGTGAGTGATGATATTTTGAACATTGAGAGATTATATTTTGAATATTGTGAGATGATATTTTGAACATTGAGTGATGATATTTTGAACATTGAGTGATGATATTTTGAACATTGAGAGATGATACTTTGAACATTGAGTGAGGATATTTTGAACATTGAGAGATGATTTTTTGAACATTGAGTGATGATATTTTGAACATTGAGAGATGATATTTTGAACATTGAGTGATGATATTTTGAACATTGAGAGATGATATTTTCAACATTGAGTGATGATATTTTGAACATTGAGATGATATTTTGAACATTGAGAGATGATATTTTGAACTTTGAGTGATGATATTTTTGAACATTGAGAGATGATATTTTGAATATTGTGAGATGATATTTTGATCATTGAGTGATGATATTTTGAACATTGAGTGAGGATATTTTTGAACATTGAGTGATGATATTTTTGAACATTGAGAGATGATATTTTGAACATTGAGAGATGATATTTTGAACATTGAGTGATGATATTTTGAACATTGAGAGATGATATTGTGAACATTGAGTGAGGATATTTTGAACATTGAGTGATTATTTTTTGAACAATGAGAGATATTTTGACATTGAGTGATGATATTTTGAACAATGTGAGATGAGATTTTGAACATTGATTTGAACATTGATAGATGATTATATGAACATTGATGATATTTTGAAGATTGAAGAAATTTGGAAGTTTTTGTGGTGATGTTTTAAGCATTGATGATATTTTTAACATTGAGAGATGATATTTTGAACATTGAGAGATGATATTTTGAACATTGAGTGAAGATATTTTGAACATTGAGTGATGATATTTTGAACATTGAGAGATGATATTTTGAACATTGATGATATTTTGAACGTTGATGATATTTTGAACATTTATGAGATGATATTTTGAACATTGAGAGATGATATTTTGAACAATGTCAGATGATATTTTGAACATTGAGTTATGATATTTTGAACAGTGATCATATTTTGAACATTGAGAGATGATATTTTGAACATTGAGAGATGATATTTTGAACATTGAGTTATGATATTTTGAACAGTTATGAAATTTTGAACATTGCTGATATTTTGAACATTGATGATATTTTTAACATTGGGGGATGATATTTTGAACATTGATGATATTTTGTACATTGAGTGATGATATTTTGAACATTGAGAGATGATATTTTGAACATTGATGACATTTTGAACTTTGGGAGATGATATTTTGATCATTTAATGTTGATATTTTGAACATTGAGTGTTGATATTTTCAACATTTATTGATGATATTTTGCACATTGAGAGATAATATTTTGAACAGATTGAGTGATGATATTTTGAACATTATGTGATGATATTTTGAACAGTTTGAGAAATGATATTTTGAATATTGAGTGATGAGATTTTGAACATATTGAAAGATGAGTGTTTGAACAGATGGAGTGATGATATTTTCAATATTGAGTGAGGACTTTTTTGAACAGGTTGGCCGATGCTATTTTGAATATACTGTGTGACGAATATTTTAAAGAAATTGAATTACAAATATTTTGAACATACAGAATTATTGCCAGTTTTAGCGCCAAGTTTTGTACACAGTTTGAGTAATGTGTCATTTAAACAGATGGAGGGACGAGTATACAAATAGATTTAATGACAATATTTTAAATAAACCGAGTAATGTGTTTTTTAAACAGATTTTGTTTGAGTGTTTTAAGCAGACTGAGTGACTGGTATTTAAATCCCACTGATGGACAAGTATTCTAAGTAAACTGAGCAACGGGTATTTTAAACCGACTATGGTAAGCATTTGAGATAATTATGTGATGAGAGTTTGACACGGTCAGTATTCTAAGCAGACTGCATAACGAATATGTTGAACAGACTGAGACACATATTTGAAACAGAACGACGAGTATTTTACATAGTCAGTGATGAGTATATTAAACAACCTGCGTGACAAGTACTTTAAGCAGACTGATTGACGATTATTTTAAATAGATAGTGTAAGGAGTATTTTAAACTGACTGATTCACCAGTACTTTAAATAGACTGAGCGACACATACGTGAAGTAGATTGAGTGATCAGTATTATAAACAGACTGAGTGACAAATACATCAAATAGACTAAGTGATGAACATTTTACGCACACTGAATGATTTCTCATCTACATGCTGCCCTTGGTGACATCTTTCAAAAACACCACGTCAGGTTCCACATATATGCTGACGGCACACAGTTCTACCTCACCACCACCTCTCTACCCTTCCACTGCCTTGGTGTTATGAAACTGCTTATCTGACAGTTAAAAGAAATGTTGTAGTGGTAGGGGATAGTATTGTTAGGGGGATAGATAGGGTTCTTTGCAGCCGAGAGCGAGAGTCCCGAAGGCTGTGTTGCCTGCCCGGTGCCAGGGTTAAGGACATCTCCTCTGGGCTGGAGAGAAACTTGGAATGGGAGGGGGAGGATCCAGTTGTCGTGGTCCATGTTGGCACCAACGACATAGATAGGACAAGGAAAGAGGTTCTGCTGAGGCAGTTTGAGCAGCTAGGGGCCAAATTTAAAAGCAGAACCACAAGGGTAATAATCTCTGGATTACTACCTGAGCCACGTGCAAATTTGGCTAGGGTAAATAAAATTAGAGAGTTAAATGCGTGGCTCAAAGACTGGTGTGGGAGAAATGGGTTTTGCTTCTTGGGACACTGGCATCAGTACTGGGACAGGAGAGAGCTGTTCCATTGGGACAGTCTTCACTTGGCCAGTGCTGGGACTAGAATCCTGGCGAATCAAATAACTAGGGCTGTAGAGAGGGCTTTAAACTAATTAGTCGGGGGGAGGTTTTAAGAGAGCGAAAAATAAAAATGACAGCGGAGAAGGCAATAGGGCAAGGTAGCAGTGGGGGAATTAAAAACCAGAGCGTGTCATGAAGGGACAGATGTATATAATGATAAAGGTAAAGTAGTAAAAGGGGTAAAAGCAGGAATAAATTGTCAGAAAACATATTTGAAAGTTCTTTATCTGAATGCACGCAGCATTCGTAACAAAATAGACGAGTTGACGGTACAAATAAATACCCATGGGTATGATCTGGTGGCCATTACAGAAACATGGCTGCAAGATGATCATGACTGGGAACTAAACATACAAGGGTATTTGACAATTAGGAAGGACAGACAGGAAGGAAAGGGAGGTGGGGTTGCTATGTTAATCAAGGATGGAATCACTGCAATAGTCAGAAATGATATTGGGTCAAAGGATCAGGATAGTGAAACAGTTTGGGTGGAGATAAGGAATAATGGCCTAGAAATTCAGTTGGGCGTGCCAGCCGCTAGCGCCTTAGGAGGAGTAGATCTCGAGCGCTAGGCGCTTATCGGCCGGGCGCAGCGCGATCTGCGCGTCTCCCCAACTTCAGGACACATTTAGCACCGGCGCAAAGTCTTAGCGTGCGCCCTGCTGCGCGCGCAGATCATGACGTCATTTAATAGTGCAACGCCCTTTGTGCGCCCCAAACCGGAACTTCACTCGCGCCGGCCCATTGTGCGCCGGGCGGCCCGAGCGACTGTGAAGTAGAACGGTACACAGGCCAGCCGGGCCGCGGGGAGCGCTAATTAAAGGGCACTTACCCAGCAGTATAAAGGCCAGCCATTTTGCAGTATTCACTCTTGTGCAACGGTTTTTTGGACAGAGACCAAGGAGGAGAGTTTACTGGTTTGGACCAACACTTGGACAGGTATTTTTGGCTCAGGCCAGAGCTTACCAATTATCTTTGCCTTCATTCAGAGCTCAGTGTTTGCCAGCATATAATGGGGGCTGCATTGGGTGGCAACGCTGAATTTCAGCCTTATGCCAGAAGGGCTTACAGACGCCGTGAGAGAGTGGCAGCCCTGGCTAGATGCAGAGGGGGCAACAGGCGTCGCCAACTGAGGCCTTACCCACGCAGGGTATACCGCCAGCAGACCTCCTATCTGACCATGTCTGCCGCGATGTGTGTTAGGAGGCTGCGATTCCGAAGGGAGGTGGTTGCAGACATCTGCCGGCTGCTTCAGAGAGATCTGCAGCCACAGCTGATGCACAGGACGTCTCTGTCGGTGGCAGTGAAGGTGATGGTGGCTCTCAACTTCTATGCCTCCGGCTCCTTCCAATCCGCTACTGGGGACATCGCTAACATCTCCCAGTTCGCCGTGCATTGCTGCATCCGCCAGGTGACCGAAGCCCTTTTCAGAAGGAGACATCAATTAATCTCCTTCCCCATGACCCTGGACAAGCAGCAGCAGCGTGCTGTGGGGTTTGCAAGAATAGCGGGCTTCCCCATGGTGCCAGGCGCCATTGACTGCACGCATGTGGCTTTGCGGGCACCTCTTGAGCATGCCGAGGAGTACCGCAACCGGAAGGGCTACCATTCCCTCAATGTACAGCTGGTGTGTGACCACAGGCAGCGCATCCTAGCTGTCAATGCCTGCTTTCCAGGCAGCAGCCACGATGCCTTTATCCTGCGACAGACAACTGTGGCTGACATGTTCCAGGCACAGCCTCCCCCAAGAGGATGGCTTATCGGGGACAAAGGCTATCCTTTGTGTACCTGGCTCATGACCCCGCTCCGCGCGCCCACGACCCCTGCTGAAGAGGCATACAACGAGAGCCATCAAGCGACGAGGAACCTCATAGAACAAACAATCGGCGTGCTCAAGCAACGGTTCCGCTGTCTCGATCGCTCCGGGGGAGCCCTCCAGTATTCGCAGGATCGAGTCTCCCGATTCGTCGTCGTTTGCTGCATGCTGCACAACCTGGCTATCCGCAGGACTCAGGCACTGCCACCTCACGTTGGGCCACCACCTCAGGAGGAGGAGCAGGAGGAGCATGAGGACGTCGAGGACGAGGAGTACCAGCCCAGGAGGGACGCACAAGGTCCAAGGGCCGCCCGTCGTCGGCTTATTGAACGTCACTTCTAGGCCCCCTGTCAGGGAATGGCTTGTGCCAATGATAGAACATGATTGCAGCCGCTCCGCAAGCCCTCAGCCGGTTAAGGCAACAAACACTTCAAAGATCAAACATGGACAATGTGAATAAATAAAATGCTTTATTGTACAAACTCTGGGCCCTTCCCACATGAAAACCAAAAACAGACGAAACCCCCAAAAAACACTCAAACACATTACTCGCTCCCACAACCTGGGGAGGATTAACAAAATAGGGCAACTAAAATGGCCGTCATTCTCGGCCTTCGTCCAAAACAAACATCACATCATCGGCCTTCAAAAAACAAACATCCAATTCTCAGCCTCAAGAAACAAACACAAATGGCCACACATTCGACTATTTGGCCCGCTAGGGCGATGCCTTGGCCATCTTTGGGTGGGCCCTGCCCGCCCTGCTGCTCCGCCTCAAAGTAAGGCCATTGGCTGCTGCAAGGCTGGGGGCAGGCTCCTGAGGGGCACATGTCGTTACGGCAGATGCCCTTGGGGGTCGGCCTAGTCGAGGTCTGGCCGTCGAGCGGCCGGCTGTTGATTGCTGCAGCTGTGGCTGGCCAGCATCAGTCGCTGCAGCAGCTCCTGGCAGCTCCACTGGGGGAGTGGCAGTGGCGGCTGGAGGAATGGCGGCAAGCTGGCGGATGGCAGGCGCTCGCTGGTCACCTGAGACACTGGCGCTCGCCCGGGCCAGCACTGCAGCATGCGCACCAATCTGCCGAGGGACAGACCGATGTGCTGCTGCAGCGCGCCGGGTGCCCTGGCGATGCCTGGCTGACACAGCGAGTGTGGCAGCAGTGAGTGCCCATGTTGACCTGTTCACTGACCGCATCAGAGCAGCCAGTGACTGGACGGCACCACTGATCACCTGGCCAGTCGCTGACAGATCTGCCCGGTATTCCGCCCGACTGGTGGCCTCTAAGGGCCCGAACTCGGCCACACTCCGAGAGAGGGAATCGATGGACTCAGGCAACCGTGCCACTGCCGCCATGAGCTCCGTGTGCCGGCGCTCCGAGTCCGCGGACAAGTCTTCGAGGCGTTCCATCTCCTCGGCGAATAGCATCTCCTGACTGGAGGCCGGACTCTCCCTCTGGGGAGAAGGCCGCCGAGCTGGCCGACCCTTCCTGCGTTGCTGGAGGCCGCTGGGCCCAGCAATTGGACTCCCCTCCAACGCATCCCCCCTCTGGGGAGAAGGCCGCCGAGCTTCCACCCCCCTCCCACCTTTCTGCAGCACGCAGGTCCCAGGAGCTCCCCTCCCTTTCGACACTTCCGCCACGCTGCCCTCCAGGGAAGACGTGTCCCCTACATTGGCCTGGGTGGCCGCGGCTGAGGGTTCCCCTGATGGGCCGCCTTCCTCTTGCTCCTCCTCCTGCTCCTCCTCGGAGGGTCTGTCACTGGCAAGTTGAGGGACCTCCTCTTGACCATCTGAAAGCAGGAAGGCACAAGAGTAGCTTTAGAGTGAGGAGAGGGCATCAGTGCGGGATGCATGAGTGGTGGCATTCAGCGCATTGGTCGGACAGTGGCAAAGGATGTAGATCTGATGCGCAAGTGGGATGAGAGAGGTGCAAAAGGTGATGTCCTTACCATTGCTGCCCAGAACAGGGTCGGCATCTCCACATGCAACGGGCCCAATCACCCAGCCACCCATGAGGCGCTCCACGCGATGTTGCAGGTCGGTGAGTGGCTGGATATGGGGTCGGCCTCCCCCGGTCGCAGTCCGGCTCTTGCGATTATTCGCCAGCTTGGCCTGCAAGAGAAAGGACGGCCTCTAAGTACAGTGTGTCGCCGTGATCTTGTGTGCACTGCCTCCCATGGTGGAATAGCCTGGCCAGTGTGTCGCCATGATCTGGTTTGCACTGCCTCCCATGGGGGAATAGCCTGGCCAGTGTGTCGCCATGATCTGGTGTGCACTGCCTCCCATGGTGGAATAGCCTGGCCAGTGTGTCGCCATGATCTGGTGTGCACTGCCTCCCATGGTGGAATAGCTTGGCCAGTGTGTTAAGTGTAGAATGTGCAATTGATGCTCATGCCTGTCCCATAGCTGCTGGATGAAGGCTGGCCATTCGAGCTTTCAGGTCCCTTTGCCCATAATGTGAGGTGCACATGCAAGGATGAGGAGGTCATTGGAAAGGGTACTCACCCTGACAATGCGTGTGAGGTCATTTAACTTTTTGCGGCATTGGGCACCGGTCCTGGGGACGTCGCTGTTGGCTGACAGCTTGCTGGCGACATGCCTCCAGGCTCTCCTGTAGATGCGGACCGTCGCCTTCTTGCCATTGTCCGGGTACAAAACATGGCGCCTCTTCTCCACAGCAGCAAGCAGCACACTCAGATCACGCTCTGAGAAGCGCTGCGCACGTTCACGGGCCTTCTCCATGTCTTCAGGCGCTATTTGGGTCCAGCAGCAGTGTTCAGGCCTAGCTGGAGGGCTCCACTATCCAGGGCGTGGCAGCAGACACAGTCGACCCTTCCCCCTTAAGAGCTGGCCGGCACCAGGGTGTCTGCTGTCAATCACAAGATGGCTGCACCTGCGCTGCGGCCGGCCTCGGCGCTATCGATCACCACTTCCGGCTTAGCGCCCAAAGAGAGGCGTCCAGCAGCAGTTTTAGCGCTCGCCCGAACTAGTAGGGCGAAGCTAATGAATATCGGAGAAGTGGCATAGATTTGGCGGCGGCCGCAAACTTTAGCGGATGCCCCACTTTAGCGCCCCAAAAGTGGCGTCAATGTATTTCTAGGCCAATAAGAAAAAGTCACTAGTCGGCATAGTCTATAGGCCTCCTAACAGTTGCAACTCTGTTGGTCAGAGTATAAATCAGGAAATAGTTGGGGCTTGTAATAAGGGAACAGCTATAATCATGGGGGATTTTAACTTTCATATTGACTGGACTAATCGAATTGGGCATGGCAGCCTTGAGGAAGAGTTCATAGAGTGTATTAGGGATGGGTTCCTTGAGCAGTATGTAACTGAACCAACCAGGGGGCAGGCAATCTTAGATCTGGTCCTGTGTAATGAGACAGGATTAATAAATAATGTCCTAGTAAAGGATCTCCTTAGAATGAGTGACCATAATATGGTTGAATTCCAAATTCAGTTTGAGGGTGAGAGAGTTGGATCTCAAACCAGCATACTGAGCTTAAATAAAGGACAAATGTAAGAAGTCACACAACACCAGGTTATAGTCCAACAGATTTATTTGAAATCACAAGCTTTCGGAGCGCTGCTCCTTCGTCAGGTGAAGTGGAGAGATGCATAAAGACACAGCTTATATAGTCAGAGAATAATGCCAGATGATTACAGGTAATCTTTCTAACTGCCATTTATCACACCTCGGCAGAGAGATAATCACAGCAATCAAAGGTGTGAATGGTGTCCAAGCAGGTTAGTCATACGTTGCAGGAAAGGATGCCTGGCATTATACATCGGCGAGACCATGCAGACACTGCGACAATGGATGAACAGACACCATGCAACAATTGCCAGGCAGGAGTGTTCCCTCCCAGTCGGGGAACGCTTCAGCAGTCAAGGACATTCAGCCTCTGATCTTCGGGTAAGCATTCTCCAAGGCGGCCTTCGAGACACATGACAACGCAAAATCGTAGAGCAGAAACTGATAGCCAAGTTCCGCACACATGAGGATGGCCTCAACCGGGATCTTGGGTTCATGTCACACTACATGTAACCCCACCTGACGTAGGGTCATCCAGACTCGAGTCATCGTTGGCTTGCTCTCTCTACACAGATGCGGCCGGACCTGCTGTGATTTCCAGCAAAAAAAAAATTTTTGTCTGTTTTTTATTTTTCATACAGACCCCAGCATCTGCAGCATTTGACCCCTTGTGACCCCACCTCATTGTTCTTTGATGTAATGTTTTCCTGACTAACCTGTTTGGACACCATTCATACCTTTGATTGCTGTGATTATCTCTCTGCCGAGGTGTGATAAATGGCAGTTAGAAAGATTACCTGTAATCATCTGGCATTATTCTCTGACTATATAAGCTGAGTCTTTATGCATCTCTCCACTTCACCTGATGAAGGAGCAGCGCTCCGAAAGCTTGTGATTTCAAATAAAACTGTTGGACTATAACCTGGTGTTGCGTGACTTCTTACATTTGTCCACCCCAGTCCAACACCGGCATCTCCACACCTTAAATAAAGGAGACTATGAAGGTATGAGAGTAGAATTGACTAAAGTGGACTGGGAAAACAGATTAAAGTGTAAGACGGTACAAGAGCAGTGCTCTACATTCAAGGAGATATTTCACATCTTTCAAGATAACTATATTCCACTGAGGAAAAAGGGAAGTAAAAGAAAAGACAGCCATTCGTGGCTTAGTAAAGTAATAAAGGATAGTATCTGACTGAAAACAAGGGCATATAAAGTAGCCAAATCTAGTGGGAGGATAGAAGATTGGGAAGCATTTAAAAGCCAGCAAACAATAACTAAAAGATTAATTAAGAAAGGGAAGATAGATTATGAAAGTAAACTAGCAAAAAATATAAAAACAGATAGCAAGAGTTTCTACAGCTATATAAAAAGAAAAAGGGTGGCTAAAGTGAACGTTGGTCCCTTAGAGGATGAGACCGGGAAACTAGTGGTGGGAAACATGGAGATGGCAAAGACGCTGAACAAATATTTTGTATCAGTCTTTACAGTAGAGGACACTAAAAATATCCCAACACTGGACAAACAGGGGTCAATGGGGGGGGAGGAGCTAAACATGATTAAAATCACTAAGGAGATGGTACTCGGTAAAATAATGGGACTTAAGGTGCATAAATCCCCTGGAGCTGATGGCCTACATCCTAGGGTCTTGAGAGAAATGGCGGTAGGGATTGTGGATGCATAGGTGATTATTTTCCAAAACTCCCTGGACTCAGGAAAGGTCCCGGCAGATTGGAAAACTGCTAATGTAACACCCTTATTTAAGAAGGGAAGTAGACAAAAAGCTGGAAACTATAGACCAGTTAGCCTAACATCTGTGGTTGGCAAAATGTTGGAGTCCACTATTAAGGAAACAGTAACAGAGCATTTGGATAAACATAATTTAATAGGACAGAGTCAGCATGGTTTTATGAAGGGGAAGTCATGTTTAACAAATTTACTCGAATTCTTTGAGGATGTAACATACAGGGTGGATAAAGGGGAACCAGTGGATGTGGTGTATTTGGACTTCCAAAAGGCATTTGACAAGGTTCCACACAAAAGATTACTGATCAAGATAAAAAATCACGGGATTGGGGGTAATATACTGGCATGGGTGGAAGATTGGCTATCTAACAGAAAACAAAGAGTTGGGATAAATGGTTCATTCTCGGGCTGGCAATCAGTAACTAGTGGTGTTCCGCAGGGGTCAGTGCTGGGACCCCAACTCTTTACAATCTATATTAATGATTTGGAGGAAGGGACCGAGTGCAACATATCCAAGTTTGCCGACGATACAAAGATGGGAGGGAAAGCAGTGAGTGAGGAGGACATAAAAAACCTGCAAAAGGACATAGACAGGCTAAGTGAGTGGGCAGAGATTTGGCAGATGGAATATAATATTGGAAAGTGTGAAGTTATGCACTTTGGCAGAAAAAAATCAAAGAACAAGTTATTATCTAAATGGAGAGAAACTGCAAAGTGCTACAGTACAAAGGGATTTGGGGGTCCTGGTGCATGAAACACAAAAAGTTAGTATGCAGGCGCAGCAGGTGATCAGGAAGGCCAATGGAATCTTGGCCTTTATTGCAAGGGGGATGGAGTATAAAAACAGGGAAGTCTTGCTGCAGTTATAGAGGGTATTGGTGAGGCCACACCTGGAATACTGCGTGCAGTTTTGGTTTCCATATTTAAGAAAAGATATACTTGCTCTCGAGGCGGTTCAGAGAAGGTTCACTCGGTTGATTCCGGAGATGAGGGGGTTGATGTATGAGGAAAGGTTGAGTAGGTTGGGCCTCTACTCATTGGAGTTCAGAAGAATGAGAGGCGATCTTATCGAAACATATAAGATTGTGAGGGGGCTTGATCGGGTGGATGCGGTGAGGATGTTTCCACTGATGGGTGAGACTAGAACTAAGGGGCATAATCTTAGAATAAGGGGCTGCCCTTTCAAAACTGAGATGAGGAGAAACTTCTTCACTCAGAGGGTAGTAAATCTATGGAATTTGCTACCCCAGAGAGCTGTGGAAGCTGCGACATTAAATAAATTTAAAACGGAGATAGACAGTTTCCTAGCAGATAAGGGAATTAGGGGTTATGGGGAGAGGGCAGGGAAGTGGACGTTGTATTGATTTGTATGTGGGTTCAATGATGACACATTGATGAAAGAGAGTGGCCTAGAAATTGGGTTTTGGCGCAGCAACGGCTTTAGCGCCGGAAGTTAGTGCCGGAGCTAAGTCGCGCTGGTTGGGCCAAAAATTCACTACTTCTGCGTCCAAACGGCTGCCGGCGCTGCTGAAAGCTGTTAGCGCCTGAAAACTGGCGCTATGCGCTGAATTTTGGCGCTATTCCGGCGCTGCGGCGCCCGCTGCGGTGCGGCAGGTTCGGGAAGTGCAGGCCTCCTCCTTCCCTTAAGGAGGACCTGCCTGCACCCGGCCACGGCCCGCGATAATCTTATTAAAAATGAGCCCGGCACCTCGGACAAGTGCCGGGCTTGCTTCTGTTCCGGGGGGGGGGGGAAGTCTGGGGAGGGAGCTGCGGCCAGGCGGGCGGCGGGAAAGCGGCCGGCCGCCGCGGGGCCTTTAATGCGCCGGCGCAAACTTGTGCAAGGCACCTCTGCCAGAACGTTGCTTGCGGCTGCCACGGGCGAGGCGGCCGCAAGTCAATTTCCCAGTTCGGGCGGGTTACCATGGCAACCGGGACGCTGCGCACACCGATGACATCATCGGTGCCGGCGCAGCGCTACCGGTCTACCGCGGCGGAAGGGCCCCAGGCAATTTAGGCGCCGGCGCCAATTGCAGCGCTAGGCCCTCTAGCGCCGCAAAATCGGCGCTAAGGGCACTGAATTTCTAGGCCAATGTCTTTTAATCTAAAGCTTGTTCAACAAGTTAACAGCATTACAGGAGACACCATCTTAGAGATGCCTCTAAAATGAAACTAAAACTAAACTGTCTCTCTCACATGCCCTCTGCTGATAAAGCATAAATAATCAAACAGGCAAATATGCTGGTAAGGCATAATAATCAAACAGGCAAATACCATCACTATTTGCTGATATCATTACATCTCCCTTTCTTAAAACAAAAGTATTTTACTTTTATCTAACAACACGTTTTCTTTGTATTACTCTGCATTTTAACTGTAACACTTAATGAACTTACATTATCATTATCATTATCAAGGTTTTTTAACCTTGCTTTGTGTGTTCACATGAAATATGTAAATACACTAGAACTTGAAGAGAGAATAAGATTACATTACTTCCTTCTATAACAAGAGTCCTTAAACTTGCTCAATGAGTCTCTCAGGAGGCTTCACGTATCTTGAGGATTTTCTGATTGATTGTCCTTGAATCTGAGTTGTTGCCTCAGATGATAATTTCTCAGCTGTGTGATCAGGTTGTTCAACAGTATCAGTCTTTTGACCTGCTGTGGTTGGTCCCATGAGAAGAGCCCGACGATTTCTTCGCAGAACAGCACCCTCATCTGTCTGAATGGTGTATGATCTTGGTTGGACTTCACTCAGGACAGTTCCCTTCTGAGTCCATATGTTTGTTTTGTCTTTGAACCTTACTTGGTCACCAGTGTGGAGTTCAGGTAGGTTTTGTGTTCCTCTGTCATAGTAGTACTTTTGCTTTTCTTTCTGTTGTTCTTTGAACTTCCTCACTTTCTCCCCCTCTTTTGTTTTCAGGAGGTTCTCCGGGATGGGTAGGTTTGACCTTAACAGGCATCCCATAAGGAGTTGGGCTGGTGACATACCACACTCGAGCGGCGTTGTGCGGTATACAAGCATGCTCTGGTAGAAGTCAGTTCCACTGTCTTTTGCCTTGTACATCAGTCTTTTCACTGTCTGGACCGATTTTTCCACTAGTCCATTGGACTGTGGATAGTGAGGACTTGACGTTGTGTGGACAAAGTCCCACTCTTTGGCAAAGTGTCGGAAACTTGCATTGTAAAACTGGGGTCCGTTGTCTGTGAAGACCTCGTTTGCCACGCCATGTCTGGAGAATATGGCTTTCATACATGTTATCACAGCATCTGCAGTGGTGGTGTACAGTCTACAAACCTCTGGATACAGGGAGTAATAGTCTGCGACTACAAGATAGTCCTTCCCTTGACATACGAATAGGTCAGCGCCTACCTTCTGGTAAGGTCTGACTGGCGCTGGGTGTGGCTTTAATGGTTCTACCGGATTGCTTGCTCGATATTTCAGGCATATTGTGCAGTTTGACACCTCATTTGTCACATCTTGGTTGATTCGTGGCCAGTACATCACCTCTCGTGCTCTTTTCTTACACTTTTCGATTCCCATATGTCCTCCATGGATCCTTTTTAGCATCTCTTTTCTCAGACTCTTTGGGATAACTATTTTACTTCCTTTTTAGATGATGTCTTCGACCACTGATAGTTCCGCCCTGCAGTTCCAGTACTCTGCCATGTCAGGTGAGCAGTCTTGCTTCATGTTGGGCCATCCATCCAAGATGCTTTTCCTCAGTCGTCTCATTGTTTCATCTTTGTTTGTCTCAGTCTTTATGAGCTCCATTTTTGCATCTGCTATGGGCAGTGCACTTGTGATCATGTCCACGTAGGCGTTCACTTTTTCATCCATTTTGGTGTTTGCGGGCTCTCTTGGGTCAACAGCTCTGGACAACGTGTCTGCTGTATACATCAGCTTACCCGGGGTGTACGCAACATTCAGTGTATAGCGTTGCAGCCTGATCATCATTCTTTGTATTCTAAGCGGACAGCTATTTAGTGGCTTTTGGAACAATGCAATCAAGGGCTTATGGTCAGTCTCTACACTGATTGCTTGTCCTGCCACAAACTGGTGAAATCTTTCACAGGCGTATGTGATGCTGAGCAGCTCCTTTTCTATTTGAGCATATCGCGTCTCCGCATCTGTCATTGAGCGCGATCCATATGCAATAGGTTGCCAGTCGTCATATTTTTGCAGAAGAACGGCACCGAGCCCACTCTGTGATGCATCTGATGATATCTTGATGGGTCTCGCTGGGTCATAAAACCTCAGAACTGGTTCTTCTGTGAGCAGTTTCTTTAGATCGCTCCATGACTTCTCATGCTCATGATTCCATTCCCATTCTATGTTCTTTTCAGTTAGTCGTCTCAGTGGCGCCATCTTTTCTGAGAGGTTGGATATGAATTTACCCATGTAGTTGATCATTCCATTAAACCTCTGCACGTCCTTTTTGCATTGTGGCTTTGGCATATTCTCAATGGCGGACACCTTTCTGGGATCTGGTCTGATGCCCTCACTGCTAAGGATATCTCCCATGATTGTCAGTTCTGTCACCCCGAGCTGGCATTTCTCTCTATTCAGCTTCAGGTTTGTTTTCCTTGTTGCTTCCAGCACCTTTTTCAGTCTCTCGTCATGCTCAGTTCTCGTGGTTCCCCATACTACGATGTCATCCATTGATGTATCAACTCCCTCCAGGTGCTCATAGATCATATGGATAGTTTTGTGATACACTTCAGGAGCTGAGGCAATGCCAAATGGTAAACTTAGGAATCTGTATCTGCCAAATGGACTGTTGAACGTGCACAGTCTTGAACTTGCCTCGTCCAGTTTCATCTGCCAAAATCCTGATGATGCATCTAACTTGCTGAAATACTTTGCATTTGCAAACTTTGACATGATTTCCTCACGTGTAGGAAGCTTGAAGTGCTCTCTCTTTATTGCTCTGTTTAGATCTCTTGGATCCAGGCAAATTCTGAGCTTTCCATTCTTTTTGTCCACAACGACGAGGGAACTCACCCAATCAGTTGGCTCATCTATCTTCTGAATCACGTTCAGGCTTTCCATCCTGTCCAACTCTGCCTTCAGTTGCTTTTGAAGAGCAAACGGAACTTTTCTGCATGGATGTATGACTGTTGGTATACTTTTATCTACTCTGATCGTGTGTTCTCCTGGAAGGCAGCCTAGACCCTTAAATAGGTTGTTGTACTCTTTCATGAGTTCATCATAGACTGTCTCTCCTTCGCTTTCCACAACGAGGACTCTCTTTACCAGGTTCAGTCTCTCACAGGCTTTTAAACCTAGTATGGCCTGCACATCCTTTGGCACCACGATTAATGCTAGCGTGTGCTCTCTGTCCTTGTGTGTCACTTTGACAATGCATTTTCCTTTCACTGGTATATCAGTACCTGAGTATCCTGTCACTTTCACTTTTATTCCATGTATCTTTGGTCTGGGTCTAATTTTCTTAAAATCAGTCTCTGATATCACATTAACTTGTGCTCCAGTATCCAATTTAAATGGAATGTGTATGTCATTCACTTTTAGTGTCAACATCCAGTCTCTTTTTTCTTTTTTGTTTTCAGACACAACATCCACAAAGAACTCCTCTATCTCGCTTTCATCTACTGCATGGACCTTGCTTTGTTGCGCTTGGTTCTTACAGCAACGGGCATAATGGTTGTTTTTGTTGCAACTATTGCATGTTTTACCATATGCTGGACACTTTTTTGGTGGATGCTGTGTACCGCATCGAATACATGACTTTCGATTGCCCCTTTCATTTTTGTTCGCTGGCCACGCCTCTTTTTTCACATTGGCGCTCTTTTTGTTAAACGGTTTGTGTCCGTTCTTTCTCACTGCATCCACGTTGCAGCTACTGTCACTGAACAGCTCCTTTGCCTGCGACTTCACAGTCTCTGTAGCCGTACACAGTGCTATGGCTTTTCCCAGGTCTAGATTTTGATCTCTTAGCAGTCTTTCCCTTAGACCACTATCTGGAATACCACACACCAGTCTATCTTTTATCAGCGAGTCTGTCAGTCCCCCATATTCACATGTTTTGCTTCAGTTTCTCAGTTCAGTCACATATTGATCAATAGTCTCTCCCGTTTTCTGTACACATGTGAAAAATCTATACCTCTCAAACGTCACGTTACATTTAGGTATGCAGTAGGCCTCAAACTGTTCCATTATTTTATCCAGCTTCATTTTGTCTCCATCAGCAGCGAATGTGAAGTTATTATACACCTCCAGCGCTTCATCACCCACGACATGTAAGAACACTGACGCTTTCATTTTATCACTTTTCTCGTCAGCTCCGATTGCCGCTAAATACAACTCCAAACGTTGTTTGAATCTCCTCCAATTTTCAGCCACATTACCTGTCAACTGAAGCTTCGCCGGTGGGTGTAAACCTTCCATTTTTTCACTTCGTTAGCTATTCTCCAATGGTAAGTAACGATGTTCTCTTTTGGCTTGCTAATATGTGGAGAGCTGATTTAACTTCAGATTTTTCCTCTTCATCTCTTTGAATCCCGGTTCTGACACCATGTATTGATTTGTATGTGGGTTCAATGACGACACATTGATGAAAGAGAATGGCCTAGAAATTCAGTTGGGCGCGCCAGCCGTTAGCGCCTTAGGGGGAGTAGATCTCGAGCGCTAGGCGCTTATCGCCCGGGCGCAGCAGGATCTGCGCCTCTCCCCAACTTCAGGACACATTTAGCGCCGGCGCAAAGTCTTAGCGCGCGCCCTGCTGCGCGCGCAGATCATGACGTCATTCAATAGTGCAACGCCCTTTGTGCGCCCCAAACAGGAACTTCACTCGCGCCGGCCCATTGTGCGCTGGGCGTCCCGAGCAACTGTGAAGTGGAATGGTACACAGGCCAGCCGGGCCGGGGGGAGCGCTAATTAAAGGGCACTTACCCAGCAGTATAAAGGCCAGCCATTTTGCAGCATTCACTCTTGTGCAACGGTTTTTTGGACAGAGACCAAGGAGGAGAGTTTACTGGTTTGGACCAACACTTGGACAGGTATTTTTGGCTCAGGCCAGAGCTTACCAATTATCTTTGCCTTCATTCAGAGCTCAGTGTTTGCCAGCATATAATGGGGGCTGCATTGGGTGGCAACGCTGAATTTCAGCCTTATGCCAGAAGGGCTTACAGACGCCATGAGAGAATGGCAGCCCTGGCTAGACGCAGAGGGGGCAACAGGCGTCGCCAACTGAGGCCTTACCCACGCAGGGTATACCGCCAGCAGACCTCCTATCTGACCATGTCTGCCGCGATGTGTGTTAGGAGGCTGCGATTCCGAAGGGAGGTGGTTGCAGACATCTGCCGGCTGCTTCAGAGAGATCTGCAGCCACAGCTGATGAGCAGGACGTCTCTGTCGGTGGCAGTGAAGGTGACAGTGGCTCTCAACTTCTATGCCTCCGGCTCCTTCCAATCCGCTACTGGGGACGTCGCTAACATCTCCCAGTTCACCGTGCATTGCTGCATCCGCCAGGTGACCGAAGCCCTTTTCAGAAGGAGACATCAATTCATCTCCTTCCCCATGACCCTGGACAAGCAGCAACAGCGTGCAGTGGGGTTTGCAAGAATAGCGGGCTTCCCCATGGTGCCGGGCGCCATTGACTGCACGCATGTGGCTTTGCGGGCACCTCTTGAGCATGCCGAGGAGTACCGCAACCGGAAGGGCTACCATTCTCTCAATGTACAGCTGGTGTGTGACCACAGGCAGCGCATCCTAGCTGTCAATGCCCGCTTTCCAGGCAGCAGCCACGATGCCTTTATCCTGCGACAGACAACTGTGGCTGACATGTTCCAGGCACAGCCTCCCCCAAGAGGATGGCTTATCGGGGACAAAGGCTATCCTTTGTGTACCTGGCTCATGACCCCGCTCCGCGCGCCCACGACCCATGCTGAAGAGGCATACAACGAGAGCCATCAAGCGACGAGGAACCTCATAGAACAAACAATCGGCGTGCTCAAGCAACGGTTCCGCTGTCTCGATCGCTCCGGGGGAGCCCTCCAGTATTCGCAGGATCGAGTCTCCCAATTCGTCGTCGTTTGCTGCATGCTGCACAACCTGGCTATCCGCAGGACTCAGGCACTGCCACCTCATGTTGGACCACCACCTCAGGAGGAGGAGCAGGAGGAGCATGAGGACGACGAGGACGAGGAGTACCAGCCCAGGAGGGACGCACAAGGTCCAAGGGCCGCCCGTCGTCGGCTTATTGAACGTCACTTCTAGGCCCCCTGTCAGGGAATGGCTTGTGCCAATGATAGAACATGATTGCAGCCGCTCCGCAAGCCCTCAGCCGGTTAAGGCAACACTTCAAAGATCAAACATGGACAATGTGAATAAATAAAATGCTTTATTGTACAAACTCTGGGCCCTTCCCACATGAAAACCAAAAACAGATGAAACCCCCAAAAAACACTCAAACACATTACTCGCTCCCACAACCTGGGGAGGATTAACAAAATAGGGCAACTAAAATGGTCGTCATTTTCGGCCTTCGTCCAAAACAAACATCACATCATCGGCCTTCAAAAAACAAACATCCAATTCTCGGCCTCAAGAAACAAACACAAATGGCCACACATTCGACTATTTGGCCCGCTAGGGCGATGCCTTGGCCATCTTTGGGTGGCCCCTGCCCGGCCTGCTGCTCCGCCTCAAAGTAAGGCCATTGGCTGCTGCAAGGCTGGGGGCAGGCTCCTGAGGGGCACATGTCGTGACGGCAGATGCCCTTGGGGGTCGGCCTAGTCGAGGTCTGGCCGTCGAGCGGCCGGCTGTTGATTGCTGCAGCTGTGGCTGGCCAGCATCAGTCGATGCAGCAGCTCCTGGCAGCTCCACTGGGGGAGTGGCAGTGGCGGCTGGGGGAATGGCGGCAAGCTGGCGGATGGCAGGCGCTCGCTGGTCACCTGAGACACTGGCACTCGCCCGGGCCAGCACTGCAGCATGCGCACCAATCTGCCGAGGGACAGACCGATGTGCTGCTGCAGCGCGCCGGGTGCCCTGGCGATGCCTGGCTGACACAGCGAGTGTGGCAGCAGTGAGTGCCCGTGTTGACCTGTTCACTGACCGCAGCAGAGCAGCCAGTGACTGGACGGCACCACTAATCACCTGGCCAGTCGCTGACAGATCTGCCCGGTATTCCGCCCGACTGGTGGCCTCTAAGGGCCCGAACTCGGCCACACTCCGAGAGAGGGAATCGATGGACTCAGGCAACCGTGCCACTGCCGCCATGAGCTCCGTGTGCCGGCGCTCCGAGTCCGCGGACAAGTCTTCGAGGCGTTCCATCTCCTCGGCGAATAGCATCTCCTGACTGGAGGCCGGACTCTCCCTCTGGGGAGAAGGTCGCCGAGCCGGCCGACCCTTCCTGCGTTGCTGGAGGCCGCTGGGCCCAGCAATTGGACTCCCCTCCGACGCATCCCCCCACTGGGGAGAAGGCCGCCGAGCTTCCACCCCCCCCGCCTTTCTGCAGCACGCAGGTCCCAGGAGCTCCCCTCCCCTTCGACACTTCCGCCACGCTGCCCTCCAGGGAAGATGTGTCCCCTACATTGGCCTGGGTGGCCGCAGCTGAGGGTTCCCCTGATGGGCCGCCTTCCTCTTGCTCCTCCTCCTGCTCCTCCTCGGAGGGTCTGTCACTGGCAAGTTGAGGGACCTCCTCTTGACCATCTGAAAGCAGGAAGGCACAAGAGTAGCTTTAGAGTGAGGAGAGGGCGTCAGTGCGGGATGCATGAGTGGTGGCATTCAGCGCATTGGTCGGACAGTGGCAAAGGATGTAGATCTGATGCGCAAGTGGGACGAGAGAGGTGCAAAAGGTGATGTCCTTACCATTGCTGCCCAGAACAGGGTCGGCATCTCCACATGCAACGGGCCCAATCACCCGGCCACCCCTGAGGCACTCCACGCGATGTTGCAGGTCAGTGAGTGGCTGGATATGGGGTCGTCCTCCCCCAGTCGCAGTCCGGCTCTTGCGATTATTCGCCAGCTTGGCCTGCAAGAGAAAGGACGGCCTCTAAGTACAGTGTGTCGCCGTGATCTTTTGTGCACTGCCTCCCATGGTGGAATAGCCTGGCCAGTGTGTCCCCATGATCTGGTGTGCACTGCCTCCCATGGTGGAATAGCCTGGCCAGTGTGTCGCCATGATCTGGTGTGCAATGCCTCCCATGGTGGAATAGCCTGGCCAGTGTGTCGCCATGATCTGGTGTGCCATGCCTCCCATGGTGGAATAGCCTGGCCAGTGTGTCGCCATGATCTGGTGCGTAATGCCTCCCATGGTGGAATAGCTTGGCCAGTGTGTTCAGTGCAGAATGTGCAATTGATGCTCATGCCTGTGCCATAGCTGCTGGATGAAGGCTGGCCATTAGAGCTTTCAGGTCCCTTTGCCCATAATGTGAGGTGCACATGCAAGGATGAGGAGGTCACTGGAAAGGGTACTCACCCTGACAATGCGTGTGAGGTCATTTAACTTTTTGCGGCATTGGGCACCGGTCCTGGGGACGTCGCTGTTGGCTGACAGCTTGCTGGCGACATGCCTCCAGGCTCTCCTGTAGACGCGGACCGTCGCCTTCTTGCCATTGTCCGGGTACAAAACATGGCGCCTCTTCTCCACAGCAGCAAGCAGCACACTCAGATCACGCTCTGAGAAGCGCTGCGCACGTTCACGGGCCTTCTCCATGTCTTCAGGCGCTATTTGGGTCCAGCAGCAGTGTTCAGGCCTAGCTGGAGGGCTCCACTATCCAGGGCGTGGCAGCAGACACAGTCGACCCTTCCCCCTTAAGAGCTGGCCGGCGCCAGGGTGTCTGCTGTCAATCACGAGATGGCCGCACCTGCGCTGCACCCGGCCTCGGCGCTATCGATCACCACCTCCGGCTTAGCGCCCAAAGAGAGGCGTCCAGCAGCAGTTTTAGCGCTCACCCGAACTAGTAGGGCGAAGCTAATGAATATCGGAGAAGTGACCTAGATTTGGCGGCAGCCGCAAACTTTAGTGGACGCCCCACTTTAGCGCCCCAAAAGTGGCGTCAATGAATTTCTAGGCCAATGTCTTTTAATCTAAAGCTTGTTCAACAAGCTAACAGCATTACAGGAGACACCATCTTAGAGATCCCTCTAAAACGAAACTAAAACTAAACTGTCTCTCTCACATGCCCTCTGCTGGTAAGGCATAAATAATCAAACAGGCAAATATGCTGGTAAGGCATAATAATCAAACAGGCAAATACCATCACTATTTGCTGATATCATTACAGACGTGAGTCTAGATTCGGATCAGCCATGATCCTATTGAATGGCGGAGCAGGCCCGAGGGGCCGTATGGCCTACTCCTGCTCCTACTTATGTAGTCCTGGATGAGCCAAAATCTCCTCCAATTAAGCATTGAGAAGATTGGAGCCATTTGATCCCCGCCACAAATTCTGTTTCCGTGCCAGCAATTTCATACCCCTCCCTGGCCGCTATCTCAGGCTGAACCTGACTTTCGCAACCTCGCCAGCCTATTTGACCCTGAGCTGAACTTCTGACCACATATCCTCTCCATCACAAAGGCCGTCTAATTCCATCTCTATAGTGCCCAACTCCAATCCTGCCTCAGCCCATCTGAAACCCTCATCCATGCTTTTGTTATCTCCAGACTTGACTATCCAATGCTCTCCTGGGTGGCATCCACTCTTCCACCCTCTGCAAAGTTGAGCTCATTCTAAACTCTGTTGCCCTTATGCTACTTTGCACCAAATCTCATTCACCCATCAACTCGGTGCTCGCTGACCTATATTTTCATCCTCCTGTTCCAATCCTTCCATGGCCTCGCCCCACCTGATCTCTGTACTCTCCTCCAGCCCTACAACCCTCCGCGAATTCTGCGTTCCTCCAAGTTTGGGTACTCGTGCACCTCCCAAAGTTGATGAAGACAACATGCCATTTGGTGGGAATGGTGTGGCCTCAGGCCGGTTAATAGACTCAGCCTTATCTTAACCCCTCCCACACACCATTCTCACTGGGCGACGAGGGTTAACATTGACCCCCATGGTCGCTAGAAGTTTCCCCACCACTGGCATTAGGTTGAGTCTTGAAAATTTAATTCACCCAGCATCCACATTCTTTTGGGGGAGCGAATTCCAGATTTCTACCACCCTTTGTGTGAAGAAATGAACTGACTTTTGGTGCAGAAATAGCCATAGTGAAGAAATTAAAGGTCATTGCCAGTTTTATTGCCACGATCAAAGTGGTCCTTGTGGTTGAGGAAAGCTGCAAGTCTGGCTGGAACTTGAGGTACAGCTCAATTACAACAGTGGCTCCACTTCAAAGTACTTCATTGGCTTTAAAGCGTTTTGAGATATCTGGTGGTCATAAAAGGCACTATAGAAATGCAAGTCTTTCTTTCTTTCTCAAGGGCTTCTCTGCTGAATCAGAGCTTTCTCGTGCACAGTGTTCCAGAAGAAACAAAAGAGCCTAGTGGCAGGGTACTACTGGCAAGGTCTCAGTTACTTCTGATGCTGCTGGATATGCTTGGCTTCCCTTAGTGACTCCTCCATCTCTTCTTCCTCCAGCAGGTGCAGTATGTGTAATGAGGTACCCATTGGGAATACAATGGGGGAGAAATTCGGCAGTGCCCCATTTGGAGCAATAATGCTTTCCAACTTTAAAAAAATTTGGGGTTTGCGCTCCAGGAAGGAAGTGAAGCGCTAAATCAAGCGCTCCACTACCTTGCTGGAGTGCAACAGGCAGCAGCCGGGGCGGTAGGTGTGCAGCGCTGCACACTGCGCCGTGCAGCGCCGCTGCGTTGGAAGGCTCCTTCCCTTTCTTAAAGGGAAGGGCCATCGCTGCAGGCTCTGCAAGGGAAAAACTTCCCTGGTCCCCGACGGCAGCCGTGATCTGGCCTGATCAGCCCGATGCACTGCAGCAGAGTGCTAGGCTGATCGAGTGCTGGGGAAAAAAAGCAAAAAAAGAGAACTAGCATTTCAGTATTTTTCTTCCTACCTCAGCCACCTCGCCTTAAAGTATCGCCCCCCAAAGCACCCAGCCTCCCGATGAACGCCTCCTGCAGCTGCCGGCGTTTTCGCCCAGCGATGCTGCAGGGCATGAAACTGGAGTTTGGGGCGCTACCGGGGTGATGCGCACGCACATGACGTCACGATCTCCGGGCAAAGGAGATCGTGGTGCAATGCCACCATACCGCCACTGCAAACCTCCCGCTGAATTCTCACCACGCCCGGGCGGTAAGTGGTTAGCGCCCCATTATCACCCCCCCCAGAGGCAATAACAGGAGGCGCTAAGGAGGCCAATTTTGAGGCCCAGGAGTCGCGCTCCACCCACCTATGGGGCCAGCTGTAGATCTCAGCCCAAATTGCATGGATGAGGGCATCAATATGATTGAGGTGGGCATCAGATAGACACTTGCCCTCACAGTAGCCAGGAAAATTGAAGTGGTGCCATACCACTCCAAGGGCAGAGTGGATACCTAGAAAGGGTTGAAGAGAAGGAGGTGAGAACTTGTTAAAATGCTGCTAAGAGATTGATTGCCTTAGCCCTAATAACTTTTGGGGTTTTCACTAGGCCTTGAACTGTTGAGCCCAATAGGGGTATGAGCAGAATAATTCTCATGGAGCCCAGAAATTCACCAGATATGCACCCTTGATGTAGGTGGCTGGGAAGAAGAGTTGTCCTATCAAGTACAACTGACATTTCCAGCACATTTTGTACATGGCGGAAACCTGTTGCACCTGGGTTCTGCATCAATTCAGGTGCTCCCTCCTACCAGTGGGAAGTTCACCCTCTGTAAACCTACTGCAAGGCAGAGTCTGATGTCAAACAATTTGGAAATCATTGCCTCGGGCTGGTTATCTATTTAATGCGAATTGAGGCTCCCCGGGCCGTGGAGTCAGGACCCCGCGAGGCGTGGGGGTCAGGATTCTCCCCCTGGGGCATGGGTCAGGAACCCCCCCCCCAACCCCACCGGGTGTAGCTGAGTTAATACACAGTGCGAGCCCGTACAGACCGGTCACTCTGGGTGTTTGACCTTAGTTTATGCCATATGTTCACCTTTTGTTACAGGGAGTAAAAACCCCGAGGGTCCCCTGCAGCAGTTAAAGCTCGTTATTAATCTGTACCCCCTCCGAATACGGGACCCGCAGACACCTCGATGGGCTAAATGGGACCCTATTGTGTTGCAAACTCTGGCAGTTTATTTGTGAATTCACTGACCTCTTGGATAGGGTTGTAAATATTCAGGATTTACATAATGTTGGATGACCTCCCCTGGTTCACATCCACTTTGACAGATTGACATTTATTCGGGGAAAGTGACATGAATGTTGGAAATCTGAAATAAAAGCAGAACAGATTAGTATTTGAGCTGTGGCTCAGTTGGTTGCACGCATGCCTCTGTGTCAGAAGGTTGTGGGTTTAAGTCCTACTCCATGAGACTTGAGCACAAAAAATCCAGCCTGACACTTGAAGTGCTGCACTGTTGGAGGTGCTGCCCTTCCAATGAGACGTTAAACTGATGTCAATGAATCCGTCTGCTCTTGCAGGTGGACGTAAAAGATCCCATGGCACTATTTCGAAGACGAGCAGTGGAGTTATCCCCAGTGTCCTGGCCAATATTTTTCCCTCAATCAACATCACAAAAAAGAACAGATTATCTGGTCATTATCACATTGCTGTTTGTGGGAGCTTGCTGTGCGCAAATTGGCTGCCGCGTTTCCTACTTTACAACAGTGACTCCACTTCAAAAGTACTTCATTGGCTGTAAAGCGCTTTGGGATGTCTTGAGGTCGTGAAAGGTGCTATATAAATGCAAGTTTATCTTTCTTTCTCTCTCCACTCTCCGTAGCCCCCGGAACTTCAAGCCCCAAGGCTTCAGCTGACCTAAAACAAAATATTTTCAATCAGCTCCCAATACAAGAGATAGCCAAAAGACAATCAAAATACAATCTTAGTTGCCCCTTTAAGAGTGTTATCGCTTTAAGAGACAACCTCTGCTGGTCCTGGCACGCCTGCTTTTTTCAAGAATATTTTGTGAGAGCCTTTGGTAGGGTAGAAATGACATTGTTTATGGCGAATAATGTCATTGTATCATTATCCTGTCATTTCTTTCTATCTGTGAGGAAGTTACGGGTGCTTTTTTGCATCAGGCTCCACTCCTGGTAGGTTCCCAAGCCCAGAATGTCAGGGCCAAAGACTCCTCAGTCTGATTCAAAGCCAATTCTATACACACATAACATTCAGCAGTGTGCTTTCTGTTGAAAGGATCAGCCTTTTCTTGAGAGGGCTTAACTGTGTTTGTTCCCCGCTGATGTCAGTGCTGGAGAGAACATAGCTTTTTTACTTTGAGCCCAGTGAAAGCACCAACCAAGGCAAAGCATGGTTCAAATGAACTGGACAGCTTTCATTCCCTGGGACTTTCCCCCATGCAACAGCAGGAAATGGAACATGAGTCCATTTACCTCCTGCTACACCGCTGTCCAGATCCCAAACACTCCTGTCTGCCTCCTCTGAACTGGTACTCTCTATTTGCTTTTTGTTATTTCTCATGCTCTTCTGTGCATGGACCTCTCCCGTCTCTTCTCACCCATCAACACTATTTTCACATTCTGTTAACTCTTTCTGCATCTCTGCACTATCTCCCTGATGATATTTTATATCACCTGTTTTCTATTAAACAAATTTGCAGGTTGCTTAACACATGAACACCCTCTATGTGATTAGTATAGCTGTTGGTTCTCTCCCCTTTCCCTTCTACATTCCCCCCATTTCTTTCTGTTTTTCCAATCTTGCTAAAACCCTTGTTTATCTTCAGTTCTGATGAAGAGTACAAACCTTCATCCATGCCATTGTCACCTCCAGGCCCACCCAGAGCTTCTGGTGCCCACATTCTGTCCCATTCCTTACCAGCCTGGTCTTTGCCAAACTCCACTGGTTCCCTCTTTCTCAGCACATCAGTTTCAGAATCCTCACTCTTGTTTTTGTATCCTTCAAAGGCCCTAACATTGCAACCTTTACCAGACCTGCATCGTTACACGCACTCACTGTTCTACCACCTCTGGACAATTTGTCCTGCCCTAAATTCATACTTTAGGCATCTGGCCCCCAAGTATTTGGAACTCCCTCCCTAAACCCTTTGCTGTTTGGTAGGTTCTTCAGCAACCCTTTATCTGGTCTGCCCTTTGGTGTGTTTTTCTACATTAAAGGTGCCATTAGAAATGTGACTTGTTGTCATAGAGGATTCCATTGCAGCGGAGCGCAATCTTTCCCACACCCAATATCCCAGTAGGTTTCACTAGATAGTAACTAAGGAGTGATAATTCAGTACAGCTGTCCAAAAACATTGTCTTACTTTTTGTTATTCATTCTTTGGATGTGGGCATCGCTGGCAAGGCCAGCATTTATTGTCCATCCCTAGTTGCCCTTGAGAAGGTGGTGGTGGTGGGCCTTCTTCTTGAATTGCTTGTAGTGTTCATTTTGATACAACTGATTGGTTTGCTGGGCCACTTCAGAGGGCAGTTAAGGGACAACCATGTTGGCGTAGGCCTGGAGTCACATATAGGCCAGACCAGGTAAGGATTTCTTGGTTTCTTTCCGTGAAGGACATGAACCAGTTGGATTTTTACTACAGTCCGACAGCTTAATGGTCACATTTAGTAATGCCAGATTTTTTTTCTAGATTTTGTTCTCAAACAGGCATGGTTCGATTTGAATTTACATTCCTCTGGATTACTAGACCAGTACGTTAACCACTACACTACTGTACCCGATTTTGGATTTTAGCCCAGGCCCATATCTATAAACTCATTTCATATGAGGCTGTCCACAGGGAGGAAGGAGATTGGAAGAAAGTTGAAGTCTTCATTTTGCACCCTCCCCCCACAGATCAGTGGCTGTTTGGATCAGACTCCCCAAAAATGCAGTTGAAGCTGAGAAAAACAAAAGGAGGTGCAGAGCTGTCTTGGTAGAAATGGGATTAAAGATTTTTAAAATGATTATTATTCATTCTCGTCAGTGTTGCTGGCAATGCTGGCATTTATTGCCTAATCCCTAATTTCCCAAAGAAGGTGGTGGTTGATCACATTATGAAGCACTGGAGTCTGCTTGGCGAAGGTGCTCCTACAATGCTGTCAGGTAGGAAGTTCCAAGAGTTTGGCCCAGTGACAATGAAGGAATGGCGATATGTGTCAATGTTGGGATGGTGTGTGACTGTAGGGTAACTTGGAGGTGATGCTGGTCCCATGCACCTACTGCCCTTAATCTTCTAGGATAGGCCTAACTAACCTATCTAAAATTGTCCTGTTATCTATCATAATATATCTCATCTTGCTCTCAACCACTTCAGAATTCACCCCCTCCCCCATACCATCTCTTTATAAAGGCTGATGATACATGTATTTATTAAATTTCTCTGCCATTTTTAGATCATCAACTACGACTTGACATTCCTCACCTCTCAGGGGTCCCACTGTGCTTTTAACAATTCCCTTTTTACTCATATACTTGTAAAAGACTTTACTGTTGCTTTTGATGTTTTTTTTAATTCCCTCTTACTCCCTCTTAGCTTTTCTTAACCCCCCTCTTAACCTTATCATTTATTTTCTCATATTTTCCTTTGAGAAAATAAGACAAGGTTTAGAGTGGGATAATGAAAGCCAAAAGGGAGTATGAGAAAAAAAAATCCAAAAACTTCAAAAGGAACAGTCAAGTATTCTACAAGTATATCAGTAAAAAGAGAATTGTTAATATAAACGTGGGACACTTGAGAGGAAAGGAATATCAATTTGTAGATCAAAACATGGTGGAGGTATTTAATAAGTCCTTTGCAACAGTCTTTACTAATGAGTGGAGTCTGATAGGACACCTTGTACATGCTGGATAGAGTTTGTGATAGGGTGAATTATACATGGTTGGCAGAGTCTGAAATAGGGCAGATTGAACATTGTGGGTGCTGTCCTTGATGGGGCAGACTGTACACGGCAGATGGAGTTTGTGATAGGGCAGATTGTACATGGTGGGTAGAGTTCATGATAGAGAATAGATTGTACATGGTGAGCAGAGTTTGTGATACGGTAGATTATATATTGGGTAGAGTCTGAGATAGGGCAGATTGTACATGGTGGATAATGTATGTGATAGGATAGATTGTATGGAGTCTGTGATATATAGATTGTATATTGGGCAGAGTCTGTGATAGGGTTGATAGTTGGCAGAGTTTGTGAATGGCTAGATTGTACATGGTGGTTAGAATCTGATGGGGCATATTGCGCATGCTGAGTACTATATGTGATACAGTAGATTTACATGGTGAGTAGAGTCTGGGACAGGACAGACGCTACATGATGGATAAAGTCTCTCGTGCACCAGTTTGTGTATTGATTTCTTTGTGGGTTCAATGACGAGACATTTATGAAAGAGAATGTCTTTTAATCTAAAGTATGTTCAACTCTTTTTAACAGCATTTACAGGAGACACCATGCTAGAGATCCATCTAGAAAGAAACTGAAACTAAACTAAACTGCCTTGCTTGTCTCTGTCACATGACCTCTGCTGGTCAGGCATAAGTAATCAATACATGCACTCATGCTGGTAAGGCATAATAATCAAACAGGCAAATATCATCTCTATTTGCTGATATCATTACATCTCCTTTTCTTAAAACAAAAGTATTTTACTTTTAACTAACAACATGTTTTCTTTGTATTAATCTGCATTTTAACTGTAACACTTAATGAACTTACATTATCATTATCATGATCAAGGTTTTTTAACCTTGCTTTGTGTGTTCACATGAAATATGTAAATACACTAGAACTTGAAGAAAGAATAAGATAACATTACTTCCTTCTATAACAATAGTCCTTAAATTTGCTCAATGAGTCTCTCAGGAGGCTTCACGTGTCTTGAGGATTTTCTGATTGATTGTCCTTGAATCTGAGTTGTTGCCTCAGATGATTGGTTCTCAGCTGTGTGATCAGGTTGTTCAACAGTATCAGTCTCTTGACCTGCTGTGGCTGGTCCCATGAGAAGATCTCGACGATTTCTTCTCAGAACAACACCCTCATCTGTCTGAATGGTGTATGATCTTGGTTGAACTTCACTCAGGACAGTTCCCTTCTGAGTCCATGTGTTTGTTTTGTCTTTGAACCTTACTTGGTCACCAGTGTGGAGTTCAGGTAGGTTTTGTGTTCCTCTGTCATAGTTATACTTTTGCTTTTCTTTCTGTTGTTCTTTGAACTTCCTCACTTTCTCCCCCTCTTTTGTTTTCAGGAGGTTCTCCGGGATGGGTAGGTTTGACCTTAGCATACGTCCCATAAGGAGTTGGGCTGGTGACATACCACACTCGAGCGGCGTTGTGCGGTATACAAGCATGCTCTGGTAGAAATCAGTTCCACTGTCTTTTGCCTTGTACATCAGTCTTTTCACTGTGTTTGCGGGCTCTCCTGGGTCAACAGCTCTGGACAACGTGTCTGCTGTATACGTCAGCTTACCCGGTGTGTACGCAACATTCAGTTCATCATAGACTGTCTCTCCTTCGCTTTCCACAACGAGGACTCTCTTTACCAGGTTCAGTCTCTCACAGGCTTTTAAACCTAGTATGGCTTGCACATCCTTTGGCACCACGATTAATGCGAGCGTGTGCTCTCTGTCCTTGTGTGTTACTTTGACAATGCATCTTCCGTTCACTGGTATTTCAGTACCTGAGTATCCTGTCACTTTCACTTTGATTCCATGTATCTTTGGTCTGGGTCTAATTTTCTTAAAATCAGCCTCTGATATCACATTAACTTGTGCTCCAGTATCCAATTTAAATGGAATGTGTATGTCATTCACTTTTAGTGTCAACATCCAGTCTCTTTCTTCTTGTTTGTTTTCAGACACAACATCTACATAGAACTCCTCTATGTCGCTTTCATCTATTGCATGGACCTTGCTTTGTTGCACTTGGTTCTTGCAGCAACGGGCATAATGGTTGTTTTTGTTGCAACTATTGCATTTTTTACCATATGCCGGACACTTTTTTGGTGTATGCTGTGTACCACATTGACTACATGTCTTTCGATAGTCTCTTTCATTTTTGTTCGCTGGCCACGCCTCTTTTTTCACATTGGCGCTCTTTTTGTTAAACGGTTTGTGTCCGTTCATTCTCACTGCATCCACGTTGCAGCTACTGTCACTGAACAGCTCCTTTGCCTGCAACTTCATAGTCTCTGTAGCCCTACACAGTGCTATGGCTTTTCCCAGGTCTAGATCTTGCTCTCTTAGCAGTCTTTCCCTTAGACGATTATCCGGAATACCACACACCAGTCTGTCTTTTATCAGCGAGTCTGTCAGTCCCCCAAATTCACACGATTTGCTTCTGTTTCTCAGTTCAGTCACATACTGATCAATAGTCTCTCCCGTTTTCTGTACACATGTGAAAAATCTGTGCCTCTCAAACGTCACGTTACGTTTAGGTATGCAGCAGGCCTCAAACTGTTCCATTATTTTATCTAGCTTCATTTTGTCTCCATCAGCAGCGAATGTGAAGTTATTACACACCTCCAGCGCTTCATCACCCACGACATGTAAGAACAGTGATGATTTCCTTTTATTACTTTTCTCGTCAGCTCCGATTGCCGCTAAATACAACCCCACACGTTGTTTGAATCTCCTCCAATTTTCAGCCACATTACCTGTTAACTGAAACTTCGCCGGTGGGAGTAAACCTTCCATTTTTCACTTCGTTAGCTATTCTCTAATGGTAAGTAACGATGTTCTCTTTTGACTTGCTAATCTGTGGAGAGCTGATTCAACTTCAGATTTTTTCTCTTCATCTCCTTCAGTCACTTCTGACACCATGTATTGATTTCTTTGTGGGTTCAATGACGAGACATTTATGAAAGAGAATGGCCTAGAAATTCAGTTGCCTTAGCGCCGCTTTTGAGGCGCTAGAGGGACTAGTGCCAGAGTTATGGCCAGTTTAAAAATTCCCTGGGGCCCTAAATCGGCGTTGCACCGGTAGCGCTGCGCCGGCACCGATGACGTCATCGGTGTGCGCAGCGTCCCGGTTGCCGTGGTAACCCGCCCGAACTCCGAAATTGAGTTGCGGCCGCCTCGCCCGTGGCAGCCGCAAGCAACGTTCTGTCAGAGGTGCCTTACTCCAGTTTGCGCCGGCGCATTAAAGGCCCCGCGGCGGCCGGCCACTTTCCCGCCGGCCGCCTGCCCGCAGCTCCCTCCCCGGACTTCTCCCCCCCCCCCCCGGAACAGATGCAAGCCCGGCACTTGTCCGAGGTGCCGGGCTCATTTTTAAGCTGATTTGCGCGGGCCGCGGCCGGGTGCAGGCAGCTCCTCCTTAACGGGAGGAGGAGGCCTGCACGTCCCCAGCCTGCCGCACCGCATCGGGTGCCGCAGCGCCGGAATTGCGGCGCGAAACAGCAGTTAGCGCCGATGTACCGCCGCAAAGACCCTTCAGTAGCACCGGCAGCCGTTTGGGCGCGGCACTACTGAATTTTTGGCGCGCGCAGGGGGACTTAGCGCTGGCACTAACTTCCGGCGCTAAAGCCCTGCCTACTCCAGAACCCAATTTCTAGGCCAATGTCTTTTAATCTAAAGTCTGTTCAACTCTTTTTAACAGCATTTACAGGAGACACCATGCTAGAGATCCATCTAGAACGAAACTGAAACTAAACTAAACTGCCTTGCTTGTCTCTGTCACATGACCTCTGCTGGTCAGGCATAAGTAATCAATACATAATGGGGGATTTCAACTTCCCCAATATTAACTGGGATAGTCAGAGTGTGAAAGGCACAGAGGGTGTAGAATTCTTAAAGTGCATCCAGGAGAGCTTTTTGAGCCAGCATGTAGAAGGTCCTACAAGAGAGGGGGCGGTACTGGACCTAATTCTAGGGAATGTGGCCGGCCAAGTGGAAGAAGTGCTAGTAGGTGAGCACTTTGGTGACAGTGACCATAATATGGTGAGATTTAAGGTGGTCATGGAAAAGGACAGGGATGGGCCGGAAATAAAGGTTCTAAATTGGGGGAAGGCCGATTTTAACAGGATAAGGCAGGATCTGGCCAAAATGGACTGGGATCAGCTACTTGTAGGAAAATCTGCATCGGAGCAATGGGAGGCTTTCAGAAGGGAGATTGAGATCATACAATGGCAACATGTTCCCGCAAAGGTCAAGGGTGGTTCCAAAAACCACAGGGAACCTTGGATGTCAGGGGATATACGAGAATGGATTAGAAAAAAAAGGAGGGCTTTTGGCAGATACAAAAGGCTAAAGGCGGAGGAAGCCCTAGAGGAGTACAAAAAGTGCAGGGGGATACTTAAAAAAGAAATTAGGAGATCAAGGAGGGGCCATGAAATAACACTGGCGAGCAAAATAAAGGAAAATCCGAAGATGTTTTATAAGTATATTAAGGGTAAGAGGATAACTAGGGAAAAAATAGGGCCCATTAGGGACAAAAGTGGCAATCTGTGTGTGGAGCCGGAAGATGTAGGAGGGGTTCTAAATGAATTTTTTGCATTTGTTTTCACTATGGAGAGGGACGATGTAGACATAGAAATAGGGCAGGGGGACTGTGATATGCTCGAACACATTAACATCGAGAGGGAGGAGGTATTGGCGGTTTTAGCAGGCCTAAAAATGGATAAATCCCCAGGCCCGGACGAAATGTATCCCAGGCTGCTGTGTGAGGCAAAGGAAGAGATTGTGGGGGCTCTAACACACATATTCAGAACCTCTCTGGCCACAGGGGATGTGCCAGAGGACTGGAGAACCGCTAATGTAGTTCCATTATTCAAGAAGGGGAGTAGGGAGAAACCGGGGAACTACAGGCCAGTGAGCCTAACATCAGTGGTGGGAAAATTATTGGAAAAAATTCTGAGGGACAAAATCAGTCTCCACTTGGAGAGGCAAGGATTAATCAGGGATAGTCAACATGGCTTTGTCAAGGGAAGATCATGTCTGACTAATTTGATTGAATTTTTTGAGGGGGTGACTAGGTGTGTGGATGAGGGCAATGCAGTGGATGTGGTATACATGGATTTCAGTAAGGCCTTCGATAAAGTCCCGCACAGGAGACTGGTCAAGAAGGTAAGAGCCCATGGAATCCAGGGTGCCTTGGCACGTTGGATAAAAAACTGGCTTAGTGGCAGAAGGCAGAGGGTGATGGTCGAAGGTTGTTTTTGTGACTGGAAGCCTGTGGCCAGTGGGGTACCACAGGGATTGGTGCTGGGTCCCTTGCTGTTTGTGGTCTATATTAATGACTTGGATATGAATGTAAAAGGTATGATCAGTAAGTTCGCGGATGATACAAAAATTGGTAGGGTGGTAAATAGCAAGGAGGGTAGTCTCAGTCTGCAGGACGATATCGATGGGTTGGTCAGATGGGCGGAACAGTGGCAAATGGAATTTAACCCGGAAAAGTGCGAGGTGATGCACTTTGGGGGGACTAACAAGGCAAGGGAATACACAATGAATGGTAAGACCCTAGGCAAGACGGAGGGTCAGAGGGATCTGGGTGTGCAAGTACACAGATCCCTAAAGGCGGCGGAACAGGTGGATAAGGTGGTAAAAAAGGCATATGGGATACTTGCCTTCATTGGCCGAGGCATAGAATATAAGAGCAAGGAGGTTATGATGGAGCTGTATAAAACACTGGTTAGGCCACAGCTGGAATACTGTGTGCAGTTCTGGTCGCCACACTACAGGAAGGATGTGATAGCTTTGGAGAGGGTGCAGAGGAGATTCACCAGGATGCTACCAGGGCTGGAACGCTTCAGCTATGAAGAGAGACTGGGCAGATTGGGTTTGTTTTCCTTGGAGCAGAGGAGGCTGAGGGGGGACATGATTGAGGTGTACAAAATTATGAGGGGCATAGATAGGATGGATACTAAGGAGCTTATTCCCTTAGTAGAAGGGTCAATAACTAGGGGGCATAGGTTCAAGGTAAAGGGCGGGAGGTTTAGAGGGGATTTGAGAAATAACTTTTTCACCCAGAGGGTGGTTGGAGTCTGGAACTCACTGCCCGAAAGGGTTGTGGAGGCTGGAACCCTCACAACATTCAAGAAGCATTTGGATGAGCACTTGAAATGCCATAGCATACAAGGCTACGGACCAAGTGCTGGAATATGGGATTAGATAAGACAGGGCGTGGTGGCCGGCGCGGACACGATGGGCCGAAGGGCCTCTATCCGTGCTGTATAACTCTATGACTCTATGACTATGACATGCACTCATGCTGGTAAGGCATCATAATCGAACAGGCAAATACCATCTCTATTTGCTGATATCATTACAGTTTGTACATGATATTGGGGTGGCTGTTGTCGTGTCCATGTATAATAAGACACAGACTGCAGGAGAACGGTAACAACAGGTGTTTACTCAACGTGGCTCACAGTGGAACTGCTCTGTACAGATTACTACTCAGTGTTATATACAGGTGTGGTCACTGCCGGTACTGCAGTATACATAGAAACATAGAAACATAGAAGATAGGAGCAGGAGTAGGCCATTCGGCCCTTTGAGCCTGCTCCACCATTCAATGAGATCATGGCTGATCATCCAAATTCAGTACCCTGTCCCTGCCTTCTCCCCATATCCCTTGATTCCTTTAGCTTTAAGAAACATATCCAACTCTTTCTTGAATATACTTAATGAACTGGCCTCCACCGCCCTCTGTGGCAGAGAATTCCACAGGTTCACCACTCTCTGGGTGAAGAAATTCCTCCTCATTTCAGTCCTAAATGGCTTACCCCTTATCCTTAGACTATGACCCCTGGTTCTGGACTCCCCGGCCATCAGAAACATCCTTCCTGCATCTAGTCTGTCCAGGCCTGACAGAATTTTATAGGTTTCGATGAGATCCCCTCTCAATCTTCTAAATTCCAGTGAGTATAAGCCCAATCGACACAATCTCTCCTCATACGTCATTCCTGCCATCCCAGGTATCAGCCTGGTGAATCTTCGCTGCACACCTTCCATGGCAAGAACGTCCTTCCTCAGGTAAGGCGACCAAAACTGCACACAATACTCAAGGTGCGGTCTCACCAAGGCCCTGTACAACTGCAGCAAGACATTCTTGTTCTTGTACTCGAACCCTCTTGCTATGAAGGCCAACATACCATTTGCCTTCTTAACCACCTGCTGCACCTGCATGCTTACCTTCAGCGACTGGTGCACAAGAACACCCAGGTCCCTTTGCACTTCCCCTTCTCCCAACCTATTGCCATTCAAATAATAATCTGCCTTCCTGTTTTTGCCACCGAAGTGGATAACCTCACATTTATCCACATTATAGTGCATTTGCCATGTTTCTGCCCAATCACCCAACCTGTCCAAATCACACTGGAGTTTCACGACATCCTCCTCACAGCATAACCTTCCACCCAGCTTTGTGTCGTCTGCAAATTTGGAGATATTACATCCAATTCCCTCGTCCAGATCATTAATATATATTGTGAACAGCTGGGATCCTAGGACCGATCCGTGCGGTACCCCACTAGTCACTGCCTGCCACTCGGAAAACGACCCGTTTATTCCAACTCTTTGCTTTCTGTCCGCCAACCAGTTCTCTATCCAAGACAATACCTTGCCCCCAATCCCATGTGCCTTAATTTTGCACGCTAATCTCTTATGCGGGACCTTATTGAAAGCCTTCTGAAGGTCCAAATACACCACATCCACTGGTTCTCCCTTATCTATTTTACCAGTTACACCCTCAAAAAATTCCAGTAGATTAGTCAGGCATGATTTACCTTTTGTAAATCCATGTTGACTTTGTCCAATCCAGTCACTGCTTTCCAAGTGCTCTGCTATTACATCTTTTATAATGGACTCTAGCATTTTCCCCACTACCGATGTCAAGCTTACCGGTCTATAATTCACCGCCTTTGCTCTACCACCTTTTTTGAATAGTGGGGTAACATTAGCTACCTGCCAATCCATGGGTACCGTTCCAGAGTCTATCGAGTTCTGGAAGATGACCAGCAATGCATCTACTATTTCTAGGGCCACTTCCTTAAGTACCCTGGGATGTAGATTATCAGGCCCTGGGGAATTATCGCCCTTCAGTCCCATCAATTTTCCGAACACCATTTCCCTACAAATACTGATTTCTTTCAGTTCCGCCCTTTCATCAGACCCGATGTTCCCCGGCATCTCTGGGAGGTTATTTGTGTCCTCCTTTGTGAAGACAGAACCAAAATATGTATTTAGTTGGTCTGCCATTTCTTTGTTCCCCATTATAAATTCCCCCGATTCTGACTGCAAGGGACCTATGCTTGACTTCACCAATCTTTTTCTCTTCACATATCTATAAAAGCTTTTACAATCAGTTTTTATGTTCCCCGCAAGCTTACTCTCATATTCTATTTTCCCTTTCTTAATTAATCCCTTTGTCCTCCTTTGTTGAATCCTAAACTGCTCTCAATCCTCAGGATTATTGCTTTTTCTGGCCAATTTATATGCCCTCTCCTTGGACCTTATGCTATCCCTAATTTCCCTTGTTAGCCACGGTTGGGTCATCTTTTTTGTTTTATTTTTATGCCAAACTGGGATGAACAAATTCTGTAGTTCATCCATTCGGTCTTTGAATGTTTGACATTGCCTATCCCCCGTCAACCCTTTGAGTGCCATTCCCCAATCAATCCTACCCAACTCGCTCCTCAGACTATCGTAGTTTCCTTTATTTAAATTCAGGACCCTAGTCTCCGAGTCAACTACTTCATTCTCCATCTTAATGAAGAATTCGATCATATTATGATCGCTCCAACCCAAGGGGCCTCGTACAACAAGATTGCTAATTAATCCTTTCTCGTTACATAATGTAAAAGATAGTTCCCCTTAAAGGTATATACATTACAATTCCTCCCCTTTTAGATGAACAGTTCCATAACACTCATTTAACAATTAAATATCAAACTAATTACAATTAACACTTTTAACATGCAACATTAGCTGAAAATAGTCTATTTATATATTCAGTCTTTGGGGAGGCTTCCTGATCCTTTCTCGATAGCGCCTTTCCCGAGTGTCTTGCTCTTGGTGCGGAGGAGCTTCTGGCCCCCTGTCATCAGTTGGTTCATCAGCTTCCGATGCTACTGTTTCTGGGGTAGATGCGACCTGTACGTCGGGTTCATCACCAAGTACGTATGGGCGAGGCATGGGGTTGACTTGTTCCTGTGACTCTAGGATCTGGTCAGCATGGCATCTCACGATGCTCTCCCCAACGTCCGCTGTGTACATTAGTGGGCCCTGCAGTGTGCATATCGTTCCTGGCTGCCATTTTTCTGTTCGGTAGTCGCAAGCCAAGACTGGTTGCCCTATATTGAAGCTCCTTGTTGGCTTCTCATGGATGTGCTGGAATTGCTTACTCTCAACATCTCTTCGTACGTTTGGTCTGAGCAAATCCAGGCGAGATCTTAACCTTCGGTTAAAGAACATCATGGCTGGGGCCTAGTTGGTGACTGCATGTGTCGCATTCCGGTAGGCGAACAGGAAATTGTCCACCTTGTGCTGCAGCGGAATGTTGTCATTGTACATAGCCTTTATTGCCTTCTTAAAGGTTTGTACGAACCTCTCAGCCAATCCATTTGTGGCTGGATGATACGGGGCGGATGTGCAATGCCTTACCCCATTCTTTTTCAAGAACCTCCGGAACTCTTCGGACACAAACTGTGGTCCGTTGTCGGAGCAAATCTGTTCTGGCAAGCCATTCCTGGCAAAAATGGTCCGTAGGACTGCAATAGTTTTCTCCGTGGTGGTGGAGGACATTTTGATGACCTCAGGCCATTTCGAGTGCGCATCCACGGCTATTAAAAACATTGAGTCCATGAATGGACCAGCAAAATCAATATGCACCCGTTGCCATGGAGATGAGGGCCACTCCCATGGGTGTAGAGGGGCCTGTGGTGGTGCATTTTGGACTTTCTGGCATCCTGAGCAGCTCTTGGTCAGGTCCTCGATTTGTTTATCGATTCCCGGCCACCACACATATGCCCTGGCTAGGCTTTTCATTTTTACCCCTCCCAGATGACCCTCATGAAGCTCATTGAGCACTCTATCCCTTAACTTGGGTGGAATTACCACTAGGGATCCACACATCAAGGTCCTCTGGCACACTGACAGCTGTTCTCTCCTTGTTGAGAATGCTGGCAACAGTGAGTCGCCATGTGCTGGCCATCCCTTCACCGTCAAACCATATACCCGAGACAGTGTCGGGTCATTTCGAGTTTCCTTTTCTATACAAGCGTTAGTTACCGGTAGGTATTCAACTATAGTCGAATGGAATATTTCAACAGGACAGGATCCACTGCTGGTGCTTCCTCCGCAGTAGGCAGTGGCAGGCGTGATAGCCCATCAGCATTTCCATGCTGTTTCGTGCCCTTATATTCAATCTCATAGTGGTGCACCCCTAGAAAAAGTGACCATCTTTGTAGTCGTTGCACAGTCAGCACCGGAACGCCCTTCTTCGGATTATAAATGGAGACAAGAGGCTGGTGATCAGTCAGCAAGGTGAATTTCTGCCCGTGCAGATAGTGATTGAACTTTTTCACTCCCCACACTAGGCTGAGGGCCTCCCTGTCAATCTGGGCGTAGTTACGCTCGGCTGAGGTTAGTGATCGTGACGCAAAGGCTATTGGCCTCTCTGAGCCGACCGAGAATTTGTGCGACAGCACCGCTCCAATGCCATAGGGTGACGCATCACATGCCAACCGAATTGGCAATGCTGGGTTGTAATGGGCCAATACCTCTTTAGAAGTGATTAGTGTTTTGCTCTTCTGGAAAGCTCGTCTACATTCGTCACTCCACTTCCATGGCACCCCAGCTTGCAGTAGGGTGTTCAGTGGGTGTAGTATTGCAGACAAATTTGGCAAGAACTTATGGTAGTAGTTTACCAGCCCGAGGAACGACCTCAGTTGTGACACATTTTCCGGTGCTGGAGCCTTTACTACTGCCTCAATCTTCTCTGAGGACTTATGTAACCCCTCTTTATCGATAACGTGGCCACAATACGAGATCTGTTTTCTAAAAAACTCGCATTTGGGGCGGTTAGCTCAGAGCCCATATTCCTGCAATCTAGTGAGCACCTGCTCCAGGTTGGCAAGGTGATCACTGTCATTTTCGCCCGTGACCAGGATGTCGTCCAAATAACACTGGGTCCCTGGGATCCCTTGCAGGACTTGTTCCATTGCCCTCTGCCAAATAGCCGGAGCTGATGCTACCCCGAATACCAGCCGGTTGTATTGGTAGAGACCTTTATGGGTGTTGATTGTGAGGTATTTTGTTGCTGCTTCTTCTATCTCCATTTGCAGATACGCCTGGGCCAGATCAATCTTAGTGAAGCGTTTCCCTCCAGATAGCGAGGCGAAAATATCTTCAATCTGCAGAAGTGGATATTGTACGGTGTGAAGGACCGGGTTCACTGTTACCTTAAAGTCCCCACAGATGCGAACCTTCCTTGGTTCCCCAGGCGTGCTGCTCAACGACTTTTTCATCATAGGGACGATGGGTGTAGCCCACTCGCTCCAGTCTACCTTGGACAGTACACCTGAAAGTTCCAGACTCTCCAGCTCTGCTTCGACGACTGGGCGGATCGCATAAGGTACCAGTCTGGCCGTAAAAAATTTTGGGCTTGCGTTTTCTTCAATTTTAATCGTCGCTGTCATGCCTTTTAGTGTTCCGAGTCCTTGCTGGAACACTTCTTTTGCGTCAGTTTGGATCTTTGACTGTCACCCAGGTGTGACGTCGTCATCCTTTTTGTCAGCCACAGTCAGTGCCTGTATGGAATGCCAATCCAGTTGTATTTTCCGGATCCATTCATGTCCCAGTAATGGTGGTCCTCCATCTTGCAATACATACAGGTCTAGTTTTGGTGTTTCCTTACCGTTATATATAACGGTCACCCTTATTTTTCCTTTGGGGTAGACTTTTTGCCCCATGTACGTCTTCAAAATAATTTTTGTGTCTCTCAAGGGTATGTGTGAGAATAGCCGCTCGTAGTCCCATTGGTTTATGACTGTTAGGGCTGATCCTGTGTCCAATTCCATCTTTACCTGGGCTCCTGCTAACTTGAGAGTGACCCAAGTGGTTCGGTGATCCTCCATTGTGATCACATTATGTAGTTTCAGACAACTCAGTTCCCTGCTTTCGGAGTCATTATCACTCTTTTGTTCGTCTGAACTATTCTCCGTCATCTTATGTACCTTCTTGTACTTTCCTTTGGTAGGTTTCTTATTGCTGGTTTTCTTTCCTGACCTGCAGACTCGTGCTATGTGTCCTACTTTTCCACACTGTCTGCACACTTTGTCTTTGAACCAGCAATCATTCTGGTCGTGTGTTGTTCTGCCGCAGTGATAGCACTTCTCTGTTCCATATGACATTTTGTTTGTGCCATATTCTTGCAGTCTCTGTTGTATCTCTGCAGCGCCCCGTGCTGCTGCTTCATATGATACTGCAATGCTGAAAGCCTTTTCCAGCGTAAGGTCCTTTTCAGATAAAAGCCGTTTCTGGGTTCCTTCACTTTGAAGCCCACACACAAACTTGTCCCTTAAGGTATCTGCCAGTCCCACTCCAAACTGGCAGTGTTTCGATAGTTTGCGCAGTTCTGTTAAATAATCAGCATTGCTTTCATCCTTATGCTGGTTCCATTTGTGAAACTTGAATCTTTCTGCTATCAGCAGTGGTGTGGGGTTTAAATGTTCCTTTAGTATCGTTACTATGTCTTCAAAACTCTTTTCCATTGGCTTCATTGGGGTTACTAGATTTTGTAATAAACCATACGTCTTTGCACCCATTAAATTTAACAATACCGACGCTTTCTTGTCATCTGACACCTCATTTGCCTTGCAGTACACCTCTATTCGTTCGACATATGTAGTCCAATCTTTGACTTCATTGTCAAATGCGGTGATACTGCCACTCTTCGGCATTTTGGGTGTGGTTTAAAATGGCGTCTCCCAATGGCTTAAAATGGCGTCTCCCGTGCTTTCCTTCCTCCCCCGCTGCTGCCAACGCTGCTCCCGGCGGTTCTCGTGGCAATGGCGGCGCCCTGTAGGTTTTGCACGCTTCTCCTGCGCTGCTGCCAACGCCACTCTCGGCAGTCCTCGTGGCAATGGCGGTGCCTCGTGTGTTTCTGCACGTCTCTCTCTGCCTCTCGCCGACGCTGCTCGGCCCCTGAACACCAGCTGCGCCCTGTGCGCTCTGCCCTCTCTCTCTCCCCCGTCGACGCTGCTCGGCCCTTTGCTGTGTCGCTCGGTCGGGCTCTAGCCCGCCGCTGTCCGGGAAGGGTCTGCGCACTACCTGTTGCCAGCCCGTTTCGCTGGACCACCTCGACTGGAAAGCCAAGCCTGGCTCTCGACAGCCTCCCCCGCAATTCTCGAGTCTCTGCTGGATGACTGGGCTGTTGCCCGTGGTCGACGCCCGAGTCTCTGGCCTTGACCTCCAATCCACTGATCCCCAGGAACGAATCCCCGGGAGGTGATGCAGAGTTGCAGGTAGGTTCAAACTTGCCTCGTCGCTAATGTCGTGTCCGTGTATAATAAGACACAGACTGCAGGAGAACAGTACAACAGGTGTTTACTCAACGTGGCTCACAGTGGAACTGATCTGTACAGATTACTACTCTGTGTTATATACAGGTGTGGTCACTGCCGGTACTGCAGTACACATGAGCTGTAAAAGATAGTTCCCCTTAAAGGTATATACATTACAGCTGTCTCTAACGCTGGTTCTGTCTTCATGTTTTCGATGTTAACTTCTGGTTGCATGAGCCTGAGCTGCACTTTTATTTACATGCTTTGTGGAGTGTTCCATCCCTCCCTCGTGAGCGGAGCTTGTTTATCATAGAGGCTAAAGAGCAGCAGAAGCTGAGTAAATGACTTAGATCATTCTACAGCTCCTAGGATTACTACACAAAGGAAAATCAATGAGCCACTTGACAGGAGAGAAAGGCTATTTGAGTGTCACCGGTGCTAGGTTCATGCTGTAACAAACTGAGTTTATTTGCTGAGCTGGTAGATGAGGAAACATGAACTGTAGAGCACATTTATTAAGTAGCTGTTACTGGATTGATGATTAGATTAATGATGCCGTTGCATGCGCCCCTTTATGGCATTAGTCAAAAGGAAAAAGAAAAAGACTTGCATTCATATACAGCCTTATTGTATCTCGCAGAAACAACAACAACAACTTGTATTTATGTAGCACCTTTAACGTAGTAAAACGTCACAAGACGCTTCACAAGGGGGGGAATTCGCTTGATTAGCACCTCCCGTTTGTGCCCTCAGAGGGCGCAAACGGGGCGCAAAGCAACTAGCGCCCGGGCGCGGCGATGTTTGCGCCGCTCGCGAAATTGACCAGAGTTTTTATGGCAGCACTAAACACTACCGCCACGATCTCCTGCGCCCGCAGATCATGACATCAGTCGAGCGTGCAATGCCCCGGTAGCGCCCTGGACCGGATATTGAGTGACGCCCCCTTAGTTTCCGCCTGCCGCTAGCAACGACAGGTAGAGAGGAACGTTTTGCAGTCGGGAAGGGGCTGGGGTAGCGCTATTTAAAGGTGGCCTCTTCCTGCCTTTTTCTGTCGGAGACATTTTTGCACCACGCATTCTGAGAGAGAGAGATTCTGAGAGAGAGAGAGAGACTTCTGTAGAGATTCAACGCTGTGTGAAGGAGTTTTGGGTACTGAGCAGCACTTTGCAGGTTCTTTTTGAATTGACCTTCCTTGCATTGATTTAGAAGAGACTATGGGAGCTGCACTGATTCGGGGCATCATGCTGCGCCTGCAGGATCGGAGGCATCAGAGACACAGAGAGAGAGTGGCAAATATGGCCAGAGGGAGGAGGGCCAATAGGCCTCTGCACAGGAGACCTTACCCTCCCAGGGTATTCCGGGAACAATTCTCCTACATTCATTTGTCTGAGGAGCAGTGTTTGTGCAGGCTGCGCTTCAGCAAGGAGGTGGTCACTGAGCTCTGCCACCTGCTGCAATCAGATCTGCAGCCTCAACTGAGGACCAGGACATCTCTGTCGGTAGCAGTGAAGGTCACAGTGGCTCTGAATTTTTATGCCACCGGCTCCTTTCAAGCAGCTACTGGGGACATCGCCAATATCTCCCAGTTCGCTGTCCATTGCTGTATCCGGGAGGTGACAAATGCCCTCTATAAAGGGAGACGCCAGTACATCTCTTTCCTCATGACCCGGGCCAAACAGCATGAACGCACATGTGGCTTTGCTAAGATAGCGGGCTTCCCCATGGTGCAGGGCGCCATTGACTACACGCATGTGGCATTGCGGGCACCGCATGAGAATGCAGAGGTTTTCAGAAACTGCAAGGGATTCCACTCCTTAAATGTTCAGTTGTTCTGTGACAAGAGACAGCTGATATTCGCCGTCAATGCCCGCTATCCTGGCAGCAGCCACGATGCTTTCATCCTGCGCCAGATTGGTGTGCCAGACCTTTTCCAGGCACCGCATCAGCCAAGTGGTTGGCTCCTCGGGGACAAGGGTTATCCACTCTGCACCTGGCTGGTGACACCACTCCGTAACCCCAACACCCCTGCCGAGCTGTTGTATAATGAGAGCCATCTCGCCACCGGGAACATCATTGAGCAGACGATCGGCATGCTCAAGCAATGGTTCCGCTGTCTGGACCACTCAGGAGGAGCCCTGCAGTACTCACCTGAGTGAGTCTCCCACTTCATAGTTGTGTGCTGCATGCTTCACAAACTGGCAATCCTGAGGACCCAGCCAATGCCACCAGGGATGGGTGCACCACCGGAGGAGGAGGAGGAAGAGGAGGAGGAGGATGAGGAGAATGATCAGCAGCAGCACCAAGGCGGGAGGGAGGCCCACAATGTTGCCACTGCAAGGGCTGTCCGTCAATGGCTGATAACAAGCTGCTTCTAGGCCCCTACTCAAAAGATGGCTTCTGGCATGGAGAACAACATGATGGAAAGCAACTCGCAACCCCTATAGCCAGCCAACGCTGCAATGGTTCCAAAGGCCAAACATGTGCATTTTGAACACAACAACTTTTTTATTTAACAAACTCTGTGTGTGTCATTTATTCAGGACAAACTAATAGAAACAAACACAACAAATCATTAATTAACAGAACTGGTTCTCACAAGCTGGAGATAAACGCCAAAACACTAAATAAATGTTATCAGACGAACCTCAACCTTTACTACAAACATTCCCACCATTTATTTAGACCTCCTACTGTTTGCCTTTCGAGGGTGATCTCCATCCCTTGTGCACTTCCCCCCTTCCCACCCTACTGCTCCTCCGTAATGGGGCCCCAGTGGCTGCAGCAAGGTTGGTGGAAGGCTGCTGAATGTCAGATGCTGAGACTACAGATGCCCTTGAAGGACGCCCTCGACCAGCTCTGGGCCTGGAAACCCCAGCTGCAGACTGCTCCAATTCTGCATGGGCAGCAGCAGTCTGGGCTACAGGCGGTGGGAAGTGCAATGGGGAAGTGACAGTGGTGGGAGCAGGAATGCTGTCATCCTGAGAGAGGACAGCACCTTCCTGCTCGACTGACACACTGGCATTCCCATGGGGCAGTACCTCAGCATCTAGAGCAATCTGCTCGAGCACAGATTGCTGGCCTGCTGCTGCACCGTGAGAACCCCGGGGCAATGTGGCTGAACCAGTGACAATGGCAGCAGTCAGTGCTTGCATTAGATCAATCTGAGACTGCATGAGAGCAGTCTGAGATTCGATCGCAGCTGCCAGTGACTGAATTGCAGCACTAAGCCGTTGCGTTGCATCAGCCTGTGCTGCAGCGGACTACTCCACACTCCTTGCCAGTGCATCAATGCTTTCGGGCAATCTTGCCATTGCACCCATGAGCTCAGTGTGCATGTTCAATGCCTGGGTGTTCATTTCAGCGATAAGCTGCTCCTCCTCTGTGCCCAGTGCAGCAGGACTCGCTGGCCTACTCTCCCTCCGGGGAGATGGCCCCAGAGCTTCTCTACCCCCATCGCGTTGCTGCAGCCTGCTGGGACCCGGAGCTTCATCCTCATCAGACCCTTTCCCCCCGCTCCCCTCCAGGGAAGGCATGTTCCCAGTGTGGTCATGGGCTTCCTCGGGAGAGGGTGGCGCTGAGGCTCTGGCTTCCTCTTCCTCCTCGCCTGTGCTGTCGTTTCCACTGCTTGGTTCAGGGCCCGTCTCCTCAGCTGGTGGTTCACTATCTGAAAGCAGGGAGGTACAAGAGTGGCTTTAGCGTCAGGACAGGGGGGCAGTAGGGGAGCAAGGACTGGAGACATTTAGTAAGTTGGATTGAAACTGTAAAAGGCTGGTGTTGTGAGGGGCAAGTGGAATGAGAGAGGAGAGAAAGCTGATGAACTTACCATTGCTGTACCCAAGGGGGTCGGCCTCTCCAGCAGCCACGGCATCCATCACCTGGCTGGCAACGATCCTGTGGACGCGCGCCTCCAAATCACTGAGGGTGTGCAGCTCAGCCGGCCCTCCACCCATCCATTGCTGCTGCCGCCTGTTGTGAGATAGCTTGGCCTGCAAGAAAAAGTACAGCGTCTGAGTAAATATACAGTCGTGTGCTTGCCTGATGTGCCTCCCATAGTTGAATAGCCCTTAATGTATGCAAGGTGTGGAATGTGCGTGTGTATTTTATGAGATGGCCATAGGTCTTGGATGTGTGTTGGGCATTTGGGGTTTTTAAACCTTCTGGGCACAGAGTGAAGTTGAGATGGAGGGATCTAAAGGTATTGAAAAGCAGCCACTCACCATGACCACCCGAGTGAGGTTGATGAACTTCTTACAACATTGGGTGTGGGTCCTGGGCACCATGCTTCTGGAGGAGACGTGCTGAGCCACCTCCCTCCACACTCTTCTATAATCGCGTGGCAATGGCCTGCTGCCACTCTGTGGGCAGAGTACTGATCTTTGGCGCTCCACTGCACCAACCAGAACCACCAAGGCCCAGTTGCTGAAGCGCTGAGCTCGTTCCCTGGGCCTCTCCATTCTACTTTGCAGCAGAATTCAAGTTCAGGTCTGTCCAGGCCGAGATTGAAGGCTGCAATGAGCAGGGTGTGGCTGGAGAGCAAGATCGACCTTCCCCTTTAAGAACTGTCTGTGTTCCATTGCTAACTGACATCACATGAGCTTCGCCAGCGCTCTGAGTTAGCGCCTCGCTCCTCGGCGTTAACGCCTTAAGAGAGGTGAGTAGTGCCTGATTTAGCGCTCCAATCATTCCATGGGTGATAGAAGCCAAGTTTGCAGTCGGAGGCGATAATTAGTGTCAGGCGCTAAACTTTGCGCCTGCCTGATAATTGCGCCCCAAACGGGGCGATACCGAATTTCTCCCCCCAAAATTTGACAAGAGCCACATAAGGAGAAATTAGGGCAGGTGACCAACAGCTTGGTAAAAGAGGTAGGTTTTAAGGAGCGTCTTAAAGGAGGAAAGAGAGGTAACAAGGTGGGGAAGTTTAGGCAGGGAATTCCAAAGCTAGGCAACAGAAGGCACGGCCACCAATGGTTGAGCAATTATAATCAGGGATGCTCAAGAGGGCAGAATTAGAGGAGCACAGATATCTCAGGGGGTTGTGGGTCTGAAGGAGATTACAGAGATAGGGAGGGGCGAGGCCATGGAGTGATTTGAAAACAAGGATGAGAATTTTGAAATCGAGGCGTTGCTTAATGGGGAGCCAATGTAGGTCAGCGAGCACAGGGGTGATGGGTGAATGGGACTTGGTGCAAGTTAGGACATGGGCAGCTGAGATTTGGATAACCTCAAGTTTACGTAGGGTAGAATGTGAGAGACCAGCTAGGAGTGCATTGGAATAGTCCAGACTAGAGGTAACAAAAGCATGGATGAGGGTCTGAGCAGCAGATAAGCTGAGGCAAGTGTGGAGACGGGCGATGTTACGGAGGTGAAAATTTCAAAACTGAGATTGATAGATTTTTGTTATACAAGGGCGTTAAGGGTTGCGAAACTAACACAGGTAAATGGAGTTAAGATACAAATCAGCTGTGATATATTTGAATGGAGGAACAGGCTTGAGGGGCTGAATGGCCTACTCCTTTTCCTATGCTCATTTTTAAAGACTCAAAAATTCTTTCAATAAATTTTCAGCTTTCACAATGACTGTACAGAGAATATGGGAGGAAGAAGTGATGGGCAGGATTGAAAGGACAGAAAATCCACCGTGAAATGTTGGAAAGTGGAGGACCAGCGCTGCTACTGATCCCGTTTGATTGCTGGCAAAGTGGTCATACTGCTGCATGGAGAGGTTGTGTGGAGGGGTTTTCCTTTTTTGACCACCAGGACACTGTCCTCAAAGGATGGAAGTACATCATAACTAGTAGGATATGGGAGTCAAACTCAACTATAGTCTCTGTAGGACATGGGAACAGATGTGGGAGAAGACAGTCCACTTTAAGGAATATGGCAAAGTACGGCTGAAGGGATAATTACAAGTCCTAGCCCTTTTCGGGCTACCCCAGATCAGGCGTATTCCCCAGACGTTCACATTCAACTAAAGCTAGAGATAGCCGAATTCTATAAGACGCTTAAATGGGTCTAAAGGTTCAGGCTATCTCTCCCTAAAGGAAAGGAATGAGTGAAGATGTTACTGTCCTCCAGCACTTTTAATAAGTTTAACTAGACTGTAACCTTCCGGATATTATGAGGGTCCAGAATACGCCCCAGAGCTCTGCAACTCTTCACCAAAGAATGTACAGAGATTTGAGTTTGCGAGTTTGATACAGAAATACTAATTTGAGACAATTCTAAAAATATATAAATTTATTAAAGAACTGACATGTAGTTAACAGCTGGTGAGTCCATCGCAACATTACAGTTCAAAAACAAATAGCTTACATTTCTTATCAGAGATCATTATTCCCAAATCTTTACTTCGTTACATTTCTACATTTCTTACTTATTTCTAAATCCAGAACATCCACCAAAATCAAATACCTTGATTACCCGAAACTCAAAGTTAAAAACTTACAGAGCGTGCCTGTGAAGTTGAGAAACGCTTGCCCGTTCAGCGACTTCTGACTTTTCATCTGAAAAGCTCTATCTTTTATACTCTTTTTTTAATGGTTTATTCTTTGAAGTTTCCTGCTGATATAAACTAATTGTCTTATTCATTCTCTCTGTTGAATTCTTACTGATCTTATTGTCAATTTAGCTGCTGCATGCATAATTATGTCTCTAACTTTAGGTGTTCAGTAGTTATCATAAAAATTGGTTGCATATCAGACTTCGGGACTCCATATTTCAAGCTTAACATAAAAACTATTTGACCAGCAGGTGTTTCTTTTACTTGATGTCATCTTTTCAAAGGCACATGGTTTTTTAATATTCTGTTCTTGTTTCCCTGAGTGTTAGCTTATAACACTTTAAACTGGGTCTTTTCATTGTGTTGGCTGCAAACCGCAGACCTTTCGGAAGCAAGCCTTTGCTATTTCAATAGGGCCTTTGTATTAGTATATTTAACCAGTTCCCATTTCAAAAGCTTGTGGTGTTTACAACTTTGTTAACAACTGATCTTTATCTCAAAAGCCTGTTTTCTGTTTGCAGCCTGTGTCTCCGAGGCTTTAGATTTTTAAACCCATTATATCATGTATTAATAATATCAGAATTTTCATAGGATGGTGTATTTTTCTGAATTATGGCTTATTCCGTCACACGGCAACAGTACTATGTACCAGATAGATGCTCAAGATTGCACACCTCAAAATTTTTCCCCTCAGTCTGCCCCATTTACTGGTTGCCCCACCAAGCTTTCACATAACTTAACAGCTCTCTTACAGCATCTCATACATTGTAAGGCAAAATCCAAGATGCAATGGACAATTGAAAACTTTGGCATATTCATATATTACAAGGCTTCTTAAGTCAAATCTTGATACATGATACGTGATCACTTACTGACACACAGGTTGGCCTGCAGCTTGGGCACATGCCTTTGAATGTGTATGTGGTCCTTCCACTTGCAGCACCTCAATATTACTTTATTGTTTCATCACACGATGGCACAGATATTCAAGGGAGCAGGTCCCACCTGGAAAAAGGCTCACACATCACAGGCCATTGACTCCCCTCTGGGAATGCTGGCATATCAAAGCATCATGTAGCAGGTAATGAGAAATGAGCGGCCCTCCTCAAAGTTCAGGTTTGGTTCCCTTCTGCTGTTATCTCTGTTCCACCTTCTCACTCAGTCTCACACATTTTGCAATGTAAACTGTTTAAAAGTGCATTGGGGAGCTAGCATTGTAACATATGTCCCCTTTCTTTTGTTATTACTATCCTGGGGGTGTAGTTTGTCTGCACTCCTGTTAGGTGTCAGCTGTGACTCAGTGGGTAGCACTCTCTAGGTGGGAAGGGCTGGGAGTGAGCAAGTGCTGCTGGGTGCTTGATTACTGCAGGGAGTTGGAGTGAGATTGTAAAAAATTGGTGGTGTTTTTTTTTCAGGTTTTAGGACCTTTTTGGTTCTTAAACAGCAGCCAGATGGCTGCTTCTGGGTCCGGAGTTCCGGGCCCCTCAGAGGACAATGCTCCCAGGATGAATTTAATCAGGGGAGAAAATGTTGGGGGAAGGGAGAAAAAAAGGTTTTGGGCCGGGACCCCAGGAGGTTTGGAAAAGAAAACACGGTGGTTGTTCAGTGCGATAAGGAGGTACGAGCTTGGGATATTATCCAGGCGGTACATGAGGACTGCGGCGAGGGAAGCTGCTTTGTCTGCCGACCAAAGCCGAATGTCGGGTTCAAGGTGACGATCAGTAGCCAAGAGGAGGTGGAAAGACTTTTACTGCATTTGAAGGTTGGAGATAAGTTCTTGGAGGTAACTCTGTTATATTCTGAAGAGGTGGTGGTCTCATTCTTAAACCTGCCGGTTTATATTGAGGATGATGTGCTAATAAAAAAAGTTGGAGTTGTGGGACATTAACATTTTCTCAGCAATAAGGAGGAGATACTATCCAGGAACGAGGGTAGCAGATGGAACCCGTTATGTAAAGGTGCGGTTCCCAGAGGGGGTGAAGTCATTGCAGTAATGTATGAACTTTGAGACAATGGAAGGGGTGCAGCACTTCTGGGTACTGCATGATAACCAGTTGAAGGTTTGTTATTATTGTCTTGGACATGACCATCTTGTAAGAAGCTGTCCAGACTTGTACTGTTATAACTGCGGTGAATCTGGACATATCGCTCGGAGCTGCAAGGCGGAGAGCTGAGGGGTGTATCACACATTCTGCTGTGAAAGTGTGGCAGAAGGATGCCCCTTGAGTGACGAGGAGATGAGAGAAGGATAAGGAGCAAGAGGTGTGAGTGGAACGGCTGGAGGAGCGGAGCAGGCGGAGGACACAGCTAATGAATGGAAGGAGAAAAGAGGCAGGAAGAGGAAAAAAATTGCGCAGAAGAGAACAGGATGGAAATGGTGGAAAGTGCACCAAATATGGTGGAAAAGGACAAAGATAGCAGCGGGAAGCACGGGTCAAGGGCAGAGTCAAGCCATATTACAGCTCGGCTCTCCCTAAAGAATCTGGTGTCTGCGGGGGGAGAGGAGGCCGGAGCGGGCTGCGGGGTAAGTGTAAGTATTCTGAAGAAAGACGGGAGTCGGACATCTCGGGGAGCAGGAGGGGGCAAGACAAGGAGAAAGTACAAGAGGCAGGAGCCTTAAAGGGGCAGCAGGACGGAAGCGGGGAGACAAAGGTGCCAGAAGGGAGCAAGTTAGGTGCAGATGCGCCATTGCCCAGAGAGAAAAGAAACAGGGAGCATGGGTCAGCGGTGGAAATAAGGCCGAAGGGAGTGGAACTACTGGAGAAACCGTGATAGCAGGAAGACTCTCTAAGGGAGATTATGGGCTGGATTTTGTCATTGGGGGCGGGACTGCTGGTTGTCGGGTTTCAGTCCCACTCCCAATGATGTCCGGCCAACCCACGCTATTTTCTCTTGAATGACCTTGTTAAGCCTGCCCTGCGGGCTTAGCCGGCCAATTAAGTGAAAGCCGGCCAAATAAGGGAAAAACCGGTGACAGAGGACGTCAGCATATGACGTTTCATCTGTCAAAAATTTTTGACAGATGAATTGACAGTTTGAGAAGCTGTCAAACACTGACAATCTCTGTTCTAATGTGAGCCCTTGCACTGAAGGCTCACCAAAATATCTTTCCTCAGCAGAAATCAGGTGGCGACTGCATCTGAGAATGCAGCAGCCATTCTGTCATCTCTGCTGTTGAGATGAGGCACTTCCGGATCCCCAAGTGTTGAAGCCTGCAGGAAGAAGCAAAGGTAAATAAACTTTTTCTAACACTTTACGCTCACCTCTCATACTTACCTCTCCACACTTGCACCCATCACTCACCTCCTCAGCAGACTTTTCGATCCCTCTCACCCCCGCAGACCCACTGCTCACCTCGCTGACCCTGGCGAGGTTCACAGCCGTTGAGAAACCCGCACTTGCAGGGGTAAAATGGGGATAAGCCTCGAAACTGCCTGTTAACTACCTGTTAACAGGCAGTTAATTAGCTCTAATCCCCTTCCCACCTTGAGGAGACGAGTCCCTGCGCGAGTCGGGGACCCGCCTCCCGGGAAGATGGCATGGAGATGGGTTGGGAGTGGGTTCGGTACCACTCCGAGTTTCTGCCATTTGCCCGGCCATCCCGCCTCCATACCCGCCTCCCCTGGGAAAATTACCCCCCTTTGTATCTGATGGGGAGCAGGGATGGGAGGTTACAGAAGAACTCGAGAGTGAGGAGTCAGAGGGGGACAGAGGCATGGAAGTGCGAGGTGGGGTGGCATCGTGTGGAAAGGTTAGTGAGGGGCTGAAGGAGGGAGAAGGGGCAGCTCCTCGGCCCAAACCTAATGTAAGGAAGAGGCTGAAACTGCAGGGAAGGTTCAAACAGGAGGTGAAAAAGAGCCAGAGGCTACAGGAGAAAGCAACAGCTGCCCGAAAAGTTGGGAAGGAGCATGAGAGGGGGGAAGGGCCGGAGATTAAATGATGGGGGAATTATCAGGCACACTTCCCTTATTTGGAGCCAAGATTACTGATCAATTTTTAAAGTACAATAGATTAGTATATGTTATGGGAGACAAATTAAACTTCAGGTTTTGATGTTAATATGTGGTGGAGGAATGGCAGTGCAGAGTGGTGGAATGGATTTGTATGATACAATGGAATGATCACGATGTTGTAAATGTTTATAATGTTTAACAAAAAAATTAAAATAAAAAAAAAGTGGCAGTACTCTCACCTCTGTGTCAGAAGGTTCTGGGTTTACATCTCACTTGAGCATGTGACCTAGGCTGAGGTTCCAGTGTGAATACTGAGGAAGTGCTGCACTACTGTGCAGATGAAATGTTAAACAAAAGCCCTCTCAGGTAGATGTAAAAGATCCCATGGCAGTATTTCAAAGAAGAGCAGCAGAGTTGTTCCTGGTGTCTTGGTCAATATTTATCTTTAAGCCAACATTACTAAAACAGATTATCTGATCATTATCACATTATTATGGGCTTCCAACATTACATCAGTGATTACTCCTCAACAAGGTACAGGAAACTTTGTGATATCCGGCACCGACGGGACCGAGCTGTTGCCGATCTATCAAAACTGCTGGACAAACCAGCGCTAATGTTGAAGCATATGGAGGTTTTCAGCTCCGTATCTGGCAACAAACACTGTTGCTTAACAACAGCTTCTAAACAGTCGGCCCGTACCTTGGAAGCATCTCTGTAGCTTAGCAACAGCTTCAGAGAGGCTTTGCAGAGCCTGACTGTTGGAATAAAAAGCCACAAGAAGAAAAAAAACCTAACCAAACGGCTCCTGATTTCTGCTGGTGGATCGAGGTTTCCGGACATTCAACCTCCGGATAAACCAAAGTTTCCTGTACTTCATTAGCTGTAAAGCACTTTGGGATGCAAGTCTTTGCTTCTTTATGCCAGGCTATGGCATTTGCATTTATATAGGGCTTTTCATGACCTCAGAATGTCCCAAAGCATGTCAGAGACAATTAATTACTTTTTGAAGTTCAGTCACTGTTGTTATGTATGCAAAATAATTTGTGCATTTTTATATGTCCAGATCCTTTTATCAGCAAATGAGATAAATCTGTTTTATTCGGTGCTGATTGTGGGATCCTGCAATCCACTTTATTAAAGAGGAATTTAACTTATTTGGTAGACTTGACGAAATGGGCTTCTTTTTCAATTTTGTAGATGGGTGTGCAGGTGACCGAATAATGGGTTAAAGAGTTTTTATGGATGTGTGGATAGATTTTTGAACTATTAAAAATGCACAAGCCTAAGACAAATCAGAGTCCAGATCCTGTAGTGTGGCTGCCTCCATGGGTAAAACGTTTCATTGGTAGAGTGTTATTCATAATAGAAAAGCATAAATGAGTAATCGGACAACCAATCTAAAATATGGTAGAGGTGGCATTGGCTGGGTGGGGTTGGGATTGGGGTGGGGGAGGGGGGCGGGGAGGGGGTATGCCCTACTTTCAAAATCAACCAACAAATAAAAATTATGGGGTGGTAGGGGGAGAGATTAGTGCAGGGAGTTAGGCCTAGAAATTGGGTATAGCCCCGCTTGGGGCGTTAGAAGTGGCGCTGCGCAAATTTTATAGCCAGACGCAACTTATCGCCACCTTGCACGATATTGGGTTGCAGCGCCCCTAAAGGTGATTGAGGCACGAGTTCAGGCGTTACACGGGGCTCCTAAGGCGCTAACTCGGTGGCGCTACACAATATCGGCGCGGGCGGGCGCAGCGCAGGTGCTGTGATTAATTGATGACCACGAGACTTTCAGGCGCCGACCAGCTCTTAAAGGGGTGGGTCAGTCAGCTCCAGCATCCACACTCTGCGCCTTGTAGGCCTGAAAATCGGAGCAGGCCCTTCTCTGGCGCAAAAAACTTGGAGCAGATGGAGAGGGTGAGGCAGAGAGCAGAGCACTTCACCAATGAGGCTCTGGAGGTATTGGTGGCCGCAGTGGAGTGAGATGTACTCTACCCAGACAATGGCAGGAGGCCTAATCATAAGGACTACCGACGAGCTTGGAGGGGTGTTTGTCAGAGGGTCAACTCCAGCAGCATGGCGACCAGGAGCCTGTGCAGTGCAGGAAGAAATTCAACGACCTCACTCGGGTCATGAGGGTGAGTGGTGTTTATGCAAGCTTCTGCATCCCTCCATTTGCACCTGACTTTATGGCTACAGGGTGCGCTATGCCCCAATGGCCATCTGTCAGCAAGCACCCATGGCCCTTTCTAGGCACACACATGCACATTTGACTCAGGGCATTATGTAAGGGCTCTTCCACCATGGGGGGCATGAGATGATAACTCAGGGCATCATGTAAGGGCTCTTCCACCATGGGGGGCATGAGATGATTACTCAGGGCATCATGTAACATCACTTCCCGTCCTTTCCCCTGCAGGCCAAGCTGGCGAAGATCCGCAAGGACCAGCTTCGCACCGGAGGAGGTCCTCCTCAACTGCAGACTCTGATGGATCTCGAGGAGAGAGTCCACCAGATTGTTGGAGGACGTCTGAGTGGTCATGTCACCACTGCAGCTGCCGACCCCATTGCCCACAGCGATGGTAAGGTTCTCACCTTTTACAGCTGTCTCCTTCCACTTGTTTCCCCCGCCAGCATGCTTTCTCACTGTGGACCCATGTCATAGCATTGCTGCACTCTTGCATCCCTTGCTGCCAAGCTGTCCTTTTGCTAAAGCCACTCTTCAACCTCCCTGCTTTCAGATGCTGCATCACCAGCTCGGGAGCCGGCCCCTCACGCTGCCAGTGCCAGTGCCTCCGGAGGCGACGATCAGGAGGAAGCCGGATCATCCGTGCCAGCCTCAGGGGAGCCAATGCATCTGGAGACTGGGGATAGTAGTTCCCTAGAGGGGAGCGGGGGGGGCTCTGATGAGGAGCCAGTTGCAGGAACCAGCGGCCTGCAGCAACGCGAGGGGGGTAGGGAAGCTCGGGGGCCGTCTCCCCGGAGGGCGAGGCAGGCCACGATGACTGCTGCACAGAGTGCAGAGGAGGTGCGTAGCCTTGCCGATATGAGCGCCCAGGCCTGGCTCAGGCGCACTGAGCTTATGGCTGCAGTGGGGAGGATACCTGAGTCGATTGACACACTGGCAAAAGAGTGTGCTGGACTTTGGGGCAGCAATGGAAAGGACTGTCCAGGGCTTCGGGGCAGCAATGGAAAGGTCTGTTTGGGGCAGCAATGGAAAGGTCTGTCCAGGGCTTGTCCGAGGCAGTGGAAAGGACTGTTCCGGCCTTGTCCGAAGCAGTGGAAAGGACTGTTCCAGCCTTGTCCGAAGCAGTGGAAAGGACTGTTCAGGGCTTCTCTGAAGCACTGGCACATAGAAACATAGAAGATAGGAGCAGGAGTAGGCCATTCAGCCCTTCGAGCCTGCGCCGCCATTCAATGAGATCATGGCTGATCATCCAAATTCAGTACCCTGTCCCTGCCTTCTCCCCATATCCCTTGATCCCTTTAGCCTTAAGAAATATATCCAACTCTTTCTTGAATATACTTAATGAACTGGCCTCCACTGCCCTCTGTGGCACAGAATTCCACAGGTTCACCACTCTCTGGTTGAAGAAATTCCTCCTCATTTCAGTCCTAAATGGCTTACCCCTTATCCTTAGACTATGACCCCTGGTTCTGGACTCCCCGGCCATCAGAAAGATCCTTCCTACATCTAGTCTGTCCAGGCCTGACAGAATTTTATAAGTTTCGATGAGATCCCCTCTCAATCTTCTAAACTCCAGTGAGTATAAGCCCAATCGACACAATCTCTCCTCATACGTCATTCCTGCCATCCCAGGTATCAGCCTGGTGAATCTTCGCTGCACTCCTTCCATGGCAAGAACATCCTTCCTCAGGTAAGGCGACCAAAACTGCACACAATACTCAAGGTGCGGTCTCACCAAGGCCCTGTACAACTGCAGCAAGACATCCTTGTTCCTGTACTCAAACCCTCTTGCTACGAAGGCCAACATACCATTTGCCTTATTAACCGCCTGCTGCACCTGCATGCTTACCTTCAGCGACTGGTGCACAAGAACACCCAGTTCTCTTTGCACTTCCCCTTCTCCCAATCTATTGCCATTCAAATAATAATCTGCCTTCCTGTTTTTGCCACCAAAGTGGATAACCTCACATTTATCCACATTATAGTGCATTTGCCATGTTTCTGCCCAATCACCCAACCTGTCCAAATCGTACTGGAGTTTCACGACATCCTCCTCACAGCATACCCTCCCACCCAGCTTTCTGTCGTCTGCAAATTTGGAGATTGTAGGGGGTTTCTCTTGCTCGTTCTGGTCTCCTGCCAGGCTTTGTGCAATAATTACCCTTGAGTGGTTCGACCCACTCTCCCCTACGGTTCTAGACCTTGGACTTAGATGCAGAGAACTGTAGTGCAGAGAAAGGACTCAATAGACCAGGTTGAATAGCACGAAATGGATGCTTTTATTTTTAAACAGTTTGAAGCATTACAAAATACATGTCATAGGCACAGATTAAAGTAACTACAATCATGCACAAATTTATGAACTTGACTCTATGGAAATGGGGAACACACGGCACATCGTAAAAGGGAAAACACATTACGATTACCCTTAACTCCCTCCCCTATACCTAAACTAAGTTTTGATCTGAGGAACTCGGGATCATGCTCACCACTCTCAAAATCACGAAAATGGGGTTCGCAGCCTTTTGGCACAGCTTTCCGTCGTCACGTGGATTTGGAAACTTCTGTCGCAGTCGATATTCTCTCTCTCTCTCGAGGCGGCGGGGTAGACACAGCCTCGATGAGCGCTCGTCAAGGTTGAGATCCACTAGGTCTGTTGTTGATTTGGGTTCATGGAGCAGAACAACAACCCGATGGGATGTTGAGGCACGGAAGTGTCAGGCCCGGAATGTCCTTTCTCTCCGGCCTGGATCGTCGGTTTTCCTGAGGGTGTCTTCTCCTTCGGCCTGGGTCGTCGATGATCTCCCGACAACAGTACCCGGGCCACCCTCGTCGTCTTCCCGTCGTCACCGAGCCTTGTCTGGCTGAACACCGACCACGTTGTCTTTTCACCGAAATTGTCCGTCCGAAGCGTCTTTAAAAAGACGAAGCGTCTTGATCGATTCCAAAGCTACCGAGGTAGAAGAGGCGCTGATGGACTTTCAAAATCCATAGTCATACCCTTTTGGGACAGTCTTATCTCCCGCCAAATCATAGTCCTGTCTTTGTATTAATTTTGGCGGGCAGAAATCTCTGCAGGGGCGCTTTGTCTTGTAACGGGAGCCGGTGATAACTTAACTGGCCTTCCTGGCCGATAATGTCTTTTAATGTCTTTTACATTGTCACCGTGACTCGGTTCGCATACTGATCGGTCTGGAGATTTCCCTTGATGGCTGTTAAACGGTTTCTCCTTTGTACATTAAATGGGTATAAGTGTTCGTGCATTGTCCGCCCATATCTTGATGGGCCCCATCCTGTACTTAGAATCCATTGAATATGTATGCTGTTTCCCTGAGTTTCGGTTTCCCGATACTGGCTTTCGCGGGCTTACTGTCTTCAATCCACAAGCCTGTCTGGCTTGCAGTAACAGAAATCAAATGGTCCAGAAAACTGATCACGAGGCCCGGCGGCCATTTTGTATGCCCTTTTATCAAAGGTTTTTCTGTGCAAGCTTACTTTGGTCAATAAACTGTCTTATTTTACCCTGTTTTCTTGCGTGATTATTGCTGAAAATTTCGAATCTTACAGGCCCCCCTGTGATACTGATAGCTTGCTAGAGGTATCAATGATCCTTGGTGAGCAAATTTTCCCTGATTCCCCACATCCAAACATTCCTGGCACTTAACTATCTATGACCCTCACGACACATGCAGTTCCCATTTCCGAAAAAAACGAAAATTACTTTGTGCACATTCGGACAATCATAGGCAGCATTTCTTAAACTATAACACATTCATCTGTCAGATGTGCAGGGGTTGATACCCCCTTGCACCACCTGCATACACTTTTTATTAATCCAAAAACTTAAGAACGACTAATAACATAACAATATTCATATCCTTAAAACAAAAAACACGCAAATGGCCAAAATCTAAAAATGGAGGGACGCTTAACCTTCAATACTAGCAACTTAAAGTGGGGTGTCTTCTTCCCCCATTCACACATAGCGTTCTCTCCATTCTCCTGTGTTCTCGTGCCTCTGGAGGCGTTTGCCTCTTTTGCAATGCACGAATAGCAAAAATATCACAATTAAAACCTGACACACGACTAGGATGTGGGATGCTATTCTAATCCAGGCCGGGACCTCTATGTTAGTGAACAAGTCCCACCATGGTGGGATGACTATGTCCAATATGTCTTTTCCTATCTCTAAAATCTTCTGCTCCAGTGTGTAAAAATGTTTCTGTGAAACTATAACGGCTTTTAAAATCTTGGTGAGGTGTTCGGGAAGAGGGGGAATGACATAACCAAAATGCGCAACGAATTGTTGCAAGTCCGTGAAATTCTCTTTGACAGTGATGTGAATGGTGGAGGGTGCAGGAATGGGGACAATTCGTTGTTGTGCCACTTGAACCTCGGCCCTGGGTTTGAAACAGAAACTGCTATCACTGATCGAACACCACTCGTGTTGTCCGTAGCGGTAGTGAGGCACTGCAGTGGTGACGCAGTATGTCCCACCCCCGATATATGCTACCTGCGGGGGCACATGGTCCTCTGCCATTGCCTCCATGGTGCAATTTATCGGCTTCGTGTTAGCGGTTCTGAACCCGCACTGTGGTTTCAAAAAGGCATTCAAGTGCTGGGGACACAGGATGATGTGTGCTCCCCGGCTCCGACATCCCGAGAGGTCGGTGCCTGTCATCGTACGCTCCCATCTGATGACGTAAGGCGGGACCACTGCGTAACGAATGTGCGCGCCCCCCTGAATGACTTCAATGTTCTCCACCCTGTATACCGGGGCGGGCTTTGCTGCGGGACCCAACACCGGCATTCTTACCACTATTCCCATGATAGTATGATTCGAACGTCCGCAGTCCACTGGGACTGGGTACGTTTCTGCAGCTAGTCTGAGCTGGCACGGGCTTAATGCATTCTCAAAAGGGTGGAGCGCTTGCAAGTGCTTGTTGCTGATCCAGGACGGGACCAAACCCTGTTTTAAATCCTCAAGATTACTGCGGCCCTCGCCCAGTAACCACGCCCTGTATAGCACACAGGCCTCGTTTTGCGCAGCTTGATCGGACGCATTCCGATCCTCCTTAATGAGCGCATTTACCGTTCTCGCGTGTTTCTCCAGCTCAGCTATTATTTCCTTAAAGTGTAGTGTCATGGCCCGGTCCTCATGTAACTCAGAACCCACTACCTTATTTTCGGCTGTCAGTATGTTCCTTAACTGGGCTTTTAAACCGTTGATCTGTGTCTGCAGCTCCACGTTATCTAGAGCGTTGACGACAGATGTCCCGGTATTAAAAGCAGTGAATATGTCATTTACTGTACCCCTTCTTTGCCTCCCGACTCGATCCAAAACTTCTGGTGGTGTGGTGTATAATTTGTCTTTGTCGATGTCGGCAAAGTCGAACTCGTAAAACTGTCTAAACATTCGGGTTAACAGGACCTGGTATAATTGTTCCGTTTCTTTGGGACACCACTCCGGCAATCGTACCTCAGTGAGGTTTAAAATCACTGAGGCCACCGCGTAGTGTACCCCTTGGTACAGCACCTGACCGGTGGGTACCAATACTAAACCGTTCCCGGGTCCCTTGGTGGTGGTTGGGCACCCTTCTTTCTGGGCTAGTGCTACCGGAAGCGTGGGCAGGGGCTTGCGTGGGCGGGTGATGAGTTCAGTGGCGTTTACCGGAATAGGGGAGTATGGGGCTCCGCACGCTCGAGTGCTGACATCCCATCTCATCCCTTTTCCTTCATCTTGCCACTGCCTCTGGAAGAAGATGGATACGCCCTTGGGGCAAACGTGTTTTGAACCCCACATACAGACATGTATTCCTTCATCTGGTTCCCACCATTTGTCCCAACACACAGGTAATTGTCCGTGAGTCCCCGTAATAGTCCGATGGGTATTATTACCCAGTCGCTCCCACTCGACCATAGAGTTCCTCATGTCCTTTCCCAGCTTTCGCAGCCACCACCATCGCCTTAGTGGTACGTTCCCATTGCACACCAGACAGATCCTCTTTCCCACGGTAACGCTGACTCTGGGTGCAAGGATCCTCACCCGAGGGCACGTTAACGAAGTCTCTTGGTAGGCAAAACCGAAATTGCTGGAGTATTCCGCAGAATTCGTCCCCAGCCAACCTGGCCATCTCCCCTGGTGGAAGTAGGTGGCGGTTTCCTCAACCTCTCGCTCCCCTGTCCCATCCGTTGCGATGGGGGCCGTGTCCCCGGAACACCCGAAGATGATGACGTCCTTGGTGCGGCCTCGGTAGGCCCACCCGCACCCGATCACCACGAACACGATGAGAATCTTTTTCATCATATCCCAGGTTTCTGTAACCAATAAAATGATGTAGCCAGGCTCCCAAATAGGTGCTGGCCTAATTAAATGGACGCGCGGGTTCCTAGACCCCGCTTCCAAACAAGCACACATACCGGGCAGACTTCAAAGTTGTACTCTTAACATTTCTTAACACCGTAAACTTTATATTCCTTAAACTATCATCATAATTACCTAACTTAACTTATGTACAGCGCCGCCCTCCGCGGGGCGGCCTACTGAATTCCTGTGAGGGCTGCAGCGTGCCACACCCTGCGGTGGGGCTGCACTGGCCTTCGGCTTTGATCCCCCGCAGCCTGTCGCTGTTGAATGGGAACCATGCCTTTCTGGGGCTGCTCTAAACCAAGGTTGGGAAAAATGGGGAGAATCTGGCCAAAACTTTCTGGGCTGGGGCGCTCGAGTCGACCTACGAGGGGCTGCTTTGGGTGGGGCTCCCGGGGCTGATGGGCCGGGGGTTGGGACTGTCACCATCACAGCCTGTGGTTCCACCACAGCTGCCGGCTCCAGCTCCCCTCCCTCAGGCTCCGCCCCCGGGGCTGGGATTCGTGGCTTCCGACTCCACCTCACCTGTCCCTATAGGTAGTGAGTCTCCGCCCCCATTCCCTACCTCCCCCAAGCTTGAGTCGAGGGCGGGATCGTCGTCCTCTGACTCTTCCTCCTCCGTGATTGGGTCTAAGGCGAGGTCGAGCTGTTCGGGCTCTTCCTCGTCCGAATCCCAAATTAGAGGGGAGACCTCCCACTCCGATGGGGTGGCCCCTCCCTTCACGCAGGCTACTGTTCCAGCCTGTGTGGTCTGTGACTCTGTTACAGGCTGAGGATCTTTGTTCTCAGACCTGGTCCCTTTTGTAGGCCCTTGTGCACCCGATTTAAACAGTTTACACTGGTTAATGTGAAACCATTTGGTACGTCGGGGCACCTTCACTGCATAAACCATGGGGCTGGCCTTGTCTACAATGCTGTAAGGCCCCATGTACAATGGTTCAAAACTCCCTACCCTGGCGTAGTTTCGGACCATGACTTGGTCTCCGACTACCCACTCTTGTTGCTTGCGAGGTTCCAGTAACAGTCGATTTCCCTGGTGCTGTCTTCCCATGTTCCCAGCCGCCTGCCCATAAATCTGTTTCAGGTGCTCCAAAAGGGTTTGGACGAATTTGTCTCGCTTCACCTCTCGGAGCTGGCCCTCAGTGAGCACCGGAGTTAGTACATGGGTGGGTGTTCGCATGATCCTTCCAGTCATTAATTCGTGCGGGGAATACCCCGTACTTTTGGACTGGCTGTCTCGGATCCCCATGAGGACTAAAGGCAGGACCTCCGCCCATTTCTGGGGCGAGCCCATTGTCTCTTTCCTCAGCTTTTCCTTCAGGGTCCGATTCATGCGTTCAACAATCCCGGATGACTGGGGATTGTATGCTACGTGCCACTTCCCCTCAATGCCCAAGAGCATGAGGGCGTTCTGCATTACTTGACCGGTGAACTGACTCCCTTGGTCGGACTCTACAAAACGGGGGAGTCCCCACCGTGAGAACACTTCCCGAATCAAGATCTTAGCAGTGCCCAGTGCCGTAGCTGTTCTGCACGGGAAAGCTTCTACCCATTTGGTGAACACATCTACCAGGACAAGGCAGTACTTATATCCTCCCTGGGCGGCGGGCAGGGGCCCTATGTAGTCGACCTGAATCGACTGCCATGGTCCATCTACCCTCCTGATGTGCCCCATGGGCACCTTCCTTTTGTGGGGGTCTGGGTTGTTTGCAGCGCACACAAGACAGCTTGTGCAGAATTCGCGAACATCGTCCCGAAGTCCCGGCCACCATCCCGCCTGCTCTACCCGCTGCCAGGTAACCTCAGGCCCGGGGTGTCCCGCCCCTGGACCCTCGTGGGCCAGTTGCAGGAATTCCCTCCGGTGCTGCTGCGGCACAACCCACTGCTCCTCTCGGAACAGCATGCCTTCTTTGACTGAGAGGGCTGCCGTACTGTACGGACCCTCTGCCTGCTTGCCTTCTGTGATGGCTTTTAGGACTGTTTTTAGGGCGGGATCCAGGGTTTGGACGGTCTTTAGGTCTGGGGGCGGTGTCACCCCTGTGTTCCCTGGAATTCCCTCCCTGCCTTGGATCGCCGCCACGGGTCCGGGTTCATAGGGGTCCCAGAGAATGCCGTTGCGGGCACCCTCCCTGGCTAGCGCATCCGCCTGCTGGTTGCCCTGACTGCGGGGTTCTGTGGTGGAATGAGCCTTCACCTTATGGATGAACACCTCCCCTTCCTCTCCCACAGCTGCCAGGATCTTTTCCAGCAAGGGCTTAACTGTTAAAGGCCGCCCGTCCGCGGAGGTATATCCGCGTCGAGACCAGATGGCGAGGTACTCCGTACACGAATTGCATGTGAACATGCTGTCTGAGCAAATCGTGTATGGGGTTGGGAAAATCTCGGGGTGGGTAACCACGTACGCCACCGCGGACAGTTCAGCCTGCTGTGCGCTCATAGTGCTGGGGAGCTTAATTGCCAGGGCAATGTTTGCCGCAGGGTCATAAACTCCACACCCTGTGAGTCGTTCCCCAGCAGATACAGTGCTAGAACCGTCTACGTAGATTTCGCGGCCTGTGGGCTGTATCCTGGCCCGTAAACCTATGTTGACCTCCCATACCCCTTCTACGGAACACCGATGGGCTGTTCCGGGATATACCATGTTGGCTGCGAGCTTTGGCGCGCAGAGGCCTTTAACTTTGAGATCCATCTGGGAAAGGAGGAGGGTCCAGCGCGCAATCTGAGCGCTGCTTACGGTCCCATCCTTAATCCTTCCATCCAGAAGCATCTTTGTGGGGGTGTGATGGGTGAGGAGCATGATGGCAGAGGTTCCTGTGAAGGTCACTGATCTGTTCACAGCCCAATGCGTGGCCAGGAGATGCCGTTCGCAATTGGAGAAACTCCTCTCTACATCCATGAGCACCCTGGAGGAATAAACTACCGGTCTCAGCTTGCCGTGCCGCTCCTGGAGCAACACGGCGCTCAGGCTGTCCCCACTAGCGGCTACCTCCAGGAAGAACTCCTCTCCCCCATCTATGGCCCCTAGGGCTGGCGCGGTCTGCAGATCTCTTTTCAACTTCTCGAATGCTGCCTGGCACCCCTTATCCCAAGACCACTCGACTCCCTTGTGTAAGAGTCGGAGTAGCGGGGCTGCTGTGGCAGCATAGCCCTCGATGAAATCTCTGCAGTACCCGGTCAATCCCAAAAAGGACCTTACACCCGTTACTGTGTTGGGGATTGGCAGATCTTGTACTGATTCCCTTCTGGCCTTATCTATGGCTCTTTCTCCAGCGCGGATGGCCAGACCCAGGAATTTGACTTCCTGCTGGCCGATCTGTGCGTTCTTTGGGTTTACTTTGAAACCCTTCCTTTCTAACAGTTCCAATAATTCGGCTAATAGTGGGCCGTGCTCCTCCCTTGTGTCCGTGAACAGGAGTAGGTCGTCCACATACTGTACTATCTGGTTGGGCTGGCTAAACTCTTTTAAACTCCCCGCCATGCATTGATGGAAAATGCTGGGGCTGTTGTGAAAACCCTGTGGCAAGCAGTTCCAAATGTACTGTTGCCCTTTGAAAGTAAAGGCAAACTTGTACTGATCCTCCCGCCACAGCGGAATGGACCAGAAACCGTTCGAGATGTCCAGCACCGTGAACGTGGTCGCCGATGCTGGAATACTCCCTATTAGGTCTGCAACTGCTGCTACCGTGGGCGCGCAGGCTGGGATGTTACTATTGAGGACTCTGTAGTCCACCGTGGCTCTCCACGAATTGTCCGGCTTCTTTACCGGCCATAAGGGGGAGTTCACGTGAGTGGCTATTGGTCTCAATACGCCCTGCTGCACCAATGAAGATATTGCGGTCTCCATGTCGGGTTCTGCCTCCTTGGGGAAATTATACTGCTTTTGGGGCCGGATCATGGGGTCCCCGTCTATGCTGACTTCAAACCCAGTGACTCTCCCACAGTCGTGCTTGTGGGTGGCAAACGCGGTCAGATTTTCCGACACACACGCCTGCAAGTCCGTTGGGACGTTCGCTACCATGAGCTCGAGATCGTAACCTCCTGACGGCTTCATGGTGCACAGGGCCCCCTTTTCTTCCCTCCCTGGGATTACGACTACCTTACCTAAACCGCTCTCGGCTCCCCAGAGACAGTGATTTCTCAGGTCCACGAGGATCCCGTGTTCCACCAAGAAATCAGCCCCGAGGATGCCTTTTCCACCCCCCTCACTCCACTTCAATAGGATACACGTCCATGTGGTGTGGAGTGCTCCCAAATGAATGGAGAGCGGGATGGAGTACGCGCCAGCCTGTTCTCTGCCTGTGAAACCCGCTACTAAGAATGGAGCCTGGGCGGACAGAGGTGAGGCAAAAGGTCTATCTGTGTGGATCACGGTACACGAAGCTCCCGTATCCAACAGGTAACTACCCTTTTCCCTTTCCACCTCCATTTCCACCACAGGTCTTCTCCAGGCGTCATAGCGGAGCGGAAACAAGTAGACGGGCTGCGCAGGCGTCAGTCATTTAGGTGTTTCGGTTGGGGTCTCGGGAGCGATAGGGCTGTTGGCGACCGCTACCTTCCCCTGCCAGGTCATTAGAGACCGCATAGTCTCCAAGACTGACTCGATCGTAGCGGGATCCACAACCGCACCACCCCCTGTTGTTGGGGCAGGGGCTACGGTTGGGTTCTGGGCTGGTGCTGGGGCAGCGGTCTGGGCTTGGGCTTGGACTGGTGCTGGGGCAACGGTCTGGGCTTGGGCTTGGGCTCGGGCTTGGGCTGCGGCGAACACTCTCTCTCTCTTGTCCTTCCATGGATTTCTACAGTCCTTGCGCCAATGACCCTCCTTCCCACACCCGTAACAACTGCTGTTGGCTTGGGGAGGGCGATTTCCCTCCTGATGCCATTCCTTTTTAGCAGAAGCTGCGGGCCTTGCCTCATGTACCTTTCCTTTTAAAACAGGCGTTTTCCTACCCTTGTTGTTCCTGTAACTGATCGTGAGCTGATCAAGTACTAGTTCCTCCGTGGAGCGGGCGTTAGTGGGGTCAAACCATGCTTTGGCCTGCTCCCTCACTATTGGCAAGCAACCTGCTACCAGGCACCGGAGCCAATGAGCCCTTTGTTCATCATTTAGCGCGTTCCATTCCGGTCCTCCCGGGCAGCTGCGCCGATACACGGGCCACAACCTTCCAGCGAAAACCCGTGGGGGTTCTCCTTCTAGCTGCACTGTCTTTTCTAAACGGAGGAACGGAGTTCCGTCACCCTCTCCTATAATCTCCAGGATCTCGTCCCGTAACAACTCATATTCCCTGTGCCCTCTCTTGCTCTCGTCAGGGAGACACTGGAGGAGCGAGCTGTCCAGGGAGAACAGCAGCATCTTAGACTGTTCGACCCCGTCGCAGTCATTAACTGCTGCGGTCTGCTCCACGTCCCTAAAATGGATGGAGGGATCTCCTGACTCGGAGAGTTTTGGGATGTGACTTATCATTGCCCTCAGCTGTTGTGCGCTGTGGGGCATTATGATCTGATTCACAAGGGGTCCGTCCTCGCCATTGTCTTCATTCGGACCGAGCCTCCGGTGTCGAGTTGGACACATCGGCGCCGGCCCCGACTCTACTATCTGGTGTTGCTCTACCTCAAGAATCTCTTCATCTACCGTCTCCGTTTCCTTCCCCGGAGTCCAAGACTCATCATAAGCAGGAGGCGCAGAGGGTTCGGGGGTTGGTTCCTGAACTATCTCTTATGGAATCGGTCTTTTGGATTCCTTGGCTAGCAATAGCTGGCTCGCTGGTGGGTTTATGAGCCACACCAACCCGTTTGCCTTGGCTAGGGCCGTTCTCAGGTTCTCTTGCTCCCGGCGGCAAGCGCTGTGGTCGGTGCTCTCAGATCTATCCTCCATGGCCATCTTATATGCTGCCCTGGCTCCCAGAAGTTTTTCCTCTTGGGTCTCTATTTGCTTAGCTAGACGGAAACACTTCTCTCTCATTCTACCTTCACAGGCCTTGGCTTCAATGACCTGACATTTTAAATACTCTACCCGGGTTTCGTGGCAGCGAGTTGTGGAGTGGCATTCCTGATTCAGCGCGTTAAGCGATTCAATCAGTTTTTGACCTCCCGCAACCTTTTCCTCTACGTCTGTAAGCAACCCTTTTATCTGGGCTGTTTGTGCTGCAACGACTTGGTCCAAAAGCTGGACTTGCTTCTTGTAGCACATCAGCCAGACCGCCTTTTCAACAGATTTCTTATGCTCTTTACCCTCTGTCCACTTGATGGCTGCGTCTAGCGGGCGCCTATCCCTTAATAGGTCAGATATCCATTGTTTTGTGAGGTTGACTTTTCCAAAAACATAATCCGCTATTCTTTCATCCATCACATTTCGTTTATTCAGACCTTGATCTAACACACTACTTTCCTGCTGCCAAGGTCCTGCCGCGGTCGCCATTTCTGTAGGGGGTTTCTCTTGCTCGTTCTGGTCTCCTGCCAGGCTTTGTGCAATAATTACCCTTGAGTGGTTCGACCCACTCGCCCCTACGGTTCTAGACCTTGGACTTAGATGCAGAGAACTGTAGTGCAGAGAAAGGACTCAATAGACCAGGTTGAATAGCATGAAATGGATGCTTTTATTTTTAAACAGTTTGAAGCATTACAAAATACATGTCATAGGCACAGATTAAAGTAACTACAATCATGCACAAATTTATGAACTTGACTCTATGGAAATGGGGAACACACAGCACATCGTAAAAGGGAAAACACATTACGATTACCCTTAACTCCCTCCCCTATACCTAAACTAAGTTTTGACCTGAGGAACTCGGGATCATGCTCACCACTCTCAAAATCACGAAAAAGGGGTTCGCAGCCTTTTGGCACAGCTTTCCGTCGTCACGTGGATTTGGAAACTTCTGTCGCAGTCGATATTCTCTCTCTCTCTCTCTCTCTCTCGAGGCGGCGGGGTAGACACAGCCTCGATGAGCGCTCGTCAAGGTTGAGATCCACTAGGTCTGTTGTCGATTTGGGTTCATGGAGCAGAACAACAGCCCGATGGGATGTTGAGGCACGGAAGTGTCAGGCCCGGAATGTCCTTTCTCTCCGGCCTGGATCGTCGGTTTTCCTGAGGGTGTCTTCTCCTTCAGCCTGGGTCGTCGATGATCTCCCGACAACAGTACCCGGGCCACCCTCGTCGTCTTCCCGTCGTCACCGAGCCTTGTCTGGCTGAACACCGACCACGTTGTCTTTTCACCGAAATTGTCCGTCCGAAGCGTCTTTAAAAAGACGAAGCGTCTTGATCGATTCCGAAGCTACCGAGGTAGAAGAGGCGCTGATGGACTTTTCAAAATCCATAGTTATACCCTTTTGGGTCAGTCTTATCTCCCGCCAAATCATAGTCCTGTCTTTGTATTAATTTTGGCGGGCAGAAATCTCTGCAGGGGCGCTTTGTCTTGTAACGGGAGCCGGTGATAACTTAACTGGCCTTCCTGGCCGATAATGTCTTTTAATGTCTTTTACATTGTCACCGTGACTCGGTTCGCATATTGATCGGTCTGGAGATTTCCCTTGATGGCTGTTAAACGGTTTCTCCTTTGTACATTAAATGGGTATAAGTGTTCGTGCATTGTCCGCCCATATCTTGATGGGCCCCATCCTGTACTTAGAATCCATTGAATATGTATGCTGTTTCCCTGAGTTTCGATTCCCCGATACTGGCTTTCGCGGGCTTACTGTCTTCAATCCACAAGCCTGTCTGGCTTGCAGTAACAGAAATCAAATGGTCCAGAAAACTGATCACGAGGCCCGGCGGCCATTTTGTATGCCCTTTTATCAAAGGTTTTTCTGTGCAAGCTTACTTTGGTCAATACCCTGTTTTCTTGCGTGATTATTGCTGAAAATTTTGAATCTTACAGATATTACATCCAATTCCCTCGTCCAGATCATTAATATATATTGTGAACAGCTGGGGTCCTAGGACCGATCCTTGCGGTACCCCACTAGTCACTGCCTGCAACTCGGAAAATGACCCGTTTATTCCAACTCTTTGCTTTCTGTCCGCCAACCAGTTCTCTATCCAAGTCAATACCTTGCCCCCAATCCCATGTGCCTTAATTTTGCACGCTAATCTCTTATGCGGGACCTTATCGAAAGCCTTCTGAAAGTCTAAATACACCACATCCACTGGTTCTCCCTTATCTATTTTACCAGTTACATCCTCAAAAAATTCCAGTAGATTAGTCAGGCATGATTTACCTTTTGTAAATCCATGTTGACTTTGTCCGATCCAGTCACTGCTTTCCAAGTGCTCTGCTATTACATCTTTTATAATGGACTCTAGCATTTTCCCCACTACTGATGTCAAGCTTACTGGTCTATAATTCCCCGCCTTTTCTCTACCACCTTTTTTGAATAGTGGGGTAACATTAGCTACCCGCCAATCCATGGGTACCGTTCCAGAGTCTATCGAGTCCTGGAAGATGACCAGCAATGCATCTACTATTTCTAGGGCCATTTCCTCAAGTACCCTGGGATGTAGATTATCAGGCCATGGGGATTTATGGGCTTTCAGTCCCATCAATTTTCCTAACACCATTTCCCTACAAATACTGATTTCTTTCAGTTCCACCCTTTCATCAGACCCTATGTTCCCCGGCATCTCTGGGAGGCTATTTGTGTCCTCCTTTGTGAAGACAGAACCAAAATATGTATTTAGTTGGTTAGCCATTTCTTTGTTCCCCATTATAAATTCCCCCGATTCTGACTGCAAGGGACCTACGCTTGACTTCACCAATCTTTTTCTCTTCACATATCTATAAAAGCTCTTACAATCAGTTTTTATGTTCCCTGCAAGCTTACTCTCATATTCTATTTTTCCTTTCTTAATTAATCCCTTTGTCCTCCTTTGTTCAATTCTAAACTGCTCCCAATCCTCAGGATTATTGCTTTTTCTGGCCAATTCATATGCCCTCTCCTTGGACCTTATGCTATCCCTAATTTCTCTTGTTAGGCACGGTTGGGTCACCTTTTTTGTTTTATTTTTATGCCAAACTGGGATGAACAAATTCTATAGTTCATCCATTCGGCCTTTGAATGTTTGCCATTGCCTACCCAACTCGCTCCTCAGACCATCGTAGTTTCCTTTATTTAAATTGAGCACCCTAGTCTCCGATGCAGGTCCTCACTGCTGCCACGCAGTCACTTGCTGGCTTCGTCCACACACAAATTGAGGCCACGCGAACACTCACTGCTGCCACCCTAGCTGCATCAGGCAGGATCACCCCGGGCCCTTGCAGCACCACAGCAGGCCATGAATCTGTGGAGCAATCGATTGCGGCGGGTGATCCGGTGTGGCCCCATCAGAGTGCCAGTGTGTCGGCCGACCACGGTGCAGGTGTCCTCTCTCGGCATGTGAGCATTCCTGATGCCACCGCTGGAACGTCAGCAGTGCAGCTGCAACCACCTGCACGGCAGACTGCTTCCAGCCATGCCCAGTTGGAGCAGCCAGCTTCCGTGCCCTCCAAGCCCAGAGGTCGTCCAGGCCATCCCTCAGGGTCTTCAGCGTTTCCAGACACTCAGCAGGCGTCCCCCAGCCTTGACGCAGCCACTGGTGTCCAATTACAGAGGAGCTGCAGGGAGGGAAGGGGCTGACCTCATAAGAGAAGTCGGTCTCCATCAAGGGGTCAACAGTAGAGGGAAGTGCTAAGACGTCTCTTTTTTCGAATTCAGGGCCGTCCACACCTGCTGTGTTTGTTTGTTATGTTTTGGTTAGTCTCGCCGGTTTACCAGACAGTTATCTGTTAGTTTGTTAGTTATGCTTTCTGTTGCCATTACGTTGTCATGCTGGAAGGAAGCACTTTTTTGAAAATAAAGAAAATGTTTTATTTACAATGGAGCTGTAGACTATTTACAATAATGGTGGCCTTCATAGGCTTACTGCGAACCGAAGGGCGCTGTTCCAAACACACCCAGCATTCCGTCAGAGGGGCCTAGAACCGAGTCCTTATGAGCCTCTGACGAATGGCCCTTCCAGTTTCTGGAGCCTTCCCATCTTCCTCCTCCTCCTCCTCCTCCTGCTCCTCCTCATCCGCATGCTTCTCCTCCTCCTCCTCCTCCTCGTCCGCCTGCTCTGCTGGACCTTGAGGGTCGGCTGGCATTGGCTGGGTGCGTTGAATGGCCAGGTTGTGGAGCATGCAGCAGACAACAACGATGTGCGCCACATGCTCCGGCGAGTACTGTAGGGCGCCCCCCGAATGGTCAAGACAACGGAAACGCTGCTTCAGCACACCAATTGTGTGCTCCACAATGTTCCTGGTCGCCTGACGGCTGTTGTTGTAATGCTCTTCTGCCGGGGTGCTGGGCAAACGGAGCGGGGTCATGAGCCATGGGCCCTTGTCGCCAAGAAGCCAGCCTCATGGGTGAGCCGGGGCCTCAAAAAGGTCAGCCACTGAGGTCTGCCGCAGGATGAATGCGTCGTGGCTGCTGCACAGGAATTGTGTGTTGACCGCCATGATCATCTGCCTGTGATCACAGACCAGCTACACATTGAGGGACTGGAACCACTTGCGGTTGCGGAACTCCTCAGGATTCTGTAATGGCGCCCGCAAAGCCACGTGTGTGCAATCAATGGCCCCCTGCACCATGGGGAAGTCCGCAATAGCCGTGAAACCCTGCGCTGCTCCCCCTGCTTCTCCAGGGTCACAGGGAAGGTGATTAATTCACGCCTCCTTCTATAGAGTGCAGCTGTCACTTGCCGGATGCAGCAATGCACCGCAAATTGTGAAATATTTGCTATGTCCCCAGTTGCTGCCTGAAACGAGCCGCTGGCGAAAATGTTGAGGGCAACAGTGACTTTGACGGCCACCGACAGAGAGGTCCTGCACCGTAGCCATGGCTGCAGATCTTCAGCAAGCAGGTGGCACAGCTCAGTCACAACATCCTTACCGAATCTGAGCCTTCGCAGACATTGCTCCTCCGACATGGTAAGGTATGAGACCTGCTGCCTGAAAATCCTGGCAGCGTATGGTCTGATTTGGCGACGCCCATTGCCTCTCCTCCTTCTGGCCAATCCCGGCCCTCTCTCCCTCCGTCTCTGTGCCCTTGCCAGTTGTTCAGCCAGGAGGACGTTCCCCTGCAAAGCAGCTCCCATTATTATGTCAGACAAGTAAGACGCAGTAATCTCTCACGATCAAACTGTTCTGGACAGGGCTGAAGGTCCCAAGGCTCCGCTGGCTCAATGAGAAGAACGCTCTCCAACTGAAGGTCTGCAACTCTCTCCAGCAGCGAGCAGGATGGCCAGCGCAAATGGCTGCCGCTTTTATACTGGTGCTGTCCCCTTTAAAGAGCGCCCCCCGAGTCTGAGAAGGACCTGGTAATGTTCCATCCAACTGTCACTAATAGCGCCATGCGGAACGGAGGGGTGCGCCACTGAATTTCCGGTCCGGGGCACCAAAAAGGCATTGCACACTGAAATGACGTCATGATCTGCCTGCGCCCGCGAGCGGGCGCAAAGAGTTAGCGCCGGTGCTAAAAGTCTACTCAATATGGCAGGAAGCACTGGGTTCACTGCGCCCGCCCGAAAATTGGGTAACGCCCCAAATCTCGGGCTCTTTAGGCGCTAATCGCTGGCGCTACCAACCGAATTTCTCCCCCTTAGACTTTCTTCCATCACTAGCATTTGGGTTTGTATCCAACCCATCTTAATGGGATGAACATCTCTTCTTGCTGGCTGATAGCATCACGTAAAAAATGAGCATGAAGGAGTCTCAGCCCATTTTTCATGGGTATGAGACCATCGCACATAACTGTCCAGAACTCAATTCGGCACATATTAACTCAACGTCCATAAACATCGAAGGCGTGGGAAGTGGAAAAATTCAGGGTCAGAAATTTGTTGGTGCCCGGTTCCAAGCGTGAAGGTGGTGATTCATCTGCAAAGTGCGCCCAAAACGTGGGGACCGAGCCCTGCCTGAAATTGGGGCGAAGCCCTCATCTAAAAAATACAGTGCTTATCATGCCTCCACAGGTGGTGATTCGAATGGTGATTCTAATTACGGGCTGCCTGCCTCTCAGGTAAGTGCTGGAGGGATGATAGACGGAAGAGGGTGGGTGATCATGACCATCAGGAGTGCTGTGGTGCTACGTGGGGTATTTCTGCTCAACCTTGCTCCACATGAATTTAAAAAAATCAAAACTTACCTTTTCGTTGTCGGCCGCTTGCTCGGCCGCATCCAGACCAGAAAAACCTGAGTGAATCCCCTCAGGGCAGCCCAATTCCACAGAGGGTTCTTAAAACAGGCGCTAGGCCCCTCATTAGCATATGAAAAGATCCTAGTGCTCATTTTAGGTGGCTTTCCCAATCCTGAAACTCTTTCGAGAAAATCGTTGGAAAACAGGAACATCAATGACCAATTTCTACCCCTCACACTGGTTTGGCAGGGTGTGATGTTCTGAGGCCGGAGCTGAGGTATATAATTAGGACAGAGGTGTATTGATTTCTTTGTGAGTTCAATGACGAGACATTTATGAAAGAGAATGAGTTTTAATCTAAAGTCTGTTCAACTCTTTATACAGCTTTACAGGAGACACGATGCTTGTGATGCATCTAGAGCGAAACTGAAACTAAACTAAACTGCCTTGCTTGTCTCGGTCACATGACCTCTGCTGGTCAGGCATAAGTAATCAATACCTGCAAACATGCTGGTAAGACATGATAATCAAACAGGCAAATAACATCACTATTTGCTGATATCATTACATCTCCCTTTCTTAAAACAAAATATTTTACTTTTAACTAACAACATGTTTTCTTTGTATTAATCTGCATTTTAACTGTAACACTTAATGAACTTACATTATCATTATCATGATCAAGGTTTTTTAACCTTGCTTTGTGTGTTCACATGAAATATGTAAATACACTAGAACTTGAAGAAAGAATAAGATAACATTACTTCCTTCTATAACAATAGTCCTTAAATTTGCTCAATGAGTCTCTCAGGAGGCTTCACGTGCCTTGAGGATTTTCTGATTGATTGTCCTTGAATCTGATTTGTTGCCTCAGATGATTGGTTCTCAGCTGTGTGATCAGGTTGTTCAACAGTATCGGTCTCTTGACATGCTGTGGCTGGTCCCATGAGAAGATCTCGACGATTTCTTCTCAGAACAGCACCCTCATCTGTCTGAATGGTGTATGATCTTGGTTGAACTTCACTCAGGACAGTTCCCTTCTGAGTCCATGTGTTTGTTTTGTCTTTCAACCTTACTTGGTCACCAGTGTGGAGTTCAGGTAGGTTTTGTGTTCCTCTGTCATAGTAGTACTTTTGCTTTTCTTTCTGTTGCTCTTTGAACTTCCTCACTTTCTCCCCCTCTTTTGTTTTCAGGAGGTTCTCCGGGATGGGTAGGTTTGACCTTAGCCGACGTCCCATCAGCAGTTGGGCTGGTGACTTACCACACTCGAGCGACGTTGTGCGGTATACAAGCATGCTTTGGTAGAAGTCAGTTCCACTGTCTTTTGCCTTGTACATCAGTCTTTTCACTGTCTGGACCGATTTTTCCACTAGACCATTGGACTGTGGAAAGTGAGGACTTGACGTTGTGTGGACAAAGTCCCACTCTTTGGCAAAGTGTCGGAAACTTGCATTGTAAAACTGAGGTCCGTTGTGTGTGAAGACCTCGCTTGCCACGCCATGTCTGGAGAATATGGCTTTCATACATGTTATCACAGCATCTGCAGTGGTGGTGTGCAGTCTACAAACCTCTGGATACAGGGAGTAATAGTCTGTGACTACAAGATAGTCCTTCCCTTGACATACGAATAGGTCAGCGCCTACCTTCTGGTAAGGTCTGTCTGGTGCTGGGTGTGGCTTTAGTGGTTCTACCGGATTGCTTGCTCGATATTTCAGGCATATTGTGCAGTTTGACACCTCATTTGTCACATCTTGGTTGATTCGTGGCCAGTACATCACCTCTCGTGCTCTTTTCTTACACTTTTCGATTCCCAGATGTCCTCCATGGATCCTTTTCAGCATCTCTTTTCTCGGACTCTTTGGGATAACTATTTTACTTCCTTTGTAGATGATGTCTTCGACCACTGATAGTTCCGCCCTGCAGTCCCAGTACTCTGCTATGTCAGGTGAGCAGTCTTGCTTCATGTTGGGCCATCCATCCAAGATGCTTTTCCTCAGTCGTCTCATTGTTTCATCTTTGTTTGTCTCAGTCTTTATGAGCTCCATTTTTGCATCTGCTATGGGCAGTGCACTTGTGATCATGTCCACGTAGGCGTTCACTTTTTCATCCATTGTGGTGTTTGCGGGATCACTTGGGTCAACAGCTCTGGACAACGTGTCTGCTGTATACATCAGCTTACCCGGTGTGTACGCAACATTCAGTGTATAGCGTTGCAGCCTGATCATCATTCTTTGTATTCTAAGCAGACAGCTATTTAGTGGCTTTTGGAACAATGCAATCAAGGGCTTATGGTCAGTCTCTATACTGATTGCTTGTCCTGCCACAAACTGGTGAAATCTTTCACAGGCGTATGTGATGCTGGGTCATAAAACCTCAGAACTGGTTCCTCTGTGAGCAGTTTCTTTAGATCGCTCCATGACTTCTCATGCTCATGATTCCATTCCCATTCTATGTTCTTTTCAGTTAGTCTTCTCAGTGGCGCCATCTTTTCTGAGAGGTTGGATATGAATTTACCCATGTAGTTGATCATTCCATTAAACCTCTGCACGTCCTTTTTGCATTGTGGCTTTGGCATATTCTCAATGGCGGACACCTTTCTGGGATCTGGTCTGACGCCCTCACCGCTAAGGATATCTCCCACGAATGTCAGTTCTGTCACCCCGAGCTGGCATTTCTCTCTATTCAGCTTCAGGTTTGTTTTCCTTGTTGCTTCCAGCACTTTTTTCAGTCTCTCGTCATGCTCAGTTCTCGTGGTTCCCCATACTATGATGTCATCCATTGATGTATCAAATCCCTCCAGGTGCTCATAGATCATATGGATAGTCTTATGATACACTTCAGGAGCTGAGGCAATGCCAAATGGTAACCTTAGGAATCTGTATCTGCCAAATGGACTGTTGAACGTGCACAGTCTTGAACTTGCTTCGTCCAGCTTCATCTGCCAAAATCCTGATGATGCACCTAACTTGCTGAAATATTTTGCATTTGCAAACTGTGCCATGATTTCCTCACGTGTAGGAAGCTTGAAGTGCTCTCTCTTTATTGCTCTGTTTAGATCTCTTGGATCCAGGCAAATTCTGAGCTTTCCATTCTTTTTGTCCACTACAACGAGGGAACTCACCCACTCAGTTGACTCATCTATCTTCTGAATCACGTTCAGGCTTTCCATCCTGTCCAACTCTGCCTTCAGTTGCTTTTGAAGAGCAAACTGAACTTTTCTGCATGGATGTATGACCGGTGTCATACTTTTATCTACTCTGATCGTGTGTTCTCCTGGAAGGCAGCCTAGACCCTGAAATAGGTCGTTGTACTCTTTCATGAGTTCATCATAGACTGTCTCTCCTTCTCTTTCCACAACGAGGACTCTCTTTACCAGGTTCAGTCTCTCACAGGCTTTTAAACCTAGTATGGCTTGCACCTCCTTTGGCACCACGATTAATGCTAACGTGTGCTCTCTGTCCTTGTGTGTCACTTTGACAATGCATCTTCCTTTCACTGGTATTTCAGTACCTGAGTATCCTGTCACTTTCACTTTGATTCCATGTATCTTTGGTCTGGGTCTAATTTTCTTAAAATCAGTCTCTGATATCACATTAACTTGTGCTCCAGTATCCAATTTAAATGCAATGTGTATGTCATTCACTTTTAGTGTCAACATCCAGTCTCTTTCTTCTTGTTTGTTTTCAGACACAACATCTACATAGAACTCCTCTATGTCGCTTTCATCTACTGCATGGACCTTGCTTTGTTGCACTTGGTTCTTGCAGCAACGGGCATAATGGTTGTTTTTGTTGCAACTATTGCATTTTTTACCATATGCTGGACACTTTTTTGGTGGATGCTGTGTACCACATCGACTACATGACTTTCGATTGTCCCTTTCATTTTCGTTCGCTGGCTGTGGGAAACCACTTTTATCGTTCACTATCGTTACACTATAGTATGTTGTATTGTTATCACTGTTCTCACTGTTGTATCACTATACGAAGTCGCCTCTTGTCGCGCTGTTATACCTGGGCTGACCACCTCCGACTCCGCCCATGGCTCCACCTACCTGCCCAGGTACAAAGGTAGTCGACTGGCTGGTATTCCTCCTTGTTGGACCCGATCACCCATGAGGGTGGGCTCTGTTATTTAGTCAACAAAAACCTTTAGTTACGTTCCTAACTCGTCGCTTTTTATTGGACGAATTGATAGGTATATCAATTTTATTGACTAAATTTTAAAGATGTCTACTACTGGCCAGCCAGAAGCCCTCCCAGAAGCACAGCCACAGCAGCTTTCAGACACCGGGCTACGCCAGCCACACCAGCCGGCTTGGCTGCAAGCCCTCAAACCACCGTACCTGGATCTAAACCCACAGGCAGCAAACTCAGCCCTCAACTTCAAACACTGGCTGGACTGCTTCGAATCCTACCTGGAAGAATCCGGCGTCCCTCAGAGATCCAAACTAAGAGTTCTGAACGCCCAAGCGAGCCCGAGAGTATATGCACTCATCCAGGACACGACTACATACGAGGCCGCTATCAACCTACTGAAACAGCAGTACCGGAGCCCGGTAAATTACATGTACACCAGGCACCTCCTAAGGTCCCGCCCGCAACAGCCAGGAGAGTCTGTAGCTGAATTTTTACGGGCGCTAAGAGCACTCGGCAGGAACTGTGACTTTAAAGCGGTGACGGCTGTTGAAAATACGGAAGATAATATCCGCGATGCCTTTGTGAAAGGCCTACGGTCCGACTACTCACGGCAAAGACTGCTTGAAGCTAAAGACCTCGACCTGGACAAAGCTGAAGCCCTCGCTCTCTCCCTAGAGGTGGCCCATCAGGACCAGGAGGCGTTTTCCAGGTACTGCTCGCGACCCTGGGACTCGGGCCTGACCCCTACCGCAATACCCTTCGCAGCGCCGCCCCCGGGACCTACCTCAGCGTCGGCGTCCCGGACCCGACCGGGACCGCCACCCCCGGTACCGGCTCCGACATCGGGCACCCGCGATCGGGCCGCCGGCTGCTTCTTTTGCGGCCAGGAGGAGCACCCGAGGTCGCGCTGCCCAGCCAGGAACTCTACCTGCTCAACCTGCAGGAAGAAAGGCCACTTCTCTAAGGCCTGCAGGAGCGGATCTTCAGAGGCCAGCAGTGCCTCATGCGAACTGTGGGGGCGGCCATCTTCTTTCAAGGCAACTGAGGCCAGCATCCCCACACGTGAGTCATGGGGGTGGCCATCTTTGATCAAGGCAACCGACCCCAATAGTGCCTCATGTGAGTTATGGGGGCAGCCATCTTCTCCGCCATTTTGTCCTACCTCGTGGGAGACGCCATTTTACCCACCACGCACGACTGCCACCGGGCCCCCGGACCCGACGACCGCCTCGCCCGCAGACGACAACGACTCGCTTACCTACACACTAGCCTCCGTCACTCTGGATCAAGCCCGCCCACACCACCTGTCCAAGTCGATGATGGACATCAAAGTAAACGGCCACGCCACGACCTGCCTGTTCGACAGCGGAAGCACGGAGAGCTTCATCCACCCAGACACGGTGAGCCACTACTCCCTCCCTGTCCTGCCAACGCGCAACCGAATCTCGATGGCATCGAGGTCCCACGCCATGGACATTAGCGGCTACTGTGTTGTGACCTTGTCGGTTAAGGGTACAGAGTATAAAAATTTTAAACTCCTCGTCCTCCCCCAGCTCTGCGCTGCCGTCCTACTAGGGCTGGACTTCCAATCCCACCTCCAAAGTGTAACCCTAGCATACGGTGGACCCCTCCCCCCACTCACAGTCGACAACCAGCGAATGTTAAACCGCCCACCGCGTAACACCTGCAGCCTATCCACCCTCAAGGTGCCGCCACCTTCCCTGTTCGCTAACCTCACCCCCGACTGCAAACCCGTCGCTACCAAGAGCAGGCGGTACAGCGCTGGGGACAGAGCCTTCATTAGCTCTGAGGTGCGGCGCCTCCTAAAAGAGGGCATTATCGAGGGGAGCAACAGCCCCTGGCGTGCCCAGGTCGTGGTCGTTAAGACCGGCGATAAAAATCGCCTGGTCATTGACTACAGCCAGACCATAAACAGATACACCCAGCTGGACGCATACCCCCTTCCCCGCATATCTGACATGGTCAATCAGATTGCACAACACCGCGTATTCTCGACCATCGAACTTAAGTCGGCCTACCACCAACTCCCTATCCACCCCGAGGACCGCCAGTACACCGCCTTCGAGGCGAATGGGCGCCTATACCACTTCCTTAGGGTCCCCTTCGGTGTCACCAACGGGGTCTCGGTCTTCCAAAGGGAGATGGACCGGATGGTTGACCAGAACGGACTGCAGGCCACATTCCCCTATCTAGATAACGTCACCATCTGCGGCCGCGACCGGCAGGACCATGACGTGAATCTGGAGAAATTCCTCCGTACGGCCCAACGGCTGAACTTCACCTACAATAAGGAGAAATGTGTGTTTAACACCTCGCGCCTTGCCATCCTTGGCTGTGTAGTAGAGAACGGACTCATCGGCCCCGACCCCGAAAGAATGCGCCCCCTCATGGAGCTACCCCTCCCCCACTGCCCTAAGGCACTTAAGAGAACCCTGGGGCTCTTCGCCTACTATGCCCAATGGGTGCCCAATTATGCGGACAAAGCCAGACCCCTCATGAAGTCCACATCCTTCCCCCTCACGGAGGAAGCGTGCGCGGCCTTCTCCCTCATCAAGGGAGACATAGCCAAGGCCACAATGCACGCAGTAGATGAGTCCATCCCCTTCCAAGTGGAGAGCGATGCATCCGACTTCGCCCTAGCCGCTACCCTTAACCAGGAGGGGAGGCCGGTGGCCTTCTTCTCAAGGACCCTACAGGGCCCCGAGATCCGACACTCGTCGGTCGAGAAGGAAGCCCAGGCAATTGTGGAGGCGGTACGGCGCTGGAGGCATTACCTGGCAGGCAAACGATTTACCCTCCTCACCGACCAACGTTCGGTTGCTTTCATGTTTAATAACAAGCTGAGGGGCAAAATCAAGAATGACAAGATCTTGAGGTGGAGAATCGAGCTATCCACCTACGATTATGATATCTTGTACCGGCCAGGTAAGCTGAACGAACCCCCTGATGCTCTTTCACGAATTACATGCGCCAGCGCGCATATTGATAGACTTCAGACCCTCCACAACGACCTCTGCCACCCCGGGGTCACCAGACTTTACCATTTCATTAAGGCCCGCAACCTAACCTACTCCATCGAGGAGGTCAGGACCATGACCAGGAACTGCCAGACCTGCGCCGAGTGCAAACCGCACTTCTATAGGCCGGACAGAGCAAGCCTGATCAAGGCCACCCGCCCCTTCGAGCGCCTGAGCATCGACTTTAAGGGGCCTCTACCGTCATCTGACCGCAATGTGTACTTCCTCAACATCGTTGATGAGTACTCCCGTTTCCCTTTTGCCTTCCCCTGCCCAGACATGACCAATACCACGGTCATCAAGTGCCTGAACGACCTCTTCGCCTTGTTCGGGTTCCCGAACTATATACATAGTGACCGGGGCTCCTCCTTCATGAGCGAGGAACTCCGTCAGTTCCTACTAGCGAGAGGTATTGCAGCAAGTAGGACCACCAGCTACAACCCCCGAGGGAACGGCCAGGTGGAAAGAGAGAACGCGACGGTATGGAAGGCCGTCCTCTTAGCCTTAAAGTCTAAGGGCCTCCCAACCTCCCGCTGGCAGGAAGTCCTCCCGACAGCGCTGCACTCCATCCGGTCACTACTTTGCACTGCCGTTAACGCCACCCCCCATGAACGAATGTTTGTTTTCCCCAGGAAGTCGACTACGGGAACCACTCTACCAACCTGGCTGACCTCTCCGGGGCCCGTCTTGCTGCGAAAGCACGTGAGGGCCCATAAAACGGACCCCCTGGTCGAGAGGGTGAACCTCCTGCACGCCAACCCCCAGTACGGGCTTACCCAGACGGGCGGGAGGACACTGTCTCCTTACGAGACCTCGCACCCTCAGGCACTCCGGAGACACCACCTTTACCCCCCCCCACCACCCCCCCAATTCCAGCCCAGGTAGACGGCATGCCGGAACCCCACGAGCCTTCGCCGACCACGCAGACACCAGCATTAACACCGGATAACGCAGCACCGCCGCTGCGACGATCGGAGAGGCTTACGAGGCCTCCGGACAGACTGACATACCAGAACTGGTAGTACACTTCACCCCGCCGGACTCAAATCTAAACAAGGGGTGAATGTGGTAAACCACTTTTATCGTTCACTATCGTTACACTATAGTTATCACTGTTGTATTGTTATCACTGTTCTCACTGTTGTATCACTATACGAGGTCGCCTCTTGTCGCGCTGTTATACCTGGGCTGACCACCTCCGACTCCGCCCATGGCTCCACCTACCTGCCCAGGTATAAAGGTAGTCGACTGGCTGGTATTCCTCCTTGTTGGACCCGATCACCCACGAGGGTGGACTCTGTTATTTAGTCAATAAAAACCTTTAGTTACATTCCTAACTCGTCGCTTTTTATTGGACGAATTGATAGGTATATCACTGGCCACGCCTCTTTTTTCACATTGGTGCTCGTTTTGTTAAACGGTTTGTATCCGTTCTTTCTCACTGCATCCACGTTGCAGCTATTGTCACTGAACAGCTCCATTGCCTGCAACTTCACAGTCTCTGTAGCCCTACACAGTGCTATGGCTTTTCCCAGGTCTAGATCTTGCTCTCTTAGCAGTCTTTCCCTTAGACCATTATCCGGAATACCACACACCAGTCTGTCTTTTATCAGCGAGTCTGTCAGTCCCCCAAATTCACATGATTTGCTTCTGTTTCTCAGTTCCGTCACATACTGATCAATAGTCTCACCCGTTTTCTGTACACATGTGAAAAATCTGTGCCTCTCAAACGTCACGTTACGTTTAGGTATGCAGTAGGCCTCAAACTGTTCCATTATTTTATCTAGCTTCATTTTGTCTCCATCAACAACGAATGTGAAGTTATTATACACCTCCAGCGCTTCATCACCCACGACATGTAAGAACACTGACGGTTTCTTATTATCACTTTTCTCGTCAGCTCCGATTGCCGCTAAATACAACCCCACACGTTGTTTGAATCTCCTCCAATTTTCAGCCACATTACCTGTTAATTGAAGCTTCGCCGGTGGGAGTAAACCTTCCATTTTTCACTTCGTTAGCTATTCTCTAATGGTAAGTAACGATGTTCTCTTTTGGCTTGCTAATTTGTGGAGAGCTGAGTTAACTTCAGATTTTTTCTCTTCATCTCTTTCAGTCACTTCTGACACCATGTATTGATTTCTTTGTGAGTTCAATGACGAGACATTTATGAAAGAGAATGAGTTTGAATCTAAAGTCTGTTCAACTCTTTATACAGCTTTACAGGAGACACGATGCTTGTAATGCATCTAGAACGAAACTGAAACTAAACTAAACTGCCTTGCTTGTCTCGGTCACATGACCTCTGCTGGTCAGGCATAAGTAATCAATACCTGCAAACATGCTGGTAAGACATGATAATCAAACAGGCAAATAACATCACTATTTGCTGATATCATTACAAGAGGCACATGTTTGGGAGCCTCCTCCTTGGTGCAGCAGGTAACACGATGGTTAAAGCTGGGTCACGTCACTCTGCGGCGCCACTTACTGGTGTGCTAATGCACAGCTTCATTGTCTGATATTCCACCTGTAGCAGAAACCAGTGGACAGAAGGGGGCATTTCTTCAGGATTAGCCCAAGGCATCCCTGTTCTACTACGTATTTAAGTACAACAACTTAAACACAAGAAGGTCCTTTGTTACTATTACCACAAATCTGCAGAAGACTGACAGGTCCATCACAGTAATTATAGGAAATGGGGCCCCTCCCCTCCCCCACATCCACCACACTAATGCACATATATGTCCTAATTGATACTTTATCTTGTTTTTATGCCTCTCCATTGATCTGTTTGAATACAAGATTCAGTTTATGAGCTCTGCAGAGAATGGAAGATTAACTCGGGTCACATCCCCTGTCGGAGGCTATCTCCTGCCAGGGAACAATTACAGCATCACTTGAACTCAATGTGAGGCTGATTATATGCAATGGTGCCAGGCAGTGGTATCATCAGCCCATGTGGAGAGGTGCTGATCTTGCGCTTGTAGTGTATGTACTTTGCAGAAGGAACTATATTCTGCAGCCCCTGTATACTGCAGTACCAGTAGTGACCACCCCTGTATATAAGCCTGTGTAGTAACATTTGCATAGTAGTTCCAGGTTACCTCCATTCAGTAAAGATCTGTTATAACCAACTCCTGCAGTCCGTGTCTCAATTATACACGGACATAATAGCGCTGGGTCACTGTACATGAAAAGTTCCTGCAGGGCTTACTCTGATATTGATACACTCTTCTTTTTTTCCCTCGCATTTCCTGCCTTCACAGAGTCCAGTGCGCTCTGAGTTATTGATGCATTACCTTTTGGTATAACTCATCTTTTTTTTCCCTATTCATTACAAAGCTTTGGTGACCTTTGTTGGCTCTGTGACAGCATTCTCACCTCTGAGTCCAAAAGTTGTGGGTGCAAGTCTCCCTCCAGAGATTTGAGCGCAAAGTCTAGGCTGACATTCTAGTGCAGTACTGAAGGAGTGCTGCATTGTCGGAGGTGGTGTCTTTCAAATGGGACGTTAAACCGAGGCTCCATCTGCTCTCTCAGGTGGATGTAAAAAATCCCATGGCACTATTTTGAAGAAGAACAGTGGAATTCTCCCTGTTTTCCTGGCCAATATTTATGGTCACTATTTGAAACAGCAAGGACAAGACACACCCAGCAGTTTATTTGGCATGTGTAATTAAATCCTGCCTGCCTAAGTAGTCAAGTACTTTGTAATGTGTAATTTGAGCCATTCATTTTGATTGCCAGGCTTCAGACAGAGCTCATAGAGATTAGACAGGGCTCACTCTTGCAGGTTAGGACCTTCTCCCCTCCCCCCACCCGCACAAACAAGTTCCTGTCCCCCTAACAAGTTCCTAACCTTCCTCTCACTCCCGAGGTCCTGACCTCCCCCACCCAGGTTCCTGACCTTCTCCCCAACACCCAAGTTCCTGCCCTTCCTCCCCTGCCCAAGTTCCTCCCTGCCGGGGACTTGACCTTTTCCCCCTGCCCAAGTTCCTGACCTTCCTCTCACCCCACCCTCCCCTTCGGGTTCCGACCTTCTCCACCACCCACCCCCCCAGCCCCCCGCAAGTTCCTGACCTTCTCCCTCTGCCCAAGTTCCTCCCCCCAGGGTCATGACCTTCCTCCCCTGCCCAGGTTCCTCCCCACCGGGGACCTGACATTTTCCCCCTGCCCAAGTTCCTGATCTTCCTCTCACCCCTGCCCCCCGAGAAATCAACCAGGTCTACTGGGAGGAGAGGGAGAATGTGGTGCGCGTGTAAAGCAGGTGGGGGTAGGGTTGGAAGAACGTGATCCATCTTCCCATCTGCAGCATGATCTCACTCTCAACCCCACCCCCCTTTAGAACTGGATCACATTCTTCCCCCATCCCTACTGTGCTCTCCATGCTCTTTACCACCCCCCCAACCTCCCCAGCTGAGTTCCTGACCTCCTCTCCCCCTCAGAGCTTCTCTTCTCTCCCCCCTTCAATCTCCTCTCTCTCCCTCCCTCTGATCTCTTCACTCTCCCCCTTCTGATCTCTTCACTCTCCCCCCTACGATCTCCTCTCTCTCCCTCCCTCTGATCTCTTTACTCTTTCCCCTACGATCTCCTCTCTCTCCCTCCCTCTGATCTCTTTACCCTCCCCCCTACGATCTCCACTCTCTCCCACCACTCCTTTGATCTCTCTCTGCCTCTCTCCGATCCTCTCTCTCTGATTTCCTCGCTCTCCCTCCCTCCGATCCTTTCTCTCTTTTCCCCCTCTGATCATCTCCCTCTCTCCCTCCCCCCTCCGATCCTCTCCCTCTCTCTCTCTCCCCTCCGATCCTCTTTCCCTCCCCCTCTGATCCTCTCTCTCTCTCCCTCTCTCTCTCCCCCTCTCTCTCCCTCTCCCCTCCTCTCTCTCCCCTCTCTCTCTTCCCCTCTCTTTCTCTCCCTCTCCTCTCTATCCCCCTTCTCTCTCCCCCTCTGATCTTCACTATTCCCCCCCGATGTCCTCTCTCTCTCTCTCCAATCTCCTCTCTCTCTCCCCCCTCCAATTCCCTTTTACTCGCCCCTTTCGATCCACGATCTTCAACTCCCCATACACTCCCCCACCCCCGGCCACCAACGGATCCCCTGACCTTCTCCACGCGGAGCTGAGGAAATCATGGCCCACAGTGCAGGCCACCGTTAGTTACTGCACATGCGCAGCTCTGGTATACAATGCGCATGCGCAGAAGGGGATCGGATGCACATGCTCGGCTCCAGTATAATGCGTGCATGCGCACAAAGCCACAAAGCTGTTCGTGCAAATAATCACAGCGAATATTTATCCCAATACCTAAAAACAGATTGGGCCGTATTTTGCGACCCCTACGGGTGCGTACGAGGTGTGTACGGCTCGTAAGGGCCGCGCAAGTACTGGGTTTAGGCATGCAAAGCGCATGCTCGCGTATGAAAACATAAGGCCTGCTTTTACCAGCATAAGAGTTTAAAAAAATAGAAAAATAAAATGTTATCACTCATTTATACATTAAAAGCCCTCTCCAATAAGTTAAGTTTATTTTTAGCCCTGTTAAAACATATGAATTTTTTTTCAAAAAATTTAATTTCTGTTTAAAATATTTAATTAAACAGCATTTTAATTCATTTTAAATATGTAATTTTTTTATTATTTCACGCGTTTGTGTATTTTTTAAGTGATACTTATTCATACTTATGGGGATTCTGTACGTACAGAACTCCCATAAGTGTGAATGGGGATTCCCTTCTTTTATTGGTTGGGCCGGCCCACGTGATCCCAGGGGCACTTGCGAACCACCTGCGCCTCTGGGATATGTGGGCGTCTGCCCGCGCGGACCCAGAGAGGCCCAGGATCGCAAGTCTCCGTACCTCCCGGGCCACCAGGTAAATGCATAGATTTTTTACAGGTCGGAGGCTTCCGCCCGTGGGAGGCCTCTGACCGCAGATTTTGGGCAAATATCTGGTCATTATCACATTGCTGTTTCTGCGACCTTGCTGTGAGCAATTTGCTGCCACGTTTCCTACATTACAACACTGACTACACATCAAAAGTACTTCATTGGCTGTAAAATAGAGTCACAGAGTCACAGGGGGGGATTTTAACTCAGGTGCGGGATGGTGTCGTGTTATCCGAATTTCGTGTTTTCCACACGAATCTAAATGGATGTGGGAGACTGCTGCAATTTTAACTGAATTGGCCAATTGCTTTCCAGCGTGTGGGAAGCCTTTGCAAATGGGTTTTTCATGACAGAAAATCCCCTCCGATGACGTCATCATTGCTGCTGCATTTAAGGTCCACAGCAAGCCTTGCTTCTTCTGCAGACTGCCAAGCTTCTTGATTGTGCAGTGTGAGGGAGCTGCAGTAAATATGACAAGCGGGAGGGCAAGATCAGCTCCTCGTTTTGACGAGGTGGCACTGCAGGCATTAGTGGATGGGGCTAGGGCCAACGGGGCGGTGCTCTTCCCTTCACCAGGGAGGAAGAGGCCTCCCACTCAGACCAAGGCAGTGTGGGTGCAGGTGGCTGAGGAGGTCAACTCCTTGGGAGTCACCTGCAGAACCTGAATACAGTGCAGGAAAAGATTTCATTACCTTCAGCGCACTGGAAAAGTGAGTATGAATTTCCCATCACCCTCAATCTGATCCCCATTGCCTTTCCTCACCAGCACTCAGCTTTATAGCAATCTCTTCCTCCACATCCCACTTGACACTGACATCCATGCACCCTTACCCATTCCCTCTCTCTCTATGCTCACATTCACATAACTATTCCACCATGCAGCCCTCACACTCCCTATCACTCTGATGCTTTGAACACAACTGACAACACACAGGGAAGGCCCTTGGTCTTGCAACCTCACTCCATCTTTGTCTCCTTCTAAGTATCTATGCTATGCAATCTCTACACTCACTTCTTCATTCTCACTCAACCTCCACTTGTCTCCCTCATTGCAGGAAAAGAGAACTCACAACAAAAGAGAGCGAGCCAGGACAGGAGGAGGGACAGCCTCTATAGCCCACCTGACCCCCTGGGAGGAGGCCGTCCTGGAGATTATGGGCATTGAGGATGATTCACACATGGGGGATGGACAGACAGGTGCAACACAGCAAGCTGGTGACAGAAAAGTTTCCCATCTCTCTCTTTGACATTGCATGAGTCGCTGATAATGATTGTGAAGCTGTAACAGATGGATTTATGAGCATCTGCAAAAAGCTATGTGCATGTAGCCTTTGCATCACATCTCTGACTCTTTCCTTTACTCCCCCACAGGACCATCACAAGCATCCATTCCCCCTAGCCAGGAAGAAGAGGCTGAGCAGCCAGGCTCCTCAGTGGAAGCTGCAACCTCTGAGGGCGCAGCATCAGCAGAATTCAGCGCACCCAGCACCAGCGCAGACACTCACACCTCGGTGGGACTTTCGGGACATAGGATAGTGTTGTGACCTGGTGTATCACAGCTCACAAGTGAGCATCAGCAGATTGTGGAGACAGGGACAGCAGTGGAGAGTCCTAGTCGGAGGGCGCAGGACTCTGCCAGCTTGGCTCAGCAGCATGTCAACCCTCTGCCTCTGGGTCCATCCATAAGATCAGAGGTGATGGAACTCCAGGCACAGAAGCGGGAGTCTCTGGCAGGTTTTGTCTCTAGGGTCGCTGCGAGTGTGGAGCGAATGGAGGAGTCCATAGCGAACATGAGCAGAGCATTTGTGGAGTCATTGGCGCATGAACACATCACCACGGAAAGGATGGCAACCTCCGTGGAAAGGATGGCTACGGTAGAGGAGAGGATGGCTACAGTCATGGAGGAGCTTAGTCGCCAGGGCATGGAAAACATGGTCATTGTTCAGAATAGAATGACATCTCTTGAAGAGCGATGGGCATCTATTGAACAGAGAAACCAGGCCTTCATGGAAGTCCTTCTGAGTAGGATTGCCATTGCAGATACGGGTCCCCATGGCCTCCCTGATGTGCAGCAAGGTGTTCTCCAGCCACTTCCAGGTGCTGGACCCTTCTGGCCTGTGCAGCTTCAGGTGGGTGAGCAACAGCCTGGTGCTCCTGCTGCTGCTGCTGTTGCTGGTGCTGCTGTTGTTCCTGGTTCTGCTGCTGCCACGGCTGGTGCTCGAGCTCCTCTAATGCCCAGATGGGAAAGAAATAAATGGCTCCCATGCTTCTGGTATATGCCTCCGTTGAGGAAACGCTGAGTGAAGGTGGCGAGAGGGGTTTCCCAGGAGGTCACACTGGAGATGGGTGTGAGGCACCAACCTTCCAGAGGAGTGGTTAAGCCTTCTAAAAGTTGCCCCAGACCTGAGACCACTAAGTCCTGCCACCTGCAAATGATGGCTGATTAAATCTCTTTAATGGTTGACCTGCAGTTGATAGTCAGCAATCCATTTGTGCTCCCACCAGGCGTGTTTTACGTGGGAAAAGGGTTAAATTTGCAAGGGCCTGTTAAAATAGGATTATAGAGGGCATTTAGTGGTTATTAAGGGCCTTAAAGACCAGTCCCGCCTGCTGGATGCGGGACGGAGTCGGGACCATCAGACACGCCTGAGTTAAAATTGCTCGGAGTCGGGAACCAGGCGGGGGGGGGGGGTCCCGCCTGCCAGTTTTTGCGATTTTAATCCCCGCCCGCCTCCAAGCCCGACTCCACGGCTCAATGAAAATCGAGCCCATAGAGTTATACAGCACAGAAAGAGTCCCTTTGGCCCATCGTGTCCGCGCCGGCCATCAAGCCCTGTCTATTCTAATCCCATATTCCAGCACTTGGTCCGTAGCCTTGTATTCTATGGCATTGCAAGTGCTCATCTAAATGCTTCTTGAATGTTGTGAGGGTTCCTGCCTCTACCACCCTTTCAGGCAGTGAATTCCAGATTCCAACCACCCTCTGGGTGAAAAAGTGTTTCCTCAAATCCCCTCTAAACCTCCTGCCCCTTATCTTGCAACTATACCCCTGGTTATTGACCCCTCCACTAAGGGGAAAAGTTCCTTTCTATCTACCCTATCTATGCCCCTCATAATTTTGTACACCTTAATCAGGTCCCCCCCTCAGCCTTCTCTGCTCTAAGGAAAACAACCCCAGCCTGTCCAGCCTCTCTTCATAGCTGAAGCGCTCCAGCCCAGGTAACATCCTGGTGAATCTCCTCTGCACCCTTTCCAATACAATCACATCCTTCCTATAGTGTGGCGACCAGAACTGCACACAGTATTCCAGCTGTGGCCTAACTAGCATTTTGTACAGCTCCATCATAACCTCCCTGCTCTTATATTCTATGCCTCGGCTAATGAAGGCAAGTATCCCATATGCCTTTTTAACCACTTTATCTACCTGTCCTGCTGCCTTCAGGGATCTATGTACATGCACACCAAGGTCCCTCTGATCCTCTGCCCTTACTAGGGTCCTACCATTCATTGTGTATTCCTTTGCCTTGTTAGTCCTCCCAAAATGCATCACCTCACACTTTTCAGGGTTAAATTCCATTTGCCACAGTTCTACCTATTTAACCAACCCATCTATATTGTCCTGTAGCCTGAGGCTTCCCTCCTCGCTATTTACCACTCCATCAATTTTTGTGTCATCTGTGAACTTACTGATCATACCTCCTACATACATATCTAAATCATTAATGTACACAACAAAAAGCAAAGGACCAAGCACCGATCCCTGCTGTACACCACTGGACACAGGCTTCCAGTCACAAAAACAACCTTCAACTATCACCCTCTGCCTCCTGCCACTAAGCCAATTTTGGACCCAATGTGCCAAATTGCCTTGGATCCTGTAGTGTATGTACCTTTAAGAGGAGAACTACTTTTACAGCTCCTGTATACTGTAGTACCGGCAGTGACCACACCTGTATATAAACCCTGTGTAGGGATCTGTACTGTTAGTTGTTAGACTACCCTCATCCAGTAAACACCTGTTGATTGTTAATCTGCAGTCTCCGTCTATTTATTGAAGAACACCATACCTTAAGATTCACGGATTTAACAGATCCCATGGGCTCTTAACTTCTTGACCAGTCTCCTATGCGGGACTTTGTCAAAAGTCTTACTGAGGTCCATGTAGACTACACCAACTGCACTACCCTCATACACACGCCTAGTCACCCCCTCGAAAAATACAATCAAATTGGTTAGATATGATCTCCTCCTGACAAAGCCATGCTGGCTATCCTTGATTAATCCTTGCCTCTCCAAGTGGAGACTAACTCTGTCCCTCAGAAATGTTTCCAATAATTTCCCTACCACTGATGTTAGGCTCACTGGCCTGTAATTCCCTGATTTATCCCTACTACCCTTCTTGAATAATGGTATTATGTTAGCTGTCCTCCAGTCCTCTGGCACCTCCCCTGTGGCCAGAGAGGTTCTGACAATTTGTGTCAGAGCCCCTGCAATCTCCTCCCTTGCCTCACACAGCAGCCTGGGATACGTCTCGTCTGGGCCTGGGGATTTATCCACTTTTAAGCCTTCTAAAACCGCTAGTACCTCCTCCCTCTCAATACTAATTTGTTCAAGTATATCACAATCCCCCTGCCTGATCTCTATGCCTACATCTCCATAGTAAACACAGATGCAAAATATTCATTTAAAATCTCACCTACATCTTCCGGCTCTACACAAAGATTGCCACCTTCGTCCTTAATAAACTTATAAAACGCCTTGGGATTTTCCTTTATTTTGCCTGCCAGTGTTTTTTCATGCCCCCTCTTCGCTCTCCTAATTTATTTTTTAAGTACCCCCTTGCACTTTCTATACTCCTCTAGGGGGTCCACTGTTTTTAGTCCTTTGTATCTGCCAAAAGCATCCCTTTTTTTTTTCTAAACCATTCTTGTATATCCCTTGACATCCAGGGTTCCCTCAGCTTGTTGGTCCCACCCTTGACCTTTATGGGAACATGTTGGCGTTGTACTCTCTCTATTTCCTTTCTGAAAGACTCCCACTGCTCTGATGTGGATTTTCCTACAAGTATCTGATCCCAGTCCACTTTGGCCAGATCCTGCCTTATCATATTAAAATCGGCCTTCTCCCAATTTAGAACCTTTATTTCCGGTCCATTTTTGTCCTTTTCCATGACTACCTTAAATCTCACCGAATTATGGTCACTGTCACCAAAATGCTCTCCGACTGACACTTCTACCACTTGCCCGGGTACATTCCCTAGAATTAGGTCCAGTACCACCCCCTCTCTTGTAGGACTTTCTACGTGCTGGCTCAAAAAGTTCTCCTGGATGCACTTTAAGAATTCTGCACCCTCTAAGCCTTTCACACTCTGACTATCCCAGTTAATATTGGGGAGGTTGAAATCCCCTACTATTATTACCCTATTATTTCTACACTTCTCTGAGATTTGCTGACGTATCTGTTCCTCTATCTCCCCCTGACTGTTTGGGGGCCTATAGTACACTCCCAGCAAAGTGCTTGCCCCCTTTTTGTTTTTAAATTATACCCATATGGCCTCATTAGAGGAGCCTGCTAAGATATCATCCCTCCTTACAGCAGTAATTGACTCCTTGATTAATATTGCGACACTCCTCTTCTTTTACACTCCCCTCTGTCTCGCCTGAAGATTCTATACCCCGGACTATTGAGCTGCCACTCCTGCCCCTCCCTCAACCATGTCTCTGTGATAGCAACAATGTCATACTCCCATGTGTTCATCAACACTTTCAATTCATCTGCCTTACTCGCAAGACTCCTTGCATTAAAATAAATGCCATCCAGCCTTGTCATACTCCCTTGTGCCATTACATATTTGCTCTGCCTTCCAGGCTGACTTACTTTTTCCTCTATATTTGGCTGTGCATCACCCCCTACTCCGTATCCCATCCCCCTGCCAAGTTAGTTTAAACCCCCCCAACAGTACTAGCAAACCTCCCCGCAAGGATGTTGGTCCCATTCCGGTTCAGGTGCAACCAGTCTGACATGTACAGGTCCCACCTGTATCCTCAGGTCCTGAAAGGCGCTATATAAATGCAACTTTTTCTTTCTTTACAATAGGACTGGTCCCTTCAAAGATTCCTCAATCGAACAAAAAGTCTACAAAAGACCAGTGAAACATTTTAAAATTGCCACGTTTTAAATTGCATCCTCTAAACATTCCTGCTCTCTCCTCTCAATTCCTGTCCTCATTAGGCCATGAGCATCCTGTGGCCCAGAGGACAGGTGAATAATCTAGTCCCCAACCTCTTTTGAGCCAGCTGCTTGGCAGCAACATCTCTGGCATCCTGGTCATTCCTCTTTCTCTTGCTCTCTTTTTCTCGCACCCCTCCACCCCCCGCAGCGCCCCACCACCTCCTTCTGTTGTGGAGGAGGCCCTAAGTTTCTGGGGGAGAAATTTGGTGGGTTGCGCCACCAGTTAGCGCCTAAAGAGGGCACTCAGTGGCTTTAGCACCACTAGCCATGCCTCCCGTGATATTTAGCTGGGGCGCTAATGGCGGCGTTAGCCTGTTGCGCTGCGCCGCCACCGATGACGTCATCAGTGTGCACAGTGGCCCGCTACCGCCCCGATCGCGATATTTGGCAGCGACCGCCTCTGTAGCGCCGCTCGCTAATCGCGCCCGGTTCACGGGGCCTACCTGTGGCGGCAGTGGCGCAAATTAAGGTGGAGGTGCGGGGCGGCCGTTTTTTTCGGCGGCCGCCTGCCAGCACCTCCGTCCCCGGCCTCCTGTTCTCCCCCCGAGGCATTGCCGGCTGTTATCCGAGAGCCCGGCACTTCTCCTCGGTGCTGGGCTCTTTTGCCGGCACTCGTGATCGCTCATCGCGCTGGTGCAGGCCCCTCCCCCTTAAGAATGGGAGGAAGGCCTGCAGTACCGCAGCGCGCCGTGCCGCAGCGTGTGGCGCTGTGGCATGTTGCGCTGCGATATTCAGTTTCAGCACCCTAAGAGGAACGCGGAGCGCCTCGAGTCTCGCCCCGTGTCCCTCTTGGGGCGCTCAAGCTGAATTTCCGGCGATCGCTGCTGTTCTGATCGCAGCGCAAAATCTGGCGCCCAGGCGAGCTTGGCGCCCCATTTGCGGCTCAACCCAATTTCTCCCCCTCTATCTCTTGTATCCACCAACGCTTTCCTCTGTCAAATATATGTTTATGCCTGTTCACCGCCCCTCTTCTGATCTCGCATCTAGGAATACTGATGGAGGAGTGTTACTTTTCAATGAGTCCCAAACAAAACTAGATGGGACAGGGGGTGAAATTGTGGTTTGAGTTTTGATATATGCTTTGCTGCTGATGAAGGCTTGTTACAAGAATAATGGAAGAAAGAACTTGCATCTATATAATGCTTCTCTTAGCCTCAGGATGTCCCAAAGTGCTTTGAAGCCAGTAAATTACTTTTGAAGTGCAGTCACTGTTGTTATGTTGGACAAGTCAAAAACAATATTGTGCACAGCAAAGTCCAGAAACAGCTGACCAGAAAATCTTTAATAACTAATGCCTCCATAGCATAGAAGTGCTTTCTGTTTTCAAACTAAATTACATTTTATAAAATTGGGTGGGTGATACTCTGAGGCCGTATCAGTCTAAAGTGAATTTGAGGCTGATTGAACCCACTTCGAAGTGGATTTGAGCCCACAACACAAAACTGCCAATAATCGGCACTAAGTTGACAATCTGACTTGGGGAAGCCACAAGGATGGTTGGTATGGAAAATGCAATAGGGGGTGCTCTTTAGCAGTTGGGTGTGAAAGCTAATTGGTTTTGGGCAGACAGGAGGGAGTTTTACTCCGTAGCTAACCTGTGCCTCACAAGAGCTGGAGGTGCTTGACGCTCTGATATTTCTCAGCTTGTCACAAAATACACTTTACCACATCAGTCAGAAATGTGTAAAAAAAACCTCATGCATAACCACTTACAAGTGTCCGGTAATTGTTATCCCACAACAACAACAACTTGCAGTTATAAAGAGCCTTTAATGTAGTATAACGTCCCAATGTGTTCTCCACATGTCCAGGTTTCATGACCATTACAAAATCCCTCCCCCCATTCGGAAATATCGAGGCCATTATGTCAGGTGATCAAACGCTTGGTAAAAGAGGTAGGTTTTAAGAAGGGTCTTAAAGGAGGAGAGAGAGAGGTGGAGAGGCAAAGAGGTTTAGGGAGGGAATTCCAGAGCTTAGGCACTAGACAGATGAAGGCACGGCCGCCAATGGTGGGGCAAAGGCTGTTGGGAATGCACAAGAGGCCAGAATTGGAATAACGCAGAGTTTTTGGAGGGCAATTTGAGGCAGTTATTTTGTGGATAGCAAGTTCCTACAATGAGGTGAATGACCAATAAATTAATTCTTGCTTGTGTTGGTTTGAAAAGTAACATTTAAAAATTTGAACCTATGGGCCTCGATATTAACTCCCCCCTCAATGGGCGGGAGAGGGTCGGGGGGGGAGGAATAATTTAAAAACAGGCGGCTTTCGTGTCATGCCAGTGTCCTGCCGTCGAGAGGCAGGAAATTCGCGCTTCAGTAACATATTTAAATCAGGCTCCCACAGTGCAATCAGGAGCTTGATTTAAATTTAACTGCTGCTGTGCAGGTTTCCCAGGGTTCGGGAAACCCGGCAGTGAAATAGAGGCGGGAGCTGCCAGCTTAGGAAGGTGCCTTTCACAGCACTCCTAGGGGGCCAGGAGGAGCAGGCGTGCTCCTTCAGCTGCTCAAGGAACCCTTTCAGCCTCCCCTCTGCCAATCGCCGCCTCACTTCCCCACCGCCCACTATGATCGCAGATCTACCTCCCCCTCGCTCTCTCGTGCTCTCCCTCCCTCGATCACCAACCTGCCAAGCCCTGATCTCTAGCTCATTACCCCCTCCTGATTCCCTGGGGTAATCCCCAAGGGACCCAGGCTGCGGCCTCCTGCCACTGGTTTTCTCACCCGGCAGCTGGCCAGCCTGTCAATCTGGCCGGCTGCCTGGCAGGAAATGGAAGAAATAAATCATAACGAGGTGCTGCTCTTAACTTCAGCAGGACCTCCACATCCTCGGCCTTGCCAGGTTTTCCCCATGCTACTGTGCTCCCCCGCTCTCTCCCCACCTCCCCGTAAATATCGGGGCTATGATTTCTAGGAAAAGAACAGCCAATATCACAATAAGAACTCTTAACAAATCTGAATTTTTTCAGGACTGACAGCTGAATACCAGCCTCTCTCTCTTCCTGTATACCTCGGAGAGATTTATCTCTCTCAGGCATGTCTCTGAGAAAATAAACAGTGCAAATACGACAGTCAATAAAGCCACAATTAGCTAGATCGAGCCCTGTCTGCCAGAGGGTCTTTCCAAGCTTTGAAATCAATATTCAGTAGCCTGTAAAATTAAAGTAAAAGTTGTTGCTTTAGAGAGAGAGGATTTGGAAGCACTGTCCAATTGTGAACTATAGAGTCTGACCTCACCGCTTCCTGTTGGCCCCGTTTCTGCTATTATCCTCTTAAGTATGGGGTCCTGAACCTGTCACTCACATTAAGCTCACTTACACGGCTCATTGCTGCTCTGGTTCTTTTGCTTCCTGTTGAATTCGGGCAGTTTTCTCTCCAGGAAAAAAAATGAAGGAGGGGAAGAACTATGTAACAGTTGTTATGAGCCAATGTTTGTGGAAGAAAGCGAGGTGGTTGGCCAGGCTCATGACTCAGGGTGCTAAGCAGGAAACCATGATAGAACATGGCTGAGAAAGAGGAGGACTGGGTTCTTAAACCTAGCGATGCTGGATGGGATCAACCTGAAAAGTGACCAGGGATCCGTCTCCCTATCACATTTTCCCCTTTATTTCTCCTCTGGTAGCATCATATGCTTCACAGCTGGGGTAACAAGGCACTGATCATGAGTAAGAACACCAGCTGAATCCTTTCACTCCCCTAAACTAAGGATAATGAGATCAGTCATAGCATACCTACCAACTGAGAGCAACTAACTCAGCACAGACCAAGAATTGAGCCCGAGGCTGCCTGGCCTGTATGGTTCACAATATGTTAGATTGATCACTATCCAATCAACCAGCTGTCTGTTAACTCTTGTTGCCGTGCATCGCTCTGACAGCATTCTCCTCAGGAAAAAAATGGAAGGAGGGAGGGGTCCAGAACCAGGGTTTGCCTGCTCTGTATTGCTTGGCATAGGTACAACCACCAAGGCAGACCTTTTACACCATAGCCTTTTGGCATCTATTATTCAAGCACTTCTGGGTCCAATGTCAAAAGTGTGCCCCCTACTGCAACAGTGCAATATTTTAATTTCTTGCACCAAACATCCTTGTGGCCTCTGAGTGAAACTATCAATTTAGGTACTTTTGGTTAAATTATGGGCAGTAGCTTACTGTGGGCTTGCAACTACCAGGAATTGGATTGTGAATGCCCCAATTTTATTTCAGGCAGGATCCTTAGAGCAGAGAGAGGGACTTTCATCCCATCTCAACCCTAGATACCAGAGGTGAAAGGTCAGTGTTGTAACCCAGTCTCCATGTTTTATAACTTTGTAAATTTGAGTTACCAGCTCAGCACGGTATAAGCACCAGCTGAGCGTGTTTGGTATATCAGAAAGTACTCGTGAATTAGCCACTACTTTGATATCACTGATTTGCGGTTACAATCACCATTACAAAAAATAGTGACACCTGTTTGTTTGGCTAACAGTTGCGCACACTGGTACAGGAAACTCTTATATAGGCCCTTGATGCTCTTTGTATATGAGAAATATAAAGCAAGAAACAACCGTTAGCAATAATAGCAGATGGACGTTTTTCTATTGAAGTGAATGGGCAATGCCTCTGTTAAAATAGCAAACAGAAAGATGTCATATTAAATGTATTAAATGTTTGACCATTATCACCACCAGTAATTTCTAGCTTTATTGTCAGTGCAAGAGTGGTATACTATTTATAAAATTCTCTACCTGTGCAACATACTAAATAAGTGAACAGTGCCCCCTCTATATCTCTCACAGCTTGCCTTACTTTCAGATATAACCATTCAGCTTAAAGTACAGACATATAGGAATAAGAGATGTGTCACATAACACCAAACATTTGAGATTCATCAGATTATATCCATAATGTGTTGTCTATGTAAGAACTGAAGTTGAAACTTACATGAGCCACACAGAAACAGAAATGAAAAGTTTGATATCTTTACACACACTCATAGCCTTGCTCGCTCTCTATTTCTCCTTCATTCTCTTTCATTGTATAAAATTCTTGAAGAAATTTCAACAACTTGATAAAGTATTATATAAATGCAAGGTTGCTTAGCCTTTCCCTTACTTTCGCTCCCTCGCTGTCTCACTCTCTTCCTGTCTCTGTCTATTCCTCTCTTGGACTCTCTCCCTTCCTCTTCTCACTCCCTGTCCATTTCTTTTATGCTTCAATGTTTCTAGTCTCTCAACTCAGCCCCTCTCTGTCACTACAGGCTCTTTCAAGTGTTTTTCTCTGTCTCATTCTTTTCTTTCAAAGTCTTCTTCTTTCAATTTCTCAACCTCTGTCCTTTCTTCCCCCCTCTCATCCTGTCTGTCTTAATCCTTCTGCGTCTCTCCAGCTCTCCACTGCTGTTCCACTTCATTTTTTTCCTTCTTTCTCTTTCCATCTCTCTCTCCTTCTATCTCTCTCTCTCTGACTCATGGGATCATTGTGTGACTAACAAGTCATTACATGTCTCACTAAACATACAGGTTGTAGAAATGTACAACAAATTTAAAAGCTGTGAGCAAGCCTGATGTACTCACATAGAACATGTACCTTTTCAACTTTCATTATCTGGATTTTTTATATAACACTATAATAAGAAGCAGCCCTCTATATTCAGGAGTATTGTGAGTAATGAGAACTAAATGAATAGGTGTTGCAATGGATATAAACAGACAGGCAGAGTGATCTGTTCTATATCAGGTCAGAGCTAAGATGAAATAAATTCATGGTTAGTTAGTACACTCTGTATTAAATAAACACCCTCCTGCCCTGCATGCCAAACCCTTTCATCATTTAGATATTATAAATCTAGGGTATTATTGAACAGTGATCAGAGCCAGTGGTGCATTGTAAATGCTTCCGTCTCCATCAGTTTTTTGATAAGCCTCGCTGGAATCTGAGTCCATCAGGATAAGTCATGGGAAAGCCTGGCCTGATAGATGTTCACTCCTCCTCAATCAATCCCCTTCCCATCAGCCCACCAAAGCTAGGAATCATGGGAGTGACCCTCAGATGTCACCTCAGACGCTCTCTCCCTTCAGCCTAATTCTCCAAGGATTAATTTTGGTCTGTGAGAGAGGAATATCAGTAGGAGCACACATCAGGGACATACGTTTTTTAGGGTGGGTAAATCCGTCATCATTAATATTAGAAAGATGAATGAGGGCAAAGTAGGTCCCTGGCATTTGTAAAGGAGAAATTTAAATTACTGGTTTTTTTGCTCTTCAAAATCTATGTTAGTTTAATGAAGAAGCCCTTTAATGTTTTATTTATTTATTGCTCAACTAATTTGCTTTCGATGTGAAGGAAAAAAAGAAAGGCCTGCATTTACTTAGCACTTTATCACATCTCTCAGAAATATCTCAAAGTGCCCCACATACAATGAATTACTTTGACGTGCAGTCACTGTTGTTAGGTAGATGAACATGGCAGTCATTTTGGGTGTAGCAAGACCCCCACATACTGCAAGGAGATGTACAACTAGTTAATTAGTGTTTTTTTTGGTGGTGTTAGTTGAGGGAAGAATATTAACCAGGACACCGAGAAATCGCCCTGCTGTTCTTTAAGTAGTGCTGTGGGATGAGACATTAAACCACCCACATGAACCATTGGAACAGATGGGTGGTTTAATGTCTCATCCGTAGGCAATGTAGCATTCCTTCAGTACTACACTGGAGCATCAGTCTAGATTTATGTGCTCAAGTCCTGCAATGGCACTTGAAACCAAACCTGCTTTATGTGTGCCATTCCATTTATGTTTCTTTTCCCTGCATGTAAAGTTAAAGGGATGGAAATTGGACTTTGTTGCACCTGTTTAACAAGTACAGAATGGGTGCAATGAGTCCCAATTTCAGGAACTAATGTCCTGCGCTTCAAGGACGCCTGAAAAAGGTCCTATCTGAAATTGGGTTAGGGCATTTTTACGGCTTCTCTGGTGGTTGCCTAAAACATATGGTTAGGCCCTTACATATGTAAATGAGGGGTCTGACGCCTGGTTTAGTCCCCCTTGCAGACATTGGTTTGCAATAAGCAGAGCAGGTGCCGAGCCTAAGCAGCCAATGAAAGGTAAGTTTTTGGGCAACCAGGAGGACCAGGAATGCTCCTTGTGGCTCTACAGCCTCCTGAGGGCCATTGCCAGCTCGCAGTCAGCCCCCGTCCTCCCGTTCAACTTCACCCTACCCTTATGACTTACCTGACAACCACTGCCAGCGAGTCGGGTGAGATGGCTGTGGAGGCGCAACAGACGCCCGAATGAAGCCTGTGGTCCAAGGTCCAATTTTGGGCCGGCCTCGGAACTTCCGGTAAAGGCAGGCATTGTGGCTGCATCGCACCAGCCGCTAATGAATTTCTACTAGATAGAACTTTCTTTTAATAAACTGCCATTTAAATGAGAGTGAAACAATTTTCTTTAATTTGCACCTGCATCAAAATATTCTCATATAGTGTTCAGAAAGTTCCTTTAGAGCTCCCCCTAATGGCCAAGTGGGTAAAAGCACCACCTAGCAGGTTACTGAACCGAACCGAACCGAACTGATCCAGAAAGTACTCGCTTTGATGTGAAGAGTTTTGCTTTCTACATTTATTTGAAAACTTCTTTGATAAAAGTGAGTGTATTTAACTCCAATAGGCCTCCAGGTCCCGGCCTTGTCTAACCACAGATGCCTTTCAAACTTATCTAACCTCAATTATCTTTAGACAGCAATGGTCGTATTGGATAAATGCAGATGGCATCCAGCAACTGGACCCACTGTTTCCCATTGACTCCCATTTCAGTTGAGTGAGGGAGTTGGACCTGGTTTCAGTGCTCAGTGCATTAAGTATGGTCAATCCAATAACAGTTAACAATATCATTTGAGTTGATAGTGAGCTTTACCAAGTTGAAATGCCTCAAAACACATCACACAATTAATTACTTTGTGTAGTGCAATGACTGTGATTATGTAGGCAAATACAGCAACCACCTTGCACCAGCAATGATCTTACAAACCGCAATGAGAGAAATGACTGTTTTTTGATAATGTTGAGGGAGGAATGTTAGCTAAAAAACTAAGGGAACTCCGTTCACAGTTCCTCCGCATTAAACACATACATTTCTTTAAAATTTGTAAAGCTCTATTAGATCCCCCTTAATAATCTCTGTTCCAGTAAAAGGAGACCCAATTCTTTGAGGTTTTCTTCAGTCCCATGAGTATAAAAAAATAAAATCTACCTGCCTCTTTTATGGCATTTTTTTCATCTTCAAAAATCAATGCATTTGTGCCTCTGTTTCTCTACTCTGTTAAGAGCCGTAAAATTTACAATATACTTCCTTTCACTGTGTTTTTTTAGCTCAAAATGTATAACTTCACATTTCTCTCCATCTTCCACCTATTCCCAGTCTGTTAACCTTTCTATGTCCACTTGCAATCTCCTGCATTACTCCTCACAGTTTGCCATGACCTCTAATTTTGGTATCATCAGCAAACTTCACAGGCCATTTCTCTTGTGCCTATGTTCAAATTATTTATATAAATGGAAAACAAACGAGGTTGCATGCTCAGAGTTCCTGGAGGGGGCTGAAGGAAAGTAATTAATATGTCTGCCTCCTTTCAACCACAGTAGGAGGCAGGACTGGCAGGATTACAGCATCCAATGGCACCCACCAGCCCCACCTCCGGTGCCCCCAATGCCTGCAAGCTACAAACATACAGGGGGAGAGTTTCCGCTTTCGGGTGCAATCAGGAAATTACACCACAAATGTGCTTCAAATTGCGCTGGTTAGATTAGGTTTCCATTCCAATTAATTTGCATAATCACAAATGTAAAATCTTCCATGAACCAGCACAATTGGGCAATGTAATTAAACATAATCGTTTCTTTTTCTTTCTTTCCATTGAAAAGTATTCCTTGATGTATTTAAGAGCGGTAACCTGCTGCAGTTTTACTAATGCAGCTGAAAATGGGCTTATCAGCAAAAAGTAAGCAATTTTAGTAAGAGTGTCCAGTCCTCCATCTGAGAGTAACCTGATTTAAAATCACGGAAAATGATTTAAGAATTATACTGAATCATCCAATAGTTTTATTGCTGCAGATGAGTCAGTTTCTTAGTAAATTTAATAATTTTGATATAAAAAGTTTTAAATCGTGCCTACTTGTGCCTGTAAGAAAATGACTGTAATTTGAAGAGCCTTCCTGAACCGGGGAAATCTCGCAACTTCGACCTGGAGGCTTGGGCAATTTTGTGGGCGGGGCCTGGTTCTGGCAAATTGCATCTTGAATCTGTGTAAAAGATCACAGAAAACACGAGTGTAAGTGGTTTTGGGAAGACCAAAGCCATTGACGTTGGCCCCCGCCATCAACTCCGTTCCCTAGCCACCAACTCCATCCCTCTCCCTGGTAACGGTCTAAGGCTGAACCAGACTGTTCACAACCTTGGTGACCCCGAGATGAGCTTCCGACTACATATCCACGCCATCATTAAGCCCGCCTATTTCCACCTCCGTAACATCGCCCGACTATGCCTCTGCCTGAGCTCATCGGCTGCTGAAATCTTCATCCATGCCTTCATTACCTCTAGACTTGACTATTCCAACGCACTCCTGGTTGGCTTCCCATCTTCCACCCTCCATAAATTTAGGGTCATCCAAAACTCTGCTACCCGTACCTAATTCGCACCAAGTCCCGTTCACCCATCACCCCTGTGCTCGCTGACCTACATTGGCTCCTGGTTAAGCTACGCCTTGATTTTAAAATTCTCATCCTTGTTTTAAAATCCCTCCATTATCTCACCCCTCCCTCTCTCTGTAACCTCCTCCAGCCCTACAACCCTCCGAGATATCTACGCTCTTCCAATTCTGGCCTTCTGCTCATCCTTGATTTTAATCGTTCCATCATTGGCTGCCAAGGCCCAAAGCTCTGGAATTCCCTTCCTAAACCTCTCCGCCTCTCCACCTCTCTTTCCTCCTTTAAGAGGCTCCTTAAAACCTACCCCTTTGACCAAGCTTTTGTTCATCTGCCCTAATATCTCCTTATGTGGCTCGGTATCAAATTTTGTTTGATTACACTTCTGTGAAGCATCTTGGGATGTTTTATTACATTAAGGGCGCTATATAAATACAAGTTGCTGTTGTTATTGTAAGTCACTTATGTTTAAATTTCCCCAGTCTTCTGTGCTGGTTCGGCCGATTCCGCCTGGACTGCACTGATGCAACTAGCGGAAATGCGACCCCACAGTACTTTAAAGTGTGTGGAAGCGGGGCCCACCAGATTGTTAAAGGTTAGTTACTCTACACCAGCTGGTTATGATGGACTAAGTGAAAAGGGCCCATTTTTCACAGGGAGGGGAGCTTCTGCCTTCAGTCAGAGCAGCCAGCACTTGCTTCAGTCGTTGGCCAATGCCCTTGTCCCATTTGTCCCCCCCCACCCCCCCAAATAGTGGGCGGTCCAACTCTGCCGATACCGATACATGCCGCTCCGTTCCTACTTGTGGTGTATGTAACCGTTCCACCTTTAAGAGAACTATTTTAAGAGTTGCACTACTTTATCTTGGCTGCTGTATACTGTAATACCGGCGGTGACCACACCGGTATATAAGTGCTGTGTACTGATTTATTGGGCAGTTCCGCCCTGACCTTCGAATAGTAAAGTCCTGTTAAAGTTTACTCTTGTGGTCTGTGTATTAATTCTCAATATAACACACAGACTTAACAGTGGCGATGAAGACGATCTTACCCTGCGGCAGAGATTATCCAAGGCAGTTTAACGGGCGTCGAGAAGAGGCATCCGCCCTCATCATTCTGCTGAGAGAAGACTCGGGTCTGCAGAGCAACGGAAGAATTCTAACACGAAGCCTTCCATCAGCAACAGGCAGGATCATCCCTTCTATCACGGTGGTGGGTAAGCCGATCAGCGACGAACAGCGAGGCGGCCACTTTGGCTGTGAAATAGGGGAGGGAAGATCGGAGGATATAAGGGCGGAGAACTCGACCACGGCCGGGGAAAAGAGCTGGACAGAAGTCGGGGCCAGAGGTGCTGAGACTGGGGCAGCGTAGGCACGGAAGCCGCGGTGAATGCAAACGCAGCCGGTGTGAGAGACCGCAGCGAATGCAAACGCAGCCGGTGTGAGAGACCGGGCTGCAAGCAGGCTGGGAGACGCAGCAGCGTCGAGAGCAAGCTCGACTGCGACCGGTGAAAAAGGCCGGGCAGCTACCGAGGCCGCGAGGCGCAGCGACCGGGACGGCAAGGCGCGGGAGAAAAGAAAAAAAAAAAGAAAAAAAAAAACGCGGAGAACTCAGCCGCAGCCGGGGGGGAAAGGACCGGACTGCAAGAGGGGCTGGGAGGCACGATTGAAAACCGCTGGGGAGGGCGAACGCAGCAATACGGCAATCGCCGTTACAGCCAGTGGGAGAGACAGAGCCCGAGCGAGCGGGAGAGACAGAGCCCGAGCGAGCGAGCGAGACCGAGCGAGCGGGAGAGAGAACGAGACCGAGCGAGCGAGGGAGACCGTGCGAGCGAGGGAGACCGAGCGAGCGAGGGAGAACGAGACCGAGCGAGGGAGACCGAGCGAGATTTCCGCCCAGCGGCTTACAGCAGCTTTCCGCAAAGGACCAAGAGCTGGAACTGTCCGCCGCCAACTGGTTGCCCCCAGCGCCCGGTTGCCCCTGTCGGGAAAGGGAACAAGGAACTCAATCAGCTGTTCTCGCGCTTTCAGAATAAACTGAAGCCGGCGCGCAGGCTGCGAACCCCGAAAGCCAGCGGTCGTCGCCCGAGGGCAAAGCTTTACCCCTCCAGCCCGAGGAAGAAATGCTGGAAGCCGCCATTTAGGCGGGGAAGAAGACAAGCGCGGGAAACCGCCATTCTCAGAGGCGGGGAAGAAGATAAGCGTGGGAAACCGCCATTTTTGAAAAAAAAAAGTTAAAGAAAAAAAAAAGAATTTCCTTTTGTTTCTCAAACAGATTGCGAAGATGCCTAAGCGTGGTAACATCAACGATTTCGATCCCGATGTGGAAGATTGGGCCACGTATGTAGAACGCATAGAGATATATTGTAAGGCTAATAAAATATCAAATGATGATAAAGCACTAACCTTACTAAACTCAATGGGTGCGAAGACATACGGGCTATTGAAGCATCTTCTATCACCAGCTAAACCGGCGGGTCAGACTTTCGCTAATATTGTTGCTGTCCTGAAGGATCATTTGAACCCCACACCGCTGATGTTAGCGGAACGATTTAAATTTTATGCGAGAACGCAACTAAAAGAGGAAAGCAACGCGGAGTACTTAATTGAACTGCGTAAGCTAGCGAAATACTGTCAGTTTGGGGAAAGACTGACAGAGGCACTGAGAGACAAATTCGTGTGTGGATTGTCGAAAGAAGGAACACAAAAGCGGTTGCTTGAAGAGAATGATCTTACACTTGATAAGGCTGTCTCTATTGCAGCATCGCACAAAGCCGTAGCGAGAGGCACGGTGGAAATGCAGCTGAAGGCAGCGGTACTCGGCGTAGATCAAATGGCTTTGGGTACAACGAAATGTTATCGTTGTGGAAAGACAACACATGATCAGAACCAATGCTGGTTTAAAAACCAGGAATGTAGAAAATGTGGCAAGCTTGGTCACATAGCTAACGTATGCCCGTCAGGTAAGAAGACCAGCAACAAAAAGTCACCGCAGGAAAAGTGCAGAAAGGTACATAAGGTGGCTGAGAAGAGTTCGGATGAACAGAAGTCGGATTCAGACTCCAACAGCCAGGAACTGGGTAGTCTGAGAATTCACAATGTGAGTAAGGAAGCTGACCGACAAACTATCTGGGCCACACTGCAGATAGCAGGAGTCCACGTGAAGATGGAATTAGACACCGGATCGGCGTTGACGGTCATGAATAAGCACGATTACAAAAAGTTATTCACACATATTCCCCTACGGGATACGGAGATAGTATTACAGACATACACGGGGCAAAGAGTATACATCGGAAAGATAAAAGTCAAGGTGAGACACAAGGGCAAAGTACACCAAGGAATGGACATATATGTACTATCTGCGGGAGGTCCACCACTTCTGGGACGGGAGTGGATCAGGGAAATAAATATGGACTGGCACTCCCTAAAAGCAATAAAGAGTGAGAACTCGGTGAAGACAATCAGCTCAGACTCTGGAACTGATGATGGTAAGACCAGCCCATGTGCAATAGACAAGTTTAAAATGGACTTGCAGACTAATGATGGAAAAACGAAGGAGTGCATAAATGCTTATGCTTCAGAGGAGAACAAAGTATCAGAACAGAATTCCACTGAACAACAACATAGTTTGACAGAGAATTCTGAGTCTGTCCAGTCTACAGACATGCACATTTCTGAGGAACACCGGGCTCGAACTCAACTCCATTTCAAACTACAACAGCAATTAGAACAAATGATTCGCCGTTTTGAGCAAGAGATGAATGCAAAGAAAAAGTTCTTTGACACAGAGTGGGAGAATCTGGAAAGGCAGCAGAAGCAGCTGGTGGAGAAAATGGAGCAGGAACACACAAACCGTCTGCGCGAGGAGGCCAAACGAATCAAAGCTGATTCGGTTTCTGAAGGTGCGTGCTCTAATCTGGTGGAGCAGGATGTTCAGCAACTGAAGGCACTTGTTAGCAGGTTGCAGGCAGAAAAGGCTGATTTGGTTGCCATGAATTCCGAGCTCCTACTGAAGTTGGGTGCAGCATCACCGGACGATTCATTTGTTGAAATTCGAATGGTGGAGGCTGCGGATGATGGCGAATTAAAAGCAGCAAAGGAGCTCCAGTGCAAGGTTACAAACAGCCCTGCAGCCTATACGTCAAAAACACATGACGACGATACTGGGAAACGTCTGATGTCAGAAGAGTTAACGGTCAGCCAACTCCTTCATATGCTGAGGGACAAGACTCTGAAATGGGAAAAACTTGAACACGAGCTTCAACCTTCAAAGGAAAGGGGTTCGGAGCTCTCAAAAGTTATTGAAATAGCTGAGGTTGCAACACAGACTGAGAAGATTGCAGCAGAGCAGCCCTTGGATGCCAAGAGTACGCTGACTCACGTCAATGTAGAACAACAGAATGCTGAAACAGCTGCTCCAGTAGAGGGATTGAATAGTCCGAACAATCAATCTCCGAATGAAGTTGAAGTATTGAAATCACAAATGATGTCATTAGTAAAAGACTTGCAGGAAGCCCAGAAAAAGCTGGATGAAGCTGAACACACGAAGAAGTCTCTTCAGGAGAGATGTCTGGATTTGGAACAAAAGCTGGCTAACGTCCAGCTGGGCATGGAGGAAATAGAAGACCCTCTCGCTGGCCTAGCTCAGGACGACACCGAATATTACCACGACCTGTTCTGCCCAGCTTGTGGGGAAATCTTCCAAAGTGCAAAAACCATGAAGAATCACGAAAAGTCTAAGAAACACCGGGAGATGGTGGCGCTACTACGGCAACAGCTGGAGGAAGAGGAGGAGGAACTGTGCATGCAGCTGGGAGTGGAGCCCAGAGAGTCTCCAAGAAGCAGAAAAGGAAAAGACGAAGCAGAAGATGATGACACATCTGAACCATTATCACCTCTACCAGGTCATGCATGTGGTCCCTCCGAACTGAGTCAAATCAGTTTGGAAGTAGAAAAACTTCCCAAGGTACTCAAGCTTTTAGAAGTCAGCAATGCTGGTTCTGAAGTTACGGAAGTTCAAGCTGGTTCTGAAGCTACGGAAGTTCAAGCTGTTAAGTCCAGTGAAGGACTATTAGATGAGTCACCCCAGCAACAAGAACCTACTACACCATCGAAAACTACAACACCACTGAGGCGTTATCCGGACCGAGTTAGGAAGCGCAGGAGGCGCCTCCGCAGAGACTGAATCTGTGAACTGTTTTCCGCAGAGACTGAATCTGTGAACTGTTTTCCGCAGAGACTGAATCTGTGAACTGTTTTACATGAGTTTGTGTATCTATGTTATGATGTTATGTTTAATGGGGAATATATATATTGTAAGCTAAAAAGGGAGGATTGTAGTGTATGTAACCATTCCACCTTTAAGAGAACTATTTTAAGAGTTGCACTACTTTATCTTGGCTGCTGTATACTGTAATACCGGCGGTGACCACACCGGTATATAAGTGCTGTGTACTGATTTATTGGGCAGTTCCGCCCTGACCTTCGAATAGTAAAGTCCTGTTAAAGTTTACTCTTGTGGTCTGTGTATTAATTCTCAATATAACACACAGACTTAACACTACTCAGCGACATCTGATCTTCACAGACTTTGAAGTCGGCCGAGACTCCCACTGCAGGCAGGCGAGAGCCTAACTTAAATGTCTAAGTTGTACTGCCAGTGACATCTTCGGCGCCATTGTTCTGAGGCCTGCCTAGTGTCAAAGTCACCAGAGAAACCTGGCGAGATGCAGCTGAGTGGCTAGAAGAGGCCAAGATAAGTAAAACTTTTGAATCTTTGGAGCAGTAGGAAGAACTCCTTGGGCCTCTCTTGGCCCGGCCCTCCCTCTCCCTCCCCACACCGACATCTGTATGGGACCCTCTCTCTCTCTCTCTCGAGCAGTAACTTTATGCCGTGGCTCGTTCCCTGAGGTGCCCAGCAGTGGCCGACTCTCGCCTCAATTCCCCCTTCTGCCCACTGGCTTTGGCATCATTTCCGCTGGCTTGGAGTGGGACAGCAATGTCAATTGTTCATATGTGGCTCAAGTTAAAATCAGCTGGGCCTCACGTCCTTCATGATCGCCGAGTGCATCGTCCAGTTTGGGCCTCCCCATGCATCGTTCCCAGCCTCCATTTAAAATCCGAGTGTCAGCATATTATTTGACTGTGGAAGGCATCATAGCCAAGTCTGTCCTCACCCAGGAATTATTAGGTAACCGCCAGGAGGAGGAACCAATGTTAATTTTAACACTCTCCAGCCACCTGGGATAGTGAGACCGATTAAAGCAGGGGGCTGAAATTGGGTGCTTTTGTGCCTCCGGCGCTAACGGGGCACAAATGGCTTTGCGACCGGGCGCAGCGCTGACATTGACTCCCGCCATATTCGGCGGGGGTTTTGCGGCAGTGCTACGGCATTGCGCCCCGATCTCCTTCGCCCGGAGATCGTGACGTCATCACCGTGCACAACGCCTTGGTAACGCCCCCGACCTGAAAACACCAAAAGCTGCAGGAGGCATGCATCGGGCGGCCGGCCGCTTTGGGGGCGATGATTAAAGGTGAGGTGGCCAAGGTTAGTAAAAAAAACGTACCTTTCCTGTTCTAGTTTTTTTCACGGGCTCCTGCCCGCAATCGATCAGCCCGGCACTCTGCTTGTGCGGGATCGCGGCTGCCTTGGTGGTCCAGGTAGATACTCTTTCAATTGCAGAGCCTGCAGCAATGGCCCTTCCCTTTAAGAACGGGAAGGAGCCTTTGAACGAGGCAGCGCTGCACGACCCAGTGTGCAGCGCTGCTGAAGTCTCTGCCCCGCCTGCTGCCAATTGCGCTCCAAGAAGGAAGTGGTGGGCTTGATTTAGCATTCCACTTCCCTCTTGGGGCGGTAAAGCTCAATTTCATGGTTGCCGGCACTAATGTTAGTGCCCAGGAGATGTTAGCGCCCCAAAATGATTGATACAGAATTTTTCCCCCCAGGGTCTTAGCTGCGCTCGACTTATTTAAGTCAAGCTAGGGATGGGATGGGGACCTTCTGACCCGTATGGCTCAGTTCCAAAATGAACATCGAGTTCAAATGGAGGCTCTTTTAGTGCAAATCTCACATGTTAATTATCTCAACAAGCAACCTCCTCCTCCCCAATAAAGAAAACCCAAAACTGAACTGCCTTAGTTGGCATAACTATAATTCCCTTGGAGACATCAGGAACTGCTTTTTAAATGGTACAGCAAAAAAAAATCTTACACTCAGTGAAATGTGGTCATTCTAATGCAGTTACTGCTGTCATGTGATTAGGTTACTGGCCCCTTCGAGACAGGCCACGCAGACGACAGGCTGAAAGGGAACTCGAATCAAATTACATTCCATCCCAATTTGGTCGTAAATTTGATGATTGTGTCGGGTGGGAAGCATCTCGGTGACATTGCTCTAATTTGTACCGTTGTGGATTATTAATCATAAGTGTCAAACACTTTAGGGGTGATGCGTAGAACAATCGCAGGAAACTTAATGAGGGAGTCTCATCATCAGCACCTCAGTTGAGCAGGGAGCCTCACGATCAGCATCCCCTTCGAAGGGAAAGTCTCACATCTGCATCCCTTTTCAAGAGGGAGTTTAATAAGGGAGTCCTTTAAAAACTATCTCCGCTCCATTTTAAGAGGGGACTCACTACAAAGACTCCTATTTAAAGAAAGAGTCTTATCAGGAGTAGGAGTCTCCCCAGAACCCCTTTTATAGAGAGTTAAAATGGAGTGTCAGCATCAAGACCCCTTTCAACATGAGGTAGTATCACTATCTTTTACCATGAGGGACTGTGACCATCAGGACCTCTTTTGACATGATGGAGTATCCCAGTTTCATATCATCAGTAAGTTGACCATTTTTTCATTGAGCTTCTGAATCAAGGTCAATTATGTTTTTATAAACGACCTAGATTCAGATGTAGGGAGCAACATTATAAAGCTTGCAGATGATATGAAACTTGGAAAAGTAATAGATCATGATGAGGATAGTTATAGGCTTCAGGATGACATAGACAGGATAAAAGAACGTAACATAAGACCTTGGAGCAGGAGTAGGTCATTTGGGCCCTTGAGCCTGCTCCGCCATTCAATGAGATCATGGCTGATCATCCAACCTCAGTACCCTGTCCCTGCCTTCTCTCCATATCCCTTGAGCCCTTTAGCCTTAAGAAATATATCTAACTCCTTCTTGAATATATTTAGTGAATTGGCCTCAACTGCCTTCTGTGATAGATAATTCCACAGGTTCACCACTCTCTGGGTGAAGAAATTCCTCCTCATCTCTGTCCTAAATGGCTTACCCCTTATCTTTAGACTGTGACCCCTGGTTCTGGACTCCCCCGCCATCGGGAACATCCTTCCTGCATCTAGCCTGTCTAGTCCTGTTAGAATTTTATAAGTTTCAATGAGATCCCCTCTCATTCTTCTAAACTCAAGCGAGTATAACTCCAATCGACCCAATCTCTCCTCATACGATATTCCTGCCATCCCAGGTATCAGTCTGGTGAACCTTCGCTGCACTCCCTCCATGGCAAGAACATCCTTCCTCAGATAAAGCGACCAAAACTGCACACAATACTCAAGGTGTGGTCTCACGAAGGCCCTGTACAACTGCAGCAAGACATCCTTGTTCCTGTACTCCAATCCTCTCGCTACGAAGGCCAACATACCATTTGCCTTCTTAACCGCCTGCTGCACCTGCATGCTTACCTTCAGCGACTGGTGCACAAGGACACCCAGGTCTTGTTGCACTTCCCCTTCTCCCAATCTATTGACGTTCAGATAATAATCTGCCTTCCTGTTTTTGCCACCAAAGTGGATAACCTCGCATTTATCCACATTATACTGCATCTGCCATGCATCTGCCCAATCACCCAACCTGTCCAAATCATACTGGAGTTTCTCAGCATCCTCCTCACAGCACACACGCCCACCCAGCTTTGTGTCATGGCTGATCGTGGTGAAATCGGCTGAAGCATGGCAGATGGAGTTCAATGCGAAACAGTGTGATGTAATGCACTTTGGGAGGACTAAAATAGAAAGACAATGGCCTCAAAATTGGTTTGCCCCCGAACACATGAGCGGGGGTCGCAACACGTTAGCAACCCATGCCTGTTCAGAGGACTGCAGGCAGCACACAAACTTTGTGCTGCCTGCTCATTTGCAGGATTATGGCATTCAGCTCAGCACTGACTGCGCTGCTGAATGGCTGAACGCTCAGGAGGGGGCCCAAGATCCTGCAAGCCGAGCACAAATTAAAACTAGCCTGCACTACTTAAAGACAGTCTGCACCTGTTAAAGGGGAGGTGAATTCTGCCTGCAGATCAACATTCAACTGGCTGAGGAAGACAGTGCAAAAATTAATTCATGATGGCACAACAGGGGAGTGAGCATGCGCCAAGGTCCTCCAATGCAGCACTGGAGGTCTTGATGAAGGAGGTCAATTTGAGGAGATAGTTGATGTCTCATCATCCATTGCAGCACAAGCACAAGCCACCCCACATTTGAGTGCTGCAGACTGAAGTCATGCAAGCTCAGACCACTGCCATCATGACTGGGTTTACCAGTGTGGAAAGGGGCTTTCAGGGTTTCACAGCATTCCAGCAATCTGTCCTCCAACAGATGGCTAGGAATAGTGAGGTGCCACCCGGGGGAGTGGCAGTGGCTCCATGAAGCATGAACCTGCTGTTTTCTCTCAGGATGACAGCATTCATCCTCCCACCATTGCCACTCTGCCAGTGCCCTTGTTGTTGCCAGTCCAGACTGTTGCCGCCCATGCCAAGGTGGTGCAGTCTGCAGCCGGGCCTTCTAGGCCCAGAGCTGCCCGAGGTGATCCTGCAAGGCCATCTGCTGTCTCCCCCACTGAAAGTCAGCAGCCTTCCACCAGCCATGCTGCAGCCACTGGGGTAGCACTTTGTAGGTGCACTAGGACAGGCAAAGACAAACTGAAGGGAATGCACAAGGGTGATTAGTTGACTTTGTTAGGTTATATTGAATGGATTAATGGATAAAATTGGATTGGAATGTTTATTTTATGGTGGCTTTTATTTCAGCATAGTGGCCAAGAGGACGTGGTGATGGTCAGTAACAGAGTGAAGGTAAGGTGTGGGACTATAGTTGATTGTGGAATTGGGGTTGTGTTCACTCATACTGCATTCGGATGAATCGAACACTGACAGCCCAAGCAGAAAGGAGCTGTCTAGGTTGCCTCCTCCTTTCCGCTTCCTCCTCTTCTGTATCATCCTCCTCTTCCGCTTCCTCCTGCTCCTCTTCCGCTTCCTCCTCTTCTTCCTCCTGCTCCTCTTCTGCTTCTTTCAGATGAGACTTTAAACCGAGGCCCCGTCTGCTCTCTCAGGTGGACATAAAAGATCCCATGGCACTATTTCGAAGAAGAGCAGGAGAGTTATCCCCGGTGTCCTGGCCAATATTTATCCCTCAATCCACAGAACAAAAACAGATTATCTGGTCATTATCACATTGCTGTTTGTGGGAGCTTGTTGTGCGCAAATTGGCTGCTGCGTTTCCCACATTACAACAGTGACTGCACTCCAAAAGTACTTCATTGGCTGTAAAGCGCTTTGAGACGTCTGGTGGTCGTGAAGGGTGCTGTAGAAATGCAAGACTTTCTTTCTTTCTTTCTTTCTTTCTTTCTTTCCTCCTCTTCCACTTCCTCCTCCTCCTCAGCTGGTCGCCGTATGGCTGGGAACAAGGTCTGTGCCCTCATGATGGAGAGGTTGTGGAGCATGCAGCAGACCACAATGAATCTTGAGATGCGCTCTGGTGAGTACTGCAGGGCTCCTCCAGAGTGGCCCAATCAGCGGAGCGTTGTTTAAGGAAGCCAATGTTTGCTCTATCAGATTCCGTGTGACAGCATGGCTTTTATTGTATGCTGGCTGCCCATGTGATTGGGTTGCGGAGCAGAGTTATGAGCCAGGTGGTCAGCGGATAGCGCTTGTCGCCCAGTAGCAACCCTCTGGTTTGTCGTAGTGGTCCAAGGACTGAAAGGAAACAGCGCACTGGTGCAGAATGAAAGCATCATGACTGCTGCCAGGATACTGGGCATTCACCATCATGAAATGCTGGGCATGGTCGCACACCAACTGCACATTCAGCGAGTGGTAACTGTTACATCCGTGTAATAATAAGAAAAGGACTGCAGAGAATGGTACAACAGGTGTTTACTCAACGTGGTTCAAGCTGCAACTGAAACAACAGATTACTACTCAATGTTATACACAGGTGTGGTCACTGCCAGTACTACAATATACATGAGCTGTACAAAGTAGTTCCCCCCCTTAAAGGTACATACATTACAATTCCTCCCCTTTTAGATTAACAGTACCATAACACTCATTTAACAATTTAATATCAAACTAATTACAATTAACACTTTTAACATGCAACATTAGCTGAAAATAGTCTATTTATAAATTCAGTCTTTGGGGAGGCTTCCTGATCCTTTCTGGATAGCGCCTTTCCCAAGTGTCTTGCTCTAGGTGCGGAGGCGATTCTGGCCCCCTGTCGTCGGTTGGTTCATCAGCTTCCGATGCTACTGTTTCTGGGGTAGATGCGACCTGTACGTCGGGTTCATCACTAGGTACGTATGGGCGAGGCATGGGGTTGACTTGTTCCTGTGACTCTAGGATCTGGTCAGCATGGAGTCTCATGATGCTCTCCCCAACGTCCACTGTGTACATTAGTGGGCCCTGCCGTGTGCATATCGTTCCTGGCTGCCATTTTTCTGTTCGGTAGTCGCGGGCCAAGACTGGTTGCCCTACATTGAAGTTCCTTGTTGGCTTCTCATTGATGTGCTGGAATTGCTTACTTTCAACATCTCTTTGTACGTTTGGTCTGAGCAAATCCAGGCGAGATCTTAACCTTCAGTTAAAGAACATCATGGCTGGGGCCTGGTTGGTGACTGCATGTGTCGCATTCTGGTAGGCGAACAGGAAATTGTCCACCTTGTGCTGCAGCGGAATGTTGTCATTGTACATAGCCTTTATTGCCTTCTTAAAGGTTTGTACGAACCTCTCAGCCAATCCATTTGTGGCTGGATGATACGGGGCGGATGTGCAATGCCTTACCCCATTCTTTTTCAAGAACCTCCGGAACTCTTCAGACACAAACTGTGGCCCGTTGTCGGAGCAAATCTGTTCTGGCAAGCCATTCCTGGCAAAAATGGTCCGTAGGACTGCAATAGTTTTCTCCGTGGTGGTGGAGGACATTTTGATGACCTCAGGCCATTTCGAGTGCGCATCCACGGCTATTAAAAACATTGAGTCCATGAATGGACCAGCAAAATCAATATGCACCCGTTGCCATGGAGATGAGGGCCACTCCCATGGGTGTAGAGGGGCCTGTGGTGGTGCATTTTGGACTTTCTGGCATCCTGAGCAGCTCTTGGTCAGGTCCTCGATTTGTTTATCGATTCCCGGCCACCACACATAAGCCCTGGCTAGGCTTTTCATTTTTACCCCTCCCAGATGACCCTCATGAAGCTCATTGAGCAATCTCTCCCTTAACTTGGGTGGAATTACCACTCGAGATCCACACATCAAGGTCCCCCGGCACACTCACAGAATCACAGAATCACAGAAACCCCACAGTGCAGATAGAGGCCATTTCGGCCCATCGAGCCTGCACCAACACATATCCCACCCTATCCCCGTAACCCCACGTATTTAATCCCCCTAACACTAAGGGTCAATTTATCATAGCCAATCAACCTAACCCGCACATCTTTGGACTGTGGGAGGAAACCGGAACACCCGGAGGAAACCCACGCAAACACGGGGAGAATGTGCAAACTCCACACAGACAGTCACCCGAGGCCGGATTCGAACCCGGGTCCCTGGCGCTGTGAGGAAACAGTGCTAACCACTATGCCACCGTGCTGCCCTAAGCTGTTTTCTCCTTGTCGAGAATGCTGGCAACATGAGTTGCCATATGCTGGCCTTCCCTTCACCGTCAAATCATATACCCGAGACAGTGTCGGGTCATTTCGGGTTACCTTTTCGATGCAAGCGTTAGTTACCGGTAGGTATTCAACGAAAGTCGAATGGAATATTTCGACAGGATCCACTGCTGGTGCTTCCTCCGCAGTAGGCAGTGGCAGGCGTGATAGCCCATCAGCATTTCCATGCTGTTTCGTGCCCTTATATTCAATCTCATAGTGGTGCGCCACTAGAAAAGTGACCATCTTTGTAGTCGTTGCGCAGTCATCACCGGAACGCCCTTCTTCGGATTAAAAATGGAGACAAGAGGCTGGTGATCAGTCAGCAAGGTGAATTTCTGCCCGTGCAGATAGTGATTGAACTTTTTCACTCCCCACACTAGGCTGAGTGCCTCCCTGTCAATCTGGGCGTAGTTACGCTCGGCTGAGGTTAGTGATCGTGACGCAAAGGCCATTGGCCTCTCTGAGCCGTCCGAGAATTTGTGCGACAGCACCGTTCCAATGCCGTAGGGTGACGCAACACAAGCCAACCGAACTGGTAACACTGGGTTGTAATGGGCCAATACCTCTTTCGATGTGATTAGTGTTTTGCTCTTCTGGAAAGCTCATCTACATTCGTCATTCCACTTCCATGGCACCCCAGTTTGCAGTAGGGTGTTCAGTGGGTGTAGTATTGTAGACAAATTTGGCAAGAACTTATGGTAGTTGTAGTGTATGTACCCGTCTACCTTTAAGAGAACTATTGTATGTAACCGTCCACCTTTAAGAGAACTACTTTAGGTGTTGCACTACTTTGTTGGCTTCTGTATACTGTAATACCGACGGGGACCACACCGGTATATAAGTGCTGTGTCAGGATTTATTGGGCAGATTCGCCCTGACCTTCGAATAGTAAAGTCCTGTTTTAAGTTACTCTGGTAGTCTGTGTATTAATTAACTAAACAACCCACAGACTTTACAGTGGCGACGAGTCCGATCGTACCCTGCGGCAACAATACTTCCGAAGCAGTTAACGAGCGTCGAGAAGAGGCAACCGCCCTCGTCATTCTGCTGGGAGAAAACTCGAGTCTGCAGAGCTGGAAAGGAGGAAGAATTCAGAGACAAAGACTTCCATCAGCAACAGGCACTGACTGTCCCTTCTGCCACGGTGAGGAGTGAGCCAATCAGCACGAGAAGCAAGCCGGCCACGGTGACTGTGAGTAAGGGAAAAGTAAAAAGAATAACCGGAGGATAAGGGCGGTGCACTCGACCACGGTCGAGGGGGGAAAGGAGCCGGACAGAAGTCGGGCCCAGAGGCGCTGAGACTGGGGCAGCGTGGAGCAAGGAAGCCGCGGTACAGACAGGCTGGGGACGCAACGGCGTCGTGAGACAGCTAGACCGCGACCGGCGAAAAAGGCCGGGCAGCGACCGAAGCCACGAAGCGCTGCGACCGGAAGCGTAGGCGTGGGAAGATATAAAAACTCAGCCGCAGCCGGGGAGGGAAGCACCGGACTGCGAAAGGGCCAGGAGGCGCGATTGGGAGCCGAGCGAGCGGGAGAGGCAGAGCCGACCAAGGGAGACTGAGCGAGAGCCAATCCAGCGGCTGAAACTGTTCGCCGTCAACGGGGTGTACCCAGCGCCGGTAGAGCCGAGCGAGCGGGAGAGAGACAGAGCCCGAGCAAGGGGAACTGAGCGAGAGCCAGCCCAGCGGCTGAAACTGTTCGCCGTCAACGGGGTGTACCCAGCGCCGGTTGCCCTGCCGAGAAAAGGGAAAGCACTGAAGCCGACGCGCAGGCTGTGAACCTGAAAGCCAGCGGCCGTCACCCGTGGGGAAAGTGTTCCCCTCCCGCCAGGGGAAGAAACACGGGAAGCCGCCATTAGGCGGAGAAGAAGACAGAAGCGGGGAACCACCATTGAAGTGGGCGGGGAGAGAAGATAAGCGTGGGAAACCGCCATTTTCGCGGGAACCGCCATCTTGAAAAAAAAAAGAAAATTTAAAGAAATAATCCGTGGTGTTATCAGGAAGAGAGGAAGATGCCGAAGCGTGGTAACATCAACGATTTTAATTCCGAGGTAGAAGACTGGGCCACGTATGTGGAACGCATTGAGATCTATGGTGAGGCCAATAAAATAGAAGAAGATGACAAAGCTATAACCTTGCTAAACTCGATGGGCGCGAAGACATACGGGCTCTTGAAGCATCTACTAGCACCAGCTAAACCGGCGGATCAGACTTTCGATGATATTGTTGCTGTCCTGAAGGATCATTTTAACCCCGCACCACTGATGTTAGTGGAACGATCCAAATTTTACGCGAGAACGCAACGGAAAGAGGAAAGCAACGCGGAGTACCTGATTGAACTGCGTAGGCTAGCGAAACACTGTCAGTTTAGGGAAAATCTGGCAGAGGCACTCAGAGACAAATTCGTGTGCGGAATGTCGAAGGAAGAAACACAAAAACGACTGCTCGAAGAGAACGATCTTACACTTGATAAGGCTGTCCTTATTGCTGCATCGAACGAAGCCGCAGCGAAAGGAACAGCGGAAATGCAGCTAAAGGCAGCGGCACTCAGTGTGCAGCAAATTACTTCGGGTACAACGAAATGCTATCGTTGTGGGAAGACAACACACGACCAGAACCAATGCTGGTTTAAAAACCAGGAATGTAGGAAATGTGGCAAGCTCGGTCACATAGCTAAGGTATGCCGGTCAGGAAAGAAGACCAACAATAATGAGTCACCACAAAAGAGGTACAGAAAGGTACATGAGGTGACTAGGAAGAGTCCGGAAGAACAGAATTCGGACTCACACTCCAACTGCAAGGAACTGGATAGTCTGAGAATTCACAATGTGAGTAATGAAGCTGACCGACAAGCTATCTGGATCACACTACAGATTGCAAAAGTCCAAGTGAAAATGGAAGTGGACACCGGATCGGCGTTGACGGTCATGAATAAGCATGATTATAAAAAGTTATTCAAGCATATTCCCCTACGGGATACGGAACTAGTATTGCAGACATACACGGGGCACAAAGTATACCCCATCGGAAAGATAGAAGTCAAGGTGAGATACAAGGACAAAGATCACCAAAGGATGGACCTGTATGTGTTGCCTGAGGGAGGTCCACCACTTCTGGGACGGGAGTGGATCAGGAAAATAAAGATAGACTGGCATTCACTAAACACCATGACGGTAGATTCCGGAAAGGAAGATGTCAAACCTGAACGGTTGTCCAGAATATTGGACGAAGCTAAAGAGGTATTCCAGCAAGGACTGGGAACACTGTGAGGAATTAAAGCAAAGGTTAAGATTGCAGAACATGCAAGCCCAAAATTTTTCAAAGCCAGATCGGTACCTTACACGATACGACCTGCTGTGGAGGCAGAACTGGAAGAACTTGAACGATCAGGGGTACTGTCAAAAGTGGACTGGAGTGAGTGGGCCACGCCCATTGTTCTCGTCATGAAGTCTTCACTAAGTAACAAGCCAGGGGGACCGGGGAAGGTTCGCATCTGCGGAGACTTCAAGATCACAGTGAATCCGGTGCTTCACACGGTACAATACCCGCTTCCGCGGATTGAAGATATCTTTGCTTCGTTGGCTGGAGGGAAACACTTCACCAAGATAGGCCTGGCACAGGCATACTTACAAATGGAAGTCGAGGAAGAGTCGCGTCAGTACCTCACCATCAACACACACAGAGGCTTGTATCGTTATAATAGACTGGTTTTTGGGGTAGCTTCGGCTCCAGCAATTTGGCAGAGGGCCATGGAGCAGGTATTACAAGGAATTCCAAGCACGCAGTGTTACTTAGACGATATCCTGATTACGGGAGAAGACGAGGAAGAACACCTCACAAATTTGAAACTGGTGCTCACTAGGTTGAAGGAATATGGCCTTCGAGTTAATCGCAAGAAATGTGAGTTCTTCCAAAAACGGATCTCGTACTGCGGTCATGTCATTGACCGAGAGGGGCTGCACAAGTCACCTGACAAGATAGAAGCTGTCGTGAAGGCCCCCGCTCCGGAAAACGTATCACAGTTAAGATCATTCTTGGGGTTGATTAATTATCATCACAAGTTTCTGCCGAATCTATCCACGGTGCTGCATCCGCTGAATGCTCTGTTGCGGAAAGAAGTACCATGGAAGTGGAGTGAGGAATGTAAAAAGGCCTTTCGCAGAAGCAAGGCATTGATTACCTCTGAAGAAGTGTTGGCTCATTTCAACCCAACGTTACCTCTTCGTCTAGCTTGTGATGCTTCCCCCTATGGAATTGGAGCAGTACTTTCACACAAGTTACCAAATGGCTCGGAAAACCCAGTGGCATTCGCGTCCCGATCATTGACCTCCGCGGAGCGAAATTATGCTCAAATAGATAGGGAGGCCCTCAGCCTGGTGTGGGGCGTAAAGAAATTCAATCATTACCTGCAGGGCAAGAAGTTCACATTACTGACAGACCACCAGCCGTTGGTGTCCATATTCAACCCTAACAAGGCCGTTTCCACCATGACAGCGCAAAGGTTACAGAGGTGGTCCGTGTTACTTGGGGCACACCAATATGACATTGAATACAAAAGGTCCAAACAGCATGGAAATGCTGATGGGTTATCGCGCTTGCCATTGCCGATAGTAGAAGAAGCGACTACAGTGGACCCGGTAGAGATGTTCCACTCATCCATAGTGGAATGTCTACCAGTAACAAATTCGATGATCGAAAACGAAACAAGAAATGACCCGACTCTCTCACGAGTCTATGATTTAACGGTGGAGGGATGGCCAGCACAGGGCGAACCAACGCTGCCAGCATTTTCGCAGAGAAAAGAACAGCTGTCAGTGTGTCGAGGGACCCTGATGTGTGGATCTAGAGTGGTGATTCCACCCAAACTTCAACAGAAGGTGTTAAAGGAGCTGCACAAGGGACATCTGGGTGGAGTGAAAATGAAGAACCTAGCAAGAGCGTTTGTGCGGTGGCCAGGCATTGATGGAGACATCGAAGAAATCACTAAGAGCTGTCTAGGATGCCAGAAGGTCCAAAACGCGCCACCACAGGCTCCTCTGCATCCATGGGAGTGGCCCTCATCTCCTTGGCAAAGGGTACACATCGACTTTGCTGGTCCATTTATGGACTCAATGTTTCTAATAGCGGTGGATGCACACTCCAAGTGGCCGGAGGTAATAAAGATGTCCACCACCACCACGGAAAAAACCATCACAGTGTTAAGGACCATGTTTGCTAGGAATGGGCTGCCGGAACAGATCTGTTCTGATAATGGACCGCAATTTGTGTCCGAAGAATTCAAGAAATTCTTAAAGAGCAATGGGGTTAAGCACTACACGTCAGCCCCATACCATCCCGCCTCCAATGGATTGGCTGAAAGGTTTGTCCAGACCTTCAAGAAGGCCATAAAGGCCATGGGTAATGAAGCCATTAACTTACAACATAAGGTGGATAGCTTCTTGTTGGCGTACAGGAATGCAACACATGCGGTCACAAATCAAACTCCCGCCATGATGTTTTTTAATAGACGACTAAGATGCCGGCTGGATTTGCTTAAGCCAAACGTCAGAAGGGACGTAGAGAACCGGCAATTCCAGGGCATGAATGAAAGGCCAACTAGATCTTTTCAGATAGGTCAACAAGTTTTGGCCCGGGACTACCGTACCGAGAAATGGCAGCCTGGAACTATTGGAAAAAGGCTAGGGCCGTTGATGTATACGGTGGACATTGGGGACAGTATAATAAGGCGCCATGTTGACCAGGTCATAGGGTCAGCCACAAATGGCCAACCTACTCCACCACCTTACACGGTTAATGTTGAGACAGAGATGCCCAGAACACCTACCTCCGATCTGGTACTACTGGAATCAGATGAACCTGACACTGTCCTTCAAGCCGAATCGACCTTGCCAGAAGCACCTACTACCCCGCTGGGAGTTACGACACCACCGAGGCGTTATCCGGACAGAGTCCGGAAACCTCCAGAGAGACTGAATCTGTGAACTGTCTTGCATAAAGTTGTATATATGTTATAATGTATGTTTAATGGGGAATCAGTATGTTGTAAGCTAAAAAGGGAGGATTGTAGTGTATGTACCCGTCTACCTTTAAGAGAACTATTGTATGTAACCGTCCACCTTTAAGAGAACTACTTTAGGTGTTGCACTACTTTGTTGGCTTCTGTATACTATAATACCGACGGTGACCACACCGGTATATAAGTGCTGTGTCAGGATTTATTGGGCAGATTCGCCCTGACCTTCGAATAGTAAAGTCCTGTTTTAAGTTACTCTAGTAGTCTCTGTATTAATTAACTAAACAACCCACAGACTTTACAGTAGTAGTTTACCAGCCCGAGGAACGACCTCAGTTGTGACACATTTTCCGGTGCTGGAGCCTTGACTACTGCCTCAATCTTCTCTGGGGACTTATGTAACCCCTCTTTATCGATAACGTGGCCACAATACGAGACCTGTTTTCTAAAAACCTCGCATTTGGGGCGGTTAGCTCGGAGCCCAAAATTCATGCAATCTAGTGAGCACCTGCTCCAGGTTGGCAAGGTGATCACTGTCATTTTCGCCAGTGACCAGGATGTCGTCCAAATACCACTGGGTCCCTGGGAGCCCTTGCAGGACTTGTTCCATTGCCCACTGCCAAATAGCCGGAGCTGATGCTACCCCGAATACCAGCCGGTTGTATTGGTAGAGACCTTTATGGGTGTTGATTGTGAGGTATTTTTTTGATGCTTCTTCTACCTCCATTTGCAGATACGCCTGGGCCAGATCAATCTTAGTGAAGCGTTTCCCTCCAGATAGCGAGGCGAAAGTATCTTCAATCCGCAGAAGTGGATATTGTACAGTGTGAAGGATCGGGTTCACTGTTACCTTAAAGTCCCCACAGATGCGAACCTTCCTTGGTTCCCCAGGCGTGCTGCTCAATGACTTTTTCATCAAAGGGACGATGGATGTAGCCCAGTCGCTCCAGTCTACCTTGGACAGTACACCTGAACGTTCCAGACTCTCCAGCTCTGCTTCGACGGCTGGGCGGATCGCATAAGGTACCGGTCTGGCCTTAAAACATTTTGGGCTTGCGTTTTCTTCAAATTTAATCATCGCTGTCATGCCTTTTAGTGTTCCGAGTCCTTGCTAGAACACTTCTTTCACGTCAGTTAGGATCTTTGACAGTCGCCCAGGTGTGACGTCATCATCCTTTTTGTCAGCCACAGTCAGTGCCTGTATGGAATGCCAATCCAGTTGTATTTTCCGGATCCATTCACGTCCCAGTAATGGTGGTCCTCCATCTTGCAATACATACAGGTCTAGTTTTGGTGTTTCCTTACCGTTATATATAACGGTCACCCTTATTTTTCCTTTGGGGTAGACTTTTTGCCCCGTGTACGTCTTCAAAATAATTTTTGTGTCTCTCAAGGGTATGTGTGAGAATAGCCACTCATAGTCCTGTCGGTTTATGACTGTTAGAGCTGATCCTGTGTCCAATTCCATCTTTACCTGGACTCCTGCTATCTTGAGACTGACCCAAATGGTTTGGTGATCCTCCGTTGTGATCACATTATGTAGTTTCAGACAACTCAGTTCCCTGCTTTCGGAGTCGTTATCACTCTTTTGTTCGTCTGAACTATTCTCCGTTATCTTATGTATCTTCTTGTACTTCCCTTTGATCGGTTTCTTATTGCTGGTTTTCTTTCCCGACCTGCAGACTCGTGCTATGTGTCCTACTTTTCCACACTGTCTGCACACTTTGTCCTTGAACCAGCAATCATTATGGTCGTGTGTTGTTCTGCCGCAGCGATAACACTTCACTCTTCCGTATGAGATTTCATTTGTGCCATATTCTTGCGGTCTCCGTTGTATCTCTGCAGCGCCCCGTGCTGCTGCTTCGTGTGATACTGTAATGCTGAAAGCCTTGTCCAGCTTTAGATCCTTTTCTGATAGAAGCCGTTTCTGGGTCCCTTCACTTTGAAGCCCCCACACAAACTTGTCCTTTAAAGTATCTGCTAGTCCCGTTCCAAACTGGCAGTGTTTCGATAGCTCGCACAGTTCTGTTAAAAACTCAGCATTACTTTCATCTTTATGCTGGTTCCTTTTGTGAAACTTAAATCTTTCTGCTATCAGCAGTGGTGTGGGGTTTAAGTGGTCCTGTAGGATTGACACTATGCTTTCAAAATCCTTTTCTACTGGCTTCTCTGGGGTTACTAGGTTTCGTAGTAAGCCATACGTTTTTGCACCCATTGAATTCAACAATACCAGCGATTTCTTGTCATCTGGCACTTCATTCGCCTTGCAGTATACTTCTATGCATTCGACATATGTCGTCCAATCTTCGACTTCATTGTCGAACGCTGTGATACTGCCACTCTTCGGCATTTTTGGGTGTGGTTAGACTGGCTTAAAATGGCGTCTCCCGCGCTATCCTTTCTTCCCCGCTGCGGCTTAAAATGGCGTCTCCCGCGCTGCTGCCAACGCCGCTCTCGGCGGTCCTCGTGGCAAATGGCGACGCCCTGTGGGTTTCGCGCGCTGCTCCTGCGCTGCTGCCAACGCCGCTCTCTGCAGTCCTCATGGCAATGGCAGTGCCTCGCATTTTCCTGCGCGCCTCTCTCCCCCGTTGACACTGCTCGGCCCTTGAACACCGGCTGCGCTCTGCTCTCTCTCGTCTCTCTCCCCCGTTGACGCTGCTCGGCCCTTGAACACCGGCTGCACTCTGCTCTCTCTCGCCTCTCTCCCCCGTTGACGCCGCTCAGTCCTGAACACCGGCTGCGCCCTGTGCACTCTGCCCTCTCTCTCTCCCCCGTCAATGCTGCTCGGCCTTTTTCTGTGCCGCTCGATCGGGCTCTAGCCCGTCGCTGTCCGTGAAGGGTCTGCGCAGTACCTGTTGCCAGCCCGTTTCGCTGGACCACCGTGACTGGAAAGCCAAGCCTGGCTCTCGACAGCCTCCCCTGCGATGGTCAAATTTCCGCTGGATGACTCGGCGGTTGCCCATGGTCGACGCCCGTGCTTCTGGACTCGACCTTCTTCCACTGTTCTCCAGGAGCGAATCCCTGGGAGGTGATGCAGAGTTGCAAGTAGGTTCGAACTTGCTCGTCGCCACTGTTACGTCCGTGTAATAATAAGAAAAGGACTGCAGAGAACGGTACAACAGGTGTTTACTCAACGTGGTTCAAGCTGCAACTGAAACAACAGATTACTACTCAACGTTATATACAGGTGTGGTCACTGCCGGTACTACAGTATACATGAGCTGCACAAAGTAGCTCCCCCCCTTAAAGGTACATACATTACAGTAACCTTTGCGGTTGTGGTACATCTCAGCATTTAGATGTGGTGCCCAGAAAACTATGTATGTGCAGTCAATGGCACCCTGTACCTTGGGGAAGCCCGCTATCCTGGCAAAGCCACGTGGATGCTCCGCCTGCTTCTCTCTGGTCAGAGAGAAGACAATTCCCTCTCCTGGCACAAAGGGCATCTGTCACCTCTTTTATGCAGCAGTGGATGTGAACTAGGAGGTATTACAGATGTCGCCTGCTCCAACCTGACATGAATAAATTCAGAGCCATGGTCACCTTCACAGCCATTGGCATTGCTGTCCTTGCCCTGGTTTGAGGCTGCAGGTCTGGTTGCAAAAGCAACAGAGTTCAGTGATCACCTCCTTCGTAAAGCGCAGATGCCTCACACACTGCTTCTGGCTCAGGTTGAGATAAGGGAATTGCTCTTGGTGGGCAAGGCCTCCTGCTGAGAGCCCTTCTCACCCTCTTCCTCCCTCTGAGAGCAGTTTGTCCTCTTCTTCACTGACTCTACGAATGACAACTAGAGCACCCATGACTGGGAGCAAGTAGTCTGACCAGAACACTTGAAGTCAGAAGCAAGGCCTTCTCCGCTTGCAGCACCACTCCCTGTCACCTCACCAATGTTAAACAACTCTGGAAAGCTCAAAACACTTCCACAATTCCTCTTGAATTCAGAAGAATGAGAGGGGATCTCATTGAAGCACACAAAATTATTACAGGACTTGATAGGGTGGATGCTGGGAGAATGTTTCCCTTGGCTGGGGAGTCTAGAACCAGGGGCCACAGCCTTAGGATAAGGGTAGGCCATTCAGGACTGAGATGAGAAGAAATTTCTTCACACAGAGGGTGGTGAATCTTTGGAATTCTCTACCCCAGAGGGCTGTGGAGGCTCAGTCATTGGGTATATTCAAAACAGAAGTCGATAGATTTCCGACTAGTAAGGGCATCAAGATATATGGCAATAGGGCCGGTGAATGGAGCTGAGGCAGAAGATCAGCCATGATATCATTGAATGACGGAGCAGGCTCGAAGGGCCAAATGGCCTACTCCTGCTCCTATTTCTTATGTTCTTATGTTCTTAAACTTACACAGAGCCAGTAGAAATTAATCAGAAACTGTCCTGAGAGTGGTTGATGATCCCTTTAAATATTGCTGGTAGGGGGGTCCATGCAGCTGCTGAACACATTTTCAGCTGTGCAAGGTTAACACAGGTCATTATCTTTGTTTTGTTTGCTTATGGGATCTGGGCATCGCAGGCAAGGTCAGCATTTATTGCCCATCTCTAATTGCCCTTGAGAAGGTGGTGGTGAGCTGCCTTCTTGAACCGCTGCAGCCCTTATGGTGAAGGTACTCCTATAGTGCTGTTAGGTAGGGAGTTCCAGGATTTTGACCCAGCGATGATGAAGGAATGGCGATATACTTCTAAGTCAGGATGGTGTGTGACTTGGAGGGGAACTTGGAGGTGATGGTGTTCCTATGCACTTGCTGCCCTTGTCCTGTTTGGGAGGTGCTGCCGAAGAAGCCTTGACGAGTTGCTGTTGTGCATCTTGTAGATGGTGCACACTGCAGCCACGGTATGCCGGTGCTGGAGGAAGTGAATATTTAAGGTGGTGCATGGGGTGCCAATCAAATGGGCTGCTTTGCCCTGGATGATGTCGTGCTTCTTGAGTGCTGTTGGAGCTGCACTCATCCAGGCAAGTGGAGAGTATTCCATCACACTCCTTACTTGTGCCTTGTAGATGGTGGAAAGGCTTTGGGGAGTCAGGAGGTGAGACACGCGCCACAGAATGCATAGCCTCTGACCTGCTCTTGTAGCCACAGTATTTATGTGGTGGTCCAGTTAAGTTTCTGGTCAATTGTGACCCCCCCAAGATGTTGATGGTGGGAGATTCGGTGATGGTAATGCTGTTGAAAGTCAAGGGGAGGTGGTTAGACTCTCGCTTGTTGGAAATAGTCATTGCCAGGCACTTCTGTGGCACGAGTGTTACCTGCCACTTATCAGCCCAAGCCTGAATGTCATCCAGGTCTTGTTGCATGCGGGCATGGATTGCTTCATTATCTCAGGAGTTGTGAATGGCGCTGAACACTGTGCAGTTATCAGCGAACATCCCCATTTTTGACCTTATGTTGGAGGGAAGGTCATTGATGAAGCAGCTGAAGATGGTTGGGCCTAGGACACTGCACTGAGGAACTCCTGCAGCGATGTCCTGGGGCTGTGATGGTTGACCTTCAACCACCACGACCATATTCCTTTGTGCTAGGTATGACTCCAGCCAGTGGAGCATTTTCCCCGATTCCCATTGACTTCAGTTTTACTAGGGTTCCTTCATGCCACACTTGGTCAAATGCTGCCTTGATGTCAAAGGCAGGCACTCTCACCTCACCTCTGGAATTCAGCTACTTTGTCCATGTTTGGACCAAGGCTGTAATGAGGTCGGGAGCCGAATGGTCTTGGTGGAACCCAAACTGGGCATCAGTGAGCAGGTTATTGGTGAGTAAGTGTCGCTTCATAGCACTGTCGATGATACCTTCCATCACTTTGCTGATGATTGAGAGTAGACTGATGGGGTGGTAATTGGCTGGGTTGAATTTGTCCTGCTTTTTGTAGACAGGACATACCTGGGCAGTTTTCCACATTACCAGTGTTGTTGCTGTACTGCAACATCTTGGCTAGAGGCGCGGCTAGTTCTGGAGCACAATTCTTCAGCACAATCGCCGGGATGTTGTCAGGGGCCATAGCCTTTGCTGTATCCCGTGCGCTCAGCCATTTCTTGATATCCCGTACAGTGAATCGAATTGGCTGAAGACTGGCTTCTGTGATGGTGGGGACCTCAGGAGTAGGCCGATACAGACCATCCACTCGGCAGTTCTGGCTGAAGGTGGTTACAAATGCTTCAGCCTTGCCTTTTGCACTCACCTGCTGGGCTCCAATGTTGAGGACGAAAATGCGCTGGCATTAAATCAGCGTCGCACACTGATTGACGTCACGATCTGCCTACTCTACATACTTCTGACGCACGCTCCCAGTGCCAACACTATTGCCCTCACCAAGATGGCGTCTGGCGCAGCCCGTACCAGAATTCTGCACACAGCTCGGACATCATTTTTGACCCAAAATGGCACCCTTAGCGCCCAAACAACGGGCGCTACGCAATCAAATTTTTAGCCCAGTATATTATAAATGGCACAATTTTGAAAAGTGTAGGTGAACAGAGAGGCCTTGGTGTTCATATACGCAAATCCTTAAAGATGGCAGGGCAAGTTGATAAGATGGTTAAAAAAGCTTGGGTTACTTGGGTGTATAAATAGAGGAATAGAATATAAAAGCAAAAACAAATTTGTTAATCGCTGGTTATGCCTCAGCTGGGGTAATGTGGACAATTCTGGGCAGCACACTTCAGGAAAGATGTAAAATCCTTAGAAAGGGTACAGAAGAGGTTTAGCAGGATGTTACCAGGGATAAGGGACTTCAGCTATGAGGAGAGGTTGGAAAAGTTAGGATATTCTCCATGGAACAGAGAAGGCTAAGAGGTGACCTAATAGAGGTTTCCAAGGCGATGAGAGGTTTTGATAGAGTAAATGGGGAACAAATATTCTCTTTGGCGAGTGGGTCAATAACTAGAGATCATAGATTCAAAATCATTGGAAAAAGATCTAGAGCGGAGATGAGGAGAATTTTTTTCACCCAAAGAGTTGTCGGGATCTGGAACATTCTACCTGAAAAGGTGGTGGAAGCTGATTCCATGAATACTTTTAAAAGGGTGTTGGACGGGTACTTGAGGATGAGGATCTTACAAGGTTACGGATAAAAAGTGGAACTGTGGGACTAAGCACGACTGCTCTTTCAAAGAGCCAGCACAGGTGTGATGGGCTGAATGGCCTCCTTCTGTGTTGTATGTTTCTATGATTCTATGATGCTAATTAGAAACGGTAATGATCACAACACCGAGCTCAGTACATCCCTCGCCCCACTTCCCCAACACATGTCTTCCACCCTATAACCAGTTTCTTACCCGGTACCAGGGTTTAAACATGTACCCCTACAGCTTTGAGTTTGACCATAAGTCTTTCATGTGGAGCACTGTCAAATGCCTTTTGGAAGCCAGGGTACACTATGTGGTACAGGAGGAGACAATCTGCTACTCTCAACTGTGTTCCTGCTGAGCATTGATAGACTCAATAGTATCTTCTCCCCATCACTCTTTTTTCAATATAGTCATAAGCAAATGTAAGAATGTGACACAGGCTTGGAGTTAAAAGAGATTGCTGGGGCCAGAATAGGAGGAGCTTTATACTTCGTCTAAGCCATGGGCCTGATTTGATTGTGCCTGAAAACGGGCGTGCAGGGGGAGGGGTGCATGATGCACGCGTCTGTTCATATGGTCACAGCAACCGTATGAAATTAATGCAGGCAGCTCATTATAATGATTCAGGCATGCAGCCAGTGCTTATTCTTTGGCTGCATGCCTGCTTGGGGGCAGGAAATCGGGCTTGACTGACACCACTTAAAGGCAGCCAGCACCTCCTAAAAGAGAGATGTACTCTGGACGCAGACAACAGGGCTACATTGCAAGTGGAGAAATGGCTGCAAGAGGTCAAGAGAGGGCACCCAGATTCTCTGATGCAGCATTGGAGGCCCAGGTCAAGGTGATGGGCAGGAGGCAGGAGATCCTGTTCCCCCAGGGGGTCAGAAAGCCCTCTGAGGTAACATCCACCGCCAGTGGGAAGCAGTCGCTGATGCCAGGGGCTTAGCTTCCAGGACATGGCTTCAACGCCAAAAGAAGTGCAATGATCTCATCAGAGTTGTCAAGGTAAGAATCTTACCTCTCAGCTCAATTATTCACTGCTCACACCTGTAACACCTGCAGCTTCACTGCTCATAACACTCCCCTCTCCTGCTTCCTTTTACTCTCCTACAATCACTGCACTCATACACTCTGCAACTCCTACTCTGTTGCAACCTTCACTTCCCCACACCTCACATCTTCCTCACAACATACAAACTATTTGACCATTACAGGCACCTCACTAAACACCTCGCAAGAATGTAACTAACACACTCTCTTCTTTAGAACATAAGAACATAAATGCACCAAAAGGTTAAAGTTCACATGCACTCCCTGTGCGAATACGAGTATTGAGATCACATGACAGTGACAGTGTCTATTACTCATTATTTATTTACTAATCAGAAATGCAAATAGCCACATCTGGATTCCCAATTAGCCTCATGTGGCTAACATAACAACATAAGTAATAGGAGCAGGAGTAGGCCATACGACCCCTCGAGCCTGCTCCACCATTCAATAAGATCATGGCTGATCTTCGACCTCAAGTCCACTTTCCCGCCCGATCTCAATATTCTTTGATTTCCCCTAGAGGCCAAAAATCTATTTATCTCAGCCTTGAATATATTCAATGATTCAGCATCCACAGCCCTTTGGGGTAAAGAATTCCAAAGATTCACAGCCCTCTGAGTGAAGAAATTCCTCCTCATCTCAGTCTTAAATGGCCGACCACTTATCCTGAGACTATGCCCCCTTTGTTGCAGGAGAAAGTCGTGCACAACTTGCGACAGGAGGCAGTGACCAGAGTCCGCCTGCACACTCTCTCATCATAGAACAAGATGTGTTGGCCATCACGGGCATGGGGAGGTTCATGAACTTGGTGAGTGGCAATGCTGGAGGAGATGTTGCGAAGGATTTCTTCATACCTTATCCTTTTTTTCTCTTACATTTATCTCTCCCACACATTCTGCATCACCAGTCACTTCTCTCTGCTCTCTTTTCACACTAAAAATTAACCCTTGTTGCTCTCTTTCATTCAGGTGCTAAAAGTGTCAAGGCCCCCTGTGCCACTTTAGGAAGAGGAGGCCAGCCTCCCTGAAGATGCAGCATCACTGAGTCTGACCCGAGTAAGTACCAACTCAGAGACTGGCACCACGCGTACTTTAGGGAATAGGCTAGAGGAGGGGTCTTCACATGATGAATCAACGGGCACATGTGCAGGAACTAGAGCAGGAAAATACAATGCCACAGGTGGCAGCTCACCGGAGGGCGCGATCACATGCTAGCTCTGCCGCTGACTTTGAGGACCTGGGCTACTGAAGAAGGCTGATGGGCATCCACCAAGAAATGCTAGTTGCGCTGGGCAGCCTGTCAGCGAGCTTGCGTGCAATGCCTCAGAGCACGAAGGAGGCCAGCTTCAACTTGTGTTTGGACTTTGCTCAGAGACCATCCTGTCCAATATGGAACTAGTGGGCAGCTCAGTGAATATGATGGAGCCTCTGCTGACAGCTCTGACAGCTTCCATGGCAGCTCACATTGCTGTCATGGAAGCTGAGACAACTGCCACCTTAACTCTGGGGGCCAGTGTTGACAGGGGCGTTTAGAGCATTAGTATAACATTCCTGCACTCTCTTCTCAGGCAAAGCCCTAGGAGTGCTGAGGCTCAATCTCTGGAGAGTGCGCTTGGCTCAATGGGAGAGGCACCTGCTGTCGTCTCTGAGGATTACAGTGTGCCTGCACCTCCGCCATACACGCTGCCAATGCCCTTGTTAGTGCCACACAGCCATGCAGTATTACACCTGAGTGTGCTTGGTGCTGACACTGGTTGATTAAAGTGGAATGATGTTCCATTTCACTGCTGATAGACTTCACTTTGATAAGCACAAGAGAGTTACAGATAGTAACTAAGGGGTAAGGAAATGCACAGTGACAAATGATTAACAACATAAGGGAGTAGAATTCTATCCCAGGGGAGCATTCCCATCATCTTTCTTTTTATTCGGAGACCTGTGAGCCTGCAGTGCAGGACACGAGCAAGGTTGAAATGAGTAAAAGGGAAGATGACATCAATCTGGAATGGCAGTGATGATGAGCTTGGGTTTTAAAAGCCTGAAAATTGTAAGAGGATGGGAAGACCGAGAGAAGTGAGGGCTTCCACAGTTTGTAGGGCCTGGGTAACAATGAGTTAGAGTAGGAGACAATGCAGTCAGTCTACATTTCACAACAGTGAGGGTATAGGGAGGGGGACGCGCAGCATACTCCTGATTCCATATCAGCGCTGCAGATGGTGGAGAGGAGAGAAATGGTTTGAAAAGGACATAGGGCGCTGAGAGAGAAGCACTGTTTATGCAGACATACAGCAGGAAACAAGACAAGCTGGTAAGTGATTAATTGAGCATCTGTGCTGGTTTACTTTGATCGCAATTTATCTTCAATTAATTGTTCCATACTGAAAGTCTAAGGAGACCTTTAATCAACATAAGGCAATGAGCACCAGTGACTGAAAAGTGGGAGGACATTGCTGACTGTCTATAATAAGGACGTTAGGTACCAGAGTAAAGTCAAGTTTTTTGGGAGGTGGAGTTTTGCGCTCGTCAAGGTGAGGGATGTCAGCAGAGGTAAAAAGAAGAAACACTTAAATAACAACAGGGAGCTGGAAAAATACAGCAGGTCTGTCAGCATTTGTAAGAGAAAAAAATAGTTAATGTTTTGGGTGTAGAACTATTTATCATACATGAGAACTGGAAAATAAATGCCCCTTTTAGGTGCCAGTCATGTCTCAGTAGTTGCACTTTCGCTTCTGAGCCAGAAGTCTGTGTGCCCCACTCCAGAGTCTTGAGTACAAGATCTAGGCTGACACTCTCAGAGATGCCGTCTTTCGGATGAGATGTTAAACTGAAGCCCTGTCTGCTCTCTCAGGTAGATGTAAAAGATCGTATTGTGGCGGAGCCACCAAGGGTCTCAGAATAATTAGTAATAATCCCTTTAACTACAGTGTAGTGCAGCCGCGGACTGCACCTTTAAACTGCCTGTTAACTGTACTGTATTGTGTTTTCCTGCACTCCACGTGATGACGTCATGATGCCGATCACGTGACCACCAGTGGCGCGAAGAACGCGATGACGTCATGACGTCAGCTTCCAGAATCTTCCAGTAGTCGTCGAGTGCCCAGCAAGCTGATTAGACCTGTGTACCGTTTCTCCTGTAGTTTCCCTGTTAACTTCGTTGTTCATTAAAACCTGTTGATTTGATTCATCGAGTTGAATACCTTATTCAGATAGGAACCTCCGTTCCTACATTGGTGACCCCGATCTCGTCGGACAACTTTCGTCGAGGATGAACACGAACGCCGTCGCCCTTAAACTGCCGCAGTTCTGGGAACAGCAGCCAGCAGCATGGTTTTTCCAGGCAGAAGTACAGTTTGCTCTCCGGGAGGTCACAGTGGATTCGACCCGTTATTATTATGTGGTTGCCGCTCTCGACAGTGCCATGGCCTCGCGGGTCGTCAGCATCCTTGGAAGCCCACCGGAGGAGGGCAAGTACGAAGCGCTTAAAGCCCGTTTGCTACAGGTATTTGATCTTAATAAGTCAGAGCGGGCACGCAAGCTTATTTCCATGCCCGGCCTCGGGGACTCAAAACCGTCAGAGCTGATGAGTCAAATGCTCACGCTGTTGGGCACGGAACCCCAATGTTTTTTATTCCGTGAGCTTTTCCTCTGCCAGCTACCCGAACCGGTTCAGGCGGCCTTGGCCAACACTGCCATCACAGACGGTGCTGAACTCGCTGCAGAGGCAGACAAGATATTTTCTGTTACTCAGCAATGTTGTGCAGCCACGAGGCGCCTTTCCCCCACGCGAGCGAAGCCCAGCCCTCCCCCAGCAGGATGGTGCGCGTACCACGCCCGTTTTGGCGCCAAAGCTCGATGCTGCCGGCCTTCTTGCAGTTTCCCTCAAGACAAAAAAAAAACTCCAACAAGCCCGCGTCCTCCCGGACGGACGACAAGGTCTGAAAAGCACGGCAAGTTAGCTATGGCGGCGGGCTCAGCGGGCAAACTCATTTACATTACGGATTCCGTTACGGGCCGACGATTCCTGTGCGACACTGGTTCACAGTGCAGCATCCTGCCAGCTTCAAAGCTGGACCTACTATCCGGTGGCCAGGGGCCTTCCCTCGTGGCAATAAACGGCGCTGCCATGCGTACGTTCGGTAAACGGACGGTAAACTTAACCTTCGCCGGCCAGCGTTTTGTCTGCGACTTTATTACAGCTAAGGTCTCACAGGCCATCCTGGGGGCTGATTTTTTCTGTGCCAATGGTCTGCTGGTCGACGTCCAACACTGCCGACTCATTAATGCATCCACTTTCCACGCAGTGCCCTGCCACCGCAGCACCGCCGTGTCCTGGTCGGTGGCCTGTGCGGTTCCGTCGCAAGACGGGTTTACGCGCCTGCTCGGCGAATTCCCGGAGCTCACCAGGCCTACTTTTTCGGCTGCAGGCACACGGCACGGGGTGGAGCACCATATCTCCATCACCGGAGCACCCGTTTACGCTCGGGCGCGGCGATTAGAAGCCGGCAAGCTGGCAGCCGCAAAGGCTGAGTTCCAGACCATGGAGCGCCTTGGGATCATCCGGCGTTTGGACAGCCCTTGGGCCTCCCCACTGCATATGGTACCCAAACCAGGCGGCGGATGGCGACCTTGCGGGGATTACAGACGCTTAAACGATGCCACGACACCGGACAGGTATCCTATTCCCCACATCCAAGATTTTTCGGCACATCTGGCTGGCAACTCTATATTTTCTAAAGTGGATCTCGTTCGTGGATATCACCAAGTTCCGGTGCACCCTCCAGACGTCCCCAAAACGGCAGTCATCACGCCGTTCAGCATTTTTGAGTTCCTCCGCATGCCATTCGGTCTGAAGAACGCAGCTCAAGCATTCCAGCGGTTGATGGACTCTGTTTTACGGGACCTGCCCTTCATTTTTGTATATTTGGACGACATCCTCATAGCCAGCAAGGATACGACAGCTCACATGGCCCATTTACGTACACTTTTCGCCCGGCTCAGCCAACACGGCCTTATTGTCAATCCAGCCAAATGCACGTTTGGAGTATCCAGTACTGATTTCCTGGGACACAGGATTACCCCAGAAGGCGCCGTCCTGCTAGCCACCAAGGTAGAGGCAGTTACTGCATTCCCACGGCCTCACACAGTCAAACCCCTGCAAGAGTTCTTGGGGATGGTAAACTTTTATCATCGTTTCGTCCCCAAGGCGGGCCGGTTAATGCAACCTCTGTACGAAGCACTAAAAGGAAAGTCGGGCAAGGATGTCCTCACTTGGACACCGCAAATGGACCAGGCGTTCCGCGATACCAAGGCGGCGTTGGCGGATGCAACTATGCTAGCAAACCCACTCCCGGGCGCGACTGTTGCCCTCACTACGGATGCCTCCGACTACGCCAGTTCAAGAGCAGTGGGTCGACGGGGGTTGGCAGCCATTAGCCTTTTTCAGCCGCCAACTGCGCAAGAACTAGCGAAAGTATAGCACTTTTGACAGAGTTGCTAGCCCTGTTTTTGGCCATCCGGCATTTTCATTTCCTTCTAGAAGGCCGTCCGTTCACTGCATTCGTGGACCACAAGCCGCTCACCTTTGCCATGGCCAAAACGGCGGAACCTTGGTCAGCTCGGCAGCAGCACCACCTCACGTTTATATCCGAATTCACAACGGATTTGCGGCACGTGTCAGGCAAGGATAATCTCGTGGCAGATTGCCTTTCCCGGGTTCCAGTCCAGGCAGTCCACCTGGGCATCGATTTCGTCGGACTGGCAGAGGATCAACTGGCAGACCCAGAGGTACAAGCGTTTAGGACCACGCCTTCCAGTTGGCAGGTTGCAGACGTGCCGTTTCAAGCGGCAGGAACCACGCTCTTATGCGACACATCCATGGGAGTGCCCCGGCCCATTTTGCCGGTCGAATGGCGCAAGAAAGTATTCCAGGCAATCCACGGGTTATCTCACCCGGGGATGCGGGCTTCTCAACGGCTACTGTCCCGCAAATTTGTTTGGAAAGGCATGCATTTGGACGTCCGGGACTGGACAAACAATTGCGTCGATTGTCAAAAATCCAAAGTCCACCGTCACGTCAAGGCTCCGGTTGCCAACTTCCCGGTGCCTGAGTGCCGTTTCGACCACGTTCACGTGGATTTAGTAGGTCCCCTTCCCGGGTCACGTGGATTCACACACCTCCTGACGGTGGTAGACCGAACCACCAGGTGGCCAGAGGCGATTCCCTTGGCCGCTACCACCGCAGCAGACATCGCCAGGGCATTTCTTTCATCGTGGGTGGCTCGGTTCGGGGTGCCATCGGACATCTCCTCGGACCGCGGTCCGCAATTCACATCAGAGCTGTGGAACGCAGTGACACAAGGCCTGGGTACCAAGCTGCACCGTACCACCGCGTGCCATCTGCAGGCAAATGGTCTGTGCGAAAGGTTCCATTGGTCTCTCAAAGCGTTCCTCCGTGCCAGCTTGAGGGGACCCAACTTGGTGGACAGGCTCCCATGGGTGATGCTGGGTCTCCGGACAGCCCCAAAGGAGGATCTTCAGTCTTCATCGGCTGAGCTGGTTTATGGCCAGACACTCAGAGTGCCAGGTGACTTTCTCCCTTCACACACCGAACCATGGTCTGCAGCTCAACAGCTCCTGCTACATCAGGAGGCGGCTAGGAATTTCCTGCCCATCCCAACCTCGCAGCACGACCTGCAGAGGCCTCACATCCCGACAGAGCTCATGAGTTCGGACTATGTCTTTATTAGACAGGACGGTCGCAGAGACCCGCTCAAGCCGCCGTATACCGGACCTTTTCGTGTCATCTCATCAGGGGAAAAGTTTTTCACAGTCGAAGTCGGTGGAAAGTCCGATACCATCTCTATCGACCGGCTCAAACCAGCCCACCTAGATCGGAGTGAGCCTGTCGTGGCTGCCCAACCGCCTCGCCGCGGCCGACCGCCGTTGGCCGCCAGACCAGCCGTGCACCAGCCCACCGTCGAACGGCCCGATTCGGCCTCAGGCGCGCCTGCACCTCTGACTACCGTTTCTGCCTCGCCCGAGACGCCGCTTCTGCCGCAATCCGGCACTGGTTCTTCTACTAACGCCCGTTTCTGCTGCCTGAGTTTCGTTGCCGTTTGGCCAGGATCATTAAACCTCCTACTCGGTTGATAATGTCCGTTAAAGTGGATTCTGGGGGGGGCGCCTGTGGCGGCGCCACCAAGGGTCTCAGAACAATTAGTAATAATCCCTTTAACTACTGTGTAGTGCAGCCACGGATTGCACTTTTAAACTGCCTGTTAATTGTACTGTATTGTGTTTTCCTGCACTCCACGTGATGATGTCATGATGCCGATCATGTGACCACCAGTGGCGTGAAGAACGCAATGACGTCATGACGTCAGCTTCCAGAATCTTCCAGTAGTCGTCGAGTGCCCAGCAAGCTGATTAGACCTGTGTACCGTTTCTCCTGTAGTTTCCCTGTTAACTTCGTTGTTCATTAAAACCTGTTGATTTGATTCATCGAGTCGAATACCTTATTCAGATAGGAACCTCCGTTCCTACAGTATGGCATTATTCAAAGAAAATCAGGGGCGTTCTCCCTGGTGGCCTGGAAATACTTATCCCTCAACCAACATCTTCTGTGCTATAAATACTTTGTAACTTTGTAACATTTCTGTTTGTAGAGCTCATTGTGTCCAAATTGGTTGCCGTGTTAGGAGACTATGAAGGTATGAGAGCGAAATTGATTAGAGTGGACTGGGAAAATAGATTAAAGGGTAAGACGGTACATGATCAGTGGTGTACATTTAAGGAGTTATTTTACAACTTCCAAAAAAAATATATTCCACTGAGGAAAAAAGTGTGTAAAAGAAAAGATAGCCATCCGTGGCTAAGTAAAGTAATTAAGGATAATATTCGACTAAAAACAAGGGCATATAAGGTAGCCAAATCTAGTGGGAGGATGGAAGATTGGGAAGTCTTTAAAAGACAGCAAAAAATAACTAAAAGATTAATTAAGAAAGGGAAGATAGATTATGAAAGTAAATTAGCAAAAAATATAAAAACAGACAGCAAAAGTTTCTATAGTTATATAAAAAGAAAAAGGGTGGCTAATGTAAATGTTGGTCCCTTAGAGGATGAGACTGGGAAATTAATGGTGGGAAACATGGAGATGGCAAAAACACTGAACAATTATTTTGTATCAGTCTTTACAGTAGAGGACACTAAGAATATCCTAACACTGGACAAACAGGGGGCTCTAGGGGGGGAGGAACTAAATACGATTAAAATCAGTAAGGAAGTGGTACTTGGTAAAATAATGGGACTCAAGGCGGATAAATCCCCTGGACCTGATGGCTTGCATCCTAGGGTCTTGAGGGAAGTAGCGGTAGGGATTGTGGATGCATTGGTAATAATTTTCCAAAACTCCCTGGACTCAGCAAAGGTTCAGGCAGATTGGAAAACTGCTAATGTAACACCCTTATTTAAAAAGGGTAGTAGGCAGAAGGCTGGAAACTATAGACCTGTTAGCCTAACATCTGTGGTTGGTAAAATGTTAGAGTCCATTATTAAGGAGACAGTAACGGGACATTTGGATAAACATAATTTAATAGGACAAACTCAGCATGGTTTCATGAAGGGGAAGTCATGTTTGACAGACTTGCTTGAGTTTTTTGAGGAAGTAACATACAGTGTGGATAAAGGGGAACCAGTGGACGTAGTGTATTTAGACTTCCAAAAGGCATTTGACAAGGTGCCACACAAAAGATTATTGCTCAAGATAAAAAATCACGGGATTGGGGGTAATATTCTGGCGTGGGTGGAGGATTGGCTCTCTAACAGAAAGCAGAGAGTTGGGATAAATGGTTCGTTCTCAGATTGGCAACCAGTAACTAGTGGTGTTCCGCAGGGGTCAGTGCTGGGTCCCCAACTCTTTACAATCTATATTAACGATTTGGAGGAGGGGACCGAGTGTAACGTATCAAAGTTTGCAGATGATACAAAGATGGGACGGAAAGTAGTGAGTGAGGAGGACATAAAAACCCTGCAAAGGGACACAGACAGGCTAAGTAACTGGGCAGAGATTTGGCAGATGGAATACAATACTGGAAAGTGTGAGGTTATGCACTTTGGCAGGAAAAATCATAGAGCAAGTTATTATCTTAATGGCAAGAAACTGGAAAGTACTGTAGTACAAAGGGATCTGGGGGTCCTGGTGCACGAAACTGAAAAAGTTAGTATGCAGGTGCAGCAAGTGATCAAGAAGGCCAATGGAATGTTGGCTTTTATTGCTAGGGGGATGGAATATAAAAACAGGGAGGTATTGCTGCAGTTGTACAAGGTATTGGTGAGACCGCACCTGGAATACTGCATACAGTTTTAGTGTCCATACTTAAGAAAAGACATACTTGCTCTCAAGTCAGTACAAAGAAGGTTCACTCGGTTAATCCCGGGGATGAGGGGGTGGTCATATGAGGAGAGGTTGAGTAGATTGGGACTCTACTCATTGGAGTTCAGAAGAATGAGAGGCGATCTTATTGAAACATATAAGATTATGAAGGGGCTTGATCGGGTGGATGCGGTGAGGATGTTCCCAATGAAGGGTGAAACTAGAACTAGGGGGCATAATCTTAAAATAAGGGGCTGCTCTTTCAAAACTGAGATGAGGAGAAACTTCTTCACTCAGAGGGTGGTAGGTTTGTGGAATTTGCTGCCCCAGAAAGCTGTGGAAGCTACATCATTAAATAAATTTAAAACAGAAATAGATAGTTTCCTAGAAGTAAAGGGAATTAAGGGTTACGGGGAGTGGGCAGGAAATTGGACATGAGTTTAGGTTCGGAATGGTCATGGCCCTGTGGGTAGTGGAGTGGGCCCAGGGGCCGTGTAGCCTGATTCTACTCCTACTGTGTTCTAATTCTGTGTTAGATTTCAGGAGATGGTTTTATTCCTTTTCCTGGCTGGGGTGGAGATCGCCTTTACAGAAGGTAAGTACTGTAGAAAACATAGGGACAGAGTGATCTCCTGGAAGAATTTCGATCGCCTAGATGGGTCGGAGAGGAATTTCCCAGATTTTTTTCTCCCAAATTGGCCATTGGGTCTTTTATCTGGTTTTTCACCTCTCCCGGGAGATCACATGGGTTCGGGTGGATGCAGAGTGATAGAAGATTTGAGGTTAGGATCAGATCAGCCATAATCTTATTGAATGGTGGAGCAGGCTCGAGGGGCCGATTGGCCTACTCCTGCTCCTATTTCTTATGTTCTTATGTTCCCTACATTACAACAGTGACTACACTTTAAACGTTCTTTGTTGGCTGTAAAGCGCTTTGGGACATCCTGAGGTCTTGAAAGGGGTTATATACTGTAAATGCAAGTCTTTCTTTCTGTCTTTCTTTCTTTCCTTTATATGTCTGAACAAACTGCAAGTAGGAAAGGGAAGACAACTGATAATGGGTCAAAAGCAAAATATTGCGGATGCTGGAAATCTGAAATAGAAACAGAAAATGCTGGAAATACGCAGCAGGCTTTTAAGCAAGTGCAGGGGCAGGGAAAGGGAGGAGGGGAGGAAAGAACAAAAGGGAAGGTCTGTGATAGGATGGAAGGCAGGAGAGACATTAAGAGATGGTGCAAGGCAAAAGGAGATTGTAATGGGACAAGTTAAGAAACAAAAGATGGCTCTAGATGAAGTGTAAAAAAAATAAAAATAATAAAAATAATATGAATGGAAAAAAAAAGAGTAGGGGCCGAGGTTATGGTCTGAAATTGTTGAACTCTATGTTGAGTCCAGAAGGCTATAAAGTGCCTAATCGAAAGATGAGATGCTGTTCCTCGAACTTACGCTGAGCTTCATTGGAACAGTGTAACAGGCCGAGGACGGTGAGGTCTGAGTGGGAGTGGAGCGGAGAATTAAAATGACAGGTGACCGGAAGCTCGGGGTCATCCTTACGGACTGAACGGAGGTGTTCCACAAAGCGGTCACCCAATCTGCATTTGGTCTCCCCAATGTAGAGGAGACCACATCGTGAGCAGCGAATACAGTATACTAAATTGCAAGAAGTACAAGTAAATCGCTGTTTCACCTGGAAGGGGTGTTTGGGGCCCTGGACAGTGGGAAGGGAGGAGGTAAAAGGGCAGGTGTTGCATCTCCTTCACTTGCACGGGAAGGTGCCGGGCGAAGGGGAAGGGGTGTTGGGGATGATAGAGGAGAGGACCAGGGTGTCGCAGAGGGAGTGGTCCCTTCGGAATGCTGAAAGGGGAGGTGAGGGGAAGATGTGTTTGGTGGTGGGATCACGCTGGAGATGGCGGAAATGGCGGAGGATGATCCGTTGAATGTGAAGGCTGGTGGGGTGAAAGGTGAGGACAAGGGGAACCCATTTTATTTTATTTTTTTTACACTTCATCTAGAGCCATCTTTTGTTTCTTAACTTGTCCTATTACCATCTCCTTTTGCCTTGCACCATCTCTTAATGTCTCTTAATGTCCCTTAATCTCTCCTGCCTTCCATCTAGAGCCATCTTCTGTTTCTTAACTTGTCCCATTACCACCTCCTTTTGCCTTGTACCATCTCTTAATGTCTCTTAATCTCTCCTGCCTTCCATCCCATCACAGACCTTCCCTTTTGTTCTTTCCTCCCCTCCCCCCTTTCCCTGCCCCTGCACTTGCTTAAAAGCCTGTTCGATCTCCAGCTTTTTCCAGTTCAGACGAAGGGTCATCGACCTGAAACGTTAACTCTGTTTCTCTCTCCACAGATGCTGCCTGACCTGCTGAGTATTTCCAGCATTTTCTGATAACGGGTCAATCCTGTCACAAAGACGTAGTTAACAGGTTCAACAGCCTATGAATAGGATTCTTAAAAAGTCTGGAAAGTGGGTACATCACGTTAGATTGAGAATACAAGCCATTCGGGCCAACTGGTCTATGCTCCACACAAGCCTCCTCCCACCCTATTTCATCTAACTCTATCAGCATATCCTTCTAGTCTTTTCTCCCTCATGTGCTTATTGAGCTTGTCCTTAAATGCATCTATGCTATTTACCTCAACTATTCCTTCTGGTAGCGCGTTCCACATTCATACCACTCTTTGGGTAAAGAAGTTTCTCCTGAATGCCTATTAGATTTATTAGTGACTCTCTTAAATTTATGACCTCAAGTTTTGGACTCCCCACAAGTGGAAACTATGGGCTGGATTTTGCCAGCCCTGGGGAGGTGGGTTTGGAGGCGGGACTGCCAGGAAATTGGCAGAATTTGGGGGCGGGTGCCCAACCTACCTCCATGCCATCTTGCCAGGAAGCGGGTAGCTGACCCGCGCTGGGTGGCGGGACGGGGATTAATGCCAATTAACTGCCTGTTAACAGGTAGTTAACAGGCAGTTTTTTGGCTAATCCCTATTTTGAGCCCTGAAGTGTGGGCTTCCCGATGGCTCCGAACCTCGCCGGGGTTAGCAAGGCGGGCCGTCGGTCTGCGGGCGTCGCAGGGGCCAAGATGTCCGGTGTGCAGCTGAGTAATGGGTGCATGTGTGCAGAGGTAAGTGTGTGAGGTGTGTGTAAAGTGTTCTAATAAGTTTTACTTACCTTTACTTCTTCCTGCAGGCTTCCTCCCTTCAGGTCTCGGGAGTCCCTCAGCTCACCGGCACAGAAAGCAGAATGGCTGCTGAACTGTCAAAAGCTGCAGCCTTCTGCTTTCTGGTCAGGAAGGCTTTCTAATTGAGTCTTGAGTAAAGACACAACTTAGAAGACAGATTGTCAGTGTTTGACAGCTTCACAGAGCTGTCAAACACTGACATTTCATCTGTCAAAAGCTCTTGACAGATGAAACGGCACTCGCTGACGTCACCTGTAACTGGCTTTCCCTTAATTGGCCTGCTAAGCCCGCTGGGCGGGCTTAACAAGGTCAATCAAGGGAAAATAGCGTGGGTTGGCCACAAGTCGATGGAGGCGGGACTAAAATCTAACAAGTGGGAGTCCCTCCTCCAAAAGCTCCCCATTGACAAAATCCAGCCCATTTTGTCTACATCTATCCTACCAAACCCATTCACAATCTTAAAGACTTCTATTAGTTCACCCCTCAGACTTCTCTTTTTTTAGAGAAAAGAGCCCTAGCCTGTTCAACCTTTTCTGATACGTATATCCTCTCAGTTCTGGTACCATCCTTGTGTATCTTTTTTGCACCTTCACCTCTACATCCTTTCTATAATATGGAGCCCAGAACCGTGCACAGTACTCCAAGGGTGGTCTAACCAAGGTTCGATACAAGTTTAACATAACTTCTCTGCTTTTCAATTCTATTCCTTTAGAAATAAACCCTAGTGCTTGGTTTGTATTTTTATGGCTTATTAACCTGCATCATTACTTTTAATGATTTGTGTATCTGTACCCCAAGATCCCTTTGTTCCAGTACCCCATTCAGAATCTTATTATCCAAGCAGTATGTGGCCTTCTTATACTTCCTACTGAAATGCACTGCCTCACACTTATCTATATTGAAACTTATTTGCCAATTACACTCCCATTCTGCAAGTTTATTAATGTCTTCTTGTATTTTGTTGCATTCTTCCTTTATATTAACTACACCTCCCAATTTGGTGTCATCCGCAAATTTTGAAATTATATCTCTGATTTCTGAATCTAAATCATTTATGTAAAGTATGCAAAATAGTGGTCCCAGCACTGATTCCCATGGAACACCACTTCCCACCTTTTGCCAGTCTGAGTATCTACCCTTAAACTCTACTCCCTGTTTTCTGTTTTGTAGCCAGCTTGCTATCCATTCTGATACCTGTCCCCTGACTCCACATCCTCTGACCTTAGTCATGAATCAACTATGCGGTACTTTATTGAAGGCCTTTAGAAAATCCAAATATATTACATCTACTACATTACCCCTTTTCAAAGAATTAAATAAGGTTGGTCAAGCATAACTTTTGAAATCAGTGCTGACTATTCTGTATTATATTTTCGTTTTTTCTATTACATCTTTGAGTAAAGATTCCATTATTTTTCCTATCATTAACATTAAGTTAACTGGTCTATAGTTCCCTGGACTTGTTCTATCTCCTTTTTGAAATGTAGGAATCAGATTAGCTGTTCGACAGTTCTCTAGCACTGTTTTCTTTTCTAATGAATTATTATATATGTGTAATAGTGCCTCTACTATCTCTTCCCTAACTTCTTTTAATATGCGTGGATGAAATCCATCTGGACCAGGGGTTTTATCCTCTCTAAGTTTGATTAGTTTATCAATTATCTCCTCCCTTTCTATCTTAAATGTCTTCCTATATTTTAAGATCTCTTCTTCTAATGTCATGCCCACCTTGTTAGTCTCCCTGGTAAATGCTGAGGCAAAGTGACTATTTAGTAATTCTGCTATTTTGCTGTCATTGCCTGTGAGTTTATCTTGTACATCCTTTAGTAGCCCTATCTCTATCCTGATTTTTCTTTTGTTATTTATGTTTCTGTAGAATACTTTACTATTTCTGTTATATTTCTTGATAATTTAATTTTGTAGTTCCTTTTTGCTTTCCTAGTTTTTTTTTACTTCTTTCCTAATCTCTTCGTATTCCCTTTTGTCATCCTTTCCTTTATTGTCTATGTACTCAGTGTATAACTTATTCTTTAGTTTCAATTTTACCCTTATCTCTTTATTCATCCATGGTGTTTCATTATTGATTAATTTGTTCTTGTTTTTTGTGGAATATATTTCTCCTGGACTCTATCAATCACCATTTAAAATATTTCACACTGCTATTCCATTTCTTTGTCTGTCAACATTATTTTCCAGTTTACCTTCCCTAGTTCCATTCTCATTCCCTCAAAATTAGCTTTTTAAAAATCTATTACTTAGGTTTTTATCTTACTTATGTCTTTCTCAATCATTATTTTAAACATTATTATGTTATGATCACTATTGCCTAGATGTTGCCCTACGCTTACTTCCCTTATCTGCTCTGGTTCATTTCCCATTACTAGGTGCAGTAGTGATTCTTCTCTTGTTGACTTCTTACATACTGGGTAAGAAAGGAGTCCTGAACACACTGTAAAAATTCCATTCCCTTTCCCCCTTTCACTACCTCATATGTCAGCCGTGGCTTAGCTGGTACACCCTTGCCTCTGAGTCCGAATGGTGCAGGTTCAAGTCCCACTCCAGAGACTCTCTATGACACTCTATGACTCTATGGCTTGAGCACATAATCTAAGCTGAGGGAGTGCTGTACTGTCGGAGGTGCCGTCTTTCAGATGAGATGTTAAAACTGAGGTCCCGTATACTCTCTCAGATGGACGTAAAAGATCCCGTGACACTATTTAAATGAAGAGCAGGGGAATTATCCCCAGTGGCCAATATTTATCCTTCAATCAGAATCATTAAAAACAGATTATCTGGTCATTTTCACATTACTGTTTGTGGGAGTTTGTTGTGTGCAAATTAGCTGTCACATTTACTACCTTACAACAGTGACTACACTTCAAAAAGTACTTAATTGGCTGTAAAGTGCTTTGGGATGTCCGATGGTCATGAAAGGCGCAATATAAAAACATAAGAATTAGGAGCAGGTGTAGGCCATATGGCCCTTCGAGCCTTCTCCATCATTCAATAAGATCATGGCTGATCTTCAACCTCAACTCCACTTTCCCGTCAGATTCCCATAGCCCTTGATTCCCCTAGAGTCCAAAAATCTATCTATCTCAGCCTTGAATATACTCAAAGACTCAGCATCCACAGTCCTTTGGGGTAGAGAATTCCAAAGATTCACAACCCTCTGAGTAAAGAAATTCCTCCTCATCTCAGTCTTAAATGGCCGATCCCTTATCCTGAGACTATGCCCCCTAGTTCTAGACTCTTCAGCCAAGGAAAACAACCTCTCAGCATCTACCCTGTCAATCCCCTCAGAATCTTACATGTTTCAATCAGATTGCAAGTCTTTTTTTTCTTTTTTCTTCTTATTTGGAGGTAGGTGAAATCTTTCATGATTTTTATTCTATGTCTATGACTTATTTCATAGATTTGCCCACATATTTCTTCTCTCCACTTCCCTTCCACTATTAGGTGGTAGATTACCCCATGAATGTGATCGATCCCTCCTTATCCTTTGTCTTAATCCATGTGGATTCTGTTTCTATCTTAATGCTAGTTATGATCCTTTTTTCTACTGTCATTGTTATTTCTGATTAGCTACCCCACCCCCTGCTTCCTTGTTGGGGGGAGGGAGCAGGTGAGGAGAAATTTAGTAACCTAAAGAGAAAAGTCAAGGGAATAGAGCAGTGCAGTGAATTGTGTAAAAATAAGCACAGTGGGACAGGAAGGGACAGATAGTTTAAAGGTAATAGTGCATCACCTGTAGACAGTCCTGCAGCAAGAATGCACTTAATTTAAAGTAAACTGTCATTAAAGGGTTAAGTGGCTGTACTGTACAGGCAGTTTTGTAAATTGACCAATCATAAAAAATTGACCAAGCTTCGTATCCCAGCATGCCTCGAGGAACCAACGGGACTTTTAAATGAACTTTTAAAACAAGCTGTAAGCTGAACGGAATGCAGGAGGTAATTATTCATGCAGAGACACAGACACGATTGATTGACTTCATGAATATGCTAACCAAGGAAGCAGCTGGAATAATTAGGCCACACAATGACAAGTGTTTGTTTAAATTTAACTGACTTTCCTGTCCATTGAATTCCTGTGGTCAGGCTGTTAACAAGACTTACAAATCAACATGACAGGTAACGACCATGGTTCAACCAAGTCTGAATCAGTTCCCTCATTCTTTGGAGGTGTTAATATCAAAATTGTTGCTGGAGTAAAACCTGTTTGCCAACCTTTCAGAATGCTGATAAGCCTGCAACTTTTCCCCATCAAAACACCTTTGTGTGATAATGGACTATTCACTGACCCAGGATGGAGAAGTGATCAAATCAAATACTCTATAGATTTGCAGAAACAGTCAAGCTTAAGAAGATACAATCAAAGGGGGGGGGGTGCGTCAATCAATGGTCGCGGGTATGATCTTTATATTATAAAAAGGATGCATTTAGGGACAAACTTCAGCAATGTGCAAGGGAACTGTGGATGAATTTGATCACCCATACAGATGGAAACATACTCTGCTGAGTGATCGCCAGGGTGAGTGGTGTTTGAAATTGAAGAGAGTTAAAGGGAACAGTCTATGTGAGTACTGTTTGAAGTTAAAGGGAACAGTGCATTGACATTTGTATGTTATCCGTAGCACAATAAACAGTTAAAAGAATACTGAGTTGTACTGAGTTGTGAACCTTGACAATTTTGCCGCACCCGGATGGGTTCAGGTCGGATTCTGGAATTAGTGTATAAGAGGAAAGGTGCAGGTTCAACTATCTACACAGCGAATAAAGTTAAAGCAGGGAATACTGGTAAAAAGTTAAAATTAAAGGCCCTTTATCTGAATGCACGAAGCATCCGTAATAAGATAGATGAATTAATGGCACAAATAGAGATAAATGGTTTTGATATAATAACCATTACAGAGACATGGTTGCAAGGTGACCAAGGTTGGGAATTAAATATTCTAGGGTACTTGACATTTCAAAAAGACAGGCAGACTAGAACAGGAGGTGGGGTGGCCCTGATAGTTAAGGACAGTAGCAAGAAAGGATCTTGGCTCAGAAGATCAGGAAGTAGAATCAGTATGGGTGGAGATAAGAAATAACAAGGGACAGAAAACTGTGGTGGGAGTAGTTTATAGGTCCCCTAACAGTAGCTATACTGTAGGACAGAGTATTAATTGAAAAATAATAGGAGCTTGTAACAAAGGTAATGCAATAATCATGGGGGACTTTAATCTTCATATAGATTGGGCAAATTAAATTGACAAAGGTAGTCTGGAGGACGAGTTCATAGAATGCATTCGAGACAGTTCCTAGAACAATATGTCATGGAACCAAGCAGGGAACAGGCTATTTTAGATCTAGTTTTGTGTAATGAGACAGGGTTAATTAGTAATCCCATAGTAAAGGATCCTCTATGAAAGAGTGACCATAATATGATAGAATTCCACGTTAAGTTTGAGAGTCCCATTCTTAAGCCTGAAACCAATGTCTTAAAACTTAAATAAAGCCAATTACGTAGGTATGAGGGGTGAGATGGCTAAAATAGATTGGGAAACTAGATTAAAAGGTATGATGGTAGATAAGCAGTGGAAAACATTTAAAGAAATATTCTCAATGAATATACATTCCATTGAGAAATAAAAAATCCATGGGAAAAGTGATCCAACCATGGCTAACTAAAGAAGTTAAGGATAGTATTAGATTAAAAGAAGAGGATTATAATGTTGCAAAGAATAGTAGTAAGCCTGTTGATTAGGATAGCTTTAGCAACCAGCAAAGGATGACAAAAAAATTAATAAAAAGCAAGAAAATGGAATATAAGAGTAAATTAGCAAGAAATATAAGAACAGATTGTAAGAGCTTCCACAAGTATGTAAAAAGGAAGAGAGTAGTAAAAGCAAGCATTGGAAAAATGCTGGAATCCATTAGTAAGGAAGTGGTAACAGGGCACTTAGAAAATCATAATGGCACAGAAATTCGACCTGCACTTACCTTGCACGCCGACAGCTGAGCTGTAGGGCCCCGTGGAATTCCGATCCGGGGCCTGGCCCAGCTGCCGGCGCGCAGTGCTTGCGTGTCCCAAGGGCGCAGTTAGTTCGATGCGTCCCCTGGGATCACGTGGGCCATGGGGCAGCCAATCTGTCAAGACTTATAAATACTACGGCCCCAAAATAGCAATAAACCTTCAAATAAATTAAAAAGAAACAACACACTTTTTAAATAAACTATAAATTACATTAAGTAACTATTTTAAACAATAATTTACATTTTTGAAAAAAATAATTTTATCTTCTAACGGGGCTAAAAATAAACTTACCTTGCTTTAAAGTATTTAAAAATAATAAACCTGCGGAAAAAATGTTTTAATTTTAATTAATTGACCACTTACCTTGTAAAAAGCAAGCCTTATGCCTGCTTTTTACATTTCTAAATTCTAAAGACTTACCCTCCCGGAGAAACCTGTAAAAAAAACGTAAGTTCAAAGCGCACGCGCGGACTCCCCCGCGCACGTGTTCGACCTCTGAACCCCTTCATTCAGGGGAACGGAAGTGCCGGTGTCCCGCGCATGCGCAGTGCATGCAGGAAACCGGCACTTCCATCGGGCCCACGTGTGAGTACCCAGCGCATACTCACCCGTGGAGACCCAAATTTCTGGGCCAATATGCTTAGGCGGAGTCAACATAGTTTTATGAAAGGAAAACCATGTTTAACAAATTTATTAGAATTTTTTGAGGATGTAACGAGCAGGGTAGAGAAAGAGGAACCAATGGATATAGTATATTTGGATTTCCAAAAGGCATTCGATAAAGTGCCACATAAAAAGTTGTTACAAAAGATAAGGGCTCATGGGATTGGAGGTAATGCATTAGCATGGATACAGGATTGGTTAATGGACAGAAAGCAGAGAGTTGTGATAAACGGATCATTTTCAGATTGGCAGGCTGTAACTAGTGGGGTGCCGCAAGGATCAGTGCTTGGGCCTCAGCTAGTTACAATCTATATTTATGACCTAGATGAAGGGACCGAGTGTAATGTATCCAAGTTTGCTGATGATAAAAAGCTAGGTGGGAAAGTAAGTTGTGAGTCTGCAGACGGATATAGACAGGTTAATTGAGTGGGCAATAAGGTAGCAGATGGAGTATAATGTGGAGAAATGTGAGGTTATTCACTTTGGTAGGAAGAATAGAAAAACATAATGGGGGAGAAATTGAGTATAGCCCCATTTGGGGCGCTAACCTCGCCAGGGCGCTAAAAGTAGCACCCCGGAAACATTCGCGCCCCCGCACCGGAAATTGGTCGTTTGCACCTCAAAGGGAAGCGCGGCGCTACTGGAGGTGCCCCGCATCCCTCTTGGGGCGCTGCGAGTGAATATCATGGCACTACGTGCCGCAGTGCCACATGCTGCGGCACGTCACGCTGCGGTATTGCAGGCCTTCCTCCCCTTCTTAAAGCCAGCCAGCACGCCGCGGGGTGGGGGGTGGGGGTTCAGGAGGCCGGGGACGGGAGCGCAGGCAGGTGCTGGCAGGCGACCAACAACAAAAATGGCCGCCCCGCACCTCGCCTTTATTTTGCGCCTCCCCGGCCGCAGGTAAGCCCCCCTGACCCCGCCAGACATAGTGTCCAGTGGTAAATCAGGGGGCGCTGCCGAATATCGCGGCCGGGGCGTCAGCGGGGTGCTGCGCACACCGATGACGTCATCGGCAGCGGCGCAGTGCTAACGGTTAGCGCCACCACTAACGTCCCGCAGAATTTAGCAGGAGGCGTGGGCAATGCCGTGCCCGGGCGTTAGTTGGCTTGCGCCCCACTTAGCGCCCTCTTAAGGCGCTAATGGGTGGCGCAACCAACTGAATTTCTCCCCCAATATTTTTTAAATGATGAGAAACTATTAAACGGTGGGGTTCAGAGAGATTTAGGTGTCCTTGTACAGGAAACACAGAGTTAGCATGCAGGTACAGCAAGCAATTAGGAAGGCAAATGGCATGTTGGCCTTTATTACTAGGGGGTTAGAGTACAAAAGTAAAGAAGTCTTGCTACAATTGTACAGGGCTTTGGTGAGACACTGTTTTGGTCTCCTTAATTATCCTCCAATATTCATCCCTCAATCAACATAACCAAAACAGTTTATCTGGTCATTATCACATTGCTGTTTGTTGGAGCTTGCTGTGTGCAAATTGGCTGCCGCGATGCCCACATAACAACAGTGACTACACTCCAAAAGTACTTCATTGGCTGTAAAGAGCTTTGAGATGCCCGGTGGTCGTGAAAGGTGCTATATAAATGTAAATCTTTCTTTTCTTATCTAAAGAAGGATATACTCGCCTTATAGCCGGTTCAACAAAGGTTCACTCGACTAATCCCTGGGATGAGTGGGTTGTCCTATGAGGAGAGATTGAGTAGATTAGGCCTATACTCTTTGGAATTTAGAAGAATGAAAGGAGATCTCATTGAAATATATAAGGTTCTGAGGGGAATTGACAGAAAAGATGCTGAGAGATTGTTTCCCAAGGCTGGAGAGTCCAGAACTAGGGGGCTTAGTCTCAGGATAAGGGGTAGGCCTTTTAAAACTGAGATGAAGAGGAACTTCTTCACTCAGAGGGTTGTGAATCTTTGGAATTCTCTGCCCCAAAGGGCTGTGGATGCTCAGTCGTTGAGTATATTCAAGGTTGAGATAGATAGATTTATGGACTCTTGGGGAATCAAGGGATATGGGGATAGGGCGGGAAAGTGGTGTTAAGGTCGTAGATCAGTCATGATCTTATTGGATGGCGGAGCAGGTTCAAGGGGCCATATGACCTACTCCTGCTTCTAATTCTTATGTTCCTTCCCTATGTTTTCTAAATGCATTATATCCTGCAATATTTAACTGCCAGTCCTTTACTTTATTGGGCCAGAAATTGGTGAACGGGGCTTGCCGCGCGTGCAAGCCCCGTATATGCACTTACCCCGCGCTACTGCCGATCAGCTCCAGGGACGCCTGGACTTGGCGTTTGAAAAAGAAGAATCCCGGGCAGCGTATGACGTCACGCCGCCCAGGAGTGCAGCCAGTGCGAAGCCAGGAGCGTGCAGTGCAAGTGAGACACGCCCCTTGAGGTCTCAGTATCACTGGACACGCCCCCAATGTTTCTGTCAAGCTGCTAAGCATTTTTACATGCAAAGCAGCAGTTTAAATAGGTTTTTGGAAGTTTTTTGAAGATTTTGGTAACTTTTATAAACTTTTAAAAATGTTTACATTATTTTGAGTAATCTGAAGTAGTTTTAAAGAGAATTAAAGCAATTTAAAGACTTTTAAAAGCCCTAAAAGAATTTTTTTAATTCCATTTATTTATTTAGCAATGTTGTCGTCATACGTGTCTTCACACTGTTCCCTTTGGGGAACTGTATGAAGTGGTGGAAGGATTTATGGCCATGATTAACGCTCATTCCGTGACCGTAACCATCTTTGAACCAGCCATTAGGGCGGTTAGTCCTATGGCGGGAGGGTTTTACGGGCTCCCACAAGCTATACAAGGAGGGGGGGCCACCCACACCCACGGACACAAATATCCCACTGGATGTCAACCCAGAATTTAGAGCCGGAGCTCCGACTCCACTTGCCGGGACTGTCTGGAGCGGGGTTCGAAACCCTACCCTGATCTGGCCCAGCGGCGGGGATCCTACCGCTATGACAAAGGCCCAATCCGATTAGCAACGTGAAATGGCAGCATAGGGCTCCAGTCACGGGGAGGGAAAAGGCGCAGGAAACGTATGGGTGTCACCTTTTGTGCGGAGTGGGCCTTTTGCGTAGCAGTAAGCATCCCCGCCGCTGGGCCAGAAGGAGTAGGGTTTTGAACCCCACTCCAGACAGTCCCGGCAAGTGGAGTCGGAGCTCCAACTTTAAATTCTGGGTGGACATCCAGCGGGATACTTGCGTCCGTGGGTGTTCATGGCCCCCCCCCCAGATGGGTTGTGGGAGCCCGTAAAACCCTCCCGCCATAGGACTAACCACCCTAATGGCTGGTCCAAAGATGGTTACGGTCACGGAATGAGCGTTAATCACGGCCATAAATCCTTCCACCACTTCATACAGTTCCCCAAAGGGAACAGTGTGAGGATACGTACGATGATGACCTCTTGCGCAATGCACCTCCTTGGACCCTCAGTCGCAGATGCGAGGGGGCAAGTCGTGCAATTGTTAAATTTTTCATTTTATTGACATGTAAAATGTTGGCCCAGTAATTCCCTTCCAAATGCGCGAGTACGGTCGGGGTACTTATGCATCTGGCCGGATGAAATGTCGGTTTTCAGCATGCACAGTGCATGTGGGGAAAACCGGCATTTCCTGTCCTCTGAACGAAGGGGTTCAGAGGCAGAACGCATGCGACTGCACAGGCAGCGCGTGCGCAGTATAATTCGCCGCTTTCATTAATGCTTTCAGTGAGGTCAAGTCATTACAACTTACACATGAAAAAAGCATGGGTACAGTTGCTCCAGAGGCTGCGGAGGAAGATATTTATTATCGTGGAGCTTCTGAAAGTATGTATGTCTGTATATATTCCTTTGCGTGTTATGTATATATTCCTTTACTTATGTGTATGAATGTATTATTTAATTGTGACTTTCAGAGAAAGTAACTTATTGGAAAATCATAATTAAAAACATACATTCATACACATTAGTAAAGGAATATAAAACATACATACATATACGTAAAAGAATATATGTGGACATACATACATAACTCATTCTCACATTCCATTCACACAGCCACAATTGCACCTTCTACCTACCGTTCTGAAAACCCTTTTAAAAAAAAATTTTTAACTTTAAAACTTACTTAAAATTTCTTAAAATAACTTCCCTCCCTTTCCCAAACAAAAATATTGCATTTCAGAAGCTCCACGATAAAATATATCTTCCTCCGCAGCCAATGAACAACTTTACACTTGCTTTTTTCAAGTGTAACTTCTAAGGACTTACCCTCACTGAATCCATCATTGAAATCCACAAAGTTCACTGCGCAAGCGCTGCCTGTGCAGTCGCACGCGCTGTGAATAGACCTTGGGTCTGGAAATGCCGGCGTTCCCCGCATGCGCTGTTCCTGCTGAACGCCGGCATTTCCAACGGCCAAATGCGTGAGTACCCCGACCGTACTAATGCTTCTGGCCGCGAATTTCTGGCCCATTAAGTCATGTTTCAGTTATCCCCACTACATCTGGATTCTCACTACAAATTATTGCCTTCAGTTCCTCCGTGTTGTTTTGGGTGCTGTGTACATTGCTGTACAGGCAATTTAATTTCTTTTTTATTAATTGTTCCATTCAATTTATTTTTAACAGTCACTTTGGCTGGAATTTTCCGGGGTGGTTGCGGATGCTATCGGAGGTGGGTTGGGTGGGAAAGTTGATATTTTTGGGAGTGGGTTGGGAACCCGCCGTCATCCCGACTCCACGTGCCTTTCCCTCAGGCACGTTTGCCGGTGCAGCAGCGACCCATCCGGCAGAGGCGGACGACCTAATTGAAATCATTATAACCTTATTTTCAGACAGTTAAGCGCCTTTTTCCCCCCTACATTTTAAATTTTCCTGGATGGCCACAGGAACCACACTGCTTGGGAACCACGTCTGTCAACCTGAGGTGGGAGTTGAATGGCCCTTGCTCCAGCTGATTAGTTGACAGCATGAAATGTATTACATAGAAACATAGAAACATAGAAGATAGGAGCAGGAGTAGGCCATTCGGCCCTTCGAGCCTGCTCCGCCATTCAATGTGATCATGGCTGATCATCCAAATTCAGTACCCTGTCCCTGCCTTTTCCCCATATCCCTTGATCCCTTTAGCCTCAAGAAATATATCCAACTCTTTCTTGAATATATTTAATGAACTAGCCTCCACCGCCCTCTGTGGCAGAGAATTCCACAGGTTCACCACTCTCTGGGTGAAGAAATTCCTCCTCATTTCAGTCCTAAATGGCTTACCCCTTATCCTTAGACTATGACCCCTGGTTCTGGACTCCCCGGCCATCAGAAACATCCTTCCTGCATCTAGTCTGTCCAGACCTGACAGAATTTTATAGGTTTCGATGAGATCCCCTCTCAATCTTCTAGACTCCAGTGAGTATAAGCCCAATCGACACAATCTCTCCTCATACGTCATTCCTGCCATCCCAGGTATCAGCCTGGTGAATCTTCGCTGCACTCCCTCCATGGCAAGAACGTCCTTCCTCAGGTAAGGTGACCAAAACTGCACACAATACTCAAGGTGCGGTCTCACCAAGGCCCTGTACAACTGTAGCAAGACATCCTTGTTCCTGTACTCGAACCCTCTTGCTACGAAGGCCAACATACCATTTGCCTTCTTAACTGCCTGCTGCACCTGCATGCTTACCTTCAGCGACTGGTGCACAAGGACACCCAGGTCTCTTTGCACTTCCCCTTCTCCCAATCTATTGCCATTCAAATAATAATCTGCCTTCCTGTTTTTGCCACCAAAGTGGATAACCTCACATTTATCCACATTATAGTGCATTTGCCATGTTTCTGCCCAATCACCCAACCTGTCCAAATCGTACTGGAGTTTCCCGACATCCTCCTCGCAGCTTACCCTCCCGCCCAGCTTTGTGTCGTCTGCAAATTTGGAGATATTACATCCAATTCCCTCGTCCAGATCATTAATATATATTGTGAACAGCTGGGGTCCTAGGACCGATCCTTGCGGTACCCCACTAGTCACTGCCTGCCACTCGGAAAACGACCCGTTTATTCCAACTCTTTGCCTTCTGTCCGCCAACCAGTTCTCTATCCAAGTCAATACCTTGCCCCAATCCCATGTGACTTAATTTTGCATGCTAATCTCTTGTGTGGGACCTTATCGAAAGCCTTCTGAAAGTCCAAATACACCACATCCACTGGTTCTCCCCTATCTATTTTACCAGTTACATCCTCAAAAAATTCCAGTAGATTAGTCAAGCATGATTTACCTTTTGTAAATCCATGTTGACTTTGTCCGATCCTGTCACTGCTTTCCAAGTGCTCTGCTATTACATCTTTTATAATAGACTCTAGCATTTTCCCCACTACCGATGTCAGGCTTACCGGTCTATAATTCCCCGCTTTTTCTCTACCACCTTTTTTGAATAGTGCGGTAACATTAGCTACCCTCCAATCCATGGGTACCGTTCCAGAGTCTATCGAGTTCTGGAAGGTGACCAGTAATGCATCGACTATCTCTAGGGCCACTTCCTTAAGTACCCTGGGATGTAGACCATAAGCTCCCACCTGACAGCTGATCACTTTTCTCAGGCAGTAGCTGTTTCTCACTGCATTCCCAGCACAGATTCTGCATGCTGCAAATCTTTCCAGCAAAGTCTCCATCCAGTGTCACCTCATTGGAAGAACCTCTCTCATCATTGACAGATTGCTTCTGTCATCTCTACTTCTCCTGGTATCTATTTCATCAACATGGGTGCTGTTTATACTGTCTCACCTTGGTCCTCAGAATCTCACCACGATGAGCCCCAACACCAGCAGCACCAGGCACATCAGCAGCACCAACAACAACACCACCAACCCTCTCCGCAATCACCTGATGCTGCACAGGACAGAGGGCATCAGCACCTGAACACACTGCTGCCCGGGAGGCCAGGGATGGGCTCATCATGGCCAGATTTACTTAACTTGACACTGTACACCCATATGATGCGCCAGGTTGGCACCACCCCACAGCAACACCATAAAGCATCCCTACAATGACCAAGCCATTCCTTTCACACTCACCACCATTGCTGGAGATACCGTTATGTGTCACCATTCACTGTAACTCACTAAGCCACTTCCAAAGGTGCAGACAAATGTGTCCAAGATGGGAAAGAGGTGAAAATAAAGATTTTTATGTTTGACAGCAGATTAACGGAAGCTTTACATAAATATTGGATAAAACACCCAAGTGGCTACCCTTGTGAATCTGCCCCTGTGTCATCCTTCTCTGCTGCGTGCTTCTACGAGGTGCTAGCCCTGTGGCTTCAGCAGAGGTAGAGGCAGCCTGCTCACTTCCCTGCTACCAAAGAGCTGGAAAGCACTTTGCTGTACAGCACTGGGGCCATGAGGACCCACGTTTATGTTGACATCCCTCCTAGAATGGAGGTCTATGAGCCTCTGCCATCTATTCTCCATAGAGACCATGTGCTCCTGTGAGTGGTGCATTAGCTGCTCCATGGAGGAGCCTACAGTTGCCATCGCCTGTGACATGGTGGTGCTCATGTTGGAGATGGACTCCTCCATTCTCTGAACATTTGCAGACATTGCGCTCACAAAACCTATCAGAGCCCCCTGCACCTCCAGGATTGCACTCTTTCTGGACGGCCTCCGAAGCTCAGCGTCTGCATGCAGCTGAGCAGAGCTGGGAGCGTCCTGTGCCCTCCGGCGAGGACTCTCCACTGCTGTCCCTGTCTTCACCATCTTCTTTGCTCACTTGTGAGTTGTGAGACACCAAGTGACAAAACTACTCTATCTCGTGTGGGACTCACCCAGGTGTGCGTATCTGTGCTGGTGCTGGGTGCGCTTTTGTCTGGTGACGGTGCACCCTCAGAGGCTGGAGGCTCCTCTGAGGAGTCATCTTCCTCTTCCTCCTGGATAGTGGGAGGGTGGGGGGCCTCTGAATGGACCTGTGGGAGAGTAAAGAGATGAGTTAGATATGTCATATGAAGAATGGGTACAGATACCATTATGCACATGATAACTGTTATAAATCTCATCATCATAAAGAAACTACTCATGAAATAACACTGGATAGCCAGCTGGTGGCGCCGTCCAAGGAGTATAAATACTCGGGCGTGGGCCCAGCTTGCCCAGGGACATTTTGTAAGACAGGAACTAGTGAAGTACAACTAGACCTCCATGTTCTGAAACAAGTTGATTAAAGCCTTGCTTTATACTCAAACCAAGTGCGTAGTGAGTTTTATTACATCATGGACCTTTCACTGGCTGCTGACATCAGTCCCCATATGAGTGACTGATGTATGCCATGTGGCTGTATGATATGTAATCTGTCACCAGGTTGCTGAGAAGTCCTCCTCTCTCCGTTTCCCACTTCCAGCTGCTCGGCGACTCCAGATATTTCTAAAGCAGCCTCACAGAATCACAGAATCACAGAATCTACAGTGCAGATAGAGGCCACTTCGGCCCATCGAGCCTGCACCGACACATATCCCACCCTATCCCCGTAACCCCACGTATTTAATCCCCTAACACTAAGGGTCAATTTATCATAGCCAAATCAACCTAACCTGCACATCTTTGGACTGTGGGAGGAAACCGGAGCACCCGGAGGAAACCCACGCAGACACAGGGAGAATGTGCAAACTCCACACAGACAGTCGCCCGAGGCCAGATTTGAACCTGGGTCCCTGGCGCTGTGAGGCAACAGTGCTAACCACTATGCCACCGTGCCCTCCTCTGCTGTTGTAAGGTTTGCAAATGATGGAGGGCCAACGCCGGTTCTCCCCCCTTTCCCTCTTATTTTGGGCTCTCTTTCCTGCAAGGAGGGAAGGAAGGGAAGGTTGAGTGAGAGTGATGGAATGAGTGTAAGGAATGGATGGGTTAGATCTTTAGAGGGAGACTATGATGTAGTGGGGTGCCAAAGTGGCCTACTTGTGTGTTGTTATTTGCTTTGATTACACTTGATGAGGGTGAGTGTGAAGGGTGGCTAGCGAGATGGGCATGTGATAATGAAGATACAGAGAGAGGGATGGGTGGGCATGCAAGGTATGTTGGTGTGAGTAAAGATGTGCAGGAGTAGGATTGGGAAGGCAGCGTGATGGGGATGTGATGAGAGGCACAGTAGGATGAAGTTGAATGTGGTTTTGTACTCACATTTCCTGATTTAATGAGATCATTGAAATGTTTGTGCCACTGCACCCAGGTCCTCCTGACTACATCCCTGCTGGTGACCTCCTCTGAAATCTCCAACCAGGTTGTTTTGGTCTCCTGGGGAGGTCTCTTCTGTCCATTGGAAGGGAAGAGGACCTCCCTGCATGCTCTGATACCCTCAATAAGCATATGGAGGGAGTCATCGGAGAATCTGGGTGCAGCCCTCTACCTCTGTGCAGTGATTGTCAGTGTTTGCAGCACTCCAATGTTGTAGTGCACTGACAGCACTATGTTAGATTAAACTTCAAATGTAATGTGGCCATGGCCCCTTTAAGGATCCCGGCTGAAAACGCATCATGATGTCACCAGACACGCACCATTTAATTGGGCCGGGTAATATGCAGGGCAGGCTTAATAGACCCCATTAACGTAAAGTCGTTCTGTGGAGCAGGATGGAGCCAGCAAGAGGGTCGCGACCCGCCACAGACACTGCCCGCACCAGACCCGCCCAGGTAGGGAAAACCCCGACCTTTATATTTATGTTCTTAAACTGTATCTGTTCTCTGACCGGTTATGTTACCCTTATTCTTTAACTTAGTCTGACCTATACTCTCATCTCCTATTTCATTTATCATCAAGTTTATGTTGTTTTCACTGGATTCCTCCCTCCACCCACCCCCGTCTTAGTTTAAAGCCCTATCCAGAGCTCTATTTATCCTTCTGTTAGGACACTGGTCCTATTGGAGGAGGAGCCTGTCGCAGCAGTACAGCTCCTTCCTGTCCCAGTACTGATATCACTGTCCCTATTCAAGGAGGGAGAGAGAAAACAGGGAACTATAGATCAGTTAGCCTGACAGCAGTAGTAGAGAAAATGCCAAAATCTATTATTAGGGATGTGATAACAGGGCACCTAGAAATTCATAATATGATTGGGCAGAGTCAACAATGATTTATGAAAGGGAAATCATGTTTGACAAATCTAATAGAGTTTTTAGAGGTTGTAACTAGCAGGGTAGATAAGGGGGAACCAGTGGATGTAGTGTATTTGTATTTTCAGAAAGCATTCGATAAGGTGCCACACAAGAGGTTATTACACAAAATTAGGGCTCATGAGATTGTGGGTGATATATTAGCATATATTAAGGACTGGTTAATGGACAAAAAACAGAGAGTAGGAATAAACAGGTCATTTCAGGTTGGTAGGCTGTAATTAGTGAAGTACCGCAAGGATCAGTGCTTGGACCTTCGCTATTTACAATCTATACCAATGACTTAGATGAGGGGACCGAATGTAATGTATCCAAGTTTACTGATGATACAAAGCTAGGTGGGAAAGTAAGCTGTGAGGAGGATGCAAAGAGGCAGCAAAGGGATATAGACAAGTTAAGTGAGTGGGCAAGAACATGGCAGATGGAATATAATTTGGAGAAATGTGAAGTTATCCACTTTGGTAGGAAAAATAGAAAAGCAGAATATTTTTAAATGGTGAGAGATTGGGAAATGTTGGCATTCATAGGGACCTGGGTAACCTTATACATGAATCACTGAAAGTTAACATGCAGATACAGCAAGCAATTAGGAAAGCAAATGGTATGTTAGCCTTTACTACAAAAGGATTGGAGAATAAGAGTAAAGAAGTCTTACTGCAAATATATAGGGTCTTGGTGAGACACACCTTGAGCACTGTGTACAGTTTGGGTCTCCTTACCTAAGGAAGGATATACTTGCCTTAGAGGGAGTGCAACGAAGGTTCACCAGACTGATTCCTGGGATGGGGGTATTGTCCTATGAGGAGATATGTCCTTTAGGGAAGGAATTCTGCCGTCCTTACCTGGTCTAGCCTATATGTGACTCCAGACCCACAGAAATGAGGTTAACTCCGAACTGCCCTCTGAAATGGCCTAGCAAGCCACTCAGATGTACCAAAATGCTACAAAAAATAATAATAAGAATAAAACCGGATGGACCACTCGGCATTGACCTAGGCTCCGGCTTCGGTCACGACAAAGGCACACCCAGCCCAGTCAACCCTGCAAAGTCCTCCTCACTAACATCTGGGGACTTGTGCCAAAATTGGGAGAGCTGTCCCACAGACTAGTCAAGCAACAGCCTGACATAGTCATATGCAGAATCATACCTTTCAGCCAATGTCCCAGACCCCTCCATCACCATCACTGGGTATGTCCTGTCCCACCGGCAGGACAGACCCACCAGAGGTGGTAGCACAGTGGTATACAGTGGGAAGGGAGTGGCCCTGAGAGTACTCAACATGTACTCCGGATCCCATGAAGTCTCATGGCTTCAGGTCAAGCATGGGCAAGGAAACCCCCTGCTGATTACCATCTACCGCCCTCCCTCAGCTGATGAATCAGTACTCCTCCATGTTGAAAACCACTTGGAAGAAGCACTGAGGATAACAAGGGCACAGAATGTACTCTGGGTGGGGAACTTCAATGTGCATCATCAAGAGTGGCTCGGTAGCATCGTTGCTGACCAAGCTGGCTGAGCCCTGAAGGACATATCTGCCAGTCTGGGCCTGTGACAGGTGGTGAGAGAACCAACACGAGGGAAAAACCTACTTGACCTCGTCCTCACAAATCTACCTGTCGCAGATGCATCTGTCCATGACAGTATTGGTAGCAGTGACCACCACACAGTCCTTGTGTAGACGAAGTCCTGTCTTCACACTGAGGACACCCTCCATCGTGTTGTGTGGCACTACCACCGTGCTAAATGGGATAGATTCAGAACAGATCTAGCAGCTCAAAACTGGGCATCTATGAGACACTGTGGGCCATCAGTAGCAGCAGAATTGTATTCCACCACAATCTGTAACTTCATTGACTGGCATATCCCTCACTCTATCATTACCATCAAGCTAATGGTTCAATGAGGAGTGTAGAAGGGCATGCCAGGAGCAGCACCAGGCATACCTGAAAATTAGGTGCCAACCTGGGGAAGCTGCAAAACAGAATTACATGCATGCTAAACAGTGGAAGCAGCATGCTATAGACAGAGCTAAGCAATCCCACAACCAACTGATCAGATCAAAGCACTGCACTCCTGCCCATCTAGTCATGAATGGTGATAGACAATGAAACAACGAACGGGAAGAGGAGGCTCCATGAACATCCCCATCCTCAATGATGGCGGAGCCCAGCAGGCAAGTGTAAAAGACAAGGCTGAAACATTTGCAACCATCTTCAGCCAGAAGTGCCGAGTGGGTGATCCATCTCGGTCTCCTCCTGAAGTCCCCACCATCACAGAAGCCAATTCAATTTACGCAACGTGTTATCAAGAAACATCTGCGTCTGACCATACTGGATACAGCACCTAACAGCACTCTTGGAGTACCTTCAACACATAGACTGCAGCGGTTCAAGAAGGCAGTTCATCACCACCTTCTCGATGGCAATTAGGGATGGGCACTAAATACTGGCTTCGCCAGCGATGCCCACATCCCGTGAATGAAAAAAAAGGAGAGATTGAGGAGACTAGGCCTCTATTCCCTAGAATTTAGATGAATGAAAGGTGATCTCATTGAAACATATAAAATTCTTACAGGGCTTGGCAGGGTAGATGCTGGATGTTTCCCCTGGCTGGCTAATCTAGAACTAGGGGTCACAGTCTCAGAATAAGGGGCCGGCCATTTAGGACTGAGATGAGAAGATGTTTCTTTGCTCAGAAACATAGAAACATAGATGATAGGAGCAGGAGAAGGCCATTCGGCCCCTCAAAACTGCTCCGCCATTTAATAAGATCATGGCTGATCATCCAAATTCAGTACCCTGTCCCTACTTTCTCCTCATATCCCTTGATCCCTTTAGCCTTAAGAAATATATCTAACTCCTTCTTGAATATACTTAATGAATTGGCCTCAACTGCCTTCTGTGGTAGAGAATTCCACAGGTTCACCACTCTCTGGGTGAAGAAATTCCTCCTCATCTCAGTCCTAAATGGTTTATCCTTATCCTTAGCCTTTGACCCCTGGTTCTGGACTCTCCCGCCATCGGGAACATCCTTCCTGCATCTAGTCTGTCTAGTCCTGTTAGAATTTTATAAGTTTCAATGAGCTCCCCTATCATTCTTCTAAACTCTAGCGAATATAAGCCTAATCAACCCAATCTCTCTTCATACGTCATTCCTGCCATCCCAGGTATCAGTCTGGTGAACCTTCGCTGTACTCCCTCCATGGCAAGAACATACTTCCTCAGATAAGGCGACCACAACTGCACACAATACTCAAGGTGTGGTCTCACCAAGGCCCTGTACAACTGCAGCAAGACATCCTTGCTCCTGTACACGAATCCTCTCGCTATGATGGCCAACATACCATTTGCCTTCTTAATTGCCTGCTGCACCTGCATGCTTACCTTCAGCGACTGGTGCACAAGGACACCCAGGTCTCATTGTACTTCCCCTTTTCCCAATCTATTGCCATTCAGATAATAATCTGCCTTCCTGTTTTTGCCACCAAAGTGGATAACCTCGCATTTATCCACATTATACTGCATCTGCCATGCATCTGCCCAATCACCCAACCTGTCCAAATCATACTGGAGTTTCTCTGCATCCTCCTCACAGCACACACGCCCACCCAGCTTTGTGTCATCTGCAAACTTGGAGATATTACATCTAGTTCCCTTGTCTATATCATTAATATATATTGTGAATAGCTGGGGTCCTAGCACCGATCCCTGCGGTACCCCACTAGTCACTGCCTGCCACTCGGAAAAAGACCCGTTTATTCCAACTCATTGCTTCCTGTCTGCCAACCAGTTCTCTATCCAAGTCAGTACCTAACCCCCAGTCCCATGTGCTTTAACTTTGCACGCTAATCTCTTATGCGGGACCTTATCGAAAGCCTTCTGAAAGTCCAAATACACCACATCCACTGGTTCTCCCTTATCCATTCTACCAGTCACATCCTCAAAAAATTCCAGTAGCTTAGTCAAGCATAATTTACCTTTTGTAAATCCATGTTGAGTTTGTCCGATCCTGTCGCTGTTTTCCAAGTGCTCAGCTATTACATCTTTTATAATGAACTCTAGCATTTTTCCCACTCCCGATGTGAGGCTTACCGGTAATTCCCTGTTTTCTCTCTACCACCTTTTTTAAATAGTGGGGTTACATTAGCTCCCCTCCAATCCATGGGAACTGTTGCAGAGTCTATAGGTTGTGAATCTTTGAAATTATCTCTCCCAGAGGGTTGTGGATGCTCAGTTGTTGAATATTTTGAAGATAGAGATCGATAGATTTTTGGATATTAAGGGAATGAATGGATATGGGGATAGTGCAGAAGGTGGAGTTGTGGTAGAAGATCAGCCATGATCTTATTGATTGGTGGAGCAGGCTCGAAGGGAAAAATGGCCTACTCCTGCTCCTATTTCTTATGTTCTTATGTTCCCCTGAAATGGATCCCCTCCTTCCCACAACAGTCTTTCAGCCGCGCATTCACCTTCCTGCTCTGTCTATCCTTATGCCAATTAACACGTGGCTTGGGTAGTAATCCTGAGATTACCATCCATGAGGTCCTGTTTTGTAATTTAGCTCCTAACTTCTGATATTCTCTTAGCATGACCTCTTCCCTTTTCTTCCCTACGTCATTAGTCCCAACATGGACCACAACGGTTGGATCTTCCCCTTCCCTTTTCAAGTTCCTCTCCAGTTGCTCCAAGATATCCTTTACCCTTGCACCAGGTAGGCAACACACCCTCCTGGACTCTTGGTGAGAGTTCTGATTGATGCACCTGGATTATTTGATAGTGAAAAGACACTACAAAGCCAGAAGGGGCATGAAAACAGCTCAGTTAGCAGAGGAAAGACAGAGGAAAGGCAATAGCTTCAAAGTGGAGAAGAAAGAAAGTGAATAGAAACAAAAACAGGCAGGAAAATGCATCTCTTCTAGACCCATCTTTTGTTTCTTTACTTATCGCATTACCATCTCCTTTTGCTTTGTACAATCAACATTTTTGTCATTTAATCACTCCTGCCTTCCACCCTGTCACAGACCTTCCCTTTTATTCTTTCCTCTCCTCCTGCCTTTCCCTGCCCCTGCACATGCTTAAAATCTGTTACATCTCTAACTTTTTCCAGTCCTGACGAAAGGTCACAGACCTGAAATGTTGGGCTGAATTTTACCAACCTTGGCGGGTCCGTGGCGGGCGACGTCGGTGGCGGGTCCCAACCCCGCTGCTGGCTCCAGCCCGCTGTCCAAAATGATTTTCCCCTAATTGGGCATGTTAAGCCCAGCCAGCACATTTGCCGGCCAATTGAAGGAAGCGGGTCCGATGACATCATTTCATGACACGTCATCAGCCAGTTTCCTTGAAGGGACCATGTGCAAATTTACTGTGACAGTTGTGCTGTCAGTGTTCTACAGCATTGAGGTTCTGCAATGACTGACAATGACTGCACAGAGGCAGAGGGCTGCACCCAGGCTCTCCCATGACTCCCTCCATATGCTTATGCAAGGAGTCACAGCACACAGGGAGGCTCTCTTCCCTTCCAATGGGCGGAAGAGACCTCCCCAGGAGATCAACGCAGCCTGGTTGCACATTGCACAGGAGGACACAAGCACGGATGTCGTCAGGAGGACCTGGCTGCAATGGCGCAAACCTTTCAATGATCTCAGTAGATCACGAAATGTTACTGCAAAGCCACGATCAACCTCATTCTGCTGTGCCACTCATCACATCCCCATCACTCTGCCTTCCCTACCCTATTCTTGCACATCCCTACTCACACCAACTTACCTTGCACCTCCACCCATCCCTCTCTATCTACATTATCACTTCCCCATCTCGCTAGCCACCCCTCACACTCATCCTCATCCTAGTCCAATCATACCAACTAACAACACACAAGGGTAGGCACTTGTGTGTTTTAGCCAATGTTCATGTGAAGTTTCTGACAATGTGCTGGCAAAGATTGAAATCTTTATTTACAGCACTTTGCGATCTTAGATAGTTTTGTGTGCACCTTTGGAAGTGGCTTAGTGAGTTGCAGTGAATGGTGAGACATAACAGTGCCCCCTGCAATGATGATGCATGTAAAAGGAATGACTTGGGCATTGTAGGAATGCTTTATGGTGTTGGTGTGGGGTGGTGCCAACCTGACGCATCATGTGGCAGCCAGGGTGTACAGCGTCAAGTAAAGTAAATCTGGCCATGGTGAGGCTATCCCTGGCATCCCGGGCAGCAATGTGGTCAGGTGCTGATGCCCTCTGTCTTATGCAGTATCAGTTGATTGCGGAGAAGGTTGGTGTTGTTATTGGTGCTGTTGGTGTGCCTGGTGCTGCTGGTGTTGGGGTTGATCATGGGGGCATTCTGAGGACCAAGGTGAGATAGTTCATGAGCACTCATGCTTATGTAATAGATGGCAGGTGAACTTGAGATGACAGAAGCGATCTGTCAATGGTGAGAGAGGTTGTTCCAATGAGGTGACACTGGATAGAACATTTACTCCAAACACTTGTGATGTAAGCCCCCAAAGTGTGGACTGAGTGATATACACAGTCGACAACACTGGCTTGTTTTAAGAAAGACAGACCCAATAATTGAAGTAAAAACGGTTTATTCAGGCCTGGGGAGCTATGGCTCTTGCGTCCCAACACAAGGCTCCAACTCCACCGAATCTCTTGAGGTTTACACAGTTATACACATATTCCAAGACCTCCTACTCCAGAGGTCCAATCGATTTAAAAGTCTATACATTAATCACTAACTAGGTGTGCCTAACTTCTACAAGGTAACCAATAACATAAGTTTCACTTTTCACTGCAGGGGCCTGTGGACCCTCTGACTTCTTGGAAATGAGTCATCAGGTCATGTGATTTCTGAGAAACGAGTCCCTCTCTCTCTTGACCACTACTAAGTTTCGTTTTTCCAGAAAAGGGTTATGTCAGTGTCTCTTTTTGTAAGTTTCATCTCTCTAAACTGGTATGGTCATTTCTGCAATTAAACATACGAATAATTAGTACATTTCATCTTTAAAGATTTTGCTGCGCAATTGCGTTCTACTAAACGTGCCCTGTTACGCTCATTTTTAAATCTTACTTCAGTCCCTCCTTTTGACCTTTTGGACAATTGTTCCAAAACAGGTCAACATGTATTTCCACTGCCTGGTGTCTGCCAAAGCGTGCACTCCCTGGCCTTCTACCAGTCTAGGTTATACATGTATATGTCTTATTAATTTGGAGGCCGACTTCCCCCCCTGTGGTATGATGATCTTTCCTTTACGGTGGTCTTTCCTTTACGGTGGTCTTTCCTTTAGGGTGGGCTTTCCTTTATGCACTCCTTCCGGTGTAACCATTCCCGGGGCCCCTTAGACCCTGCACTAATGGTTGAGGCTTTTCTGCTCAAGCCTGTCCCTCATTCCCACGTGGGGTGTGTGACGTGCCAATTCGAGACTGTCATCACACACCAGTCCTCATTCACCACCCTCCTTCTGCCACCCTCCTTCTGCCACCTCCATCTTACGGTTGGCCGGCCCGGTCTTTCATTACCATGCCCAATTAATCCCATATAATTTCAGGGCTTCCCATCGCGTCTTACACCATTTGCCTTGGAGAGGCGGGGGAGTTGTCCATTCTTAACATCGCTACCTGCCCCTCCTCAGGCTCTACTTCCTTCACCGCACCACTTTCGGCCTTACTCATTCTGGCACAAAGGCACTGGAGAAATAAAAATACACAATATATCAGAATAACAATCAAGAGGAATATCATTATGCCTTGTACCACCGAGGCGCCCACAGTCCCCGACCATCCTGGTCCCCAATTATCAAAATATGAGGAAGTGGGTGAGTTTCCTCTAATGTTGTACTAATGTCTTTCTGTTGTTTCTTTAAGCCTTCTTCTATTTTATGATAGTACTTTAAAATTTCCTTCGTTTCCTGCCGTAACTTCTGCCAAGCTTCCTCTAACTTAGGAATTGCCTTGGGCTCTGGTATGACATAAGTTTCAACCCTTTTTAGTAAGTCCCATATTATCAAATGACCAGGTTTTCCTATCTGTGTAGGTATCTTTAGACCAAAACAACGGTTTGGTTGGGGAATGGTATAAGCCATATCTTGATATTCATATTTCTGTTCAATTGTGGTGACACAACAGGTCCCATTGTTCCTTGATGCTACCCAGGTCCAGTGTATCCCCTTGGGTGAACCTCGAGGGTGCAATTGGTAATTTTCGTAAATCCGTACTCTGATGTGTCTCCCTCGGTGGGGGGGTGTGTGCACACCCATGTCCTTCCCTTGTGGTGGCACCCGTCCACTACCACCCCCCTTTAGGTTTCATTCTTCTGTTTATTATCTTCATCCCTTTCCCAAAGCACCTTGGTAGGGACATCATGATATTTAACCCACTTTCCCTTTGTACTTCTCCTATATTAATCACATCGTATCGGAGTTGTCCCCCTTCTGGGAATTGTGGGATGGCCAGTACAAAGCCAATCATCTTAGTCCATGGGGTCAGACAATCGCCTGCCCGGTATACTTGTCCCATTTTACATTCCTTACATAGGCTTTTATTTGTGTCAATCCTAGGTTCCAGATCCTTATTAGTAATCCAATCAGGGATCTGTCCATTATTTATTTGCCTCATGTTATGCTGAGCATTCGACAATAGCCATGAGCCCTACGTGGCACATATTAGTTCCTTATCGGTTTGGCGAGAAGCATTATTAAGTCTATCAATAATTGTATTGATTGTTTCTGCATGGGGGGCTACTATCTCTTCCACCCCCGACAATTGCATTATTGTTTGGTTTCCCTGCCAGTGTCAATTGCTGGCTATTTCCAGTAGCTTGTTTTAGTAACTTCTCTATTTTTGCTTGTAATTCTTCTACTCCTTCGTTTACTCCTTCTATGTCCAAGCTATTAACTGTTGCTAACCCGGCCGCATACCCTGCTCCGGTCGTTTCCAATACTCCCCGTTTCTTACATCTTTGTAAGATAGATTTTTTTCTCCTGTGGATCCTCTAATTGTTTTACCCACAGGGAGTTCCAGGTTTGTTTTGTATCTCAAAAGTACTCATATTAATGGCAAGCTTAGTAACTCTATGTGCTACACTAAAATACACCTCATCCTGTGTTCTCCTTATTACTAATCCCCCTCGATAATGGCAATACTTATGTTCATCCCTAGGATCAAGGCGAGGACGCTCCATCTCATTCCGGACGTCCAATGTTCCTGTAATTACAAAAAGGGGGCTGGTCGTCACCAGCCAGTTAGAATTATTCTGCTCTTATACATTTTATCAGTTCAAAATGCTGTACATCTGGTTCATTTCTTGTTCTGTGGCTCTGTCCCCAGACATACCTGAAGATGCAAACTATGGCATATAATATCATCATACACAGCCCTATCATTGATATATGTAGTAACTCCCCTTCCCATTCTTTATATCTTCTAGTATACTCCTCACTCTGTCAAAAAGGGCACCATCTCTGGTTTACTCATTGTCTTTCTTATATATTTTTAACTGGGTCCAGTGTTTCCACCTTCCTTTACCCGTTCCAGACCCATCTACATGAGCACATGTGTCATTATTCATTAATACTTCATAAGGTCCTGACCATCTGGGTGCTAGCCCTGGTTTGGCTGGTATTATTTCTGCTATCACTTTGCTATCTATTGCTAAGACCTCCTTCTGGTCGTCCCGTGTATCCTGTTCTTGATCCCATATAATCTGTTGGTCTTTGGCCTCATGTCTCTAACTATCTGTCCAGATTTATCTTTGGGTAACCGGACAGCCTCCCCAGCAGTCTCCCGGCCGTTTGAGACGGTGCTGCAATTAGTTTATAAGATAACTTCCATTTATCAAATCCTAATTTTCCTTCTATCACTGTGGGGAAATATTAACTCAACATTAAGAAATTTACATTTAATAATGTCCAATATCTTTAAATTCTGTTCAGTAATACTGAAGTTGTTACTTGGTGAACTCAAACAGCTGTCAGTGGAAAGGGTTAACTCCTTCGCAGGCTTTTGAAGGTGGAGCTAAACATTATTGTGTCACTTCACGCAACCCAAAAAACATCCCTGACTGAAAGACAGTTGTGGTTTCACACTTTGATTCAACATGAACATTTGGGCTTCATTGGTCAGATTCCCTCTCTCAATTGCTCGTTTAGCTGCCCATCCTCTTGTGTGCTTTAATTTATTATTATGCACTCTTTGGGTAGGAGAGAGAGGTTCCTACTAATTCCTTGGTTATATTCTTGTCTCTTACGGGTCTTCTCCTGGTGTCATATATCCCTGCCTACTCCCGCTATCATGTAATCAGACACCACCCCAAAGGCATTCCGACTATCTATATAGGTTTACACATTTTCCTTTGGCTACCCCCCTTTGATCAAATCCTGTATAGGCTGGGCCATTTCTACTTTGTTTCCCGGGCCTGCCTGTTTGTTTGACTTATAATCTGGGGGCCAGTACACTTCATTCACTTTAGGGTCGACTAAAGCTCCTACTTCTCGCAGTATATCTATCCCTAGGATTGTTCCTTCGGTGTTCTCGCATACCCACAACTGGGTAGGTATTATTATACATCCAATTTCTAGTAAGACTGTTTCGCTCTTATAAGCCCTGATTCTTCGTCCACCGATTCCTGCTATACTAACTGAAAGTTTCGTTCGTGGTAAGGGTAAGTCTGTCAATGAGATTGTGGCTCCTGTGTCTATTAACATTTTTTCACTGTCGGCCCCCTACCAATACGTCAACAAACATCCTCGGATCCCCCTCCCCTCTCTGGCGCGGTCCCTTCCTGCTGCCATCCCTAGAAGCTTGCGAGCAATCAAAGCACGCAGCCAGTCCTAATGCCCCTCCCATCTGTTTTTGGGCATTTGTCTCTTCCCTTGTGTCACTATGTATCCTAGGTCGACTACTTCATCCTTCCCTACCTATACCTTTCTAAGGTTTAACTCTAGTCCCGCCTTCTATAAGGCTTCCAGTACCATAGTCAATTAAATATTGTAAAGGGGCCTGCCGCTATCAGATATTCTTGCGGAGTGGAGTTATCTTATTCAATTCGGACTACACCAATTTACATCAACCAGAATTTCACTGTGGCCACAATGAAAGTCTGGTTTTAATAGGTTAATTTACCTCATAACTTCAAGGTTAGATCTTAGACTGAAACTTAATCTTTCATTAAACAAACTTTTTGTTGCTCTTCTCAGTTTTTACACTCCAGCTTAACTTAAATTGTAATAGGTTTTTTTCATTCTGAGGGCACAATCTTATTTGCACATTCTTAAACTTCCAAAATCCCCGACAAGACAAAGGGGTTAAATGCTTTTACTTTAACACTGAGAAGTGGGTGGAGCTACAACACACAGCAGACAGTTCTTTTTCTTAACGGACAGATTTTCAGACAAAGGAATATTGAATCCTCTTAAACATTCCTAATCAGGAAAACATCCACACACTCACATTTTTATACAAACTGTAATTTCAGCATATGTCTAAGGTTCCTTTCACTCAGCAAATCTCGTGTTTTACTTGTCTTGGTACAGATGCTAATAACTTCCATGTTGGTAAAGCTTTAAGTTTATCTTTTCCTTCCTTTTTAAATCTGTGACTCAACAGCTTTCCCTAGTTTCCAAATCCCTGTTTGTTTGTTTTTTTTTGCTGGGGTTTCAAATTGGTTTGCCTGCAAATTAGATCTTTTTCCTTCTTTATCTCTCCCTTCTGTTTCAATTCCTTACATTATCTGTTGCCTCTTTATCTTTAGCTCCTCCCCACCAAGCCTTTGGCTCTCTGCACTGTTTCTTTTTATTTTCCAGGAGTCGGGTTATAGAATCCAGGTCCTTTGAGGATTCTTCTTCCACCCTCTTAGTCATAACTAACTGCTATGTTTCACGCGTAATTCACGATGTTGAGGAATTAGGTTTGTACGCTACGTTGTTCGCCCCTATAGCGTCACCTTCATTAGTTTCTTGCTTTCTATTAGTCACTTCGTTTCGTTAGACACACACCAACCCTTTAGTTCCGAGGTTTCAGTACTGTGGGGTCTGTAGCTCCCGGCGTCCTACTTGATCCTGGCCGTCACGTGGGACTACTGTCCTCTTAATTCAGGCTCAGGCTAGGTGCTGGGGACAGACCTCACCCTTGTCCGTTCTAACCTCTTTATGACCGTAGGGTTTTATCTCATTCACTCACCACGGTGCACCCATTCATTCAATTGTTGAGATTTCGCCGTCTCACGGATTTTAGGGAACTACCTGCCCCTAACTGAGGTATCACCACCTCACGGTCCTTAGGGAACTACCTGCCCCAAAGGTTGGTAGGGAACTACCTGCCCCTACTGAGGTTTTCCCACCTCACGGTCCTTAGGGAACTACCTGCCCCAAAGGTTGGTAGGGAACTACCTGCCCCTACCGAGGTTTTCCCGCCTCATGGTCCTTAGGGAACTACCTGCCCCAAAGGTTGGTAGGGAACTACCTGCCCCTACCCCTACTGCAGTTTACTTTTTAACCGCCTTCAATTAAAGGTGTCTTTCTTTTTATAGTTCTTTTATACGTCGATTCTGACTCAACGTCTCGCCAGCGATTAACCCCTAATTTTACAGGTGGTAATTAAAACATACTCACCCGTCTTAGGTTAACGCTGTCCGAGAGTCTGGTTCAGAATGCATATCCCATCCTCATCGCCAATTGATGTAAGCCCCCAAAGTGTGGACTGAGTGATATACACAGTCGACAACACTGGCTTGTTTTAAGAAAGACAGACCCAATAATTGAAGTAAAAACGGTTTATTCAGGCCTGGGGAGCTATGGCTCTTGCGTCCCAACACAAGGCTCCAACTCCACCGAATCTCTTGAGGTTTACACAGTTATACACATATTCCAAGACCTCCTACTCCAGAGGTCCAATCGATTTAAAAGTCTATACATTAATCACTAACTAGGTGTGCCTAACTTCTACAAGGTAACCAATAACATAAGTTTCACTTTTCACTGCAGGGGCCTGTGGACCCTCTGACTTCTTGGAAATGAGTCATCAGGTCATGTGATTTCTGAGAAACGAGTCCCTCTCTCTCTTGACCACTACTAAGTTTCGTTTTTCCAGAAAAGGGTTATGTCAGTGTCTCTTTTTGTAAGTTTCATCTCTCTAAACTGGTATGGTCATTTCTGCAATTAAACATACGAATAATTAGTACATTTCATCTTTAAAGATTTTGCTGCGCAATTGCGTTCTACTAAACGTGCCCTGTTACGCTCATTTTTAAATCTTACTTCAACTTGCAACCTCCATAAAGCTCAATCTGTCTTCCAAATGCAGTAAGCAACAGCTTCTGAGCTTGGAAAATGAACAGATGTGAGATGGGAGCTTTTATAGCACATTTGCATCTGTCAAGTAATGAGATGATTCCATGGCCATACAACTCCCGACCTGCTTACCTGACGTGATCCCCGAGCAGCGTGGATCTCGTAGGCATAAAATGTAAAGGTGAGCTCAAAATACTTCTTAATGACCTGAATTGCCTCCCCCACCACTGCGTGTCCCGAACCGCAGTAAAGAAAAACTTTTTCCCACCCGACCCGCCACCGATCCTGCCCACTGATCCCTGAAAAATTCCCCCCGTTAACTCTGTTTCTCTCTCCACAGATGTTGCCTGACCTGCTGAGTTTTTCCAGCATTTTCTGGCTTTATTTCATGAAAATAGGGGACAGAGTTGGTTCAGACTGGAGGCCTGTAGAATGCCAGCGTAGAAAGATGAGATATTCTTCCTGACATTTGCATCGAGCTTGAGTAGCATAATGTAGGAACCCAAAGACAGAGAGGTCAGTGGAAATGGGAGGAGTTAAAAGTCACAAAGTTAGGAGTAAGAATGGAAGTCAGCGGAAACGTTTTCACCTAACAGGCAATCGAGTTGTATAATAAGTTACCAGGGAAGGCCCTTGAAGTAGGAACCTTAGGAACAGGAGTAGCCCACCCAGCTCCTCGAGCCTGTTCTGCCATTCAATAAGATCATAGCTGGTCTGTACCTCAACTCTATTTTCCCACCTTTGTTCCATATCTCTTGGTACCCTTACCTAACAAATATCTATCGATCTCAGTCTTGAAAGCTTCAATTGACCCAGCACCCACAGCCTGTTGGAGGGGTGATTTAGGAGACAATTAGATGCATTTGCGGAGAGAAAAGGGATTGAGGGATAGGGTGGGATTGATCCATCAGGAGGGATTGGTGGTGGTGTTGATCCATTGATAAGAGGTTGGTGGATATTGGGTTGATCCATCAAGAAATTATGAGCTTTTTGGGCTAAATTGATTTCTCCCACTTCTAAAGGTTCCTATTTGTTCCTATACTTTGATATTCTTCATCGACCTGCAAAACCCCAATTGCAACATCAATCCTTTTCGTCAGCTTAATTATTTGATACAAATTATCCTATTATCTGAGTTGGCTTCCCAAGTATTATCCTAACCCGCCTCCCAAATCAACCCTCCAAAAGTTATAATTCATTCACAACTCCACAGCCCGTGCCCAGACCTATACAATGTTTCCCTCCTCATCACTCCCATTCTCTCTACGATTCACTACCTTCCCGTGCCCAGATGAGTTGACTTCAAAATTTCCATCTTCACCTTCAAATCTCTTTGTGGCCTCACCTTGGTGATCTCCTCCAGCCTTTACAACCCACGTGCAACCTTGAGAGGCATCAAAGACGACCCCAATCCTGTCCTCACCTGACACATTTACCCATATGTATTTTCTAACAGCAGATATCAAGATAGGAAGCATGAGCAGAAACCCTGCCCGATTTCTGCTCTTCCTAGCCAAGGGTTTACTGATTTTAGTTTATGCTTATTTGCTTGAAATTCTGTACATGTAGAAATGCTGAGGTTTTGGACACTGACTGGATAGCGTCGTAAGTATCTCAAGTGCAGGTTCCATTGATGGCTTTGTTAGCTAGTGCACTGTTTAATTTGGAACTAAAGCATACAGATTAAGAAGGTCCTAGGCGTGATCCCCTAGCCTCTGAAGCATTAGCTAATCTCAGGGGTGCTGAGTCCAATTGTAGCACTGCTGCTGCCCAAGCTGAGACTCAGCACAGACCAGGATTCAAACCTATGATCTTACTGGTCAGTACCTCTTTATTTTAAATGGCGACCTTTTCCACAATCCACAATTACTTTAAAAATTAGAGGGCAGCGAAAGATTTCAAGAATTAAGAACAGCCGCAGCAACAGGATCTTGTTTCAAAGCCTTTCTCTTGATTAATAATTCAGAGAAGCTCCATGATTAGAAAATGACTTCACTTCCCATCTTAGCATTGATTTCATTCATAAACAGTAACTTGAATCCTAGAGACGGGAGCCCTACTACCGATCCTCGCCCCTGAAACCGCACACCCTCCCCACACAGCCCCATGCCCCCCTCCATCCCTTGACCAACCTGTCATGTTTAGATGATGGTGAGGCAGCAGGGCTATGGAAACCACCCAATTTTCCTGTCTCAGTACTGCCAACCCCAGGTAGGATCAGGAGAGGACTGGTGGTACATGCTGGACTAGAAATGGGAAGATCGGCAAAGGCAGAAAATGAGGGACAGGACTTGCTCCTGGCCACCCCTCCCTTTCCTTTGTGGTCACTGCCTCTATCGTGGCTCTCCACAAGCCATTTGAGCCAAATAATATTTAATCGTCAGGGGGCCCTCCCCCTTCTGGCCTTGCAGCGAGTGCCCCACTACAGCACCACTTGATTTACCAGTTGCAAGAGGTAGGTTCCCTCTGTAGAGGGTAGTTAATGCCGGGGGCTTGCCCTGTATGTGTAGTGCACCCAGGCTCAACTAGTTCACTGATGTCCTCAGGGAAGGGAACCTGCTACCCTTACTATTTTGGCCTACACATGACTTTGGTCCACATTATGCGATTGACTCTTACTCCCATCAGTTGACTCAATGCCCTCAGTTGTAGAAACATCCACTATGAAGGACTGTAACAATTCAAGAAGGTGGCCCACCATCACCTTCTTAGAGCAACTAGGGCTGGACAATAAATGCGACCTTTTCAGTGTTGCCCACAACCTGAAAACAAATAAAAGAAAAGTAACTGCTTTAATTCTGTCAAGGTCATGGTTTTCCGCTTTAGCTAAGTTTAGGTCCATTAAAGCGAGTCTTTCAATTGTAAACTTAATTTTCCTGCTTGACCATTTGATCTAGGTCATTGATTTGTTTCCTGCAGCCTTCTGGGAATATGGTAACTTTAGCTGAATTACAATTTGCGGTTGAAATGTAAAGACTATCAAAGACTGACCCCACCCTGGTGTTTTGGACTGAAAATCTATAGGTATTCATTTAAATACTTCAGTGGTACCAATGTAGTCAAGTAAATCAAAAGAAATTAACAGATGAAGGAAAGTTAAACATAATTCTTTGCAACCGTTTAATTTTTAAAGGCAATCTTGAACTGATACAGAATAGGAAAGTCTCAGGTTCAAGCCATGGTGTTTGCTGAGTTAGCTGATCTCAATCAGGGTAGCGGGTCAGAACACTACCAGTGGCCTCAGTCTCCCTGGTTAGGGAGAGGAATATCAGCCAAGTTTTGTGTCCCCGATTGCTATTCAGCAACTCCTGCTAGCATTGCGGATGTGAGGACGTCAGGTGAGGGCAAGATTAGGTCCGGTTGTGAGATCCCCCATGATGGAATAGCCTGTCAATGCTTGCAGACAAGGCTCACAGATGAATAATGGGAATGTGACGTACTGCAAGGCAACCGGTGTCCATATAACTGTGTCCCAGTAAGGAGCAGCCTTCAGGAATAGAGGCGAGGAGAAATGTCATGCTGGGATGGCTCCAGATCAGCTGGACACATTGTCCCAATATTTACTGGGAGCCAGGAAGCGTGTGGGTGAGACCCAATGTAACAGCAGGACCTCATTAACATTTTTTAGCTCCATTTTCCTCCCAGCAGCCAGACAAAGGGATAGTTTGCTGATATTCTTGGGAGTCTGGTGATTGGGCCTGAGGGAAGCTGAAGGCTTACTTGAGGGGCTGGGGCCTGGTCACACAAGGAGTGATTGAAAAAAATTAATTTACCTCCTGGAGCCGTCAGCTCATTGCTCACCTCCTTTAATTGCTGGATTTCCTGAACTCTGGGAAATCCGTGCAGCAACAGTCAATTTTAAAGCGGGCTCCTAATTTCATTGTGGGAGCCTGATTTAAATGTGTTAATTAACTGTCCTGCGTCTCGATGGCGGGACACTCGGACGCCCTGATATCCGCCACTGTAAAAAAAAGGTGGCAGGCGCATGCGTGCTGTGTTGGGGTCGCATGCGCCTGCCACCTTTTTTTTACAGTGGCGGATATCAGGGCGTCCGAGTGTCCCGCCATCGAGACGCAGGACAGTTAACTCTTTAGCCCCACCCCAACCCTCTTCCACCCATCGAGGGGGGTTAATAGCGAGGCTATTGTATTGTGTCCTACTCTAGCTCATTCTTTTCCAGGATCTCAAAACCGTGAAATCCCTGCCATCCTTAGTCCTCCCTTCCTGCTAAAATTCACAGGTTTTTTTAAACCCAAGCTTGGCATCATTTAACTGCTACTACCTGTGGTAAACCACTGTTTGTAGTCCACTGTGTACATGTCTGTACATGCCTCGGCTGACTCCTCCCACGAGTCCAGGTATAAAGGTGACTGCTCCACAGTCCCTCTGTATTCTGGACTGGTCGACCACTCGAGGCACACCTTCATTCTCTTGTTAATAAAAGCCTGTTAGTTACTCGCTTAACCTCAGTCTTTTGAGTAATTGATAGTGCATCAATTTTATTAACAAGATTTTTTATAATGGAGAAGATCCTCACACCAGCATGCCTGGACTTAGACCATCGGGAGGCGGACGCATCCACCAAGTTTGCTCACTGGCTTAAGTGCTTTGAAACATTCCTGATCGCCTCCGCTGCAAAGGTCAAATCGGATGAGGACAAACTGGATGTCCTGATCTCCAAAGTGAACCACCGAGCGTACTCGGTCATCCAGGACGCGACCTCGTACACGGCTGCTCTCAAGCTCCTCAAGGACCAGTACACGTGCCCAGTGAACGAGGTGTATGCCAGGCACCTCCTGGGGAGTCGTAAACAACAACCTGGGGAATCGACCGAGGAATACCTTCAGGCACTGTCTGTGCTTGGCCGGGCCTGTGGTTGTAAGGATGTAAAGGCCGCCGTGTACACAGAGGAACTTATCCGGGACGCTTTCGTGGCGGGCCACAGGTCCAATTACACCCGACAGCAACTGTTGAAGCAGAGTGACCTTGACCTCAACAAGGCCTCTGAACTCGCACTATCATTGGACGCAGCCTACCGGGGCATGGATGCCTACTCCTCTGCACCGTGGACGCCGCGGGGAACGACAGCCTGGGACACGGTAGGACCGTCTCATAACGCCATGCCACCCCAGCCACATCCCAGCAACGGCCCAACTACCGCAGCAGTGTCCCAAGGCCAGAAATGCTACTTCTGTGGCCAGGCCAAACAACCCAGAGCGCGCTGCCCGGCGAAAAATGCGATCTGCTCGGGCTGCAGGAAGAAGGGACACTACGCCAGCGTCTGCAGGGCCAAAGCCACCCCGAACCCCAGCAGCGCCGTGTGTGGGCCATGCAGGCCGCCATCTTGGGCCTCCCCAGCCATGTGCGAACCACCGGAACAGCAGCCATTTTGGACGCCTCCAGCCACATGGGGATCATGGACGCCGCCATCTTGGACGCCAGCCGCCATCTTGGCCCCCAACACCGCCTCATCTGATACCCGCAACGACACACCGACCCCTACGCTGGCCTCCGTTACGCTGGACCAAGCGAGACCGCACCAACTGGCCCGGTCCACAATGGACATTAAGGTAAATGGTCACGAAACAATCTGCCTTTTTGACTCTGGGAGCACGGAGAGCTTCATCCACCCCGACACGGTGCGGCGTTGCTCTCTCCCAGTCCTGCGTGCGCACCAGCGGATTTCTATGGCCTCCAAGTCCCAGTCGGCGGACATTGGCGGCTACTGCATGGTGACACTCTTAGTAGACGGGACTGTGTACGAAAATTTTAAACTTCTGGTCCTGCCCCACCTCTGCGCTGCCGTTCTACTGGGGTTAGATTTTCAGTGCCACCTTAAAAGTGTTACGATGGCGTACGGTAGACCCCTCCCCCCACTCAGTCCGCAGCCAGCAGCTTCCAAATTGCCCGCCGCGCACCAGGTGCAACCTCTCCACACTCAGAGTCACCCCCCCCCCCCACTGTTTGCTAACCTCACCCCCGACTGTAAGCCCATCGCCACAAAGAGCAGGCGATACAGTGCCGGGGACAGGGTTTTCATTAAAACCGAAGTGGAGCGGCTCCTGAAGGAGGGGATTATTGAGGGCTGCACCAGCCCCTGGTGAGCCCAGGTTGTGGTCGTTAAGACCGGCGAGAAGCAGCGCCTGGTCATCGACTACAGCCAGACAATAAATCGTTACACCCTGCTGGACGCTTACTCACTCCCCCGCATAGCTGATATGGTCAACCAGATTGCGCAGTACCGCGTCTTCTCAACCATTGACCTGAAATCAGCGTACCACCAGCTCCCTATCCGCCCTGAGGACCGCCAGTATACTGCCTTTGAGGCAAACGGCCGCCTCTATCACTTCCTTAGGGTTCCCTTTGGCGTCACCAACGGGGTCTCCGTCTTCCAAAGGGAGATGGACCGGATGGTCGATCAAAATGCGTTGCAGGCCACTTTCCCATATCTGGACAATGTGACCATCTGCGGCCATGACTTGCAGGACCATGACGCAAACCTCGAAAAATTCCTCTGCACCGCCCAACTCCTGAACCTGACGTATAACAAGGAGAAGTGCATGTTCCGCACAACCCGCCTCGCCATCCTTGGCTGTGTTGTGGAACACGGAGTCATAGGTCCCGACCCCGACCGGATGCGTCCCCTTATGGAACTCCCACTGCCCCACTGCCTCAAGGCCCTGAAGAGGTGCCTAGGGTTTTTCTCCTATTACGCCCAGTGTGTCCCCTACTATGCAGACAAGGCCCGTCCACTGATCAAGTCCACCTCTTTTCCCTTGACGGCAGAAGCCCGCTTAGCCTTCCACCGTATCAAGGAAGACATTGGCAAAGCCACCATGCACGCAGTGGACGAATCCATCCCCTTCCAGGTGGAAAGCGACGCGTCCGACTTTGCCCTGGCCGCTACCCTTAATCAGGCGGGGAGACCCGTGGCCTTCTTTTCACGAACCCTCCAGGGCCCGGAGACCAGACACTCCGCTGTTGAGAAGGAGGCCCAGGCTATTGTGGAAGCTGTGCGTCATTGGAGGCACTACCTGGCCGGAAAACGATTTACCCTGCTCACTGACCAGCATTCAGTTGCTTTTATGTTTAACAACAAGCAGAGGGGCAAAATCAAAAATGACAAGATCTTGAGGTGGAGAATCGAACTTTCCACCTACAATTACGAGATCTTGTACCGGCCCGGGAAGCTCAATGAACCCCCGGATGCTCTATCGCGTGGCACCTGCGCCAGCGCGCAGATCGATAAGACTGCGGGCCCTCCACAATGACCTCTGCCACCCGGGGGTCACCAGGTTCTTCCACTTCATCAAGGCCCGCAACCTGCCTTACTCCATTGAGGAGGTCAGGACCATGACCAGGAACTGCCAAGTCTGCGCTGAGTGCAAACCGCACTTTTATCGACCAGACAGGGCTCACCTGATAAAAGCCACTCGCCCCTTCAAGCGCCTGAGCGTTGATTTTAAAGGGCCTCTCCCCTCCTCCGACCGTAATGTGTACTTCCTCAACATTATTGATGAGTACTCCCGTTTCCCGTTCGCCATCCCCTGCCCGGACATGACCAGTGCCACGGTCATTAAATGTCTGAACGACCTCTTCACCCTGTTCGATTTCCCCAGCTATATCCATAGCGACCGGGGCTCATCGTTTATGAGCGACGAACTCCGCCAGTACCTGCTCGCTAGGGGTATTGCCACAAGCAGGACCACCAGTTACAACCCCCGGGGGAACGGACAGGTGGAAAGAGAGAATGCGACAGTTTGGAAGGCCGCCCTGCTAGCCTTAAAGTCTAGGGGCCTTCCGACCTCCCGCTGGCAGGATGTGCTCCCCGATGCGCTCCACTCTATTCGGTCACTGCTCTGCACTGCCACTAACGCCACCCCTCATGAGAAAATGTTTGTCTTCCCAAGGAAGTCCACATCGGGGACATCGCTACCGCCATGGCTGACGTCCCCAGGGCCGGTCCTACTGAGAAGACACGTGAGGACCCATAAAACAGACCCCCTGGTCGAGAGGGTCGACCTCCTCCACGCCAACCCCCAGTACGCTTACATTGCGTACCCGGACAGGCGGGATGACACAGTCTCCATACGAGACCTCGCACCCTCGGGGGCCCCAGTAACCCACTACCCACTACCACCCCCCCCCACGATCCAATATCCAACCCCAGCAGACGGCACGCCTGGGCCCCGCGATCCGCTCGACACCCACGAGGACTACACACCAGTGCCCCAGCCTACGCGGGACTCGACGCCGGAAGCTTCACTACCCCTGCCGTCGCCACGTCGATCACAGTGGCAGACAAGACCTCCGGAGAGACTCCAATACACAAACTTTTAATACACTTCACCCCGCCGGACTCATTTTTAAACAAGGGGTGAATGTGGTAAACCACTGTTTGTATTCCACTGTGTACATGTCTGTACATGCCTCGGCTGACTCCTCCCACGAGTCCAGGTATAAAGGTGACTGCTCCACAGTCCCTCTGTATTTTGGACTGGTCGACCACTCGAGGCACACCTTCATTCTCTTGTTAATAAAAGCCTGTTAGTTACTCGCTTAACCTCAGTCTTTTGAGTAATTGATAGCGCATCACTACCCGATTCACCTTGTCTTATCTCTTACTCTTTTGAACCTTTGTGGCTTGTACGAAGACCTTTGGCTCTTCACCTTAGGGTAATAATTATAAATAAAATGCCCCTAGGCCTTCCTTCCACTTTTTAAGTAACAAAGACCATCTTGGAACATGACACAGACTTACACTGAGCTCACTTAGGAGAAACTATGGCGTAGAAATCAGACCTCTTGGAGCTCATTTTACAGGTGTAAAACGGCTGCAATGTGGACCAATTTCAAGGAGTAACGGTCCACACCTGATCTGCGCCAGGGGTATGGACGCCGCCATATTGGCATAGGCGGCTGTCCAGGTGCCCGTGGCGCCCACCTGAAAGAAATGTTAATGAGGGGCCCAATGCCTGTTTCAGGACCTCTGTACTGAATTGGTGAGGAATGAGTGGAGAAAGTTTCGGGCCTGCTCCGCTCAGGGTTATTCAGCGGTAGCTGCAATCTAAGTAGCAACCGCCACCAACACATTATGCCTTTTATAAAAAGGAGTGCTCCTCCTGGCTTCACAGAACTCCCGAGGGCTGCTGCCAGCCCTCGTTCGGCCTCCCCTTCCCATTGCCTTTCCCTCTTGGCAAGGTACTTACCTGAAGGCCGCTGTCGGTGATGTTGGTGAGCCGAATTTGGAATGGCAGCTATGGGCGCACTGACTCTGGAGTACACAACAGGCACCAGCAGCTTGCCCAAATTATTTGAAATTAGGCCTTAGGTCCATTTTCGGGGCCTACTGATTGGTTATGTGCATGAAAACGGACCGTTACCAATTTTTACCCCTTTGTGTGAAAATCTTCTAATGTGTGTGAGGGTTAATATGAAAGCAGTCAGGGAGGGGGAAGGGTTTATCAGAAGGTCAAAAGATGGTAATTAGGAGCATTGGAAAAGATTTGCCAAAATCAGTCCATACAGAGCAATTTGTTCAGCTCTTTTTAATTTAACCTGACAGCTCTATTGAGTAACTATCAAAAAATCATATTTGCAGGGTGATGTGTTTTATCCAGCTCAGCATTCCCGTTTTTATAATCTAATATTTAAAGACAGCCGAGCTTGTGGTGTGATCTGAGTAACCAGAGTAATCAGGGCGATGTGACACGTCCCTCCAATGAGCCATAAATAACAAGCAGCGCCCCACAATGGCTCAGTTTGTAACTGCAACTCCTGCTGTGTTTGCTCAGCTGCAGCGACCAGCTCCCCAATTTTAACCTAACCCAACCAGAGGGAACGCTGGGCGGGGGGCGGCGGGTGACGGGTGAAGGATCGGATGCCTGTTTTACATCCCGGTCGCTTTACGGTCCATTCAAAAAAAAGTATCCTAATCACATCCCCCCAACCCCCGCTCCCAGTGACCAACATGAACAGGGCCCGCAGGGGTTAAAATGCTTTCAGCAAACTACTCTCCCGATCCTCACGGCCATACACTTTAACAGGCTGATTTTGGCCAGCCAACGAGACCCCTCACTAGACAAGCAAAAACCTCACGGATTTATGAAAGGGAAATCGTGTTTGACAAATCTGTTAGAGTTTTTTGAGGTTGTAACTAGCAGAATAGATAAGGGGGAACCAGTGGTTGTGGCATATTTGGATTTTCAGAAGGCACACTAGAGGTTATTAAACAAAATTAGGTCTCATGGGATTGGGGGTAATATACTAGCATGGATTGAGGATTGGTTAACGGACAGAAAACAGAGTAGGAATAAACGTGTCATTTTCAGGTTGGCAGGCTGTAACTAGTGGGATACCGCAAGCATCGGTGCTTGGGCCTCAGCTATTCACAATCTACATCAATGATTTGGATGAGGGGACCAAATGTAATATATCCAAGTTTGCTGATGATAAAAAGCTGGGTGGGAATGTACGTTGTGAGGAGGATGCAAAGAGGCTTCAAGGGGATATAGACAAGCTAAGTGAGTGGGCAAGAACATGGCGAATGGAATATAATGTGGAGAAATGTGAAGTTATCCACTTTACTAGGAAAAGTAGAAAAGCAGAGTATTTTTTAAATGGTGAGAGGTTGGGAAATGTTGGTGTTCAGAGGGACCTGGGTGTCCTTGTACACAAATCACTGAAAGTTAACATGCAGGTACAGCAAGCAATTAGGAAAGTAAATGGTATGTTGGCCTTTATTACAAGAGGATTTGAGTATAAGAGTAAAGATGTCTTACTGCAATTATATAGGGCCCTGGTGAGACCGCCCCTGGAGTATTGTGTACAGTTTTAGTCTCCTTACCTAAGGAAGGGTATACTTGCCATAGAGGGAGTGCAACAAAGGTTCACCAGACTGGTTCCTGGGATGGGGGGATTGTCCTATCAGGAGAGATTGAGTAGACTAGGCCTATATTTTGTTGTGGTGGTTGAAGGTCAACCATCGCAGCCCCAGGACATCAGTGCAGGAGTTCCTCAGGGCAGTGTCCTAGGTCCAACCATCTTCAGCTGCTTCATCAATGACCTTCCCTCCAACATAAGGTTTGAAATGGGGATGTTCACTGATGACGAGTGTTCAGCGCCATTCACAACTCCTCAGATAATGAAGCAGTGCAACAAGAACTGGACGACATTCAGGTTTAGGCTGAGAAGTGGCAGGTAACATTCACACCACAGAAGTGCCAGGCAATGACTATCTCCAACAAACGAGTCTAACCACCTCCCATTGACATTCAACGACATTACCATCGCTGAATCACCCACCATCAACATTTTGGGGGTCACCATTGACCAGAAGCATAACTGGACCAGCCACATAAATACTGTGGCAACAAGAGCAGGTCAGAGGCTAGGTACTCTGCAGCGAGTGTCTCACCTCCTGACACCCCAAAGCCTTTCCACCATCTACAAGGCACAAGTAAGGAGTGTGATGGAGTACTCTCCACTTGCCTGGATGAGTGCAGCTCCAACAACACTCAAGACACCATCCAGGACAAAGCAGCCCGCTTGATTGGCACCCCATCCACCACCTTAAACATTCACTCCCTCCACCACCAGCGTACCTTGGCTGCAGTGTGTACCATCTACAAGATGCACTGTAGCAACTCGCCAAGGCTTCTTCAGCAGCACCTCCCAAACCCGTGACCTCTTCCACATAGAAGGACAAGGGCAGCAGGCGCATGGGAACACCACCACCTCCAAGTTCCCCTCCAAGTCACATACCATCCTGACTTAGAAGTATATCACCGATCCTTCATCGTCGCTGGGTCAAACTCCTGGAACTCCCTAACTAACACCACTGTGGGAGTGCCTTCACCACAAGGACTGCAGCGGTTCAAGAAGGAGGCTCACCACCACCTTCTCAAGGGCATTTAGGGATGGGCGATAAATGCTGGCCTTGCCAGCGATGCCCTAATCCCATAAAAAACGAATTTAAAAAAATTCTCTCGAGTTTAGAAGAATGAGAGGTCATTGAAACATTCAAAATTCTTACAGGGCTTGACAGGGTAGATGCAGGGAAGATGTTTCCCCTGGCTGGGGAGTCTAGAACCGGGGGTCACAGTCTCAGAATAAGGGGTTGGCCATTTAGGACTGAGATGAGGAGAAATTTCTTCACTCAGAGGGTGGTGAATCTTTGGAATTCTCTAACCCAGAGGACTGTGGAGGCTCAGTCGTTGACTATATCCAAGTCAGGGATCGATAGATTTTTGAATATTAAGGTAATCAAGGGATATGGGGATAGTGCAAGAAAGTGGAGATGAGGTATAAGATCAGCCACAATCTTATTGAATGGCGGAGCAGGCTCGAAGGGCCAAATGGCCGACTCCTGCTCCTATCTCTTATGTTCTTATGTTCTCACTGAGTCAGGGTCTGATGACAACTATATTTTAAGTGCTGACAGCCATGCGCGATGCTGGGTGCTAGCCTCACTAGGTGCAAAAGAGTAGCAGGCCCAGAAGATGGCCGAAAAAGGTAAGTTAGATTTATTTTAATTTATTTCAGCAGGGTCTTCCCTCCTGAACAGCGACCTTCCATCCCCTACCACTTACCTAATTGTGGGGGCTGGTCTCGTGGGCCCCTGACCGAGGCCTCCTGCCGCACTCACCCGACTCCCGCCCGCCGGCCTGATGTCATTGATGCCAGCTTTGAGCGGGAGTCGGGCCTTGGAGTTAAAACGACCCGGGCCTCATGTCGACCTGCAAGCCCCATTCTCATCCTAGCCCCTCACCCCGGGTAAAATCAGGGCTAAAGGGTTGAATTGCCACGGCAGGTCCCTCTGATTGTCGACCAAAACCACGGCAGAAGATTCGGGGGAAACGCCAGAGAAAAACTGCACAAAAATCATTTACGCATTTTCACCGGTGTTTCTGCGAGTCTTCCAATTAATTTACCACGGGCGATCGGGAGAAGCCGCTGAGTTAATTTAACCCCGTAGAAATTTACAGCACAGACCATCATGCCTGTGCCGGCTCTCTGAAAGAGAGAATCTGCTGCAATGGCTTCTCTTCCTGCTACCGCACCATTATATTTGGAGTCCCCCAAGAATCTATTCTTGGCCCCTTCCTATTTCTCATCTACATGATGCCCCTCGGTGACATCATCCGTAAACACATCAGGTTCCACATGACAACACCCAGCTCTAGTCCATGGCTGTTACCTATACCCTATAACATTTTTATTTTTCAAATATTTATCTGCTTCCCATTATGGATTCTGCTCCCACCGTTGTTTCTGGATGGACATTCTAACCTTTGCCCCAAAAGCATTCACCTAACCTCACCCTTCATTCTTTTGATCTGAATGTAATGCCCCTTAGTTACCAACTTGTCAACCAATGGAAATAGTTTTTATAGATTTAACTTATCAAAATCTCCTAATTTTGGATAACTCTGTCAGATCTCCCCTTCACCTTTTCTCTAATGAAAAATACCTGAGTTTCATTAGTCTCTCCTCACATCCGTCTCATCCTGGGGAATAGAGCAGCTTCCCATTTGAGGCTCCCAGTGCCCATATTTAACTCTCCCAAGTCAGCTACTGCTCAGATTAAGTGTAGAGCGAAGCTTCTCCTACATAGCCTATCAAGTGTTGGAATACACACCATTCACCTGGATGGTGCAGCCACAACAACACTCGAGAGGTAAGTCCGAGGGAGGGAAGTGATCCGAAGAAGGTGAAGGAAGGCCGGCAGCGGCCCACAATTGTTTTGTGAAGCCAGGAGGAGCAATCCTGCTCCTGCCGACTCCACAAAAATATTTAAAATGTTATAATTTTTGGGCCTATTTTAAGTGGTCTCTAGCGGTCCCTTTAAGGACCACAAGTTCCAACTAGGGCAAACGAATCAGTCTGAAATGAGTGCAGGAGCTTAATTTCAATATTGAAATAAGGCCTGCAGTCATTTGAGTCAGGCACCAGGTCCCTATCAATTTAGCAGTGGCACGAACTTCTGTGTTAAATTGGTTATAGTTGTGCCCAGTTTAGGCCCATGAAATGGGCACAACAATGTTCAATTTAGATCCCTATGTAAGTCAACAGCTTGGGAAAGAAAGGCAGTTAATTGTCAGTCAATTGTTTCAGGATGTTTTCTGCCCATGTGCAATAGCACTATAAAAATCTTTCTTTCTGTCCTTTTTTCTTTCTTTTTCTCTCCTTTTCCTTTTTTTCCTCTCCATTTCTATCTTTCTTGACAGTATTGGGGAGGAAAGTGTTAAAGCCTAGAGCCATGACTCTTTGGACGGTTGGACCAGTGAAGTGCTGACTAATGGTGATTTGGAGGGGGGGAAAAAAAATAAAAAAAAATAATTGCCACTGCTCTCGAGTCCTGGGAGTACCCATCAGATCAGCCAGGCACAATTGGGAATAGTGTTGAACAAATGGTATTTGGCTGGAACAGTTAGGAGTGTGCCTCCAGGCTAAGCGAGGTTAATAACTGAACATGCCATCGAGGCACTGAGAGAGAGAAAAATCATTACAGTTGATCCTGTAATGATAAATGATTGGGGTTTTGCCTGGGGCTGTAAACGTTTAAATGTTTAAATGAATGAAACAAGACTACACGGGCGACTGGAGTACGATCTGGATAAGATTGCCCAGCTGCCCAGTGCAGCGAGAATGAATCTCACCACAGCAGCACCTGATGCGATCTTCAGTCATTTTGAGGGTCATTTTTATCAATGAGGTTAATAGGATTTCCATCGTCTTAACAAGGCAAAAGTTGGCCCAGGGTAGGGAATGAGCTCAGGGCTTGTGTTCTGATGATTATGCAAATTCATTGAAAACCTTTGTACTTTTAAGAATGAGTGATTCCGCACCACCAGGCTCGATGAGCCTGGAATTCAGTTGGCCGTGCTCAGCCAGCGGAAATGTGGCAAAGCGGGACTCCCAGCTGCCCGCACAGAAGGGCACTGACCTTCCACCTCGGGAATCCTAAGGTCAGCTCCTTTAAATAATGTTGGGTGGGATGTGAATCCGGCCAGAAATTGGGAAGTATTGCTCAGGAAGGTGGGTGGGTGGAGCGGGGGGGAGGCGGTGGGGGGAGGCGGTGGGGTAGGGTTGGGGGCGGGGGGGCGAGGGAGGAGAAAGTGTACAGGAGCAGGTGCAGAGCAGGATTTCAAGACTGCATCTGGTTAAAGAGACAAGGCAACTGGTGGAGCGAAGTAGATGGTACCTGCCAAATGAGTACAAAGACTTCTTCAATTTTGCAGACTGAGATATGGAGGAACGGTTGGTTAAAGGCAGAGAAGGGGTACGAAAAACAGACGTAAATGACAGGCAGGAAAAGACTAGCTGGTCCATCAAGCCTGCCCCACACTCGTGCTTGATGAAGCATCATGACCAGACACTTTCCGCAACACCCGCTCTCCCACAAACCCCCACGCCACAACTATGTCAACTCCTGGGAGAAGTAAAAAGCCTGAGAAAAACCCAGGGCCAATAAGGGAAAAAATACTCTGCAAAATTCCTCTCCAACCCCCTCAGGTGATGAAAACCAGTCCAGGAGATCTCACAGACCACGTGTTATCTGTAAAACACTTACTTTCTATATGAAGCGATCCCTGCTCCAGTCAACAATTGGTCCACCTCCCTCTTAAAGGCATGAAGGGAGTCAGCACCCACCGCACCAGCCGGCAACACATTCCACAGGCTCACTGCTCTCTGGGAATAGAAGAATCGTCTGACATCCAGTCTATTCAGACACTTGCATAGTTTAAACACGTGACCCCTGGTCCTTCCCAATCCATCAAACTGGAATAATCTACCAATAGGCACACTATCCAGCCCTTTCATTATTTTATAAACCTCGATCAGGTCACCTCTAAGTCTACACTGCTCTAAAGTAAATAGAATTCTTGTTTCAGGAGCCAAAAGATCTGCCAATGTAACAGCTTGTGTTATTTGGAAGAGCTGGCAGAGGCAGTCAGCGACATCTCCATAACACCAAGCACTGCCCTTTAGAATCATAGAATCATAGAAAGATACAGCACAGAAGGAGGCCATTTGGCCCATAATACCTGTGCTGTCTCTTTGAAAGAGCTATCCAATTAGTCCCACTTCCCTGCTCTTTCCCCATAGTCCTGCAATTTTTTCCTCTTCAAGTATATATCCAATTCCCTTTTGAAAGCTATTATTGAATCTGCTTCTATCACCCTGTCACACAGTGCATTCCAGATCATAACAACTCGCTGCATAAATGTTTTTTCTCATGTTGCCTCTGGTTCTTTTTCCAATTACCTTAAATCTGTGTCCTCTGGTTACCGACCCTTCTGCCACTTTACAATGTCTGAAGAAAATTAATGACCTTACCAGGGCAGCAAAGATAAGTAACATGCCAGCTAAGTTTCCTGACAGTCTCCTGATATCCTCAGAGAAAAAAAACAAAATCACTCCCTATCCTCAGTGTTGGGGTTCAACATCCTTGAGGTTTCCATGGACCACATATTAATCCATGCAGCAGAGTCCGCCTATCACATGGGCTCCTCCACTTAATATTCTCTTGCATCTTGCCATGCATGTTTGCCCTTTGAAGCTCACCTCAAAATCCCAAGCATCCAAACACATCCTTCTATTTCATAGCAGATTTTGAATGCTGACAGCCCATTGAGATGAAGATCAGAGAGTATTGCTGTCAGATTCTATCAGAGCATGTGGCTGAGGTTGAAATCTCTGGATCAGAGAAGTGAGAATGAAACAGTAGCAAAAAACCATTGCAGTTGATTCCACTAGATTACAAAATTTAATTTACAACCTCTTAGCTCATAAAATAATAAAATATGCAACATTTCACGAATGTCAGAGTACCGTAGTGTAGTGGTTATGTTACTGGACTAGTAATCCAGAAAATCAAATTCCACCATGGCAGTTTGAGAAATTGATTTTCCTTAAACTAGAAATAAAAATCTTATGTTAGTAATTGGTTCATTAATGTCCTTTAGACAAGAAAACCTTACCCGGTCTAGCCTATATTTCACTCCAGTCCCACACTTTTGTGGTTGACTCTTAACTGTCCTCGGAAGTGGCCTCGCAAGCCACTCAGTTGTATCAAACTGCTTCAAGAAGAAGGCCCACCATCACCTTCTCAGAGCAATTAGGGATGGGCAATTAATGTCAGTCTTGCTTGTGAAATCCATATCCAGAGAATGAATAGTAATAGAAAAAAAAACTTTCCTAATAACACTAATCATGGACCAGCGTCTGTAACACAAAACTTATGCATTAAGGTTGAGTAGACTCCATGGGACCTGCACATGTTAAAGAAAGAAAGAACTTGCATATATATAGCACCCTTCATGATCTTAGGATGTCCCCAACCACTTTACAAGCAATTAAGTACTTTTGGAGTGTAGTCACTGTTGTAATATAAGAAACATGGCAGCCAATTTGTGCACAGCAATGTCTCACAAAGAGCAATGAGATAAATAACCAGATATTTTGTTTTTTGGTTGAGGGATAAATGTTAGCCAGGACACTGGGGAGAACTCCCCTGCTCGTCTTCAAATAGTGCTGTAGGATCTTAAACTGTTAGGGTCTCGGTTTAACTTCACATGCAAAATGAGGGCACTTCTGACAGTGCAGCATTCCCTCAGTACTGCACTGGTGTGTCAGCCGAGATTATTTACTCAAATCTTTGGCGTGAAACTTCAACCCATGATCTTCTGACTCAGAGGCACGAGTGACACAAAAAGCATACCAAAAATGGTGGGGAACCAAGGGTCTAATGAGGGTGAGGAACTTAATGTAATTAATATAAGTAGAGAAAAAGTACTAGAGAAATTAATGGGACTAAAAGCCGACAAATCCCCTGGACCTGATGGCCTATATCCTAGGGTTCGAAAAGAGGTGACTGAAGAGATGGTGGATGATTTGGCTTTGATCTTCCAAAATTCCCTAGATTCTAGAATGGTCCCAGCGGACTAGAAGTTCGCAAATGTAACACCACTATTCAAGAAAGGAGGGAGAGAGAAAACAGGGAACTACAGGCCAGTTAGCCTGACATCAGTCATCTGGAAATGCTGGAATCCATTGTTAAGGAAGTGATATCAAGTCACTTAGAAAATGATAACAAGATTAGGTAGAGTCAACATGGTTTTATGAAAGGGAAGTCATGTTTGACAAATTTATTAGAGTTTTTTGAGGATGTAACTAGCAGGGTAGATAAAGGGAACCAGTGGATGTAGTATACAGGTAGACTACCCTTTATCCGGACTTCCGAAAACCGAAACCCTCTAAAAACCGAAGGTTATTTCGTTCAACGTAAGTCGTGCGTACGACTTACGCTGAACGAAAAAACCTTCGGTTTTTAGAGGGTTCCGGTTGCGGAAGTTCGGATAAAGGGTAAGTCGTGCGCACGACCCCCCGCCGACCCCGCCAGCCCCGACAACCGCCGACCCCGCCAGCCCCGACAACCGCCGACCCCGCCAGCCCTGACAACTGCCGACCCCGCCAGCCCCGACAACCGCCGACCCCGCCAGCCCCGACAACCGCCGACCCCGCCAGCCCCGACAACCGCCGACCCCGCCAGCCCCGACAACCGCCGACCCCCCTGCGGACCCCGCCGGCCCCGACAACCGCCGACCCCGCCAGCCCCGACAACCGCCGACCCCCCCGCGGACCCCGCCAGCCCCGACAACCACCGACCCCGCCAGCCCCGACAACCGCCGACCCCGCCAGCCCCGACAACCGCCGACCCCGCCGCGGACCCTGCCGGCCCCGACAACCGCCGACCCCGCCAGCCCCGACAACCGCCGACCCCGCCAGCCCCGACAACCGGCGACCCCCCCCGCGTACCCCGCCGGCCCCGACCCCCGCCGACCCCGACTGACTTACGCTGAGCGTCAGCGTAAGTCGTGCACACGACCCCCCGCCGACCCCCCCGCGGACCCCCGCCGACCCACCTTCCGAAATCCGAAATTCTCCTTTATCCGAAACTCGGCTGGTCCCGAGGTTTTCGGATAAAGGATGGTCTACCTGTATTTGGATTTCCAAAAGGCATTCGATAAGGTGCCACATGTAAGGTTAGGGCTCATGGGGTTGGGGGTAATATAGTAGCATGGATAGAGAATTGGTTAATGGACAGAAAACAGGGTAGGGATAAACAGATCTTTTTCAGGTTGGCAGGCTGTAACTAGTGGGGTGCGGCAAGGATCAGTGTTGGGGCCTCAGCTATTTACAATCTATATTAATGACCTGGATGAAGGGACCAAGTGTAATGTATCCAAGTTTGCTGATGATACAAAGCTAGGTGGGACAGTAAGCTGTGAGGAGAACACAAACAGTCTGCAAATGGATAAAGATAGACTAAGTGAGTGGGCAGTAAGGTGGCAGATGAAGTATAATGTAGGGAAATGTGAGGTTATTCACTTTGGTAGGAGAATAGAAAAACAGAATATTTTTTAAATGGTGAGAAACTTTCAAATGATGGTGTTCAGAGAGATTTGGGTGTTCTCGTGCAAAAAACACAGAAAGCTAGCAGGCAGGTACAGCAAGCAATATGGAAGGCAAATGGCATGTTGGCCCTTATTGCAAGGGTGTTGGAGTATAAGAGTAAGGGGGCTAGAAATTCAGTAAGGCCCCGCCAGCTTTGCGCCCAGTTACTGCCCAAAGAGGGCTTCTGCGCCAATAGAGGAGTTTGCGCTGATATTCAGCGCAGCGGTAATGGCGGCGGTAGCCAGTAGCGCTGCGCCGGCACCGATGACGTCATCGGTGTGCGCAGTGCCCCGGTTCCGCCCCGATACCGGCCCGACCCCCATATTTAGTTGCGGCCGCCTCTTCCGCAGCGGCCGCAAACAACGTTCTGCAACCATGGCCGTCCTGCAGCCTTAGTGGCGCTAGTTAAGGCGGAGGTGCGGCCGGCCGCTTTTTCGGCGGCCGCCTGCCCGCACCTCCTTCCCCGGCCTCCTCCACACCCCCCCCCGCGGCATTGCCGGCTGCTTTCCGCGAGCCCGGCACTTCTCCGTGGTGCCGGGCTCATTTGCCGGCACTATCAAGCGGCGATCTCCCCGTTGCAGGCACCTCCCCCTTAAGAGAAGGAGGAGGCCTGCAGTACCGCAGCCTGCCACTACGCAGCGGGTGGCGCAGCGGCACCTACAGCGCTGAAATTCAGTTTCAGCGCCCCAAGCGGGGGCGGGCACACCCTGGAATAGTGCCCGGTTCTGACTTGGGGCGCAAAAACTGAATTTCTGACGGTCGCAACTGGCTCCGCGCGCAGCGCTAACTTTTGGGCGCAAGCGAGCTGGCGGGGCCTTACTGAATTTCTAGGCCAGGAAGTCTTGCTACAATTGTACAGGGCCTTGGTGAGACCACACCTGGAGTACTGTGCACAGTTTTGATCTCCTTATCTAAGGATATACTTGCCTTGGAGGCAGTGCAACGAAGGTTCACTAGATTGATTCCTGGGAGGAGAGGGCTGTCCTATGATGAGAGATTGTATAGAATGGGCCTATACTCTCTGGAGTTTAGAAGAATGAGAGGTGATCTCAATGAAACATGCAAGATTCTGAAGGGGATTGACAGGGTAGATGCTGAGAGGTTGTTTCCCCTGGCTGGAGTGTCTAGAACTTGGGGGCATAGTCTCAGGATAAGGGGTTGGCCATTTAAGACTGAGATGAGGAGGAATTTCTTCATTCAGAGGGTTGTGAATCTTTGGAATTCTCTGCCCCAGAGGGCTGTGCATGCTGAGTCATTGAGTATATTCAAGGCTGAGATAGATAGATTTTTGGACTCTAGGGGAATCAAGGGATATGGAGATCAGGCGGGAAAGTGGGGTTGAGGTCGATGATCCGCCATGATCTGATTGAATGGCGGAGCAGGCTCGAGGGGTCGTATGGCCAACTCCTGCTCTTATTTCTTATGTTCTTATGATGCCACTGAGTCAAGGCTGATATATTAATGGAACAAGAAGAACTAGCGAGCAAAGATTCCCTTTGGGGTTTTAATTTTTCCTGCGCTTTTGATCTGTGGAGACCAGAGGGTGATTGACAGGCCGCATTTTTAAAAAAGCCACAAACACAAAATGGACCACCTAACGTTAATCTAGGGGAATTGAACTTCTCCTGATCCTATATTTCAGGCTGTGGGTAAAATCTGATGTCGCCGATATAGTAATCTGGGATGTAATGTTTAAGTTATCCACCAGATGGAGCCAAAGAGTAAGGTTTCACATTCACCAGTATTTAAGATAATGGGTCATGTACTCAATGTCCTGGTACACCAGTTATTAAGGTAATGTGGCATTGCATTATGGGTATGACTCAGAGGTGAATCCTCCATCTTGCCATCGTGCAGTAAGAAATGTGTTTTGCCTGCAGCCTGTAAGAGCTATGTCTCTCTGCTACACCGTGTAATAAACAGTTGGGTTTTGTTCCTTATATCTCGCTTCTCTCAGTTTCTGACCTTACTACTCGGATATCACAGCCTCCAAACCTAAGTAACAGCGGCCCCCAAATAAACCACCCTGTGTTCTTTGCAGAGGCTGCATCACTTGTCTGGCTGAAATCAGAGAAAAAAACAAAGTCATTGGAGTAGAAATTTGACTTGGGCAGTGTCGCTTTTGCTGCCCGTTATACCGGCCCAATATTCAGTTCCAGTGACCACAACATAAAACAGGGAAGGACCCTGGATTACACCACATTTTTGAATGCTTTGGAGAGATGTAGGCCCAGTTGGACCCCATATTGACAGCCCACTCTTTCAGAGTTTGACTTTCACAATCAGAGGAGGGGGGCTTGGGCACACAGAGCTGCTCTTTCAGGGAGCCCCGAAACACTGTCCGCCAGCTCTGGCCTGAGAACAGCTAACTCAGCACAGGCCGGGGATGACATCTGTCTGCGGCTCAGGTACATGCTTGATGAATTCGCTGAGCCAGCAGGAGTGGCTTCCAAGCTCCTGTTGTTCTTTTCGGCATTTATCAATATCCTAAAGTGCAGTCTCAGCTTCGTGGAGCTCCTCGTCGCTCCAGTCGTTCCCAAACAATATACCAGCTGGCAGCGAGCCACCTGCTATGGCATCCGCCTCAGAGGTTTAAAGTTCTCAGTTGCGCAGGTGGAATACAGATCCAAGTTAGTGACTCCTCACCAGAAAAGGTCCGTCATTCAGCCAGGTCATCCGAAGAAACCCTTGACCTTCAAACTCCCTCTCTTTTGATGAGTGACACCCTCTTTTCTGAAGAGACACAGACCTTTTTATTTTAATACATATCCACGTATCTCGTTATTTAGCTTCCTGGTATCTTTTGTATCAAACAGAGTAAGTGAAGGGCTTGTGAGAAGCCTTGGTGCTTAAATCAGTCTCCAATCTCTGGGAAATTTTGCTGTGCCTAGCACTTAGCTGAGTCATCACCCTCAGATTGAAAGGGTAGACCAGACACTTACACAGAGATAATAAAATGAGAAAAGAAAGAACTCGCCTTTCATGACCTCAGGTCGTCCCAAAGTGCTTTACAGCCAATGAAGTGTAGTCACTATTGCAATGTAGGAACCACAGCAGCCAATATGGGTTGCAATGAGATAAATGACTAGGTCATCTGTTTTATTGATGCTGATTGAGGGATAAATATTGACGAGGACTCTGGGGCGATCTCCCCTGCTCTTCTTCAAAATAGTGTCATGGAATAATTTATGACCACTTGAGAGGGCAGACAGAGCCTCGCTTTGACATCTCATCTGAAAGACAGCACCTCTGACAGTGATGCTCTCCCTCAGTACTACACTGAAGTGTCAGCCTAGATTATGTGCTATAGTCTCTGGAGTGAGAATTGAACTCACAACCTTATTACTCAGAGGCAAGAATGCTACTACTGAGCCACGGTGAGACCAGCCTGTCCATCAGGCTTATCCTATCCCAACATTGTGTAATCTCTGCTCACTATGCCGCCCCACACCTCACCCCCCACCCCCACCCCCGCTCCCCCAATCTCACACACACACAACCACATAACTCCCTGGGGCAGGCAAAACAAACAGAAAAAATCTTAGGTCAATTTAGAAAAAAAAACTCTGGTAAATTCCTCTTCAAACCCCTCCCAGGATGATCAAGCAAGTTCTGGGAGATCATGGTGACTGGTTAACACAATCCCCAATGACCCATCTACCGTTTACATGTAGATATGTTAGCCACTCTTACAAACTCAGCTTCTTTATGAATGCTTGCGGATAATCCGCACTCATTGCTCGTGCCGGCAGCCTGTTCCATAGGTCGACAACTCCCTGTGAAAAGAAATTACTCCTGCCATCTAACCTAGTTCTATGCTTATATAACTTATATACTCATGTCTCCTGCAGACGTCTGTCATTCCTGGTCGAGGCGTGGTGCTCAGGAAATCGCAGGCACACTGATCCTGAACCTGCGAAGGCTGCTCTCTGCTGAGGTGTGAAATCACCCCTCGATTGTCAAGGCACTGATTTCCACACATGAGTACTTCCAGCCGAGGTTGCTGGGTAGCGGTCAGAAGCAAGTACCCTGGGTAATTACCCCCCCTCACTTGCCCAGAGTTGCTTGGACAAATTACAGCATCGTTACTGTCCCATTGAGATCATCCAACTTGGCACAAATCAGGGAATTGAACTTGTGGTCAGCTCAGTTACCCAGGGATCTAGAACGAGGGGACATTAGAATGATGAAAGGATGGACAGAGTGGATATAAGTAGACTGTTCCAGTGATTGAGGGGGCATTGGTGTATGATTAAATGGAAGAAATTTAGGACAGTGTGTGATGGAATAAGCCATATTCCAAGAGATACACCATAATATGAACAGATTTCTGATATTATTAACACATGATATACTGGGTTTAAAAATCTAAAAACCTCAGAGACACAAGCTGTAAACAGAAATACAGGCTTCTGAGATAAAGATCAGTTAACAAAGATGTAAACACCAAGCTTTTGAAATGGGAATTGGTTGAATATGCTAAAACAATGGTCCTATTGATATAGCAGTTTGACGCTTCCAGGAGGTCTGGAGTTTGGGAGAAACACAATGGAATGACCCAAGTAAAATGTTAAGAACTAACACGTGAAACAGAAACACAGAATATTAAAAAACCTGTGCCTTTGTAAAAGTAACATCAATAAGACAGGAAATACGATTAAATATGCAACCAATTGAGATAGCTAGAAAACAAGCAACCACCCTAGTTGAAGTGTCTTTAATTTACATGTAGTGAATATGATACCTGCAGAACACTTTGATGATATGACTTCAATAGATGACACCAAGCAATTACATTGTTTTTGTATTGAACTTGGAACGCCAAGGAGTCACAACGTCTGTGGTTATAACCAGTTAAGCCAATATTAAGAATTGAATGAAAGACATTCGATAAGAATGGCATCAAATAAAGACTACTGTCATAGTGTTTTATGATAAGTTTTTGGAACACCTAAAGGTAGAGACATAATTATGCATGCAGCAGCTAAATTGACAGTAAGAATAAAAAGAAGTCAACAGAGAGAATGAATAAGATAATTATCTTATATCAGCAGAAAACTTCAAAGAATAAACCACTAAAAAGAGTATAAAAGATAGGGGCCTAGAAATTCAGTTGGCTGCGCCAGCCGTTAGCGCCTTAGGAGGAGTAGATCTCGAGCGCTAGGCACTTAGCGCCCGGGCGCAGCGCGATCTGCGCCTCGCCCCAACTTCAGTAGATATTTAGCGCTGGCGCAAAGTCATTGCGCACGCTCATCTGCGCGCGCAGATCATGACGTCATTTTGTTGTGCAACGCCCTTTGTGCGCCCGGAACCGGAACTTCACTCGCGCCGCCCCATTGTGCGCCGGGCGGCCCGAACGACTGTGAAGTGGAACGGTACACAGCCGAGGCGGGCCGCGGGGAGTGCAAATTAAAGGGCACTCCTGCAGTAGAAAAGGCAGCCGTTTTGCAACACTCCTTCTGGAGGAGGAGGAGGAGGAGGAGGAGGAGGAGGAGACCACATAACAAACTGATGGAGAGAAGCCCTCCCCAATAACACACAAATACACTAGTCTACACTAGTCTCGGCCTTTCAAAAAAACAAATCCACCCTCCCCCTTTAAGAGCTCACCGGAGCTAGAGTGTCTGCTGGCAATCAGCAGCTCGCCGCACCTACCCTGCGCCCAACTTCCGGTGTTAGCGCCCCAGGCTGCCGGCTTAGTGCCTAATGATAGTCGTGCATCGCCAGTTTTAGCACAGCAGCAACCTCTTAGGGCGATGCAACTGAATATCGGCGAAGGGGGCTCGACTTTGCGCCGGGCGCAAACTTTAGCGGCCACCCAACTTTACCGCCCCAAAAGTGGCTATACTGAATTTCTAGGCCAGGATTTTCAAATGGGAAAACAGAAGTCGCTGGAAACGGGCAAACGATTCTCGGCTTCAGAACCACTCTGTAAGCCTACAACTCTGAGTCTCGGGTAATCAAGGTATTTCATTTTGGTGGATATTCTGGATTAAGAATAAGTAGAAGTGTGGAATTGTAACGAAGTTAAGATTTGAGAATAAGGATCTCTGATAAGAAATGTAAGCTATGTGTATTTTGAATTGTTAATGTTGCAACTGACTCAACAGCTGTTATACGAATGTCGGCTCTTAAATAAATCTATATATTTTTAGAATAGTCTCACAGAGTATTTCTGTATCAATCTCACGAACCCAATTTCTGTACACTCTTTTGTAAAGAGTTGCAGAATTCTGGGGGGTATTCCGGACCCTCATAATATCCAGAAGGTTACAGTCTAGTTAAACTTATTAAAAGCGCTATCATGGTAACATCTTCAGTCGTTCCTTTCCTTTAGGGAGAGATAACCTGAACCATTATGTCCATGTGTAATTGAGACACGGACTGCAGGAGTTGGTTACAACAGGTGTTTACTGAGTGGAGACAAAACTGGAACTACTACGCAAAGTTACTACACAGGCTTATATACAGGGGTGGTCACTACTGGTACTGCAGTATACAGGGGCTGCAGAATATAGTTCCTTCTGCAAAGTACATACACTAAAATTCCCCCCCTTTTAGCTAAACAGTACATAACATTCGATTAATAATTAAATAACATATTTACAATTACAGTTGCTAGATACATTAGCTGAAGTTAAGCAATTATAAGTTCAGTCTTTGAGGAGGCTTCCTGATTCTGTCTGGATAACGCCTCTTTGGGGTATCAGGTTCTTCTGGCAAAGTTGATTTGGGATCAATGTCGTTGTTTGGTTCGTCTGCTTCCAATATCACCGATTCTGAGGTAGATGCAGTTGGTACTTCGGTTTCATCACCAGGTGTATCGGATCGTGGTGTGGAATTGACATTTTCCAGTGACTCTAGAATCTGGTCAGCATGGCATCTTACAATGCTTTCTCCAACATCCACGGTATACATTAGAGGTCCTTGCCGTGTGCAGATCGTTCCTGGCTGCCATTTCTCTGTGCGGTGGTCCCGGGCCAAAACTGGTTGACCCATCTTAAAACTCCTGGTCGGCCTTTCATTCATATTCTGAAACTGCCTGTTCTCCACATCTCTTCTGATGTTTGGCTTAACCAAATCCAAGCGGCATCGTAGTCTTCGATTGAAGAACATCATGGCTGGAGTTTGGTTGGTAACCGCATGTGTCGCATTCCGGTAGGCAAACAAGAAGTTATCCACCTTGTGTTGTAGGGGTATGTCTTCATTACACATTGCCTTGATAGCTTTCTTGAATGTTTGAACGAACCTCTCAGCCAATCCATTGGTGGCTGGATGATATGGGGCGGATGTGTAATGCTTAACACCATTGTTCTTTAAGAACCTCCGGAACTCTTCAGACACAAACTGTGGTCCATTGTCGGAGCAAATCTGTTCAGGCAGCCCATTTCTGGTGAATATGGTTCGTAAGACTGTGATAGTTTTTTCTGTGGTGGTTGAGGACATTTTTATTACCTCTGGCCACTTTGAATGTGCATCCACTGCAATTAAAAACATCAAGTCTGTAAGGGGTTTTCCTCGAGAGGTTTCCCTGAGGTTTCTCTCTCTAGAGGCCTCTCTCTCTTGCACAGTAAAACTTTGAGTGGTTCGACCCACTCACCCCTTAGATTCTATAATCTGGACTCAGGTGCAGGAACTGCAATGCAGAGAAGACTCTTGTAGAGCAAGTTTGATGAATAAAAATGAAATTTTATTGCAAATGGAAAAATATCAAATCAAATGCAACAAAGACAAGAGTACGGTACATGGGAGGGAAAAACAAATACAAACAAATCATAACGACATTATACTAACTAAGGCAAATATAGGCATCTTATACTCTACAAAGATCATCATGAAATAAAGAAACACATGGAACATCGAGAGACAACAACTCATGTTAATTGTACCCTTAAATCCACCCCCTTATTAAACCTAACTAGATCTGATTGTGAAGGGCCAGAAACATGCTCACCAATCCCACTAGGAAGTGCAAGGTTTTGAAAACGAGGCTGCTGGGGCTGCAACGACTGTCCGATTTTAAACTGTCCTTTTTCTCCGCTCTCTTTGTGACTGTCCGAGCTTGTTGATTCAAGCTTCCTCCAACGTCTTCTCCCAAGCTGTGTCTTCCTCCTCAAGCTGCGTTCCGGGGTGCTGCGTCCTGGTCCTGTGTCTCAACTCGTCCAAGCTGTCCCTGGGGTCGTTGCCCCTGTCGAGTCGTGTCCCACTGCCGTGTCCTCCAAGCTGCTTGTTCAGCTTGCCTCGAGTGTCGCTTCCAACCCGGTGCTTCTGCTTGTTTCAACTGCTGAAAAGTCTCTTCAGTTATACCTTTCTTCCCGAGGCTTCGCTTCCCCCCCCAAAATCAGGTGAGTCTTTGTTTTAACTTTTGGTGGGCTTTGAGCACAGCGGGGCAGTTATTATATTTTAAATCATTTTAAGCAGCTGGTAACAGGCCCATCTCTGGTTTGAAATGGCTTTCATTGTTTTTTAATTTCGTGCTAATCCTGTTACCGAGCCCTTGGTGTTGTCCTCATGAATAAGTTATGGTCTCTTTCATCTGGGTCAACATTTAGATGGCCTCTGTCTCCAGCCAGATCTTGAGTGGATCTGCATCTAATCCATATGCATGCCTGTGGGTCTGGCTTTGTTCTCTCAGAAACAGCTTCCAGAACTTGCTATGGGTTCAATCCACATAGTTGTCTGAGGTTGTGCAGGAACCATTTTAAAGTGTCCCAATAAGCTGGTCACATGATACAGTGGCCATTTTGTATGCCCCTTTTTTCTGGGCTTCTTTTAAAACAGTCTTTAAAATCATGGCCTCTTCTGCCCATTGATCCTTATTAATATGAAATCCAATTTTGCGAATCCTACAAGTCCATAAATGGACCAGCAAAATCAATGTGCACCCTTTGCCATGGAGATGAGGGCCACTCCCATGGATGTAGAGGGACTTGTGGTGGGGCGTTTTGGACCTTCTGGCACCCTGTACAGCTCTTGGTCATCTCTTCGATTTCTCTATCGATTCCCAGCCACCACACAAACGCTCTGGCTAAGTTCTTCATTTTTACCCCTCCCAGATGACCCTCATGAAGCTCATTGAGCACTCTATCCTTCAATTTGGGTGAAATTACTACTCTGGATCCACACATCAAGGTTCCTCTGCACACTGACAGCTGTTCTCTTCTCGGCGAGAATGCTGGCAACAGTGGTTCACCATGTGCTGGCCATCCCTTCACCGTTAAATCATAGACCCTGGAGAGTGTCGGGTCATTTCGTGTTTCCTTTTCTATGTTTGCATTCGTCACAGGTAGACATTCGACTATGGTCGAGTGGAATATCTCCACAGGATCCACTGCAGGTGCTTCTTCCACCGTCGGCAATGGTAGGTGCGACAATCCATCAGCATTCCCATGCTGTTTAGTTCCTTTGTACTCGATGTCATATTGGTGTGCCCCTAGGAAAAGGGACCACCTCTGTAGCCATTGTGCTGTCATTATCGGGACGCCCTTCTGAGGGTTGAAAATGGAAACGAGAGGTTGATGATCAGTTAGTAGAGTAAATTTCTGACCGTGCAGGTAGTGATTGAACTTCTTCACCCCCCACACCAGGCTGAGGGCCTCTCTGTCAATCTGGGCGTAGTTACGCTCAGCTGAAGTTAACGAGCGTGACGCAAAAGCTATCGGCCTCTCTGAACCATCAAGGAGTTTATGTGACAGTACCGCTCCAATGCCGTAGGGAGACGCATCACACGCCAGTCTTATCGGTAGTGATGGGTTGTAGTGAGCCAATACTTCTCTTGAAGTGATTAGGTCTTTACTCTTCTGAAAAGCCCGCTTACATTCATCGCTCCATTTCCATGCTACTCCAGTTTGTAGTAGGGCATTCAGTGGGTGCAGAATTGTGGACAAATTCGGCAAAAACTTGTGGTAGTAATTCACCAATCCTAGGAATGACCTCAGTTGCGACACATTTTCAGGCGCTGGAGCCTTAACTACTGCTTCAATTTTGTCAGGGGACTTATGTAACCCCTCTTCATCAATCACGTGGCCACAATACGATATCTGCTTCTTAAAAAACTTGCACATAGGGCGATTGGCTCGTATCCCATATTCTCTTAGTCTAGTGAGCACCTGCTCTAGGTTGGCAAGGTGTTCACTGTCATTTTCACCTGTCACTAGGATGTTGTCCAAGTAACACTGAGTCCCCGGAATCCATTGCAGGACTTGTTCCATCGCTCTTTGCCATATCGCCGGAGCTGATGCTACTCCGAATACCAGTCGATTATACTGGTAAAGACCTTTGTGAGTGTTTATTGTGAGATACTTCCTAGAGGATTCTTCAACCTCCATCTGCAAATATGCTTGTGCTAGGTCAATTTTTGTAAAACGCTTCCCTCCAGATAGTGAGGCGAAAATATCTTCTATCCTCGGAAGAGGATACTGTACTGTGTGAAGGACTGGGTTCACCATCACCTTGAAGTCCCCACAAATGCGAACCTTCCTTGGCTCCTCTGACTTAATGTTTAATGTTTTTTCCATGACAGGAACGATGGGTGTCGCCCACTCGCTCCAGTCTACCTTAGATAACACGCCTGCATTCTCCAGATTCTCCAGCTCTGCCTCGACAGCTGGGTGAATTACATACGGTGTTGTATCCATGTGTTAATAGAGACATGGAAGGCAGGAGTAGGTTTCACAGGTGTTTACTCAACAAAGTCTGGAGGTGAACTAACTGATACAACACAATATACAGGCTCATATAGCCCGAGTGGCCATTACCGGCATTACAGTACACAGGGGGCTCTTAAAGGCACATACACTACAATTCCTCCCCTTTTAGCCAACCAGTACATAATATTTTAAGTAATCATTAATTACATGTTACAAGAACAATAATCTACACATTGCTGCAGTTAATCAATTATAAGTCAGTCTTTCTGGAGGCTTCCTGACTCGGTCTGGATAACGCCTTGGTGGTGTAGTAGTTTCTGGCGGTGTAGTAGGTTCTTTTGGCAAGGCTGATTCGGCTTGAATGCCAGTGTCGGGTTCATCTGGTTCCATTATCATCGGATCGGAGGTAGATACTATGGGTATCTCTACTTCATCATTAGGCGTATAGAGTTGTGGTGTAGGTTGTCCCTTTTCGGATGACTCTATGATCTGGTCAGCATGGCGCCTTATTATGCTTTCTCCAATGTCCACGGTATACATCAGCAGTCCTAGTCGTGTGCAAATAGTTCCAGGCTGCCATTTCTCGGTACGGTAGTCCCGGGCCAAAACTTGTTGACCTATCTGGAAGGTTCTAGTTGGCCTTTCATTCATGCCTTGAAATTACCAGTTCTCCACGTCCCTTCTGATGTTTGGCTTGATCAAATCCAGCTGGCATCTTAGGTTTCTATTGAAGAACATCATGGCGGGAGTTTGGTTTGTAACCACATGTGTTGCATTCCTGTATGCAAACAAGAAGTTATCTACCTTATGCTGAAGTTTTATGTCTTCGTTACCCATGGCCTTTATGGCCTTCTTGAAGGTCTGGACAAACCTTTCAGCCAATCCATTGGTGGCGGGATGGTATGGGGCGGACGTGTAGTGCTTAACCCCATTGTTTTTTAAGAACTTCCTGAATTCTTCGGACACAAATTGCGGTCCATTATCAGAACAGATCTGTTCAGGCAGCCCATTCCTGGCAAATATGGTCCTTAATACTGTGATGGTTTTTTCCGTGGTGGTGGAGGACATCTTTATTACCTCCGGCCACTTGGAGTGTGCATCAACCGTGATTAAGAACATTGAATCCATAAATGGACCAGCAAAGTCGATGTGTACCCTTTGCCATGGAGATGAGGGCCACTCCCATGGATGTAGAGGGGCTTGTGGTGGGGCATTTTGGACCTTCTGGCATCCTAGACAGCTCTTGGTCATTTCTTCGATGTCTCCATCGATACCTGGCCACCACACAAACGCTCTGGCTAGGTTCTTCATTTTCACTCCACCCAGATGCCCCTCGTGAAGCTCCTTTAGCACTTTATCCTGGAGTTTGGGTGGAATCACCACTCTGGATCCACACATCAAGGTTCCTCGGCACACTGACAGCTGTTCTCTTCTTTGCGAGAATGCTGACAACAGTGGTTCGCCATGTGCTGGCCATCCCTTCACCGTTAAATCGTAGACTCGTGAGAGAGTCGGGTCATTTCTCATTTCCTTTTCAATGGCAGAATTTGTTACTGGTAGACATTCCACTATGGTTGAGTGGAACATCTCCACTGGGTCTACTGTAGGTGCCTCTTCTACCGTTGGCAACGGTAGGTGCAATAAACTGTCAGCATTCCCATGCTGTTTTGATCCGTTGTATTCTATGTCATATTGGTGTGCCCCTAGGAAAAGGGACCACCTCTGTAGCTTTTGCGCTGTCATAATGGGAACACCCTTTTTAGGGTTGAATATGGAGACGAGGGGTTGATGGTCAGTCAACAAGGTAAATTTTTGTCCGTGTAGGTAATGGTTGAATTTCTTCACTCCCCATACCAGGCTGAGTGCTTCCCTGTCGATCTGGGCATAGTTACGCTCAGCTGAGTTCAATGAGCATGACGCAAAAGCTATCGGCCGTTCTGAGCCATCAGGGAATCTATGTGATAATACCGCTCCTACGCCGTAAGGGGATGCATCGCACGCCAGTCTGATTGGCAGTGATGGGTTGTAATGAGCCAAAACTTCCTTGGACGTGATCAAGCCTTTACATTTATGGAAGGCACGTTTACAGTCCTCGCTCCATTCCCAAATTACTCTCGTTTGTAGCAGTTCGTTAAGAGGGTGCAGAACAGTTGACAAGTTCGGTAAAAATTTATGGCGGTAATTTATCAATCCCAGGAACGACCTTAATTGTGAGACATTTTCAGGTGCTGGTGCTTTTATGACCGCTTCAATTTTCTCAGGGGACTTATGCAACCCTTCTTCATTAATTATGTGGCCACAATATGATATTTGTTTCTGGAAAAATTCGCACTTGGGGCGGTTTGCTTGTAGGCCCCGTTCTCTCAGCCTAGTGAGTACCTTCTCCAAATTGGCAAGGTGTTCGTTGTCGTTTTCTCCTGTTACAATGATGTCGTCTAGGTAGCATTGAGTCCCAGGAATCCCTTGCAGGACTTGTTCCATAGCTCTTTGCCAGATAGCTGGAGCTGATGCTATACCGAAGACCAGTCGATTGTACTGGTACAGGCCTTTGTGTGTGTTTATCGTGAGATACTTTTTAGAGGCCTCCTCAACCTCCATCTGTAGATATGCCTGTACCAAGTCAATTTTTGTGAAACGTTTCCCTCCGGGTAGTGAGGCGAAAATATCTTCTATCCTCGGAAGAGGATACTGTACCGTGTGAAGGACTGGGTTTACAGTCACCTTGAAGTCCCCACAGATGCGAATTTTTCTCTGTTCTTCAGATTTATCATTATTTAACGTTTTCTTCATGACCGGGACGATGGGTGTTGCCCACTCGCTCCAATCTATCTTGGATAACACGCCTGTCTTTTCCAAATTCTCCAGCTCTGCCTCGACTGCTGGACGAATTGCGTATGGCACCGGCCTTGCCTTAAAAAACTTGGGAATTGCCGCATCTTCCACCTTTATTGAGGCGGTGACGCCTTTCAAGGTTCCTAGTTCCTGTTGGAACACTTCCTTGGCGTTGGCCAAGATGTCTTTTAATCGTTCAGGTATGATGTCATCATCATTTTTTTTCTTACTGGTCACCGTCAGTGCCTGAATGGAGTGCCAGTCCAAACGTATCTTCCTGATCCATTCACGTCCCAACAGCGGTGGACCACCATCTTGCAGAACGTATAAATACAACTTCTGTATTTCCTTGCTGTTGTATACAACAGGCACCTTTATTTTCCCTTTGGGGTATACTTTCTGCCCCGTATATGTTTTCAAGATAATGGATGTGTCTTTCAAAGGGATATGCGGAAATAGCTGCTCGTAATCCCATCTACTTATGATGGTCAGAGCTGATCCTGCATCTAGCTCCATTTTAACTGGGGACCCCGCTATCATGAGGGTAACCCAAATGGTCTGGTAATCTTCTTTGGCAATTACATTATGTAATTTGAGAGAGCTTAGTCTCTTGTTTCCGGAGTCGCTATCGCTCTTCTGGTCTTCGGAGCTACTGTCCGTCATCATTTGTACCTTTCTGTACTTTTTTTTATTGATTTTTTTTCTGTCAGTGGATTTTTTTGTTTCCAGATCGGCATACACGTGTAATGTGTCCCATTTTTCCGCATTGCCTGCATGCTTTGTCCTTGAACCAGCAGTCCCTCTGGTCATGGGTGGATCTGCCACAGCGATAACATCTCTCGAAACCCCATGTCATTTCATGGGTGCCGAAGTCCTGTGGCTTTTGTTGTATCTTTGCAGCTCCTCTTGCTGCTGCTTCGTATGATACAGCCACACTGAAAGCCTTGTCCAGTGTCAAATCTTTCTCAGAAAGTAGCTTTTTTTGTGTTCCTTCACTTAGGAGACCGCAGATAAGTTTGTCTCGTAGAGAATCTGCCAGTCCTGTCCCGAATTGGCAGTGTAGGGCATCAACAATCTCCTTAAAATTCTTGTCCATCGGTTTGGCTGGAGTGATTAAGTTTCGTAACAGCCCGTATGTCTTTGCGCCCATTAGATTTAGGAGTACCGATGCCTTTTTATCATCTTTTATTTCATTCGCTGTGCAATATTTCTCCACTCTTTCCACATATGTGGTCCAATCCTCTATATCATTATCAAAAGCATCAATATTGCCAGCCTTAGGCATCCTGGAAAAAAAATGGCGCTTCCCGCGCTTTTCTTTCTTTCCTGCAGAAAAGATATGGCGCTTCCCGTGCTTTCCCACCACTGCTGCTGCTGACAACGCTGTTTTCCGCATTTTTTTTTTTTACAGATGGAGTCTCGTTCCCGCCGGACTCTCTGGGACTTTTCCCCCCCTCTGCTAGGTCCGAACGCCGACCTGCTTTGCAGCGCCGGCCGTCTCCCGAATGCTCCCCCCCGTCTGTTTCTGCTTGCCTCCGCCTTCGCTGCTTGGCTTCGCTGCAGAGCCAGCCGATGGAGCCCCAGCCCGCCGCCCAGGAAGGATTATTGCAGTACCTGCCACCAGCTCGGCTAGCTGGTGAAACCACAGCTTTTTTTTTCTTGCTTTTCTTCGACTTTGGACGTCTGAGGAATCAATGTCCTTGAGGTGCTGCCGAATTGCAGGTAAGTCCGTTTCCAATTCGTCGCCACTGTTGTATCCGTGTGTTAATAGAGACATGGAAGGCAGGAGTAGGTTTCACAGGTGTTTACTGAACAAAGTCTGGAGGAGAACTAACTGATACAACACAATATACAGGCTTATATAGCCCGAGTGGCCATTACCAGCATTACAGTACACAGGGGGCTCTTAAAGGCACATACACTACATACGGTACCGGTCTTGCTTTGAAAAACTTGGGAATTGCATTCTCTTCTATTTTTATCGAGGCGGTTACGCCTTTAAGAGTTCCCAGTTCTTGTTGAAATACCTCTTTAGCGTTAGCCAAGATTTTTGACAATCGTCCAGGTGTGACGTCGTCATCCTTTTTACCAGCCACAGTCAGTGCCTGAATGGAGTGCCAGTCTAAACTTATCTTTCTGATCCATTCACGTCCCAGTAATGGTGGTCCACCCTCTTGCAGTATGTACCGATAAAATTTCTGTATTTCTTTGCCGTTGTATTCGACAGGCACCCTTATTTTCCCTCTGGGGTATACTTTCTGCCCCGTATACATCTTCAAGACAATGGATGTCTCTTTCAAGGGTATGTGTGAGAATAGCCGCTCGTAGTCTCGTCGATTCATGACGGTCAGGGCTGATCCTGTATCCAATTCCATTTTGACTTGGGACCCTGCTATCATGAGGGTGACCCAAATGGTTCGGTGATCCTCTTTCGCGATTACGTTGTGAAGTTTGAGACAGCTTAGTCTCTTGTTCCCGGATTCACTATCGCTCTTCTGGTCTTCGGAACTACTGTCCGTCATCTTTTGTACTTTCCTGTACTGTTCCTTAGTAGCCTTTTTGTTGTCATTAGTCTTCTTTCCAGACCTGCAAACTCGTGCAATGTGTCCCATCTTTCCGCATTGCCTGCATATTTTGTCCTTGGACCAGCAGTCCTTCTGGTCATGGGTTGTTCTGCCGCAGCGATAACATTTTTCAAATCCCCGTGTCATTTCATGGGTGCCGTCTTCCTGTGGCTTTTGCTGTATTTCCGCAGCTCCCTTTGCTGCTGCTTCGTACGATACTGCCAAGCTGAAAGCCTTATCCAGCGTCAGCTCTTTCTCTGAGAGTAACCTCTTCTGGGTTCCTTCACTCAGGAGTCCACAGACAAATTTGTCCCGTAGAGTATCTGTCAGTCCTGCTCTGAACTGGCAGTGCTTTGATAGCTTGCATAGTTCCGTAAGGTAATCAGCATTGCTCTCATCTTAATGCTGATTTCTCTGTGGAATTTAAATCTTTCTGCTATCAGCAGCGGTGTAGGATTTAGGTGTTCCTGTAGGATATCAACAATTTCGTTAAAACTCTTCGCCATCGGTTTGGCTGGAGTGATCAGGTTCCGCAATAGGCCATACGTTCTATCGCCCATTAAGTTTAGTAGTACCGATGCCTTTTTCTCATCGGCTACTTCGTTTGCTTTGCAATATACTTCGACTCTTTCCACATACGTGGTCCTGTCTTCTATTGCATTATCGAAGGCAGTGATATTGCCAGTCTTCGCCATCTTGGAAACCTAAGATGGCGCCTCCCGCGCTTTGCCTTCTTCCCCGATTGAACAAAATGGCGCCTCCCGCGCTTTGCCTTCTTCCCCGCTGGATTAAGATGGCGCCTCCCACGCTTTCTGTCTTCTCCGCTGCTGCTAGCGCTGTTGCTGGCATTTGTATGCCTTGATGGCGACGCCCTATGGTCTTCGCGCACTTCCCCCCCCCGCGCTGCTGCTAACGCCACTCTCCGCGGTCCCCGTGGCAAACTGCAGCTCCTCGCGGCTTTCTGCGCTTCTAATTTCTTTTATTTTCCCGTCGTCAGAGCAAACCCTACGGGACACTTTCCTCCCTCTTCTCGGGTCTGTACGCTGCCCGGCTTCGTAGCACCGGCCACGCCCTCTGTGCTCCACCCTCTCTCTCTCTCTCCTCTTCCCAACAACGCTGCTCAGCCCCGTTGAAAAGCCACCTGATCGAGCTCTAGCCCGCCACAGCCCAGGAAGGATCGGTGTACTACCTGCCACCAGCCCGATTAGCTGGAACACCATAGACAGGATAACCAAGCCCCGCTCTCGACAGCCTCTCCTGCAAATCTTCAAATCCGATGAATCAGAGACGGTTGCCCACGGTCGACGCCCGTTTCCTCTGTTTGTTTTTTTTTCCTTCTGGCCTCGACCTCTGACAACTTCGCTTCAGGGATGGATCCCCATGAGGTGGTGCAGACTGTAGGTAAGTTCGGATCTGCTCGTCGCCAGTATTATGTCCGTGTGTAATTGAGACACGGACTGCAGGAATTGGTTACAACAGGTGTTTACTGAGTGGAGACAAAACTGGAACTACTATGCAAAGTTACTACACAGGCTTATATACAGGGGTGGTCACTACTGGTACTGCAGTATACAGGGGCTGCAGAATATAGTTCCTTCTGCAAAGTACATACACTACACTTTAGACCCATTTAAGCATCTTATAGAATTCAGCTATCTCTAACTTTAGTTGAAGGTGAACATCTGGGGAATACGCCTGATCTGGGGTAGCCCGAAAAGGGCTAGACTTGCAATTATCCCCTCAAGTGAGCAGGAGGAACATTTTTACACAGACTGTGGGATGCTCTATAAGAGTCAACGATTGAAGCAGGGACCTCGCCAACATTTAAGAATAGGTTAACAATTGGAGGCCGTGCCTTCAGCTGCCTAGGCCCTACACTCTGGAATTCCCTCCCTAAACTTCTCTGTCTCTCCACCTCTCTCTCCTCCTTAAAGATGCTCCTTAAAACCTACTTCTTTGATCAAGATTTTGGTCACCTGTCTTAATATCTCCTTACATGGCTCGGTGTCAAATTGTGTCTGATAATGCTTCTGTGAAGCACCTTGGGACATTTCACTATGTTAAAGGTGCTATATAAATGCAAGTTGTTGTTGTTAGATAGGTGACATGAATCTTGTCATTCATTTGGAAATGACTTATGAAATAATACTGGGTGGCCTTCTGGTGGAGCAGTCCAGGGAGAGTATAAATACTCGGACATGGGCCCAGCTTGCTCAGGACATTCTTTTACAGGAACTAGTGAAGGACACAACTAGATCTCCATGTTGTAAAACAGTTGATTAAAGCCTTGTTTAACGCTTAGACCAAGTGCCTAGTAGTTTTCTTACGTCAATAGGTAGTTGAAGGAAAGAAGATTACAGTGATATGTGATTAGGACTATTGCTCATGTGGAGGATAAACACCAACATGGACTGGTTGAGCTGAATAGCCTGTTTCTGTGCTGTAATTTCTATGTAGTCCTATGTAATTCATTGGACCATCAAGGGCAACACTAAAATGACTGAATCAAAGTGATTTGCTGGTTTCAGCATTCGTGTGCTAGAGCCCAGTGCATTCAGTCTAGAGGAGGTAACAGTAGTGATTGAGAGTTCACCAGCATCCAGTGACAGAGGCAAATTCACGACCCCACATCTAGACGTGGTTATTTTCCTCTTGTGTGCTAAGTGCAGTGACAGTCCAACAGGCAGTGTCTGAGTGACTGCCTTCAGGGCAGAAAATTGGATAAGGAAACTTTAAAAATGTTGCCAAATTACTTCCTCACAACTGAAGAAATCTGTAAATAAATAAATAGATTCAAATGTTCATGTCCCAAAGCACAGTGATTTTGAGCCTCCTCTATTTTACTTTGAGAATTCCAAAGCACATCCAATACAAGCTGACAGGAATAATCTTCAGCAGTGACGCTCCTCCGAGCAGCTAAATTTCCCTGTTGATGCTCTGATCAATTCCTCATCAAATCTTAATGGCTGCTTTAACTCAAGTGTGGCAACTTAATCAGAACTATGAGTGTGGAGTGTCAGTCGCATTGACTGGGGATTCTGGTACAAGTGATAGGATTGACGGGGAGACAAAATGATTCACGGCATTTGGTGCTTCTTGCAGATAACTTGGGCACCTTCTAGTGGCAGAGGGATAGAAAAGCTGCTTCTATCTCTTACACACAAACTCACACATATAATTGCACACACACACGCATTCACAAATACAATTGCACACACACACGCTCACAAACACAATCTCACACTCAAACACAATCTCTCTTACACATGTATACGAACACAATCTCACACACACTCACAAACACAGTCACAGAGACACATGTACACAATCTCACGCACACACACAGATACACATGCAAAAGCAGAGGCACACACACATAGAAACACACACACAAGCAGTAGGCACACGCACGCACACACACAATAACAGATATACCCACATGCAGATATACCGACATACATCCATGCACACACAGACACAGGCCTACACTCATGCATGCAAACATGGGCATGTACCCATATTATGCACATGCTCACATAGGATTTCTTAAAAAGTAGCTCCGATTTTTCCTTTGGTTTACAAACAACACATTTATGGATTCATTAAAACTACTGCAGAGGAAAATATCGGAAAAAATAGGGGAAAGTGCTTCCTTTTAAAATTAAAGCAATAAAAAAATGTAATTAATTTTAGCATCCTTTTAAAAACTGCAGTTTGCCAACTTCTGCCAATAATTTTTTCCAGACTTTTAGATGACATCATTGGTTAACGGATACTGGCTTAGGATACTGCTGATCCCGGCGGTGTGAAGGAGTTGAATTAATATCAGTGGCGTTCATGAATTAACGCACTGTTGCTTCAGCTATCTTGGGCCTATCTCCACTGTGGCAGTGAGCATATTGTTCAATAAATAGCAGTCAGCAAGTGCCCACTCTAAGTTCCTTAATTGAGACAAAGAGAGCCCAGATCGTGGTTTATGACAATATCTTATTCTCTCAATGTGTTTCTGCCTTGTAACATACTGCAGACTGTGTTATCAGGTTAATGATACTCTTGTGTTCCTTCCCTATGAGATATAGGGGGAGAAATTCCCCTCCTTTGCGCCTCCCGTGGGGGGCACTAATGGGGCGTAAACCCTTTTTCCCAGGCGCTGAGCTGACCGTGCCTCCCGCCAAATTCCGCGGGAGGTTCACGGTGGCACTGCTGGGTTGCACCCCGATCTCATGTGCCCGGAGGTCGTGACGTCATCTCCGGGCGCATCGCCCCGGCACAAAAATTCCCCTTCACCCCCTGCAGCAGCGCCGGGCAATGGCAGTGACTGCTGCAGGGGATATTAGCAGGGCGGAAAGTTAAAGGTGAGGTGGCCGGCTGCCCTGAAAAAAAGTCCAATTTTTAAAAAACTTTTTTTCGCCTCCGGACGCGGGGTCCGTGCCGCGATCAGTCAGCCCGGCACTGTGCTTGAGTGTCGGCTGATTGCACGGCACCCCTGCTCCCCGGTGGTCCAGGTAAGTTTTTTAAAAACTGCAGAGTTCGCAGCGTGGTGCCCTTCCCTTTACTTCAGGGAAGAGCCCCTGCAATGCGGCAGAGCCACGCTTGGCCACATGTGGCGCTGCTGAGCACATCACCACAGGTGCGCCCCGGGTCATGAACCTCCCCCCCTCTTGCGCTCCAAGAAGGAAGTGGAGAGCTTGATTTAACGCTCCACTTCCTTCTTGGAGCAAAAAATGGGAATTTCAGAGAGGCTGGAAGAGGTTAGCGCCTGGCGCTAACTTTTCCAGCTTTTCTGGTTTAGCGCCCCAAACGGGGCTCGAGGGAAATTTCTCCCCCACAGGCTTTTAAAACCTATATCTTGCCCTACCTTGTATAATCTTCTATTCTTTCCAACCTTGTTGGTGTTCTACACAATGGACCTTTGTCCATAAACCTGGGTAACTTCAATTAAATAAATCAAATATAAAGGAACAACTGTAAATGCTGGAAATCTTAAATAAGTACAGAAAATGCACAGCATGTTTCAGGTGTGTACCCTTCACTGAGAGTCTTGATAAATGCAAGTTGTTGTTGTTGCAACACTGTTATGTCATCTTTTTTGTCTAACACTGCGATGTCACTGTTCTTGTGTATCCCTGTGATGACATCTTTTCTCACATAACACTGTGATGTTATTATTCTCTTATTGTTGTTGATTAAGGGGAAGCTCCATAGTTTTCACAGTGTTATTTTACCTAATTGATTCCACTGGCTGATTAGTACTCCACGTCCTAATAGAATTGCTGAAGGAGATTTGTGAAAATGCAGGGACTCAAATTAAACTGTTAAGACATCCGTTCTTGCATCAACATATTAAAGAAACTTCAACTGCAGTGAAACTGGATACACGTAGTGACGGGCATTTAGTGGGGATCACTTTTAAATTTCGGATTGGAGGAAAAAAACAGTCACGCGTTAGGTTTTGTCACAACTAGGCCTCGTGCAAGTGGCCTGATCCAACATTTTGATGCAGATTGCATTGTGCTGTGCATTTAAATGCAAATAAACAAAAGGGTTACCAGCCATTCTTTCTCATAGCAGTTATGACCGTTTAATAAACTAAAGGTTAATGAATAACAAAGATCCTCTTTTTCTCATTTGCTGATGTTTTGATGCTTGTTTCTCACCTGCTTTTGGGATTAGTGTATTAAATTCCCACCATGGCTCAGCATTCAGGGAATGGATCTTTCTCCATGGGCACTTACAGGCTCATAATAATGGGCAGGCAGAATACCCACTCTGCCGAGGTATCTACTATTGCAGCAGAGAGAAGGAAATTCAGGGCCTCGTCACTATTTAAAAAAGAAAGACTGGTATTTATATAACGCCTTTCACAACCTCAGGATGTCCCAAAGTGCTTTACAGCTAATGAAGTACTTTTGAAGTGTATTCACTGTTGTAACGTAAGAAACACGGCAGCCAATTTGTGCACATCAAGGTCCCTTAAACAGCAAAAGAATAATAACCAGATAATCTGTTTTAGTGATGTTGGTGAGGGGTAAACATTGGCCAGGACAACTGGGAGAACTCCCATACTCTTCCTCGAATAGTGCCATGGGATCTTTTACATCCACTTAAGAGAGCAGACAGGGTAACGTTTCATCCAAGTTTACTGTCTCATCCAAAAGACAACACCTTTGACAATGCAGCACTCCCTCAGTACGGCACTGAAGTGTCAGCCTAGATTATGCACTCAACTCCCTGGAGTGGGACTATGAACACACAAACTTCTGACTCCGAGGCATGAGTGCTACCACTGAGCCAAGGCTGACACATCTGAGAAATCACACCTGTGGGACAGGCACGCGAGGACTCGGAAGGATGCAGAGGGCTGTAGCAACCAGATTCCCAGCAATAGTCAGGAGATGAGGGGAGGAAATAAAGGGGAATTGAAAGACATATTATGAATAAACAAAATCTGTGAGGAAAGTGAGTAATTTCTGTTATGTGTTCAAGTACTAATCATAAGCTGTTTGCTATGTGATCAGAAACTCTTGAGTAAATTACAGCCTTGTTACTCACTCCCGGCCAGCCATAAATGTGTGCATTATTCTATTCAACTTCCTATTGAATTACATTTGTTTTATTAGCATTTTATTCACAGAATGCCAAGTGACTGTGAAGGGCTATTGAGTAATTGTAAATTAAACATATTGGTGAAATCAAAAAAATAGAGTAGAGGAGCTACGTTCTGTTGTGTATGCCAATGAGTGGAAAGTATTAAATACTAATATTTGCATCTCTACAGGGCCTCTTCAAGTTGTTGAAATGCCTCAACGCCATTCACACAATGTTATTTTTGAAGTGCAGTGACTATTATTATATAGGTCGGAGGATGCATATATTGGTGCCTTGAAGGCCACAAATAGGCAGTATCCTGGCAGAAACTTGGCTGTACTCTTAACTCCAGCCAATTTTCCGGAATCAAGCAAATTTATATATTTGTTGGAGCCTCCCAACAGAATTCCTTCCTCCGTCCTGCCTCGAGGGAGCGTGGAGGAAAGTTGCTGCGGCAGGTCCTCGGCTGTCTGCTTTGGCACAGTAGGCTGGGTCGCCTCTGTGGTAACTGAGGAATTGCTAAAAAAAGCAATAGGTCAGGGAGTTGAATCGATGCCTCCCTCAATTGAACTCCCTTTGATATATTCAAACTTTAAATCCACTTACTCTCCCCCACTTTCCAAGCACACCATAACAATACTTTACATCAGATGGGTATGGTATTCCTAGTGCCCAGCATCGCTATGGTACAAATGATTGGAAATCCATTGTAGACATATTCCCATCATTTGCAGCTCTTAATATACACTTGGCCGTATTAGGATGTGTATAGTCTATATACCAAGTCACTTCTGGCAGGACACAAAATGCCAAGTGGCAGGAGATCATGCTGCTGTTCCACCCGACGACTGGAGAGCAGGGGTAGCACCAGTAGTAAATCCAACACATAGGCCACGATGTTTACTCGCGGCCATGAAGAGAGCGGGGTTGGTGTGGGGTAGGGGAGGATTTCTGGATGGGAAACCTGGAATTAATGGTTTCCCGGGCATCCTGCAGGATTTTATTGCAGGGTGTCTTTTAAATATTTTCAGTAGGTTTACTGCCTGACAGCTGCTTGTCAGGCGGAAAGCAGCTGAGGAGCGGATGACAGGTAAGTGGGAGGAATCGGAGATTGGGGTGGGTGGGGCAGTCAAGTATCACGGGGGGGGGGTCGGAGATTGGGGTGGGTGGGGCAGTCAAGTATCACGGGGGGGTCGGAGATCGGGGTGGAGTGGTCGGAGATCGTGGGGGGGGAGTCGGAGATCATGGGGCGAGGGTACAGAGGTAAGCTTGTTGGGCCTGGAGGAAGCACAAAGGGTTGTAAAAATATGGAACTTTCTCCCCTAAAAAGGCTGTGGATGCTGGGACAATTGGAGCTTTCAAGACTGCGATAGAAAGATTTTTGTTAGGTAAGGGTATGAAGAGATATGGAGCAAAGGCAGGTAAATGGAGTTGAGGTGCAGATCAGCCGTGAACTAATTGAAAGGCGGAGCAGGCTTGAGGGGCTGACTGGACTACTACTGTTCCTAATGTTTCTATGTACCTATTAACAGATCTTGATGTTCTGATTTAGGATTTATCCGCCAGTGGGGCAACAGTGATAAGAACAGCCCATTCCAATCCTCCAGAATTTAAACAGGACAGACCAACAAACAAGAAATGTGTGTGTAAGTGGACCAAGCTCCTGGGCTTCAAGGGCTGGATTTCCAGGGCTGAGAGGCTGCAGGTGGCATGAGGACACACCTCATTTAGGCAAACACCACAGCAATTCTGCACCATTAAGGTCCCATAAACAGCAATGAGATGGATGGCCAGTTAACCTGCTCTCTTTGGTGGTGTTGGTCGAGGGAGAGATATTGTTGGCTGGGGTGCCGGAGAGCAATCCGCTCTTGCCATGGGAAGAGCAAGTAGGATGGCATATTTAAGATTGAGGGAACGATGCCATCCTGTGTTGCTGAAATGTGCTACCTAGTAGGTTAGCTAAGAGCCAATTCATAGAGACGGCTTTCTTGCCCCATCTCGGTCTCCTCACTGAATAAGACGGAGCGTATGGTGTGAATGAAGAAAAAGATATCTAGGGAAATAAAGTTTTATGATGGAAATACCGGCAGCCCATGCATGCACCATGCATGAGTTCCACAAGCCGTGCCTTGCCCAAATGTTTTTGTTATTTTTTTCTCTGTCCGTGAATATCAATGATCGTTTTCTTCAATTTGTCTGCTCACTGCTTATGTTATGAATCAATTGCAAAAACAAAGAGCAAGACAGTGCATTCAAATGATCAACCAACACAATTAACAGCACAGGTTTTAATTGGCAATTACAATTCCATTATCCAAGTTTGGCAGCTCATTTACCCTTTCAGAAAGCCTTCAAGCAGAAAAGATTAGTGGCAGCTGGTTGGGTTTTGATGAGGTTTAATAAGTGGCAGGATTCTGAGCATTAGAGGAAGACACTTTACGATCCATTACAAATCACAGAGCTGAGTGATGGATACCTCACAGGTCAGTCACAGCCCATTCCTATTGAGGCTGCAGGAGTCAATTTCCCCCCTCCCATTCTCTATTTACTCTCCCCAAAATATTGGTGAGGTTTTCTGCTCAGCAAAGGCAACGGAGATTAACTCTGGGAAAGGAACATTCTCCCCATTTCCAGCAACTGGTGTCATCATCAAGTACTCCCTAGTCAGGTATAGAACATAGTTAAATGGAGAGGTAGTTCTTCCCTCAGTATTCAGTAGAGCACCCCCTACTGCATCAGTATGACATTTCCATTTCTCGCACCAGCCATTTTCTGACCTCTCTGGTTATATTGCTAATATCATTCAAAATCAGTGCCACTTCTAGCGGTGGACTCATGCCCTGTGCAGAGCCGAATTAAGAATTCTTGGGGCATAGACTGATGAGACTGCTTTAATTTCTATGCTATTTTATGTCAATATTTTGCAGGCGGGAAGGTTTGAATGCCTGCTCTGAAAGCATTTAAATTGAGCTTAGGTATGTTTAACAAGTATCCAGCTAGTGCAACAAACCCCATGAGCATTTTGTAAAACAGGTTTGACACCTCACTGGAGGTGTCAAACATGGTGTTGAGCCAAAGTGCTGTAAGACTACTGTCTCCAGAGACTCTCCGCTTTGCTCTGCAGTCAGGTTGTGCCCTGATGCTGGTCTTACACTGTCAAGTTACCACTGGTCCAAGACCAAAATCACTTTGTGCTGGCGCTAAACTCACAGAGTAGAATTGAGCCATACAGGTTAGGTAGGTCCCAGGTTAGATCCCTGGTCTGTGCTGTCAGCTGATCTCAGCCTGGAATGCTGCAATTGGCCTCATTGCTCCTGGGCTGGAGTGAAGAAAGAGTTTGCACACAGCAAGATCCCAAGAAAAGACAGTGATGAATGGGGGAAGAAGTGGTATCACCCACTACTGCTGAAACTCTCATTTATGTTTATCACCTCTAGACTTGACTTTTCCAACTTGATTCTTTTTGCTAGGATCCAAGTTTAATCCTACATAAGCCCAACTTGGCCAGAGCTATACAGCATTCAACTTTCACTTCTGTCTTTGCTGACCTCCATTGACTCCCCGTCCTCCTGTAAATCAATTTGAGCATCCTCGTCCTCATCTTTAAATCCTTCCATGGCCTTACCCCTTCCTTCTAACTCTACACAGTTTCTCTCACTCCACTCATCGGTGGCATCATCAGCCTTCACCATCTTGCCCACACCCTCTGGGAAATACCTTCCTAAATCCCTCCAACTTACTACTTCTCTCCCCATCTTCAAAGTCCTCCTCAAAGCCTATCCTTTTGCCTATCTCTGCTAGTCACATTCCTATTCCTTCTTAGGTCCATCAAACCAGTTGTGACATTTTGCCACATTAAAAGTGCTAAATAATTGCAAGTTGTTAAAGTTAAAAAAAAAAGTGAGGGTAATTTTCACTTGGGGCGATAGCATAAAGCGAGCGATATCATATGAGAAGCCAGTTATACATCTCTTCCAATTTTAATTTCCATGACTTCAATCCTGAGAGACTAATCCTGTCCACACTTTGTAGCAGGGCTTACTGCATAGTCATCAAGAAGGTTAGCCTTCCCCAGACACTGGCCAATTGCAGCATCCCCACCAAGATCAGTTAACTTAGAGACAATGGATTGAACATATTTAAGAATGTACAAAGGTTATAGAAGGAATAAGAACAAATTACTTTCCAATTTACCCTGTTAGCCAGACATAGGTTTAAATACAGATCCCGAGGATGAAAGGACAGTATGTTAATTCACTGTTTTAGTACCAGAGAGAACACATCCAAAGCGGTTATACGGCTGCTCTGTAAGACATTGGTCAGATCCCATGTGCAGTACTGTGCGCAGTTCTGGCCATCAAATCAATACAAGATATATTATTGCCTAGAGAGGACAGAGAAGGCAATGAAAATCATTTCAGGTATCTGGAATTTACATTCTGTGGAAAGGTTAAGGAAGTTAAGCTTGTTTTCTTTGGATAATTAACTTTGAGGCAAACTAATTGAGGTTTGTAAGGAGGAAGATAAGTTAAAAATTAGGTAAAAGAAGATAGAAGATGGGCAAAACCTTTCTTACACAAGGGTTGTATTAAGTTACTAGGGAAGTGTAGGGGGTGGCCGTGTGGTGGTGTTTGGCGCGTACGCCCAGTCAGTTATGCCCCTGACTGTTTTGTGAGCGGTTCGAATCGCTCCCACGCCCCTGGGTTCTAGACACCGGACTTAGGTACAAGGCGGCGGTACAGAGAAGACTCGAGTAGACAGGTGGTTGGATGAAAACAAAAACCAAGATTTTATTGAAGAGGAAAAAACTGATACAATCTTATGGAAAAATTACTAGTGTACACTTCTACAGGCAAAAATACAATGAAGAATAACTATACTTATACAGGGAATGGGGAACACACGGCATATCGAGGGAAAACAACTATCTTAACAATCCCCTTATCCTTATCCCACCCCCTATACCTAGCTAGGTTAAGCTATGAGGGGTCAGAACTTCATGCTCACCAATCAAAAGGGTTTGTTGGACTCAAAACAGCGGTTGGGTTCGGGGTTCGCTCTTGGTGCTCTCTGGAGCTTGCCGTCATCACGTGGCCTCCAAGCGCTGCAAGGGCGTTGTCCAGGTTTGAGTACCCCAAAGTTAAAGTCTCTGTTTGGGTACTTTACCTTGCAGGGATGATTCTTCGTCGCCAGTCGCCAGTTTGAGTTGGTGTACAGATATTCGAAGGTCGGCCGAGGCTGAAGGCCTGATAATTCGAAGCCTCCCCTCAGTTCATCTCCTCAGTTGGTCTTCTTCAGCCGGTCTTCCTCAGGTGGCCTTCCCTCCGGTGGTCTTCCCTCCTCCCCTCGTCGCGTCCCACCTCGCCTGGCCTGAATTGTCCGTGTCCGCCCGACCCGGTGCCGGGGCGATTCCAGATGGAGTGGGAAAAGGCACGGGCAAAGGCCAGGGGGTAAGCGCGGGATGGGGAAAGAGCGGCAGCCACGAGGGCGAGGGGCCAAAGAGCAGCAGCACTAGGACAGCACAGCACAGCACCAACCAACCAACCAACACCGATTGCTACCCGAGGGGCTTTCAATTATACTTTTTTCGAAAACCCTTATCTGCGTGCCAAATCAGGTTAGTTCTTTGTCTTAATCTTGGCGGGCTATTTTAAATAATGGTAGCAATTCATACTAACTGTTTTTAGATGGCCGGTAATCGCATCTACCAGCCCGATAATTGACTTGTATTGTCATGAAAGTTCCTTGATGGGCCTGTCCAGCCTCGATGGCTCTTAATCTGTTTCCAATAATATATGTAGACTGCTTGATGGCCTTAACTATAGGCCTAAACTGAATTTAGATTTGTCTCCAATTTGGTCAGAGTCCTGTCTAGTTTCAAAATACAAAGTCTCTCTTCACAGACACTGCAGCTTTGGTTTCGATCCACAAGCTGTCTGCGTTGCAGGGTCCATTTAAAAAATCTCACAGGCTTTCTGCCTGGAGGCACGGACGCCATCTTGGGTACCCTTTTTGATTTAAAATGTCCACGCGGGGTCCCGTTTATTAATAACAGCCTTCGGGGAAATGCAGAAATTTTGCAAATCTTGCAGAAGGTACTATGGAAATGGACAATATAAATGGATTCAAGAGTCCATTCAGTGTGTTTTGGGAGGGAAGCGACTGAGAGATGTGGTAAGAGGGTTTGATTAACTTAATTGAGTTTTTAGATAAGGTAACAGAGAGAGTGGAAGAGGACAGTGATGTTTTATATATAGACTTTCAAAAGGCGTGTGATAAAGTACCACACATTAGGCTTGTTAGCAAAACTGAAGCCCATGGTATAAAAGGGGCAGTAGCAGCATGGGTACAAAATTGGCTAAGGGATAGAAAGTAGAGATTTACTAGAATGGTTCCAGGGATGAGAAATTACAGTTACGTGGATAGACAGGAGAAGTTGGGGTTATTCTTCTTAGAGCAGAGAAGCTAAGAGGAGATTTGATAGAGGTGTTTAAAATCATGTGGGGTTTACATAGAGTAAATAAAGAGAAACTGCTTCTAATGGCTGAAGGGTCGATAACCAGAGGATACAGATTTAAGGTGATTGGCAAAAGACCCAGAGGCGACATGAGGAAAAAACTTTTTTATGCAACGAGTGGTTAGGATTTGGAATGCACTGCCTGATAAGGTGGTGGGTACAGATTCAATCGTACCCTTCAAAAGGGAATCAGATAAATATTTGAAGGAGAAAAAATTGCAGGGATATGGGGATAGAGCAGGGTCGTGGGACTGACTGGATTGCTCTTCCAAAGAGCTGGCGCAGACTCGATGGGCCGCATGACATCCTTCTGTGCTGTACTAGTCTATGATTCTATTCTAGGGTAGGTAGATGTGATTGAGAACAACCAAAAGGCTTGGTGAGCCTAATAGCCGTTTCCTGTTTTGTTGCTATTACAACTAATGACTACATACAGCACTTAACATGTGTTAACTTTCCACTTATGGGAGAATCCGAAACTAGGGGCCATAACTACAAGATAGTTACTAATATATCCAATGGGGAAATAAGGAGAAATTTCTTTACTCAGAAAGTGGTTAGAATGTGGAACTCGCTATCACAGGAAGTGGTTGAGGCAAATAGCTTAGATGCTTTCAAAAAGAAACTAGACAAGTACATGAGAGAAAAGGGGATGGAAAGAAATGCTGAAAGGTTGAGATAAGACAGATGAAATGGGAAGAACTCGTGTGGAATATTATCACCAGCACCGACTAGTTGGGCTGAATGGCTTGTTTCTGTGCTGTCTATTCTATTTAATTATATGTAATATGTACACAGAGAGAAAGATCATAGATAAATGAGCAGTTCATAAAAAAGCCTAAATGAGAATGAACCAGAAAGCACAATATTCTACTTTCATTTGTGCCTTCATTGATTCTTAAATGTCCTCTTTTATTCAATACAAGCTCCAGAAGCTGCCACAAGTAATGCCTTACCTATCATGAGCTTCTATTTTAATATTTTTATTATGGGCTAGAAATTCGGCTGCTTTGCGCCTCCCGTTAGCGCCTGCGGGGGGGCGGTAACGGAGCACTAAGGGGTTACCGACTGGGCGCGGAAAAATCAGCAACGCCCACGAACTTCCCTGGTGGTTTTTCGCTGGCACTCTGTTGTGCCCCATAGATCGTGACGTCATCAGGTGCGCAGCGCCCCTTTACCGCCCCGGATCTGATATTGGATCCTGCCACCTGCCTGAGTGCCTGCTGTCAACAGCAGCAGGTAGAGGAGGCGGTATGCAGTCGGATAGGTGCTGGAGGAGCAGTATTTAAAGGCGGCAACATCCAGTTTATTTTTACTCGGCAAAGAATGCTGCCTTGTCAGTTTGACATAGGCAGACAGGTGTTTTGAGCGATTTCAGCGTTTTTCACTTTAAGGAGTCTTCTGCCTCAGAAAAATTATTCACTTTCATTTAGGTGAGATTTCCAAGTACAGCATTTCCATACTTTAATGGGGGCTGTACTGGCACTGGTCCTCACCCTCCAGCATCAACATCGGAGGCAACGGAGGCAGAGAGAAAGATTGCAAAATGTGGCCAGAGGGAGGAGAGCCAACAGGGCTCTCCACAGGAGGTCTTACCCTCCCAGGGTGTCCGGCAGCAGTTCTCCTACATCAATTTCACTGAAGACCAGTGTCTTAGAAAGCTCTGCTTCATCAAGGATGTGGTCACAGAGCCGGGCCATCTCCTGCAGCCAGACCTCAAGCCTCAGACCAGGGTGAGCACGGCTCTTTCAGTGGCAGTCAAGGTCACTGTCTCCCTCAATTTCTATGCCAGCGGATCCTTCCAGTGTGCAACAGGAGACATGTCTAACATATCGCAGTTCACCGTCCATTGCTGCATCCGCGAGGTCACAGATGCTCTCTACAGAAGGAGAAGGGACTACATTTCCTTCCCCATGACCAGAGAAAAGCACTTCATTCCATTTAGCATGCTGCTCATTCAATTCTTTTCTAAGGGCTAGTTTCAAGGTGCGGTTCATTCTCTCTACAATCCCAGATGACTGTGGGTTATGGGCTACATGCCATTTCCCTTCAATTCCTAGCAATTTCAGAGTGGCCTCCATTACCTGACCTGTAAAATGACTTCCCTGGCTTTACTCTACCACACGAGGAAGTCCCCTTCTGGAGAATATCCCTTTAACTAGTGTCTTGGCCGTCCATGAGGCAGTGGCTAACTTGCACGGGAAGACATCTACCCACCTGGTAATCTTGCAGCATCAACACTCATCTGGGCCCCTGCTAAAAACAAAAACAAAAAAAAACAATCCATTGTGGCTTTCCTATGAGCCCAATGGGTTAATTCATCAATTCCTGATTCCCTTCTGTCAATGTGGGGTAACATCCAGTCAAATTAAAAAAACTTAAATTTAATAATGCCCAATATCTTTAAATTTCATTCATCAATAAAAGTTATTGAGTAATGAATAAAAAAAAACAACTGTCAGCAGAAAGGGTTAACTCCTTTGCTGGTTTGTAAGAAGGCAGAGCAAATTGTCAGGCACACGCAATTGCGTCACTTCACGTAAATTTTTTTAAACTTTCCAAATCGAGACAGTTAGGTTTTCACAATTTAAAATGTTAGTTAACTTTTTTTTTCAAAAGACAAACCCAGATACCATTTATAACTTGTCAATAAAAAACTGTTACTTTTGCAAAACCTTTGTGCCTTTAAAATCTATGTTAAAATCCTGATCAATTCACTTCAGCAGGTAAAAACAGCAGACATCATAAACATTCTGTGAAGCAACTCCAGACACAAAAGCATTTCCTTTTTTTTTCCTGGTCAGACATACTTGCAATTGGTCAGAAATTTCATGACTACCAATTGTTGATGTGATTGCCTCATGTCCGGAACTAGAGGCTTTCACACAATTTACACTAACCAGAATTTCACCGTAGCCACAATAAAAGTCTGGTTTTAAACAGGTTAATTAACCTCAATAACTCCAATTCAATTAAAACCAATATCTTAAACTAACCAGTACCACTTGAAAAGAAAGGGAGAAGCTTCCCTCAGCTTGTAGCTTTGAAACATTCATACACATTTTTTCTAACATCACTACATTGAAAGTCAAAAAGGGTCATGGGGAAGGAGATGTACTGACGTCTCCTTCTGAAAAGGGCATTGTTCACCTGGCGAATGCAGCAATGTACCGTGAACTGGGAGATGTTGGCAATGTCCCCAGTAGCGGATTGGAAGGAGCCGGTGGCATAGAAGTTGAGAGCCACCGTCACCTTCACTGCCACTGACAGAGACGTCCTGCTCCTCAGCTGTGGCTGCAGATCTCTGCGAAGCAGGTGGCAGATCTCAGTGACCACCTCCCTTCTGAATTGCAGCCTCCGAACACACTGCTCCTCAGACATATTCAGATATGAGAACTGCTGGCGGTATACCCTGGGTGGGTAAGGCCTCCTGTGCTGACGCCTGTTGGCCCTTCTCCATCTGGCCATGACTGGCACTCTCTCACGGCGTCTCTGATCCCTTTGAATGCAATGCAGAAAGCCAACGTTTCCACCCATTGCGGCCCCCATTATATGTGGCGACTCAAGGCTATGGCACTGTAAGTGAAATCCAAGTGCAAAGCTCTGGCCTGAAGCCAGAAGTACCTGTGCGAGCGCTGAGTCAAAGCAGAAAACTCTCTGCCTTTGTCTCTCTCCAAATATCCGTCTCTCGCACAGAAGGATTGGCACAAAATGGCTGCCACTTATAATGCAGGAGGAGTCCCCTTTAAATAGCGCCCCCCGCGCCCAGCAGCGACTGGGAACCGTTCCCCTCTACCAGTCGCTGGGGGCGTCAGGCGCAAAGAAGGGCGGCGCCATTGAATTTCCGGTTCGGGGCGCACAAAGGGCGTTGCACCATGAAATGACGTCAGGATCTGCGCGCGCAGCTGAGCGCGCACAAAGGTTTTATGCCGCCGCTAAATCTTAACTGAATTTCGCGAGAGGCGCAGATTGCGCCGCGCCCGAGCGCTAGCCGCTTAGCGTCCCACTTCTCCTCCTCCTAAGGCGCTAGCGGCTGGCGCAGACAACTGAATTTGTGTTTTATTTGTCTCAGCACAGATGGTAATAGCTTTGTGTCAGTGAAACTTTAAGTTTCCTTTTTTTCCTTCTCTTAAATCGTCATCTCAGCAGCTTTTCCCTGCTTCCCAAAACCCTGTTTTTTTCCTTCCTTTGCGTAGTTTTCAGATTGCAACTTAAATCGTTTTCCCTCTTTATCTCCCACTCTCTTTCCTGCTCTATATTCTTTTTACATTCAGTGTGTTCCCCACGAGCACTCCGTTCCTCCAACTCTTTTAGCAAACGGTTCACCACTGCTTCCCTGTCACTCACCTTTTGTTTCAGTTGTTTAATTTCTCTGGTTTGTTCTTCTACCACTTTCTTATTTTGAACTGATTACCTTTGATAGGCTAACAGCCATATCGCCTTATACCATGACTCCTTTCCTAACGGACATTCTGTCCATTCCTTTGCTTCTTTTGCTTCCACATTTTGCCCTTGCTTATCCGCCATTGTTATAAAAAATGCTTTTTTCACTCAAGGTCCCTTCATGGTCACCAATCTGTAGGACTTTCTCCTACTACCGTTCGGACCTCAAGAATTATAAAGAAGCATAACAATGACAGATAAGTTTGTTATAAATAAAATGATCTTTATTCACACTACAGTTTATTAATTCATGCGTACATAGAAGCACCCTGGCAATGTATATGCCCACAGTTTATTAATTCATGCATACATGAAAGTACTCCTGGCAATGTATATGCACACAGTTTACTCCAGCAATTTATATGCTCTACAGTTTAGTACATAAAAGTGCCCCCAGCAATGTATATGCCCACAGTTTAATAAGTCAAATGTACATAAAAGTTCCCCAGCAATATATATGCTCTATGTCTGATTTTCATACATACACTTCTCCTCGGGTGATCAATCCGAATTGGTGGTAGGCTTCACGAGTCAACTGGCCATTCAAAACAGTTTCCTTTGTCCTTAGTTTTTGACTAATTCTCTTCTCTTTATAGTGTCTTCTGAATGGGCCCCCTCATATTTCTTCAGCTGCCTCCCTCTGATAGATCATTTTCAATTCCAACTTTCCCTGATTGGTGTTCCTTCTGCATGATACGCTCATGTCCCTGTGATGTGTGTGGGGGGCGGGACTTCCTCTTCATCCTGTGTTTCCCCTTCCTGTCCATGTGGTCTTACAAACAAAGGAACACGTGCTGACCTCCTCTATTTTGAATACGTCCGTTATCATCTCACAATTCGTTCGCAATTTCGATCTCCACACGGTAGCAGCGGTTTTATTCCATGTATAGCAGTTTACAAGCTGGCTCCTGAGCTATTCTTTCTCCTTGGCCTTGCTGCAGCCTGCTTATCCCCGATGCATTGCCCAGTGCAGACCCCTCTATTAAACTTGTCTCTAAAGATCACATATTGCCAGTATCTGAGGTGGATCCTGCAGGTGAGAGATGTAGTGACGCGGTTCTTTGCTCCTCCTCCTCTTCTCCCACCTCACTCTCACTGGGAGGCTCAGGGACAGGCTGGTCATCTAGTTGCTGATTCTCTGAAAGCATAAAGGCACAAGACTCGCGTTAAGGTGAGGGCAGGGGAGCAGGAATGGAGCAAGGAATGCAGACAATATCAAGAGCTGGAAAATGAGAAAGGGGGAAGTGGAATGAGAGAAGGAGAGGGGATGACCATACCGTTGTTGCCCCCAAGGGGGTCGATGTCGCCGACGGCCACGGCACCCACCACCTGCTGCCCAATGATTCTCATCACTTGCTCCTCAAGGTCTGAAAGCTGCTGGAGCTGCACATCACCCCTGCCTGTTCTCTGCTGCTCCCTCCTATTGTGGGCCATCTTTGCCTGCAAGAGAAATAAATGTGTGTGAGTCAGAGTCCAGCTTTGTGTTTAGGAGATATGCGTGCCATAGTTGAATAGTTGTAATTGTAGAAAAGGCATGAGATGTGAATGTGAGTTTGAGTAGGTGCAGATGCTTGGTGAGTGAGAGGTGGGGGTGTGGTGGTTTGTGCAGTGTGTACAGACTGAGGTTCAGATGCTGGTATGTAGGACCTGTTGTACTCACCTTGGCCACCCGAGTGAATTTCTTCTGGCACTGTGTCAGGCTGCGTACGAACACACTACTGGCCGAGACCTCCTGGGCCACTTCCCTCCACAATGCCCTGAAGACCTGGGGCAATGGCCTCCTTCCAGTGGCCGGGAACAGCACTGCCCTCCTTCGCTCCACTCCCGTGACCAATGCCTCCAATGCCTCATCCATGAAATGATGAGCTCTCTGCCTGGGCATGAGTGCAGCCATTACGATCAGGAGATTGAGTTGGTTGCAGGTCGCCTTCATAGCTAGCAATGCTGATGATAATAAGCATCTGCACAATGATGCAACTTCCCCTTTAAGAGCTGGAAGCAGCCATTGTGAATGATCATTACCGATTGCATTGCACCTGAAATTCATTATCGCTCTGCTGGTAGCGCCCTTGTAATAATAATAATAATAATAATAATAATTCAACTTTATTGTCATTGCACAAGTACATGAACAACGAAATGTGATCTTGCAAGCTCCCATGACTGGGAGAAGCAAAGCCGCTGCGTCGGTGCGCGCCGCCATTCCATTTCCACCATTCCTCCTGTCCCTACTGAGGTTATTAGTGCTTGATTTAGCACTCCAGGTCTTTCCTGCAGTGCTAACAGCCAATTTACTGAAACCTAACCATCATTAGCGCCTGGCGCTAATTTTTCAAAATTTAAAAAGTTAGTGCCCCAAATTTCTAGCCCTATATTTTTCCTCAACACTTGACCTTTCTACAGAGTTATGTCCATCCAAGCCTTGAATACTGTTCCCATATTTTGGGAGTCTCTTCCAGCACATGCCTACTCTTAACTTTCTTCCCTTGTTCATCCTACGGATCCAAATAAGTAGTCTACACATTCATCCTCCTCTCTGTGTCTCCACTGTATAGGAATCAAGACCCATTGTGCTAGCTTGTACTCTGACTCATTCGTTCCCACAACCTCAAAACTGTGGAACTCCTCACCTCCCTCAACATTTTTGTCCTCCTATAATCTTCAGGCTTTTAAAGCTAAAGCTTGGCAGTCATCTTTATCGCTACTTCCTGATTTACCTGGTCTTCTCTTTCATTTCTTTCAATCATTACGGTTTTCTTCACTGCCGACTGTGGTCCTTTACCTGGGTTTCTGAAGTTTAAAAACATAGCATCGTAAAGGGGGACTGGCTTCAGAAAAATCTATTTACCTTTTGTTATTTGTTTGCCTGACAGTGTAACATGGGCTGAAAGGCATCATCATATCAGTTGGAAGTGATATCATCATGATGAAAATAATGCACGCTTTTCTTTGTTTCACATCCTTTTCCTACTACCCACCCGCTGCAAAAATAAACACTTTCCAAGATAATAATGCCCCTTTAAGACTGACTCACTTGGTTGAGGTATGTTCATTCGAGGCAGGAGAGCGAATGTTCCAGAATTATCCTTCAAGAAGCCCCTGAAAGACATTTGATTGAGACCTGTGGTGTAAGAATATGAGCTGCTTGTAAATAATACATCAGTGGGATGGTCAAGTTAGTTTGGGACATCTGTGCCACAAGTACTATCGATTAAAGTGACAGCAGAGGAGGAGCAGAAGGAAGAAAGATGGGCTCACGGAGATACCTTTCCATATAGGTTCCAAGACACTTCCCCTGGGGGAGGGGCAGGAACTGACAGCTGTACTATAATGTGACAAGCTGCAAAAGAAAATTGATCTGTCAGCAAACTCGAAGCCGTGGGCTTCAAAAATACCAGACACTAAACAAAAGCACAAATGCTTTTAGTTCACATAAACTGTCCTTGATAATAGCTTGACTTTCAAAACTTTATTTGGGTCATTTGTGGAGAATGGAGATAACCATTACTTTGGAGAGGATGACAGGAACCCTTCAAGTCACAGGAGGTCCCAGTGCTGAGAATAAGGGCTACACATTAGTATTGGGCTAGATAGGTTTGGGATTACAGTAGAGTTTCTTTTTCTAGACAGGTCTAGGTAAGGGTTGTGGTGATTATTCTTGTTTTATAAGAAGCATTGTAATTGGTTGCCTGTTTTCCTGCCTTGAGATATATGCTGTAAACTTATTGGTAGTTGATGTCATGTGACCTGTGGTGGCCATCTTAAATTCAGTTCTCCACAGTTTTGGTTGAGACTGGGTGCTTAAGATGTGCTGCTGGTTTTTTAAGGTTAATAAAGCCTAGCTTTTGAAAGGCAAACTACTCTTCATTTCAATTTATTAACCTTTTGCTATAATGGAATGATATCTTCAACCGGAACGATTTAATGCTGACCCTAATTCTGCAGGAGTGGATGATCAATGGAAACATTGGTATCGTACATTTAAAAACTTTTTGGGTGTGTTGGATCAGCAATCTCTAAAGTTGGATATACTAATCAACTACATTGCTCCGGATGTGTACAAGTATATTTTGGACTGTGAAACTTATGAATTGGCTATTGCTATGTTGGAAATTTTTTTTGTTAAACCCAAAAATGAGGTATTTGCACGTCACCTTTTATCTGCCCGTAGGCAGCAGGCGGGAGAATCCTTGGATGCTTATTTACAGGCACTCCGGTGCCTTGGTGCTAACTGTAATTATAAGGCCGTGTCTGCAGAAGAATATAAGGAAGAGTCGGTACGGGATGCATTTATTAATGGATTACTGTCTAGATCAATTCGTCAGTGGTTATTAGAAAATAAGACCTTGGATCTCAAGAGTGCTTTTGAGCAAGCCTCTACATTGGATTTGGCTCAGAGAAGTTTGGATTCTTATGCTCTTTTTGATCGGCCTGCGACCGTGGTTTCGGCAGTTCCAGATGAAAAGGAATTATGTGGACTTAATAGGAGTGGTTTACTAGATTCTGAAACAGTTTCTACTTCGGCAGCTGTTGCCTCTAGGATTCAGAACTGTTATTTTTGCGGGAACAACCGGCACCCCCATCTGAAGTGCCCTGCCCGGGAGGCTGTGTGTAGTAAATGCGGCAAGGGAGGTCATTATGCACGTGTTTGCAAATCGGTTGCCTCCTCTGCGACCATTCAGCCTTTAGATAGGGCATTTATTGCATCAGTTTCTGCCGCCTTTGCCAATGGCCTAAACAAAGCTATAGTTATGGCCCAAGTTAATGGGTTAGAAGTGAAGGCCCTTATAGATACGGGCAGTACTGAGAGCTTTATAAGTCTTCAGTTTGTGAGGGAGAAGCGTTTGAAAATTTCGCCTCTTACCTATCAGGTGTGTATGGCTCAGACGACTCTCACCTCACAAGTAGCTGGTTGTTGCCTTGTGAAATTAATTCTCCTAGGTAATATGTATACTGATATATGCCTATCTGTTCTGCCTAATCTCTGTGCGGATATTTTGATTGGTCATGATGTGCTTCAATTACATGAGTCTCTCAGTCTTTCTTTTGGAGGAACTAAGCCACCTTTGTCTATTTGTGGATTAACTTCTTTATCCATTTCTCCATTATCACTTTTTTCCAATTTGATGCCGGACTGTAAGCCAATTGCTACCAAGTCAAGAAGGTATAGCAGTCAGGATAAAGAATTTATTAATTCTGAAGTTCAACGTCTTTTATCGGAAGGAATCATTGAACCTAGTTTTTCATCCTGGCGGGCACAGGTAGTTGTCACCACTAATGAGAGACATAAGAAGCGAATGGTGATAGACTACTCTCAAACTATTAACAGGTATACTCAATTAGATGCGTACCCCCTGCCTAAGATTGATGAGCTTATCAATAAAGTATCTCAATATAAGGTTTTTAGCACTATTGACCTAAAGAGTGCTTATCATCAGATTCCTATCGTTAAGAGGGACCAACCATATACGGCCTTTGAGGCTGGCGGAAAGCTGTATCAGTTTTGCCGAGTACCATTTGGTGTTACTAACGGTGTCGCCTGTTTTCAACGGGCAATGGATGCTTTTATAAGTGATAACTCTCTCTCTGACACCTTTTCATATTTAGATGACATCACGGTGTGTGGCAAATCAAGGGTGGAGCATGATTTTAATTTAGAAAGATTCCTTCAAGCTGCGGAAAAAGTTGGCTTAACTTTCAATAAAGAGAAGTGTATCTTTTCGACCACCGAGGTAAATTTACTGGGGTATATTATCTCGGGAAACAAGATTAAACCAGATCCAGAACGGCTGCGACCACTGATTGATTTACCTTGTCCTACTAATTCTAAGGCTTTGCAACGAGTTGTTGGACTGTTTTCTTATTATTCTAATTGGATTGCAAACTTCTCGCAGAAGATCCGGCCCCTTATTCGGGTTACGACATATCCTCTATCATGGGAGGCCAGGATGTGTTCTGATAATCTTAAAAAGGATAGCCTTGGAGCAGTTGTGCATTCTATTGATGAGCAGGTTCCCTTTGTGATTGAGACGGACGCTTCCGATTTTGCAATTGGGGCTACTCTGAACCAAAATGGAAGACCTGTGGCCTTTTACTCACGTACTCTGAACAATAGTGAGAAGAGACATTCATCAATAGAGAAAGAGGCGTACGCAATAGTAGAAGCACTGCGTAAATGGAGACATTATTTATCTGGGCGACATTTTACGTTAGTAACTGACCAAAAATCTGTGTCCTTCATGTTTGATGTCAAACATTTTGGAAAGATTAAGAATGATAAAATAATGAGGTGGAGGATTGAGTTGGCATTTTACCATTTCGATATAGTTTATCGTCCGGGGAAGGATAATGTTGCCGCTGATGCGCTGTCGAGGGCTTATTGTTCTGTGATTCACGGAGATACGCTTATTAATCTTCATAATGCTTTGTGCCATCCTGGTGTTACGAGGATGATACACTTCGTACGCAGTAAGAATTTGCCCTTTTCAGTTGAAGACGTCAAGCGGATGACTTCGTCATGCTCTGTCTGTGCTCGGTGTAAACTGAATTTCTTTAAGCCTCAACGAGCTCATCTTATAAAGGCTACTTCTCCCTTTGAACGTCTGAGCGTTGATTTTAAGGGGCCTCTTCCTTCAACGACTCAGAATCGATATATATTTACTGTTGTGGATGAGTTTTCAAGGTTCCCTTTTACTTTTCCTTGTGCAGATGTATCAGCTGCTACAGTTATCAAATGTCTGACTCAACTTTTTGTCATCTTTGGGATGCCTGCGTATATCCATTCGGATCAGGGAAGTTCTTTTATGTCTTCCCAGTTGAAGGAATACCTCCAGAGTCGGGGAATTTCTACTAGCAGAACTACCCCGTATAATCCCCAGGGTAATGGACAGTGCGAACGATACAATGGGGTGATCTGGAAGGCAGTTATGTTGGCTTTGACATCCCGGAACCTTAAGAATACACAGTGGGAAATGGTATTGCCTGATGCCCTGCATTCCATTAGATCATTGCTTTCAACGGCTACTAATGTGACTCCCCATGAAAGGCTCTTCAACTATCCGCGGAGATCCACTACGGGATATTCGGTACCTTCATGGCTTACTATGCAGGGACCTGTGCTGCTCCGACGCCATGTTAGACTGTCAAAGTATGATCCTTTAGTGGAGGAGGTGGAGCTATTGGAGGCAATTTCCCAATATGCTCACATTCGATTCCAAGATGGGAAAGAAAGTACGGTTTCAGTTAAAGACTTAGCTCCTTGTGGTGGCCAGCCCTCATCTGAGGATATTAACAATAGCCATAATTCAGATAATGTTGATGTCGTCACAGATACTACGAATATTTCCAATCCTATTGCAGACACTTACAATTCTCTTAGTCTGCCCCCGATGGATGTTCATGACCCTCCCAGTTTACCTTCTAATGGGACTTCTAATCCGGAAACTGTTGATAATCGGGATATTGATAGCCTCCCTGCAGAAGATATTTCTGTGTCTCCTGGTGTGGGAGGGCAAGGAACTTCACCAAGGTTAAGAAGGTCGACACGAACAAGATATCCAGTCGACCGATTAAAAATGGACTTTTAAAATAATTTGATAGTAAAATTTTAAAATTGTTGAAACATTATACATGTAGGCCTAGAAATTCAGTTGCGTTCGCCAGCCGTTAGCGCCATAAGAGGGGTAGATTTCGAGCACTAGGCACTTAGCGCCCGGGCGCAGGCCGATCTGCGCCTACGCCCAACTTCAGTTGACATTTAGCGCCGGCGCAAAGTGTTTGCGCCCGCTCAGCTGCGCGCGCAGCTTGTGGCATCATTTCGTCGTGCAACGCTGTTTGTGCACCCCAAACCGGAAATTCAGTGGCGCCCGCCCAATGTGGGCGTGGCGCTGTTAAGAACTGTGAAGTGGAATGCAGCAGAGGCCCTGCGGGCCTCGGGGAGCGCTAATTATAGGGCACTTAGACTGAACTATAAAGGCCAGCCATTTTGCTGCAATGACTTTAGTGCTTTGGATTTCTGGACAGAGACCAAGGAACAGACCTTACTGATTTGGGACAACATAGGAGAGGTATTTTTGGCTTCTGGCCAGAGCTTGGAAATTTGACTCATTGTGATTTCACTGTTTGCAAGTTTATTATGGGGGCTGCATGGGGTTCCAACCCTCAGTTCCAGCATTATGTGCGAAGGGCTCGCAGACGACGTGTGAGAGGGCCAGCCATGCCTAGACGCAGAGGGGCCATCAGGTGTCGGCAACGTAGGCCTTACCCACTCAGGGAATACCGGCAGCAGGTGTCCTATCTCACCATGACTGCCGCGCATTGTGTTAAGAGGCTGCGCTTCAGAAGGGAGGTGGTTGCAGAGATCTGCCAGCTGCTTCACAGAGATCTGCGTCCACAGCTGATGTGCAGGACGTCTCTGTCGGTGGAAGTGAAGGTCACGGTGGCTCTGAACTTTTATGCAAGCGGATCCTTCCAAGCCGCTGCTGGGGACATAGCAAACATCTCCCAGTTCGCCGTGCATCGCTGCATCCGGCAGGTCACCGATGCCCTTTTCGCAAGGAGACACCAATTCATCTCCTTCCCCATGACCCTAGAGAGGCAGGAGCAGCGTGCAGTCGGATTTGCCAGGATCGCCGACTTCCCCATGGTGCAGGGCGCCATTGACTGCACGCATGTGGCTATGCGGGTGATGCGCTATCAATTACTCATAAAAGACTGAGAGTTAGAAGAGTAACTAAAGGCTTTTATTAACAACAGAATGGAGGTCTGCCTCGCGTGGTCGACCGGTCCAGGATGCAAAGGGCTGGGGAGCAGTCACCTTTATACTAGGACCTGTGGGAGGAGTCAGCCGAGGCATGTCCAGGCATGTACACAGTGGAATACAAACAGTGGTTTACCACATTCACCCCTTGTTCAAAATTGAGTCCGGCGGGGTGAAGTGTATTAAAAGTTAGTGTATTGGAGTCTCTCCAGAGGTCTTGTCTGCCGCTGTGATCGGCGTGGCGACGGCAGGGGTAGTGAAGCTTCCGGCGTCGAGTCCAGTGTAGGCTGTGGCACAGGCGTGTCGTCCTCGTAGATGTCGAGCGGGTCGCGGGGCCCAGGCCTGCCGTCTGCTGGGGCTGGATATCGGATCGTGGGGGGGGGTGGTAGTGGGTAGTGGGTTACTGCGGCCCCCGAGGGTGCAAGGTCTCTTATGGAGACTGTGTCCTCCCGCCCGTCCGGGTATGCGATGTAAGCATACTGGGGGTTGGCGTGGAGGAGGTCGACCCTCTCGACCAGGGGGTCCATTTTTTGGGTCCTCACGTGTCTTCTCAGTAGGACCGGCCCTGGGGACGTCAGCCATGGCGGTAGCGATGTCCCCGATGTGGACTTCCTTGGGAAGACAAACATTTTCTCATGAGGGGTGGCGTTAGTGGTAGTGCAGAGCAGTGACCGAATAGAGTGGAGCGCATCGGGGAGCACATCCTGCCAGCGGGAGGTTGGAAGGCCCCTAGACTTTAAGGCTAGCAGGACGGCCTTCCAAACTGTCGCATTTTCTCTTTCCACCTGTCCATTCCCCCGGGGGTTGTAACTGGTGGTCCTGCTTGTGGCAATACCCCTAGTTAGCAGGTACTGACGGAGTTCGTCGCTCATAAACGATGAGCCCCGGTCGCTATGGATATAGCTGGGGAAGCCGAACAGGGTGAAGAGGTTGTTCAGACATTTAATGACCGTGGCACTGGTCATGTCCGGGCAGGGGAAGGCGAACGGGAAACGGGAGTACTCATCAATAATATTGAGGAAGTGCGCACTGCGGTCGGAGGAGGGGAGAGGCCCTTTAAAATCAACGCTCAGGCGCTCGAAGGGGCGAGTGGCTTTTATCAGGTGGGCCCTGTCTGGTCTATAAAAGTGCGGTTTGCACTCAGCGCAGACTTGGCAGTTCCTGGTCATGGTCCTGGCCTCCTCAATAGAGTAAGGCAGGTTGCGGGCCTTGATGAGGTGGAAGAACCTGGTGACCCCCGGGTGGCAGAGGTCATTGTGGAGGGCCCGCAGTCTATCGATCTGCGCGCTGGCGCAGGTGCCACGCGATAGCGCATCCGGGGGTTCATTTAGCTTCCCGGGCCGGTACAAGATCTCGTAGTTGTAGGTGGAAAGTTCGATTCTCCACCTCAAGATCTTGTCATTTTTGATTTTGCCCCTCTGCTTGTTGTTAAACATAAAAGCAACTGAACGCTGGTCAGTGAGCAGGGTAAATCGTTTTCCGGCCAGGTAGTGCCTCCAATGACGCACAGCCTCCACAATCGCCTGGGCCTCCTTCTCAACAGCGGAGTGTCTGGTCTCCGGGCCTTGGAGGGTTCGTGAAAAGAAGGCCATGGGTCTCCCCGCCTGATTGAGGGTAGCGGCCAGGGCAAAGTCGGACGCGTCGCTTTCCACCTGGAAGGGGATGGATTCGTCCACTGCGTGCATGGTGGCTTTGGCAATGTCCTCCTTGATACGGTGGAAGGCTAAGCGGGCCTCTGCCGTCAAGGGAAAAGAGGTGGACTTGATCAGCGGACGGGCCTTGTCCGCATACTAGGGGACCCACTGGGCGTAATAGGAGAAAAACCCTAGGCACCTCTTCAGGGCCTTGAGGCAGTGGGGCAGTGGGAGTTCCATAAGGGGACGCATCCGGTCGGGGTCGGGGCCGATGACTCCGTGTTCCACAACACAGCCAAGGATGGCGAGGCGGTTTGTGCGGAATATGCACTTCTCCTTGTTATATGTCAGGTTTAGGAGTTGGGCGATGCGGAGGAATTTTTCGAGGTTTGCGTCATGGTCCTGCAAGTCACGGCCGCAGATGGTCACATTGTCCAGATATGGGAAAGTGGCCTGCAACGCATTTTGATCTACCATCCGGTCCATCTCCCTTTGGAAGACGGAGACCCCGTTGGTGACGCCAAAGGGAACCCTAAGGAAGTGATAGAGGCGGCCGTTTGCCTCAAAGGCAGTGTACTGGCGGTCCTCAGGGCGGATGGGGAGCTGGTGGTACGCTGATTTCAGGTCAATGGTCGAGAAGACGCGGTACTGCGCGATCTGGTTGACCATATCAGCTATACGGGGGAGTGGGTAGGCGTCCAGCAGGGTGTAGCGATTTATTGTCTGGCTGTAGTCGATGACCAGGCGCTGCTTCTCGCCGGTCTTAACGACCACAACCTGGGCTCGCCAGGGGCTGGTGCTGCCCTCAATAATCCCTTCTTTCAGGAACCGCTCCACTTCGGTTTTAATGAAAACCCTGTCCCCGGCACTGTATCGCCTGCTCTTTGTGGCGATGGGCTTACAGTCGGGGGTGAGGTTAGCAAACAGTGGTGGGGGGGTGACTCTGAGTGTGGAGAGGTTGCACCTGGTGCGCGGCGGGCAATTTGGAAGCTGCTGGCTGCGGACTGTGAGTGGGGGTAGGGGTGCACCGTACGCCATCGTAACACTTTTAAGGTGGCACTGAAAATCTAACCCCAGCAGGACGGCAGCGCAGAGGTCAGGCAGGACCAGAAGTTTAAAATGATCGTACATGGTCCCGTCTAGTACGAGTGTCACCACGCAGTAGCCGCCGATGTCCGCCGACTGGGACTCGGAGGCCATAGAAATCCGCCGTTGCGCAGGCAGGACTGGGAGAGAGCAACGCCGCACCGTGTCGGGGTGGATGAAGCTCTCCGTGCTCCCAGAGTCAAAAAGGCAGATTGTATCATGACCATTTACCTTAATGTCCATTGTGGAACTGGCCAGTTGGTGCGGTCTCGCTTGGTCCAGTGTAACGGATGCCAGCGTAGGGGTCGGTGTGTCGCTGTGGGTATCAGATGAGGCGGTGTCGGGGGCTTGCTGCGTCCCGGCTGTCGTCCAAGATGGCGGCGTCCATGATCCCCATGTGGCTGGAGGCGTCCAAAATGGCTGCTGTACCGGTGATTCGCACATGGCCGGGGAGGTCCAAGATGGTGGCCCGCATGGCCCACACGCGGCGCTGCTGGGGTTCAGGGTGGCTTTGGCCCTGCAGACGCTAGCGTAGTGTCCCTTCTTCCCGCAGCCCGAGCAGATCGCGTTTTTCGCCGGGCAGCGCGCTCTGGGGTGTTTTGCCTGGCCACAGAAATAGCATTTCTGGCCTTGGGGCACTGCTGTCTGGCCTTGGGACACTGCTGCGGTAGTTGGGCCGTTGTTGGGGTGTGGCTGGGGTGGCACGGCACTATGAGGCGGTCCTACCGTGTCCCAGGCTGTCATTCCCCGCGGCGTCCACGGTGCAGAGGAGTAGGTATCCATGCCCTGGTAGGCTGCATCCAACGATAGTGCGAGTTCAGAGGCCTTGTTGAGGTCGAGGTTACTCTGCTCCAACAGTCGCTGTCGGGTGTAATTGGATCTGTGGCCCGCTACAAAAGCGTCCCGGATAAGTTCCTCTGTGTACACGGCGGCCTTTACATCCTTACAACCACAGGCCCGGCCAAGCACAGACAGTGCCTGAAGGTATTCCACAGTCGATTCCCCAGGTTGTTGTTTACGACTCCCCAGGAGGTGCCTGGCATACACTTCGTTCACTGGGCGTGTGTACTGGTCCTTGAGGAGCTTGATAGCGTCCGCGTACGAGGTCGCGCCTTGGATGACCGAGTACACTCGGTGGTTCACTTTGGAGGTCAGGACATCCAGTTTGTCCTCGTCCGATTTGATTGCTTCGGAGGCGGTCAGGAATTTTTCGAAACACTTAAGCCAGTGAGTAAACTTGGTGGATGAGTCCGCCTCCCGATGATCTAAGTCCAGGCATGCTGGTGTGAGGATCTTCTCCATTATAAAAATGTTGTTAATAAAATTGATGCGCTATCAATTACTCATAAAAGACTGAGAGTTAGAAGAGTAACTAAAGGCTTTTATTAACAACAGAATGGAGGTCTGCCTTGCGTGGTCGACCGGTCCAGGATACAAAGGGCTGGGGAGCAGTCACCTTTATACTAGGACCTGTGGGAGGAGTCAGCCGAGGCATGTCCAGGCATGTACACAGTGGAATACAAACAGGACAAACAGGAATACAAACAGTGGTTTACCACAGCGGGCACCTATCGACAATGCCAAGGATTACCGCAACCGGAAGGGCTACCATTCCCTCAATGTACAGCTGGTGTGTGACCACAGGCAGCGCATCCTAGCTGTCAATGCCCGCTTTCCAGGAAGCAGCCACGATGCATTTATCCTGCGCCAGACTACTGTGGCTGACATGTTCGAGGCACAGCCTCCACCAAGGGGATGGCTTATTGGGGACAAGGGCTACCCTTTGTGTACATGGCTCATGACCCCGCTCCGCGTGCCCAGGACCCCTGCTGAGGAGGCATTCAACGAAAGCCATCAAGCCACAAGGAACATCATAGAGCAAACGATTGGCGTCCTCAAGCAACGGTTCCGCTGCCTGGATCGTTCCGGCGGATCTCTACAGTATTCGCCGGATAGAGTCTCCCAGTTCGTTGTCGTTTGCTGCATGCTGCACAACCTGGCTATCCGCAGGACTCAGGCACTGCCACCTCACGTTGGACCACCACCTCAGGAGGACGAGCAGGGGGACCATGAGGAGGAGGAGGAGGAGGAGGAGTACCAGCCCAAGGAGGGAGCCACAAGGTCCAAGGGCCGTCCGCCGGCGGCTTATTGAACGACACTTCTAGGCCCCCTGTCAGGGAATGGCTTGTGGCAATGAACGCACCTGAATGCAGCCGCTCCGCAAGCCCTCAGCCGGTTAACGCAACAACCACTTGAAACATGACACCTGGACAAGCTGAATAAATAAAAAGCTTTATTAAACAAACTCAGGGCCCTTCCCACATGAAACAGAAAAACAGACAAGACCCCGAAAAAACAGTCAAAAACATATCTCACTCCCACAACCTGGGGAGGAATAACAAAACTTGTCCATCCAATTGGCCTTCATCCTCGGCCTAACCAAGACAAACCCCCCCATACAGAACACAAACACCCCCATATAAAAAAACAGTTGGCAACACACTCTACTTGGTGTGCCGAGAGGGCGAGTCCTTGTGCAGGCTTCTCCGGCCCCTGCCCGACCTGTTGCTCCGCCTCAACCTGGGCCCTGTGGGTGTTGCAAGGCTGGGGGAAGGCTCCTGAGGGGCACAATGCGTGATGGCAGATGCCCTTGGGGGTCGGCCTAGACGAGGTCCGGCCCTGGAGGGGCCGGCTGCTGACTGCTGCAGCTGTGGCTGGCCAGCATCAGTCTCTCCAGCAGCTCGTCGCACCTTGGCTGGGGGAGTGGCAGTGGCGGCTGCAGCAATGGGGGCAAGCTGGCTGATGCCAGGCGCTCGCTGGTCGCCAGAGACACTGGCACTCGGCCGGGCTGGCACTGCAGCAAGCGCAGCAATCTGGTGAAGGCCAGACCGGTGTGCTGCAGCAGGGCGGCGGGTGCCCTGGCGATGCGTCCGTGACACAGCGAGTGTGGCAGAAGTGAGTGCCCGAACTGCCCTGGTCTGTGCCCGCATCAGACCAGCCAGTGTCTGCACGGCACCACTCAGGAACTCTCGTCTCGCGTCCTGTGCTGCCGCGAGTTGGTCGACACCCCTGGCCTGTGAGTCCCCGAAATCGGCCACACTATGAGCCAGGGACTCAATGGCCTGAGGCAACTGTCCCACAACCCCCATGAACTCGGTGTGGCGCCGCGCCGAGTCCGCGGACATTTCATCAAGGAGGCGCACCTCCTGGGCGAGGACCGTCTCCGGACTGGAGGCCGGACTCTCCCTCTGGGGAGAAGGCCGCCGAGCTGCCCGACTCTTCCCGTGTGCCTGGACGCCACTGGGCCCAGCAACTGCCCTCCCCTGCAACACTTCCCCCCTCTGGGGAGAAGGCAGCCGTGCTGCCCGACCCTTCCCGTGTGCCTGGACGCCACTGGGCCCAGCAACTGCCCTCCCCTGCAACACTTCCCCCCTCTGGGGAGAAGGCAGCCGTGCTGCCCGACCCTTCCCGCGTGCCTGGACGCCACTGGGCCCAGGAGCTACACCCCCCTGCAACACTTCCCCCTGGCTCTCCTCCAGGCAAGACGTGTCCCCTCCATTGCCATCCCCTGGCGCGGATGAGGGTTCCCCCGATGTGCCGCCTTCCTCTTGGTCCTCGTCGTCCTCCTCTTCCGAGGGACTGGCACTTTCAGCTTCAGGGACCTCCTCCTCACCAGCTGAAAGCAGGAAGGCACAAGAGTAGCTTTAGAGTGAGGACAGGGCATCAGCGAGGGAGGCATGAGTGTTGGCATTATGCGCATTGGTGGGACAGTGGCAAAGGATGTAGATCTGAAGCGCAAGGGGAACGAGAGAGGTCCAAACGGTCATGTCCTTACCATTGGGGCCCAGCACAGGGTTGGCATCTCCAATAGCTACGGGGCCAACCACCCGGGCACGCATGAGTCGAGCCACGCGCTCCTCCAAGTCACTGAGCTCCTGGAACTGGACACGGCCTCCCCCGATGACAGTCCGGCTCTTCAGATTCTGCGCCAGCTTGGCCTGCAAGAGAAAGGACGGCCTCTAAGTACAGTGTGGTGCCCTGTTGTTGTGTGCACTGCCTCCCATGGTCGAATAGCTTGGCCAGTGTGGTGTCCTGTTGTTGTGTGCACTGCCTCCCATGGTTGAATAGCTTGACCAGTGTGGTGCCCTGTTGTTGTGTGCACTGCCTCCCATGGTCGAATAGCTTGGCCAGTGTGGTGCCCTGTTGTTGTGTGCACTGCCTCCCATGGTCGAATAGCTTGGCCAGTGTGGTGCCCTGTTGTTGTGTGCACTGCCTCCCATGGTCGAATAGCTTGACCAGTGTGTAAAGTGCAGAAAGTGCTATTGATGATCATGCCAGTGCCATAGCTGCGGGAGGAGGGCTGGCCATTAGGCCTTTGAGGTCCCTTTGCCCATAATGTGAGGTGCACATGCAAGGATGAGGAGGACACTGGAAAGGGTACTCACCCTGACCAACCGAGTGAGGTCGTTGTACTTCTTGCGGCATTGGTCACCAGTCCTGGGGACATCGCTGTTGGCTGAGACCCTCTGGGCGATTTCCCTCCAGGCTCTCCTGTACTGCCTCCTGGGAGCCGCCTTGCCACTGTCCGGGCACAAGATCTCTCTTTTCTTTTCCAAACCCCTAAGCAGCACCCTCAAAGCATGCTCTGAGAAGCGCTGCGCTCGTTCACGGGCCTTCTGCATGGCTTCAGGCGCTATTTGGGTCCACCAGCAGTGTTCAGGCCTAGCTGCAGGGCTCCACTATCCAGGGCGTGGCAGCAGACAAAGTCGACCCTTCCCCCTTTAAGAGCTGGCCGGCGTCAGGGTGTCTGCTGTCAATCAAAACATGACCGCACCTGCGCTGCGCCCAGCCTCGGGGTTATCAGTCTGCACCGCCGGCTTAGCGCCTAAAGATAGGAGTGCAACGCCAGTTTCAGCGCTCGCCCAAACTCCTTGGCCAAAGCTACTGAATATCGGCGAAGTGGCCTCCACTTTCCGGCGGGCGCTAACTTTAGCGCCCGCCCGACTTTACCGCCTCAAAAGTGGCTATACTGAATTTCTAGGCGGTATTGTTTTAGTCATAAATAACTAATTGTAAATTGTAAAGGCTACCTAGGTTGAAGTATGGTGAACGGATGAACGGACACCGCGCAACAATCACCAGGCAGGAGTGTTCCCTCCCAGTCGGGGAACACTTCAGCAGTCAAGGACATTCAGCCTCCGATCTTCGGGTAAGCATTCTCCAAGGTGGCCTTCGAGACACACGACAACGCAAAATCGTCGAGCAGAAACTGATAGCCAAGTTCCGCACCCATGAGGACGGCCTCAACAGAGATCTTGGGTTCATGTCACGCTATATGTAACCCCACCTGATGCAGGGTCATCCAGGCTCGAGTCGACATTGGCTTGTTCTCTCTACACGGATGCGGCCGGACCTGCTGTGATTTCCAGCCAAAAAAAAAAAAAAATAATGTTTTTTGTCTGTTTTTTTGTTTTTCATACAGACCCCAGCATCTGCAATATTTGACCCCTTGTGACCCCACCTCATTGTTCTTTGATGTAATGTTTCCCTGACTGACCTGTTTGGACACCATTCACACCTTTGACTGCTGTGATTATCTCTCTGCCGAGGTGTGATTAATGGCAGTTGGAAAGGTTACCTGTAAACATCTGACATGATTCTCTGACTGTATAAGCTGTGTCTTTATGCATTTCTCCACTTCACCTGAAGAAGGAGCAGCGCTCCGAAAGCTTGTGATTTCAAATAAAGCTGTTGGACTATAACCTGGTGTTGTGTGACTTTTTACATAGGTTGAAGTATATTTTAAAAGGAGGGGTGAATGTGGTGATTATTCTTGTTTTATAAGAAGCATTGTAATTGGTTGCCTGTTTTCCTGCCTTGAGATATATGCTGTAAACTTATTGGTAGTTGATGTCATGTGACCTGTGGTGGCCATCTTAAATTCAGTTCTCCACAGTTTTGGTTGAGACTGGGTGCTTAAGATGTGCTGCTGGATTTTTAAGGTTAATAAAGCCTAGCTTTTGAAAGGCAAACTACTCTTCATTTCAAGGGTCCAATGTCCATGGGGGTGATTTTGCCAGCCCTGGGAGGCGGGTATGGAGGCAGGACTGCCGGGAAAATGGAAGAATCTGGGTGCGGGTACCCATCCCTCCCCAACCCGCCTATGTGCCATCTTCCCAGGAGGTGGCTAACCGACCCATGCTGGGAGTCGCCTCCTCGAGGTGGGAAGGGGAATAGTGCCAATTAACTGCCTGTTAACAGGTAGTTAACAGGCAGTTTTTTGGATAATCCCTATTTTGCCACCTAAAGTGTGGGTTTCCCGACGGCTCCGAACCTCGCCAGGGTCAGCGAGGCGAGCCGTGGGTCTGCGGGGGTCGGAGGGGCCGAGATGTCCGGTGTGCAGGTGAGTGTGTGAGGTGAGTGTTGAATGTTTCAAAATCTTTACTTACCTTTGCTTCTTCCTCCAGGCTTCAACCCTTCAGGTCTCGGGAGTCCCTCATGTCACCGGCAGAGAAAGCAGAATGGCCGCTGCATTCTCAAATGCATCAGCCTTCTGCTTTCTGCTCAGGAAGGCTTTCTAATTGAGTCTTGAGTAAAGACTCAACTTCGAAGACAGATTGTCAGTGTTTGGCAGCTTCACAGAGCCGTCAAATGCTGACATTTCATCTGTCAAAAGCTCTTGACAGATGAAACGTCACTTGCTGATGTCACCAGTAACCGGCTTTCTCTTAATTGGCCTGTTAAGCCCGCTGGGCGGGCGGGCTTAACAAGATCAATCAAGGGAAAATAGCGTGGATTGGCCAGAAGTCGATGGAGGCGGGACTGAAACCCGACAAGTGGGAGTCCCGCCTCCAAAAGCTGCCCATTGGCAAAATCACCCCCCATCGTGCAGGACACCAGCAAGGTTAAAGAGAGTAGCAATTAGATGGTGACAAGATTATGGTTTCAAAGCCTAAAGATTGTAGAAGAGAAGACTGAGGCATAAGGGGAAGAGTGAGTTAGGCTAGGAGACTGTGTAATCAGTCTTAATTTCAAGATAATAAGATGAAGATAAAATCTGCAATTAGAGCAGGTCTCACATGAACTGTGGAGTTGAGGACAAGGTAGAAGGTGCTGTTAGGTTAAATATATTAAACACTCAGTAAGTATTACAGTAAGTGTAATTTGAGATGATAGGTTTATTGGTTTAGGATAGGAACTAGAGTTAGGATAAGTGTTAAAGGGTGATGTTAAACTGGGGTTAGATTAGGTGTTAAGGATGATGTGTAAGTGGGTTTAGGTTAGTGTAATGGATGATGTGTATATGGCATTAGGTTAAGTGTTAAGGATGGGGATAGGTTAAATGTTAAGGCTACATTAAATATGTAGGTTGGGGTAAGTGTTACGGGTGATGTTTGAATGTATAAATGCCATTAGGAGTTAAGGGTAATGAGTAAATGGGTCGGGTTATGTTAAGTATTAAGGCTACAGTAAACATGCAAGTTAGGGTAAGTGTTACGGGTCCGTCACAGGCATGATGGGCCGAATGCCCCCTTTCTGTGCTGTATCATTTACTATATATGAATGTGCAAATGGCATTTTGTATTAAGGGTACTGAGTAAATGGGTTGGGTTACATTAAGTGTTGAGGCTACAGTAAACGCTGGGTTTAAGTATTAATGATAAATATGGAATTGAAATAAAAAATTGTTTATCAGGCTAGGGCAATAGTTGAGGTCAGGGTAGTTAAGGATAAGGTAAAGGCTGGTGGCTGTTATTACTTTGCAACAAAGGATGGAATTCATGTAAGTATTAATGCTGGAAATAGGTGTTAAAGTAGCTGTTGAACTAGGTGGTAAAATTAGAGTGAATTCCTGGATTAGAGTAGCTGTTTAGGCTGGTAGAGTAGGATAGGGTAAAGATGGGGTTAAGCTAACTGCCAAAACTATTGTTAAGGGTGCAGTCTTAGCTATTCGGGCTGGGTTTAGGGCAACTCTTGAGGGTGGGGCAGGATGGGTGTTGGGAATAGGATAATTGGGTTTACAGTTTAGGATTTTTATTAGGATTAGAATTTTAATTTAATTCAAAGCTAGGAATGGAAAAGAAAAGCCAGTGTTGTTGCTCCTGATTGCTACCCTGTTACTGCTGCTGGAGCATGCATGTACATGGACAATGGGCAGAGACAGCACAGGACTCAGATATGGTATCAACCAAGCTGTCAACAGGCACTGTCTATATTGACACAGAAAGAATGGCCACTTGGGCAAGATACTGATGGGTGGCCTACACCATCATAAGAACAACAACAGCAACAATTTGCATTTATATGATACCTGGGATGGCAGGAATGACGTATGAGGAGAGATTGTGTCGATTGGGCTTATACTCACTGGAGTTTAGAAGATTGAGAGGGGATCTCATCGAAACTTATAAAATTCTGTCAGGCCTGGACAGACTAGATGCAGGAAGGATGTTTATGATGGCCGGGGAGTCCAGAACCAGAGGTCATAGTCTAAGGATAAGGGGTAGGCCATTTAGGACTGAAATGAGGAGGAATTTCTTCACCCAGAGAGTGGTGAACCTGTGGAATTCTCTGCCACAGAGGGCGGTGGAGGCCAGTTCATTAAATATATTCAAAAAAGAGTTGGATGTATTTCTTAAGGCTAAAGGGATCAAGGGATATGGGGAGAAGGCAGGGACAGGGTACTGAATTTGGATGATCAGCCATGATCTCATTGAATGGCGGAGCAGGCTCGAAGGGCCGGATGGCCCACTCCTGCTCCTATCTTCTATGTTTCTATGTTTCTATATAGCGCCTTTAATGTCGTAAAACATCCCCAGGCGCTTCACAGGAGCATAATCAGACAAAAATTGACACTGAGCCAAAGAAGGAGACATTAGGAGAGATGACAAGGAGGTAGGTTTTAAGCAGTGTTTTAAAGGACGAGAGAGGTGTAGAGAGGAGAAGAAGTTTGGGAGGGAATTCCAGAGCTTAGGGTCTAGACAGCTGAAGGCATGGCCACCAATGGTGTGGCGAAGGACGTGGGGGATGCTCTAGAGGCCAAAGTTGGAGGAGTGCAGTGTTCTCAGAGGGTTGTAGGGCTGGAGGAGGTTACAAAGATAGGTCAGTGCCTTCAGGAGAGATGGGGAAAAATATGGTGGAAGTGGGAAATAAAGTTAAATACATCTTAGAAAAATGTATATTTGTGACAGATTGAGTCATTTTAAGGATGGAGCATTTGGGCAGAAGTAATTTTTTACATTCATGTTTTTCAAGTTCCCTTTGTGTAATATTTTTGTTTGGCTTGTTGGGGTTGTCATTTTAACTCTTGTGAAGCAGTACATGACTATTGCACCTTCAAGTCTACTTATTGTTAAATTTATTGTCATCTACAAACTATATATTTCTAAATGGTCAGGGTGCATGTATCTACTTGTGTAGATTCCACATATCTAGATGAGTCATGATAGATGTTGAATCACACAGCTTGCATATATACATAGGCACAAGTATATATAGATAGGTGAGCAGGCTTAGACAGTACTACAACACACATGATTGAGAGCTCTGTTTAGCAGGTGAGGTGAATGCAGGCTGAATGGGGGAGACAGTATTTGGCATGGTCCTGCAAGGTCTCTTTTTAAGAACAGTTGGAATTTAAAGGCATGTTGTAGGTTTTCTGAATTAAAGAAAGGAAAGAATTTTCACGACCTCAAAGTTCCAAAGCACTATAAAGCCAGTTAAGTACTTTTGAAGTGCAGCCACTGTTGTAATATAGGAAATGCAGCTGCTAATTGCACACAGCAAGCTCCCGTAAACAGCAATGAGATAATGACCTCAATCTGTTTTTTAGTAACCTTGGGTGATGGATAAATGTTGGCCAGGACATAGGTAGAACTCACCTTCTTCTTTGGATAGTGCTGGGGGACCTTTTACATCCACCTGAGACGGCAGACAGGGTATTAGTTTAATCGAAAGACGGCACCGCTCCCTCAGTACTGCACTGAAGCGTCAGCCTAGAATGTGTGCTCAAGTCTCTGGAGTGGGGCTTGAGCCCACAAGGTCTGACTCAGAGGCAAGAGTGCTATCTCTGTGCCAAGGCTCAGCACTCCCAGTGCTGAGATTGCTGAATTGGGGACGCTGCGGAATATCAGGTGCAGAGGTTAGTGTGCCCTTATCGTGGCCTGCCCAATTTGCGTCCATTAAAATTTTTACACAGGCTGCAATTGTTGCATGTCATTTCTGAAAGCAGGGGGACCCTTGAAAGTCATCAAAGAATATCATAGTGCTTTACCTTCATTTAAAACATTTTAAAATTTCTGCTCTCAAGACGCAGTGCAACAAATGTAGCACATGAGGAAGCTTCAGCTGCTCTCACAGGTGTTACTCCTTTGAGCTGACGGTGCAACCTTTGGTGTGAGAATGGCTTTGCTCATCCCCTTTATCACCATCTCACATACCGATGGCTAAATTAGTGCCAATCAATGTCCACTTTGGCTGATGCTCCAGTGCAATACCGAGGGACTTGTTGGAGGTACTATCCATCAAATGAGACGTTAATTAAAAGCACCATCTGCCTGTTTGGATGGATGTTAAAGTTTCCATGATACTGTTGGAAGAAGATTAGGGAGGTCACCTGGTGTCCTGGCCAACATTCCTCCCTAAGCCAACAGCAGCAAATTTGGATTATCTGGTCAATTATCGCATTTGTGTTTGTGGGACTTTGCTATGAGCAGAATATCCGCAGTCATTTCCACTCCAAAAGTGATTCATGGTCTGAAGCACTTTGAGATACTTTGTTGAGATAAGGTGCTATATAAATGCAAGTATTATTTTATTCAATTTAAATTACATTTTCTTTATGGAGAGGGGAGTGAGAGGGATTCACAGAGATGGTCCGCTGCTCATTTCACTGAGGACCCTTACCCCACCTGTCCTGTAACAATATCTAGACATGGAGGGGAGAAGTGAGAGACTTTCTAAGCCCCTGTACCACATAGACTAGATTTAAACCCAGTTCTCCGAGGTGAGAAGAATTTATTCACAATGACGCTTATAGCCTCCAAAGATGTTATTCTCTTAACATGAAGGGACTGTAATGCTGACAAATCATTGTTGGAACCACTTTCAGTGGAATGAAGTGAATTTTTTTTGTGTGCAGTTCTGTGGTAATGATTTGAAATCCTTCAGAAGCCCATGTCTGTGACAGTGAACTAATCCAGCAGAAGAGGTTTTGAGTGGCTCTTTCCGCACATCCCTGAGAGCCGACAGTGAAAATATTTGTCTAAGTGAGTAGTCTGCAATGTTCCTTTTTGAAGTGTAATTGTGTTGGCAGGCATGGGTGCTCTGCTCTATTCAGAGCTGTTAGTGCCTTTTTACCAGCCTTGCCTCTTCTAATCCAATCTTCATTCTCTTCTCCCTTCCTCTTTCCCTCCCACTTTCCTTGAATGTCTTTAACAGCGTAACCAGCTTGTGAATCAGGTTTAATATTTCCTCTTGTCTCTCCGCCACTCAACCCTGAGCCTGAAGAGCGCTGACAGAGTCGACCTATTTACCTGTCTGTCTGTCAGCATCGCTCTGGAGCTGTAAAGAATAAAAGACAGAAACCCACAGGAAAATGTGGACATTGACATTCGCACTTGTACCTTGGGTCAGAAGACCATCCCCACAGAAACACTGACCCTAAAAGCAATTCACAACTCTCTAACTCCAACAATATTAACTTAAACATGGTGGGAACATATTTTAAGAGGCAATGGGGGTAATTCTGACTGGACGATATCGAGTCAGTCGTCTGTGATACCCCATATGGTTGGACAGCCTCTGCCAATAATTGGTTAAGCTCTTACATGAAGAATGGGTATGAGGTATCAGATGGTATCCAATGCTATAGAAGCATGGCCCAGTATGAGGCAAAAGGAGGAGAAGGAGTGCAGCGAAGATTCACCAGGCTGATACCTGGGATGGCAGGAATGACTTATGAGGAGAGATTGTGTCGATTGGGCTTATACTCACTGGAGTTTAGAAGATTGAGAGGGGATCTCATCGAAACCTATAAAATTCTGTCAGGCCTGGACAGACTAGATGCAGGAAGGATGTTTCTGATGGCCAGGGAGTCCAGAACCAGGGGTCATAGTCTAAGGATAAGGGGTAGGCCATTTAGGACTGAAATGAGGAGGAATTTCTTCACCCAGAGAGTGGTGAACCTGTGGAATTCTCTGCCACAGAGGGCGGTGGAGGCCAGTTCATTAAATATATTCAAGAAAGAGTTGGATATATTTCTTAAGGCTAAAGGGATCAAGGGATATGGGGAGAAGGCAGGGACAGGGTACTGAATTTGGAAGATCAGCCATGATCTCATTGAATGGCGGAGCAGGCTCAAAGGGCCGAATGGCCTACTCCTGCTCCTATCTTCTATGTTTCTATGAAGGAGGCCATTTGGCCCATCGTGCCTGTGCTCGCTCATTGAAAGAGCTATCCAATTATTCCCACTCCCCTGCCCTTTCCACATAGCCTTGCAAATTTTTCTCCTTCAAGTATTCATTCAATTCCCTTTTTGAAAGTTATGATTGAACCTGCTTCCATCATCCTTTCAGGCAATGCATTCCAGATCATTACAACTCGCTGTGGGAAAAAAAATCTTATCTCACCTCTGGTTCTTTTGCCAATTACCTTAAATTTCTGTCCTCTGGTTACAGGTCCTTCTGCCACTGGAAAAAGTTTGTCTTTATTTACTCAATCAAAATCCTTCATGATTGTGAAAGTCTTTATTAAATCTCCTCTTAACCTTCTTTGCTCGAAGGAGAACAACTTCCTGTCTCTCAGAAATCATACTACCCTTATCAACGAGCTCAATCAAGTTCATCACACACGATTTGCCATTGACAAATCCAGGTTGGCTTTCATTTATTAACCCATATTTTTGCAAGTGACAATTAATTCTGTCTCGGATCATTGTCTCTAAAAGGTTCCCCATCTCCGGTGTTAGGCTGACTGGCCTGTAGATGTCGGGTTTATCCCTCTCCACTTTTTTGAACAGGGGTGTAACATTTGCAATCCTCCAGTCTGTTAGATCCGTGATTCTGAGAGTATGATGTTTTTCAATAACCACACGGATGCTGTAACTTAACAATCAACAGGTATTTACTGGAGTAGGGTAGTCTCAAGACTGGGGGTACAGAGGCATGCTCAAGGCTTATATACAGGTGTGGTCACTGCCGGTACTACAGTATACAGGAGCTGTAAAAGTAGTTCCCTCTTAAAGGTACATACACTACAATTCCTCTCCTTTTAGATTAGCAGTACCCATAATATTCAAATAACAATTAACACTTTAACATGTACATTAAACAACAATAGTCCATTTATAGATTCAGTCTTTGGGGCGGCTTCCTGATCCTTTCAGGATAGCGCCTTTCCTGAGGTTCTTGTTCTTGGTGCGGAGGCGATTCTGGCCCCTTTTCGTCGGTTAGTTCATCGGTTTCCACTGCTACTGGTTCGGAGGTAGATGCTACCGGTATGTCGGGTTCATCCCCAGGTACGCGACTCTTGGGGTTGACTCGTTCCTGTGACGCTAAGATCTGATCAACGTGGCGTCTCACAATGTTCTCCCCGACATCCACTGTGTACATTAATGGCCCCTGCCTTGTGCATATCGTTCCGGGTTGCCATTTCTCTGTTCGGTAGTCACGGGCCAAGACTGGTTGTCCTACGTTGAAGCTCCTTGTCGGCTTCTCATTGATGTGCTGGAATTGTCTATCCTCAACATTTCTTCGCACATTTGGTCTGAGCAAGTCCAGACGAGATCTTAACCTTCGGTTAAAGAACATCGTGGCCGGGGTCTGGTTGGTAACTGTTAGATCGGGTAATTCATTTCAGTGGACCACACTAATCTGAGGTCAACACACTAAAATAAAAGTTTGCGATTCCGGTGGTAAGTTTTAAATAGTCGATTTATTGCATCACTTGATTTACACTGTTTGACTTCCTTCATCCGACTAACATCATATTCAAAATGGCTGGTTTTTATACAGCAGCAGATGTACCCACCCCCTTTATTACCATTGGCTCAGCAGCATGCATGCAGAGCTATGGTTGGTTCAACTACATCACACTGATTGGATCTCTGGTACATCAATCATTCCTTTGTTCTCTGTTTAAGCTAAATCAGCACTTTCAGTATTAAGCTTAGATCAGCACTTTCATTGTTCTCAGTTTTTAAGCTAAATCATATTAAAATCTATGTTATTAAAATATTATATTCCCTAACACTCCCCCCTTTGATTCTTTCAAAAATTGAATCATAAAAATAAAGAGTCAGATTAAAAATATAATCAATCATTGCTGTGTTTTGCCACTGTCCGGATCAGTGGCTCTGCACAAATTTACATCAATCAGGATTTTATGTGGCCACAGTAAAAGCCTGGTTTTAATAAGTTAATTGATTTCATGGTCTTAAATTAATTAGTGCATCTTAAAAAGTGGGAGGAGCTCCCCTCAGCTTATGGCTTTGGCTTTGAAAAATATATCAGGTAAAAATTAAAAAGTAAAAAGGTACAAAACAATCTAGCAACTAAACATAACATGCCCCTTTAAGATGTAAAAATGGTCTGCGGCGACCTGCAAGGCGTCTTGCCCGTGGGGCAGCAGCCGCCTGGTGGCAAGCACATTTAATCAACAGAAACACACAATTTGATCCCCATCCTATTGTACAAGGCCTCCCTTATCTTTCTGAGGAGTGTTTTGTCAAGATTCTTCAAGGGCATTTTATGGCTTCATGGCTCCTTGTTATCTAGCAGGTGCTATCCTCCCTGTTTCCTTGCATTTTACCATTCCGTTATCATTTCTATTTGTCTTTTGATGCTTGATATTCGACCTTGCTGGCATTTATGCTATCTTTTTCCGCTTGCCTGTTGTCAGTCCCTGGTCTAAGAATTAAAACCCATCTTTGAATCTAACAGCTATTTCTTACAATTCCCTTCTTTGAGAAGGAAATATCCTTATTGACTTCTCACAATCAGCTCTTGACTAATCTAGCTAGCTCTTATTGCTCTCTTAACTTGGGCATTAGTAGGGAGTCTTAAAGATTTCTCCCTTCCTTACAGTCCATTCCTTTGAGGGGGAGGAGCAACCTCTGACCCCTTACTCAATTCACTGTTCCGGTGTTCCAATTCTGCCCCGCCTGGGATATCCTCTGTTTCTTCTATCTTTCCTGATGTTACCCCGCCTGGGGTCTCCTCTACATTACTTCGGATCTTCTCTTTCGGTGTGCTCAATTAATTTGTTAGTGCTTGTCAGTCATGGGCATGAGTACCCAATTGGCTTATGTATCAAAGTCTTACTACACACATTACATATATCAAATACACTATCATTACAAGTTGGATAGCTACCAGAGCATGTGAAATAATACGAACCTAAGGGTGTGCTGATGTATTAAGCCCAATATCCCACCAATGTGAGTTGTCCCCTATGCTGTCAATTTCAATATCTATTCTTGAGTTGTCTTGCTCCAAAACATAAAAATGCTTTAGGGAGGCGTTCAGTCGCATCATGAGCTCACTGAAACCCATAAACAACAGGGGAATGTCGTATCCGAGTATTTGAATTGTGCCACATAATTGTGTAGCTCATACTTAAAAACCTGTTGGTTGATGGGACAGGTCCTGTTAGACCCGTAAAGCATGGTAATTGCAGTAGTAGTGACACAGGAGGCACCACTAAAACCACCTCATACTGGATTCGTACCGGTTTTTCCCACGCTCTGTTACCTACAAAACACAATTATTACAGTCACAGTTAAATTCAGTCTTACAATCATTTCAAGCGACATTACAATTTAACATCTAATCAACAAATCATGGATTTAAAAGATTCTCCAGATCTCTTTTACTCGTATCCATCTTGTGGATAATTCTTACTAAACATGATTTCTCCTTGGTCCTCAATTGTCCCAATCCAGATTCCATGTAACTCTCCACTTCAACTTCAATTTCAATCCCTCTAACAGGTACCAGTGTGTTTAACTCTATTCTGATTGTTTCATCAATTAGATAGTTTCTCGATGGAGTATGTGTCAATGCTTTTAAAGTTGTCTCGCTCTCCTGAGCCACATTAACCATTTCATGTTTTGCTGTTGTCAAGTAACTGAGCATGTCTGAGACCCGTTCTTCAGTGCAAATTCACCATGCATTCCTGGATGGTAATTACTTCATACGTAACAAATCACATTTGCACACTCATACCGGTATCTCACTATCATGCCACCCATGCCATCCGATACAAGCCTTTCTCGGGCTTTCAGGTATCTTATCGAAAGATTGTAGTCGTCTAATGGCTGAATACTTCTTCAAGGCCTTACTTGCTGCCATTTAAGCTTTGACCTGAGCTCTTGGCCCTCTGCCTGTAATCTGGCCACTTCAGCCTGCTTGATTTCAAGCTGGTTTTTAGCAGTAACTAGCTCTACATTAATCTCTTCCATTTCTTTCTCCTGAAGTGCTCTTTCCTGTAGTTGTGCTTTCACTAATGCGGTTTTCTCAGCTATTAGGCTCTCTAAAAGCATAATCTGTTGCTTAAAGTTATTCTCAAGATTCAACTTTTCTTTTTCCACGGTCTCTATTGCCTGACTTTTCTCAATGTTTTCCGAAAACTGCTTTAACCTGTCAACTTTTTCAAGTAAAGCATCTTCCTTCTCAGCTAGAAGGGAGGCAAGAGAATTTTCATTCTGCTTTGACTTCATTAATTTATTCTCCAAGTCTGAAACCAGTTTTTCCTTGGTCTGGCAATCTACCTGGAGATTTAGTAAGCGGTCATTCAAATTATTTTCTTCTTGTTTCAGATCATCGAGTTCAGGCTGATTTTTTTTTCAGTTTTGTTTCTGCTCTTTTAAACTGCCTGAGAGCATTTTGCAAGCTCTCATTCAGTAGTGTAATTCTCCTGTTTCAATCTTACACTCTCAATCACTTTCCTTTAATTACATGTGGGATATATGTGCATTCTGTCCTTCACTACCCCAATATTCTGTATTCGGTACACCTCTCGTCCTTGGGCTTGGGGTGCCATTACGGTATTACTAATATCTAGCACTACCAGTACAAGTTAAATTAAGAAACTTAAATTTAATAATGTCCCATATCTTTAAATTTCATACTAAAGTTGTTGCTTGGTGAACTTAAACAGCTGTCAGTGGAAAGGGTTAACTCCTTTGCAGGTTTTTAAGAAGGTGGAGCAAAACATTATCAGGCGTAATTGCGTCACTTCACGTAAATTAAAAAAAACTTTCCTGATCGAAAAAGACAGTTGTGTTTTCACACTTTAACTAAACACGAACAGAACAGATAAAACAAAACAAAATAGCACATTCTTGCAGAAAACAGTAAATTACATCATATTTCTTATTGTCCTTGCTTCAGATGTCTTTCCAAAATACTGTAAAAACATAACTGGGGAAAATTATTTTTTCACATTTAAACAAATCAAATCAAACTGCTTTAAAAGATTTCACCATAGCAACCGCGACTCCAAGGTTAAATCTTAGACTGAAACTTAATGTAACCTTGTACAGTTTGCACTTCAAGTACAAAAATCTATCGCAATCTTTTGTTAAGCAAACTTTTTGTTGCTCTTCTCAGTTTTTACACACCAGCTTAACTTAAATTATTTCAAAGGTTTTTTTTTTCAATTCTTGGGGCACAATCTTATTCGCACATTCTTAAAACTTCCAAAATCCAAGACAAGACAAACGATTTAAACGCTTTTAACACAGAGAAGTGGGTGGAGCTAAAGCACACATAACAGAATCTTTCTTTTAAAGAACATCTAATCAGACAAAAGAAATACTGTAACTTCTTAAACATTCATAGTCATTTTTCAAGGTTCCTTTCACTCAGCAAATCTTGTGTTTTATTTGTCTCAGCACAGATGTTAATAACTTCCATGTCAATAAAACTTTAAGTTTCTCTTTTTTTCCTCTTTTTCCATCGGCGTCTCAGCATTTCCTGGCTTTCCAAATCCCTGTTTTTTTTCTTCCTTTGCTGAGTTTTCAGATTGGTTAGCCTGCAAATTAGATCTTTTTCCTTCTTTATTTCTCCTGTGTTCAGCCCCGAGTTTTCCAACCAGTTATCTCTAAATCGCCCGTCGTACTCTAACACTTCCTCCGTCCCTTTCTGTTGACAGGCTATGATCTTTCCCCAATCCGTTTTTGCAGGGCTAATCACTTGTAACCACTGTTGGATCGCAGCCCATCCGGCATCTAATTCTTGCTCATCATTTCCCAGGCCAGTCTTTACTTTGCTGTGTAACTTATTTCACTCTCTCCTGGGTATCATTACAATCAGAATTTGGACTCCGTCACACGGGGGGAGTTGGTACTTCACCCTTTCTTCCCCATCTTCTTTCTTCTCATACTCCTTTTCTACTCTTTTCCTTTTCTGTCTCAATGGGACCAAATAGGGTCCTGTTTTCTCTTCTTCACTTTCACTGACATTACTAGAGGATCCCGAGTCAGTCTCTTGACCTGCTTCTTGTCTTTGTCTCCCACGACCTTCCCCCTTTATTTCATTTAGATCTGGGTAACCCTTCCAGGTCCCGACACATTTTCCCTTTTCTTCAACTACAGGGACTATCGGTTGTTTATCCAATTGTTTTTTACAGTCCTTAACTTCATCTTTAAGTTTTTAACTTCCACTTTTGACTTTTCAAGCTCATTTGTTTTCTTTTTCAATTGTTCATAAATCGCATCTTTCTGCTCTTTTGCATTGGTCAAGTCGTGATCATGTTGGGAGTTTGTCTTACTCTCATTTCACCGTCGGATCTGACTCATAACTGCCATGGACCATCTGATCCATCTTTTATCTTTCATACGGGTCATTTTTCCCCAGACCCTCTTTATGCCATCCAAAGACCACTGTTCAGAGGAGGTACTGTACTTTTGTTCGATTTCGAACCAGGTTTTAGGTAAGTCCAACTGTAATTCTATATAATCTTTCAACTCCTACAGAATTTCATCTTCTGAAATCTCAGGTGGGGCACGCCCACCCTTAATAGTTGTAGGTTTATCGAGTGGTGCCATAATATCGATTTCTTTACTTGGGGGTCTCGAGTCGTAGGCTTTTCAGCCGAGTCAGTAAGTTAGAGCTCTATATTGGAACTTGAGCCATCTTACCACCCGGAGGGTTCGCTACCCGGGAGGTTTGCGGAGTTGCGTGGAGGGGAGATGACTAGACAACCAACCGAGGACTTTTATAATGAGGAGTCCTTACCTCCAATATAGCTCTGGTGACTTAGATTCAGTCTCTTCCTTCAGCAACCCTGCTCGCAGCGCCAAATTGTTAGATCGGGTAATTAATTTCAGTGGACCACACTGATCTGAGGTCAACACACTAAAATAAAAGTTTGTGAGTCCGGTGGTAAGTTTTAAATAGTCGATTTATTGCATCACTTGATTTACACTGTTTGACTTCCTTCATCCGACTAACATCATATTCAAAATGGCTGGTTTTTATACAGCAGCAGATGTACCCACCCCCTTTATTACCATTGGCTCAGCAGCATGCATGCAGAGCTATGGTTGGTTCAACTACATCACACTGATTGGATCTCTGGTACGTCAATCATTCCTTTGTTCTCTGTTTAAGCTAAATCAGCACTTTCAGTATTAAGCTTAGATCAGCACTTTCATTGTTCTCAGTTTTTAAGCTAAATCATATTAAAATCTATGTTATTAAAATATTATATTCCCTAACAGTAACTGCATGTGTCGCGTTTCGGTAGGCTAATAAGAAATTGTCCACCTTATGCTGTAGTGGAATATCATCGTCGCACATGGCCTTTATCGCCTTCTTAAAGGTTTGTACGAACCTCTCAGCCAATCCATTTGTGGCTGGATGATACGGGGCAGATGTGTAATGCCTTTCCCCATTCCTTCTCATAAATTTTCGAAAATCTTCGGACACAAACTGTGGTCCATTATCAGAGCCAATCTGCTCTGGCAAGCCGTTCCTGGCAAATATGGTCCGTAGGACTGCAATCATTTTCTGTGTAGTGGTTGAGGACATTTTTATCACCTCAGGCCATTTCGAATGAGCATCCACTGATATTAAGAACATTGAGTCCATGAATGGACCAGCGAAATCAATATGCACCCGTTGCCATGGAGAGAAGGGCCACTCCCATGGGTGTAGAGGGGCATGCGGTGGTGCATTTTGGACCTTCTGGCATCCTGAGCAGCTCTTGGTTAGGTCTTCAATTTGTTGATCGATTCCCAGCCACCACACATAAGCCCTAGCAAGGCTTTTCATTTTCACTCCCCCCAGATGACCTTCATGAAGCTCATTTAGCACTCTCTCCCTTAACTTGGGTGGAATCACCACTCTGGATCCACACATCACTGTCCCCTGGCATACTGACAGCTGTTCTCTTCTGGATGAGAATGCCAGCAACAGTGAGTCGCCATGTGTTGGCCATCCCCTCACCGTCAAATCATATACCCGAGACAGCGTCGGATCATTGCGGGTCTCCTTCTCTATATCTGCGTTCGTTACTGGCAATCGTTCAATTATTGACAAATAAAATATCTCGATAGGGTCCACTGCTGGTGCGTCCTCCACAGTAGGCAGTGGCAGGCGCGATAGCCCATCAGCGTTTCCATGCTGTTTCGTGCCTTTATATTCTATTTCATATTGATTCGCCCCTAGAAACAGGGACCATCTTTGTAACCGTTGTGCAGTCATCACTGGAACGCCCTTCTTAGGATTAAAGATGGAGACAAATGGTTGGTGGTCAGTCAGCAAGGTGAACTTCTGCCCAAGCAGATAGTGGTTGAATTTTTTTACTCCCCATACTAGGCTGAGGGCCTCCCTGTCAATCTGGGCATAGTTGCGCTCGGCTGAGGTTAGTGACCGAGACGCAAAGGCTACTGGCCTCTCCAAACCGTCTGGGAATTTGTGTGACAGCACCGCTCCAATACCATAGGGTGATGCATCACATGCCAAACGAATTGGTAGTGCTGGGTTGAAATGGGCCAACACCTCTTTTGATGTGATCAATTCTTTACACTTCTGGAAAGCTTGTCTACGTTCGTCATTCCACTTCCATGGTACCCCTGTTTGCAGTAGGGTGTTCAGCGGGTGTAATACCATGGACAAATTTGGTAAGAACTTATGGTAGTAGTTTACCAGCCCGAGGAACGACCTCAGTTGTGACACATTTTCCGGTGCTGGAGCCTTGACTACTGCCTCAATCTTTTCAGGGGACTTATGTAAACCCTCTTCATCGATGACGTGGCAACAATACGAGATCTGCTTCTGGAAAAACTCGCACTTGTGGTGATTAGCTCGTAGCCCATATTCCTTTAATCTGGTGAGCACCTTCTCCAAGTTGGCGAGGTGCTCACTGTCATTTTCGCCCGTGACCAGGATGTCATCCAAATAACATTGGGTCCCTGGAATCCCTTGCAGGACTTGATCCATCGCCCTTTGCCAAATAGCCGGAGCCGATGCTACCCCGAACACCAGCTGGTTGTATTGATAGAGACCTTTATGAGTGTTGATTGTAAGGTATTGTTTCGAGGCTTCTTCTACCTCCATTTGCAAGTATGCCTGGGCTAGATCAATTTTGGTGAAGCGTTTACCTCCAGATAGCGAGGCGAAAATATCCTCAATTCGTGGAAGCGGATATTGTACCGTGTGAAGGACTGGGTTCACTGTCACCTTAAAATCACCACAGATGCGGACCTTCTTTGGTTCCCCAGGTGTATTACTCAACGACCTCTTCATTACAGGAATGATGGGTGTAGCCCACTCGCTCCAGTCTACTTTGGACAGTACTCCTGAACGTTCCAACCCTTCCAGCTCTGCTTCGACAGCTGGTCTGATCGCATAAGGCACTGGTCTGGCCTTAAGAAACTTTGGGCTTGCATTTTCCTCTATTTCAATCATTGCTGTTATGCCTTTTAGTGTTCCGAGTCCCTCCTGGAACACTTCTTTTGCGTCAGTTAGCATTTTTGACAGTCGTCCAGGTGTGACGTCGTCATCCTTTTTGGCCTCAACCTTCAGTGCCTGTAAGGAATGCCAGTCTAATTGTATCTTCCAGATCCATTCACGTCCTAGCAGTGGTGGTCCTCCATCTGGCAATACATATATGTCCATTTTAGGTATTTCCTGGCCTTTGTATATCACTTTCACCCTTATTTTTCCTTTGGGGTAGACTTTTTGCCCCGTGTACGTCTTCAAGTCAATCTCTGTAGCTTTCAAGGGTATATGTGAAAATAGCCGTTTGTAGTCCCTTTGGTTTATGACTGTTAGGGCTGATCCTGTGTCCAATTCCATTTTCACTTGGACTCCGTCTATCTTGAGTGTAACCCAGATAGTCTGGTGGTCCTCCATTTTTGTTACCTTATGTAGTTTCAGACAACCCAGCTCCTTGCTTCTGGAGTCTGTGTCACTTTTCTGTTCGTCTGAACTACTGTCCATCACCTGGTGTACCTTTTTGTACTTCTCCTGTGGAGATTTCTTGCTGTTGGTTTTCTTCCCAGACCTGCAGACTCTTGCTATGTGTCCTGCTTTTCCACACTGTCTGCACACTTGGTCCTTGAACCAACAATCCTTCTGGTCGTGTGTTGTTCTGCCGCAGCGATAACACTTCCCTGTTCCATAGGACATTTCATTGGTGCCATATTCTTGCAGTCTCCATTGTATCTCTGCAGCGCCCCTTGCGGCTGCTTCGTGTGATACTGCCATACTGAAAGCCTTGTCCAGCGTAAGATCCTTTTCTGATAGAAGCTGTTTCTGGGTTTCTTCACTTTGCAGCCCACACACAAACTTGTCCCTTAACGTATCTGCAAGTCCCACTCCAAACTGACAGTGTTTCGATAGCTTGAGCAGTTCCGTTAAGTACTCAGCATTGCTTTCATCTTTGTGTTGGTTCCTTTTATGGAACTAAAATTGTTCTGCTATCAGCAGCGGTGTGGGGTTTAAGTGGTCCTGTAGGATTTCTACTATGCTTTCGAAATTCTTGTTCACAGGCTTCTCTGGGGTTATTAGGTTTCGCAGTAACCCATAAGTTTTTGCACCCATGGAATTTAACAAAACCAGTGCTTTCCTAGCATCTGGCACTTCATTCGCCCTGCAGTACACCTCAATACGTTCCACATATGTCGCCCAATCTTCGACTTCATTGTCGAATGTAGAGACACTGCCACTCTTCGGCATCCCTGGGTGTGATTTAACTGTCAAAAATGGCGTCTCCCGCGCTTTCCTTCTTCTCCGCTGGCACAAAATGGCATCTCCTGCGCTTTCCTTTCTTCCCGCGCTCGCCCTTCTTCTCCGCTGCGGCTTCTAAAAATGGTGCCTCCCGCGCTCTTCCTTCTTCGCGGCTCAATGGCGTCTCCCGCGCTCTCCCTTCTCCTCCCCGTGGACACTGTTCAGCCCTTGAGCCCTGGCTGTGCTCTGCGCGTTTTTGTTTTTTTTTCTGTGCGCCTTTCCCGTTTCCGCCGCTCGGTCCTGAACCCGGCTGCTGCTTTACCCTCTCTTTCTCCGTTTTGTTCTTCCTCGACGCCGCTTGGTTTTCAACCCCCGGCTGCGCCCTGTGCGCTTCACCCTCTATCTTACCCCGTCGACGCTGCTCGGCTTTTTCTCCGCCGTCGGTTGGCTCCAGCCGCCGCTGTCCGGGAAGTGTCTGCGCTGTACCTGTCGTCAGTCTGTTGCTGATCGTCGTGGCTGGGGAACCAAGCCCTGCTCTCCACAGCCTCCCCTGCGGTGTTCACTCTCTGTCGGACGACTGGGCGGTTGCTCGTGGTCGACGCCCGTGTTTCTGGCCTCAACTTTCTTCCACCGCCCTCCCAGAGCGAATCCTCGAAGGGAAATGCAGAGTTGCAGGTAGATTCGAATCGACACTCATCGCCACTGTTAGATCCGTGATTCGGAGAGTATGATGTTTTTCAATAACCACACGGATGCTGTAACTTAACAATCAACAGGTATTTACTGGAGTAGGGTAGTCTCAAGACTGGGGGTACAGAGGCATGCTCAAGGCTTATATACAGGTGTGGTCACTGCCGGTACTACAGTATACAGGAGCTGTAAAAGTAGTTCCCTCTTAAAGGTACATACACTACACAGTCCTCTGACAAGGCTCCCATATCTAAGGAGGATTAGAAGATTGTCACCAGAGCCTCTGCTCTCTCCACCCATACTTTGCTCAGTAACCTAGGATGCATCCCATCTGGACCGGGTGACTTTTCTACTTTGAGTGCTGCCAACCTTTTAAGTACCTCCTCCTTATCTGTTTTTATCCTATCCAATTTATCTACTACCTCATCCTTTACTGCGACATTGACAGCATCCTCTTCTTTAGTGAAGACAGATGCAAAGTATTCATTTAATATCTCAGTCATGCCCTCTGCCTCCACAAGAATATTTCCTTTTTGATCCCTAATCAGTCCCTAACTCACAACAAGTTACGTTCACCCATTCCCTCTGTGCTCACTGACTTACATTGGCCTCCAGTCTGACAACTCCTCAATTTTAAAATTCTCATTCTTGTTTTCAAATCCCTTCATTGCCTCGCCCCTCCATATCTCTGTTACCTCCTCCGAAATCTCTAAGCTGCTCCAATTCTGGCCTCTTGCACAACCCTATTTTATCCGCTCCACCACTGGCGGCCATGCCTTCAGCTGCCTAGGCTCGAAGATTTGAAATACCCTCCTTAAACATCTACCCCTCTCTACTCTCTCACTTCCTATAAGACGCACCTTAAAACCTACCTCTTTGAACAAGCTTTTGGTCACCTGTCCTAATATCTCCTTACGTGGCTTGGTGTCAAATTTTGTTTGATAACGTTCCTGTGAAGCGCCTTGGGACGTTTTACTACATTAAAGACGTTATATAAATGCAAGTTGTTGTTGTTGTAGTCCCACTCTTACTTTGGCTATCCTTCTACTATTTATATGTTTGCAAAAGACTTTTGGGTTCCCTTTTACATTACCAGCTAATCTATTCTCATACACTCTCTTTGCCCCTTAGTTCTCCTCTGTACTTTCTGCAATCAGCTCGGTTCTCCACTGTATTGTGAGGCTGACATTTATCATAAGCCTCCTTTTTCTGATTCATTTTAATCTCTATGGGGGAGAAATTCGGTATCGCCCCGTTTGGGGTGCTAGTATTGGCGGTGCATAAAGTTTAGCGCCAGGCGCAAATTATCTCCACCTCCAGCGATATTGGGTACCTGCGCCCCTGAAGGTGATTGCGGCGCTAAATCAGGCGCTGCACGACAGTCTTAAGGTGCTAACCCGGCGGCGCGACGCAATATCTCCGCGGGCGGGCTCAGCACAGGTGCTGTCAATTATCGAGTACAGCCAGACACGCTGGCGCCGGGCAGCTCTTAAAGGGGCGGATCGATTATCATCTCCAGCTGCACCCTGCGCCTCGTAGGCCTCAAACTCGGCGGTAACCTACCTGTGGCATCGACAACTGCCTGAACATGGAGAGGGCCAGGGAGAGAGTGCAGCGCTTCAGCGAGGGGGCATTGGATGCTCTGGTTGGCGCAGTGGAGCACAGGCGATCTGTACTGTACCCAGAGAATGGCAGGAGGCCTCAACACAGCGACTATCGCAGAGCTTGGAGGGAGGTTTCCAACAGAGTCACCTCCAGCAGCATGGTTCCCAGGACTCCTGTGCAATACAGGAAGAAGTTCAACGACCTCACTCGGGTCGTCAGGGTGAGTGCCTTTTTCAGAATCATCTTCATCCCTCCATCTGGACCTCACTTTATGGCCAGAGGGTGTGCAAAGCCCCAATGGCCAGTTGTCATCCAACACCCATGGCCCTTTCTGGAAACACACACGCACATTCAGCTCTGTGCATAATGTAAGGGCTCCTGGACCATGGGATGCATGCCATCCCAGATCAGGGCAGCATAATGTAAGGGCTAATCGACCATGGGAGGCATGTCATCCCAGATCAGGGCTGCATAATGTAAGGGCTAATCGACCATGGGTGGCATGTCATCCCAGATCAGGGCTGCATAATGTAAGGGCTAATCGATGATGGGAGGCATGTCATCCCAGGTCAGGGCTGCATAATGTAAGGGCTAATCGACCATGGGAGGCATGTCATCCCAGATCAGGGCTGCAGGTTACCTCACGCCCCATCCTTTCTCTTACAGGCCAAGCTGGCCCATAATAGAAGGCAACAGGAGGAGGCCAGCCTCATCTGCAGACCCTCACAGACCTGGAGGAGCGAGACCATCGGATTGTGGCAAGCCAGATGATTGGCCCCGTCGCCTCTGGAGATGCCGACCCCATTGTGGACAGCAATGGTAAGGTCATCACCTTTTTGACCTCTCTCCTTCCACTTGTTCCCCACACCAGCATGCTTTTTCACTCTTGAGCCAACTCAGAGCATTGCAGCACTCATGCATCCCTTGCTGCTACCCTGTCCTTTCGCTAAAGCCACTCTTGAATCTCCCTGCTTTCAGATGCTGCATCACCAGCTCGGGAGGCGGGCTCTCAAGCTGCCAGTGTGAGTGACTCTGGAGGCGACGAGGAGGAGGAAGCCGGACCATCCGTGCCACCCTCAGGCGAGCCAGCCCATGTCCAGACTGGGGAGACGCCTTCCCTGGAGGGGAGCGGGGGGGAATGGTCTGAGGAGGTTGCAGCTCCAGGACCCAGCGGCCTGCAGCAACACGAGGGGGGTAGGGAAGCTCAGGGGCACCGTCTCCCCGGAGGGTGAGTCGGGCCGCGAGTGCTGCTGCACAGAACGCAGATGAGGTGCGTGCCCTCACAGAAATGAACGCCCAGGCTGGGCAGAGGCACACTGAGCTCATGGCTGCAGTGGCAAGGATGCCCGATTGCATTGAAACACTGGCAAGGAGTGTCCAGGACTGCGGCGCAGCACAGGCAAGGAGTGTGCAGGACTTCAGCGCAGCACTGGCAAGGATTATCCAGGACTTCGGCGAAGCATTGGCACCTGCCACGCAAGTGCTGAGTGCTGCCACGCAGTCAGTGGCTGGTCTCATGCAGACGCAGATTGAGGCCACGCGAGCACTGACTGCTGCCACCCTCGCTGGATCGGGCAGGATTCCTCAGGGCCCTCGCCGCGCCACAGCAGGCCAGCAATCTGTGCACCAGCCGATTGCTGCGCATGCTGCGGTGCTGCCCCGTCAGAGTGCCAGTGTGTCGGCCAACCAGGGAGCTGCTGTCCGCTCTCAGGATGACAGCATTCCTGATGCCACCACTGGCACTTCTCCACTGCAGCTGCCACCACCTGTAGGACAGACTGCTGCCGTCCATGCAGAGTTGGAGCAGTCAGCAGCCGGGCCCTCCAGGCCCAGAGCTGGTCCAGGCCATACCTCAAGGGCATCTACGGTCTCAGTTTCGGACAGTCAGCAGGCCTCCCCCAGCCTTGCTGCAGCCACTGGGGTCCCATTACGGAGGAGCTGCAGGGCGGGAAGGGGGCAATTCCGCAAGGGAAGCAGATCACTATCGAGGGGCAAAAAGTAGGAAGTGTTGCTAAATTATGTTATTTCTTTCATTCAAGGCCGAGGATGCTGGCCTGAATGTTGGTTATGTTTTGCACATTGTCTCCAGGGTGTGAGAGCCAGTTATGTTTTGGACATTGTCTCCAGGGTGTGAGAGCCAGTTATGTGGTAGTCTGTTTGTTTTGGTGTTTATTTCCATTGCTTTGTCATGCAGGAAGGATACACAGTTTGTTAAATAAAGAAGTTTATTTATTCACAATGTCCATGTCTGTTCTTTGCAGAAATTGTTGCCTTGACCGGCATAGGGGTAGCAGAACGGTTCCATTCATGTTCTTGGAATGGCAAAAGCATTCACTCAGAGGGGCCTAGAAGCGACTTGCTATAAGCCTCTGACGGACGGCCCTTGCAGTTTGTGCCTCCCTCCCGTCTTGGTGCTGCTCCTCCTCCTCCTCCTCCTCCTCCTCCTCTGTTGGTGCTTCAATGTCTGGTGGCATTGGTTGGGTCCTGATGATTGCCAGGTTATGCAGCATGCAACACACAACCACGAAGTGGGAGACTCGCTCAGGTGAGTACTGAAGGGCTCCTCCAGAATGGTCCAGACAGTGGAACCGTTGCTTCAGCACGCCGATTGTGTGCTCCACGATGTTCCTGGTCGCTTGATGGCTCTCGTTGTATTGTTCTTCAGCAGGGGTGCTGGGCAAACGGCGCGGGGTCAACAGCCAGGGGCACAGAGGATAGCCCTTGTCCCCGAGAAGCCAGCCTCCTGGGTGAGCCGTGGCTTCGAAAAGGTCTGCCACAGAAGTCTGGCGCAGGATGAAGGAGTCGTGGCTGCTGCCTGGAAAGTGGGCATTGACAGCGAGTATCAGCTGTCGGTGGTCACAGACCAGCTGCACATTCAAAGAATGGAACCCCTTTTTGTTGCGGAAATCCTCCGCATTCTCTAGAGGTGCCCGCAAAGCCACATGCATGCAGTCAATGGCGCCCTGCACCATGGGGAAGCCCGCTATCCTTGCGAAGCCCTCTGCGTGCTCTCGCTGCTTGTCCGGGGTCATTGGGAAGGAGATGTACTGCGGCCTCCTTTTAAAGAGGGCATTAGTCACTTGACGGATGCAGCAATGCACCGCGAACTGTGAGATGTTGGCAATGTCCCCAGCAGCGGCCTGAAAGGAGCCGCTGGCATAGAAGTTTAGAGCCACAGTGATCTTCACAGCCACCGACAGAGATGTCCTGCACCTTAGTTGAGGCTGCAGATCTGGCTGAAGCAGGTGGCAGAGCTCAGTGACCACCTCCTTACTGAAGCGCAGCCTTCAGAAACACTGCTCCTCTAACATGTTGATATACGAAAACTGTTGGCGGAAAACCCTGGCAGCGTAAGGTCTCTTGTGCCGACGTCTGTTGGCACTCCTCCGTCTGGCCATGCCTGCAACTCTATCCCTGCGTCTCTGTGCCCTGTCAATATGATTGAGAAGGACGACATTCCCATCCAATGCAGCCCCCATAGTAAGTGCGCACTGAAAGTTATGCCGGCTGAGAAGCTTACCAACTGCAAAATTATGTTCAGAAGGCTAAAGTTCCTCAGGCAGCGCTGGCTCACTGCAGAAATGGCTCTCCGTTTGTCTCTGAGCAACTCTCTCTCTCTCTCACAGAAGGTGTGGTCCAAAAATGGCTACCACTAATAATCCAGCAAGAGTCCCCTTTAAATAGTGCCCTCCCAGCCCGACAGCAACTGGGAAACGTTCCAGGTAACCTGTTGTTGGTAGCGACAGGCGGAACGGAGGGGGGCGCCACTGAATTTCCGGTCCGGGACGCCCCAAGGGCGTTGCTCACTGAAATGATGTCATGATCTGCATGCACCGGTGAGCGGGCGCTACAGTTTAGCGCCGGCGCTAAATGTCCGCTCAATTTGGGAAGAGGTGCAGGGTTCGCAGCGCCCGGGCGCAAGTTGGTTAACGCCCCACTTCTCGATCTCTTTAGGCGCTAATGGGTGGCGCAACCAACCAAATTTTTCCCCCTATATCTTTAATCATCCAGGGAGCTCTAACTTTGGATTGCCTTTCTTTCCTCCTCATGAGAATGTATCTAGTCTGTACCCAAACTGTCTCCTCTTTGAAGGTCTCCCATTGCTCATTTAATGCCAATTCTTGGTTCCAAACCACCTGGGTCAGATCCCTTTTCAACTCACTGACATTAGCCCTCCTCCAGGTGAAACAGCGATTTAATTGTACTTCTCGCAATCTAGTATACTGTATTCGCTGCTCACGATGCGGTCTCCTCTACATTGGGGAGACCAAACGCAGATTGGGTGACCGCTTTGCGGAACACCTCCGTTCAGTCCGTAAGGGTGACCCCGAGCTTCCGGTCGCCTGTCATTTTAATTCACCGCTCCATTCCCACTCGGACCTCACCGTCCTTGGCCTCTTGTATTGTTCCACGGAAGCTCAACGTAAACTCGAGGAACAGCACCTCATCTTCCGATTAGGCACTCTGCAGCCTTCCGGACTCAATATCGAGTTCAACAATTTCAGATCATAACCTCAGCCCCTATTACACATTTTTTCTTGTAACTTTTCCACTCCTTTCCCCCCCCCCTTTCCTTTTGTTTCTTGCTCACACCTGGCAGCTATCTCTTGCCCTGCCAGAACACTTTACACCTAATCTCAGCCTATTACCATCTCGTCTAGCTCTTTTGTTTCTTTCACTTCTTTTGTCCGATTGCAGCCCTGCCTTCGATCTAATTTCTTTTCTTTCCAGTTTTGAAGAAGGGTTCGACCCGAAATGTCAACTCAAATTTCTCTCCACGGATGTTGCCTGACCTGCTGAGTTTTTCCAGCATTTTCTGTTGTTATTTCCCTATTATCACTACTCTATAGTTTTTCCATATTTCTGAAATATGAATGAAATATGCTCCTCTATCCCCTTCCTGGGGCCTATAGTATACACCCAACACCATAATGGCTCCTCTATTGTTCCTCAATTCGAACCCAATAGAATCTATCTTTGAACCCTCAAGTACATCATCCCATTCCAGTGCTGTAACAGCATCTTTGATCAATGCTGCCACCCTCCCACTTCTTGATTTCTCCCTTATCTTTCCTGAATACTTTGTAGTCAGGAATAGTGGCCCAGATTTTGCGGTGGGTATGGCGGCATACTCTGAGTACGCCGCCATATCTCCTTTGAAATCTATTGCAAGTTCGAGATTTCTGCATGCGCTTGCACATGCGCGAACTCCGGACCCTGCGGTCTGTCAACATACGCGTCGACAGGCCATCCATACGGCCCATGAGAAAGCAATTGCTGGCACAGAGTTGAGCTATTTGCCCAATGACTGATTTTGCAATAATTTTGAGATTTCCTACAGTTCCGAAGATTGAATTTTGATTAAAGAATACCTGGGTAATATACCTTTAAAATACAGGGATCAAAATGGCCATCAGACCTCGTGGCAGAAGACAAAAGACATTGAAAAGGCAGCTTGTGTGTGTCTGTGAAAAAGGGGTAATCAAAGATGGCTGCCCGACCTCGTGTCAGGACACAGACTGTGGACATATGAAAAGGGAAGATCAAAGATGGCTGACTAAACTGCCAATCAAAGGCAGTTCAGGGAGCTCCCCTCCCTGCAGAGACAATCGACAGAAACTGCTACTACGTTTACACAAAGGATTAACCACTTGAGACTGCGGTTTCAGTTTGACCACAGGACAATGACTTTTGTTTACACTAACTTCCAAAGCTGTTTACTCAGCAATTATAGAAAGACATGCTTTTTTTTCAAACCAAGACAGCTCCATTCAAACTCAGTATGATGAATGGGAATACATTCACAAACCCATCACGATAAATGGGTAATTCATCCAAACCCATCACAGACAATGGGGACAGTTTGGATCCCTTTTGTTCAGCCCAGATGCACCTGGATCTGGGCGGGAAGGTTTCGGCCCCAAATGGGGTATAATATAGCTTCTCAAGAAGCCATCTCTCTCTCTCTCACTGCCGCCTCACCTCCGTGCTCTGCCTACAGAAGAACAGCTCAGAAGCCTGCCTAAAGGAGTGGAATACCAGCAGTTTACTTTTAAATACTGGGGTATTTTCTACTTCAGGGCAGTGAAGATCATAGACCGCAGGGGGCACAGAGCAGGCATTTTCATTGGTGAGCATACCTTTTCTGGCCCATTACAAGGCAACTTAGAATGGGTATAGGGGTGGGAATTAAGGGGAATTTTGTTAGAACTGTAATTTTAGTCGATTTTCCCTCGTTGTGTCCATTCTCTCCTCCCCTATTTAAGTAACAGTGTTGCACTAGCAGAGAAGTGCTGTAGTGAACACTGAGTTCTATATTAAAAGTGCTGTATTTAAATAAAAGTGTTGCACTAAGCAGGGAACTGCTGCAGTGAACATTAAGTGATTTGTAAGAAATAAAGTGCTGTATTTAAGCAACAGTGTTGCACTAGCAGAGAAGTGCTGTAGTGAACACTGAGTTCTGTATTAAAAGTGTTGTATTTAAATAAAAGTGTTGCACTAAGCAGGGAAGTGCTGTGGTGAACATTAAGTGATTTGTAAGAAGTAAAGTGCTGTATTTGAGTAACAGTGTTGCGCTAAGCAGAAAGGTGCTTCAGTGGACACTAAGCAGCTGTATTAAACTGCTGTATTTAAGTAAAAGCCACTAAGCAGAGGTGCTGTAGTGACCAAAGTGTACTGTATTAAAGGTGTGTTGCACTAGTTAAAGGTGCTGTATTTAAGTAAAGCCACTAAGCAAAAGAGTGCTGCAGTAAACGATAAGTGAACTGTGTTAAGCAAAAGTGCTGTACCAGGCATAGGTGTGTTGTATCGATTCTTTTTAAGTTGTTTCTTTCTTTTGTTTCAATAAATACTGGTCTGTTTTGCACCCGAACCACGAGTCACGTTTTTCTGTCTACATCGCTACCGAATAAATCCGGCGGTCAGAACCAGGAATAGGGGAGCGCTTCGAAACCGCACGGGGGTCCCTGGAGCAGCTCAGAGGCTTCTGACTGGCCAGAGGCAATAACCCCAACCCCGTTAGTTTAATTCCTACAGAAGAATAGGGAGGTCACTTATCACTTGGAGGGTGCGAGTGTAGGTGGGGTACAGGAACAAAGGGATCTAGGAGTACAAATACACAAATCACTAAAAGTTGCAACACAGGTTAGCAAGGCCATAAAAAAAGCAAACCAAGCACTAGGGTTTATTTCTAGGAGGTATAGAATTGAAAAGTAGGGAAGTTATGCTAAACCTGTATCGAACCTTGGTTAGACCACACTTAGAGTATTGTGTACAGCTCTGGTCGCCATATTATAAAAAGATGTAGAGGCACTAGAGAGGGTGCAGAGAAGATTTACAAGGATGATAGCAGAAATAAGAGGGTATACATATCAGGAAAGGATGTACAGGCTGGGTCTCTTTTCTCTTGAAAAAAGAAGGCTGAGGGGTGACTTAATTGAGGTCTTTAAAATTATGAAAAATGTTGATAGCGTGGATACAGAGAGAGAGTTTCCATTTGTGGGGAAGAGCATAACTAGAAGCCATCAATATAAGATAGTCACCAAGAAATCCAATAGGGAATTCAGAAGAAACTTATTTACCCAAAGAGTGGTGAGAATGTGGAACTCGCTACCGCAGGGAGTGGTTGAAGCAAATAGTATAGATGCATTTAAGGGGGGGCTAGACAAGCATATAAGGGAAAAGGGAATAGAGGTTCATGCTGATAGATTTAGGTGAGGAAATGATGGCTGCCCCCACTCCCACTCCCACTCTGCTTTCCAAAATGTCACTTTTACAAAATCTTACCTGTCTCACTTCCTAAGGACAAACCTAATCATAGCATTACTTTGGATATCCTGTATATATAAAACTGTAGGGGTTTTGCAAAATTCCCTTATTTTTCCCTGAAGATTGAAAATATTGGTCCACATCATGGACGAAGAATTGGGTGATGTGACTTGTCTACAATGTTTTAAAATGTGCCTAGAACCGCAAAAGACTGCTGGAAAGAACGTGTACAACACCGGAGTCGTGGAGCTCTGTGGAAAATATTCACACACCTTAAGACAGTACTTTTATTAAAAAATTGTTCCCTGGAGTTTGGGCAATCACAAAAGGGTTTAAAATGGCCACAGAAAGCATTGGCCAAGAAGAATGGGGCTTGAAAAAAATCAGCTCGAGTTGTCTGTGTGAAAAAGTGGGAGGATACAGTGGCAGTCAGACCTGTCAATCAAACCAGGGAGTTTCCCTCTCAGAAGCACTTGGAGTTGTTTATTGACATAAGAGATTAGCCCACTTGAGACCAACCACAAGACAATCGATTGAAACTGCTTCTGTTTACACAGCAATTCAAAGCACTCACAGACAATGAGACATTGAAACCATGGAATGGACTTTTGAAAAGGAACAGTTTAAGCATTGAATAGGTTTGAATCACCCATCATTCTGGACAATAGGGCTGTTGCATTCTCTTTTGTTTTAGCCCAGGTGAGCTCCGGATGTGGGCGGGAACATTTCGGCCCCACAGTGCAGACACATTAACCCATTCCAACCACTTTTGAATCAACCAATGACAGCGTTTCTCTTGTGTATTGGAACTTTGGGCGCAAATTTTGCAGACAGGCTTTTCCAGGTATAAAGATAGCTCCTGAGAAGCTATCTCTCTCTTAGCTCTTACTTCGCTGGACCCCAGGTGAGCAGGTTTCTGACTCCTCAGCAAAGCAACCTAGTAAGGAGTTGGGGGATGGTAATTAGGGGGATATTGCTAAGATTGTTTAATCAACATTGTAGCCACTTACCCCTTGTTTTTGCCATCTGCCTTCCTCCATTTAAGCAATTTTACTGTAATTTACCGTGTTTGTGTGGTATAGTTTTATATTTGATTATAGTTTCTTCTAGTTAATAAAGCTTGATTTTCTCTCATCCAGACCATTTGTCCGTTTTAATATCATTAATTATAAGTCCTTCAGTCAGAACTGGAAGGTGGGGTAGCGATTTGAAACCACTGTTTGAAAATTGTTTTTTTGGAATTTGGTTTACAGTGTAGCAGCAGGCTGCCTGACCAGGTGAATTACCGTAAACCAGATAAAAGATTGGAATTGGTCAGACTGCAGGCAAAGGCTGCAAGACCAGGGAAATTACCTTAAACCAGTTAATAGATGCCCCCCTACAAAATGGCGACTGCGGCAGTACTGCAGGCCGTTTTTGATTTGATAAGTGGTCTGGATCTGGAGAAAGCATTAGCTCTTGTTTCTCTCGTTTTCAGTATGTGGGTAGCTCTGTGGATGTTAGTGGCAGCGTGTAGGCTGGCCTATCATGGTATAGGTGGCTGGGTTAAGAAGGGTGAGATGAGGAAACAGGAGGAGGCTAAATAGGCCAAGAATCGGTAGTCCCAGCTTGAAAAATGCCAGGCAGAGATAGAGCGCCTTGTGCAGGGAATCACTGAGGCCAGGGAAAGTGAGATGAGACTGCGGGAAGAGAATGCCCGCCTCACCACAGAAGTAACAGAGCAGGAAGAAAGGTTTAGGGAAGTAAAGGCAGCCTATAAGCTGGCCTGCACCCAAAGGTTTAGTGAAGCAGATCATGGCCCCTGTAGGGCAGAGATAGAAAGCCTTAACGTGGCTTTAAAGGGAGCAAGGGGAATGATTTGCCTGATCAGCCCGAAGGCAGGTCAGCTGGATTTTACTGGCAGCCCAAATCAAACTGCCCCACAGGCAGCACCCAGGGAAAGGCTGGCTAGGGAATTAGAGACCCCAAGACAGCAGCCCACAGCTCTGGGTTTTGAGGAGCTCTGGCAGCAAGGAGGGGTGGACAATGGGATGGCAGGAGAATGCCAGCCGGTCCCGCTAGGCAGGCAGGGACCAGGACCAGTGTACCCCCTCTGACAATGGAGGTACGGTCCGCCTGTGAGGGGTGAACCTGAGAATAGGAATCCTCAGCCCACAGTAGGTTCAAGTTCACAGGCAAGCACTGTGGCTTGTGTGGGGGGAGAAGTCATTCCTGGGCAGAGTAAGCTGTTTAAGCCAGGGAACAGGGAAGGAGAGTTCTGGGACCCCTGTAGAGCAGGTCCAGTAGCAGAAATCTGGTACAAGGGAGGCACAAAGGGGATAGTTTTGGCCCCAGACCAAAGGCAGGTCCAAAATTCCCCATTTAAAGCCACCCAGGTAAGGGAACATGAGTTTGCTGTCCATGCAAGTTCAGGTTCACAGCCTATAAAGACAGGCACTGTGGCTTGTTCTAAGGGGAAAGTTGTCCAGCCCACAAATTGGGACACTTCCCCGCCCCAGTGGGACCTAAATTTTGGCAAAAGCTTAAATTCAAACCTAAGTTTAAATTTGAAAAGGTTATGTGGCTTAGAAATGGAGAAACAGCAGCCTGGGATCAGAAATCAGCAGGCTGCTGCCCATCCATTCACAGAAGATCACTTGGAGACTGCCCGCGCATGCACACTCGCTGGTCTGGAGACAGGAATCCCCCAGACTTCTGAACAGCAGGTTCACGTAGGCGCAGTTGCGCGCCTGAGGGGAGAAGTTTCCCAAGACCAGGTTTGCGCAGGCGCGGTTCCCCAGCCGGTACCCCCAGCAGATCCTTTTCAGTTTTCCCACACAGGCGCAGTCACGTGCCTGAGGGGAGAGTTTTGCCAACAGGAGGGCCGCGCAGGCACAGCCGTGCGGCTGAGGGAAAGGGGTTCTCAACACTGGGTTCGCGCAGGCGCAGTCGTGGACCCGGAACCCCCAGCGGCTCTTGCTCAGTTTGAGGCCGAGCGCGCAGACGCAGTCGGCCATTTAAAGACCCCTGCTGCTCAGTTTTACGCACAGGCGCACAAGCCTGCTTGGAAGACTCAGCGGTTCTTCCAACCCTTTTTAAAGTAACCGAACCGCAGGTGCAGTTGCCTGCAGGACCCCAGCGGCTCTTTCTAAATTATCCCACACAGGCGCAATCGCCTGTTTGAAGCCAGAGGCTTCACAGCCTCTGCCGTGGGATTCCCAAGAGGAGGTTTGCGCAGGTGCAGTTGCCGGCGGGACCACAGCGGCTCTTTCTCAGGAGGTTTGCGCAGGCGCACTTGCCTGCTTGAATACAGAGGCTTCACAGCCTCTGCCGAGGGACTCGGGGGAGCACTTTCGCGCAGGCGCAGTCGCCTGTTTAAAGGAACCAGCTTCCCAGCCCGTTTCCAGATGGTCACCCCCATGATGTGGGACCCTGGGGAGGCAGGGATAGCAATCCCTCTTGCAGGAGACATGGGGAGGGAGCTGACACCAGGTTTTGGATCGGGAGAGGGAGATTTGTACCAGCAGGCTGCCAGATATCTTAAACAGTGCAGGCTATTGGCACCAGGGGGAGAAGGCTCCCAGCCAGCTAGGGCTGCAACCCAGGCTCAGGGTCCACCAGCCAAAGTTTCCCCCACAGAGACGCCCCTCAGAAGGTCTCAGCGGGTCCGCAAGCCCGAGACAAGATGGCCACCCACTTTACAGTGGAGTAAGGCTGACTCCCGAACCAGGGAGAAGCCAGAGAACAGAGGTCCCCAACCAGCGGCCATAAGCTGCGAGGGACCAGAGAGAGGAGGCAGTCCAGCTTCGCTGCAGCCAGCAGCAATCTGCAACCATGCCAGTGATTAGCCTGGCCGTCCGGAGACGGGCGGAATTTGTATTATAGCTTTGGTGTGAATATAGCGTGCTTTTAAGGTGTATTTTAAACATAGAAGATAGGAGCAGGAGTAGGCCATTCGGCCCTTCAAGCCTGCTCCGCCATTCAATGAGATCATGGCTGATCATCCAAATTCAGTACCCTGTCACTGCCTTCTCCCCATATCCCTTGATTCCTTTAGCCTTAAGAAATATATCCAACTCTTTCTTGAATATATTTAATGAACTGGCCTCCACCACCATCTGTGGCAGAGAATTCCACAGGTTCACCACTCTCTGGGTGAAGAAATTCCTCCTCATTTCAGTCCTAAATGGCTTACCCCTTATCCTTAGATTATGACCCCTGGTTCTGGACTCCCCGGCCCTCAGAAACACCCTTCCTGCATCTAGTCTGTCCAGGCCTGACAGAATTTTATAGGTTTCGATGAGATCCCCTCTCAATCTTCTAAACTCCAGTGAGTATAAGCCCAATCGACACAATCTCTCCTCATACGTCATTCCTGCCATCCCAGGTATCAGCCTGGTGAATTTTCACTGCACTCCTTCCATGGCAAGAATGTCCTTCCTCAGGAAAGGCGACCAAAACTGCACACAATACTCAAGGTGTGGTCTCACCAAGGCCCTGTACAACTGTAGCAAGACATCCTTGTTCTTGTACTCGAACCCTGTTGCTACGAAGGCCAACATACCATTTGCCTTCTTAACCGCCTGCTGCACCTGCATGCTTACCTTCAGCAACTGGTGCACAAGAACACCCAGGTCTCTTTGCACTTCCCCTTCTCCCAATCTATTGCCATTCAAATAATAATCTGCCTTCCTGTTTTTGCCACCAAAGTGGATGACCTCACATTTATCCACATTATAGTGCATTTGCCATGTTTCTGCCCAATCACCCAACTTGTCCAAATCGTACTGGAGTTTCACGACATCCTCCTCACAGCTTACCCTCCCACCCAGCTTTGTGTCATCTGCAAATTTGGAGATATTACATCCAATTCCCTCGTTCAGATCATTAATATATATTGTGAACAGCTAGGGTCCTAGGACCGATCCTTGCGGTACCCCACTAGTCACTGCCTGCCACTCGGAAAACGATCCGTTTATTCCAACTCTTTGCTTTCTGTCCGCCAACCAGTTCTCTATCCAAGTCAATACCTTGCCCCCAATCCCATGTGCCTTAATTTTGCATGCTAATCTCTTATGTGGGACCTTATCAAAAGCCTTCTGAAAGTCCAAATGCACCACATCCACTGGTTCTCCCTTATCTATTTTGCCAGTTACATACTCAAAAAATTCCAGTAGATTAGTCAAGCATGATTTACCTTTTGTAAATCCATGTTGACTTTGTCCGATCCTGTCACTGTTTTCCAAGTGCTCTGCTATTACATCTTTTATAATGGACACCAGCATTTTCCCCACTACCGATGTCAGGCTTACCGGTCTATAATTCCCTGATTTTTCTCTACCACCTTTTTTGAATAGTGGGGTAACATTAGCTACCCTCCAATCCATGGGTACTGTTCCAGAGTCTATCGAGTTCTGGAAGATGACCAGCAATGCATCTGTTATTTCTCGGGCCACTTCCTTAATTACCCTGGGGTGTAGATTATCAGGCCCTGGGGATTTATCAGCCTTCAGTCCCATCAATTTTCCTAACACCATTTCCCTACAAATAATGATTTCTATCAGTTCCACCCTTTCATCAGACCCTATGTTCCCCGGCATCTCTGGGAGGTTATTTGTGTCCTCCTTTGTGAAGACAGAACCAAAGTATGTATTTAGTTGGGCTGCCATTTCTTTGTTTCCCATTATAAATTCCCCTGATTCTGACTTCAAGGGACCTACGCTTGACTTCACCAATCTTTTTCTCTTCACATATCTACAAAAGCTTTTACAGTAAGTTTTTATGTTCCCTGCAAGCTTACTCTCATATTCTATTTTCCCTTTCTTAATTAATCCCTTTGTCCTCCTTTGCTGAATCCTAAACTGCTCCCAATCCTCAGGATTATTGCTTTTTCTGGCCAATTTATATGTCCTCTCCTTGGATCTTATGCTATCCCTAATTTCCCTTGTTAGCCACGGTTGAGTCACCTTTTTTGTTTTGATATAACTGGTTTTGCAAGTTTAAGTTTAAAGTTTAAGTTTATAAGTGTGCCAAATGTTTGTATTTTGGTCCGAGGTCGAGGGACCCGACCATGTCTCCACCTAAGGCAGCAGGTCAGTGAGACTTGGCTGCATGTCCTTTTGAGTTTTGCAGGAGATTGGACCAAGAAGCAGCCCTGTTCGCCCAGCCCGAGCTGGGCATCGAATGAAGATATGGATACAGGATGTTGGGGATCACCTCGCCACTGGATGAATCCAAAGGGAAACCCCGCAGCGACCTTCGGGAGAAACCGGACAGGGTCCGGAGGAACTTGCCTACTCCTCCTATGTGGAAGAGATGGCCCCAGCTGGGTGGGGCACGGTCCCCAACCCAACACTATCCTGACCGAAGTTCACTTGCGGGAGACCTCGCTGTTGAGGAGTCATGGTGGGGAAGCGCGGGCGCCATGTTAGATAGGATGCAATCCCCGGGAGTGGGTGGTGATGGCCCGGGAAAGATTGTAAAAAGGAGAGGGAGACCCAAGAGTTGTGTGGGTGCGTTCGGGGGAGGTAGGAACTCACCCGGGGGCCCACGGGCAAAGAGGGTAAGTGTGGCTGGGAAGGATGAGTGGGTGGCCGGTTCTGGGATCCAAGTTTCAGTGTGGGGCCAGGGAGAGCTGCCACACAGGCACCCATCATTTTCTGCAGCCAGTCGAGGGAAGACGGGAGGGGGAGGGACTGGGAGTCACGGTCCCATACTCCCCGGTCTCGGTCTGTGCCAAGGTAATTTTAAACATGAGGGGTACCCCGCCTCCACAAAGGGACAAGGGAAAGGTTCGGGGCTGGCGGAGCAGGCTGGTCTGTAAATCCATTCTGTCTGTTTTAAAGTTTAAGACGATCAAAGGGGGATGGAAGGTACATTTACTGCCCGGGTGGGAGGAGCAATACCCACTCGAATTTTTGCGACCCATCATCGGCACGTGATGGTTGGGGTTTTATTTAAGCATGTTGTTTCAAATGTTTAATGAAGATTTTTTTGTATTTTGTGTTACACCCCAAGTTGAGCAGAGGCGTAGGACCCTCTCCGTGCTTGGGATCATTTTGATTACATTGTGTAACTAAGATTGCAACATTTTGTAATAAGTTAAAATGTAAAAGGGTGATTGTAAATTTTGATTGCATTGTTATTTTACAAGCTTGTAGGGGTATGAGACCCCTCATTGTAAACTGATTTATCTGTGAGATGCCTACCGTACCACGGTTTTTTTCTCGAATTTTAGGGGAATAGACTGTTTGGGGGATCAGTGGCAGATAGCTATTTGGTAAATACAGGGGATGGTTGTTTGTGAGGGGGTCTGGAAATTTTGCTCACTCCTTCAAGTTGATACTTCAATCAAGAAGGGAGTATCAAAAGTGGGGAATGTAGGAGTTTCGCAAAATTCCCCTATTTTTCCCTGAAGATTGAAAATATTGGTCCACTTCGTGGACGAAGAATTGGGTGATGTGACTTGTCTACAATGTTTTAAAATGTGCCTAGAACCACAAAAGACTGCTCTGAGATGGAAAGAATGTGGACAGCACCAGAGTTGTGGAGCTCTGTGGAAAATATTCACACACCTTAAGACAGTACTTTTATTATTAAAATTGTTCCCTGGAGTTTGGGCAATCACAAAAGGTTTTAAAATGGCCACAGAAAGCATTGGCCAAGAAGAATGGGGCTTGAAAAAAAGCAGCTCGAGTTGTCTGTGTGAAAAAGTGGGAGGATACAGTGGCAGTCAGACCTGTCAATCAAACCAGGGAGTTTCCATCTCAGAAGCACTTGAAGTTGTTTATTGACATAAGAGATTAGCCCACTTGAGAGCAACCACAGGACAATCGATTGAAATTGTTTCTGTTTACACAGCAATTCAAAGCACTCACAGACAATGAAACATTGAAACCATGGAATGGACTTTTGAAAGGGAACAGTTTAAGCATTGAATAGGTTTGAATCACCCATCATTCTGGACAATAGGGCAGTTGCATTCCCTTTTTGTTTTAGCCCAGGTGAGCTCCGGATGTGGGTGGGAACATTTCGGCCCCACAGTGCAGACACATTAACCCATTCCAACCACTTTTGAATCAACCAATGACAGCGTTTCTCTTGTGTATTGGAACTTTGGGCGCGAATTTTGCAGACAGGCTTTTCCAGGTATAAAGATAGCTCCTGAGAAGCTATCTCTCTCTCTCTTACTTCGCTGGACCCCAGGTGAGCAGGGTTTTGACTCCTCAGCAAGGCAACCTAGTAAGGAGTTGAGGGATGGTAATTAAGGGGGTATTGCTAAGATTGTTTAATCAACATTGTAGCCACTTACCCCTCATTTTTGCCATCTGCCTTCCTCCATTTAAGCAATTTTACTGTAATTTACTGTGTTCGTGTGGTATAGTTTTATATTTGATTATAGTTTCTTCTAGTTAATAAAGCTTGATTTTCTCTCATCCAGACCATTTGTCCGTTTTAATATCATTAATTAGAAGTCCTTCAGTCAGAACTGGAAGGTGGGGTAGCGATTCGAAACCGCTGTTTGAAAATTGGTTTATTGGAATTTGGTTTACAGTGTAGCAGCAGGCTGCCTGACCAGGTGAATTACCATAAACCAGGTAAAAGATTGGAATTGGTCAGAGTGCAGGCAAAGGCTGCAAGACCAGGGAAATTACCTTAAACCAGTTAATAGATGCCCCCCTACAAACACACCATCTACTTTAACATCACTCACTGAAGCAGTATCCATTGATTTTAATGACAGATCAGTTACATGCACAATAGTGCACAATCTGCACAATAGTGCACAATTTTAGGGAAAATTATACACTTTTAAATGGGCACTTTTTTTGAGGTTGCACTCCTTTCTGTTTTGTAATACTATTGCTTCCGAGGCACTGCAAGTGTCGTTCATAGATATACTGGAAGCTGCTCAATTTGAGTCTGGTGATAACCTGCACTCCAATTGAATTCAAGAGCTCAGTTAAGTGGGGATCGAGTACAATTAACCGATGGAGAATCGTGTGGGGAGTGCTGATCTCCATTAAATTCCCTAGTATGTGTTCCCATCATGTGAAGTTCTGGCTGGGAGTGCTAATTCATAAATTATCGCCCCCAATATCCTTTCCTTTTCTGTTCATCAATTTGAAGGATGTTGGTGCTAGGGAATGGAACACTTTCCATTTCAGGCGCTCAGGCTCTGAAATTTCGAAATGGGGGAGAGAGGTCTCCCATAATAACTCTGGCAGGAGACTGGCAGAATCCTCTCCAAAAATGGCCAAAATCATGGTGTAACCAGTTAGGTCAGGGTTCTGCTGGTCTCCTGCCAGAGTTGTGGAAGAGCGGGAGATACCCCATAGAATTTCAGAGCCTTATGTCAATACCAAACCCTCCTGGCCCCGGTACAGCACAGTTCCATTTTGAGTAAAGCCCTCTGCCCTTCTCAAAAACATCAGCGTTAACCTCAGAAGAACACTTCCTAATTCTACATTTCCATTTGCCACAAACTATCTTGTGGCTTGTCTGAGCAAGATTGAGAACTAATGCAGGAACATAGGAATCTACAAGAATGTTATGGTCCATTTGTCCAGGCCTAAATTTCAAAAGGTAATGCACCATATTTTGCCTCATGCCCCACAGTGCCCTTTGCCACTGCATATAGGGCACTTCTGTGCTGGGAAGACATGCCAACTAGGTTTAAACTTCCCAAACTTATTTCATATATAACATTTACAGAGATTTTCATCCCCTCCATCTTGGATAGATTAGACGCAGGCCCCAAAGGTGAATCCCTTCAATGTCATGGATCTCCTGTAAATAATGTTGGGCAACCAGGTTAACAGTTGCCACCAGGATTTAACATTTGTCAAACAAGGAGGGGGAGGACAACATCATAACACACCAGTGGCTGATTAATTTACGTGCTATTCTCACAGGACTGTAACATCAAATACAATCATATCCCACATATATCCTCTATATATCTGATTGGGATATTGAGTTGCCAAGCTCTAATGCAATCTCAGGTTACACCTATGTAGCACACACCATGACCAGCCATTACTGTATATATCAGGAACATCAACGCAACCTTCCAGCATTGGATTCTGTTTAGCAATAGAAATTTATTTTTAGAAACAATTTTGATCAAGGACACACAATGCATTGAGTAGGTGAGAGGGAGATGATCATGTGACATTGAGTTCGCAAGCTGCTCTTTTATTTATCCATTCTTTTTTCCACCAGATTTTCCTCCTCTCCCTGAAAAAGATGGCCTCTTTTCTGAACTACAATTCCATGGATCCCATGCTAGCTGAACAGCAACAACAATGATTTGCATTTATAAAGTCCCTTTAATGTAGTAAAAGGTCCAAAGGCACTTCACAGGAGCATAATCAGACAAGAATTGACACCGAGCCAAAGGAGACATTCGGACAGGCTGCCAAATGCTTGGTCAAAGAGGTAGGTTTTAAGGAGCGGCTTAAAGGAGGTGGAGAGGCGGAGATGTTTACGGAGGGAATTCCAGAGCTTAGGGCCTAGATGGCTGAAGGCTCGGCCACCAAGGTGAAGGTAGGTGGAGATGGACAAGAGGCCAGAGTTTGAAGAACAACTAGGCTTCAAGTGTAAGTCTAGACTGTGAGTCTACTCTACCATAGGGGGGCATTACTGCTGAGTCCAATCCTGAAAGTGATTAGAAGCAGGGTCTCTGGGTGATTTCCCTCTCTTTAATTAGAGGTAAGGGGTTGAGGTTACTGGACTTGTTAACAATGAGGTTGTACTTGTCCTGACGAATATCAACTAATGCAGCACATGGCATGGAATTGAACCTGGGGCTTTCCTGGTCTATATGGTTCAAATATTCAAAGTTATGAAGGGTTAAAATATGCTAACTCAGGAGTTGGTAAGTTGGTCGGTAACTAAAGGGCATACATTTCAGATCAGCCCCAATAGAATGAAGGGAAACGTTAAGAGAAATCTGTTCACGCAGAGGGTTGTTAGGATATGGGATGCTTCCATCAGAACTAGTGGTAAAAGTCGAATTTGTTGTGTATGTAATATGTATGTTGCTTTAAACCTATGGCCAGGGCAGCACTACTTTGTAGGGCGTAGTGATACCGTAGTACCACCCCTGGCCATAGGGGTATAAATAGTACTGTGGGTACTGATTTCCCCTCAGTTCCCACCTGCTGGTATTAAGTAAAGACCTACGTTGAATCTGCCAAGCTGTCTCTTCATTATTGGATTAAGTATAGACACATACTTTACACTGGCGATGAGTAACGTTCGAACTCACCAGTACATGGTGCAACAAAGCAACGGCAGCAGTACGGAGAGAGAAGGAGAGACGCTTCTTACCAGCCAGCCTGCAGGGTCCAGCGGCGAGCAAAGGAAATTGCCCAGCACTCCAGGTTCGGAGGAGCAGACTCCAGCGTCGACCAAAGGAAATCGCCCAGCACTCCAGGTACGAGAGGCGCAGAGTCCAGCGGCGACCAAAGGAAATCGACCAGCACTCCAGGGACGAGAGGTGCAGAGCCCAGCGGCGACCAAAGGAAATCGACCAGCACTCCAGGGACGAGAGGTGCAGAGCCCAGCGGCGACCAAAGGAAATCGCCCAGCACTCCAGGGACGAGAGGTGCAGAGCCCAGCAGCGACCAAAGGAAATCGCCCAGCACTCCAGGGATGAGAGGTGCAGAGCCCAGCAGCGACCAAAGGAAATCGACCAGCACTCCAGGGACGAGAGGTGCAGAGCCCAGCGGTGACCAAAGGAAATCGCCCAGCACTCCAGGTATGAGAGGAGCAGCAGCAACAGAGAGGGGCGCTCCAGCCACGGGGCAAAAGTCCACCCAGGGCCAGGTAACTGAAATCCTTCCCGGGGAACGGGTGCTGCAAAGAACGGGCAGGCGAGCTGGGGAATAAATGGAGCCACGAGGACTAGCACGCCATCTAGTGGACAAAAGGGAAAAGTTTTTTTTCCTCCAGCAGTTTAAAATACACAAAAAAAAACAACGCCATCTAGTGGACAAAGGGGAAAGCGATCTGGGGAACAAACGGAGCCACGAGGACTAGCACGCCATCTAGTGGACAAAAGGGGAAAAGTTTTTTCTCTTCAAAGTTTTTTTTCTCTTCAGCAGTTAAAATGTCTAAAGAAGGGTGGTTGGCACCATTTGTGGAGGACACAGAAGAATGGGAGGCCTATATCGAAAGGCATGAACTTTATTGCATAGTAAACAAGGTGGAAGATGACCAAAAGGTAGCAACCTTATTAAATTTTATGGGGGCAAAAACATACGGGCTGCTGAGGAATCTTCTTACTCCAGAAAAGCCAGCGGACAAAACGTACGCCCAAATTGTTGATACGTTAAGGGAACATTTAAACCCTAAGCCACCATTTATAGCGGAAAGGTACCGCTTCTACAGACGCGACCAAAGGAATGATGAGTCGCAGGCAGCATATTTAGCTGAGCTCAGAAGGTTGTCCAAACATTGCCAGTTTGGAGCCATATTGACGGACGCGATCAGAGACAGATTTGTCTGTGGCATGTTAAATGAGAATACACGTAAACGGTTGCTAGCCAAGAAACAGCTCAGCCTAGATCAGGCGATTGAAATAGCATCGTTCCATGAAGCAGCAGCACAGTGTGCGGCTCAAATACGACAAAACACAACCGGCTATGACACCCATGAGGTGACATTTCACAAAGGTAAATGCTACCGTTGTGGCAAAACCACCCACGACCAAAGTAATTGTTGGTTTCGTGATAAAATATGCCGGCAGTGTGGGAAAAAGGGGCACATAGCGAAAGTTTGCCGGTCGGGTACGAAACCCAATTGTGGGGGCAATCCGAGCAGTACCAAGGCAAGGACAAAAATACATAAGATGTCTGACAGTAGCTCAGACGAGTCACAGGAAGGCACAAAAGCAGAGCCTAAAGGTCTAGGATGTCTCAAGTTACATGGTGTAGACAAAACGGAGGACCACAGCACAATGTGGGTTAAAATGACGGTAGCAGGCGTCGAAGTTAATATGGAGCTGGACACGGGTTCAGCCCTATCAGTAATTAATGAACAAGATTATAACAGGCTGTTCAAAAGCATTCCCTTAAAGGATACGGAAATTAAATTAAAAACATATACGGGACAAAAAGTTTACCCGAAGGGAAAAATGCAAGTAACAGTTAAATACAACGGCAGAAAAGTGCCAGGACTTTATTTATACGTCCTACCAAATGGTGGACCACCACTTTTGGGTAGGGAATGGATAAGAAAAATCAACTTCGACTGGAAGTCGATACACGAGTTAAAAGTAGAGACCACCACGGATGATGCAACCATTACAAGCAGGCTGTCGAAACTATTGGCAAAAACGCCAGAGGTGTTCCAACAAGGGCTGGGGACCTTAAAGGACATTAGAGCAAAAATAACTATTGCTCAAGACGCAAACCCCAAGTTTTGTAAGGCCAGACCGGTGCCTTATGCCATTCGGCCAGCAGTGGAAGCAGAACTGGACGCCTTAGAGAGTGCAGGTGTCCTTACAAAGACTGAGTGGAGCGAGTGGGCCACGCCCATCGTCCCAGTTATAAAGAAATCTGCAAATAACACACCGGGGGAACCAAAGAAGGTTCGCATTTGCGGGGATTTTAAGATAACTACTAACCCCGTCCTGCACACGGTACAGTATCCGCTGCCACGGATAGAAGACATATTCGCATCGTTAGCTGGGGGTACACACTTTACGAAGATTGACCTTTGTCAAGCTTATTTACAGATGGAGGTGGAGCAGGACTCGAAAAAGCTCCTAACGATTAACACACACAAGGGATTGTACCAGTACAATCGCCTGGTATTTGGTGTGGCGTCCGCCCCGGCAATATGGCAGAGGACCATGGAACAGATCCTACAGGGCATTCCAGGAACGCAATGCTACCTGGATGACATCCTGGTGACAGGACAAACGGATAACGACCACCTCGCTAACCTGGAGCGAGTACTTCTGCGGTTACAACAATACGGACTCAGGGCGAACAAGCAGAAATGTGAGTTTTTCCAGGAACGTATCTCATACTGTGGTCACATTATAGATAAGGAAGGCCTGCATAAGCCCCCGGAAAAGATCGAGGCAGTAGTGAAGGCCCCGCCCCCTGAGAATGTATCTCAGTTACGATCATTCTTAGGCCTTATAAACTATTACCATAAGTTCCTCCCCAACTTATCGTCCATTTTACATCCACTAAATTCATTGCTGCAAAAAGGAGTCTCCTGGAATTGGGACGAAGCGTGTGAGGCTGCTTTTAAAAAGGGTAAACAACTCATCACATCAAAGGAAGTGCTCGCACACTTTGACCCAAAAATGCCAATGAGGTTGGTATGTGATGCCTCCCCGTACGGTATAGGGGCAGTGTTGTCACACAAATTTCCCAACGGGACGGAGAGGCCAATAGAATTTGCCTCAAGGTCGTTAACTACAGCCGAAAGAAACTATGCGCAAATCGACAGGGAGGCCCTCAGTCTGGTGTGGGGTGTAAAAAAATTCCACCACTACCTACATGGGCAACGTTTCACACTACTGACGGATCATCAACCGTTTGTGTCGATATTCAATCCAACAAAAGGGGTGCCCCTGATGACGGCCCAAAGGCTACAGAGATGGTCACTGTTCTTAGGAGCACACCAGTACCTTATCGAATATAAGGGTACCAAACAGCATGGCAATGCGGATGGCCTGTCGCGGCTACCCTTGCCTACCGAGATCGAAGAGATAGTACAGGACCCCGTGGAAATATATCATACGGCTGTTATGGAACACTTGCCCATCACCAGCCAATGTATCGAGCGGGAAACACGGAACGACCCGACATTGGCAAGGGTTTACGAATTAACTGTGAAAGGCTGGCCGGCGCAGGGTGACGCATCATTGCCGGCGTTTTCGGCAAGGAAGGACCAGTTGTCCGTCTGCCGGGGCACATTGATGTGCGGAGCCAGGGTAGTGGTCCCTCAAAAATTATAACATAAAGTGTTGCAGGACTTACACGAAGGTCATCTGGGGGGTGTCAAAATGAAAAGCCTCGCCAGAGCCTACGTCTGGTGGCCCGGCATTGACAGGGACATTGAGGAAGTAGCAAAAGCATGCCAAGGATGCCAGATGGTACAGAACGTACCACCACAAGCCCCAATACATCCGTGGGAGTGGCCCTCAACGCCGTGGCAAAGGATCCACGTGGAATTCGCTGGCCCCTTCATGGATGCGATGTTCCTTATTGTAGTGGATGCCCATTCAAAATGGCCGGAGGTCATAAAGATGTCATCAACGACAGCCGAAAAGACGGTCGCAGTCTTAAGGACCATTTTTGCCCGAAACGGGGTGCCCGAGCAAGTCTGTTCGGACAATGGGCCACAATTTGTGGCAGAAGAATTTCAAGCATTCCTAAAAAGGAATGGAGTGCGACATTATACGTCCGCACCATATCACTCGGCTACAAATGGGCTGGCAGAGCGATTTGTACAGACTTTTAAAAAGGCCATCAAGGCGATGGGAGAGGAAAGGTTGCCACTACAACACAAGGTGGACAACTTCCTATTCGCGTACCATAATGCTGCACATACGGTGACCAACCAGGCCCCCGCCGTCATGTTCTTTAATAGAAGGGTAAGGTCTCGCCTTGAATTGCTCAAACCAAACATTCGGAGAGATGTGGAAAACCGAGTATTTCGTAGGGCTCCTGACAGACAGACACGGAGCTTCGAGGTGGGGCAGCAAGTGTTGGCCCGTGATTATAGGAAGGAAAAGTGGCGGACTGGTACGATAAAGGCCCGCCAGGGACCCTTGATGTACACAGTTGAGACAGGGGAAGGCATAATCAGACGACATGCTGATCAACTTGTGGAGTCCAGAAACCCAACTGATTCACTACCTCAAACATCTCAGCACATTGTTACAGCGGAATCACGGCCCAGCTCGTCGTTACAGAGGTCTCAGGATTGCGAGGAGTTCAGCACTCCAGTGATCTCCACGGCACAGGATGTGCCATCAGACACCGACGAGACCAGCGATGAAGGGGTGACGGAAGCACCGCCGCCTACACCGAGACCGACTAGAGAAAGACGTTATCCTAGTCGAGACAGGAGGCCTCCTCAGAGACTGAATCTATAACCTGTTTCTGCTTATATATACAGGTCGACTACCCTTTATCCGAACTTCCGAAAACCGAAATCCTCTAAAAACCGGAGGTTTTTTCGTTCAGCGTAAGTCCAGTGTAAGTCGTGCGCACGACCCCCCGCGGACCCCCCCCGCGGACCCCCGCGGACCCCCGCCAGCCCCGACCCCCGCTGACCCCCCCGCCGAACCCCCCGCGGACCCCCGCCGGCCCCGACCGTAAGTCGTGCACACGACCCCCCGCCGACCCCCCTGCGGACCCCCGCCGACCCACCTTCCGAAATCCAAAATTCTCCGAAAACCGAAACACGGCTGGTCCCGAGGTTTTCGGATAAAGGATAGTCTACCTGTATATAAGTAGACAACTCTTGATGTAAATATGTTATGTAGATTGTGTTACCAAATGTTATTAGCCCTAGTTATGGGGCATCCACTGACTTAATTGCATGGGTACGTTTTAATTAAAAGGGGAGGAATGTTGTGTATGTAATATGTATGTTGCTTTAAACCTATGGCCAGGGCAGCACTACTTTGTAGGGCGTAGTGATACCATAGTACCACTCCTGGCCATAGGGGTATAAATAGTACTGTGGGTACTGATTTCCCCTCAGTTCCCGCCTGCTGGTATTAAGTAAAGACCTACGTTGAATCTGCCAAGCTGTCTCTTCATTATTGGATTAAGTATAGACACATACTTTACAGAATTCTTAATAGCTCTTAAAAGAGGAGTGGACAAATATTTGAAAAAGAAAAATTGTAAAAGGGTACGAGGAAAGGGCAGGGGAATGGAATTAAGTGGATAGCTTTTTCAGAGAGCCAGAATAAACATGATCGGCCAAATGGTCTCCTTCTGTGCTGTAAAATTCTATCATCTATATTCAGTGCCTTAACCAGCTGATCCTGTGAGGAGCAATAGGGTCCCATTTCATGATTTTTAAAAATTCTTTCTCTGCTTAAAGCGAACTTAACTTTGAACCACAACTTGCATTTATATTGCATGTTTTGAACAGGCTTTCAAAGGGGAGGAGACAAGAGCAAGGTGGATGGTGTTCCAGAGATTAGGGCTGAGATGGCTGAAGGTTCTGCTACTGATGGTGGAGCGGAGAGGGGGTTTGGTACGTGAGGGACACAGGAGCCCAGAGTCTGAAGGACCAGGACTGGAACACGGAGCCAGAGGAGGTTGTAGATGTAGGATGAGGCAAGGTGGCAATAAACTGCTGCTGTATCAGTATTGGGCCCCTTATTGAAATCCATGTTTCAATGAACCAAAAATACATAAATAAAACTGGAATTCACAGCTTTCACTCCATTGTTGTGATTACATTTCTCTTTTCTTTTTGTATGAATTACTCCAGTGGCTGATATCATGTGTGATATCATTGAACAAATGTGGAGAGTGACTGACATTCACCTTATTGCAGAATTTGCTTGTGAGCCCGGCAATTTGCAGAAGTCATTTTAAATGCTCGCACTTAACACAGGAAATTTAACCATAGCTTTCTACAGGCTTAATCCTCTCGGTATGCTATTTTAATACACTGTTTTACTGAGTTCCTATTTGCATTATCTTCCTAACTCCATTATTTTAATGCAACTGACACAGTATTTAACCTACTGTTTTAACAGGCCACAGGCACAGGTGTAAATTTAATTTGAACTCGTTAACAAGCCTGCTAAAACTTGCAGACAGAGAGAACGGGACTCTCCACGATTACAGGTGAGCATTAAAAAACTACGGCAAATTTTGGGTCCGCGAATAAATCCTGAGGTTGGCAATACTGAGCCTACAAGAGTGAAGGGGAGCAGCATTACTTTGGAAAACAAATTTGAAGATATTTAGTCAAGATTTTCAAAATGTGAACATTATAATTATAGTTTTAAATTCACCTCAAAATATTAGAAATGTTCCCTTCTGTTGAATTCTCTCCTCCCTCTTCCCTTCTCTCAGGCAGCAGTAGCCTCCAATACCTCGCCAGGTTCCTGTTCCTGGGACTAGGGACAGGGTCACTGGCAAGGCTTGGAAGCTAAGCAGAGCCAGGCCTGGTTAGTACCTGGTAGGGGTGACCATCAGGGAAGACCAGGTGCAGAAGGTCACAGAAGGAGCCCCGAGGAGGGGCAGTTGGTGAGAAGGTCACAGAAGGAGCCCCGGGAGGGGTGGCTGGTGAGCAGGCCCGGGCGTTGGGCTGAAGATTGTCGGACAGGAGGAATGGTGGAAATGGAATGGCGGCGCGCACAGACGCAGCGGCTTTGCTTCTCCCAGGACGGTGCTATTTACATTTAATGTTAATGTTATTTGTACTGGACTCATGGGAGCTTGCAAGATCACATTTCGTTGTTCATGTACTTGTGCATTGTACAATGACAATAAAGTTGAATTATTATTATTAATTATTAGGTTGCCATTCTTCATGCCAATAGTGAGCATTGGCGGGACTTCTGATGATTTGGGTAGAGGGGGTAGTCAGCAGTCAAGTTGAGTCTAACCTCACCTGATGTTTACACATGCACAATTTCCAGCGGACATCACTAGATAGCGATTAAGAGTGGGAGTCCTGTTTTCCCAACCTTCTCTTCGCCTGCCTGAGAACACTGAGAGGCTGTTGCACCCCTGCCTGAGACTGGCTGACTCAGCACAGACGAAGGATCAAATCTGGGCCTAACTGGCCTGAGTGGTTCAGCACCACACTATGCAGTCCATACACCCAATGCACCATTGAAGCGAGTGTGATGTTGCCATGTGAATGATGCCTTGGCAACTCCTAATTCGCATATTTTCTAATTACACAAAGTATCATATTTAAATATTGAACAAGGTTGAATCCAAATATCTAGGATAGAACATGACAGTGTTTACAAAAACTGTGATGGAAAGTGATAAAGGAATTCTTCTGTGATCCTATGCTCCCAGCTCCCTGCAATTATTGCCCTGATTCCCCACTCCCTGTGAGCTCAGCTCCTCAAGGAAAGTTGCAGGATCACAGAATTACCCCTTATAATGGACATTTGCAACCTGCATTTTGTAATGTGACAGCTCCCTCTATAGGCTGTTGCCAGAACAAGATACAAGGAAAATGTGTTCATGCAAATTAGCAAAGAAAGAATTCTGGTAATTCTGATTTTTGGCCGGTGGTTGACAATCTTCCTTTTGTATCTTTTTTTTTGCCATTTTCTCTACCAATGTTTCTACCCTCCCTTCCTCTTCTGAAACCTTACTAAGCTACAACCACCTTCATTTATATAGAAACTTTAACACAGAAAATATGCCCAAAGGTGTAAGAAAGAAATGGATGCTGAGCCAAAGTAGATAGAAGGTGACCAAATGCTTGAGTGTTAAGGAGGCTTTTAAATGAGCAAAGAGAACTGGTAAGGTGGATGGGTTTAGGGAGGATAGGTGGCTGAAGGCATGGCCGCCAATGATGGGGCCAATCATAGTCAGAACATTTATTACAATTGCTTTGTTTCCCACCTCTGCACTGACACATTGGGGGTCTCCCACAGAACCATGCTTGGCCCCCTCCGCTTCCTCATCTAGATGCTGCACGTTAGTGACATCATTCACAGACACTGTATAAGGTACTATATAAAATGTAAGTCTTTCTTTCGCTTTTTCTTTCTTCAGTTGAGGAAGGCTTCTCCTGTTTGAGATATGAACACCATGAAGTACCAGTCACTGTGGCACATGCCTGAGTGAATGAGCCCAGAATCACTGTGTATGCCTGCTTGCCTGTGTGTGTCACACACTGTAGCTATAGGAGTCTTGGGTGACAAAATGCAGGAAGGTATGATGGCTGACTTCAACTCATCAGAAAGAAGACTGCACGAGTAATTGCTGCAGCTCATACAGGTATATTATTGTGTGCTCCAGGTGTCAGCCTTGGCTCAGCGGCAGCACTCTCGCCTCTGAATCAGAAGGTCGTGGGTTCAAGCCCCAATCCACAGACTTAAGTACATAACCTAAGCTTACACTTCTGTGCAGTACTGAGGGAGTGTTGCACTGCCAGATGTGCCATCTATCGGATAAAACGTTAAACCAAGACGCCATCTGCTTTCTTAGATGAACGTTAAAGATTACATGGCACCATTGAAGAAGAACTTAGGAATTCTCCTAGTCTCCTGGCCAACATTTATCCCTCAACCAACAACTAAAACAGATTATTTATTTCATTGCTGTTTGTGGGAGCATGCTGTGGGCAAATAGGCTGCTGCATTTCCTACATTACAAAAATAACTACACTTCAAAACTACTTCATTGGCTGTAAAGCGCTTCGGGACATACTGAGATTGTGAAAGGTGCTATATATCTGTGTGTCTTTCTCTCCATGCGTTCCTGCAGAATGAGGCAAAACAGCAACCATCGTTAGCGTGCAGGTTGGCAGCAATCCTTGCAAACATGACAGCCAGCTGTTGATGGAGACACCTAGGGCCCTCTCTATAGGGATGGCAACTTCTCCGGAAGCTCCTGGGTCTGATGTTGGTGCATTAAGGTTTCTCACAACTAGAGAAGGAGGATTTCTTGCTTCCCCAGAAAAGCAGAGGGGCACTTCACACCCAACGACCTCTGGTACACCACCAATGGGTACAGCAGATAGAGAGAGGTTGGATCCTGAAGGTCTGAGAGGAAGCAGTAGGCCCATAAGCTATGACACAGACATACAGACACAGACACACACACATACACACACACATGGGCACAGACACACACAGAATCACAGAATCACAGAATCACAGAAACCCCACAGTGCAGATAGAGGCCATTTCGGCCCATCGAGCCTGCACCGACACATATCCCACCCGATCCCCGTAACCCCAACACATATCCCACCCTATCCCTGTAACCCCACCTATTTAATCCCCCTAACACTAAGGGTCAATTTATCATAGCTAATCAACCTAACCCGCACATCTTTGGACTGTGGGAGGAAACCGGAGCTCCCGGAGAAAACCCACGCAAACACGGGGAGAATGTGCAAACTCCACACAGACAGTCGCCCGAGGCCGGATTCGAACCCGGGTCTCTGGTGCTGTGAGGCAACAGTGCTAACCACTATGCCACCATGCTGTGGTGCCCACACATGGGCACAGAAAAACACACACGGGCACAGACACACACAGACACACACACGGGCACAGACACACACACATGGGCACAAACACACACAGACACACACACAGGCACAGACACACACACACAGACACACACACTCACGCAGGCACACACACACACGGGCACAGACACACACACACGGGCACAGACACACACACACGAGCACAAACAAACACACACGGGCACACACGCACAGGCACAGACACACGCACAGACAGGCACACACAACCAGACACAGACACACACACAGACAGACACACACAACCAGACACAGACACACACATCCACACACACAGACATTGACACAGACACACAGACACACACACGGGCACAGACACACACACACGGGCACAAACACACACACACACGGGCACAGACACACACACACACACACAAGACACACACACGAGCACAGACACACAGACACAGACACACACATACACACACACACATACACAGACACACACACATGGGCACAGACACACAGACACAGACACACAGACACACAGACACACACAGACACAAAGACACAGACACACACACAGACACACAGACACAGACACACACACACACAGACACACACACACGGGCACAGACACAAACACACACACACAGACACAGACATAAACAGACACACACACACGGGCACAGACACACGCACACAGACACACAGACACACACACACAAACGGGCACAGACACATACACACAGGCACAGACACACACACAAACCCACAGACACAAACACACAGACACACACAGACACGCACACACATATGCACACACACATGGGCACAGACACACACACACGGGCACAGACACACACACACACAGACACACACACAGGCAGACACACACACACACACACAGACACACACACACAGACAGACACACACACACACACACACAGACACACATACACAGAGACAGGCAGACACACACAACCAGACACAGACACACACACTCACACACAGACACACATGGGGACACACACACACACACACACAGACGTACACACACACACACAGACACACACACACATAGACACAGATACACACACAGACACACACATAGACACACATACATAGACACAGACACACACACACAGACACACACACACAGACACACACACAGACACACACTCACACAGACAAACACAAACACAGACAAACACATATACAGACAGACACAACACACACAGATACACACACAGAACAAGACACATACACACATAGACACAGACACACACGCACAGACACACACACACAGACTTACACACACAGGCACACACACAGGCAGACACACACACACACACACAGACACACACACACAGACAGACACACACACACACACACACACACAGACACACATACACAGAGACAGGCAGACACACACAACCAGACACAGACACACACACTCACACACAGACACACATGGGGACACACACACACACACACACACACAGACGCACACACACACACACACACACACACACACATAGACACAGATACACACACAGACACACACATAGACACACATACATAGACACAGACACACACACACAGACACACACACACAGACACACACACAGACACACACTCACACAGACAAACACAAACACAGACAAACACATATACAGACAGACACAACACACACAGATACACACACAGAACAAGACACATACACACATAGACACAGACACACACGCACAGACACACACACACAGACTTACACACACAGGCACACACACAGGCAGACACACACACACACACACAGACACACACACACAGACAGACACACACACACACACACACACACACACAGACACACATACACAGAGACAGGCAGACACACACAACCAGACACAGACACACACACTCACACACAGACACACATGGGGACACACACACACACACACACACAGACGCACACACACACACACACACACACACACACATAGACACAGATACACACACAGACACACACATAGACACACATACATAGACACAGACACACACACACAGACACACACACACAGACACACACACAGACACACACTCACACAGACAAACACAAACACAGACAAACACATATACAGACAGACACAACACACACAGATGCACACACAGAACAAGACACATACACACATAGACACAGACACACACGCACAGACACACACACAGACTTACACACACAGGCACACACACAGATACACACACACACAGACACAGGCACAAAAACACACACACACACACACACACAGACACACACACTGACACACACACACACACAGACACACATACACACAGGCACACACACAGGCACATACCAGACACATACACACACACACACAGACACACACACACAGACAAACACAGACACACACACACACAGACACAGACACACACACACACAGACACACACACACAGACACAGACACACACGCACTCACATACAGACACACACTCACACACACACACAGACACACACACAGACTTACACACACAGGCACTAACACACACAGGCACATACACACAGACACACAGACTCGCACACACACACACAGACACAGGCACACACACACACAGATACACACACACACACAGGCACACACACACAGACACATCCACAGACACAGGCACACAAACACACACACAGAGGCACACACACACAGGCACACACCACACACACACACACACACACACACAGACACACACAGACACAGACACACACAGACACAAACACAAACAGGCACACAAACGCACACACACACACACCGCACACACAGGCACACACACAGGCACACAAACACACACACAGGCACACACATGCAGGCACACACACTCAGGCACACACACACACACAGTCACAGACACAAACACACACAGGCACACAAACACACACACACAGGCACACATACACAGGCACACACACACACAAAGGCACACACACACACACACAAACACACACACACACGGGCACACACACACACGGACACAGGCACACAAACACACAGGCACTCACATGGACACACACACACACACGAGTACAGTTATCTCATTCATTCATTTGAAGGTATATATGCTCATGTTTAATGAACTACTGGTCAGAAACAAGACAACAGCAGGGAAGCAGTTGGGACCGATATTGTTGCAGCCAACACAAAAAAAATGTGCCAGCATAGAAGCTCTATCAGTAAACTGCCACCATCCTCAAGTTCCAATTGAACTTTCATCCTCAGGGAGCAGATACTGTTTTCTCATCCTTCTCTTACCTTAGTGCTGGCTGATCATTAATGAGGTATATTCCAATGCCTTTACTGTGCATTATTGTGCAGCATGGAGTGTAACTTTTTTTAATGTATTCACTCACGGGATGTGGGCATCGTTGGCAGGGCCAGCATTTGTTGCCCATCCCTAATTGCCCTTGAGAAGGTGCAGTCCATGTGGTGAAGGTACTCCCACAGTGCTGCTAGGGAGGGAGTTCCAGGATTTTGACCCAGCGACAATGAAGGAACGGCGATATATTTCCAAGTCAGGATGGTGTGTGACTTGGAGGGCATCTTGGAGGTGGTGGTGTTCCCAGGCGCCTGCTGCCCTTGTCCTTCTATGTAGCGGTGGCGGGTTTGATAGATGTTGTCGAGGAAACCTTGGCGAGTTGCTGCAGTGCATCTTGTAGATGGTACACACTGCCGCCACTTTGAGCAGGTGATAGAGGGAATGAATGTTTAAGGTGTTGGATGGGGGTGCCGATCAAGTGGGATGCTTTGTCAAGCTTCTTGAGTATTGTTGGAGCTGCACTCATCCAGGCAAGTGAAGAGAATTCCATCACACCCCTGACTTGTGCCTTGTAGGTGGTGAAAAGGCTTTGGGGAGTCAGGAGATGAGTCACTCGCCACAGAATACCCAGCCTCTGAATTGCTCTTTTAGCCACAGTATTTATGTGGCTGGTCCAGTTAAGCTTATAGTCAATGGTGACTCCCAGGATGTTGATGGTGGGGGATTCGGTGATGGTAATGCAATTGAATGTCAACGGGAGGTGGTTAGACTCTCGCTTGTTGGAGATAGTTATTGACTGGCACTTGTGTGGCACCAATGTTACCTGCCACTTATCAGCCGAAGCCTGAATGTTGTCCAGGTCTTGTTGCATGCGGGAATGGACTGCTTCATTATCTGAGGAGTTGAGAATGGCACTGAACACTATGCAATCATCAGCGAACATCCCCATTTCTGAACTTGTGTTGGAGGGAAGGTCATTGATGAAGCAGCTGAAGATGGTTGGGCCTAGGACACTGCCCTGAAGAAATCCTGCAGCGATGTCATGGGACTGTGATGATTGACTTCCAACCACCATCACAACCATCTTCCTTTGTGCTAGGTATGACTCCAGCCAGTGGAGTGTTTCCCCCCCGATTCCCATTTACTTCAGTTTTACTAGGGCTCCTTGATGCCAGACTCGGTCAAATGCTGCCTTGATGTCAAGGGCAGTCATTCTCACCTCACCTCTGGAATTCAGCTTCTTTGTCCATGTTTGGACCAAGGCTGTAATGAGGTCTGGTACCGAGTGGTCCTGATGGAGTGTGATGGAATACTCTTCACTTGCCTGGGTGAGTGCAGCTCCAACAACACTCATGAAGCTCAACACCATCCAGGACAAAGCAGCCCGCTTGATTGACATCCCATCAACCACCTTAAACATTCACTCCCTCCACCACTGGCGTACCATGGCTGCAGTGTGTACCATCTACAAGATGCACTGCAGCAACTTGCCAAGGCTTCTTCGGCAGTACCTCCCAAACCCGCGACCTCTTCCACCTAGAAGGACAAGGGCAGCAGGCGCATGGGAACACCACCACCTCCAAGCTTCCCTCCAAGTCACACACCAGCCTGACTTGGAAGTATATTGCCATTCCTTCATTGTCGCTGGGTCAAAATCCTGGAACTCCCTCCCTCCCTAACAGAGTACCCTCACCACATGGACTGCAGCGGTTCAAGAAGGTGGCTCACCACCACCTTCTCAAGGGCAAGTAGGGATGGGCAATAAATGCCAGCTTTGCCAGCGATGCCAAAATCCCATGAATGAATTTTTTTTAAATGTCCCCTAGTTCTAGACACTCCAGCCAGGGGAAACAACCTATCAGCATCTATCCTGTCAATCCCCTTCAGAATCTTGTATGTTTCAATGAGATCACCTCTCATTCTTCTAAACTCCAGAGAGTATAGGCCCATCCTACAGAATCTCTCATCATAAGATAGTCTTCTCATCCCAGGAATCAATCTAGTGAACCTTTGTTGCACCGCCTCCAAGGCAAGTATATCCTTCCTAAGTTAAGGAGACCAAAACTGTGCATAGTACTCCAGGTGTGATCTCACCAAGGCCCTGTACAATTGTAGCAAGACCTCACTCTTATACTCCAACCCCCTTGCAATAAAGGCCAACATGCTATTTACCTTCCTTATTGCTTGCTGTACGTGCATGCTACCTTTCTGTGTTTCTTGCGCGAGGACACCCAAATCTCTCTGAGCACCATCATTTAAAAGTTTCTCACCATTTAAAAAATATTCTGTTTTTCTATTCTTCCTACCAAAGTGAATAACCTCACATTTCCCTACATTATACTCCATCTGCCACCTTACTGCCTGATGTAAGAAAAGGAGACTGACCATCAAGTAACTTTAAAGTAAGCTTTAAGTAACTTATAAACACACTATATACAAGAGAGGTCTTTACCATGCCTCTGGTAGAAGCCTCTTACAATACTGAACAGACCAGTATTTATACCAGTCCAACAGGAAGTGACATTTACAGGAAGTGAGGTATGTACACAGTTCATAGTTCATAGTTCATAGTTCACAGGAAGTGATGACATAACTTCCCGGAAGTTAGCATTTTTATCACATTCTTCCCTCCTGCAGGATTAGGAGGCTGTGGTCTACCTTTTGGTCCGCAGCCGCCGAACAAGGAAGAGTCGTACCCGTTTGGATTCCCGTCGTAGAGGGTCGCTGGTCCGCTTACATGCGGTTGGCCATTGGTCAGAGTCTGTGTGGCCTGGATTGCCCTGTGAAGGGTCGGGGAGATCATGGCTTCGAGTGCGAGCCCCAATAGGTTCAAAGTCGGACTGCCTCTGTTCAGAGGGAGGTGCAGAGCTGGTCTGTGGCGGATCAGTACTTTCATGCACGGTACTGGGAGGGTCGCAACCTTGAGCACGGGGTTCTGCCGGCACCAAGCTAGTTGGTGTCCGATCAGGATCCTGGAGAGGGGTACCCGATAGGTCCCAAGAGTTTCCTGGTGAAATGCCATCACCCGATGTCCCACTAGGTCCTGGTGGGCAGGGAGCCAGATCCCGTAATGATACGGTAGATTCTCGGCCGTCGGAATATCGTATGTTTGCATAGGTGGGGTTGGCATCGGTTAGTTCGACCTCGTCTACAAGAGGGTCATTTTTAGACGTCCGAACGTATCTTCGGAGTAATACAGGTCCAGGAGTAGTTAGCCATGACGGGAGTGATGTTCCATGAGATGAGCGACGCTGGAATCCAAAGAACCGCTCATGAGGTGTAGTATTTGTGGCTGTAGAAAGCAGGGACCGTATAGAGTGCAATGCATCCGGAAGCACTGTTTCCCATTGCTGGTCTGGTAGGCCCCGAGATCTTAAAGCGAGACGTACGGAATTCCAGATGATACCGTTATACCTCTCTACCTGCCCATTTCCGATGGGATGGTATGGTGTTGTTTTGCTTGCAGCAATTCCCCGTTCTGAGAGGTAGTCCTTGAGTTCCCTTGACATAAAGGATGGACCCCGGTCTGAGTGAATATAAGCCGGCATGCCACAGAGAGAAAATACCTGCTCAAGGCAGCAGATTACTGTGGACGCCAGCATATTGGAGCAGGGGAAGGCAAACGGAAAACGTGAATATTCGTCGATCATGGTGAGCAAATATGTGTTCCGAGTTGAAGAGGGCACTGGGCCCTTAAAATCGATGCTAAGTCGTTGCATCGGTTGGGTTGCATGTATGAGTATACCATCTGAGGGGCGGAAGAACTGAGGTTTTAATTCCGCACAAAGCCGGCATTCTGAGCATATTTTCTTTACATCTCCAGTGGAAAAAGGGAGATTCCGTGATCGTACGAAATGTAGCATGCGCGTAACGCCAGGATGACACAAACCATTGTGGACATCCATGAGAGTGGAGGATGACATAGTGGAGCAGAATGCCCATGTGAGGGTGTCCGGGGCCACATTCTCCTTGCCAGGCCGATAGAGAATGGTATAACCAAAAGAGGCCAGTTCCATCCTCCAAAGTTGTATTTTATTATTCTTAATTTTGGTTCGTTTTCGATTATCGAGCATGAAGGCGACTGATCGTTGGTCCGTGATCAATGTAAAGTGCTGGCGAGCTAGAAAATGGTTCCACTTCCGTACTGCCTCTATGATGGCTGTGGCTTCTTTCTCAACCGGAGGATAATGTAGCTCGGCACCTTGTAAGGTCCTGGACATAAATGCTACAGGATGACCTTCCTGATTCAGAGTAGCCGAGATCGCCACCTCCGAGGCATCACATTCAACCACGAAAGGGAGATTCTCATCGATGGAGTGAAGAGCCGCTTTCTCCAACTGTTTTTTGAGAAGGTTAAAGGCTGCAACAGCCGCTGTTCCCAGTGGAAATGATCTAGCATGCAGCAAGGGTTGGATTTTGTCCGAAAAATGAGGAATCCATTTAGCGTAGTATGCAAACAGACCGAGAGCCCGACGTAAAGAAGCCGGATTCTTAGGTGACGGGAGCTCTTGGAGCGGGCGAAGTCTTTCTGGGTCTGGCTTAATGATACTATTGCCTACGCAGTAGCCAAGGATGTTGATGGTCGGTTGCGACTCAACAGATTTGGATTCATTCAGGGTCAAATTACGGCGATGGAGGGCATCCCGAAATGTTTGGAGGTTGGAGTCGTGTTCCTGTTGATCGTGACCTGCAATGGTAATGTTATCAAGATAGGGAAAAGTGTCCCTTAGGTTTTCCTGCTTAACCAGGCCATCCATTGCCCGTTGAAAGACAGCCACTCCATTAGTAACCCCGAATGGGAGGCGACGAAATTGGTACAGCCGTCCATTAGCCTCAAAGGCTGTGTACTGCTTATCTGAGACCTTCAAGGGTAACTGATGATAGGCACTTTTTAAATCGTAAGTTGAGAACACTTTGTATTCGGCCAGTTTATTAACCATATCATCAATGCGTGGCAATGGGTAGGCGTCCAAGTCGGTATATTGATTGATGGTTTGCGAATAATCGATGCATAGTCGCTGTTTGTGAGGTTTTAGAGGGTTCTTGACAATGACGACTTGAGCCCGCCAGGGCGACGAACATGGTTCAATGATATCCTCTGCTAGAAGTCGAGAGATTTCAGCCGCAATAAAAGATTGGTCTCCCTGATTAAAGCGCCGCGATTTCGTTATTATCGGTTGGCATTGAGGCGGAATACTGGCAAATAATGAGGGTTCATCAAGTGAAGCTGCTGATAATGCACAAAATGGTAATTTAGATGGTATATTAGAAATAGTAAGTCCGGGTTTGGATCCACCAAACTCAATGGTGAGTTTCTTATGCTGTTTTTGGAAGTCCAGCCCTAAGAGGAGATCACTACATAAGTCTTTGAGCACTGAAAGTCGGGTGGAGGGATACATACGACCATGAAGTGTCATATCAACAACACAAAAGCCGGAGATTCTGGTATTAAGTGATGACTGGGCCATCGCAATTGCCTGGTCCGATGGGAAGACATGTAGTTTCAATTTCGCAACAATCTGTTCCTTAATGAAACTATCAGTACTTCCTGAGTCAATTAAGGCATCTAAGGTATGCCCTTTAATTGAAATTTTTGTGGCTGCCTGAGACAGGTTCTGTGGGCAAGCAGCTGTAATTGGTGTCGTTGCACAGAGAGTGGCTAAAACTCTCGGTGTGCTTCTTCGGGAGAGAGCTCGAGAGGAAGCTTGATAGGTCCTAGCTGGAGCATCTTGATAGGCCCTAATTGGGGCAGCTCGGTAGGCCTTAGCTGGATTGGCCCTCGTAGAGGCCCTTGATAGGCAAACTTTAGCAAAGTGTCCTTTTTTCCCGCAATAACTGCAGATTGCATTGCGAGCAGGGCAGGTTTTCCTAGGGTGAAAAGCATCTCCACAAAAGAAGCATTCCTTCCTAGATTGCCAAGAGGCTGCTAAAGTGGGGTCGTCCTCCTCTTCTTCATCAGAATTATCAGAATTAGATTCCCCCATGATAGGGTTCACCTGAGACCGCTTGAATTGTCTGGTTGCAGCTACAGCAGCAGATCGAGATCTGGGCAGCTGATAGAGGTCTGCATTTCTCTTTGCCAAATCCAGTGAACAAGCTAGGTCAAAAGCTTTTTGTAGCTCAAGTGTTTTACTTTCTAGTAGACGCTGGCGTATAAATGGAGAGGCAATCCCGCAGATGAAAGCATCACGAATCATTTCTTGGCGGTACAGCTCAGCTGAGGCTGCCTGAAAGTTACAATCTACGCTGAGCCTGCGAAGTTCTTGCAGGAATTCGTCAATTGATTCCCCTGGCCCTTGTCGGGCTGTGGCCAGTAGATGTCTAGCATAGACCTCATTTGGGGTCTTCGCATACAGTTTCTTAAGTGCCCGAATCACCTCTTCGTAATTATCCCATTCATCAACATATTCGAACACTTTTGGGGTCACATAATTGACAAGTATCTTCAATTTAGCAGGAGCATCCACTTTACATTCATCCAGAAAATTCTCAAAAGTACGATACCAATGCTTCCATACCCTGCCAGCTGCTGGTGTATTCGGGTCCAAGTCCAGACGAATAGGTCTAAGGATTTTATCCATGATGGGTGGTTCCCTGGATCCTTAACTTCCGAGTTTGTCTGAAGGTCTAGTATTTGTCAGTGTAAATACTAAGTTACTTAAATTGATGTAAGAAAAGGAGACTGACCATCAAGTAACTTTAAAGTAAGCTTTAAGTAACTTATAAACACACTATATACAAGAGAGGTCTTTACCATGCCTCTGGTAGAAGCCTCTTACAATACTGAACAGACCAGTATTTATACCAGTCCAACAGGAAGTGACATTTACAGGAAGTGAGGTATGTACACAGTTCATAGTTCATAGTTCATAGTTCACAGGAAGTGATGACATAACTTCCCGGAAGTTAGCATTTTTATCACACTGCCCACTCACTTAGTCTATCGATATCCCTTTGCAGACTCTTTGGGCTCGATTTTCCAAGCCCCGTGGAGGCAGGTTTGGAGGCGGGAGTGGTGGGAAAATGTAGAATTGGGGGGCAGGAACCCATCCCGCCCCCAACCCACCTCCGTGCCAATGCCCCAGGAGGCGGGTAGCTGACCTGTGCTGGGAGCCGCCTCCCCGAGGCGGGAAGGGGATTAGTGCCAATTAACTGCCTGTTAACAGGTAGTTAACAGGCAGTTTTTTGCCTAATCCCTATTTTGAGCCCTGAAGTGTGGGCTGTCTGACGGCTCCGAACCACGCCAAGTTAGCGAGGCGGACCGCTGGTCTGTAGGGGTTGGAGGGGTCGACATGTCCATTGTGCAGGTGAGTGATGGGTGCATGTGTGCAGAGGTAAGTGTGTGAGGTAAGTGTAAAGTGTTTTAATAAGTTTGACTTACCTTTACTTTCTCCTGCAGGCTTCCTCCCTTCAGGTCTCGGGAGTCCCTCATCTCACCGGCACAGAGAGCAGAATGGCCGTTGAAATGTCAAAATCTGCAGCCTCTGCTTTCTGGTCTGGAGAGATCTCTAACTGAGTCTGAGTAGAAGGACTCAAGTTAGAAGACAGATTCAGTGTTTGACAGCTTCGCTGAGCCATCAAACGCTGATTTTTCATCTGTCAAAAGCTCTTGACAGATGAAATGTCAATCGCTGACATCACCAGTAACTAGGTGTCCCATAATTGGCCTACTGAGCCCGCTGGGTGGGCTTATCAAGGTCAATGAAGGGAAAATAGCATGGGTTGGCCACAAGCCGATGGAGGCGGGACTACAACCCAAAAAGTGGGAGTCCCGCCTCCAAAAGCTCCCCATTGACAAAGTCGAGCCCTTCATGTACTCCTCACAGCTTACTGTCCCACCTAGCTTTGTATCATCAGCAAACTTGGATACTGATGCGCTATCAATTACTCATAAAAGACTGAGAGTTAAGAGAGTAACTAAAGGCTTTTATTAACAAAAGAATGAAGGTCTGCCTCGAGTGGTCGACCGGTCCAGAAATACAAAGGGCTGGGGGGCAGTCACCTTTATACTAGGACTTGTGGGAGGAGTCAGCCGAGGCATGTCCAGGCATGTACACAGTGGAATACAAACAGTGGTTTACCACATTCACCCCTTGTTTAAAATAGAGTCCGGCGGGGTGAAGTGTATTAAAAGTTAGTGTATTGGAGTCTCTCCGGAGGTCTTGTCTGCCGCTGTGATCGGCGTGGCGACGGCAGGGGTAGTGGAGCTTCCAGCGTCGAGTCCTGCGTAGGCTGTGGCACAGGCGTGTCGTCCTCGTAGATGTCGAGCGGGTCGCGGGGCCCAGGCCTGCCGTCTGCTGGGGCTGGATATCGGATCGTGGGGGGGGGTGGTAGTGAGTAGTGGGTTATTGCGGCCCCCGAGGGTGCAAGGTCTCTTATGGAGACTGTGTCCTCCCGCCCGTCCGGGTATGCAATGTAAACATACTGGGGGTTGGCATGGAGGAGGTCGACCCTCTCGACCAGGGGGTCCGTTTTATGGGTCCTCACGTGTCTTCTCAGTAGGAGCGGCCCTGGGGACGTCAGCCATGGCGGTAGTGATGTCCCCGGTGTGGACTTCCTTGGGAAGACAAACATTTTCTCATGAGGGGTGGCGTTAGTGGCAGTGCAGAGCAGTGACCGAATAGAGTGGAGCGCATTGGGGAGCACATCCTGCCAGCGGGAGGTTGGAAGGCCCCTAGACTTTAAGGCTAGCAGGGCGGCCTTCCAAACTGTCGCATTTTCTCTTTCCACCTGTCCGTTCCCCCGGGGGTTGTAACTGGTGGTCCTGCTTGTGGCAATACCCCTAGTTAGCAGGTACTGACGGAGTTCGTCGCTCATAAACGATGAGCCCCGGTCACTATGGATATAGCTGGGGAAACCGAACAGGGTGAAGAGGTCGTTCAGACATTTAATGACCGTGGCACTGGTCATGTCCGGGCAGGGGATGGCGAACGGGAAACGGGAGTACTCATCAATAATATTGAGGAAGTACACATTGCGGTTGGAGGAGGGGAGAGGCCCTTTAAAATCAACGCTCAGGCGCTCGAAGGGGCGAGTGGCTTTTATCAGGTGGGCCCTGTCTGGTCTATAAAAGTGCGGTTTGCACTCAGCGCAGACTTGGCAGTTCCTGGTCATGGTCCTGACCTCCTCAATAGAGTAAGGCAGGTTGCGGGCCTTGATGAAGTGGAAGAACCTGGTGACCCCCGGGTGGCAGAGGTCATTGTGGAGGGCCCGCAGTCTATCGATCTGCGCGCTGGCGCAGGTGCCACACGATAGCGCATCCGGGGGTTCATTGAGCTTCCCGGGCCGGTACAAGATCTCGTAATTGTAGGTGGAAAGTTCGATTCTCCACCTCAAGATCTTGTCATTTTTGATTTTGCCCCTCTGCTTGTTGTTAAACATGAAAGCAACTGAACGCTGGTCAGTGAGCAGGGTAAATCGTTTTCCGGCCAGGTAGTGCCTCCAATGACGCACAGCCTCCACAATCGCCTGGGCCTCCTTCTCAACAGCGGAGTGTCTGGTCTCCGGGCCTTGGAGGGTTCGTGAAAAGAAGGCCACGGGTCTCCCCGCCTGATTGAGGGTAGTGGCCAGGGCAAAGTCGGACGCGTCGCTTTCCACCTGGAAGGGGATGGATTCGTCCACTGCGTGCATGGTGGCTTTGGCAATGTCCTCCTTGATACGGTGGAAGGCTAAGCGGGCCTCTGCCGTCAAGGGAAAAGAGGTGGACTTGATCAGCGAACGGGCCTTGTCCGCATAGTAGGGGACCCACTGGGCGTAATAGGAGAAAAACCCTAGGCACCTCTTCAGGGCCTTGAGGCAGTGGGGCAGTGGGAGTTCCATAAGGGGACGCATCCAGTCGGGGTCGGGGCCGATGACTCCGTGTTCCACAACACAGCCAAGGATGGCGAGGCGGTTTGTGCGGAATATGCACTTCTCCTTGTTATATGTCAGGTTCAGGAGTTGGGCGGTGCGGAGGAATTTTTCGAGGTTTGCGTCATGGTCCTGCAAGTCACAGCCGCAGATGGTCACATTGTCCAGATATGGGAAAGTGGCCTGCAACGCATTTTGATCTACCATCCGGTCCATCTCCCTTTGGAAGACGGAGACCCCGTTGGTGACGCCAAAGGGAACCCTAAGGAAGTGATAGAGGCGGCCGTTTGCCTCAAAGGCGGTATACTGGCGGTCCTCAGGGTGGCTAGGGAGCTGGTGGTACGCTGATTTCAGGTCAATGGTCGAGAAGACGCGGTACTGCGCGATCTGGTTGACCATATCAGCTATACGGGGGAGTAGGTAGGCGTCCAGCAGGGTGTAGCGATTTATTGTCTGGCTGTAGTCGATGACCAGGCGCTGCTTCTCGCCGGTCTTAACGACCACAACCTGGGCTCGCCAGGGGCTGGTGCTGCCCTCAATAATCCCTTCCTTCAGGAGCCGCTCCACTTCGGTTTTAATGAAAACCCTGTCCCCGGCACTGTATCGCCTGCTCTTTGTGGCGATGGGCTTACAGTCGGGGGTGAGGTTAGCAAACAGTGGGGGGGGGGTGACTCTGAGTGTGGAGAGGTTGCACCTGGTGCGCAGCAGGCAATTTGGAAGCTGCTGGCTGTGGACTGTGAGTGGGGGTAGGGGTCCACCGTACGCCATCGTAACACTTTTAAGGTGGCACTGAAAATCTAACCCCAGCAGGACGGCAGCGCAGAGGTCGGGCAGGACCAGAAGTTTAAAATGATCGTACACAGTCCCGTCTACTGCGAGTGTCACCACGCAGTAGCCGCCGATGTCCGCCGACTGGGACTCGGAGGCCATAGAAATCCGCTGGTGCGCAGGCAGGACTGGGAGAGAGCAACGCCACACCGTGTCGGGGTGGGATGAAGCTCTCCGTGCTCCCAGAGTCAAAAAGGCAGATTGTATCGTGACCATTTACCTTAATGTCCATTGTGGAACTGGCCAGCTGGTGCGGTCTCGCTTGGTCCAGTGTAACGGATGCCAGCGTAGGGGTCGGTGTGTCGCTGCAGGTATCAGATGAGGTGGTGTTGGGGGCCTGCTGCGTTCCGGCTGTCGTCCAAGATGGCGGCGTCCATGATCCCCATGTGGCTGGAGGCGTCCAAAATGGCTGCTGTACCGGTGGTTCGCACATGGCCGGGGAGGCCCAAGATGGCGGCCCGCATGGCCCACACGCGACGCTGCTGGGGTTCGGGGTGGCTTTGGCCCTGCAGACGCTAGCGTAGTGTCCCTTCTTCCCGCAGCCCGAGCAGATCGCGTTTTTCGCCGGGCAGCGTGCTCTGGGGTGTTTTGCCTGGCCACAGAAGTAGCATTTCTGGCCTTGGGGCACTGCTGTCTGGCCTTGGGACACTGCTGCGGTAGTTGGGCCGTTGCTGGGGTGTGGCTGGGGTGGCACGGCGCTATGAGGTGGTCCTACCGTGTCCCAGGCTGTCATTCCCCGCGGCGTCCACGGTGCAGAGGAGTAGGCATCCATGCCCCGGTAGGCTGCATCCAATGATAGTGCGAGTTCAGAGGCCTTGTTGAGGTCGAGGTCACTCTGCTCCAACAGTCGCTGTCGGGTGTAATTGGATCTGTGGCCCGCTACAAAAGCGCCCCGGATAAGTTCCTCTGTGTACACGGCGGCCTTTACATCCTTACAACCACAGGCCCGGCCAAGCACAGACAGTGCCTGAAGGTATTCCACGGTCGATTCCCCAGGTTGTTGTTTACGACTCCCCAGAAGGTGCCTGGCGTACACTTCGTTCACTGGGCGCGTGTACTGGTCCTTGAGGAGCTTGATAGCGTCCGCGTACGAGGTCGCGTCTTGGATGACTGAGTACACTCGGTGGTTCACTTTGGAGGTCAGGACATCCAGTTTGTCCTCGTCCGATTTGATTGCTGCGGAGGCGGTCAGGAATTTTTCGAAACACTTAAGCCAGTGAGTAAACTTGGTGGATGAGTCCGCCTCCCGATGATCTAAGTCCAGGCATGCTGGTGTGAGGATCTTCTCCATTATAAAAATTTTGTTAATAAAATTGATGCGCTATCAATTACTCATAAAAGACTGAGAGTTAAGAGAGTAACTAAAGGCTTTTATTGACAAAAGAATGAAGGTCTGCCTCGAGTGGTCGACCGGTCCAGAAATACAAAGGGCTGGGGAGCAGTCACCTTTATACTAGGACTTGTGGGAGGAGTCAGCCGAGGCATGTCCAGGCATGTACACAGTGGAATACAAACAGTGGTTTACCACAGATACATTACACTCAGTCCCTTCAGCTAGGTCATGAATATAGATTGTAAATAGCTGAGACCCCAGCACTGATCCTTGCGGCACCCCACTAGTTACAGCCTGCCAACCTGAAAAAGACTTGTTTATCCCTACTCTCTGTTTTCTGTCCATTAACCAATCCTCTATCCATGCTACTATATTACCCCCAACCCCATCAGCCCTCATCTTGTGTAATAACCTTTTATGTGGCACCTTATCGAATGCCTTTTGGAAATCCAAATATACGACATCCACTGGTTCCCCTTTATCTACCCTGTGTAAGGGGTTTTAGATCGCAGAGGTTTCTCTCTCTAGAGGCCTCTCTCTCTTGCACAGTAAAACCTTGAGTGGTTTGACCCACTCGCCCCTTAGGTTCTAGACACTGGACTTTGAGGCAGGAACTACAATGTAGAGAATACTCTATAGGCCAGGTTTAATGGAAACAAAATGAAATTTTATTGCATAGAGAAAAACAAATCAAATGCAAGTCAATAAAAGGTACATGGGAGGGAAAAACAAATTCATAATACATCACTAACTGAGATAGATACAGGCATATTATACTTCACAAAAGTCATCATGAAATGGGGAAACACACGGAACATCGAGGGATAACAACTCATTGTTAAAATTACCCCTTAAATGCCCACCCCCTAAGCCTATATAGTTCAGATTGTGAGGGGCCAGAAACATGCTCACCAATCCAGTTGGAAAGTACAAAGTTTTGAAACAGGTCTGCGTTTTGATCCTTTCAGGCGTCCTGTCTCCATGTGGTCATTGGGCTGTAGGAGCAGCGGGCTGCTCAAGCTGATGGCTCCTCTACTTCACCAAGACGAGCGAACCCTCATTTCGTTCACAGCTCGTTTTTTCTGTGCTCCGACACCCGATGTTGTAGGGCGTTTCGTCCTCTCTTCTTCTCCTCAACTTTCTCCTCGTTTTTGGCAGCGGCCTGGGATTTTTGGTCGATGATCTCCCGACGAATACCCCGCAGGCTGAACGCAGACTCGAGCCACCTTCTTGACTCAGGAATGGCCGAGACGTTCCTGCTACCGATAATCTCTCTGGCTACGAGGCTTAAGCGTGCTCATCTTCCAGAAACACCGACAAGCTTCCTCATGAATCTCCGATGGATCCCCTGTGTCATTGGCTGTCTGGGCGCTCTGCTGTCTTTCCCCGGGACCCCCAATTATACTTCTCAATCGAGGTCCTTATCTCCCGCCATATCAAGGTTAGTCTTTGTTTAATTTTTGGCGGGCTGGTGAATGGGGTAGTTATTATATTTAAGCTGCTTTCGGGATGGCCGGTGATGGCCATCTCTGGTCTGGAATGGCCTTGTATTGTTTTGAATGTCTTCTTGATGTCTTTAATGGGTCTTTGATGCTCCCCCTATGAATATAAAACTGTTTCCCTTTGTCTGGGTAAACATATAGATGGCCTTTATCTACAGGCCAATCTGACTGGATCTGCATCCAATCCATATGTATGGGGCTCTGTCTGGTTTTGTTTTCTCCGAAACGGCCTTCCAGAACTTACTGTGGGCTGAATCCACAAAGGCTGTCTGGGGACTGCAGGAACCATTTTAAAGTGTCCAAAATGCTGGTCACGGGGTCTGGTGGCCATTTTGTAGGCCCCTTTTTCTGGGCTTCTTTTAAAACAGTCTTTAAAATTAAGGCCTCTTCTGCCAAGGGACCCTTACCTGGCAATATTAATTTTGCGGATCTTACACCTGCTAGTTACATCCTCAAAAAACTCGAATAAATTTGTCAAACACGATTTGCCTTTCATAAAACCATGTTGACTCTGCCTGACTGGGCAGCACGGTGGCATAGTGGTTAGCACTGTTGCCTCACAGCGCCAGAGACCCGGGTTCGAATCCGGCCTCGGGTGACTGTCTGTGTGGAGTTTGCACATTCTCCCCGTGTTTGCGTGGGTTTCCTCCGGGTGCTCCGGTTTCCTCCCACAGTCCAAAGATGTGCGGGTTAGGTTGATTGGCTATGATAAATTGACCCTTAGTGTTAGGGGGATTAAATACGTGGGGTTACGGGGATAGGGTGGGATATGTGTTGGGTTACTGGGATCGGGTGGGATATGTGTCGGTGCAGGCTCGATGGGCCGAAATGGCCTCTATCTGCACTGTGGGGTTTCTGTGATTTCTGTGATTTCTGTGATAATCATGTTATGATTTTCTAAGTGCCCTAATACCACTTCCTTAACAATGGATTCCAGCATTTTCCCAACGACTGATTTCAGGCTAACTGGCCTGATGTTCCCTGTTTTCTCTCTACCTCCTTTCTTGAATGGCAGTGTTACATTTGCGACCTTCCAATCCGCTGGGACCGTTCCAGAATCTAGGGAATTTTGGAAGATCAAAACCAATGCATCCACTATTTCTGCAGTCACCTCTTTTAGAACCCTAGGATGTAGGCTGTCAGGTCCAGGTGATTTGTTGACTTTTAGTCCCATTAATTTCTCTTGAACTTTTTCTCTACTTATATTAATTATGTTAAATTCCTCACCCTCATTAAACCCTTGGTTCCCCACCATTTTTGTTATGCTTTTTGTGTCTTGAACTGTGAAGACAGATACAAAATATTTGTTTAATGTTTGTGCCATTTCCTTATTCCCCATAATAATTTCTCCTGTTTCAGCCTCTAAGGTACCAACCTTTACTTTTGCTACACTCGTCCTTTTTACATACTTGTAGAAGCTCTTACAATCTGTTTTTATATTTCTTGCTAGTTTTCTCTCGTATTCTATTTTAACCCTTTTTATCAATTTTTTGGTCATCCTTTGTGGTTTCTGAAACTCCCCCAATCCTCAGACTTACTACTATTCTTTGCAACATTATAAGCTTCTTCTTTTAATCTAATGCTATCCTTAACTTCTTTAGTTAGCCACGGATGGATCACTTTTCCTGTGGAGTTTTTCTTTTTCAATGGAATGTATTTTTGTTGAGAATAATGAAATATTTCTTTCAATGCTGTAAGATTTGCAAAATTTCTGCATTTCCCCGAAGGCTGTTATTAATAAATGGGACCCTGCGTGGACTGTTTAAAATCAAAAAGGGTACCCAAAATGGCGTCCGTGCCTCGTGGCAGCAAGCCTGTGAGATTTTAAAATGGACTCTGCAACGCAGACAACTTGGAGAAATTGAAACCAAGCTGCAGGCTTCTGTGAAGAGAGACTTTGTATTTTGGAACCAGACAGGACTCTGAATTATGCATTAGACCGAATTGGAGGCAAATCTAAATTCAGTTTAGGCCTGTAGTTAAGGCCATCTATCAGTCTGCATATATTATTGGAAACAGATTAACCGAGCCATCGAGACTGGACAGGCCCATCAAGGAACTTTCAGGACAATACAAGTCAATTATCGGGCCGGTAGATGTGATTACCGGCCATCCAAAACCAGTTAATATGGATTGCTACCATTATTTAAAATAGCCCGCCAAGATTAAAACAAAGGACTAACCTGATTTGGCGCGCAGATAAGGGTTTTCAACGAAGGTATAATTGAAGGACCCCTCGGGTAGCAAGTAGTGGGGTTCGAGTCGGGTGTTCGTGTTCGGTGTTGGTTGGTGTGCTGGTGCTGCTCTTCGGCCCCTCGCCCTCATGGCTGCCGCTCTTCCCCCATCCCACGCTTACCCCCTGGCCTTTGCCCATGCCCTTTTCCCACACCATCTGGAGCTAGCCCCGGCACCGGGTCAGGCGGACATGGACAATTCAGGCCAGGCGAGGCGGGGCGCGACGAGGGGAGGAGGGAAGACCACCGGAGGGAAGGCCACCTGAAGAAGACCGGCTGAAGAAGACCAACTGAGGAGATGAACTGAGGGGAGGCTTCGAATTATCGAACCTTCAGCCTCAGCCGACCTTCGAATAACTGCACACCAACTCAGTCTGGCGGCTGTCGACGAAGAATCATCCCTGCAAGGTAAAGTACCCAAACAGAGACTTTAACTTTGGGGTACTCGAACCTGGACAACGCCCTTGCAGTGCCTGGAGGTCACGTGATGACAGCAGGCTCCAGAGAGCACCAAGAGCGAACCCCGAACCCAACCGCTGTTTTGAGTCTAACAAACCTTTTGATTGGTGAGCATGAAGTTCTGACCCCTCATAGCTTAATCTAGTTAGGTATAGGGGGTGGGATAAGGATAAGGGGATTGTTAAGATAGCTGTTTTCCCTCGATGTGCCGTGTGTTCCCCATTCCCTGCATAAGTATAGTAATTATTATTCTTTTACATTTGTATTTTTGCCTGTAGAAGTGTACGCTAGTAATTTTCCCATGAGATTGTATCACGTTTTTCCTCTTCAATAAAATCTTGGTTTTTGTTTACATCCAACCACCTGCCTGCTCGAGTCTTCTCTGTACCGACGCCTTGTACCTAAGTCCGGTGTCTAGAACCCAGGGGCGTGGGAGCGATTCAAACCGCTCACAAAACAGTCAGGGGCATAACTGACTGGGCGTACGTACACGCCAAATACCACCACACGGCCACCCCCTACAGAAATGGCGACCGCGGCAGGACACCGGCAAAAAGGTTGCAATGTAGTAGACAGTGGTTCAGATGAGCGAACCGTGATGAAGGAAAGGATTTCTGATTATGTGTTTAGCAAGGTGAATATCACTAAGAAGTGGATCACCACTCTGTTAAGGGCTGGGCATCCGATAGATGCAGCAGCTAAGTGGACAGAGGGAAAGGAACACAAGAAGCCCTTAGAGAAGGCAGTTTGGCTGATGTGCTTTAAAAAGCAGGTCCAGCTCTTGGACGGACTCATTGCAGCACAGGCAGTCGAGTTAAGGGAGTCAGCCCTGGAGATCCAGGATAAGGCTCTCGCAGGGGAGAAGTTATTAGTAACTTTGCAGGCTTTGAACCAAGAGAGAGTACATTTAATAGGAGAACACAAGGCCCACTTAGAATACCTACGGTGCCAAGTCACTGAGGCCAAGGGAAGTGAGTTCAGGTTGCGGGAGAAAACGCCTGCTTGGCAAGGCAGATCAGGGAACAGGAAGAGAAAGTACAGGAGGTAAAAGCCGCTTACAAGCTAGCAAATGAACAGGGGTTTGAGGAGGCAGACCACGGCCACTGTAAAGAGAGGATAGAAAATCTGAACCGGGCCCTCCGGAGGGCAAAAGGCATGGTATGCCTCATAAGCCCAAAGGCAGGCCAGGCAGATTTTTTGGGGAATGAGGGGAGGACAGTTCCAACATCACTGGTAGTGCCTAGGGACGACCCGGTTGAGAGGGAGGAGACCTCACGGCCACCACCCGTAGCGCCAAGTTTCAGTGAGGTTTGGCAGCAAGGGGTGGTGAAACCAGGGGTGGAACCCAAAGTGGAGCCAGAGGTGGAGGCGGAGGTAGAGCAACCGCCGCCCAAAAGGCCGGAGCCGGGACCGATGTGCCCAGCGCGGCATCAGAGGTTCGGCCCACCCGCCATTGACGACAATGAGGGGCCCCTCCAAAACCAGTTCGTATTACCCTTCGACACGCAACAGCTCAGGGTTATGGTCAACCATATTCCGAAGCTTTCCGCAAAGGGAGACCCCTCGATTCACTTCAGGGAAATAGAGCAGACCGCCAGCATCAACAACTGCGATGACGCTGAGAGGGCCAAAATGCTGCTATTCTCCCTGGAGAGTAATCTCCTCCAATCCCTCTCTGACGAGTGTAAAAGGGGGCAGAGCGGGTATGAGGAGCTTAGAGATGCGGTTCTAGAGGCCATGGGGATGGATGAAGAAGTCTCTTCTCCCGCGTGGAGAAGACAATCCAGCTTTCTAAGGAAACCCTGCAGGCTTTTGCGGACCGGCTGTGGCCGGTGTACCGGAAAGCTTGCCCGGGGACGCCAGGTCAGACATTCCTGAACGGGGATTCCCTGATGCATTGGCTCCGTTGCCTGGTGGTGAACAGCTTGCCACAGGTCCGGGCCAAGGCAGAAGCCTGGTTCGACCCCAAAGATCCTCAGACCACAGAACTCACGGTAATTAGGCAGCTAACCCTAGCCTACAAAAACGGCAGGGCAACCGATGCATACCCACCCAAGGGGAAGATGCATGAGATAAAACCATGAGTGCAGAGTAGAAAGGAGTGGCACCAGGAAGGGAGTAATCCCCCCAACACCAAGACCAATTGTTACGGGTGTGGGAAGGATGGTCACTGGCGGAAGGAGTGCAAAAACCCTTGGAAGGATAACAAGGAAAAGCATCCCACAGCCCCAACCCAAAAGGCGGGGGTAGGGACCCCTTCCGCAGAGGTCGAGTCACTTTTGGACGCCATGAGGTCCTTACTGACTGACCAGGGGAGAGTAGCAGCCGCCACCGGTGCTCTCACCCTGTCAGCCCCATCCAACCCACAGCCGTGACTAGAGCCAGCACAGCCTGTTTATCTGTGCTCACTCCGATATGATGAGTGGAGGAGACCCCTTTTGGAGATGGAGGTGGAAAAGGTGACAGGGACCTATCTGTTGGACATGGGGGCATTGCGCACCGTGATCTACTCAGCTAACCCCATCACCTCACCTCTCTCCAGCGGGGTCCCATACAGTCTATCGGGGTTCACGGGTAGGGAACAAACTGGCTCGGTTTCCATCCCGCTCGCCATTCGGATAGGATCGCTCTGCTCCAAGTGGACGTGTGTCCTGATGAAATGGGATGCGGAGGATGGAAGAGGGGTCCTGGGAGCTGACTTTATTGTGGGCCACGGGATCCTAGTGGATTTGAGGAATCACTGCCTTTGGGGGGCAGGTAAAGTAAAGAACGGTGAGATTGTAGTTATCCCGGGTAAGGAAGGGAAGGGGACCCTCTGCACTATGAAGCCCAAAGAGGATTATAACCTCGGGCTCATGGTCAGCAACACCCCACCAGAGTTCCAGGCATTTGTGCAGGCCGACCTGGCCACATTTGCCACTCACAAACAAGACTACGGGAGGGTCACAGGGTTTGAGGTCAGCATAGATGGGGACCCCATGGCCCGACCACAGAAACAGTATAACTTTCCCAGGGAAGCAGAACCGGACACGGAATCAGCCATGTCCTCGTTAGTGCAGCAGGGAGTTCTGAGACCGATAGCTACCCATGTGAATTCTCCGTTATGGCCGGTCAGAAAGCTGGACAATTCCTGGAGGGCCACAGTGGACTATCGGGTGCTCAATAGCAACATCCCAACCTGCGCACCCACAGTAGCAGCAGTTGCCGACCTCATCGGGAGTATTCCAGCATCCGCGGCCACTTTCACGGTGCTGGATATTTCAAAAGGGTTTTGGTCCATCCCTGTAAGGAGGGAGGATCAGTACAAGTTTGCCTTTACGTTTAAAGGGCAACAGTACACGTGGAACTGTTTGCCACAGGGCTTCCACAACAGCCCCAGCATTTTCCATCAGTGTATGGCCGACAGTTTAGGGATGGGTTTCTTGAGCAGTATGTAACTGAACCGACCAGGGGGCAAGCAACCTTAGATCTGGTCCTGTGTAACAAGACAGGATTAATTAAAAATGTCCTAGTAAAGGATCCCCTTGGAATGAGTGATCATAAAATGGTTGAATTCCATATTCAATTAGAGGGTGAGAAGGTTGGATCTCAAACAAGCGTGCTAAGCTTGAATAAAGGAGACTATGAAGGTATGAGAGCGGAATTGAGTAGAGTGGATTGGAAAAATAGATTAAAGGGTAAGACGATACATGATCGGTGGTGTACATTTAAGGAGTTATTTTACAACTTCCAAAAAATATATATTCCACTGAGAAGAAAAGGGTGTAAAAGAAAAGACAGCCATCCGTGGCTAAGTAAAGAAATTAAGGATTGTATTCGACTAAAAACAAGGGCATATAAGGTAGCCAAATCTAGTGGGAGGATAGAGGATTGGGAAAACTTTAAAAGACAGCAAAAAATAACAGAAAGATTGATTAAGAAAGGGAAGATAAATTATGAAAGTAAATTAGCAAAAAATATAAAAACAGATAGTAAGAGTTTTTATAGTTATATAAAAAGAAAAAGGGTGGCTAAAGTAAATGTTGGTCCCTTAGAGGATGAGACCGGGAAATTAATGGTGGGAAATATGGAGATGGCAAAAACACTGAATGAATATTTTGTATCAGTCTTTACAGTAGAAGACACTAAGAATATCCCAACATTGGACAAACAGGGGGCTATAGGGGGGGAGGAGCTAAACACGATCAAAATCACTAAGGAAGTGGTACTCGGTAAAATAATGGGACTCAAGGCGGATAAATCACCTGGACCTGATGGCTTACATCCTAGGGTCTTGAGGGAAGTGGCGGTAGGGATTGTGGATGCATTGGTAATAATTTTCCAAAACTCCCTGGACTCAGCAAAGGTCTCGGCAGACTGGAAAACTGCTAATGTAACGCCCTTATTTAAAAAGGGCAGTAGACAGAAGGCTGGAAACTATAGACCGGTTAGTCTAACATCTGTGGTAGGTAAAATATTGGAGTCCATTATTAAGGAGACAGTAACAGGACATTTGGATAATCATAATTTAATAGGACAAAGTCAGCATGGTTTTATGAAGGGGAAGTCATGTTTGACAAAGTTGCTGGAGTTCTTTGAGGAAGTAACTTATAGGGTGGATAAAGGGGAACCAGTGGATGTAGTGTATTTAGACTTCCAAAAGGCATTTGACAAGGTGCCACACAAAAGATTATTGCTTAAGATAAAAAATCACGGGATTGGGGGTAATATTCTGGCATGGATAGAGGATTGGCTATCTAACAGAAGGCAGAAAGTTGGGATAAATGGTTCACTCTCGGACTGGCAATCAGTAACTAGTAGTGTTCCGCAGGGTTCAGTGCTGGGTCCCCAACTCTTTACAATCTATATTAACGATTTGGAGGAGGGGACTGAGTGTAACATATCAAAGTTTGCAGATGATACTAAGATGGGAGGGAAAGTAGTGAGTGAGGAGGACATAAAAAACCTGCAAGGGGACATAGACAGGCTAAGTAAGTGGGCAGAGATTTGGCAGATGGAATACAATACTGGAAAGTGTGAGGTTATGCACTTTGGCAGGAAAAATCGTAGAGCAAGTTATTATCTTAATGGCAAGAAACTGGAAAGTACTGAAGTACAAAGGGATCTGGGGGTCCTGGTGCACGAAACTCAAAAGGTTAGTATGCAGGTGCAGCAAGTGATTAAGAAGGCCAATGGAATGTTGGCTTTCATTGCTAGGGGGATAGAATATAAAAATAGGGAGGTATTGCTTCAGTTGTACAAGGTATTGGTGAGACCGCACCTGGAATACTGCATACAGTTTTGCTGTCCATACTCAAGAAAAGACTTACTTGCTCTCGAGTCAGTACAAAGAAGGTTCACTCGGTTAATCCCGGGGATGAGGGGATGGACATATGAGGAGAGGTTGTGTAGATTGGGACTCTACTCATTGGAGTTCAGAAGAATGAGAGGCGATCTTATTGAAACATATAAGATTGTGAAGGGGTTGGATCGGGTGGATGCGGGGAGGATGTTCCCAATGATGGGTGAAACTAGAACTAGGGGGCATAGTCTTAGAATAAGGGGCTGCTCTTTCAAAACTGAGATGAGGAGGAACTACTTCACACAGAGGGTGGTAGGTCCATGGAATATGCTGCCCCAAAAAGCTGTAGAAGCTACATCATTACAAAGATTTAAAACAGAAATAGACAGTTTCCTAGAAGTAAAGGGAATAAAGGGTTATGGGGAGCGGGCAGGAATTTGGACATGAGTCGAGGTTCGGATCGGTCATGGCCCTGTGGGTAGCGGAGCGGGCCCAGGGGCCATGTAGCCTGATCCTGCTCCTATTTTGTGTGTCTAATTCTGTTAGATTCAGGAGATGGTTCTGTGATAGTAGATTGGCAGTTAGGATCAGATTAGCCATGATCTTATTGAATGGCGGAGCAGGCTCGTGGGGCTGATTGGCCTACTCCTGCTCCTATTTCTTATGTTCTTATGTTCTTATGAAGGATTTTAGCCAGCCTAGACAGTTGGTTCAATATGTGGATGACCTGCTCCTGTTCACTGATTCGAAAGAGGAGCATGGCCCGCTATTGGCCGAACTGCTGGAGCTGTTAGGACAGAAGGGTTTCAAAGTAAATCCCAAGAAAGCGCAGATCGACCAGCAGGAGGTGAAATTCCTCGGTCTGACCATGCGTGCTGGAGAAAGGGCCATAGATAAGGCTGGGGAAGGAGAGTTCCGGGACCCCTATCAGGCAGGTCCGGAAGCCGCAGTCCGGGACAAGGGAGACACATGGGGGGCAGTTTTTGCCCCACACCTAAGGGGGGTCTAGGCCCAAGATCTCGTCTGTAAGACCATCCCGGTGAGGAAAGAGAAAGGGGAGCCCCTAGAAGGTCCGTTCGGGACAGCGGACGAACCTTCAGCACAGGTTTTAAAACAGGTCGCTGGTTATATCAACCAATGTAAGCTGTTTATGCCTGAAAGGGGAAAGCAGTCAGTTGTAGAAAGGTCTGAGGATAAAGATCCTCAGCCTGCAGCAGGAATGAGTTCACAGACTACACAGGCAGGCGCTGTGGCTTGTTTGAAGGGAGTGACCACCCCGCCCGTCGGTTGGAACACTCCCCCACTCTTTTGGGATCCAGACGAGGGGGAGGGACCGAGGGCGAAAATCCCGCCCCTAACTCAGGTGTAGAGAGGGGGGAACCTGAGGTCGAAAACCCCGCCCCGGACCCAGCCATGGGACCTGGGGGCGGAGACTCTCAGCTCAAGGCAGCAGGCTGTTAAAAGTTACCTGCCCCCAGCCCAGGTTCGGGAGGGGTCAAGCTTGGGGGAGCAGCGGTTCGGGTAAAAGGCCCAGCGGCCAAGACAGCCCCACCCGTCAAAGCCCTTAGAAGGTCCCCACGGACGCCCCAGCCGAGAAAGCCATGGTCACCAGCCCTCCAGTTACCAAGGGCCGCCCCTCGAGCCAGGGAGAGGTCCAAGGACAGAAGTACTCAGCCAGCAGCCACAGGCTGCGAGGGACCAACAGTGCAGGACTGCGAGGTCACGCCGGGAGTAGCAGCGAGCCGCAGTCCGACCAGGGATTAGCCTGGCCACCCAGAGACCGGCGGCGGATGTATGTAGTTGTAGTTTAAGTTTTAGCTTTAAGTAGTGTAATTATTTAGCTTAACATAGAAACATAGAAGATAGGAGCAGGAGTAGGCCATTCAGCCCTTCGAGCCTGCTCCGCCATTCGATGAGATCATGGCTGATCATCCAAATTCAGTACCCTGTCCTTGCCTTCTCCCCATATCCCTTGATCCCTTTAGCCTTAAGAAATATATCCAACGCTTTCTTGAATATATTTAATGAACTGGCCTCCACCGCCCTCTGTGGCAGAGAATTCCACAGGTTCACCACTCTCTGGGTGAAGAAATTCCTCCTCATTTCAGTCCTAAATGGCCTACCCCTTATCCTTAGACTATGACCCCTGGTTCTGGACTCCCCGGCCATCAGAAACATCCTTCCTGCATCTAGTCTGTCCAGGCCTGACAGAATTTTATAGGTTTCGATGAGATCCCCTCTCAATCTTCTAAACTCCAGTGAGTATAAACCCAATCGACACAATCCCTCCTCATACGTCATTCCTGCCATCCCAGGTATCAGCCTGGTGAATCTTTGCTGTACTCCTTCCATAGCAAGAACGTCCTTCCTCAGGTAAGGCGACCAAAACTGCACACAATACTCAAGGTGTGGTCTCACCAAGGCCCTGTATAACTGCAGCAAGACATCCTTGTTCTTGTACTCGAACCCTCTTGCTACGAAGGCCAACATACCATTTGCCTTCTTAACCGCCTGCTGCACCTGCATGCTTACCTTCAGCAACTGGTGCACAAGAGCACCCAGGTCTCTTTGCACTTCCCCTTCTCCCAATCTATTGCCATTCAAATAATAATCTGCCTTCCTGTTTTTGCCACCAAAGTGGATAACCTCACATTTATAGTGCATTTGCCATGTTTCTGCCCAATCACCCAACCTGTCCAAATCGTACTGGAGTTTCACGACATCCTCCTCACAGCATACCCTCCCACCCAGCTTTGTGTCATCTGCAAATTTGGAGATATTACATCCAATTCCCTCGTCCAGATCATTAATATATATTGTGAACAGCTGGGGTCCTAGGACCGATCCTTGCGGTACCCCACTAGTCACTGCCTGCCACTCGGAAAACGACCCGTTTATTCCAACTCTTTGCTTTCTGTCCGCCAACCAGTTCTCTATCCAAGTCAATACCTTGCCCCCAATCCCATGTGCCTTAATTTTGCACGCTAATCTCTTATGCGGAACCTTATCGAAAGCCTTCTGAAAGTACAAATACACCACATCCACTGGTTCTCCCTTATCTATTTTACCAGTTACATCCTCAAAAAATTCCAGTAGATTAGTCAAACATGATTTACCTTTTGTAAATCCATGTTGACTTTGTCCGATCCAGTCACTGCTTTCTAAGTGCTCTGCTATTACATCTTTTATAATGGACTCTAGCATTTTCCCCACTACCGATGTCAAGCTTACCGTTCTATAATTCCCCGCCTTTTCTCTACCACCTTTTTTGAATAGTGGGGTAACATTAGCTACCCGCCAATCCATGGGTACCGTTCCAGAGTCTATCGAGTTCTGGAAGATGACCAGCAATGCATCTACTATTTCTAGGGCCACTTCCTTAAGTACCCTGGGATGTAGATTATCAGGCCCTGGGGATTTATCGGCCTTCAGTCCCATCAATTTTCCTAACACCATTTCCCTACAAATACTGATTTCTTTCAGTTCCACCATTTCACGAGACCCTATGTTCCCCGGCATCTCTGGGAGGTTATTTGTGTCCTCCTTTGTGAAGACATAACCAAAATATGTATTTAGTTGGTCTGCCATGTCTTTGTTCCCCATTATAAATTCCCCCGATTCTGACTGCAAGGGACCTACGCTTGACTTCACCAATCTTTTTCTCTTCACATATCTATAAAAGCTTTTACAGTCAGTTTTTATGTTCCCTGCAAGCTTACTCTCATATTCTATTTTCCCTTTCTTAATTAATCCCTTTGTCCTCCTTTGTTGAATCCTAAACTGCTCCCAATCCTCAGGATTATTGCTTTTTCTGGCCAATTTAAATGCTCTCTCCTTGGACCTTATGCTATCCCTAATTTCCCTTGTTAGCCACGGTTGGGTCATCTTTTTTGTTTTATTTTTATGCCAAACTGGGATGAACAAATTCTGTAGGTCATCCATTCGGTCTTTGAATGTTTGCCATTGCCTATCCACCGTCAACCCTTTGAGTGCCATTCCCCAATCAATCCTACCCAACTCGCTCCTCAGACCATCGTAGTTTCCTTTATTTAGATTGAGGACCCTAGTCTCCGAGTCAACTACTTCATTCTCCATCTTAATGAAGAATTCGATCATATTATGATCGCTCCGACCCAAGGGGCCTCGTACAAGAAGATTGCTAATTAATCCTTTCTCGTTACATAATACCCAGTCTAAGATGGCCTGATCTCTAGTTGGTTCCTCGACATATTGGTCCAGGAAACCATCCCATAAACACTCCAGGAATTCCTCCTCCACAGTATTGTTGCTAATTTGGTTGGCCCATCTCTATGTAGATTAAAGTCACCCATGATGACTGCTGTGCCCTTATTGCACGCTTCTTTAATTTCTCTTTTAATGCCATCCCCAACCTCCGCCTTACTGTTTGGAGGTCTATAAACCACTCCCACTAACGTTTTTTTCCCCTTAGTATTTCTCAATTCTACCCATACAGATTCCACCTCATCAGAGCTAATATCTTTCATTACAATTGTGTTAATCCCTTCTTTAACCAGTAATGCTACCCCACCTCCCTTTCCTTTTTGCCTATCTTTCCTGAATATCGAATACCCCTGGATGTTGAGTTCCCAGTCCTGGCCTTCCTTGAGCCACGTTTCCGTAATCCCAACCAAATCGTATTTGTTTACTTCTATTTGCACAGCCAATTCATCCACCTTATTACAAATGCTCCTCGCATTAAGACACAAAGCCTGCAGGCTTGTTTTTTTAATGCTCTTAGACCTATTAGAATTATTATTTACTGTGGCCATGTTTGATTTAAACCGTTGATTTCTCTGACTGCCACTTTTGTTTTTCTCCTTCCTATCTTTTGCTTTTATTCTTGTTTCCCTTTCCTCTGTCTCCCTGCTCAGGTTCCCAACCCCCTGCCATTTTAGTTTAAACCCTCCCCCACAGCACTAGCAAACACTCCCCCTAGGTCATCGGTTCCAGCCCTGCCCAGCTGCAAACCGTCAGGTTTGAACTGGTCCCACCTCCCCCAGAACCGGTTCCAATGTCCCAGGAACTTGAATCCCTCCCCCTGGCACCATTCCTCTAGCCACATATTCATCTGAAGTATCCTTCTGTTTCTACTCTGACTAGCACGTGGCAGTGGTAACAATCCTGAGATTACTGCCTTTGAGGTCCTGTTTTTTAATTTATCTCCTAACTCCCTATATTCCGCTTTTAGGACCTCATCCCGCTTTTTACCTATATCGTTGGTGCCTATATGCACCACGACAACTGGCTGTTCACCCTCCCCTTCCAAGATGTTCTGCAGCCGCTCAGAGACATCCTTGACTCTTGCACCAGGGAGGCAACACACCATCCTGGAGTCTCGTTTGCGGCCGCAGAAACGCCTATCTATTCCCCTTACAATTGAATCCCCTATTACTATAGCTCTACCCCTCTTTTTCCTCCCATTCTGTGCAGCAGAGCCACCCCTGGTGCCAGGAAGTTGGCTGCTGCTGCCTTCCTCTGATAAGCCACCCCCCCCAACAGTACTTAAAGTGGTGTATCTGTTGGAGAGGGGGATGGCCACAGGGGTCCCCTGCACTACCTGCCTGTGCCTAGTACTCTGCCTGTTGGTCACCCGTTCCCTTTCTTCCTGTCCAACCTCTACCTGCGGTGTGTCCAACTCCGTAAATGTGCTATTCACGATGTCCTGAGCACCGTGAACGCTCCAGTATGCATCCAATCGCAGCTCCAGCGCCGCAATGTGGTCTGTCAGTAGCTGCAGCTGGATGCACTTCCTGCACATGTAGTTGTCAGGGACACAGGAAGTGTCCCTGAGTTCCCACATTTCGCAGGAGGAGCAGATCACGGGGCCCGGGTGTCCTGCCATGACTTACCCTTTAATTAATTGAATTTAAATTAAATCAATCAATCCCATTAATTACACTACAGTTAACTGGTTTACCAACAGTCCCTGCTACACTAGAGAGACCTTAGAAACTATAAACCAGAGTTAAAGTTTAAAAAAAGAGAGAAATACTCACCAACCAATCACTTACCTGCTACCTGGTGACGTCACACTTTGATTACTTTTTACCTCTCTCCCCTGCTGTTGAATTGGTATGCCTTGCCTTGCTCCTCCTTTCAAAGTTGCCGCGCTGCTTGTACCTCACGCAGGTCCGCTCTGGTCGGGCGTCGCTGCTCACTCCACTCCCAGGTCAGCCGCTGTGGTCGGGCCTCGCCTCGCTCCTCCTTTCAAAGTTGCCGCGCTGCTTGTACCTCACGCAGGTCCGCTCTGGTCGGGCGTCGCTGCTCACTCCACTCCCAGGTCAGCCGCTGTGGTCGGGCCTCGCCTCGCTCCTCCTTTCAAAGTTGCTGCGCTGCTTGTACCTCACGCAGGTCCGCTCTGGTCGGGCGTCGCTGCTCACTCCACTCCCAGGTCAGCCGCTGTGGTCGGGCCTCACCTCGCTCCTCCTTTCAAAGTTGCCGCGCTGCTTGTACCTCACGCAGCTCCGCTCTGGTCGGGCGTCGCTGCTCACTCCACTCCCAGGTCAGCCGCTGTGGTCGGGCCTCGCCTCGCTCCTCCTTTCAAAGTTGCCGCGCTGCTTGTACCTCACGCAGGTCCGCTCTGGTCGGGCGTCACTGCTCACTCCACTCCCAGGTCAGCCGCTGTGGTCGGGCCTCGCCTCGCTCCTCCTTCCAAAGTTGCCGCGCTGCTTGTACCTCACGCAGGTCCGCTCTGGTCGGGCGTCGCTGCTCACTCCACTCCCAGGTCAGCCGCTGTGGTCGGGCCTCGCCTCGCTCCTCCTTTCAAAGTTTCCGCGCTGCTTGTACCTCACGCAGGTCCACTCTGGTCGGGCGTCGCTGCTCACTCCACTCCCAGGTCAGCCGCTGTGGTCGGGCCTCGCCTCGCTCCTCCTTTGGGTGTTTTTGATTTCAGTTAAATAAGGTGATGGGTAGTTTTATGTAAGTAGTCTGTTAAGAGTATATCTTTGGGTCGAGGCCGCGGGACCTGACCATGCCTCACCAAGCCAGAGAATCTCTTGGGGACCTGGCTGCATGTTCTTTTACATCTTTTGCAGAAAGATTTTCGGAATGGAATGGATCGTGATCCTATTCGCCCTGATCGGGATGAGTGTGCAAAGGAAGGGTGACGTCCAGGACTCCCACATCTACGGGTGTTCGGGAGACAAGGCGCCTCTGGCGATCGATGGGAGCGGTGAACGGGATGCAGAGGAAACCACCATTTACTTCCACGAGGGAAGGTGGCCAGGATGGCTGGGGTCCAATTCATCTCAGTACTCCAGCCAAACCGGATTCCCATACGGGGAAGCCTCCCTCCTGTGTCGCCGGGTACGAGTCATTACTACGAGGGTCAGCGTCACCTTTGGAAAGCGAATATGTTTGAGCTGTAAAGGACACATTCCACTGGATAGAGGGTGGTGGCTCAGGAAGTTGAGCAAGGACATGAGGAACCCTGAAATCGACTGGGGAATGGTTGGGAAACAACACCCATCGGACGATTACCGGGACATGGAGGACTAAGCGTGTGTTGGGACAAGTGGTGGGAACCGGATCAAGGGATTTACATCTGTATGTGAGGGTCAGAGACGGTCTGCCCTGCAGGCATATCCATCTTTTTCCACCGACAGTGGCAAGACGCCGGGGAGGGGATGAAGTGGGATACCAGCCTGAAGGCGTGTGCAGTCCCATACTCTCTGATCCCAGTCAATGCCACTGAGCTGGTAACCCGCCCCCTTAAGCCCCTGCCCACGGCGCAGGCGGCGAGGTTATCCAGGGAAGATTGCCCCACCACCACCAAGGGACCAGGGAATGGGTTGGTATTAGTCCCTACCGATCAGATGCTGTACCAGGAGGTACACTACGCGGTAGCCTCCGTGATTTTAAATCTCACGGAGATACATTTACCGGAGTGGTGCCCCAAAGAAACAGACCAGTTATACCAGGCCCTATTAAAGGACATGTTCAAGAAGTTTTACGAGTTCGATTTTGCCCACGTGGACAAGACCGAACTCTACACCACACACCGAGAATTTTTGGGAAACACAGGGAGGCAAAGAAGGGGAGTAAGGAATTATGTTTTTACTGCGTTTAATACTGGGTCCTCTGTCATCAACAGCTTGGATGACATAGAGCTACAGACCCAGATAAACGGTTTTAAAACAGTTAAAGAGGATATTACTGGATGAGAACAAGGTAGTGGGCTCGGAGTTGCATGAGGACGAGGCCATGACGGTCCATTTAAAGGAGGTCATAGCCGAGTTGGAAAAGCACGCAAAGATGGTAAATGCTCTCATAAGGGACACAGAAATGCTCCTGACCAGGCTGCGCAGAATGAGGTGTGCGTGTTATACGGGGCGTGGTTACTGGGCGAGGGCCGCAGTAATCTGGAGGATTTAAAACAGGGTTTGGTCCCCTCCTGGATTAGCAACAAGCACCTCGCAGCCCTCCACCCTTTTGAGAATGCATTGAGCCCGTATCAACTCCGGCTAGCCTCTGAAGCCTATCCAGTCCCCGTGGATTGTGGGCGGTCCAACCACACAATCATGGGAGTAGTAGTTAGGATGCCGGTCATGGGTAGGACAGCCCGACCCGCACCAGTATACAGGGTTGAGAACATTGGAGTCATTCAAGGGGGTGCACACATTCGTTTCGCAGCGGTCCCGCCTTACGTCATAAAGTGGGAGCACGCTATGACAGGTACTGACCTCTCAGGGTGCTGGAGCCGGGGAGCACACATAATCCTGTGTCCCCAGCACTTGAACGCCTTTTCAAAACCGCAGTGTGGGTTCAGAGCTGCTGACGCGAAGCCTATAAATTGTACCATGGAGGCAATGGCACAAGGCCATGTTCCCCCACAGGTAGCATATATAGGGGGTGGGACATATTGCGTCACCACTGGCGCGTCCCACTACCAGCATGGACAGCATAGCTGGTGTCTGGTTAGTGACAGCAGTTTCTGTTTTAAACCCGAGGCAGAAGGTCAAGTGGCCCAGGAGTGAATTGTCCCCATTCCTGAACCCTTCACTGTTCACCTCATTGTGAAGGAGAATTTTACGGATTAGCAAAAGTACGTAGTGTGGCTCGGAGTTGCATGAGGACCAGGCCATGACGGTCCATTTAAAGGAGATCATAGCCGAGTTGGAAAAGCACGCAAAGATGGTAAATGCAACCATGTTGGCGCACCCGCTTCCAGGTGCCACCATCACCCTTACCACTGACGCATCGGACTACGCAATCGGCGCAGTGCAGGAACAGTGGGTGAATGGGACGTGGCAACCACTGGTGTTTTTCAGCTGTCAACTATGGCGAAATGAAAGAAAGTACAGCACTTTCGACCGGGAGTTGCTGGCCCTTTTTCTAGCCATCCGCCATTTCCGGTTCTTACTAGAGGGACGTCCGTTCACGGCTTTTGTAGACCACAAGCCACTAACGTTTGCTATGGCCAAGACCGCCGAACCGTGGTCAGCTCGGCAACAACGTCACCTGACGTTCATTTCAGAATTCTCCACGGACATTCAGCATTTGTCCGGTAAAGACAACCTGGTGGCGGATTGCCTCTCCCGCACAACTGTTCACGCAGTCCAACTCGGAATCGACTATGCCCTAATGGCTGCGGATCAAGCCTTGGACCAAGAGGTCCAATCATACAGAACCAGCCCCTCTAGCTTCCAAGCGGCCGACGTCAAATTCCATGCCGCAGGCACCACGCTACTTTGCGACGTCTCCATAGGAGCTCCCCGCCCTATCGTACCAGTCGCCTGGCGCCGAAAAGTGTTCGACGCCATACACGGGTTGTCACACCCTGGCATGAAGGCCTCACAAAGGCTGATGTCGTCAAAATTCGTCTGGAGGGGTATGCACATGGATGTCCGTGACTGGGCCAACATCTGCATGGTCTGCCAAAAGGCCAAGGTACAGCGTCATGTAAAAGCTCCATTGGCCACTTTTGCTGTTCTGGAGCGTTGGTTCGTGTCAGGAATGACCCAGGTTCTGCCTCGCCTCACCACCAGAGGGCACCATGAACTCTTAATTGTTTCCTTCTTTATTCCTAATTGTACTCACCTGTGCATGGTTATATGCCTGCTATTTAAGTGGTGCTTAGTTTATGTTCATTGCTCAGTCTTGAGTTTCACTGCCTTGTGATCCTCTTGCTGGCCTGTTAGCCTGTATCTGTGCTGTTGTTATTTTGTTTATTTCAAGTAAAGTCTATCTTTGTTTTTGCAACCTAACCTCTGCCTCAGTTTGCCTTCCTGCAGTTGGGTTCACCAAGTTCCATTCCTCACAGCAAGACTGAGCCAAACATGGACCCAGCAGAGAAGGACCAATGGCTACGACAAGTCTTTGAACAGCTACAACTGGTCTTGGGCGAACTGCGGTGCCTCGCCACGTCATTCTCCCGAAGCCAGAAACAGCTGGAGGCCCTCGTCATTGCTTTCCATCAGAGCCAGAGTCAGGCGACCCAAGCTACTCCAGCACCGTTACCCGCTCCTCCGGTTTCGCCTCCCCCTCTGAAAGAACCCCGATTACCTGCACCCGAGCGCTACGACGGTAACCCGGGAGGATGTCGAGGCTTTCTAACCCAGTGTTCCCTGGCTTTCCAACTGCAAGGTTCATTATTTCCCAGTGACCGTTCCCGAGTAGCCTACATCATTTCGCTACTCACCAGCAAAGCACTTACCTGGGCTACGGCCGTCTGGGAACAGCAAACTCCGGCATGTTCAAACTACCAACTTTTCTCTGAGGAAATGAGAAGGGTCTTTGATCATCCTGTCAGTGGGAGAGAGGCATCTAACAAACTGCTTCGGCTTCGCCAGGGGACTCGTAGCATTGCGGACTACGCTATTGAGTTTCGCACTCTCGCTGCAGAGAGCCAATGGAATTCGGAGGCGTTCATCGCCACTTTTCGCCATGGTCTCACGAATGAAATCAAGGACGAACTGGCTTCCAGAGATCTGGTGAGTGATTTGGAGTCTCTCTTTGATATCTCCATTCGAGTGGATAATCATCTCCGTGTGAGGCGAAGAGAACGCCGCTCCTTTTTCACCCCACTTCCGGAGACAAGAGCCTTCACTGCTTCGAAGCCATCCGAGAACCTCCGAGCCATCCCGAGTCCATCTTTGACTGATCCAGAGGAGCCCATGCAGTTGGGAGTAACTCGTCTCTCGCAGCCTGAATGTGATCGCCGAATGAGAGAGGGATCTTGCCTCTATTGTGGGGAACCGGGCCACTTTCGCTCTTCTTGCCCAAAGTTGGTGGGAAAAGCCAGGGCTCGTCCAGGACGGAGGGACCTGAGATGAGCGTAGCCATCCCTCCCGGTCCCACTGTTTCTAGGGTCCTGCTGGCATCCTCCCTTTTCTGGGGCAATCAACAACATGATCTTAAGGCCCTGGTGGATTCTGGGGCCGATGGTAACTTCATGGATCTAGGTTTAGCTAAACAGCTCAAGATTCCCCATACCCATCCAGTTCACCCCCTCACTGTTATCGCCCTGGATGGAAGACCCCTGGGCTCTGGAACTATTCACCATCTTACTGCCCCCCCCTGTGTTTGGGCGTGGAAGGACAACATTTTGAGACCATCCAATTCTCCCTTATCCACTCTCCCGAGTTTCCATTAGTTCTGGGTTACCCTTGGTTGGCCTGCCATAATCCACGCATGGATTGGGCCGCCGGCCGCCATACCACCTGTCTTCGCTCCAAGTCTCCTTCCCAGCCCCAGGAGCCCCCATCGCACTCTGAATTGTCCCGAGTGCCTCCCGAGTATGAGGATTTAAAAGAGGTCTTCAGTAAGGTTCGAGCCACATCACTTCCCCCTCATAGGCCATATGACTGTGCCATTAACCTCCTGCCTGGGACATGCCCACCTAGGGGTAGGATCTTCTCCCTTTCTGCTCCAGAGACCGCCGCCATGGAGGATTACATCTGTGACGCCCTCGCCGCTGGCTTCATCCGTCCGTCCACCTTTCCTGCTGGTGCCGGTTTTTTATTTGTGAGTAAGAAAGATGGAGGTCTCCGCCCCTGCATCGACTACCGTAGCCTTAAAAAGATTACTATAAAAAACCGTTATCCTCTTCCGCTCATGTCGACGGCCTTCGAGCTACTACAGGGAGCCACAGTCTACACAAAATTGGATCTCCGCAATGCCTACAACCTCATCCGCGTCCGCGAAGGGGACGAGTGGAAGACTGCATTCAACACACCTACTGGGCACTATGAGAACCTGGTCATGCCTTTTGGATTGGCCAACGCCCCTGCTGTGCTCCAGGCGCTCATCAACGACGTCCTCCGAGACATGCTGAATCGCTTTGTCTTTGTCTACCTGGACGACATTCTCATTTTCTCAAACTCTTCACGATCATGTCCAGCATGTAAGGCAAGTCCTGCAACATCTGCTTAACAACCTCTTGTTTGTCAAGGCTGAGAAGTGTGAGTTTCACATTTCCACGGTTTCATTCCTGGGCTTCATCATCTCCAGCGGCAACATCCAAATGGACCCTGGCAAGACCCAAGCTGTCTGAGATTGGCCACCACCCACCTCTCTCAAACAGATGCAACGTTTCTTGGGGTTTGCTCATTTCTATCGGAGATTCATCAGGAACTTCGGCACCATTGCTGCCCCTCTCACCGCCCTCACCAAAACCGCTTCCACCCGGTTATGTTGGTCCGCTGAGGCTGCACAGGCTTTCGAGGATCTCAAGCGCCACTTCACGTCTGCTCCTGTCCTCGTGATTCCGGATCCCTCACTCCCCTTCATTGTCGAGGTGGATGCCTCTGATATAGGAGTGGGTGCCGTTTTGTCCCAGCGGTCTAACGACAACAAACTGCACCCTTGTGCCTTCTTTTCTCGCCGGCTCACTCCTGCAGAACGAAACTACGATATTGGAAACAGGGAACTACTAGCAGTTAAGTTGGCACTGGAGGAGTGGAGACATTGGTTGGAGGGGTCTAAACACCCATTCATTGTCTGGACAGACCATAAGAATCTGATCTATATCCAGGAGGCCAAACGGCTTAACTCTCGTCAAGCTCGCTGGGCACTGTTTTTCAATCGTTTCGACTTTGTCCTGTCATATCGTCCAGGATCCAAGAATCTCAAGCCTGATGCTCTCTCTAGGCAATTTGATCCACCCGAGCGGGAGAGACAACCAGAACCTATTCTTCCTACTTCTCGAATTGTAGCACCGGTTCGCTGGGGGATCGAGACGCTGGTCAGAAAGGCGCAACAGAGGGAGGCAGACCCTGGCAACGGCCCACCAGGTCGCCTTTTTGTTCCCAACACGGCATGCTCACAAGTCCTGCAGTGGGGGCATTCATCGCGACTCACCGGTCATCCAGGCACATCCAGGACGCTGGAGTTCCTTCGCAGAAGGTTCAGGTGGCCCACCACGGAGAAGGACGTAAAGGCATTCGTGGCAGCTTGTGCTATTTGTGCACGAAACAAGAACCCTCGATCTTGCCCCCAGGGTTTGCTGCATCCTCTCCCCATTCCCACCCGCCCCTGGTCACACCTCGCTGTGGATTTCATCACAGGCCTTCCACCATCTCAAGGCAACACTGTCATTCTGGTCATCATAGGTCGCTTCTCCAAAGCCTGTCGCTTTCTGCCCTTGCCCAAGCTTCCCTCAGCCCAAGAGACAGCCGAGCTCATGGTCCAGCATGTTTTCAGGTTGTTCGGTTTGCCTCTTGACATCGTCTCTGACCGTGGTCCACAATTCGCCTCCCAGTTTTGGAGAGCTTTCTATAAGCTCATTGGAGCTACTGTCAGCCTTTCCTTGGCTTTCCACCCTCAGTCTAACGGTCAAACAGAACGGATCAACCAAGACCTGGAGACGACCCTGAGGTGTCTCGTGTCCGCTAACCCTGCGACCTGGAGTCATCACATCGTCTGGGCTGAGTACGCGCACAACACCTTGCGCTGCTCCCCCACAGGAATGTCGCCATTTGAGTGCCAGTTCGGTTTTCAGCCTCCACTGTTCCAGGAGCAGGAGCTCGAGGTGGGGGTTCCCTCATGGAGAAGTTTGTCCAGCGCTGTCGACGGACCTGGAGGAGAGCACGGCTGGCCTTACAACGAGCTTCTCGGCAACGACGGATCGAGGCCAACAAGCGGTGCAGACCAGCTCCTTCATTCCGTGCTGGTCAGAGGGTGTGGCTTTCTACGCAGGATCTCCCGCTGCGAGTGGAGTCCCGCAAGCTGGCGCCCCGTTTCATCGGTCCCTTCACAGTGTTGAGGAAGGTCAACCCGGTGTCCTACCGTCTCCAGCTGCCCCGCTCCATGCGGATTCATCCTACCTTCCACATCTCCCGGCTCTGGCCAGTGGCCATCAGTTCGCTGGCGCCCGCCACGAGGCCTCCTCCTGCTCCCCGCATCATCGAAGGCCAGCCTGCCTACATGGTCTGTCGCCTGATGGACTCTCGCCAGGTTCATGGGGGCCTCCAGTTCCTGGTGGACTGGGAGGGATATGGTCCGGAGGAACGCTCCTGGGTCCTGGACCGGAACATCCTGGATCGCGATTAAGTGCAGAACTTTCTTCGTCGTCGCCATGGACCTTCTGGGGGGACGTCAGGGGCCATTCCTAGCGGGGGGGGGTCCTGTCAGGAATGGCCCAGCTTCTGCCTCGCCTCGCCACCAGAGGGCACCATCAACTCTTAATTGTTTCCTTCTTTATTCCTAATTGTACTCACCTGTGCATGGTTATATGCCTGCTATTTAAGTGGTTCTTAGTTTATATTCATTGCTTAGTCTTGAGTTTCACTGCCTTGTGATCCGCCTGCCGGCCTGCGAGTCTGTATCTGTGCTGTTGTTATTTTGTTTATTTCAAGTAAAGTCTATCTTTGTTTTTGCAACCTAACCTCTGCCTCAGTTTGCCTTCCTGCAGTTGGGTTCACCAAGTTCCATTCCTCATAGTTCGACCACATGAATGTGGACCTCGTGGGGCCGCTTCCACCTTCTCGAGGTTTTACACACATCCTCACAATGGTAGACCACACCACTAGATGGCCAGAGGCAGTTCCTTTGGTTTCCACCATTTCGGCAGACGTAGCCAGAGCTTTCATCTCCTCTTGGGTTGCTCGTTTCGGGGTACCGGCGGACATCTCTTCCGATCGTGGACTGCAGTTTTCCTCTCACCTCTGGAATGCTGCACCTCAGGGGTTCGGCTCCAAACTACATCGCACCACCGCCTATCATCCACAGGCGCACGGCCTGTGCGAGCGATTCCACAGGTCGCTCAAAGCCGCTCTGTGGGCCAGTCTTCAAGGCGCGGGATGGGTGGACAGACTTCCATGGGTCCTTTTAGGTCTTCGTATGGCGCCAAAAGAAGATTTGCAATTGTCCTTGGCGGAACTCGTATACGGCCAGCCACTACGAGTACCAGGGGATTTCCTCCCATCTCCAACAGAGCCATGGTCCGCATCCCAGCAGCTCATCAGCCACCAGGAGGCAGCCAGATGTTTCGCTCCAGTACCTACGTCGCATCACGGCTTACAGAGCTCCCATGTCCCAGCTGAGCTGAAGAGCGCCGAGTATGTGTTTATCTGCTGTAGTGTCCGAGTAGCAATAATACACGGACTGCAGGAGAACAATAATAACAGGTATTTACTGAACAGAGGGTAAGTTAAAATTGAAATACAGAAGCCTGCTATGGCTTTATATACAGGGGTGGTCACTACCGGTACTGCAGTATAGAATCAGTTCTTCTCTTAAAGGTACATACACAACAATTCCTCCCCTTTTAGATAAACAGTACATAACATTCATTTAACAACTAAATAATAAATAATTACAATTACAGTTTTCCCTGTACTATATACATCAACTGAAATAATCATTTATAAGTTCAGTCTTTGAGGAGGCTTCCTGATCCTGACTGGATAGCGCCTTTCTCGAGTATCCTGTTCTTGCGGCGGAGTTGATTCTGGCTCATTGTCATTGGTTGGTTCGTCAGCTTCCAATACCACTGCTTCTGAGGTAGATGCAACCTGTACTTCGGGTTGATTACCAGGTGCACCTGCTCGTGGTATGGGTTTGGCTTGCTCCTGTGACTCTAGAATCTGGTCAGCATGGCGTCTCACGATGCTCTCTCCAACATCCACTGTGTACATTAGTGGTCCCTGCTGTGTGCATATTGTTCCTGGCTGCCATTTTTCTGTTCGGTAGTCGCGGGCCAAGACTGGTTGCCTTATCTTGAAGCTCCTGGTTGGCTTCTCATTTATGTGCTGGAATTGCTTATCCTCAACATCTCGTCTTATGTTTGGTTTGAGCAAATCCAGGCAACATCTTAGCCTTCGGTTGAAGAACATTATGGCTGGAGCTTGGTTGGTGACTGCATGTGTCGCATTCCGGTAAGCAAACAAGAAATTATCCACCTTGTGTTGTAGTGGTATGTCGTCATTATGCATTGCCTTTATTGCCTTTTTAAAGGTCTGAACAAACCTCTCAGCCAATCCATTGGTGGCTGGATGATATGGGGCTGATGTGTAATGCTTCACCCCATTATTCCTCAGAAACCTCCGGAAATCCTCGGACACAAACTGTGGCCCATTGTCGGAGCAAATCTGTTCTGGCAAGCCATTCCTGGCGAAGATGGTCTGTAGGACTGCAATAGTTTTCTCCGTGGTGGTGGAGGACATTTTGATGACCTCTGGCCATTTTGAATGGGCGTCCACAGCGATTAGGAACATTGAGTCCATAAATGGACCAGCAAAATCAATGTGTACCTGTTGCCATGGAGATGAGGGCCACTCCCATGGATGTAGCGGGGCCTGTGGTGGAGCGTTTTGGACCTTCTGGCATCCTGTGCATCTCTTGGTCATATCCTCGATTTCTTTGTCGATTCCCGGCCACCACACAAATGCCCTGGCTAGGCTCTTCATTTTTACCCCTCCCAGATGACCCTCATGAAGCTCATTGAGCACTCTATCTCTCAACTTGGGTGGAATTACCACTCGGGATCCACACATCAAGGTCCCCCGGCACACTGACAGCTGTTCTCTCCTTGGCGAGAATGCTGGCAACAGTGAGTCGCCATGTGCTGGCCATCCCTTCACCGTCAAATCATAGATGCGAGAGAGTGTCGGGTCATTTCGGGTTTCCTTCTCTATACTTGAGTTTGTAACAGGTAGACATTCGACTATGGTCACATGGAATATCTCAACAGGGTCCACTGCAAGTGCTTCCTCTACCGTAGGCAACGGTAGGCGCGACAGCCCATCAGCGTTTCCATGCTGTTTCATACCCTTGTACTCTATGTCGTAGTGATGTGCCCCTAGAAAAAGTGACCATCTTTGCAGCCGTTGCGCCGTCATCACCGGAACGCCTTTCTTTGGGTTAAAAATGGAGACCAGGGGCTGATGATCAGTCAGTAGGGTGAATTTCTGCCTGTGCAGATAGTGATTGAACTTCTTCACTCCCAACACCAGGCTGAGGGCCTCCCTGTCAATCTGGGCGTAGTTATGCTCGGCTGAGGTTAACGAGCGCAACGCAAAGGCTATTGGCCTCTCTGACCCATCAAGGAATTTGTGTGACAGCATTGCTCCGATGCCGTAGGGAGACGCATCACATGCTAACTGAATCGGTAGTGTTGGATTGTAGTGGGCCAATACTTCTTTTGAAGTGATTAGGCATTTACATTTCTGAAAGGCACGCTTACGCTCATCACTCCATTTCCATGTTACTCCAGTTTGCAGCAGGGCATTCAGTGGGTGCAGAATTGTAGATAAATTCGGCAAGAACTTATGGTAGTAGTTCACCAACCCGAGGAACGACCTCAGTTGCGACACATTTTCTGGTGCTGGAGCCTTGACTACAGCTTCAATCTTGTCCGGCGACTTATGCAACCCTTCCTCATCAATCATGTGGCCACAATACGAGATTTGTCTCCTGAAGAACTCGCATTTGGGGCGGTTGGCTCGTAGCCCATATTCCTGTAATCTCGTGAGCACCTGCTCCAGGTTGGCAAGGTGTTCACTGTCATTTTCGCCCGTAACCAGGATGTCCTCCAAATAACACTGGGTTCCCGGGATCCCTTGCAGGACTTGTTCCATCGCCCTCTGCCAAATAGCCGGGGCTGATGCTACCCCGAATACCAGTCGATTGTACTGGTAAAAGCCTTTGTGAGTGTTTATCGTGAGGTATTTCCTAGATGCTTCTTCCACCTCCATTTGTAGATACGCTTGGGCCAGATCCATCTTTGTAAAGCGTTTCCCTCCAGATAGTGAGGCAAAAATATCTTCTATCCGTGGAAGTGGATATTGTACTGTGTGCAGGACTGGGTTCACTGTTACCTTGAAGTCCCCACAGATGCGAACCTTCTTCGGCTCCCCAGGCGTGCTGCTCAATGGTTTCTTCATTACAGGAACGATGGGTGTGGCCCACTCGCTCCAGTCCACCTTGGACAGCACACCCGAACGCTCCAGACTCTCCAGCTCTGCTTCAACGGCTGGGCAGATCGCATAAGGTACCTGTCTGGCCTGAAAAAATTTGGGGTTTGCGTTATCTTCGATTTTTATCGTTGCCGTTACTCCTTTTAGAGTCCCAAGTCCTTGTTGGAACACCTCTTTTGCGTCACTTAGAATCTTTGACAGTCATCCAGGTGTGACGTCATCATCCTTTTTATCAGTCACAGTTAGCGCCTGAATGGAATGCCAATCCAATTGTATTTTTCGGATCCATTCACGTCCCAATAATGGTGGTCCTCCATCTGGTAGTATATATAGATACAGTTTCTGTGTTTCCTTGCCGTTGTATTCAACTGGCACCCTTATTTTTCCTCTGGGGTAGACTTTTTGCCCCGTGTATGTCTTCAATACAATGGACGTATCCTTCAAGTGTATGTGTGGGAATAGCCACTCATAGTCTCATCGATTCATGACAGTTAGGGCTGATCCTGTGTCCAATTCCATCTTTACTGGGGACCCTGCTATCATGAGGGTGACCCAAATGGTTCGGTGATCCTCCTTTGCGATCACGTTGTGTAACTTTAGACAACTTAGTCTCCTGCTCCCGGAGTCCATATCACTCTCCTGATCTTCCGAACTACTGTCTGTCAATTTCTTTACTTTCTTGTACTTTTCCTTAGTAGTTCTTGTAGTGTTGGTTTTCTTTCCCGACCTGCAGACTCTTGCTATGTGTCCCATTTTCCCACATTGCCTGCATACTTTGTCCTTAAACCAGCAGTCCTTCTGGTCATGGGTTGTTCTGCCGCAGCGATAGCACTTCTCTGCTCCATACGCCATTTCGTTAGCGCTGTATTCTTGTGGTTTCTGTTGTATTTCCGCAGCTCCCCGTGCTGCTGCTTCGTAGGATACTGCCACGCTGAAAGCCTGTTCTAGCGTCAGGTCCTTTTCCAAAAGTAGTCGTTTCTGGGTTCCTTCACTCTGGAGCCCGCAGACAAACTTATCCTGTCAGGGGGAGATAGAGGAACAGATATGTAGGCAAATCTCAGAAAAGTGCGAAAATAATAGGGTAATAATAGTGGGGGATTTCAACTTCCCCAATATAAATTGGGATAGTCAGAGTGTGAAAGGCTTAGAGGGTGCAGAATTCTTAAAGTGCACCCAGGAGGGCTTTTTGAGCCAACATGTAGAAAGTCCTACAAGAGAGGGGGCGATACTGGACCTAATTCTGGGGAATGTAGCCGGGCAAGTGGTGGAAGTGTCAGTAGGAGAGCATTTTGGCGATAGTGACCATAATTCGGTGAGATTTAAGGTGGTCATGGAAAAAGACAAAGATGGCCCGGAAATAAGGGTTCTAAATTGGGGGAAGGCCGATTTTAATATGATAAGGCAGGATCTGGCCAAAGTGGACTGGGAGCAGCTACTTATAGGAAAATCCACATCAAGACAGTGGGAGACTTTCAGAAGGGAAATAGAGAGAGTACAACGCCAACATGTTCCTGCAAAGGTCAAGGGTGGGACCAACAAGCAAAGGGAACCTTGGACGACAAGGGATATACAAAAATGCATTAGAAATAAAAGGGGGGCTTTTGGCAGTTACAAAAGACTAAAGACGGAAGAAGCCCTAGAGGAGTATAAAAAGTGCAGGGGCATACTTAAAAAAGAAATTAGGAGGGCGAGGAGGGGCCATGAAATAACACTGGCGAGCAAAATAAAGGAAAATCCTAAGATGTTTTATAAGTATATTAAGGGCAAGAGGATAACCAGGGAAAGGGTAGGGCCCATTAGGGACCAAAGTGGCAATCTGTGTGTAGAGCCAGATGATGTAGGCGGGGTTTTAAATGAATTTTTTGCATCTGTGTTCACTATGGAGAGAGACGATGCAGACATAGAAATCGGGCAAGGGGACTGTGACATACTTGAACATATTAGCATCGAGAGGGAGGAGGTGCTAGCGGTTTTAGCAGGCCAAAAAGTGGATAAATCCCCAGGCCCGGACGAGATGTATCCCAGGCTGCTGTGGGAAGCAAAGGAGGAGATTGCAGGGGCTCTGACACAAATTTTCAGAACCTCTCTGGCCACAGGGGATGTACCAGAGGACTGGAGAACAGCTAATGTAGTACCACTATACAAGAAGGGTAGCAGGGATAAACCAGGGAATTACAGGCCAGTGAGCCTAACATCTGTGGTAGGGAAATTATTGGAAAAAATTCTGAGGGACAAAATTAGTCTCCACTTGGAGAGGCAAGGATTAATCGGGGATAGTCAGCATGGCTTTGTCAAGGGTAAATCATGTCTGACAAATCTGATTGAATTTTTCAAGGGGGTGACTAGGGGGGTGGATGAGGGAAATGCTGTGGATGTGGTTTACATGGACTTCAGTAAAGCTTTTGACAAAGTCCCGCATAGGAGACTGGTCAAGAAGGTAAGAGCCCATGGGATCCAGGGTGCCTTGGCGCATTGGATCCTAAACTGGCTGAGTGGCAGGAGGCAGAGGGTGATGGTCGAAGGATGCTTTTGTGACTGGAAGCCTGTGTCCAGTGGGGTACCTCAGGGATCGGTGCTGGGTCCCTTGTTGTTTGTGATCTACATAAATGATTTGGATGAGAATGTAAAAGGTATGATCAGTAAGTTCGCAGATGACACGAAAATTGGTGGGGTGGTAAATTGCGAGGAGGAAAGCCTCAGGCTACAGGACGATATAAACGGGTTGGTCAGATGGGCGGAAAAGTGGCAAATGGAATTTAACCCTGAAAAGTGCGAGGTGATGCATTTTGGATGGACAAATAAGGCAAGGGAATACACAATGAGTGGTAGGACCCTAGGAAGTACAGAGGGTCAGAGGGACCTTGGTGTACATGTACATAGATCTCTGAAGGCAGCGGAACAGGTAGATAAGGTGGTTAAAAAGGCATATGGGATACTTGCCTTCATTAGCCGAGGCATAGAATATAAGAGCAGGGAGGTTATGATGGAGCTGTACAAAACGCTGGTGAGGCCACAGCTGGAGTACTGTGTGCAGTTCTGGTCGCCTCACTATAGGAAGGATGTGATTGCTTTGGAGAGGGTGCAGAGAAGATTCACCAGGATGTTACCTGGGATGGAGCGCCTCAGCTATGAAGAAAGACTAAACAGGCTGGGGTTGTTTTCCTTGGAGCAAAGAAGGCTGAGGGGGGACCTGATTGAGGTGTACAAAATGATGAGGGGCATAGATAGGGTAGATAAAGAGGAACTTTTCCCCTTAGTAGGGGGGTCAATAACAAGGGAGCATAGATTCAGGGTAAGGGGCAGAAGATTTAGAGGGGATTTGAGGAGGAACTTTTTCACCCAGAGGGTGGTTGGAATCTGGAACTCACTGCCTGAAAGGGTGGTAGAGGCAGGAACCCTCACAACATTCAAGAAGCATTTGGATGAGCACTTGAAATGCCATTGCATACAAGGCTATGGACCAAATGCTGGAAAATGGGATTAGACAGGACAGGGGTGGATGGGCGGTGCGGACACGATGGGCCGAAGGGCCTCTTTCTGTGCTGTAAAACTCTATGACTCTATGACTCTATGATAACTTGCGTAGTTGCGTAAGATAGTCAGCATTGCTCTCATCTTTGTGCTGGTTTCTTTTATGGAACTTGAATCTTTCTGCTATCATCAGCGGTGTAGGGTTTAGGTGTTCCTGTAAGGTATTAACAATCTCTTCAAAACTTTTCTCCATTGGTTTAGCTGGGGTAATTAAATTCCGCAATAGGCCGTACGTTCTCGCGCCCATCAAATTTAATAATGCCGACGCCTTCTTTCCATCGGCCACCTCATTTGCCTCGCAGTACACTTCAATTCTTTCCACATACGTGGTCCAGTCTTCTACCTCGTTGTCGAAAGCAGTGATACTGCCACTCTTCGGCGTCTTGGGTGGTTTAAAATGGCGCCTCCCGCGCTTTTGCTTCTTCCCCAATGGATTAAAATGGCGTCTCCCGCGCTTTTCCTTCTTCCCCAATGGAATAAAATGGCGCCTCCCGCGCTTTTCCTTCTTCCCCTTGCTGCCACGCTGCTCCTAGCGTTCTACAGGGTAATGGCAGCGACCTGCGACTTCGGCGCGTCTCACTTTTCCTTCCCCTCGTTTTATTTTCTCTACGCTGCCCAGTTCTTGAGCACCGACCTGTGCGCTCCACCCTCTCTCTCTCTCTTTTCCTCCCGACGACGCTGCACGGCTCCTTTTTCAGAGCAGCTCGATCGAGCCCGAGCCCGCCGCAGTCCGGAAGGGTCAGCGCGCTACCTGCTACCAGCATGATTTGCTGGAACACCTCGACTGGGGAGCCAAGCCCAGCTCTCCACAGCCTCCCCTGCAATTCTCCGAACTCCGATGGATTCCTGGGCGGTTGCCCGCGGTCGACGCCCGTTGCTCTGACTTCGACCTCCCAGAAGCTTCTCTTCAGGGAAAGATCCCCGTGAGGTGATGCAGTACTGCAGGTGAGTTCGAACCTGCCCGTCGCCAGTGTAGTGTCCGAGTAGCAATAATACATGGACTGCAGGAGAACAATAATAACAGGTATTTACTGAACAGAGGGTAAGTTAAAACTGAAATACAGAAGCCTGCTATGGTTTTATATACAGGGGTGGTCACTGCCCGTACTGCAGTATAGAATCAGTTCTTCTCTTAAAGGTACATACACAACATCTGCCACGACGCTCACCGGGATCCGCTCAAGTCCCCTTACACTGGTCCCTTCCGCGTCATAGAGCCGGGAGGCAAAACCTTTTTGGTCAATATCGGAGGTAAACTGGACCACATTTCGGTTGACCGGTTGAAGCCGGCACACTTAGACCTGGACCGCCCAGTTGAAATCGCTTAACCGCCAAAACGTGGCCAACCGCCCACAGTCGCCGTGCCCGATCCACCACAACCGCCAGCCAGCTCGACCTCCGTCCATCAGCTTTCACTTCAGGGTTACAGAAGTCGCTCGGACAGGCTTGTCAGGCCTCCTCTCCGTCTCACTTTTGCTTTTAAAGACAAATTTGGGGGGGCGCATATGGCGGAGCCACTAAAGGACTCAGATCGTTTGTATATAATTCCCTTTAACAACATGTTAGCTACAGCCTGAGTCTGTATCTGTATTTATACTGTTTACTTGTACAGAGCGTGATTACTGTAACAGCGCGGGTAAACGCGATGACGTCACGCCGTTCATTACGTGATCCCCCACTGGCGGGAAGAACGTGATGATGTCATGACGTCAACCACGGGACCTCCCGAGCAATCCTCCTGGAGCCTCGAAACTGAGCAGACCTACACTCGATGTTCTCCTGTAGATACTTGTTTAAACCTGTTAGTTTCCATTAAACTTCGTTTTGTTTGAGCGCCTGAGTGGACCTCAGTCTTTGGATAGGAACTAAACATTCCTACAGTAGCGCACTTTGGCTACGAAATTCCCCCTCTCCCTGAACATCTGACCAAAATACTCAAAGCTGTTATAGTTTTGCAGAAACACTTTTATACACTCGAACGGAAAACTGTAGAAATAGGGACTAAGATATTGGATAGTGTGACTCCACCCTGGTGGAACATTTTCAATAATACTGTATAGAGGTCCCTTCGTGGATCAGACTGGCTTTCCACATTCTCATGGTTTGCCAGTTATGGATAGTGTTGTATTTAGTTTGTATTCAGTGTAAAGGAAAAGGTCGGTGGTCAGAATTATAAGAACATAAGAACTAGGTGCAGGAGTAGGCCAATCGGCCCCTCGAGCCTGCTCCACCATTCAATAAGATCATGGCTGATCTGATCCTAACCTGAAATCTTCTATCACTCTCCATCCCACCCAAACCCATGTGATCCCCCGGGAGAGGCGAAAAACCAGATTAAAAAACCCAATGGCCAATTTGGAATAAAAAATCTGGGAAATTCCTCTCCGACCCACCTAGGCGATCGAAACTCTTCCAGGAGATCACTCTGTCCCTATATTTTCTGCAGTACTTACCTTCTGTAAAGGCGATCTCCACCCCAGCCAGGAACAGGAATAAAACCATCTCCTGAAATCTAACACAGAATTGGAACACAAGAAGTAGGAGCAGAACCAGGCTACACGGCCCCTGGGCCCGCTCCACTACCCACAGGGCCATGACCATTCCGAACCTAGACTCATGTCCAATTTCCTGCCCGCTCCCCATAACCCTTAATTCCCTTTACTTCTAGGAAACTATCTATTTCTGTTTTAAATTTATTTAATGATGTAGCTTCCACAGCTTTCTGGGGCAGCAAATTCCACAAACCTACCACCCTCTGAGTGAAGAAGTTTCTCCTCATCTCAGTTTTAATCCAGAGGATTTGGAAAGAACATTATGTAAAGGTGGAGGGAGATACGCCAGTTTAAGTCTTTTCCCTGTATTTTGACTAAAGGATTGTCGTTTCTTTTGTGTTTGCTATTTTTATTAAAGGTCTTTCTTTTGTTGTTTTTTTGCGACGCGGTTTATTAAAGATATGTGTACCAAGTGGTGCAGGGGTGCTGGACCCCCTCCTTGCTTGGATGAGTGTGTAAAGTCTGTAATTTTACTCTCTGTATGCTGATGTACACTACATCTTCGCGGAATGGGAAGTGCATGTGTCGTGAGTATATTAGACAGGTAATTACAGGGGAAGGTTGACTATGGAGGGTCAGAAACATTTTGCTCACCTTATATGTATGATACTTCAAGCAAGTTTTAGTATCACAGGGCGGACTGTAAGATTTGCAAAAATTTCTGCATTTCCCTGAAGGCTGTTATTAATAAACGGGACCATGTGTGGACTGTTTAAAATCAAAAAGGGTACCCAAATGGCGTCCGTGCCTCATGGCAGCAAGCCTGTGAGATTTTAAAATGGACTCTGCAACGCAGACAACTTGGAGAAATCGAAACCAAGCTGCAGGCTTCTGTGAAGAGAGACTTTGTATTTTGGAACCAGACAGGACTCTGAATTATGCATTAGACCGAATTGGAGGCAAATCTAAATTCAGTTTAGGCCATCTATCAGTCTGCATATATTATCGGAAACAGATTAACCAAGCCATTGAGGCCGGATAGGCCCATCAAGGAATTTTCAGGACAATACAGGTCAATTATCGGGCCGGTAGATGCAATTACGGGCCATACAAAACCAGTTAATATGGATTGCTACCATTATTTAAAATAGCCCACCAAGATTAAAACAAAGGACTAACCTGATCTGGCGCGCAGATAAGGGTTTTCAACGAAGGTATAATTGAAGGCCCTCTCGGGTAGCAAGTAGTGGGGTACGAGTCGGGTGTTCGTGTTCAGTGTTGGTTGGTGTGCTGGTGCTGATCTTCGGCCCCTCGCCCTCGTGGCTGCCGCTCTTCCCCCGTCCCGCGCTTACCCCCTGGCCTTTGCCCGTGCCCTTTTCCCACACCATCTGGCACTAGCCCCAGCACCGGGTTGGGCGGACACATAGAAACATAGAAACATAGAAGATAGGAGCAGGAGTAGGCCATTCGGCCCTTCGAGCCTGCTCCGCCATTCAATGAGATCATGGCTGATCATTCAAATTCAGTACCCTGTCCCTGCCTTCTCCCCATATCCCTTGGTCCCTTTAGCCTTTAGCCTTAAGAAATATATCCAACTCTTTCTTGAATATATTTAATGAACTGGCCTCCACCGCCCTCTGTTGCAGAGAATTCCACAGGTTCACCACGCTCTGGGTGAAGAAATTCCTCCTCATTTCAGTCCTAAATGGCTTACCCCTTATCCTTAGACTATGACCCCTGGTTCTGGACTCCCCGGCCATCTGAAACATCCTTCCTGCATCTAGTCTGTCCAGACCTGACAGAATTTTATACGTTTCGATGAGATCCCCTCTCAATCTTCTAAACTCCAGTGAGTATAAGCCCAATCGACACAATCTCTCCTCATACGTCATAAATAATTCAGGCCAGGCGAGGCGGGACGTGATGAGGGGAGGAGGGAAGACCACCGGAGGGAAGGCCACCTGAAGAAGACCGGCTGAAGAAGACCAACTGAGGAGATGAACTGAGGGGAGGCTTCGAATTATCAGGCCTTCAGCCTCAGCCGACCTTCGAATAACTGCACACCAACTCAATCTGGCGGCTGTCGATGAAGAATCATCCCTGCAAGGTAAAGTACCCAAACAGAGACTTTAACTTTGGGGTACTCGAACCTGGACAACGTCCTTACAGTGCCTGGAGGCCACGTGACGACGGCAGGCTCCAGAGAGCACCAAGGGTGAATCCTGAACCCAACCGCTGTTTTGAGTCTAACAAACCTTTTGATTGGTGAGCATGAAGTTCTGACCCCTCATAGCTTAATCTAGTTAGGTATAGGGGGTGGGATAAGGGGATTGTTAAGATAGTTGTTTTCCCTCGATGTGCCGTGTGTTCCCCATTCCCTGCATAAGTATAGTTATTATTATTCTTTTACATTTGTATTTTTGCCTGTAGAAGTGTACGCTAGTAATTTTCCCATGAGATTGTATCAAGTTTTTCCTCTTCAATAAAATCTTGTTTTTTGTTTACATCCAACCACCTGTCTACTCGAGTCTTCTCTGTACCGCCGCCTTGTACCTAAGTCCGGTGTCTAGAACCCAGGGGCGTGGGAGCGATTCGAACCGCTCACAAAACAGTCAGGGGCATAACTGACTGGGCGTACGTACGCACCAAACACCACCACACAGCCACCCCCTACAATGCTAGCCATTGTTTATCTACCACCATACCTTTTAATCTATTTTTCCAATCTGCTTTGGCAACTCGTCCCCCATAATTGGCTTTATTTAAGTTTAAGACTCTAGTTTTGGACAGGCAAGTCACTCTCAAACTTAATGTGAAATTCTATCATATTATGATCACTCTGCCCCAGATGATCCTTTACTATGAGATTGCTAATTAACCCTGTCTCATTACACAATACACGATCTAAAATTGCTTGTTCCCTGGTTGGTTCCATGACATATTGTTCCAGGAAACTGTTCCGAATGCATTCTATGAACTCGTCCTCCAGACTACTTTTGCCAATTTGTTTTGTCCAGTCTATATGAAGATTAAGGCCTAGAAATTCAGTTGGCTGCGCCAGCCGTTAGCGTCTTAGGAGGAGTAGATGTCGGGCGCTAGGCAGGTAGCGCCCGGGCGCAGCGCGAACTGCGCCTCGCCCCAACTTCACTAGAGATTTAGCGCCGGCGCAAAGTCTTTGCGCGCGCTCAGCTGCGCGCGCAGATCATGACGTCATTTCCTCGTGCAACGCCCTTTGTGCGCCCCCAACCGGAACTTCAGTCGCGCCGCCCCATTGTGCGCCTGGCGCCCCTAGCGACTGTTAAGTGGAACGGTGCTCAGCCGATGCGGGGCGCGGGGGGCGCAAATTAAAGGGCACTCATCCTGCAATATAAAAGGTTGCCATTTTGCAGCACACCTTCTTGCGAAACGGATCTTTGGAGAGAGACCAAGGTAGATAGCTTTCTGCTTTGGCCCAACACTCGGACAGGAACTTCTGGCTTCAGGCCACAGCTTTCAAAAAGTTTTTGCCTTCATTGACATCTCACTGTTTGCCAGCATATTATGGGGGCTGCAATGGGTGTCAACGCTGGCTTTCTCAATTACATCCAAAGGGCTCACAGACACCGTGAGAGAGTGGCAGCCCTGGTTAGACGGAGAGGGGGCAACAGGCGTCGGCAAAGGAGGCCTTACCCACCCAGGGTATACCGCCAGCAGTTCTCCTATCTCAACATGTCTGAGGAGCAGTGTGTTCGGAGGCTGCGATTCAGAAGGGAGGTGGTCACAGAGATCTGCTAGCTGCTTGACGTTGATCTGCAGCCACAGCTGAGGAGCAGGACATCTCTGTCGGTGGCAGTGAAGGTGACGGTGGCTCTCAACTTTTATGCCACCGGCTCCTTCCAATCCGCTACTGGGGACATTGCCAACATCTCCCAGTTCGCCGTGCATTGCTGCATCCGCCAGGTGACCAATGCCCTTTTCAAAAGGAGACGTCAGTTCATCTCCTTCTCCATGGCCCTTGACAAGCAGCAACAGCGTGCAATGGGCTTTGCAGCATTCGCGGGCTTCCCCATGGTGCAGGGCGCCATTGACTGCACGCATGTGGCTTTGCGGGCACCTCTGGAGAATGACGAGGATTACCGCAACCGGAAGGGCTACCATTCGCTGAACGTACAGCTGGTGTGTGGCCACAGGCAGCTCATCCTAGCTGTCAATGCCCGATTTCCAGGCAGCAGCCACGATGCCTTCATCCTGCGACAGACTTCTGTGGCAGACATGTTCCAGGCACAGCCTCGCCCACGAGGATGGCTTATCGGGGACAAAGGCTATCCTTTGTGTACCTGGCTGATGACCCCGCTCCGTGCGCCCAGTACCCCTGCTGAAGAGCGATACAATGAGAGCCATCAAGCGACCAGGAACATCATCGAACAAACAATCGGCGTCCTGAAGCAATGGTTCCGCTGTCTCGATCGTTCCGGTGGAGCCCTGCAGTATTCTCCGGAGCGAGTCTCCCATTTCGTGGTCGTTTGCTGCATGCTGTACTACCTGGCTATCCCAGGACTCAGCCACTACCACCACAGATTGGAGGACCACCTCAGGAGGAGGAGCAGGAGGAGGAGGAGGAGGACCAGCACAGAAGGGAGGCACAAAGTGCAAGGGCCACCCGTCGCCGGCATATTGAACGTCGGTTCTAGGCCCCCTCTCAGGGACTGGCTTGTGCCAATGTCAGCAGATGAATGTAGCCGCTCCACAAGCCCTCAGCCGAGCAGGGCAACCAGGACTTAACCAAAAAACCAGGCACACTGCAATTTAACAACAAAAATTTATTGAAAACCTCTGCCCTTCCCACATTACATGCTCATGTGGAGAAGCCCCCTCCAAAAACACAAAACTACCAGTCTCGGCCTTACAAAAAGAAAGAAAGGCACCAGTCTCAGCCTTACACAAATAAAGATAGACACCAGTCTCGGCCTTACACAAAAACAACTGCACCAGTGTCGGCCTTCCAACAAGCACCAGGCATTTGTGCATACCTCTACTTTTTGCCCTGCGAGGGTGATGCCTTGCGCATCCTTGGCTGGCCCCTGCCCGCCCTGCTGCTGCTCCTCAATGGGAGCCCAGTGGCTGCAGCAAGGCTGGGGGAAGGCTGCTGAGGGGCAGATGGCGAGACGGCAGATGCCCTTGGGGGTCGGCCTGCACCAGCTCTGGCCTTGGAGTGGCCGGCTGCTGACTACTCCAACTCTGGCTGGGCGGCAGCAGTGTGTCCAGCAGCTCCTGGCAGCTGCAGTGGCGGAGTGGCAGTGTCGGCTGCAGGAATGGTGGCAACCTGGCAGATCGCAGGTGCTCGCTGGTCGCCTGACACATTGGCACTCGCACAGGCCAGCACTGCAGCATGCGCAGCAAACAGCTGAAGGACAGACTGCTGGGCTGCTGCTGCACGGCGAGTGCCCTGGCGATGCCTGGCTGATCCAGCGAGGGTGGCAGCAGTTAGTGCCCGTGTAGCCCTGGTCTGTGTCCGCATCACACCAGCCAGTGAATGGATGGCACGACTGAGCACTTGGCTAGAAGCCGACTGTGCTGCTGCGAAGTCCTGCAGACTCTTGGCCTGTGCTGCCGCGATGTCCTGCAGACTGCTGGCCTGTGCTGCATTGACGTCCTGCAGACTCCTGGCCTGTGCTGCATTGAACTGTTCCAGACTCCTGGCCTGTGCTGCACTGAATTGTTGCAGACTCCTGGCCTGTGCTGCCTCGAATTCCTGCACACTCCTTGCCAGTGACTCTATGGAGTCATGCATCCTTCCCACTGCAGCCATGATGTGCCAGAGGACTGGAGAACCGCTAATGTAGTACCATTATTCAAGAAGGGTAGTAGGGAAAAACCGGGGAACTACAGGCCAGTGAGCCTAACATCAGTGGTAGGAAAATTACTGGAAAAAATCCTGAGGGACAAAATTTGTCTCCACTTGGAGAGGCAAGGATTAATCAGGGATAGTCAACATGGCTTTGTCAAGGGAAGATCATGTCTGACTAATTTGATTGAATTTTTTGAGGGGGTAACTAGGTGTGTGGATGAGGGTAACGCAGTGGATGTGGTATACATGGATTTCAGTAAGGCCTTCGATAAAGTCCCGCACAGGAGACTGGTCAAGAAGGTAAGAGCCCATGGAATCCAGGGTGCCTTGGCACATTGGATACAAAACTGGCTTAGTGGCAGAAGGCAGAGGGTGATGGTCGAAGGTTGTTTTTGTGACTGGAAACCTGTGGCCAGTGGGGTACCACAGGGATCGGTGCTGGGTCCCTTGCTGTTTGTGGTCTACATTAATGACTTGGATATGAATGTAAAGGGTATGATCAGTAAATTCGCGGATGATACTAAAATTGGTAGGGTGGTAAATAGCGAGGAGGGTAGCCTCAGTCTGCAGAACGATATAGATGGGTTGGTCAGATGGGCGGAACAGTGGCAAATGGAATTTAACCCGGAAAAGTGCGAGGTGATGCACTTTGGGGGGTCTAACAAGGCAAGGGAATACACAATGAAGGGAAAGACCCTAGGCAAGACGGAGGGTCAGAGGGATCTGGGTGTGCAGGTACACAGATCCCTGAAGGCGGCGGAACAGGTGGATAAGGTGGTAAAAAAGGCATATGGGATACTTGCCTTCATTAGCCGAGGCATAGAATATAAGAGCAAGGAGGTTATGATGGAGCTGTATAAAACACTGGTTAGGCCACAGCTGGAATACTGTGTGCAGTTCTGGTCGCCACACTACAGGAAAGATGTGATCGCGTTAGAGAGGGTGCAGAGGAGGTTCACCAGGATGTTACCAGGGCTGGAGCGCTTCAGCTATGAAGAGAGACTGGGCAGATTGGGTTTGTTTTCCTTGGAGCAGAGGAGGCTGAGGGGGGACATGATTGAGGTGTACAAAATTGTGAGGGGCATAGATAGGATGGATGCTGAGGAGCTTTTCCCCTTAGTAGAGGGGTCAATAACTAGGGGGCATAGATTCAAGGTAAAGGGCGGGAGGTTTAGAGGGGATTTGAGAAAGAACTTTTTCACCCAGAGGGTGGTTGGAGTCTGGAACTCACTGCCTGAAAGGGTTGTGGAGGCAGAAACCCTCACAACATTTAAGAAGCATTTGGATGAGCATTTGAAATGCCATAGCATACAAGGCTACGGGCCAAATGCTGGAATATGGGATTAGATTAGACAGGGCTTGATGGCCGGCATGGACACGATGGGCCGAAGGGCCTCTATCCGTGCTGTATTACTCTATGACTCTCTATGAGCTCAGTGTGCCTGCGCTCAGCCTGGACGGCCATTTCCTCTAGGAGGCGCACCTCCTCTGCGCTGACCGTCGCAGGACTGGAGGCCGTACTCACCCTCTGGGGAGAAGTCCGCCGAGCTTCCCCACCCCTCTCGCGTTGCTGCAGGCTGCTGGGCCCCGGAGCTTCACTCTCCTCCGACCCTTCCCCCCGGCTCCCCTCCAGGGAAGAAGTGTCCCCTACATCGCCATGGGCTGGCACGGCTGAGGGTGGCACTGATGGGCCGGCTTCCTCTTCCTCCTCCTCGTCTTCCGAAGGGCTGACAGTGGCAGCTTGAGGGCCCGCCTCCTCACCTGGCGATTCACCATCTGAAAGCAGGAAGGCACAAGAGTAGCTTTAGAGTGAGGACAGGGCGGCAGTGAGGGAGGCATGAGTGGTGCCATTCACCGCATTGGTCGGACAGTGGCAAAGGATGCTGATCTGATGCGCAAGTGGAATGAGAGAGTTCCAAAAGGTGATGCCCTTACCATTGGTGCCCAGAACAGGGTCGGCATCTCCAGTGGCGACGGGGCCAATCAGCCGGCCTCCCATAATGCGCTCCACACGCTGGTCGAGGTCGGAGAGCTCTTTGAGGTCAGGACGGCCTCCCCCGGTCTCAGTTTGGTTGCGCCGGTTGTGCGCAACCTTGGCCTGCAAGAGAAAGGACGGCCTCTAAGTACAGTGTGTAGCCCTGATCTTGTCTGCACTGCCTCCCATGGTCGAATAGCTTGGACAGTGTGTAGCCCTGATCTTGTCTGCACTGCCTCCCATGGTCGAATAGCTTGGACAGTGTGTAGCCCTGATCTTGTCTGCACTGCCTCCCATGGTCGAATAGCTTGGACAGTGTGTAGCCCTGATCTTGTCTGCAATGCCTCCCATGGTCGAATAGCTTGGACAGTGTGTAAAGTGCTGAATGTGCAATTGATTTTCATGCCAGGCCGATAGCTGCTGGATGAGGGCTGGCCATTAGGGCTTTCAGGTCCCTTTGCCCATAATGTGAGGTGCACATGCAAGGATGAGGAGGACACTGGAAAGGGTTCTCACCCTGACAATCCGAGTGAGGTCGTTGAACTTCTTCCGGCATTGTACAGGAGTCCTGGCAACCACGCTGTTGGAAGACACCCTGTTGGACACCTCCCTCCAGGCTTTCCGGTAGGCGCTGGGCAGCGGCCTCTTGCTACCTTCTGGGTACAAAACATGGCGCCTGTGCTCCACTCCGCCAACCAGCAGCCTCAGGTCACCGTCACTGAAGCGCTGCGCTCTCTCCCTGGCCTTCTCCATAGTCCTGGGTGTTGTACAGGTGAAGCTGAAGTGGTCAGGCCTAGGTTGAGGGCTTCAGTGTGCAGGGTGTGGCAGGCAAACAAATACACCCTCCCCCTTTAAGAGATGACCGGCGCCAGAGTGTCTGCCGTCAATCAAGAACTCGCCGCACCTGCGCTGCGCCCGGCCTCGGGGCTATCGCTCAGCACCGCCGGCTTAGCGCCTAAAGATAGTCGTGCATCGCCAGTTTTTGCGCAGCAGCAACCTCTTGGGGCGATGCGACTGAATATCGGCGAAGGGGGCGCGACTTTGCGCCGGGCGCAAACTTTAGCGGCCGCCCGACTTTACCGCCCCAAAAGTGGCTATACTGAATTTCTAGGCCTAAGGTCCCCCACAATTATTGCATTACCTTTGTTACATGCTCATACTATTTCTTGATTAATATTCTGTCCCAGGGTATAGCTACTGTTAGGGGGGCCTATATACTATCCCCACCAGGTTTCTTCCCCCAAAGGACATTGGTGAACCAGTTTGATCTCGGGTTTCTGGATTATTAGTCCAGGCCTCTGGATTACATAAGACCAAAAGAAATAGGAGCAGGAGTAGGCCTTACGGCCCCTCGAGCCTGCTCCACCATTCAATAAGATCATGGCTGATCTTTGACCTGAACTCCACTTTCCCGCCTGATCCCAATATCCCTTGATTCCTCTAGAGTCCCAAAAAATCTATCGATCTCAGCCTTGAATATACTCAATGACTGAGTATCCATAGCCCTCTGGGGTAGAGAATGCCAAAGATTCACACCCTCTGATTGAAGAAATTTCACCTTATCTCTGTCCTAAATGGCTAACCCCTTCTCCTAATACTATACCCCCTAAATCTGGTCTCTCCAGCCAGGGGAAACAGGCATTCAGCATCTACCTTGTCAAGCCCTCTCAAAATATTATGTTTCAATGAGATCAACTCTCATTCTTCTAAACTCCAGAGAGTATAGGCCCATTCTACTCAATCTCTCCTCATAGGACAGCCCTCTCATCCCAGGAATCAATCTAGTGAACCTTCATTGTTCTCTCAGGTGGACGTAAAAGATCCCATGGCACTATTTCGAAGAAGAACAGGGGAGTTATCCCCGGTGTCCTGGCCAATATTTATCCCTCAACCAACATAACAACAACAGATTACCTGGCCATTATCACATTGCTGTTTGTGGGAGCTTGCTGTGTGCAAATTGGCTGCCGCGTTTCCCACATTACAAGTACTTAATTGGCTGTAAAGCACTTTGAGATGTCTGGTGGTCATGAAAGGCACTATATAAATGCAAGTCTTTCTTTCATTTCAGCCCCATAAGGCAAGTATACTAGTATTACTAGTCCAATAACATAACCACTATGCTGTTGTACCAGTACCCATACCTGTACCCAATGGCTGCCAAAGGACACTAAAGACCTGCTCCATCAGTAGCCTGGCCTAGGAATGGGCTAACTTATACCACAGCTTAGCATTGGAACGTGGGTTGTGCAAAGGCATCATAATGCGCAGTCTTAATTTCCCAGCAATCCATTGAGCCTTCCCTTAAAAGCGTTCGGTAATGTCAATAAAGGACAGCAAACATTGTCGTGCTCATCACATTGGTTATTATCATATTGTTGTTTGTGGGGCTTTGCTGTGTGCAAATTGACTGCCACATTTTCTACATTATAACAGTGACTACACTTCAACAGTGCTTCATTGGCTGTAAAGTGCTTTGGGACATCATGAGGTCATGAAAGGCGCTATATAAATGCAAGTTTTTCCTTCTAACTTTCTTTTTCTTTCTTTTTCTTTTTCTTTTCTTCATTCTTTTTCTTTCTTACATTTTTTCTTTCTTTCTTGAAACCACTGACACTGTAACATTTTTGCTCAGTTTACGTTTCTTTTAATGCCAATGTTCATGGGTATTAGTGACTTCACCACCAAGTTTTACCCCCCATTCCCTGAGAAAACACAACTCTCCTCCCCATCCCGCTCCTCCTCCCCCTCCACCAGAAAACCTGACCATAATCAGGAATACGCTACTGCTGCAAGTCTCATCTGTAGACTCAATTCCTGCTGCTCTGCCTCTGATATGCCAAATTGTCGGTTCCCTTTTAGCTGCTATTATATATAATTAACTCACCCCTGACAATTAAACTTTGATGCCAACACTGAAAAGGGAACATTCTGGAAATTTCAAAAACACCAGTCCACTTAATTTTTGCACTTTGCCTCAGTGTCTCATGGAATGGATGCCTTATTATTTAAGGCTTTTAATTATTTTTTTCTCTGTTATTCCCCCTATCTTGGTTGTCTACCTCCAGCCATGTCTGGTTTTGCAATTGGGACAAGGTGAAGACAGTACTTGTGAAGGAATTAAAAACAACGCTGGGCAACCACCAACCAGGAGCACTGATACAGCGCAGTGTGTTGCCGGCCAACTCTGTAAAACATGAAGGAAAGTCTCGGTGGTAGAGAACCCAGCAACTGCTCATTTGTCAGGGCCCTTTTGCATCACTGTTGCAATATTGTAAGACAGTCGATAAACTAATGGTTCCTGTGGGGCCTACAACCCAAAGTAAGTACTTTTTTTCCTTTTTTATGGGCATCATCAAGGAGTGTGCCAACAAATTGCTGAGGTGTGAATAAAGGCCTCATATGTAAACACTTTAGATGAATAATTCATAACTTATTATTAACTTTATTTTTGTTTAACCTCATTAATCCCATGAATACTGCTTTTTACTCACCAATATGCTGTTAATGGCACCTCTGCTAATGGTTGCAAGTTGGCATGTGTCACTAAAGGAGCTGGTTTTAACCAGCTCTGACAGCAACATCGCCTGTGACGGCAACTGAAAAGCAGAGGGGATTGGCATCAGAGGTGGAGGCTGCTATGTTCTTGGGTCTTTGTTTGTCAGGAGCAGCCGCTGTGCTTTTACCTACTCTGTAGAGATCAGCAGAGGCTTTTGCAATCCTTAGCCTGAGGCCTTTCCTAAATATGGGGCAATGTACCACCTCCAACTAAACAGAAATTTTGGGGGGATGAATTTTATACTGATCAGTTTTAGTTTCTCACTAACTTTCTGTCCCACTCCTGAAGGAGTTGACGCCTGCCTTGGTATGCAGTCCCGTCATTGTCAATCGCCTTTTAATACCTCATCCAAGTGGCCATTATTCATGTGTGAGCCTCAATAGTGCGTATTAGTAAGATATTCAACCATGGAAGGTATCTGCTCTCGACTTCCCACTTTTCTACTGTCAATCTCCCAACCATTATTATATTCCAATTATTATTTTTTTAAACATTTTGCATTATCACAGAGTCTGCTGTTTTAAATTCCAAAGTTTTTGTGCCACTGCCCTTTTTGCACACTCCAATGGTATTATAGTCATAGCATCTTTGCACCCATCACCTTCTATCTCACATACCATACTTGGAATCATAGGAACAGGGGTAGGCCATTCAGCCCCTCGAGCCTGTTCCGCCATTCAATTAGATCGTGACTGATGTGTTCCTCAACTCCGTTTTCCCACCGTTGCTCCATATCTTGATACTCTTACCTAACAAAAATCTATTGATCTCATTTGAAATTGCAGTTGACCCAGCATCCACAGCCTTTTTGAGGGAGAGAGTTCCTAAATTGCACTGCCCCTTGTGTGAAAAAGTGCCACTAAATTTTACTTCAAAATAACCTAGCTCTAATTTTAAGATTATGCCCTCTTTTGAATTTCCCCATCAGAGAAAATAGTTTCTCCATATCTACCATTTCGAATCCCTTTATTATTTTAAAGACCTTGATTAAATCACCACTTAATCTTCTAAACTGAAGGGAATACAAACCAAGTTAATGAAACTGTTCCTCATAATTTAACCCTTTAAGGCCTGGCATCATTTTGGTGAATCTGTGCTATTCCCTCTTCAAGGCCAATATATCTTTCCTGAGGTTTGGTGCCCAAAACTGAAGACAGTACTTCAGATGGAGTCTGACCAGGGATCTGTACAACTAAAGCATAACTTTCTCACTTTTGTATTCCAACCCCCTTCAGATAAAAGCCAACATTCCATTAGCCTCTTTGATTACTTTTACTACTTGTGCATTACGTTTTAGTGATTTGTGTACAGGGACACCATTAAGAAAATATTTTAATTTGTCTTTCTCAGACCCAAAGTGAATGACCTCACACTTCCCCACATTGAACTGCTCCTGCCATAGTTTTGCTAAACCTGCCTATGTCCCTTTGCAACTTCTTGCACCGATCTACACAACTTACTGTGCTTCCTAATTTAGTGTAATTTTCAAACTCTCTATTCCTTCATATAACTCAACAACAACTTACATTTATATCTATCGTGAAAAGTTGAGAACCCAGAATAGATCCCTGGGGAACACCACTTGTCACATCTCTTCAATCAGAGAATGAATCCTTTATCCTTACTCCATCTCTTACCTCCCAACCAATTACCATCAATGGTGTGGAGATGCCGGTGTTGGACTGGGGTGGACAAATGTAAGAAGTCACACAACACTAGGTTATAGTCCAACAGCTTTATTTGAAATCACAAGCTTTCGGAGCGCTGCTCCTTCATCAGGTGAAGTGGAGAAATGCATAAAGACACAGCTTATATAGTCAGAGAATAATGTCAGGTGTTTACCGGTAATCTTTCTAACTGCCATTTATCACACCTCAGCAGAGAGATAATCACAGCAATCAAAGGTGTGAATGGTGTCCAAACAGGTCAGTCAGGAAAACATTACATCAAAGAACAATGAGGTGGGGTCACAAGGGGTCAAATGTTGCAGATGCTGGGGTCTGTATGAAAAACAAAAAAAACAGACAAAAAACATTTTTTTTTGCTGGAAATCACAGCAGGTCCGGTCGCATCTGTGTAGAGAGAACTAGCCAACGACAACTCGAGTCTGGATGACCCTATGTCAGGTGGGGTTACATGTAGAGTGACATGAACCCAAGATCCCAGTTGAGGCCATTCTCATGGGTGCGGAACTTGGCTATCAGTTTCTGCTCGACGATTTTGCGTTGTCGTGTGTCTCGAAGGCCACCTTGGAGAATGCTTACCCGAAGATCAGAGGCTGAATGTCCTTGACTGCTGAAGTGTTCCCCAACTGGGAGGGAACACTCCTGCCTGGCAATTGTTGTGCGGTGTTCGTTCATCCGTTGTCGCAGTGTCTGCATGGTCTCGCCGATGTACCATGCTCCGGGGCATCCTTTCCTGCAACGTATGAGGTAGACAATGTTGGCCGAGTCACATGAGTATGTACCATGTACCTGGTGGGTGGTGTCCTCACGTGTGATGATGGTATCTGTGTTGATGATCTGGCATGTCTTGCAGAGGTTGCTGTGGCTCGGCCAACGTTGTCTACCTCATACATTGCAGGAAAGGATGCCCCGGAGCAAGGTACATCGGCGAGACCATGCAGACACTGCGACAACGGATGAACGGACACCACGCAACAATCGCCAGGCAGGAATGTTCCCTCCCAGTCGGGGAACACTTAAGCAGTCAAGGACATTTAGCCTCCGATCTTCGGGTAAGCATTCTCCAAAGCGGCCTTCGAGACACACGACAACGCAAAATCGTCGAGCACAAACTGATAGCTAAGTTCCGCATCCATGAGGACGGCCTCAACCGGGATCTTGGGTTCATGTCACGTTACATGTAACCCCACCTGACGTAGGGTCATCCAGACTCGAGTCGTCGTTGGCTTGTTCGCTCTACACATATGCGGCCGGACCTGCTGTGATTTCCAGCAAAAAAAAATGTTTTTTGTCTTTTTTTGTTTTTCATACAGACCCCAGCATCTGCAACATTTGACCCCTTGTGACCCCACCTCAATGTTCTTTGATGTAATGTTTTCCTGACTGACCTGTTTGGACACCATTTACACCTTTGATTGCTGTGATTATCTCTCTGCTGAGGTGTGATAAATGGCAGTTAGAAAGATTACCTGTAAACATCTGACATTATTCTCTGATGATATAAGCTGTGTCTTTATGCATTTCTCCACTTCACCTGATGAAGGAGCAGTGCTCCAAAAGCTTGTGATTTCAAATAAAGCTGTTGGACTATAACCTGGTGTTGTGTGACTTCTTACAATTGCCATCAAGCCAGGGGACCAGCCCTGGTTCAATAAGGATTGTAGAAGAGCATGCCAGGAGCAGCACCAGGTGTACCTAACAATGAGATGCCAACCAAAAGTGGAACAATGAGATGCCAACCTAGGGAAGCTGCAACACAAGACTACATGCATGCTAAAAGCGGAAGCAGCATACTATAGACAGGGCTAAGCGATCCCACAATCAACGGATCAGATCAAAGCTTTGCAGTCCTGCCACATCCAGTCGTGAATGGTGGTGGACCATTAAACAACTAACAGGAGGAGGAAGCTCCATGAATATCCCCATCCTCAATGATAGTGGAGCCCAGCATGTGAGTGCAATAGACAAGGCTGAAGCATTTGCAACCATCTTCAGCCAGAAGTGCCGAGTGGATGATCCATATCGGCCTCCTTCTGAGGTCCCCGCCATCACAGAAGCTAGTCTTCAGCCAATTCGATTCACTCTACGTGATATCAAGAAATGGCTGAGTGCACTGGATACAGCAAAGGCTATGGGCCCGACAACATCCCGGTTGTCATGCTGAAGACTTGTGCTACAGAACTAGCCGTACCTTCAGCCAAGCTCTTCCAGTACAATTACAACACTGGCATCTATCTGACAATGTGGCAAACTGCCCAGATATGTCCTGTCCACAAAATGCAGGACAAATCCAATCCAGCCAATTAACGCCCAATCAGTCTACTCTCAATCATCAGCAAAGTGATGGAAGGTGTCATCGACAGTGCTATCAAATGGCACTTACTCACCAATAACCTGCTCACTGATGCCCAGTTTGGGTTCCGCCAAGACCACTCAGCTCCCGACTGCATTACAGCCTTAGTCCAAACATGGACAAATGATCTGAATGCCAGAGGTGAGGTGAGAGTGACTGCCCTTGACATCAAGGCAGCATTTGGCCAAGTGTGGCATCAAGGAGCCCTAGTAAAACTGATGTCAATGGGAATCAGGGGGAAAACTCTCTATTGGCTGGAGTCATACCTAGCACAAAGGAAGGTGGTTGAAGGTTAATCATCACAGCCCCAGGGCATCGCTGCAGGGGTTCTTCAGGGCAGTGTCCTAGGCCCAACCATCTTCAGCTTCTTCATCAATGACCTTCCCTCCACATAAGGTCAGAAATGGGGATGTTTGCTGATGACTGCACAGTGTTCAGTGCCATTCACAACTCCTGAGATAATGAAGCTGTCCATGCCCGCATGCAACAAGACCTGGACGACGTTCAGGCTTGGGCTGATAAGTGGCAGGTAACATTCGCACCACATAACATCCATATCCTCAGTTTTATGCTGATTTGCTGGGAAATTTTCTTGCCATGCTGAGTAAGTTCTGATCTGTTCCTGTTGGTTTCCATTCTGCTCTGCATTGTACTCCATTGCTGCTGACTGACCTTTGCTCGGCTGCTTTCGCCTGCTTTCAATTGTCGTGACTCCAGTCATCCCTCTGCTGGTATACTGGATCTGTTGGTGTGCATTACTAATCACCAAGACCATTACTCACCTCCACTGGACCCCTGGATCACCTATGCTGGCTCATGGTTGATGTGCCAAATAACTGCCTGAATCCATGAGGTTAAAGCTTAAAACTAAAGGCTTTTATTAAGTAAGAACATGGCATCAAGTTAACACAGGGCAACCATCATTCATCACCGACCCAGCCCTTGGTAGAACATTCCAGAACGGGGCGGGGCTAGGGAGGAGCATTAGTGGTTACACCGGTGGAACATTCCAGACATTAACAAGTACAACAACAATACAAATGCCAGAACACAGAGTTATTTCATCACATTCACCCCCTGCTATAGATTCAGTCTGTCAGGAGGTCTGATAATCCTCTGGGAACGACGTAACTCTTGCTGAGGCTCCTCCCGGAGTACTAACTCTGGTTCATTCGAATTCCCAGAATCATCAGTATTTTCCACACTGAGGGTTTGTGTCTCTGAAGGTCCAATACCACGATTGAAAACTCTACTCTCAGAGTCGAACTCTTTTCGAGCTCCAGCAGGTGCAAGATCTTTAATAGAGACAGTATCCTCTCGCCCATCCGGATATTGAATATACGCATACTGGGGATTAGCATGGAGGAGTTGTACTTCCTCCACCAGTGGATCAGTCTTGTGGCCTCTCACATGTCTGCGCAACAACACAGGGCCCGTGGTCGTCAACCATGTGGGTAACATTACTCCATTAGTAGCTTTTCTTGGAAACTAAACATCCTTTCATGAGGGGTGGCATTCGTCACTGTACACAAAAGAGACCTTATGGAATGCAGCACGTCTGGCAGGACATCCTGCCAGCGAGAGGTCGGCAGGCCTCGCGACTTCAGAGACAGTACGATAGCCTTCCACACTGTCGCATTTTCTTTCTCAACCTGCCCATTACCACGAGGGTTATAGCTGGTAGTTCTACTCGTTGCAATCCCTTTTGATAGCAAAAACTGTCGCAATTCTTCGCTCATAAAGGAAGAAGCCCTATCACTATGTATATAGTTAGGCATGCCAAACAAAGAAAACAGTTGGCAGAGGCATTTAATTACAACAGCACTAGTCACATCCAGACAGGGGATAACAAAAGGGAACCGAGAGTACTCGTCTATAATATTAAGAAAATAGACATTACGGTCGCTCGATGGAAGGGGACCTTTAAAATCGAGACTCAAATGCTCAAATGGTCGAGTTGCTTTAATAAGATGAGATGGCTCGGATGGCTTATAGAAGCGGGGTTTGCATTCAGCACAAACACGACAGGTTCTGGTCATTGTCCGGACCTCCACAATAGAGTAGGGTAGATTGTGGGACTTAATGAAGTGGTTCATTCTGGTAACCCCAGGGTGGCAGAGTGCATCATGGAGACTTTGAAGCTTATCTATACCTAGACTAGCACATATTCCTCGTGACAAAGCATCCGATGGCTCATTAAATACTCCAGGCCTGTACTGAATATCATAGTCATATGATGACAGTTCTATTCACCATCTTAAAATCTTATCATTTTTGATCTTGCCTCTCTGCTTAGTGTTGAACATAAAGGCCACGGATCGCTGGTCAGTAATGAGCGTAAAACGTTGGCCAGCGAGATAATGTCTCCAATACCTGACTGCTTCGATAATCGCCTGTGCCTCCTTTTCCACTGAAGAATGTCAAACTTCTGGTCCTTGCAATGTACGAGAGAAGAAAGCTACTGATCTACCAGCTTGGTTAAGAGTTGCTGCCAACGCAAAATCAGATGCATCACTTTCCACTTGAAAAGGGATCTTCTCATGCACGGCACATACCACTGCCTTCTCAATGTCCCTTTTGATATTAAGGAAAGCCTCCTGAGCTTCCGTCGATAGCGGAAAAGACGTCGACTTAATAAGGGGTCGGACTTTATCTGAGTAGTTAGCCACCCACTGGGCACAGTACGAGAAGAATCCCAGACACCTTCTTAAAGCTTTTACAGTGTGAGGTAAAGGTAATTCCTTAAGTGGGCATAATCTTTCAGGATCTGGCCCAATTAACCCATTCTCCACAACGCAACTAAGAATACAGAAACGTGTAGTATTGAAGGTACACTTGTTTTCGTTGTAGGTCAGGTTTAACCTCTTTGCAGTCTCTAGGAACTTCACGAGATTTTGATCATGCTCCCATTGGTCGCGCCTGTAGTGTATGTATCCGTCTACCTTTAAGAAAACCATTGTATGTAACCGTTCACCTTTAAGAGAACTATTTTAGGTGTGGCACTACTTTGTTGGCTTCTGTATACTGTAATACCGACAGTGACCACACCGGTATATAAGTGCTGTGTCAGGATTTATTTGGCAGATTCGCCCTGACCTTCGAATAGTAAAATCCTGTTTTAAGTTACTCTGGTAGTCTGTGTATTAATTAACTAAACAACTCACAGACTTTACAGTGGCGACGAGTCCGATCGTACCCTGCGGCAACAATACTTCCGAAGCAGTTAACGAGCGTCGAGAAGAGGCAACCGCCCTCGTCATTCTGCTGGGAGAAAACTCGAGTCTGCAGAGCTGGAAAGGAGGAAGAATTCAGAGACAAAGACTTCCATCAGCAACAGGCACTGACTGTCCCTTCTGCCACGGTGAGGAGTGAGCCAATCAGCACGAGAAGCAAGCCGGCCATGGTGACTGTGAGGAAGGGAAAAGTAAAAAGAATAACCGGAGGATAAGGGCGGTGCACTCGACCATGGTCGAGGGGGAAAGGAGCCGGACAGAAGTCGGGCCCAGAGGCGCTGAGACTGGGGCAGCGTGGAGCAAGGAAGCCGTGGTACAGACAGGCTGGGGACGCAACGGCGTCGTGAGACAGCTAGACCGCGACCGGCGAAAAAGGCCGGGCAGCGACCGAAGCCACAAAGCGCTGCGACCGGGAGCGTAGGCGCGGGAAGATATAAAAACTCAGCCGCAGCCGGGGAGGGAAGCACCGGACTGCGAGAGGGCTGGGAGGCGCGATTGGGAGCCGAGCGAGCGGGAGAGGCAGAGCCGACCAAGGGAGACTGAGCGAGGGCCAGCCCAGCGGCTGAAACTGTTCGCCGTCAACGGGGTGTACCCAGCGCCGGTTGCCCTGCCGAGAAAAGGGAAAGCACTGAAGCCGACGCGCAGGCTGTGAACCTGAAAGCCAGCGGCCGTCGCCCGTGGGGAAAGTGTACCCCTCCCGCTAGGGAAGAAACGCGGGAAGCCGCCATTAGGCGGGGAAGAAGACAGAAGCGGGAAACCGCCATTGAAGTGGGCAGGGAGAGAAGATAAGCGCGGGAAACCGCCATTTTCACGGGAACCGCCATCTTGGAAAAAAAAAATAAAAGAAAATTTAAAGAAATAATTCGTGGTGTTATCAGGAAGAGAGGAAGATGCCTAAGCGTGGTAACATCAATGATTTTAATTCCGAGGTAGAAGACTGGGCCACGTATGTGGAACGCATTGAGATCTATTGTGAGGCCAATAAAATAGAAGAAGATGACAAAGCTATAACCTTGCTAAACTCGATGGGCGCGAAGACATACGGGCTCTTGAAGCATCTACTAGCACCAGCTAAACCGGCGGATCAGACTTTCGATGATATTGTGACTGTTCTGAAGGATCACTTGAACCCCACACCGTTGATGCTGGCGGAATGATTCAAATTCTATGTGAGAACGCAAAGGAAAGACGAAAGCAACGCAGAATACTTGGTCGAACTGCGTAGACTAGTGAAACACTGCCAGTTTGGAGGGAATCTGACAGAGGCATTGCGAGACAAGTTCGTGTGCGGGTTGTCAAAGGAAGGAACGCAAAAGCGACTACTCGAAGAGAACGACCTTACACTTGACAGGGCTGTCCTTATTGCAGCATTGCATGAAGCCGCAGCGAAGGGAACTGCGGAAATGCAGCTAAAGGCAGCGGCACTCAGTGTGGATCAGATTACCTCGAGTACAATAAAATGCTATCGTTGTGGGAAGACAACACACGACCAGAACCAATGCTGGTTTAAGAACCAGGAATGTAGGAAATGTGGCAAACTGGGTCACATAGCTAAGGTATGCCGGTCAGGGAAGAAGACCAACAACCAAAGGAAGCCATCACAGGAAAAGTACAACAAGGTACACAAGGTGGCTGAGAAGAGTTCAGACGAACAGAATTCGGACTCAGACCCAAACGGCCAGGAGCTGGGCAGTCTGAGAATTCACAATGTGAGTAAGGAAGCTGACCTACAAACTATCTGGGTCATGCTAAAAATAGCTGGAGTCCAAGTGAAAATGGAGTTGGACACTGGATCAGCTCTATCAGTCATAAATCGAAGGGATTACCACCGGCTATTCTCACATATACCCTTAAGAGATACCAAGTTCATATTGCAGACATACACGGGGCATAAAGTATACCCCATGGGGAAGATAAGAGTCAAGGTGAGAGATGGGGGTAAAGAACACCCAAGAATGAACTTATACATACTACCTGAGGGAGGACCACCACTTCTGGGACGGGAGTGGATCAAGAAAATAGACATGGAATGGCACTATCTAAAAGCCATAACGAGTGAGGACTCGGTGCAGACAATCAGCTCAGATTCTGAAACGGATGACGATAAGACCAACCCAAATATGAAAGACAAGGCTAAAATGGACTTGCCGACTAAGGATGGAAGAACTGAAGGCATGCATAAAGGCTTATGCTCCAGAGAAGAACAAAGTTTCAGAACAGAACTCCACCGAACAACGACAACATAGTTTGACAGAGAATTCTGAGTCTGTTCAGTTTACGGACATATCCATGACTGACGAACACCGAGCTCGGACTCAACTTTATTTCAAATTACGACAGCAAGTAGAACAAGTGAGTTACCGTCTCGAACAAGAGATGAAAACAATGAAAAAGTTCTATGACACCGAATGGGAGAATCTGGAAAGACAACAGAAGCAGCTAGCTCAAGCAGAGAGCGACCATAGAGCCATTGTGACCAATTACCGATCACATCTCCCTTATGCTGTTCAGGAGTTAGAATATTTGCAGGGAGGAGCAAATGAAGAGGAATCTTCAGGAAGCCAGGATTTTATTCCCGTTCTTCTCTACGACTCCTTACAAGCAAAGTTTGAGAAGTTGAAGGAACAGTGTGAACAGGCCCAGGCTACAATCCTGGAGGGGATTAATTCGGCAACCTCCGAAAAGCTAGTTTCAGTAGAAGCATATGAGCAACTAAAGGTTGAACATGAGCAAGAAGTCCAAAGGCTGCAGGAAATTCTTGATGAGCTCAAGGCCAAGACAGACTCATCGGTAGAAGTTCCATCCATAGATGAGAAATTAGAGGTGAAAGACATGGCAGAACATGAAAGACAAGATGTCCAAGAACTCATAAAAATATTGAAGGAAACCCAAGACAAATATGAGGCGGCAATGACCGAGGTTCAACAACTTGAAGAACAGATTCAACTGGGAATCCTTTCAGTGGAAGAAAAGGAAACTGTAAGAAACACAGAGACTGTAAGAATGGCCCCTGAACATGAGCTAGAGAGCATCAAGGCGCAACTTCTCCGAGCGCTGAAAGCCAAAGTACAAGAGGAAAAGAAGGTGAACGCATTGGAGGAAAAGGTGGATGAAATGGAGAAGACTCTGATCCACAGTGTTCCCGTGGAAGAGTTAATGGTCAGCCAACTCCTTCATATGCTGAGGGACAAGACTCTGCAATGGGAACAATCTGAACACGAGCTTCAATCTTCAAAGGGAAGGAGTTCGGAGCTCTCAAAAGTTATGGAAATAGCTGAGGTTGCAACACAGATTTTACTGGGATGCCAAAAGTACGCTGAATCACGTCTATGTGAACAACAGAATGTTGAAAGAGCTGCTCCAGTAGAAGGATTGAATAGCCCGATCAATCAATCCCCGATGGAAGGGGAAGTGTTGAAATCACAAATGAGGTCATTAGTGAAGGATTTGCAGGAAACCCAGGAAGAGCGGGATGAATATGAATGCATGAAGAAGTCTCTTCAGGAAAGATGTCTAGGGAGGGAACAACAGTCGGCTAACGTCCAGTTGGGTAAGGAAGAAGTAGCAGGCCCTCTCGCTAGACTAGTTGAGGATGACACCGAATATTACCATGACCTGTTGAGTGACACGGAATATTACGAGGACTTGGTCTGCCCAGCTTGTGATGAAAACTCCCAAAGTGCAGAAATCAGGATGAAGCACTTAAAGTCTAAGGAACATAGGGAGATGGTGGTGCTACAGCTGGCAGCTGATAAGGGAGCCCCGAGAGTCTCCAAGAAGCAGAAAAGAAAAAGACGAAGCAGAAGGTGATAACCATCTAAATCATTATCACTTCTACCAGATCATGTACGTGGGCCCTACGAAGGGAGCCAAATCAGTTGGCAAGTAGGAAAAATTACCAAGGCAGTCCAGCTGTTTGTAAAAGTCAGCACTGCTGGTTCAGCAGGACGGAAGTTCAAGCTGTTAAGTCAAGGGAAAGACTATTGGATGAGTCACGCTAGCAATGTGAACCGGCTACACCACAGAGATGTTGTTCGGACCGAGTCAAGACCAGAGACTGAATCTGTGAACTGTTCCCGCAGAGACTGAATCTGTAAACTGTTTCCCGCATAGATTATACCTGTGAATTGTTTTACATGAAGTTGAATATATGTTATGTTTAATGGGGGACTAAGTATGTTGTAAGCTAAAAAGGGAGGATTGTAGTGTATGTATCCGTCTACCTTTAAGAAAACCATTGTATGCAACTGTTCACCTTTAAGAGAACTATTTTAGGTGTGGCACTACTTTGTTGGCTTCTGTATACTGTAATACCGACGGTGACCACACCGGTATATAAGTGCTGTGTCAGGATTTATTTGGCAGATTCGCCCTGACCTTCGAATAGTAAAGTCCTGTTTTAAGTTACTCTGGTAGTCTGTGTATTAATTAACTAAACAACTCACAGACTTTACAGCGCCCACAGATAGTAACATTGTCCAGGTACGGGAATGTTGCTTCCAACGCGTATTCATCCACCATACGATCCATCTCCCGTTGGAAGACGGATACCCCATTCGTCACTCCAAAGGGCACCCTAAGGAATTGGTACAGGCGCCCATTAGCTTCGAAGGCCGTATAAGGTCGGTCTTCTATTTTAATGGGGAGTTAATGGTAGGCAGACTTTAAATCAATGGTGGAGAACACACGGTACTGAGCTATCTGGTTCACCATCTCAGAAATACGAGGCAAAGGATAGGCATCTAATTGGGTATACAAGTTTATAGTCTGGCTATAATCGACCACAAGTCTTTTCTTTTCATTAGTTTTAACCACCACCACCTGGGCACGCCACGGGCTATTACTGTGTTCGATGATTCCCTCCCGTTGAAGCCTTTCCACTTCCTCTTTTATAAATGTTTTATCTTCTGAACTATGCCGTCGACTCTTAGTCGCTATAGGTCTACAATTAGGAGCAAGGTTCGCGAACAAAGAAGGCGGACTTACTTTTAAAGTAGAAAGGCCGCAGACTGTGAGTGGAGGCTGAGATCCACCATACTTAAGGGTAACGCTCTCATGCTGACACTGGAAGTCCAAGCCTAAAATTAAGTTCACACACAACTGAGGTAATATGAGGAGTTAAAGTCCTTATACTCCGTATCCTTAACGGTCAATGTGACTTTACAATATCCAGTTACCTCCGAAGTAAGGGACTTGGACGTCATCACAATTTCACTTCGAGTAGGATACACCTTCAATGAACAGGAGTTAACAAGGTTGGGGTGTATAAAACTTTCAGTACTGCCACAGTCTATCAAACACCCAGTAGGACGACCATTAATCTTGATGTCCATCATAGATTTCGACAAGGAACACGGTATGGTCTGGTCAACCGTAGCCGAGGCTAGAGTAAAACGATAGGCGGCAGCAGGGAAAACATCGGGTACAGGATTACCCTTACACACTTTACTAAAATGTCCCCGTTTCTTACATTTAAAACAGGTAGCCTCTCTGGCTGGGCATCTTTGCCTGGGGTGTTTAGATTGGCCACAAAAATAACACTTAGACCCATGGGGCACAGCCGCAACAATAGGATTAAGTGGAGGCTCCATTGGTGTTATGGATGCCTCCATACTCAGAACACACGAGGCTGAGAGAGACGCATGGGCTGATGCATACACTTCTAAATTCTTCTGGGCTACATCTAACGATCGAGCAGTAGCGACGTCCGTTTTGAAAACTAACGAGTCATTCTCGAGGAGTCTCTGTCTAATATAATTAGATCGGAGGCCAGATATGAAAGAGTCACGGATGGCTTCTTCCTGATACACTATGGCAGAGACAGCCTTGTAGTTGCAATCCTTAGCCAAAGCCTTAAGGTCTTGCAGGAAATCGTCCAGAGATTCCTCGGGTAATTGCCTGCGAGTAGACAAAAGATACCTGGCGTATACTTTGTTAACCAACTTAAGGTACTGGGCCTTAAGGGCTGCAGGGGCCTCTTCATATGTAGTAATACCTTCAATTATTGAGTAAGTTTGATGACTTACCAAGTTGGTTAGAAGACCCAACTTGTTAACCGTCGAACCGACCGATGCGATGAAGTGTTCAAAACATCGAAGCCAATGCGTAAATTTCTTCGACGCATCTGCCGAATGGGGATCAATATCCAGACGCTCTGGTTTCAAAAATCGATCCATCTTCCAAAAGTTGTTACTTAATAAAATTGATGCGCCAAATAACTGCCTGATACCATGAGGTTAAAGCTTAAAACTAAAGGCTTTTAATAAGTAAGAACATGGCATCAAGTTAACACAGGGAAAACATCATTCATCACCGACCCAGCCCTTGGTAGAACATTCCAGAAGAGGGGAGGAGCATTAGTGGTTACACCGGTGGAACATTCCAGACATTAACAAGTACAACAACAACAATACAAATGCCAGAACACAGAGTTATTTCATCACAATGGTCAATTCACATCTCCTTGACTCTCCATAATCAACGGGAAAACCTCTAGTACTGTGCTCACTGACTCTCTGCCCCTCAAACAGACCTTGGACTCGCCCTCCTGTATCCGAACCTGGACATTTGTTCGTCAGTGCTCAAAGTTGACTCTACCCTATCTACAAGTCAACTTCATCCATCTGCAGGACATTTGACTTTAACTTTGGACTCTTCCTTATTCTCCATTTACCACCAGAATATATCTAACTTAATCTTTTTCGTGCCTACATAACTTGAGTTTCCCTGTGTCAATCCTCATGTGCAATTTGGCTGTCACTCTGGACCCGAGCCCATTACTTTTCTCTTTACCCCTCTGGGGTCCTTCTCCCCTGTCTCCTCCCCTTCCTGTTATCCAGTCATGCATCCTTTCATGTCTCCTCTCTCTGATATCTCCCCTTCCCCCCAAATCTATACCCCAACCTTTCACTGTTCCTTTACCTTCCTACTCTTATGTTGCTGTCCCAGGCTTGACTTGCTCTTGGATAAGCCCACAGCTTTCCTCTGTGCCTCCAAATGGCCCATCATGGCACTCGTCACTGCCTCCTTATAAGTAGCAACCCCAACAGTCTCATCCTGCTCTCTCACTGACCTTCTCACACAAAGCGTCCGCTGGGGGCTAATCTTCCAATACAGCTTCCCATCCCACTCTTCCTTCCCACTGTTGACCTCATGGACTCTGCCATAGGATCAACAATCATCACCCCTCTCCGCAAATCCCTCCAGAGTGTCCATTCAGTTGTGAACAAGGCCCTTACTATCCATGACCATATTGTTGATGATTACATTGACATCATGGCATTGATGGAAACTTGACTTACAGGTGATGACATTTAACCCATTACTGAAGCTTTCCCTAAGGCTTAGGGAGGGAATTCCAGAGCTTAGGCCTTAGACAGCTTAAGGCACGGCCGCCAATGGTAGGATGAAGGAAGTGGGGGATTGACAAGAGAGCAGTTAGATAAATGCAGAGTTCTTGGAGAATTGTAGGGCTGGAGGAGGTTACAGAGATAGGGAAGGGTGAGGCCACGGAGGAATTTGAAAACAAAGATGAGAATGTTAAAATAAAGGCATTTGCAGATCGGGAGACAATGTTGGTCAGTGAGCACAGGGGTGATGGTGTAAGAATAAAAATATATGTTTTGTATGTGTGATGGACTCGAGACTATTAATATGTAATAAAGATAAATTTAATATGTATGGATCTCCCCTGGGTAAAGCAATGGCACGAAACTTAACAAAGGAAACCTGCATAACAGGATAACCCCCCACAGACACCATCGAAGCTCACCATCGAAACTCAAGGGCCTAGAAATTCAGTATAGCCAGTTTTGGGGCGCTAACATTAGCGCCCGCCCGATGTTAGCGCCCGCCCCAAAGTTGCGCCCCCTTTGCGGAAATTCAGTCGCTTCGCCCTAAGAGGTTGCTGGAGCGCTAAAACAGGCATTACACGACTATCTTCAGGCGCTAAGCCATCAGGCCGGAGCGCAACACCCGAGCTCGGGCGCAGCGCAGGTGCGGGGAGCTGGTGATTGACGGCAGACACTCTGGTGCCAGTGAGCTCTTAAAGGGGAAGAGTGCATGTGTTTTTTTCGGAGGAGGAGGAGGAGGAGGAGGAGGAGGAGGAGGAGGTGGTGGTGGTGGTGGTGGTGGTGGTGGTGGTGGTGGTGGTGGTGGTGGTGGTGGTGGTGGTGGTGGTGGTGGTGGCCGGAAACAGAAATACACCGTTCACAACAACACACTGGAGCCTTCCACACAACACATGCAGAGTGCCTTTTATAGTGCAGGAGGAGTGCCCTTTAATTTGCGCTCCCCGGGGCCCGCGTCGGCTGTGTTGCGTTCCATTTTACAAACGCTCTGGACGCCAGCCGCACAATGGGGCAGTCCGACTGAAGTTTGGAATCGGGGCGCGCAAAGGGCGTTGCACGAGGATGTGACGTCATTTTCTGCGCGCGCAGCCGGGCGGGCGCTAAACTTTGCGCCGGCGCTAAGGGTCAACTTAATTTGGGGCGAGGCGCAAACTGCGCTGCGCCCGGGCGCTACACGCATAGCGCCCGAAATTCACTTCTCTTAAGGCGCTAACTGCTGGCGCAACCAACTGAATTTCTAGGCCAAGATCTACTAAAAGGTGTCAACAAACAATTAATTTAAGCAAGAAATGGCACCAGCCACTGCAGACAGACACATGTTCAAAGGAAAGCCAGTTAAGAACTGCCATGAATCTGAGACCCAATCGTGGCATCTTAAGAATTTAAACTAGAAGACAACAGACTTTAAAAAGATATAAAAACAAGGAACCAAAGGCTCTCTCTCTCTCTGGACGACCACACGGAAGAACAAGAGGCCCTCCCTCTACAGGCCAGACCAAGAAGCAAGGAACTCTACAGACCAGACCAAGAAGCAAGGAAAAAGGTCGGGTGCATTGCTTAACTCAGGGAAGTACCAGTCTGTGTAAATCTAACCCATTACCTTACAAGTTGCAATCGAGTAGAGTCCATAAATACCAGTAGGCTATTGCTTTGATGTGCATGAGTGTGTGTGTTTAATAAACCTGCCTGAGTGTGTGTGTTTAATAAACTTATTCCAAATTGTTTCAAAAGAATTGGTCTTGCTGTCAATTTAATGCCAGTCGAAATAAAAAGCTTACAATGGTGCGAGTTAGAGCAGAGTTTTGCATGTAGTGTGGAAGATAGGAAGCCAGCCAGGAAATTATTGTAATAGTCAATTCCCAATTTAATACTATTTTGTTAATAGAAAGCCTTTAAAAAATTGGTTGGCTCATGGTGCATGCCATTCCACGAATCTGCCGGCAGCCTAAGGCTTACATTGATTGGGTACAACCCATGACAGAGCGAACTCTACATAGTCTGTGGATGCCCTAATGGCAGTTTCTTGTTCCATGCTTTCTTATGAACATATCCCATTTCAAAGACAATGCATCAAAATATTGCTGCAATGATAACATAAACAGGTGCAGGATATGCCGTGTTATAAAGGGGACACGTGTTGTACACCTCTTATGCACACATCACGGAGGAGAGGTAGTTGCATGGAATACAACCACTATTGTATCAATTTGAGCTTAAAGACTGATGTCTCCATTCTCAGCAGAGTTTGTCCTTTTCTCAAATAAAAGCTCTTCCGCTACAGTCAACTCACTCAGTTGATAGTAATGTGCTCCTGCATGCAAACCGACACCAAGCCAGGCACACAGCACCAGGTGTCAATGAATAATGACCTCTCAGAGCAGAACACATGCGAGCCCCACAGCACGAAAGAAAACAGGATTGAGCTTGTCAGCTTTGAGCTGCTGCTGAATCAGACACATGGTTAACTTCAGCATGATTCTCCAGCAGGAGTGTGCTAAAATAAAAAAAACTCTTGGGTTTAGTTGAATACGCTATAGGACAGCAATAAAATGGAAAGTCCCACGCTGGGATCAGGGTCCCAGGGGCCCCACCCCTCAATGTGCCTCATTCATCAATGAATGCATCTCATTGTCTGCCCTCCCACTCTGACAGCTCAAGAACTTGCTCAATGCCGACAGTGATAAATAAACTCCCCCTAAGTAGTCCATCGAGGGGGTTGTCTTTCCATGTTTTATTTATTTTCTCCTGAGCTACGTTTTCCTCTTTGATGCATCCGTGCGAGTGAGTGGTCCTTTTAATCCATATTTTATGCTGCCTACACGACTAGCCTTTCACAGAAAGTTCAAAGGAACAGCAAGTGACTCTTCTGTTTCAATGCTCTATGTTTCCTCTTTGAGAAACAAGCAGCTCCACCTCATGGCATTACCAGATCTACCGATGGTCAATAATCCCCATCATGGATCTGTGGGAGGAGAGGAAGGGAAGATTGAAAAAGCAGATCAGCCAGGGTTGTGATGTGTCAGGGAAGTGAGGATGAGCAGGGCGAGGGTGGGAGAAGGAGGGGGGCAGGAGATGAGGGAATGGTGGGAAGAGAACATAAAGGGTACTAGAAAGGCCAACATTTATTGCCCATCCTTAGTTGCCCTTGAGAAGGTGGCGGTGAGTCTTGTTCTTGAACAGTTGCACTCCCTGTGATGAAGGTACTCCAACAATGCAGTTACAGAATTTTGACCTACTGACAATGATGGAATGATGATATATGTCCAAGTCAGAATGGTGTGTGACTTGGAGGGGACCTTGGAGGTGGTGGTGTTCCCATGCGCCTGCTGTCCTTGTCCTTCTATGTGGTGGAAGTCGCAGGTTTGGGAGGTGTTTCCAAAGAAACCTTGGCAACTTGCTGCAGTGCATCCTGTAGATAACAAACACTACAGCCATGGTGTGCCAGTGGTGGAAGGAGTGGATGTTAAAGCAGGTGGATTGGTTGCCGATCCAGTGGACTGCTTTTTCCTGGATGTGTCGAGCTTCTTGAGTGTTGTTGCAGCTGCACCCATCCAGGCAAGTGGAGATCATTCCATCACACTCCTGACTTGTGCCTTGCAGATGGTGGAATCACTGTTTCCACACTATTGCTGAGAAGAGACTTCAACAACAAAACAATCCATGAGATAAATGCCAGCATAGCAAGAGACTGTGAATTAAAACATAACGTGCACCTGGCCCAACACCCCACCCTCAATGTGGAATATCTTCACGACCACGTACATATCCACAGGAAGAGAATGTCGGTCTTTGCGAAGGCCCTGAAGGATGTCGCTTTTAACCGGGTCCACACCCAGACTCCAAGAGGACCCCGCCCCGACCACCAAAGACCAACGGGATACAGACCAGGACTACTACAGAGACCACCACCACACCAACCGGGACCAGAGAGGATCCCCACGCACAACAACAATGTTGGACCTGCACCACTCCTGCCCTACAGGGGAACAGGACCACCCCCAGCCAGGCAGAGGGAGAGGTGCTCAGGGCGTACGCAATACCACAGACAGAGACAATCCATTAAGAGACATAATGCAGACGATCAGCAGCATCTACTCCCGCCTTATGGATCAGAAAAAATAAGGACTAGTTGTTAGAAAGAGTTGTAACCAATTATCCTCAGCATTTATAGACAATTGAAATGTTCTTTTTTCCCCATTTAGACACGACAAACACATATCACTATTTATCATATTTTAACCCATCACAGTAAAAGATCAATTTTAGCATGAAATCCTTATATATCTCAACCTGGAATATCCAAGGTCTACGCTCTTCTATGCTTGGCATGAAGAGTGGGACCCCAGAGTTCCTAGATGAAATAAAAGATCTGGATATTATCTTTTTACAGGAAACCTGGTGTAGAGGAGAAGGGCAAACTGGCTGTCCCCATGGATACACAGAGCTGGTGGTCGCCTCTAATAAACTGCCAGGAGTAACCCAGGGCAGAGAATCTGGAGGCATACTGATTTGGCTTAAAGCAGAGCTTAGGAATTACATTAAATTTATAAAAAAGGGCGAAAACCACTTATGGCTCAAAATTAAGAGGGGCATCATCTCTAGCAGGCAAGATGTTTTCATTTGCACACTCTATATCCCCCCGACAGAATCCCCATACATCAAAGAGGACACCTTCTCCAACATAGAGAGGGAGATTATCCAATTCCAGGCCCAGGGAAATGTGTTGATCTGTGGTGACCTCAACTCAAGAACTGGCGAAGAACCAGACTCCACCGATAATCAGGGGAATAATTATATATTTGGGAATAACCACTTTGATCTCCCTTTCCATCCACACAGGCATAACTGTGACAAACAGACAAATGCTAACAGAAAACAGCTCCTGCAGCTCTGTCGAAGCCTGGGTCTGTACATTGTCAATGGTAGGTTCATGGGAGACTACCTAGGAAGATCCACCTATTGCTCACCTCTTGGCTTCAGCACCGTAGACTATATGATTACGGATCTGGACCCATCCTCTTTCAGAGCATTCACAGTCAAACCACAAACAACACTGTCAGATCACAGTCAAATTACTGCATATCTTAAAAGAACAGAAACAACCAACACAGAAACACAACCCAGTAAGCTGCACAACATTAAAAATCCTACAGATGGGCCAAAAACAGCACGGAAAAATACCAGAAAGCAATTAGCAATCAATCAACTCAAGCTCTCTTTCTGGAAAATACATACACACACAATAAAGAAGGCGTAAACCGGGCAGTGAATAACCTAAATAATATTTTTGATAATTTGGCATCAATGTCAAACTTGAAAGTTCGCAAGAATAAACCCAAAACAAAAAACTACGAAAAATGGTTTGACTCAGATTGCCAGAACATGAGGAAAAAACTCAGAAAAATATCAAACCAAAAACACAGACAGCCAGAAAACGAGGAATTACGCCTTACTTATTGTCAGACACTAACACAATACAAAAAAACACTCAGAACCAAGAAAGAGCAGTATATTAAGAATACACTCAGCTCCATTGAGGAATCCATTGATTCCAATTGTTTCTGGGACAACTGGAATACATTACACAAAAAATAACACGACGAATTGGCCATTCAAAACGGAGACACATGGGAAAACCATTTTGAAAAATTATACCAGAAAAACACACTAAGCCCAGAGCAATACCAAATATGCAAAAAACTGGAAAAGCTCGAATTGGCCATAAAAGATAACCAAAACCCGCTAGACCCCATAATAACTGAAAAAGAGCTAGTTGAAAAACTCAAGGGCCTGCGACCAGGAAAAGCTTGCGGTGCAGACGGCATCCTAAGCGAGATGATTAAACACACGGACGATAAAATGAAATTGGCTATCCTAAAACTCTTCAACTTGGTTCTGAGTGTCGGTTACTTCCCTGATATCTGGAACAAAGGACTCATAATGCCCACATACAAAAGTGGAGACAAAGCTGACCCAAATAACTATCGAGGCATCTGTGTAAACAGTAACCTGGGGAAGGTATTCTGTAGTATCATAAACAAAAGACTTATAAACTTCCTTGAGGAGCACAATGTCTTGAGTAAAAGCCAAATTGGATTCCTACCAAAACCCGCTAGAACATCAGATCATATCTTCACCCTACAGACCCTAATTGACAAACATGTTCATCAAAACAAAAGCAAAATTTTTGCCTGCTTTATAGATATCCAGAAGGCTTTCGATTCCATCTGGCATGACGGTCTATTCTTGAAACTTATTGAAAGTGGTGTAGGGGGAACAACATATGATGTAATTAAATCAATGTATACAAACAATAAATGTGCAGTTAAAATTGGAGACAAACACACAAAATACTTCCCACAGGGGCATGGTGTGACGCAGGGCTCGCCCATCTCACCGACACTCTTTAATATTTACATAAATGAACTGGCAAAACTACTTGAACAATCTACAGCACCCGGCCTCACCCTATATGAATCTAAGGTTAAATTCCTCCTCTATGCAGATGACCTGGTTCTGCTGTCACCAACTAAGGAGGGTCTACAGCAGAACCTGGATCTGCTAGAGTCGTTTTGTCAGACCTGGGCCCTGACAATAAACCCCCAAAAAACCAAAGTCCTTGTGTTCCAGCAAAGATCCAGACATCAGGGACCCAGAATAAATTTCACACTAGGAACAACTAAAATTGAACAAACCACTAACTACACATACTTGGGCTTAAAAATCAGTTCTATGGGAAATTTTCATCTGGCGGTGAATGAACTGAAAGAGAAAGCTAGAAGGGCTTTCTATGCCATTAAAAAATCAATCCAAATAGAAATCCCAATTAGCATTTGGCTCAAAATTTTTAAATCAGTAATTGAACCAATTGCACTCTATGGCAGTGAGGTGTGGGGACCGCTAACACAACAAGAATTTGCAAAATGGGACAAAAACCCAATTGAGATCCTACATGCAGAATTCTGTAAAAGTATCCTCCGGACTCAAAGGAAAACTGTAAACAATGCATGCAGGGCAGAACTAGGCCAATACCCATTAATAATTACTATCCAAAAAAGAGCCACCAAATTTTGGAAACACCTAAAAATGAGCAACCCCCACTGCTATCATTACGAAGCCCTGAAATGCCAAGAGAGGACCATAAAGAAGAATACCCTCAGTCAACTAGTCCTGGGACTCAGTGAAGTAACTACTAACACTACTAAAAATAACCAGCCCCAGGACAGTGACATCGTAGCACAGAGAATTCGTCCCAACACAATTGTCACTAAGCAAAAGGAAAAATATCTGTCATATTGGGCAGAAACAACAAAAACCCAAAACAAACTCAATTGCTACTTGGCCCTAAACAGACAATACAACATGGCTGAATACCTGACCATGGTAAAGGATAGCAAACTGAGAAAAACCTTGACAATGTACAGACTTAGTGAACATAGCCTGGACATCAAAAAAGGCAGACACAGACAGACCCGGCTGCCAAGAGAGGACAGGATATGCTCTCACTGCAGTCAGGGAGTGGTGGAGACAGAGATGCACTTCCTCACAGCTTGTAAAAAATATCAGGGCATCAAGGAGAATTTCTACCCAAAATTCACAAAAATATGCCCTGAATTCAGAAATTTGAATGACGACCAAAAACTCCCATACCTACTAGGGGACCAGAGAAATTGTGTAACTTTAGCGGCACACTATGTTACAGCTTGCCATAAACAGAGGGACAACCATTAAATCTAAGAAAAGAGTATATACAAATTATACAAATGTATATTTATACACTCAGGGATATATCGGTTTATACACTGTATGGATAGATCTGCGTTTATGTGTTCAACCATAAATGTTTTTCGATGCTTTGGCAACATAAGATGTACCTTGTCATGCCAATAAAGCGATTTGAATTGAATTGAATTGAATTGAATGGCACTGGGGAGTCAGGAGGTGAGCTACTCGTCGCAGAATACCCAGCCTCAGAGTTGTTCTAGTAGCCACTGCATTTATGAGGCTATTCCAGTTGAATTTCTAGTCAGTGACGACCCACAGAATATTGATGGTAGGGAATGTGGCAATGGAAATGCCATTTAATGTCATGGGGAGGTGGTTATGCTCAATCTTGTTGGAAATGGTCATTGCCTGGCACTTGTGTGGTGTGAATGTTACTTGCCAATTATTAGCCCAAGCTTGGATATTGTTCAGGTCTTGTTGCTTGCAGGCATGGACGTTTCATTATCTGGTGAATTATGAAAGGAGCAGAACACTGTACAATCATCAATGAACAGTCCCACTTCTGACCTTATGATGGAGGGAAGGTCATTGATGAAGCAGCTGAAGATAATTTGGCCTGGGATGCTGCACTGAGGAACTCCTGCACTGATGTCCTGGGGCGGAGATGATTGATCTCCAACTACCACAACCATCTTCCTTTGTGCTTGGTATGACTCCAGCCAGTGGAGAGTTTTCCCTTGATTCCCATTGACTTCAGTTTTACTAGGGCTCGTTGGTGCCACACTCAGTCGAATGCTGCCTTGATGTCAAGTGCAGTCACTCTCACCTCACCTCTGGATTTCAACTCTTTTGTCATGTTTGTATCAAGGCTCTAATGAGGCCTGGAGCCAAGTGGCCCTGGTAGAACCCAAACTGAGCATCAATGAGCAGGTTATTGGTGAGTAAGTGCTGCTTGATAGCACTGTCGATGACACCTTCCATCACTTTGCTGATGATTGAGAATAGACTGATAGGGCAGTAATTGTCTGAGTTGGATTTTTCCTGCTTTTTGTGGACAAGACATATCTGGGCAATTTTCCACATTGTCAGGTCAATGTCAGTGTTGTAACTGCATTGGAACAGCTTGGCTAGAGGGACAATTAGTTATGGAGCACAGATCATCAACACTACAGCCAGGATGTTGTTGGGACCTGTAGCCTTTGCTGTATCCAGTGCACTCAGCCATTTCTTGACATCATGTGGAGTGAATCGAATTGGCTGAAGACTGGCTTCTGTGATGGTGGAGACCTCAGGAGGAGGTCGAGAAGGATCATCCACTCATCATTTCTGACTGAAGATGGTTGCAAACACATCAGCCTTGTCTTTTGCACTCACGTGCTGGGCTCCACCATCATCGAGGATGGGGATGTTCCTAGACCCTCCTCCTCCCATTAGTTGCTTAATTGTCCATCACTATTCGCGACTAGATGTGGCAGGACTGCAGTGCTTTGATCTGATCAAATAATTGTGGGAATTGCTTAGCTCTGTCTATAGCATACTGCTTCCACTGTTTAGCAAGCATGTAATATTGTATTGTAGCTTCACCAGATTGGCCCCTCATTTTCAGATAAGCTTGGTGCTGCTCCTGGTATGCTCTTCTACACTTCTCATTGAACCAGGGTTGATCATCTGGCTGGATAGTGATGATAATTGAGGTATATACCATGCCATGAAATTACAGATTGTGGTGGAATATAGTTCTGCTGCTGCTAATGGCCCACAGAGCCTCATGCTGCCCAGTTTTGAGATACTAGATCTGTTCTTTATCTCCCTTCTTCTTCTTAGGCAGTCTCTCGGAATCGAGGATGACTTGCTTCCACATTAAAAATGAGTTCGCAGGTGACTGATGAGTCCAGTGCGGGACCTACAGTCTCTGTCACAGGTGGGGCAGACGGTGGTTGAAGGGGCGGGTGGGTGGGGTCATTCCGGTCTGTCACTGTTGGGGTTGTCCATGAGGGTCCTGACGTTCCAGGTCCCGAACATCATTTTAAAGGGTGGAAGATACCTGTGCGTGAATTCTTTTAACGTGGGGTGGCCGTTGCACACCAGCTATCACACGGGCTTGACAGACCAAGGTCTTCGTCCAAGGGCAAGGGGATCCAAGATGATTGGAGGCCAGGCTCTGCTACAACGGCCTAGCACACACACACAAACATAATGCTACTGTCCTCCTCCCTCCTTCCCACAGGTCCTCTCTGTTGGGTTTCGTAGGATGCATTGTGGTCCTCCCGCCCTCGCTGTTGGTCCTTGCTGCACCTTCCCTGGGCCCCGACCCCGCTGCTGGTCCACGCTGCACCACGCCTGGGCCTTGACCTCGCTGCTGGGCTTGTCCTCGCTCCTTGGTCCCGGCCTCGGACATGAATGATGTTGTCTCTCACAGGATCAAATTAGCACTGATATTCTCGCGATCCCTGGCCCCGAACTCCACTCGCGATCCACTAGTCACCCTACTTAGCAAGGTGGTAGTGCTGCATGACACGATGGAGGGTGTCCTCAGTGTGAACATGGGACTTGGTCTACACAAGGACTATGCTGGTCACTCCTACCAATACTGTCATGGACAGATAAATCTGCGACAGATAGATTGGTGGGGACGAGGTCAAGTAGGTTTTTCCCTCATATTGGTTCTCTCATCACCTACTGCAGGCCCAGCCTGGCAGCTATGCTCTTCAGGACTCAGCCAGTTTAATCAGTGGTGGTACTACCAAGCTACACTTGGCGATGGGCATTGAAGTTCCCCACCCTGAGTATATTCTGTGCCCTTGCTACCCCCAGTGCTTCACCTAAGTGGTGTTCAACATGGAGCAGTACTGATCCATCAGCTGAGGGACAGTGGTAGGTAGTAATCAACAGACTTTTGACCTGAAGCTATGAGACTTGGAGTTTGGAGTCAATGCTAAAGACTCCCAGGGCCATTCCCACCTCTGGTGGGTCTATCCTGCCAGTGGGACAGGACATACCCAGTGATGGTGATGGAGGAGTCTGAGACATTGAGTGAGAGGTATGTTTTTGTAAGCATGACATATCAGGTTGTTGTTTGATAAGTCTGTGGGACAGCTGTCCAAGTTCATCTGTCCATAAAACCCAGCTCCTGCTCCTTTGACTCCATTCCTCCTAAACTGCTGACCACCCAACTTCCCTTCCTGCCCCCATGCCAGCTGGCACTGTAATTGGTTCCCTCTGCTCAGGCACTGTTCCCCTTCCCTTTCAAAACTGCTGTTATTATCCTCTTTCTCAAAAAAAACCTCCATCAACCCCTCGATCTTTGTAAACTACCACCCTCTCTCCAACCTCCCTGTTTTCTCCAAAGGCTTTAAACATGTTGTCGCCAATGTTCCCTCTAATTATTTTTGGGTGCGCGGCCCATTCAAATTTCTGCACATACGTAGTTTTTCATTGTAAAGCCATTGAGCAGCCTGCACGGGACCTCCAGATTGCAATGTGGCCGCACGGCCCTGCAGCTTAACGGGAACATTGGTGTTGCCTCTCAAATCTGTGCCCATCTTCCCCACAACTGTCTGAATCTCACCAATCAGATTTCTACCCCTTCCACAGAACCAAAACAGCCCCTCCCAAAGTCACAAAATTCATTCTCTGTGACTGTGACCATGGTGCACTATCCCTCCTAATTCTTTTCAACCTCTCTGCTGCCTTTCACGGAGGATGACACAAAAAACCTCCCAGAAATATGAGAAAACCAAGGGTTTGGTGAGAATGAAGAACTTAAAGAAATTATTGGCCCAGAAATTTGGGTCGGGGGCTTCCCGCGGTTGCAAGCCCCCGACCTGCACTTACCTTGCGCGCCGGCTGTTGAGCTGTGGGCCCGCGTGGGATTCCGATCCTGGGCCTGGTCCAGCTGCCGGCGCGCAGTGCTTGCGTATTCCAGGGGCGCAGTTAGTTCGATGCGTCCCCTGGGATTACGTGGGCCATGGAGAACCAATCGGAGCAGGGAATGCTTCATTCATAAGTCTGACAGGAAGTGCTGTCAAGACTTATAAATACTACGGCCCCAAAAACGCACTAAATCTTCAAATAATTAAAAAAAATAAATCACATTTTTTAAATAAACTATAAATTACATGAAATAACCATTTTAAACAATAATTTAAATTTTTGAAATTTTTTTTTAATTTTCTAACGCGGCTAAAAATAAACTTACCTTGCTTTAAAGTATTTAAAAATAATAAACCTGTGGAAAAAATGTTTTAATTTTAATTAATTCACCACTTACCTTGTAAAAAGCAGGCCTTATGCCTGCTTTTTACATTTCTAAATTCTGCAGGCTTACCCTCCTGGAAAAACCTGGAAAAAAGACCGAAGCTGGATGCGCACGCGCAGCCTCTCCTGCGCACGCGTTCAACCTCTGAACCCCTTCTTTCAGAGGAACGGAAGTGCCGGTTTCCCGCGCATGCGCAGTGCATGCAGGAAACCGGCACTTCCATTGGGCCTATGGCTGAGTACCCCGTGCGTACTCACCTGTGGAGACCCGAATTTCTGGGCCATTATTAGTAAAAAAACAATACTAGCAAAATTAATGGGACTAAAAATCGATAAATCTCAAGGACCGGATGACCTACATCCTAGGGTTTTGAAAGAGGTGGCCATTGGGATCGTGGACGCATTGGTTGTCATCTTCCAAAATTCTATAGATTCTGGAACGGTTCCTGCAGATTGGAGGATAGCAAATGTAACCCCGCTATTTAAGAAAGGAGGGAGAGAGAAAATGGGGAACTACAGACTTGTTAGCTTCACATCAGTAGTTGGGAAAATGCTGGAGTCTATTATAAAGGATACAATAACTGGGCACTTAGAAACTAATAGAAAGATTGGGCAGAGTCAACATGGATTTATGAAAGGGAAATCCTGTTTGACAAACCTATTGGAGTTCTTTGAGGATGTAACTAGTGGAGTAGACAAAGGGGAACTGGTAGATGTGGTGTATTTGGATTTTCAGAAGGTCTTCGATAAGGTCCCACACAAGAGGTTGGTGAATAAAATTAGGGCACATGGAATTGGGGGTAATATACTAGCATGGATTGAGAACTGGTTAACAGACAGAAAACAAAGAGTAGGGATAAACGGGTCTTCTTCAGGTTTGCAGGCTGTGACTAGTGGGGTACCGCAAGGATCGGTGCTTGGGCCCCAGCTATTCACAATCTATATCAATGATTTGGATGAGAGGACTAAATGTAACATTTCCAAATTTGCTGATGATACAAAGCTAGGTGGCAGTGTCAGTTGTGAAGAGGTTGTGAAGGGGCTTCAAGTGGATCTTGACAGGCTCAGTGAGTGGACAAGAAAATGGCAGATGGAATATAATGTGAATAAATGTGAATTTATCCACTTTGGTAGAAAAAACAGAAAGGCAGAGTATTTCCTAAATGGTGAAAGATTGGGGAATGCAGATGCTCAAAGGGACCTGGGTGTCCTTGTACATGAGTCACTGAAAGTGAATGTGTAGGCGCAGCAAGCCATTAGGAAGGCAAATGGTATGCTAGCCTTCATTACAAGAGGATTTGAGTGCAGGAGTAAAGAAGTTTTACTCTAATTATATAGGGCCTTGGTGAGACCACGCCTGGAGTACTATGTACAATTTTGGTCTCCTTACCTAATGAAGGATATACTTGCCATAGAGGGAGTGCAACAAAGATTCACAAGATGGATTCCTGGGATGGCAGGACTGTCGTATGAGAAGAGATTGAGTTAACTAGGCCTGTATTCTCTTGAATTCAGAAGAATGATAGGGGATCTCATTGAAGCATACAAAATTATTACAGGGCTTGATAGGGTGGATGCTGGGAGAATGTTTCCCTTGGCTGGGGAGTCTAGAACCAGGGGCCACAGCCTCAGGATAAAGGGTAGGCCATTCAGGACTGCGATGAGAAGAAATTTCTTCACACAGAGGGTGGTGAATCTTTGGAATTCTCTACCCCAGAGGGCTGTGGAGGCTCAGTCATTGGGTATATTCAAAATAGAAGTCAAAAAATTTCTGACTAGTAAGGGCATCAAAGGATATGGCGATAGGGCCAGTGAATGGAGCTGAGGCAGAAGATCAGCCATGATCTCATTGAATGGCGGAGCAGGCTCGAAGGGCCTTCTCCTATTTCTTATGTTCTAATGTTCTTTGACATGGTCGACCACACCATCGTCCTCCAACCTCTCTTCCATTATCCAGTAAGACTGTGCTTGCTTGCTTCAATCTTCTTTTTAATTTGTTCATGGGATGTGGGCATCGCTGTCAAGACCAACATTTATTGCCCTTCCCTAATTTCCTTTGAGAAGGTGGTGGTGAGCCGCCTTCTTGAACCGCTGCAGTCCATGTGGTGAAGGTACTTCTATAGTGAGTATATTTCTTTGTAGCGTGAGTGGCTTACTAGGCAATTTCAGAGGCCAGTTAAGAGTCAACCACATTGCTGTGGGTCTGGAGTCACATATAGACCAGACCAGGTAAGCACCATTTCCTTTTCTTCCCTAAAGGACATTAGTGAATCTTATCTAACTAATCATAGCCTGTGCATCTCCAGCAGTGCTTTCTCTTCCACATCCCCACCTACCCCCCACCCCAACATCATTATCTCCAAAAACCCCAAGGATCTATCCTTGGCCCTTTCTTTTTCTGCATTTACATGTTGCCCCCTTGGTGACCTCAACTGCAGACAGATATGCTGATGACACCTGTAGTGTATGTGCCTTTAAGTCAGAACTATGTTTTACAGCTCCTGTATACTGTAGTACCGGCAGTGACCACACCGGTATATAAGCTTTGCGCATGCCTCTGTACCCCAGTCTAGAGATTACCCTCCTCCAGTAAAGACCTGTTATTTGTTAATGTACAGCATCCGTGTGATTATTAATCCACTGAACCAGGGATCTAACAGTGGCGATGAGTGCCGATTCGAATCTACCTGCAACATAAAAAAAAATTAAAAAATAGTCGAGGCCAGGAACACGGGCGTCAATCACAAGCAACCGCCCAGCAGTCAGGCAGAGATCCAACTTCGCTGGGGAGGCTGTGGAGAGCCGGGCTTGGTTCCCCAGCCACAACGAGCAGTAAGAGACCGACGACAGGTCCAGAGCAGACCATTCCCGAGCAGCGGCGGCTGGAGCCGATCGACGGCAGAGAGAGAGCCGAGCAGCGTCGACGGGGTAAGAAGAGGGTGTAGAGTGCAGGGCGCAGCCGGGGGTTGAGCACCGAGCGGCGTCGAGGAAAAATACTGCAAACCGGAGAGAGAGAGGGTAAGAAACAGCCGGGTTCTAGACTGAGCGGCGTCGACAAATATCAAGAGAAGAACGCGCAGAGCACAGCCAGGGATCACGGGCTGATCAGGGTCCGCGGGTCGAAGCAAGGGGAGATGCCATTGAGCCGCGGAAAAGCAGGGAGAGTGCGGGAGACGCCATTGAGCTGCGGAGAAGCAGGGAGAGCGCGGGAGACGCCATTTAGCCGCGGAGAAGAAGAAAGAGCGCGGGAGACGCCATTTTGCGAAGCCGCAGCGGAGAAGAAGGGCGAGCGTGGGAAGGAAGGAAAGCGCGGGAGACGCCATTTTGTGCCAGCGGAGAAGAAGGGGAAGTGCGGGAGGTGCCATTGGTGATAGTTAACACACAACCAAGGATGCCGAAGAGTGGCAGTATCTCTACGTTCGACAATGAAGTCGAAGATTGGGCGACATATGTGGAACGTATTGAGGTGTACTGCAGGGCAAATGAAGTGCCAGATGCTAATAAAGCACTGGTTCTGTTAAATTCCATGGGTGCAAAAACTTATGGGTTACTGCGAAATCTAATAACCCCAGAGAAGCCGGTAAACAAGAATTTTGAAAGCATAGTAGAAATCCTACAGGACCACTTAAACCCCACACCGCTGCTGATAGCAGAATGATTTAAGTTCCATAAAAGGAACCAACACAAAGACGAAAGCAATGCTGAGTACCTAACGGATCTGCGTAAGCTATCGAAATACGGCCAGTTTGGAGCGGGACTAGCAGACACGTTAAGGGACAAGTTTGTGTGTGGGCTACAAAGTGAAGGAACCCAGAAACGGCTTCTATCAGAAAAGGACCTTACGCTGGACAAAGCTTTCAGTATGGCAGTATCACATGAAGCAGCCGCAAGGGGCGCTGCAGAGATACAACGGAGACCGCAAGAATATGGCACCAACAAAATGACCTATAGAACAGGGAAGTGCTATCGCTGCGGCAGAACAACACATGACCAGAAAGATTGTTGGTTCAAGGACCAAGTGTGCAGACAGTGTGGGAAAGCAGGACACATAGCAAGAGTCTGCAGGTCTGGGAAGAAAACCAACAGTAAGAAATCTCCACAGGAAAAGTACAAAAAGGTACACCAGGTGATGGACAGTGGTTCAGACGAACAGAAAAGTGACACAGACTCCGGAAGCAAGGAGCTGGGTTGTCTGAAACTACATAATGTAACCGAAATGGAGGATCACCAGACTATCTGGGTTATACTCAAGATAGACGGAGTCCAAGTGGAAAGGAAATTGGACACAGGGTCAGCTCTAACAGTCATAAATCAAAGAGACTACAAGCGGCTATTTTCACACATACCCTTGAAAGCTACAGAGATTGTCTTGAAGACGTATACGGGGCAAAAAGTCTACCCCAAAGGAAAAATAAGGGTGAAAGTGACATATAAAGGTCAGGAAATACCTAAAATGGATATATATGTATTGCCAAATGGAGGACCACCACTGCTAGGACGTGAATGGATCCGGAAGATACAATTAGATTGGCATTTCATACAGGCACTGAAGGTTGAGGCCAAAAAGGATGACGACGTCACACCTGGACGACTGTCAAAAATGCTAACTGACGCAAAAGAAGTGTTCCAGGAGGGACTAGGAACATTAAAAGCAATAACAGCAACAATTAAAATAGAGGAAAATGAAAGCCCAAAGTTTCTGAAGGCCAGACCAGTGCCTTATGCGATCAGACCAGCGGTTGAAGCAGAGCTGGAAGGGTTGGAACGTTCAGGAGCACTGTCCAAAGTGGACTGGAGCGAGTCGGCTACGCCCATCGTTCCTGTAATGAAGAGGTTGTTGAGTAATACACCTGGGGAACCAAAGAAGGTCCGCATCTGTGGGGATTTAAGGTGACAGTGAACACAGTCCTTCACACGGTGCAATATCCGCTTCCATGAATTGAGGATATTTTCGCCTCGCTATCTGGTGGTAAACGCTTCACCAAAATTGATCTAGCCCAGGCGTACTTGCAAATGGAGGTAGAAGAAGCTTCGAAACATTACCTTACGATCAACACTCATAAAGGTCTCTATCAATACAACCGGCTGGTGTTTGGAGTAGCCTCGGCTCCGGCTATCTGGCAAAGGGCGATGGACCAGGCCCTGCAAGGGATTCCAGGGACCCAGTGTTATTTGGACGACATCTTGGTCACGGGCGAAAATGACGGTGATCACCTCGCTAACTTGGAGAAGGTGCTCGCCAGATTAAAGGAGTATGGGCTACGAGCTAATCGCCACAAGTGCGAGTTTTTCCAGAAACAGATCTCGTATTGCGGCCACGTCATCGATGAAGAGGGGTTACATAAGTCCCCTGACAAGATTGAGGCAGTAGTCAAGGCTCCAGCACTGGAAAATGTGTCACAACTGAGGTCGTTCCTCGGGCTGGTAAACTATTACCACAAGTTCTTACCAAATTTGTCTACAGTTTTACACCCGCTGAACACCCTTCTGCAAACAGGGGTACCATGGAAGTGGGATGACGAACGTAGACGAGCTTTCCAGAAGTGTAAAGAATTGATCACATCAAAAGAGGTGTTGGCCCATTTCAACCCAGCACTATCAATTCGTTTGACATGTGATGCATCACCCTACGGCATTGGAGCGGCGCTGTCGCACAAATTCCCAAATGGGTTGGAGAGGCCAGTAGCCTTTGCGTCTCGGTCACTAACCTCAGCCGAGCGCAACTACGCCCAGATTGACAGGGAGGCCCTCAGCCTAGTATGGGGAGTAAAAAAATTCAACCACTATCTGCATGGGCAGAAGTTCACCTTGCTGACTGACCACCAACCACTTGTCTCCATCTTTAATCCTAAGAAGGGCGTGCCAGTAATGACTGCACAGCGGTTACAAAGATGGTCCCTGTTTCTAGGGGCGAATCAATATGAAATCGAATATAAAGGCACGAAACAGCATGGGAACGCTGATGGGCTATCGCGCCTGCCACTGCCTACTGTGGAGGAAGCACCAGCAGTGGACCCTATCGAGATATTTTATTCGTCGATAATTGAACGATTGCCAGGAACAAACTCGGATATAGAGAAGGAGACCCGCAATGATCCGACGCTGTCACGGGTATATGAATTGACGGTGAGGGGATGGCCAACACATGGCGACTCACTGTTGCCAGCATTCTCATCCAGAAGAGAACAGCTGTCAGTATGCCAGGGGACAGTGATGTGTGGATCCAGAGTGGTGATTCCACCCAAGTTAAGGGAGAGAGTGCTAAATGAGCTACATGAAGGTCATCTGGGGGGAGTGAAAATGAAAAGCCTTGCTAGGGCTTATGTGTGGTGGCCGGGAATCGATCAACAAATCGAAGGCCTAGCTAAGAGCTGCTTAGGATGCCAGAAGGTCCAAAATGCACCACCACATGCCCCTCTACACCCATGGAAGTGGCCCTCCTCTCCATGGCAACGGGTGCACATTGATTTCGCTGGTCCATTCATGGACTCAATGTTCTTAATAGCAGTGGATGCTCATTCAAAGTGGCCTAAGGTGATAAAGATGTCTTCAACCACTACAGAGAAAACGATTGCAGTCCTACGGACCATATTTGCAAGAAACGGTTTGCCAGAGCAGATCTGCTCTGATAATGGACCACAGTTTGTGTCCGACGAGTTCCAAAAATTCATGAAAAGGAATGGGGTAAGGCATTACACATCTGCCCCTTATCATCCAGCCACCAATGGATTGGCTGAGAGGTTCGTACAAACCTTTAAGAAGGCGATAAAGGCCGTGTGCGACGATGAAATTCCACTATAGCATAAGATGGACAATATATTATTAGCCTACCGAAACGCGACACATGCAGTTACCAACCAGACCCCGGCCATGATGTTCTTTAACCGAAGGTTGAGATCTCGTCTGGACTTGCTCAGACCAAATGTGCGAAGAAATGTTGAGGACAAACAATTCCAGCACATCAACGAGAAGCCGACAAGGAGCTTCAATGTAGGGCAACTAGTCTTGGCCCGTGACTATCGAACAGAGAAGTGGCAACCCGGAATGATATGTACAAGGCAGGGGCCATTAATATACACAGTGGATGTCGGGGAGAACATTGTGAGACGCCACGTCGATCAGATCTTAGCGTCACAGGAATGCATCAACCCCATGTCTCGAGTACCTGGGGATGAACCCGACATACCAGTAGCATGTACTTCAGACCCAGTAGCAGTGGAACCCGATGAACTACCCGATGAAAAGGGGTCAGAATCGCCTCTGCACCAAGAACAAGAACCTCTGGAAAGGTGCTATCCCGAAAGGGTCAGGAAGCCGCCCCAAACACTGAATCTATAAATGGACTTTTGTTATTGAATGTACATGTAAAAATGTAATTGTTATTTGAATATTAAGGGGGTATTATTAATCTAAAATGGGAGGAATTGCAGTGTGTGTGCCTTTAAGTCAGAACTACTTTTTACAGCTCCTGTGTACTGTAGTACCGGCAGTGACCACACCGGTATATAAGTTTTGCGCATGCCTCTGTACCCCAGTCTAGAGATTACCCTCCTCCAGTAAAGACCTGTTATTTGTTAATGTACAGCATCCGTGTGATTATTTATCCACTGAACCACGGATCTAACAATACCCAGCTCTACCTTTCCACCACCTCGCTCGACCCCTCCTTTGCCTCTGTGTTGTCAGACTGCTTGTCTTGGATGATCAGCGTTTTCCTCCAGCTAAACTTTAAGCTTAACAATGCCATCATCTTCAGCCTCTGCTACAAACTATGTACCATTGTCACTGAATCCATCTCCCTCCCCAGCCACTTGTCTCTGGTTGAAAGAAACAGTTTGCTGCCTAAGAAACATAGAAACATAGAAGATAGGAGCAGGAGTAGGCCATTCGGCCCCTCGAGTCTGCTCCGCCATTCGATGAGATCATGGCTGATCATCCAAACTCAGTACCCCGTGCCTGCCTTCTCCCCATATCCCTTGATACCTTTAGCTCTAAGAAATATATCTAACTCCTTCTTGAATATATTTAAAGATTTGGCCTCAACCGCCTTCTGTGGTAGAGAATTCCACAGGTTCACCACTCTCTGGGTGAAGAAATTCTTCCTCATCTCTGTCTTAAATGGCTTACCCCTTATCCTTAGACTATGACCCCTGGTTCTGGACTCTCCGAGCATCGGGAACATTCTACCTGCACCTAGTTTGTCCAGACCTGTCAGAATTTTATAAGTTTCGATGCGATCCCCTCTCATTCTTCTAAACTCCAGCGAGTATAAGCCCAATCGACCCAATCTCTCCTCATACGTCATTCCTGCTGTAGTGTATGTACCTTTAAGAGAGAACTACTTTTACAGCTCCTGTATACTGTAGTACCGGCAGTGACCACACCTGTATATAAGCCTTGAGCAGGCATCTGTACTGTTAGTCTTTAGACTACCCTCCTCCAGTAAACACCTGTTGACTGTTAATCTACAGCATCCGTCTAGTTATTGAAGAACACCATACCTTAAGATTTACGGATTCAACAGTGGCGACGAGGTCGATTCGAATCTACCTGCAACTCTGCATTTCCTTCCAAGGATTCGCTCCGGGAGGACGGTGGAAGAAAGTCGAGGCCAGAAGCACGGGCGTCAACCACGAGCAACCGCCCAGTCAGCCGGCAGAGAGAGTGAACATCGCAGGGGAGGCTGTTGAGAGCTGGGCTTGGTTCTCCAGCCACGGCGATCCAGCAACAGACTGGCAACAGGTACAGCACAGACCTTTCCCGGACAGCGGCGGCTGAAGCCGACCAACGGCACAGAAAAGGCCGAGCAGCGTTGACGGGGTAAGAGAGAGGGTAGAGCGCACAGGGCGCAGCCGGGGGTTGAAGACCGAGCGGCGTCGATGGAAAACAAAAAGAGAGAGAGGGTAAAGCACAGCCGGGGTTCAGGACTGAGCGGCGGCAACGAGAGAGGCGCACAGGAGAACGCGCAGAGCACAGCCAGGGCTCAAGGGCTGAGCAGCGTCCGCGGGGAAAGAAAGGGAGCGTGGGAGATGCCATTTGAGCCGCGGAGAAGAAGGGAGAGCGCGCCATTTGAGCCATGGAGAAGAAGGGAGAGCGCGGGAGATGCCATTTTTGAAGCCGCAGCGGAGAAGAATGGCGAGCGCGGGAAGAAAGGAAAGCACGGGAGATGCCATTTTGAGCCAGCGGAGAAGAAGGGAGAGCGCGGGAGTCGCCATTTTAGAAAGTCTAACCACACCCAGGGATGCCGAAGAGTGGCAGTGTCACTGCGTTCAACAATGAAGTCGAAGATTCGGCGACAGATGTGGAACGCATTGAGGTGTACTGCAAGGCGAATGAAGTGCCAGATGCCAGGAGAGCACTGGTTTTGTTGAATTCCATGGGTGCAAAAACGTATGGCTTACTGCGAAACCTAATAACCCCAGAGAAGCCAGTGGATAAGGATTTCAAAAGCATAGTGGAAATCCAACAGGACCACTTAAACCCCACACCACTGCTGATAGCAGAAAGATTTAAGTTCCACAAAAGGAACCAGCAGAAAGACGAAAGTAATGTTGAGTATTTAACGGAACTGCGCAAGCTATCGAAACACTGCCAGTTTGGAATGGGACTAGCAGATACGTTAAGGGACAAGTTTGTGTGTGGGCTTCAAAGTGAAGGAACCCAGAAACGGCTTCTATCAGAAAAGGATCTTACGCTGGACAAGGCTTTCAGCATGGCAGTATCACACGAAGCAGCTGCACGGGGCGCTGCAGAGATACAACGGAGACCGCAAGAATATGGCACCAATGAAATGTCATATGGAGCAGGGAAGTGTTATCACTGCGGCAGAACAACACACGACCAGAAGGATTGTTGGTTCAAAGACCAAGTGTGCAGACAGTGTGGAAAAGCAGGACACATAGCAAGAGTCTGCAGGTCAGGGAAGAAAACCAGCAGCAAGAAATCTCCACAGGAGAAGTACAAAAAAGTACATAAGGTGATGGATAGTAGTTCAGACGAACAGAAAAGTGATACAGACTCCGGAAGCAAGGAGCTGGGTTGTCTGAAACTACATAATGTAATCAAAATGGAGGATCACCAGACTATCTGGGTCACGCTCAAGATAGACGGAGTCCAAGTGAAAATGGAATTGGACACAGGATCAGCCCTAACAGTCATAAACCGAAGGGACTACAAGCGGCTATTCTCACATATACCCTTGAAAGCTACAGAGATTGTCTTGAAGATGTACACGGGGCAAAAAGTCTACCCCAAAGGAAAAATAAGGGTGAACGTGATATACAAAGGCCAGGAAATACCAAAAATGGACCTATATGTATTGCCAGGTGGAGGACCACCACTACTAGGACGTGAATGGATCTGGAAGATACAATTAGATTGGCATTCCATACAGGCACTGAAGATTGAGGCCAAAAAGGATGACGACGTCACACCTGGACGACTGTCAAAAATGCTAACTGACGCACAAGAAGTGTTCCAGGAGGGACTCGGAACACTAAAAGGCATAACAGCAATGATTAAAATAGAGGAAAATGCAAGCCCAAAGTTTTTTAAGGCCAGACCGGTGCCTTATGCGATCCGACCAGCCGTCGAAGCAGAGCTGGAAGGTTTGGAACGTTCAGGAGTACTGTCCAAAGTGGACTGGAGCGAGTGGGCTACACCCATCGTTCCTGTAATGAAGAGGTCGTTGAGTAATACGCCTGGGGAAACAAAGAAGGTCCGCATCTGTGGGAATTTTAAGGTGACAGTGAACCCAGTCCTTCACACGGTACAATATCCGCTTCCACGGATTGAAGATATTTTCTCCTCGCTACCTGGAGGTAAACGCTTCACTAAGATAGATCTGGCCCAGGCGTACCTGCAAATGGAGGTAGAAGAAGCCTCGAAACAATACCTCACGATCAACACTCATAAAGGTCTCTACCAATACAATCGGCTGGTGTTCGGGGTAGCATCGGCTCCGGCTATTTGGCAAAGGGCAATGGACCAAGTCCTGCAAGGGATTTCAGGGACCCAGTGTTATTTGGATGACATCCTGGTCACGGGCGAAAATGACAGTGATCACCTCGCCAACCGGGAGAAGGTGCTCACTAGATTAAAGGAATATGGGCTATGAGCTAATCGCCACAAGTGCGAGTTTTTTCAGAAGCAGGTCTCGTATTGTGGCCACGTTATTGATGAAGAGGTGTTACATAAGTCCCCTGAAAAGATTGAGGCGGTAATCAAGGCTCCAGCACCGGATAATGTGTCACAACTGAGGTCATTCCTCGGGCTGGTGAACTACTACCATAAGTTCTTACCAAATTTGTCTGCAGTATTACACCCACTGAACACCCTACTGCAAACGGGGGTACCATGGAAGTTGAATGACGAATGTAAACGAGCTTTCCAGAATTGCAAAGAATTGATCACATCAAAAGAGGTGTTGGCCCATTTCAACCCAGCACTACGAATTCGGTTGGCGTGTGATGCATCACCCTATGGTATTGGAGCGGTGCTGTCGCACAAACTCCCAGACGGGTTGGATAGGCCAGTAGCCTTTGCGTCTCGGTCACTAACCTCAGCCGAGCGCAACTATGCCCAGATTGACAGGGAGGCCCTCAGCCTTGTATGGGGAGTAAAAAAATTCAACCACTATCCGCATGGGCAGAAGTTCACCTTGCTGACTGACCACCAACCACTTGTCTCCATCTTTAATCCAAAGAAGGGCGTTCCGGTGATGACTGCACAATGGCTACAAAGATGGTCCCATTTTCTAGGGGCGAACCAATATGAAATAGAGTATAAGGGCACGAAACAGCATGGAAACGCTGATGGGCTATCATGCCTGCCACTGCCTACTGTGGAGGAAGCACCAGCAGTGGACCCTATCGAAATATTTTATTCGTCGATAATTGAACGCTTGCAGTAACTAATGCGGATATAGAGAAGGAGACCCGAAATGATCCGACACTGTCTCGGGTATATGATTTGACGGTGAAGGGATGGCCAACACATGGCAACTCACTGTTGCCAGCATTCTCATCCAGAAGAGAACAGCTGTCAGTATGCCAGGGGACAGTGATGTGTGGATCCCGAGTGGTAATTCCACCCAAGTTAAGGGAGAGAGTGCTCAATGAGCTTCACGAAGGCCATCTGGGAGGGGTGAAAATGAAAAGCCTTGCTAGGGCTTATGTGTGGTGGCCGGGGATCGATCAACAAATTGAGGACCTAACAAAGAGCTGCTCAGGATGCCAGAAGGTCCAAAATGCACCACCACATGCCCCTCTACACCCATGGGAGTGGCCCTCCTCTCCATGGCAACAGGTGCATATTGATTTTGCTGGTCCATTCATGGACTCAATGTTCTTAATAGCAGTGGATGCGCACTCGAAATGGCCTGAGGTGATCAAAATGTCCTCCACTGCTACAGAGAAAACGATTGCAGTCCTACGGACCATATTTGCCAGGAACGGCTTGCCAGAGCAGATTTGCTCTGATAACGGACCACAGTTTGTGTCCGAAGAGTTTCGGAAATTTATGAGAAGGAATGGGGTAAGGCATTACACATCCGCCCCGTACCATCCAGCCACAAATGGATTGGCTGAGAGGTTCGTATAAACCTTTAAAAAGGCGATAAGGGCCATGTGCGATGATGACATTCTACTACAGCATAAGGTGGACAATTTCCTGTTAGCCTACAGAAATGCGACACATGCAGTTACCAACCAGACCCCGGTCATGATGTTTTTCAACCGAAGGTTGAGATCTCGTCTGGATTTGCTCAGACCAAATGTGCGAAGAAATGTTGAGGATAAGCAATTCCAGCACATCAATGAGAAGCCAACAAGGAGCTTCAATGTAGGACAACCAGTCTTGGCCCGCGACTGCCGAACAGAGAAATGGCAACCCGGAACGATATGCACACGGTAGGGGCCAATAATGTACACAGTGGATGTCGGGAAAACATTGTGAGACGCCACGTCGACCAGATCCTTGTGTCACAGGAACAAGTCAACCCCATGTCTTGCGTATCTGGGGATGGACCCGACATACCGGTAGCATCTACCCCAGAAACAGTAGCAGCGGAAACTGATGAACTAACAGAGGAAAGGGGGCCAGAATTGCCTCCGCAGCAAGAACTAGACACTCAGGAAAGGCGCTATCCAGAAAGGATCAGGAAGCCGCCCCAAAGACTGAATCTATACATGGACTATTTCAATTAAATGTGCATGTTAAAGTGTTAACTGTTATTTGAATGTCATTGGTACTGTTAATCTAAAAGGGGAGGAATTGTAGTGTATGTACCTTTAAGAGAGAACTACTTTTACAGCTCCTGTATACTGTAGTACCGGCAGTGACCACACCTGTATATAAGCCTTGAGCAGTAATCATTACTGTTAGTCTTTAGACTACCCTCCTCCAGTAAACACCTGTTGATTGTTAATCTACAGCCTCCGTCTAGTTATTGAAGAACACCATACCTTAAGATTTACGGATTCAACACCTGCCATCCCAGGGATCAGCCTTGTGAATCTTCGCTGAACTCCTTCCATGGCAAGAACATCCTTCCTCAGATAAGGCGACCAAAACTGCACACAGTACTCAAGGTGTGGTCTCACCTAGGCCCTGTACAACTGCAGCAGGACATCCTTGCTCCTGTACTCAAACCCTTTTGCTATGAAGGCCAACATACCACTTGCCTTCTTCACCGCCTGCTGCACCTGCATGCTTACCTTCAGCGACTGGTGCACAAGGACACCCAGGTCTCGTTGCACTTCCCCTTCTCCCAATCTATTGCCATTCAGATAATAGTCTGCCTTTCTGTTTTTGACACCAAAGTGGATAACCCCGCATTTATCCACGTTATATTGCATCTGCCACGCTTCTGCCCAATCACCCAACCTGTCCAAATCATCCTGGAGTTTCTCGGTGTCCTCCTCGCAGCACACACGCCCACCCAGTTTTGTGTCGTCTGCAAACTTGGAGATATTACATCTAGTTCCCTTATCTAGATCATTAATGTATATTGTGAATAGCTGGGGTCCAAGGACCAATCCCTGCGGTACCCCACTAGTCACTGCCTGCCACTTGGAAAAAGACCCGTTAATTCCTACTCTCTGCTTTCTGACCGCCAACCAGTTCTCTATCCAAGTCAATACCTTGCCCCCAATCCCATGTGCCTTAACTTTACATGCTAATCTCTTATGCGGGACCTTATCGAAAGCCTTTTGAAAGTCCAAATACACCACATCTACTGGTTCTCCCTTATCTATTTCCCAGTTATATCCTCAAAAAATTCCAGTAGGTTAGTCAAGCACGATTTACCTTTTGTAAATCCATGTTGACTTTGTCCGATCCTGTCACTGTTTTCCAAGTGCTCTGCTATTACATCCTTCATAATGGACTCTAGCATTTCCCCCACTACCGATGTCAGGCTTACCGGCCTGTAATTCCCCGTTTTCTCTCTACCACCCTTTTTGAATAGTGGGGTAACATTAGCTACCCTCCAATCCATGGGTACAGTTCCAGATTCCAGTGAATTTTGGAAGATGATCAGCAATGCATCTATTACTTCTAGGGCCACCTCCTTAAGTGCCCTAGGATGTAGATTATCAGGCCCTGGGGATTTATCAGCCTTCAATCCCGTCAATTTCCCTAACACCATTTCCCTACAATATTGATTTATTTCAGTTCCTCCCTCTCATCAGACCCTATGTTCTCCAACATCTCTGGGAGGTTCATTGTGTCCTCCTTTGTGAAGACAGAACCAAAATATGCATTTAATTGGTCTGCCATTTCTTTGTTCCCCATTATAATTTCCCCTGCTTCTGACTGCAAGGGACCTACACTTGATTTCACTAATCTTTTTCTCTTCACATATCTATAAAAGCTCTTACAGTCAGTTTTTATGTTCCCTGCAAGCTTACTTTCATATTCTATTTTCCCCTTCTTAATTAATCCCTTTGTCCTCCTTTGTTGAATCCTAAACTGCTCCCAATCCTCAGGGTTACCGCTTTTTCTGGCCAATTTATATGCCCTCTCCTTGGATCTTATGCTATCCCTAATTTCCCTTGTTAGCCACGGTTGAGTCACCCTTTTTGTTTTATTCTTATCCCAAACTGGGATGAACAATTTCTGTAGTTCATCCATGCGGTCTTTTAATGTTTGCCATTGCCTATCCAACATCAACCCTTTGAGTGACATTCCCAAATCAATCCTACCCAATTCACGCCTCATACCATCGTAGTTTCCTTTATTTAAATTCAAGACCCTAGTCTCCAAGTCAACTACTTCACTCGCCATCCTAATGATGAATTCTATCATATTATGATCGCGCTGATCCAAGGGGCCTCGTACAACAAGATTGCTAATTAATCCTCTCTCATTACATAATACCCAGTCTAAGATGGCCTGATCCCTGGTTGGTTCCTCGACATATTGTTCCAGAAAACCATCCCATAAACATTCTAGGAATTCCTCCTCCACAGTATTTTTACTAATTTGGTTAGCCCAATCTATATGTAAATTAAAGTCACCCATGATGACTGCTGTGCCCTTACTGCATGCATCTCTAATTTTCCTTTTAATGCCTTCCCCAACCTCCGTATTACTGTTTGGAGGTCTATATACCACTCCCACTAAAGTTTTCTGCCCCTTGATATTTCTCAGTTCTACCCATACAGATTCCACATCATCAGAGTTAATATCCTTCCTTTCAATTGTGTTAATCCCCTCTTTAACCAGCAATGCTACCCCACCTCCCTTTCTTTTTTGCCAATCCTTCCTAAATATTGAATACCCCTGGATGTTGAGTTCCCAGTCTTGGCCACCCTGGAGCCATGTTTCTGTAATCCCAATCAAATCATGTTTGTTTACCTCTATTTGCGCAGCTAATTCATCCACCTTGTTCCGAATGCTCCTTGCATTAAGACACAAAGGCCTAGAAATTCAGTATAGCCACTTTTGGGGCGCTAAAGTCGGGCGGCCGCTAAAGTTTGCGCCCGGCGCAAAGTTGCGCCCCCTTCGCCGATATTCAGTCGCATCGCCCCAAGAGGTTGCTGCTGCGCTAAAACAGGCGATGCACGACTATCTTTAGGCGCTAAGCCGGCGGTGCTGAGCGATACCCCCGAGGCCGGGCGCAGCGCCGGTGTGGCGAGTTCTTGATTGACGGCAGACACTCTGGCGCCGGTCAGCTCTTAAAGGTGGAGGGTCGATTTGTTTGCCTGCCATGCCCTGCACACTGCAGCCCTCAACCTAGGCCTGACCACTTCAGCTTCACCTGCACAACGCCCAGGGCTATGGAGAAGGCCAGGGAGAGAGCGCAGCGCTTCAGCGACGGTGACCTGAGGCTGCTGGTTGGCGGAGTGGAGCGCAGGCGCCATGTTCTGTTCCCAGAAGGTGGCAAGAGGCCACTGCCCAGCGCCTACCGGAAAGCCTGGAGGGAGGTCTCCAACAGGGTGTCTTCCAACAGCGTGGTTGCCAGGACTCCTGTGCAATGCCGGAAGAAGTTCAACGACCTCACTCGGGTTGTCAGGGTGAGTACCCTTTCCAGTGTCCTCCTCATCCTTGCATGTGCACCTCACTTTATGGGCAAAGGGACCTGAAAGCCCTAATGGCCAGCCCTCATCCAGCAGCTATGGGACTGGCATGAAAATCACTTGCACATTCAGCACTTTACACACTGTACAAGCTATTCGACCATGGGAGGCAGTGCAGAAAAGATCAGGGCTTCACACTGTACTTAGAGGCCGTCCTTTCTCTTGCAGGCCAAGGTGGCGCACAACTGGCGCAACTGAACTGAGACCGGGGGAGGCCGTCCTGACCTCAAAGAGCACTCCGACCTCGACCAGCGTGTGGAGCGCATTATGGCAGGCCGGCTGATTGGCCCCGTCGCCAGTGGAGATGCCGACCCTGTTCTGGGCACCAATGGTAAGGGCATCACCTTTTGGACCTCTCTTGTTCCACTTGCGCATGAGATCAGCATCCTTTGCCACTGTCCGACCAATGCGGTGAATGGCAGCACTCATGCCTCCCTCGCTGCCGCCCTGTCCTCACTCGAAAGCTACTCTTGTGCCTTCCTGCTTTCAGATGGTGAATCGCCAGGTGAGGAGGCGGGCCCTCAAGCTGCCATTGTCAGTGCTTCGGAATACGAGGAGGAGGAAGAGGAAGCCGGCCCATCAGTGCCACCCTCAGCCACGCCAGCCCATGGCGATGTAGGGGACACATCTTCCCTGGAGGGGAGCCGGGGGGAAGGGTCGGAGGAGAGTGAAGCTCCGGGGCCCAGCGGCCTGCAGCAACGCGGGAGGGGTGGGGAAGCTCGGCGGACTTCTCCCCAGAGGGTGAGTGCGGCCTCCAGTCCTGCGATGGTGAGCGCAGAGGAGGTGCGCCTCCTAGAGGAAATGGCCGTCCAGGCTGAGCGCAGGCACACTGAGCTCATGGCTGCAGTGGCAAGGATGCCTGACTCCATAGAGTCTCTGCCAAGGAGTGTGCAGCAATTCGGAGCAGCACAGGCCAGGAGTCTGCAACAATTCAGTGCAGCACAGGCCAGGAGTTTGGAACAATTCAGTGCAGCACAGGCCAGGAGTCTGCAGGACTTCGCGGCAGCACAGTCGGCTTCTAGCCAAGTGCTCAGTCGTGCTGTCCATTCACTGGCTGGTGTCATGCAGACACAGACCAGGGCCACATGGGCACTAACTGCTGCCACCCTCGCTGGATCAGCCAGGCATCGCCAGGGCACTCGCCGCGCAGCAGCAGCCCAGCAGTCTGTTCTTCAGCTGTTTGCTGCGCATGCTGCAGTGCTGGCCCGTGCGAGTGCCAATGTCTCAGGCGACCAGCGAGCACCTGCGATCTGCCAGGTTGCCACCATTCCTGCAGCCGACACTGCCACTCCGCCATTGCAGCTGCCACGAGCTGCTGGACAGACTGCTGCCGCCCAGCCAGAGTTGGAGCAGTCAGCAGCCGGCCACTCTAAGGCCAGAGCTGGTGCAGGCCGACCCCCAAGGGCATCTGCCGTCTCGCCATCTGCCCCTCAGCAGCCTTCCCCCAGCCTTGCTGCAGCCACTGGGCTCCCATTGAGGAGGAGCAGCAGGGCGGGCAGGGGCCAGGCAAGGATGCGCAAGGCATCGCCCTCGCAGGGCAAAAAGTAGAGGTATGCACAAATGCCTGGTGCTTGTTGTAAGGCCGACACTGGTGCAGTTGTTTTTGTGTAAGGCCGAGACTGGTGTCTTTCTTTCTTTTTGTAAGGCCGAGACTGGTGTCTTTCTTTCTTTTTGTAAGGCCGAGACTGGTAGTTTTGTGTTTTTGGAGGGGGCTTCTCCACACGAGCATGTAATGTGGGAAGGGCAGAGGTTTTCAATAAATTATTGTTGTTAAATTGCAGTGTGCATGGTTTTTTGGTTAAGTCCTGGTTGCCCTGCTCGGCTGAGGGCTTGTGGAGCGGCTACATTCATCTGCTGACATTGGCACAAGCCAGTCCCTGAGAGGGGGCCTAGAACCGACGTTCAATAAGCCGGCGACGGGCGGCCCTTGCACTTTGTGCCTCCCTCCTGTGCTGGTCCTCCTCCTCCTCCTCCTCCTCCTCCTCCTGAGGTGGTCCTCCAATCTCTGGTGGCAGTGCCTGAGTCCTGCGGATAGCCAGGTTGTGCAGCATGCAGCAAACGACCACGAAATGGGAGACTCGCTCCGGCGAATACTGTAGGGCTCCACCGGAACGATCCAGACAGCGGAACCGTTGCTTCAGGACACCGATTGTTTGTTCGATGATGTTCCTGGTCACTTGATGGCTCTCGTTGTATCCCTCTTCAGCAGGGGTGCTGGGCGCACGGAGCGGGGTCATCAGCCAGGTACACAAAGGATAGCCTTTGTCACCAATAAGCCATCCTCGTGGGTGAGGCTGTGCCTGGAACATGTCTGCCACAGAAGTCTGTCGCAGGATGAAGGCATCGTGGCTGCTGCCTAGAAAGCGGGCATTGACAGCTAGGATGAGCTGCCTGTGGTCACACACCAGCTGGACGTTCAGCGAATGGTAGCCCTTCCGGTTGCGGTAATCCTCGGCATTCTCCAGAGGTGCCCGCAAAGCCACATGCGTGCAGTCAATGGCGCCCTGCACCATGGGGAAGCCCGCGAATGCTGCAAAGCCCATTGCACGCTGTTGCTGCTTGGCAAGGGCCATGGAGAAGGAGATGAACTGTTGTCTCCTTTGGAAAAGGGCATTGGTCACCTGGCGGATGCAGCAATGCACGGCGATCTGGGAGATGTTGGCAATGTCCCCAGCAGCAGATTGGAAGGAGCCGGTGGCATAGGAGTTGAGAACCACCGTCACCTTCACTGCCACCGACAGAGACGTCCTGCACCTCAGCTGTGGCTGCAGATCACCGCCAAGCAGGTGGCAGATCTCTGTGACCACCTCCCTTCGGAATCGCAGCCTCCGAACACACTGCTCTTCAGACATGTTGAGATAGGAGAACTGCTGGCGGTATACCCTGGGTGGGTAAGGCCTCCTTTGCCGATGCCTGTTGCCCCCTCTCCGTCTAGCCAGGGCTGCCACTCTCTCACGGTGTCTGTGAGCCCTTTGGATGTAATTGAGAAAGCCAGCGTTGACACCCATTGCAGCCCCCATAATATGCTGGCAAACAATGAGATGTCAATGAAGGCAAAGACTAGTGGAAAGCTATGGCCTGAAGCCAGAAGTACCTGTCCGAGTGTTGGGCCAAAGCAGAAAGCTATCTACCTTGGTCTGTCTCCAAAGATCCGTTTCTCAAGAAGGAGTGCTGCGAAATGGCAGCCTTTTATAGTGCAGGAGGAGTGCCCTTTAATTTGCGCCCCCCGCGCCCCGCATCGGCTGAGCACCGTTCCACTCTAACAGTCGCTAGGGGCGCCAGGCGCACAATGGGGCGTCGCCACTGAAGTTCCGGTTGGGGGCGCACAAAGGGCGTTGCATGAGGAAATGACGTCATGATCTGCGCGCGCAGCTGAGCGCACGCAAAGACTTTGCGCCGCCGCTAAATCTCTAGTGAAGTTGGGGCGAGGCGCAGATCGCGCTGCGCCCGGGCGCTAGCCGCCTAGCGCCCGACATCTACTCCTCCTAAGGCGCTAACTGCTGGCGCAACCAACTGAATTTCTAGGCCATAGCCTTCAGGCTTGTTTTTTTAATGCTCTCAGACCTATATGAATTATTATTTACTGTGACCATGTTTGATTTAAACCGTTGAGTTCTTTGCCTTCTAATTTTGTTTTTCTCCTTCCTGTCTTTTGCTTTTTTCCTTGTTTCCCTTTCCTCTGTCCCCCTGCTCAGGTTCCCAACCCCCTGCCACTTTAGTTTAAACCCTCCCCAACAGCACTAGCAAACACTCCCCCTAGGATGTCGGTCCTGGCCCTGCCCAGATGCAAACCGTCCCGTTTGTACTGGTCCCACCTCTCCCAGAACCGGTTCCAATGGCCAAGGAATTTGAATCCCTACCCCTTGCACCATTCCTCTAGCCACGTATTGATTTGAAATATCCTCCTATTTCTACTCTGACCAGCACGTGGCACTTGTAGCAATCCTGAGATTACTACCTTTGAGGTCCTACTTTTTAATTTACCTCCTAACTCCCTATATTCTGCTTTTAGGACCTCATCCCATTTTTTACCTATATCGTTGGTGCCTATGTGCACCACGACAACTGGCTGTTCGCCCTCCCCCTCCAAAATGTTCTGCAGCTGCTCCGAGACGTCCTTGACCCTTGCACCAGGGAGGCAACACACCATCCTGGAGTCTCGATTGCGGCCGCAAAAACACCTATCTATTCCCCTTACAATTGAGTCCCCTATCACTATAGCTCTTCCATTCTTTTTCCTCCCAGCCTGTGCAGCAGAGCCACCCATGGTGCCAGGAAGTTGGCTGCTGCTGCCTTCCCCTGATGAGTCATCCCCCCCAACAGTATTCAAAGTGGTATATCTGTTTGAGAGGGGGATGGCCACAGGGGATTCATGCACTACCTGCCTGCGCCTCTTACTCTGCCTGCTGGTCACCCATTCCCTTCTTGCCTGTACACCCTTTACCTACAGTGTGACCAACTCGCTAAATGTGATATTCACGACATCCTCAGCATCGCGAATGCTCCAAAATGAATCCATCCGCAGCTCCAGTGCCGCAATGCGGTCTGTCAGTAGCTGCAGCTGAACACACTTCCCGCACACATGGTCGTCAGGGATGCAGGAAGCGTCCCTGATTTCCAAATAGAGCAGGAGGAGCATACTACGGGGCTGGGCTGTCCTGCCATGACTTACCCTTTAATGAATTAATTAAAATTAAATGAATCCCACCAATTTCACTTCAATTAAATGATATACTCAAAGGCCCTTGCTTAATAGTAGTCCCCGCTACACAACAGAGACCTTAGAAACCACAAAATTTAAGTTTGGAAAAATTTAGAAAGAAAATACTCACCAACCAATCACTTACCTGCTTCTTGGTGACGTCACACTTCGATTACTTTTTGCTTCCCTCTCCCGGAACCTGGATTGGTAAGCCACCTCTGGTGCTCCCTCGCAGGTCCGCCGCCTCTCCACTCTCGGGGCTCTGGGCCTCGCTGCTCGCCGCCTCGGGGCTGCTCCTTAAATACCGCCGCCGCCTCTGGTGCTCCCTCGCAGGTCCGCCGCCTCTCCGCTCTCTCGGGGCTCTGGGCCTCGCTGCTCGACGCCTCGGGGCTGCTCCTTAAGTACCTCCGCCGCCTCTGGTGCTCCCTCGCAGGTCCGCCGCCTCTCCGCTCTCGGGGCTCTGGGCCTCGCTGCTCGCCGCCTCGGGGCTGCTCCTTAAATACCGTCGCCGCCTCTGGTGCTCCCTCGCAGGTCCGCCGCCTCTCCGCTCTCTCGGGGCTCTGGGCCTCGCTGCTCGCTGCCTCGGGCTGCTCCTTAAGTACCTCCGCCGCCTCTGGTGCTCCCTCGCAGGTCCGCCACCTCTCCACTCTCAGGGCTCTGGGACTCACTGCTCGCCGCCTCGGGGCTGCTCCTTAAATACCGCCACCGCCTCTGGTGCTCCCTCGCAGGTCCGCCGCCTCTCCGCTCTCTCGGGGCTCTGGGCCTCACTGCTCGCTGCCTCGGGCTGCTCCTTAAGTACCTCCGCCGCCTCTGGTGCTCCCTCGCAGGTCCGCCGCCTCTCCGCTCTCGGGGCTCTGGGCCTCGCTGCTCGCCACCTTGGGGCTGCTCCTTAAATACCGCCGCTGCCTCTGGTGCTCCCTCGCAGGTCCGCCACCTCTCCGCTCTCTCGGGGCTCTGGGCCTCGCTGCCTCGGGCTCCTCCTTAAGTACCTCCGCCGCCTCTGCTGCTCCCTCGCAGGTCCGCCGCCTCTCTGCTCTCGGGACTCCCCATATCCTGTCCATAACAAAGACTGCATACTTCCACCATCATAACAATTCCCACCACTGCCCCTACTGAATTGGAATGGGAGGCTCTAGAAAGCCTCTATGTATGTGCAAGGGACAAGGGCTAGATGGGTTTGAACACTGTTATGTCTGACATTGGTGATAGGTACTCGATTGCCTTGGCCTGAGCACATGGCGTTTGATAGTGCTGTTATCATTGTATTGTGTATAGGTATTCGATTGCTTTGGCCTGGGGTGTGTGTGTGGCAGCCATTAAAAAAGCAACATGAACTGAACTCTGCTTACGCTCTCTGGATTATCTTTGCAAACGCAACATTTGGCGACAAGGATGGCTGAAATCTCTCTTCCACCACCTCCTCCCTTCCTTGCACTACCAGGTGAGCCCCCGATCCCATGGGTTCGCTGGTTACAGTCCTTTGAAACCTACCTCATTGCTCTTGGACTAGAAACTGTGAGTACGGCTCGGAAAAAGGTACTGTTATCCCATTGCTTGGGAGCGGAGGGCCAGCGTGTTCTTGGGACATCATGCACAGCAGACTCAATTCAAACATATGATGAGGCTGTGGCTCTGTTAAGCACACACTTCTCTGCCCCACAAAGTGCCCTCCTGCGGTGATTCATGTTTAGACAGCATCACCAACTCCTTGGCGAGTCAGTGGCTAATTTGAGGGGGTTAGCTAGCTCGTGCAAGTTTGGTGCACTACAAGATGAGATGATGTGTGATCAACTAATAGAGTACACAAACAACGTGAGAGTGCGTGAAAGACTGTTACTTGAGTCCGACGATCTGTCGTTGTCACAGGCAGCCAACATTGCCTTTCAAGTGGAGCCTGCAGCCGAATGTGCAGCAAAACTAGCACACACACCCAGTGACAGCGCCCTCGGCCCCGACAGCTCTGACACGGTAATGCTCGCACGACGGCAGCAACGTGCGCTACCGCGGTAACAGTGTGGAAACTGCGGATCTCGTTCACATGCTACCAGAGCGCAGAATTGCCCTGCGCGCGGCCAAGCCTGTCGCAATTGTGGAAAACAAAATCACTTTGCCAATGTCTGCCACTCTGCCCCGGTTGCTACAAATGAACACTCTCAGTCCTCAAGCACTATAATTCACAATGTGAGCTCTGGGCCAGTAGTGGCTTTCAAGTCATGCACAATTAACCTGAATGATGTGTGCATCCCGCTGTTGTTGGATACCGGTGCCAGCGTCTCACTGTTGAACGTGGACACATTCAAATGCTTTTTCAGCTCCCTGCCACTCTCTGCGCCCTCCACTACCCTTTGCGGGTATGGTAATTCGAAAATTGGACTAGTGGGCTCAGTCAACCTCACTGTATGCTATGGAGCAAAGGTTTTGCCAGATGTTTGTTTTCATGTGGCACGCCAAGGAGCTAACCTGATGGGACTGGATCTTTTCACTGTCCTGGGTTTTTCTCTCTTGGACACCGGCGGGTCTGCGATTCTGCACATCGCCTCACCGTGGCGCCAAACATGGCCAGTACTCTTCGAGGGTCTGGGCTGCCTGACTGCCTTCACCCGCCAGCCCATGGTTGTCTCCACCGTTACCCCTGTCATTCAGCCACTGCGCCGCATCCCGCTTGCTCTTCGTGATGGGGTCACAGCTGAACTAAAGCAGCTACTGGAAGCCGGCATCATCGAACCAGTCGATGCTGTAGAAGTGCCTTTTTTCTTAGCTCTGAGTAATGACTCAATACACTCTTGGATTCGTCAGACGGACAGGCCTTTTATTTCACTTGCAAGGGGAATCAGCACCTCTACTCAAGGGGTGAGGCTACTATTCCAATGATACAGCGTTAGCGTTCCATATTTATACAGTGTAACAAACAAGTTTAATTGACATTCCTTTGTTCCTCTATCAGGATACATTTTAGATTAATCATCAGGTATTAATGACATATTGACAGAAGGATCCTGGACACATAAGTCAACCGTTAATCTATAACAGGGCATGAATCGTGTAACCGGAGGTCCTCTTTAATCTTAATCATGTATTGGGAGGCTAGGTTTGCTTACGGTCACAAGTTGTCAGGTCACTGGTTACTTCAAAGGAACCCATTGTTTCACTTCTACATTCTCATTAGGTGGGCAGACATCTGTTCTTGGCTGTAATCTAAGTACGTGCAATAGCTCTAGTTACACATCGACTCTTGACCGGTGTCAAGTCTGAAAACTTTTACCCACCAAGCACTTGAAATTAACCCCTTATATCATGTAGATTTCCTCAATGCCTCCCCATGGGTCTCCAACCTGGTGGTCACAATGAAAAAGTCAGGTGGTCTATGCGTCTGTGTCGATCTTCGAGCAGTGAATAAGGCCGTAATCCCTGACAAGTATCCACTGCCCACGTCAGAGGAACTCACAGCGCAGTTCTATGGTTCCATCCTGTTCTCGAAACTGGACCTTCGACAGGGCTATCTACAGGTTCCCCTCCACCCCAGCAACAGGGACCTCGCTGCTTTTGTGACACATGCTGGCGTCTTTCGGTACACCAGGATGCCATTTGGACTTAGCTCTGCACCCAGCTGCTTCCAAAAGGTGATGTCCTCTGTGCTCGCGGGCATTCCTGGGGTGGCCATCTACCTGGATGACATCGTCGTACATGGGCCCTCGACCTCCACTCACGACGAACGCCTTCACAGAGTTTTCACGGCTCTAGCAAAACACAAGCTCACATTGAATGGCGAAAAGTGTGTCTTTGCTGTTTGAGAGATCGAATTTGTGGGGTTTTGGTTGTCGGCTGATGGTATATCCCCACTCCAGTCAAACGTGGATGCCATTCACAGCATCCCAGAAGCCAGCTCTGCAGCACAGGTTACCTCCTTCCTTGGCATGACTGGGTACTACCTGAAGTTTTTGCCCCAGTACTCAGCCACCACAGCCCCACTGCGCCAGCTCCTGCGAAAGGATGAGCCCTGGGTGTGGTCACAAGCCTGTACGGAAGCTGTTCGCCTCCTCAAATCGCAGCTCACGTCGCCTCCAGTGTTGGCTCACTTTGACGTCGCCAGCCCCACCCTCATCACCTGTGACGCGTCCGCTGCAGCTGTGGGGGCAGTGCTGTCACAGATACAGAATGGAGTGGAGAAACCAATCGCCTTTGCCTCCCGAGCCCTTAGCCCCACCGAATAGAAGTACTCAGTAGGCGAGCATGAGGCGCTGGTGTGCATCTGGGCATGTGAGCGGTGGCACCTGTACACGTATGGCCGTGCCTTCACCCTGCGAACCGATCACCAGGCTCTCACTGCCCTGCTGTCAACATCCGGCACAGGCCACAGACCACTGCGTCTACACCGCTGGTCTGACCGCCTCCGCCAATACAATTTCAGTCTCCAGTTCACACCAGGACGTGACAATGTTGTTGCAGATCTGCTCTCCCGCACTGTCTCTGCCCCAACCCCACTCGTCGGGTCTGAACATGTGGAACAGGATATCGTCCAGATGCTGCACACGCCTCTCTAAACCACAGTCTCTCTCCAGGAGCTCAAAGAGGCCTCTGAACAGGATCCGGCCCTCTCCCAGCTGTGCACCTTCATCAGAGATGGCTGGCCTCGCAAGGTGCCTGAGGAACTGTCTGCCTACTCCAGAGTTAAAGAGGAGCTCTTCTGCTGGAATGACTCCTGTGTTGCATGTGAGCGCTGCACTGTGGTCCCAAGTGCCCTTCGTGCACATGTTTTATCCATGGCGCATGAGGGCCACTTGGGCATAGTGAAGCTCAAACAACGATGCCGAGACCTAGTGTGGTGGCCGGGTATCGACAGGGAAATCGAGGCCCTGGTCAAGGACTGTGCAGCCTGCCTTGTAAGTGGCAAGACTGGCCACCGAGCTCCCCCACCCCTGCAACCCCTTGCCTGGCCCTCTCAGCCCTGGGAGCACCTGCAGCTGGACGTCTGCAGGGAGATCCATGGTGTCCCCCACCATCAACGGTTCCTAGTGGTGACCTAGGACCTGCACTCAAAATGGCCAGAGGTCACTGCCGTGGGCTCCGTCGCCTCTCGGGTCATCATTGATATCCTTGAGTCCCTCTTCCCCCGCTGGGGGCATCCAAAGGCAATCACCACAGACAATGGCCCCCAAATGGTCTCTTCGGAACTCTCCTCTTACCTTGAGAGCAAGGGCATCCGTCACATTCACACAGCGTACTACCACCCCGAGTCAAATGGTGGGGTGGAGCGTTTTAACCAGACACTGAAAAATGGCCTCAGAGCACACCTATCCAAGGGGTGTGTGTTTGACAAGGCCCTCCTCCACACACTGCTGCACTGCAGAGCCTCCCAGCATTCCACTACAGGGGTCTCACCCGCATCCCTCATGCTAGGCCGTGAGCTCATGCTGCCCCTTGGCAGGCTCCGCCCCTCGCTAGCTCAGAGCCCTGCTCCACCGGCTCAAGCCACAGTCGCTAGACAGCAGGAGAAGATGAAAGTCCGCTTCGACCAGTCGAAGAGGGCCAAGGCGCCCAACATCTCAGTCTCCGATTGGGTCAGAGTCCGCAGGCCTCACCGCAATAATAAGATGGCGTCATTCTGGTCCTCCCCTCTCCAAATCAGCCGCCAACTTGGACCAGCCACTTTCTGCCTCACTGACGGCTCTCGGTGGCATGCCAGCCGCCTTCGGAAGGTGCCAACACCCCCCCTGATGCGGGATTATATGGACCTAACCCCCAAGCCTTACCCCCAGAGTGGCGGGATGCACATGTGACTCAGCCAGCCAACCCCCAAGCAGATGTTGTGCCTCAGCCTGCTCCTCAGCAGTCCCCACTTCGGCCTGCTCTTCACCAGTCCACACCTCGGCCTGTTCGTACACGTTCTTGCCCTGGCCACCTACAGGACTTTGTCACTATGTTTCATGTTTGAAATTCTGTGAGGGGGGAGGAAATGTTATGTCTGACATTGGTGATAGGTACTCGATTGCCTTGGCCTGAGCACATGGAGTTTGATAGTGCTGTTATCATTGTATTGTGTACAGGTATTCGATTGCTTTGGCCTGGGAGTGTGTGTGTGGTAGCCATTAAAAAAGCAACATGAACTGAACTCTGCTTACGCTCTCTGGATTATCTTTGCAAATGCAACAAACACACTTCTTTTCCTTTCATGATAAGGGATTGTCTGTTCGGCAATGCTCTCACCTTTAGAACACTCTCACTCCCTTCACCAAGCAGACAGTATACTGCTATTTAAAGGGAACAAATAGGGCATCTCTTTGAAGGGGCCTGACTGAGTCTTTATAGAGTGCTCACTTTTATTAAAGAAATTCTGGGTGGATTTTCCACCAAGTGGACTTTGGGCAGCTGGCTAGAGGAACACACTGGTTGGCTGCCCAGTAGTCCTGGTCTATTTTAAGGGCTGGGCCTCATTAGCATTGAGACAGTGGTCTGTAGCCAGAGATTGAGTGCCTCAGGTTTAGTCCTGCCGGCTCTGAGCCATTGAGATATTGGGCGGAATTGCCAGCCCCCGAGCCCAAAGAAGGTAGGTCCTTGTGGGGTGGGCCCCAATGTCTGAGTGGGGGAGCCGGAACGGCAGCGACTCGGGCTGGTCTTGTGGAGACTGGAGGAGCACTCCTGCTCCTCCTGGCCCACAAAAATAAAGAGGAACTTACTTTTGGACTCCTCTTCATTGCAAGAGGATTTGAGTACAGGAGCAAGGATGTCTTACTACAGTTATACAGGGCTTTGGTGAGACCACAGCTGGAGTACTGTGTTCAGTTTTGGTCTCCTTACCTTAGAGAGGATATACTTGCCAGAGAGGGAGTGCAGCGAAGGTTCACCAGACTGATTCCTGGGATGGCAGGACTGTTGTATGAGGAGAGTTTGGGTCGACTAGGCCTGTATTCACTAGAGTTTAGAAAAATGAGAGGGGATCTCATTGAAACGTATGAAATTCTGACAGGGCTAGACAGACTGGATGCAGGGAGGGTGTTTCCCCTGGGTGGGGGGTCTAGAATGAGGGGTCACAGTCTCAGGATACAGGGTAGGACATTTAGGACTGAGATGAGGAGAAATGTCTTCACTCAGAGGGTGGTGAACCTGTGGAACTCTCTACCACAGAGGCTGTGGAGGCCAATTCACTGAATATATTTAAGAAGGATATAGATAGATTTCTAGACAAAAAAGGCATCAAGGGGTATGGGGAGAGCGTGGGAATATGGTATTGAGATAGAGGATCAGCCATGATCATATTGAATGGTGGCGCAGGCTCGAAGGGCCGAATGGCCTACTCCTGCTCCTATTTTTCTATGTTTCTAGAGCAAGAGAGACAGATATTGCAGGTAAAATGAGAGAAAAAGAGTGAGACAGGGACAGAAGAAAAATAAAAATTTGTAAAAAATAAGTGTACAAAATACCAAAAGAAATTCAGGAAATGAGAGTTCAATCAAAACAAGGACAGGAAAATTCTAATAAAAACGTCAGAATATACAAGTAACCAGTTTCATTTTTTCCCCTGCATGTTTTGGTGGCAGTTTCAACAATAAACCATTTGTATCATAATAAAATTTAAAAGAAAAGCCCCATTTCCTCTTGCGAATCTGTGAATGAGACTGTGGCTGGAGCTTGCTCACACTCACTCACTCACACACTCTTGCTCTATCTCTCTATTTTCTTTTGCAGAAAACTCAAAAGTTACTAAATTGCTTGGGATGAGGGCTGCTTTTGTGCTTATTGAGCTGGCTGCATGGCTCATTGTGGTGTATTTATGAAGAGCTGTCACGGATTTGACAGGGTGATGAATTGGCCTGCGCGTTTCCTCGGTGCTGTGACTGACTACAGCATAGGGCCCCAGAGGTGCCACACTCCACAATCAATTTCCCCACAAATAAACGCCTGATCCCTACAGGAATTAGAGCATTAGGGAAAACAAAGAGAAAAAAGAAATAATCCTAAACATCTAAGTAAAAGCGTGTTTTTTTCCCCCTAAATACCCTAACCTGAAATGCTGGTTCAGAATATCAAAACCACAATGGTGATTTGAAGTTGAAATATGGAAAGTGTGTACTGCTATGGCAGCATATTTTGGGGCAAAATGGTGATATTTGAATCAATTTTATGAAGAGAAAGAGTGAAAAATCGCTTCTGCTAAATTCATTTCATGGAATTTTCAAATGGAAGCAACTGCCCTCAATAAGATCAGCCCTCGCAACCTTTACTCACCGATACTTCAGTGCAGAAAATTAACATTATTTTCCCTTTTTAGATAACTTTAGCAAATTTTAAAGTCTTCTCAAACTCATGTCCTTCCAAGTAGTTTTATTGTGTGGGGGAGGGGGGAAGATGTGAGAAAATGTTGTGGATTGAGATGACCCAAGGTACTGCAAAAGGAGTTGGCAATGCACAATTAAGGAAAGAACTTGCGTTTATACTAACCTCAGGATGGCCCAAAGCGCTTTACAGCCAATGAAGTACTTTTAAAGTGTAGTCATTGCTCAAATGTAGAGAAATTCAGAAAGCAATTTGTGCACAGCAAGGTCCCACGAACAGCAATGAGATACATGACTAGATGGTATGATTTAGTGATGTTTGTTGAGGGATAAATGTTGGCCAAGACAGTGGGGAAAACTCCCCTGCTCTTCTTCGAATAGAGCTATGGGATCTTTTACATCTACCTGAGGCAGATAGGGCCTCAATTTAGCATCTAATCCAAAAGACGGCACCTCCGACAGTGCAACATTCAAGAAAAACAACAACTTGCATTCATATAGTACATAGTAAAACGTCCCAAGGTGCTTCACAAGAGCCATAATCAAACAAAATCTGACACCGAGCCACATAAAGAGACATTAGGACAGGTGACCAAAAATTTGGTCAAAGAGTTAGGTTTTCAGGAGCATCTTAAAGGAGGAGAGAGAGGGGGAGCCAATGTAGGTCAGCGACTACAGGGGTGATGGGTGAATGGTACTTGTGCAAATTAGGATCTGGGCAGCTCAAGTTTACGGAGGGTGCAAGGTGGGAGGCCGGCCAAGAGAGCATTGGAATTGTCGAGTCTAGAAGTAGCAAAGGCATGGATGAGGGTTTCAGCAGCAGATGAGCTGAGGCAGGGGTGGAGATGGGTGATGTTACTCGCTCAGTACTGAACTAGTGTTAGCATAAATTTTGTGCTCAAGTCTCTGGAGTGGGGCTACCATTGAGCCAAGGCTGATGTATGGGTGGATTTTAGATTCTGTACTCCCATTGCAGAGCTTCTCTTGCTGAGAGCTGACTGTCTGGTCAGGTGCTTCCAGCGAGGAGAGGGGCACGTTGGAAAATCACCCCGAGTTTTTTTGCATTCAATTTAATAGTCAGAAAATCAGGGATTGTGGTCCTGAAAATTTCCCAACCAGTGACCCCTGCAAGTGCCATTCCACACTGGGAGCGCCCAATAGGGGAATCAGCCCTATCAGAAATTTCTCATGGACTTTAAAAATGTCCTGTTTTAATGAACAGAAAATCCATACGATGTGCTGACTTTCATTCCCAGGTTCGTCATATGCACTCCTGCCATGCCCGGAGTGCAAATGTATTAAGTCTACCCTATATGATCCATCAAGAATGCTCCTTCCACAGACCATGCATGACCCACCATGGACGCTACTCCAATCATTACTGGGGTGAAATCACATTGCACATTGCTGGTTTCAAATATACTCATATAAAATTCTTATGGCTGCCAATTTAATAAAGGTGCTACCCATTTAAAGTAAACAGATTAAGAACCAAAGGCAACATGAAAGAACCAAAGGCGACATGAAGAAAAACTTTTTTACACAGCGAGTGGTTAGGATCTGGTATGCACTTCCTGAAAGGGTGGTGGAGGCAGACTCAATCGTTGCTTTCAAAAGGGAATTGGATAAGTACCTGAAGGAAATAACATTGCAGGGCTATGGGGAAAGGGCGGGACTAGCTGAAGTGCTCTTGCAGAGAGCCGCCACAGGTTCAATGGGCCAAATGGCCTCCTTCTGTGCTGTAACCATTCTATGATTCTATAATTATTGTTTTCGCTAAAATAGCGGACATAGGAATTTACATGAATTGCCAAGAAATTGGATTAGACCCGAAACTGGGCGGTATTAAGGGCCAGTGCTATTTGCCTGTGCTTATTGAAAGTGGTCCAGGCAGCACGCAAAATTTGTGCTGCCTGCTCAGGATTGCAGTGCTGATCTCAACGCTAAATGTGTTGCTGATTGGCTTAGCACTGAGCAGGAGGACTAATATTAGGTGCAGTCTAATGACCAATAATGTTTGGCCCAGACTCTCTGCACTACTTAAAGAGGAGGTGCTTTGTTGTAGCAGCATCTCATTGTCAGTCCGGCTGAAGGCATGGCTCAGCAATATAGAGAGAGAGCACAAATGTTTTCGGATGCTGCACTCGAGGCCTTGATCGTGGCAGTTCAAAGAAGACAGGCTGCACTGTTGCCGTAGGTTGGCTGGAAACCATCCAAGGCTACTTGCGGAGGCTTTCTGTTGAATAATTACTTTGCATCAGTACTTACAGTAGAAGAAGACCAGAGCACGCCAGAAATCCCAAGGAAACTAATATTAAAAATAACAACAGAAAATGCTGGAAAAACTCAGCAGGCCAGGCAACATCCGTGGAGAGAGAAATAGAGTCAACGTTTCAGGTCGAAACCCTTTGTCAAGACTGAAAAAGCACAGGAAATGAAACAGATTAAAAGGCCAGATTGGGGGCTGGGAGAGAACAAAAGAGAAGTGAAGAGACATTAAGAAGTATTCAAAACGAGGCGAGATGGTGATAGGACTAGTGGAGACAAAAGATGGCTCTAGATTAAGTGTGAAATGCGCTGGCAGAATGGGAGACAACTGCCGTGTGGGGGAGAGAAAAAAAAGGGGGGCAGGGCCAAAACAAAAGTGTGGATAAAAAATAAGTAAAAATGTAACGGGGGCCGAGGTTATGATCTGAAATTTTTGAACTCGATATTGAGTCCGGAAGGCTGTAAAGTGCCTAATCGGAAGATGAGGTGCTGTTCCTCGAGCTTATGCTGAGCTTCCATGGAACAATGCAAAAGCCCAAGTATGGTGAGGTCTGAGTGGGAATGGGGCGGTGAATTAAAATGACAGGCAACCGAAAGCTCGGGGTCATCCTTACGGACTGAACGTAGGTGTTCCGTAAAGTGGTCACCCAATCTGCGTTTGGTCTCCCCAATGCAGAGGAGACCGCATCGTGAGCAGCGAATACAGTATACTAGATTGCAAGAAGTACAAGTAAATCACTGTTTCACCTGGAAGAGGTGTTTGGGGCCCTGGACAATGGGAAGGGGGGAGGTATAAGGGCAGGTGTTGCATCTCCTGCGCTTGCACGTGAAGGTGCCGGGCGAAGGGGAAGGGGTGCTGGGGGTGATAGAGGAGTGGACTCGGGTGTCTCGGAGGGAGCGGTCCCTATGGAATGCTGAAAGGGGAGGGGAGGATGCGTTTGGTGGTGGGATCACGCTGGAGGTGGCAGAAATGGCGGCGGATGATCCATTGAATGTGGAGGCTGGTGGGGTGAAAGGTGAGGACAAGGGGAACCCTATCGTGGTTCCGGGAGGGAGGGGCAGAGGTGAGGGCAGAAGTGCGGGAGATAGAACGGTCACGGTTGAGGGCCGTGTCAACTAAGGTAGAGGGGAATCCTCGGTTGAGGAAAAAGGAAGACATGTCGGAAGCACTGGTGTGGAAGGTGGCATCGTCGGAGCAGATGCAGCGGAGATGGAGAAACTGGGAGAATGGAATAGAGTCCTTACAGGAGGCGGGGTGGGAGGAAGTGTAGTCCAGGTAGCTGTGGGAGTCAGTGGGCTTGTAGTGAATGTTGGTCAATAACCTATCCCCAGAGATGGAGAGGGAGAACGGAGAAGTCGAGGAAGGGAAGAGTCGGAGATGGACCATGTGAAGGTGAGGGAAGGGTGGAAATTGGAGGCAAAGTGAATGAAATTGTCTAGTTCAGGGCGAGAGCAGGAAACGGCACCGATACAGTCATCGATGTACCAGAAAAAGAGGTGAGGGAGGGGACCCGAGTAGGACTGGAACAAAGACATATCCTACGAAAAGGCAGGCATAGCTAGGACCCATGCGGGTACCCATAGCAACACCTTTGATTTAGAGGAAATGAGTGGAGTTAAAGGAGAAGTTGTTCAATGTGCGAACAAGTTCAGCCAGGTGGTGGTGGATGGGGACTGGTCGGGCCTCTGTTCAAGGAAGAAGCGGAGCACCCTCAGGCCACCCTTGTCGGGGATGGAGGTGCAGAGGGATTGTACGTCCATGGTGAAAGGGAGGCGGTTGGGGCCAGGAAACTGGAAACTGTTAAAGAGGCGGAGGGTGTCCGAAGAGTCGCGGATGTAGGTGGGAAGAGACTGGACAAGGGGAGAAAAGATAGAGTCGAGATAGGAAGAGATAAGTTCCGTGGGGCAAGAACAGGCTGAAACAATGGGTCTACCAGGGCAGTCCTGTTTGTGGATCTTGGGAAGGAGGTAGAAGCGGGCTGTGAGGGGTTGGGGAACTATGAGGTTGGTGGCCGCGGGGGGAAGCTCTCCAGAGGAGATCTTCTTATCGTGTCCACGGACAGTCTATACATAGCCCAGCCAGAACTGGACACATTTTTGCGCCTTGTTGTTGAATTCGGCAAGATCTGCAACAGTGCAGGGTTCCTCTAACGGTGGGCATTGCAGGAGATGTTGCATAGTCTGTGCCTCAGTTCCACATTCACAAGTTGTCGGGCTGGTTAAATATCCCCATTTGCTTAGTGACACCTTTGAGCAACCTACACCGGTCCTAAGTCTGTTAAGGCACTTCCAGGTTGTCCAGTTGCAATTAGCTCCTGGGGGAAGGCTTTCATCAAGTAAAATTTCCATCGCTGGGGGTTGTTCAAGACTGGCAAGCCGGTCTTTCCACAAGGCGATGTGAGCTTCAGATGAGGTTGATTGTAATGGAACAACACTGTTCATGAAGCTCTTTCTTGACTTTAGGCGGCTGGGTGTAGGTGTATGACAATGCAGAGGGTGTCCCTCATCTGATGTTTGACGGAGTCGTTCTTTCTTGCTGGCTACCGTTCTTCTTATATCAGGGGGAGCGATACCCGCCAGGATATATAGGCTGTTGGTGTTTGTTGGTTTTAAGCAACCTGTGATAAATCGGCAGCTTGCATTCAGAACGGCATCCATCTTCTTGGCATGAGTAGACCTTTCCCATGCAGGGCAGGCGTATTCAGCAGTGGAATAGCAAAGAGCAAGTGCACTGGTTCGCAATGTTTTCGGGCTTGTTCCCCATCTTGTGTTCATGAGCTTATTCAGGATGTTGTTTCGTACTCTCACTTTTGCCTTTGTCTTCTCAATGTGGTTCTTGAAGGTGAGGCATCGGTCAAGGGTGACTCCTAAGTAGATAGGGTGCTCGCAATGCGTCAGTGTTGCTCCACACCAGGTTACTTTCAGCTGGGGTTTGGCTTCATGGTTTCTGAGGTGGAATGCACAAACTCAGGGGTCAAGGTAGAAGCGTTCACGTCGCGGCCCTGTTTCAACCAATTCTACCACCACCACGCACAGCATGCCTGAAGACGGAAGTAGTCGTCGATGTCAGAAACACGGGTCTTTTTCAAGACCGGCATTGACTGTTATATCTGCTAACATTGAAAGGTTCTCTATAGCTAAACAAAACATCCTCCAGAGGAGATGAGGTCAGTGACAGTCTTGGCTAATATTAAATCAGGGACAGGGACTCAATAAAATTAACGTAAGTAAAATAACAGTAATGAAGAAAATAATGGCACTAAAGAGTGACAAGTTCCCAGGACCAGATGGTTTCCATCCCAGGGTTTAAAAGGAAGTATGTGAAAACATTACAGATGCCCTAATTATACTTCCAAAGTTCTCTTGATTCAGAAACAGTTCCTTTAGATTGGAAAATTGTGCATGTCACTCCACTATTTAAGAATGGCGAGAGAAGGAAACCAGGGAATTATAGACCAGTTAGCCCAACATCTGCTGTCAGGAAATTGCTAGAGTCTATAATTAAGGATAGGGTGACTGAACACCTCAAAAATGTTCAATTGATCACAGAGAGCCAGCATGCATTTGTGAAAGGTAGGTCATGCCTGACAAACCTGATTGACAGGGGAATGTCTACGGATATTATTTACATGGACTTCCAGAAGGCATTAATAAAGTCCCACATAAGAGTCTGTTAACTAAGGTAAAAGCCCATGGAATTGAGGGCAAATTATTGACCTGGTTAGGAAATTGGCTGAGCGGCAGGAGACAGAGCGAGAGGATAATGGGTAGGCACTCAAATTGGCAGGATGTGACTAGTGGTGTCCCACAGGGATCTGCGTTGGTGCCTCAACTATTCACAATATTTATTAATGACTTAGATGATGGCATAGAAAGTCATATATCCAAATTTGCCGCTGACACAAAGATAGGCAGTGTAGATGAAAGCATAAAATTACAAAGGACTATCGACAGATTAAGTGAATGGGCAAAACTGTGGCAAATGGATTTCAATGCAAGCAAATGTGAGGTCATCCACTTTGGAATGATTAGTATATGGAAATTGACAACCTACCTCTCCTGAGGGGGTTGCGCACACGTAGCCTAACGTGCTCCAGTCAAATGCGGAAGTCGGTGGGTTGGTGCCGGCTTCTCGATACGCTGTCAAATTCATCGGATTTAACCCCCACACCCAAACCCACACGCTCTTCCACATTAAAATTCAGCCCATTGTCCCTTGGAGGTGATAAATCAAGCTCCTGATTGGTGGTTGAAAGAGTTATTAAAAGGTTGGAAGGTCCCCATGGCGACACTTTGAAAAACAGCAGGGAAGCGAGTTCTTCCAGTCTTCTGGCCAACAATACTCTCTCAACCATTAGATTCATTGGTCAATGACCTCATTCTTGATTGTGGGTCATTGCTGTTCATCTACATATTATACAGTAAATGCACTTCAAAAAGTAATTCATTTGGTTTAAAATGCTTTGGGACATCCTGAGGGATGTGAAAAGATGCAATAGAAGTGCAAGTTCTTACTTTTCACTGCAAGTTTCTAACAGATTACTCTCCATGAGCATTTTGCTCTAAGTGTCAGTTGACCGTAAATATATAAAATGCCTTTGTAGGTAAATGTACTGCCTGCTGTAGTACTGAAACACACAAACAGGAAGTGCCAGGTTTAATCCCCAGTCTGTGCCGAATTAGCTGATCTCAGCCACAGCAACTGAACAGGCTCTATAGACCTGATTTTAACACAGGTCATGAGGGTACGTCTGGCCGGGGGGCGGGGGGGGAACAGGGTGGGAGGGAAACCGCCATGATGTAATTTTAACCCAGGCCTCATTCTCAAATTCGAGGACAGACTCCCGCCTTAACCCGGTCAGCAGGCGGGAGCGGGATTTCAGGCATCAGGGGGCCACAACCGGGAACCCACGGGAACAGTCCCCAGCGTAAGGTGATGGGGGAGGAAGTGCGGAGGCAATTGCAATTACGATCGGGAGGGGAAGGGAAGCACAGGGCAGGGGAGACTCAAGGTTTGTGGGGCCCGGAGGACCACTGGTGCGCTTCTTGGCCCACAAGGAAACCTTAAAAAAAAAAATCAAAATTTAACCTGACCTGGGCCTTTTCTGGCCACAATTCCACCTGCTGCCAGCTTGCCCTGGCAGCTCTGACACAGAGTGCTACTGGACCAATCGGCTGTAAGATCCCGTCAGGGTTCAAATGACACCATCGGACCCCAGCATTTAAATATTGATGAGGTACGCGTCTGCCTACAGCGGAAGCCTTCCCGTGACTGAAATTTGGTGGCGCTCAAATGGCGGTGGGCGGGAAGGCAGCAGGTATTGCACGAACGCCATTTTAACCACCTGCCCACCCTATTCCCGCCAAGTGGGCAGGGTTAAAATTGGGCCTTATGATTCACCTTAATACACCTGAACTTGAAAGTGGTAAAATCGGCCAGAGTTCCTATTCCTGATGGGAATCTAGTGACGCCCCCTGCTGGAATGTGTGGATGTGAGATGAAGACGTGATCAGGCCTGGCTATGATACAGAATATGATAGCTCTCTATGCTTGAACATGATGAATGGTTACTTAAGTGAAGTACCAGAGTGTTGCCAGTGACTGTTGAAATCTCAACACGAACCCCAACAGGAGTCAAGGGGCTAATCCAGTAACATAACCACTATGCTACCTACCTTATGTGCTGCTATTTCTTTTTCTCAGCCTTTCTTTTCAGTATATCCAATATAAACTCAATTTTCACAGCCTTACAGGACTGCCCTTTTAAACCCTAAGTAAGCACAAAACACACATATATTCACACTCACTTTAACACATACACATTCATGCTGACATATACACGTCGCTTATGCACACACTCTCACACATTCACACTGACATTCACAACCCCCCCCACTCACACACACGTTCACGCATATATATATTCTCACACATTCAAAAGGCACATGCCTACACACTCTCATGCACACTCACACAAAAACACACAAATGCATATACACACCCTCACACATAGATATGCCTGCACTTGCGTGCATGCATACACACTGATGCAATCACTGTATCTTGTCCGAGGTAATGGAAAATGTTACTTTGTGATCCTTGACCCAGCAAGAGCCAGCAGCTTCAAGAAAGAAGGGAAGAAAATGGAGAATTATTAGGAATAATTTAGCGCCTTGACATTCTTAGAACATTCCAAAGTGTTTTGCAGCCAATGAGGTACTTTTGAAGTGCAGTCATTGTTCTTACATAGGCAATTGCAGACAGCATGGTCCCACGAGCAGCAATCAGATAAATTTCCTGTTTTTGGTGGTGTGGCTGGGGAATGAATGTTGGCCAGGACACTAGAAGAACTCTCTGCTCATCTTCAAATACTGCTATGGGATCCTTACTGTCAACATGATCAGATAGACAAGGGCTAGGGGGAGTGTTTGCTAGTGCTGTGGGGGAGGGCTTAAACTAAATGGCAGGGGGTTGGGAACCTGTGCAGGGAGACAGAGGAAAGGGAAGCAAGGATAGAAACAAAAGACAGGAAGGAGAAAAGCAAAAGTGGAAGGTAGAGAAATCAAGGGTGTAAATCAAAGAGGGCCACAGTACATAATAATTCTAAAAGGACTAAGAGTGTTAAAAAATCAAGCCTGAAGGCTTTGTGTCTTAATGCGAGGAGCATTCATAATAAGGTGGGTGAATTAGCTGCGCAAATAGATGTAAACGGATATGATATAATTGGAATTATGGAGGCATGGCTCATCCAGGGGTATTCAATATTCAGGAAGGACAGGAAAAAAGGAAAAGGAGGTGGGGTAGCATTGCTGGTTAAAGAGGAGATTAACACAATACTAAGGAAGGATATTAGCTCTGATGATGTGGAATCTGTATGGGCAGAGCTGAGAAATACCAAGGGGCAGAAAACGTTAGTGGGAGTTGTATATAGACCCCCAAACAGTAATGCTGAGGTTGGGGATGGCATTAAATGGGAAATTAGAGACGAGTGCAATAAGGGCACAGCAGTTATCATGGGTGACTTTAATCTACATCTAGATTGGGCTAACCAAATTAGTAACAATACTGTGGAGGAGAAATTCCTAGAGTGTATACAGGATGGTTTCCTGGACCAATATGTCGAGGAACCAACTAGAGATCAGGCCATCTTAGACTGGGTATTATGTAATGAGAAAGGATTAATTAGCAATCTTGTTGTGTGAGGCCCCTTGGGGAGGAGCGATCATAATATGATAGAATTCGTCGTTAAAATGGAGAGTGAAGTAGTTGACTCAGAGACTAGGGTCCTGAATTTAAATAAAGGAAACTATGATGGTATAAGGCACGAATTGGCTAGGATGGATTGGGGAATGTTACTTAAAAGGTTGATGGTGGATAGGCAATGGCAAACATTTAAAGATCGCATGGATGAACTACAGAATTTGTTCATCACAGTTTGGCATAAAAATAAAACAAAAAAGGTGACTCAACCATGGCTAACAAGGGAAATTAGGGATAGCATGAGGTCCAAGCAGAGGACATATAATTTGGCCAGAAAAAGCAGCAAACCTGAGGATTGGGAGCAGTTTAGGATTCAGCAAAGGAGGACAAAGGGATTAATTAAGAGGGGGGAAATAGAATATGAGAGTAAGCTAGCAGGGAACATAAAAATTGAAAGTAAAAGCTTCTATAGATATGTGAAGAGAAAAAGATTGGTGAAGTCAAGCATAGGTCTGTTGCAGTCAGAATCAGGGGAATTTATAATGGGGAACAAAGAAACGGCAGACCAATTAAATACATACTTTGGTTCTCTCTTCAAAAAGCAGGACACAAATAACCTCCCAGAGGTGTCGGGGAACATAGGGTCTAATGAGAGGGAGGAATTGAATGAAATCAATATCTGTAGGGAAATGGTGTTAGGGAAATTGACCGGATTGAAGGCCGATAAATCTCCAAGGCCTGATAATCTACATCCTAGGGTACTTAAGGAAGTGGCCCTAGAAATAGTAGATCTTCCAAAACTCTATAGACTCTGGAACAGTTCCCATGGATTGGAGGGTAGCTAATGTAACCCCACTATTTAAAAAGGGTGGTAGAGAGAAAACGGGGAATTATAGACCGGGAAGCCTGACATCGGTAGTGGGGAAAATGCTAGAGTCCATTATAAAAGATGTAATAGCGGAGCACTTGGAAAACAGTGACAGGATCGGACAAAGTCAACATGGATTTACAAAAGGTAAATCATGCTTGACTAATCTACTGGAATTTTTTGAGGATGTAACTGGTAGAATAGATAAGGGAGAACCAGTGGATGTGGTGTATTTGGACTTTCAGAAGGCTTTCGATAAGGTCCCACATAAGAGATTAGCATGCAAAGTTAAAGCACATGGGATTGGGGGTAAGGTACTGTCTTGGATAGAGAACTGGTTGGCAGACAGGAAGCAAAGAGTTGGAATAAATGGGTCTTTTTCCGAGTGGCAGGCAGTGATTTGTGGGGTACCGCAGGGATCACTGCTAGGACCCCAGCTTTTCACAATATATATAAATGATCGAGACGAGGGAACTAGATGTAATATCTCCACATTTGCAGATGACACAATGCTGGGTGGGCATGTGTGCTGTGAGGAGGATGCAGAGAAACTCCAGTATGACTTGGACAGGTTGGGTGATTGGGCAGATGCTGGGCAAATGCAGTATAATGTGGATAAATGTGAGGTTATCCACTTTGGTGGCAAAAACAGGAAGACAGATTATTATCTGAATGGCAAAAGGGGAAGTACAACGAGACCTGGGTGTCCTTGTGCACCAGTCGCTGAAGGTAAGCATGCAGGTGCAGCAGGCGGTTAAGAAGGCAAATGGTATGTTGGCCTTCATAGCGAGCGGATTCGAGTACAGGAGCAAGGGTGTCTTGCTGCAGTTGTACAGGGCCTTGGTGAGACCACACCTTGAGTATTGTGTGCAGTTTTGGTCGCCTTATCTGAGGAAGGATGTTCTTGCCATGGAGAGAGTGCAGCGAAGATTCACCAGACTGATACCTGGGATGGCAGGAATGACGCATGAGGAGAGATTGGGTCGATTAGGCTTATATTCACTAGAGTTTAGAAGAATGAGAAGGGGGTCTCATTGAAACTTATAAAATTCTAACAGAACTAGACAGACTGGATGCAGGAAGGATGTTCCCAATGGCGGGGGAGTCCAGAACCAGGGGTCACAGTCTAAGGATAAGGGGTAAGCCATTTATGACTGAGATGAGGAGTAATTTCTTCACCCAGAGAGTGGTGAACCTGTGGAATTCTCTGCCACATATGGCAGTTGAGGCCAATTCATTATATATATTCAAGAAGGAGTTGGATATATTTCTTGAGGCTAAAGGGATCAAGGGATACGGTGAGAAAGCAGGGACAGGGTACTGGCGGAGCGGGCTCGAGGGGCCGAATGGCCTATTCCTGCTCCTATCTTCTATGTTTCTATGTAATCTCTTATCTAAAAGATAGCAAGAAGAAAAAGAACTTTGGGTCAAAAAGAAGGAAACAGAGGATGGCCACAAAGGGATACTCTTCAAGCGGTCTGTGTGCACAGTACTATAGATAACTGTGACTACATTTCAAAAGTACTTCATTGGCTTGGAGACTCTGCTTTCGACTAATGTGGCCAGAAATTTGTGGCCAGTGTCCACTGGTTGGAAAGTCGTGGGCCTGAATGGGCTGCTGAGAGGCAAGACTCATTTCTTGTAAATTTATCTCTATAAGATACATGTGCTGATGACCTGTGTGAGGGTGGCATCTCCAAGTTTTTCAGATGATACAAAAATTAGAAGCAAAGCAAATAATGGGGAATTATGCCACCAGTATCTGAAGAAGGTCTAGGAAAGTGAGCCAGTTGACAGCAAATGCATTACAATGGGGGTAAATGTAAATATAAAATTACTGGGAGCAAGGAAGCAAAATAGAGAGTATGGATTGAATGGAATAGACTCGCAGCACTAAATAGGGAAAGGGATTCAAACATTATTGGGAAATAAATATGTTAAAAAAAACAGCAAACAACATAGTGGCCCAGAAATTGGTGTCGGGGGCTTCCCGCGGGTGCAAGCCCCCGACCTACACTTACATAGCGCGCCGACAGTTGAAGCCTGGGCCTGCGTGCATTTCCTCTCTGTGGCCCGGTTCAGCTCCCGGCGCGCTGTGCTTGCGTGATCCAGCAGCGTAGTTAGTTCGATGAGCCGGCTGGGATCACATGAGCACTGGGCAACCAATCGGAGGTTGCAAAAGTTCATTCATGAATCACAGAATCACAGAATCACAGAAACCCCACAGTGCAGATAGAGGCCATTTCGGCCCATCGAGCCTGCACCGACACATATCCCACCCGATCCCCGTAACCCCTGCACCAACACATATCCCACCCTATCCCCGTAACCCCACGTGTTTAATCCCCCTAACACTAAGGGTCAATTTATCATAGCCAATCAATCTAACCTGCACATCTTTGATAGTAAGAACTGTCAAACTCATGAAAACTCCGGGCGCACAAAACAGCACTTAAACTTCAAATAAAAGTTTTTAAAAATCCCACTAATTAAATGAACTATTAATAACTGTAAAAAAAACTATTTTAAACAATTATTCAAATTTCTGAAAAATTTTTTTTTTAGGAAATCGGGTCTAAAAATACACTTACCTTACTGTAAAGTCTTTAAAAATAATAAACCTGTGGAAAAAAAATTCTAACTTTAATTATTAGACCACTTACCTTTGAAAACTAAGTCCTTACGTCTGCTTTTATCATTCGTAAAAAGTTGAGGCCTTCACGCACGGGCAAACCTTTAAAAATAAAGGAATTTCAGCGTGCACGCGCAGACTCCTGCACGCACGCGTTCGACCTCTGAACCCCTTGGTTCAGAGGAAAGGAAATGCTGGTTTTCCGCGCATGCGCTGCGCATGCTGAAAACCGGCAATTCCATCGGGCCCACGCGTGAGTACCCCGTCCGTACTCACGCGTTGGGATCCGAATTACTGGGCCATTATATTTGGATTTCTAAAAGGCATTCAATAAGGTGCCACATAAAAGGTTATTACACAAGATTAGGGCTCATGGGGTTGGGGTAATATAGTAGCATGGATAAAGGATTGGTTAACGGACAGAAAACATAGAGTAATGATAAACAGATCTTTTTCAGGTTGGCAGGCTGTAACTAGTGGGGTGCCACAAGGATCAGTGTTGGGGCCTCAGCTATTTACAATCTATATTGATGACCTAGGTGAAGGGACAGAGTGTAATGTATCCAAGTTTGCTGATGATACAAAGCTAGGTGGGACAGTATGCTGTGAGGAGAACACAAAGAGGCTGCAAAGGGATATAGATAGACTAAGTGAGTGTGCAGTAAGGTGGCAGATGGAGTATAATGTGAGGTTATTCACTTTGGTAGGAAGAATAGAAAAATAAAATATTTTTTAAATGGTGAGAAACTTTCAAATGTTGGTGTTCAGAAAGATTTGTGTGTCCTCGTGCAAGAAACACAGAAAGCTAGCATGCAGGTACAGCAAGCAATACGGAAAGCATTTTGACCTTTATTGCAAGGGAGTTGTGGAGTATAAGAGTAAGGAAGTCTTGCTACAATTGTACAGGGCCTTGGTGAGACCACACCTGGAGCACAGTTTTGATCTCCTTATCTAAGGATATACTTGCCTTGGAGGTGGTGCAACAAAGGTTCACTAGATTGATTCCTGGGATGAAAGGGCTGTCCTATGATGAGAGATTGTGTAGAATGGGCCTATACTCTCTGGAGTTTGGAAGAATGAGGCATGATCTCATTGAAACATACAAGATTCTGAAGGGGATTGACAGGGTAGATGCTGAGAGGTTGTTTCTCCTGGCTGGAGTGTCTAGAACTAGGGGGCATAGTCTCAGGATAAGGGGTACACCATTTAAGACTGAGATGAGGAGGAATTTCTTCACTCAGAGGGTTGTGAATCTTTGGAATTCTCTGCCCCAGAGGGCTGTGAATGCTGAGTCATTGAGTATATTCAAGGCTGAGATAGATTTTTGGACTCTAGGGGAATCAAGGGATATGGAGAACAGGCGGGAAAGTGGGGTTGAGGTCGATGATCAGCCATGATCTTATTGAATGGCGGAGCAGGCTCGAGGGGCCGTATGGCCTACTCCTGCTCTTATTTCTTATGTTCTTATGTTCTTATACTGGTTACAATAGGAGAAACAGAAAACTAATTAGAAGAGCTCTTCTTGTTACCGTATTGAGTTCTGTTAGATCCCATTTGAAGCGTTGTGTGCAGTCATCTTACCATAGCAAGGATAGAATGGTTCTGGAAAGGGCCCAACTTAAGGCACCAAAGATAACGTCAGGTCTCAGGGACATTCTGCGAAAAAAGATTAAGCAGTTTGGGTTTGAGGAAATGTTGATATGGCTTAAGGTTTCATAAGATTCTGAAGGGCATTCATTGACAAAGCTGACCCAGTCAAATTGTTCACACTGACGAATGGCTGAAAAGTTAACATTGCAAATTAATAAATTTGCAGAGATAAGCCCCCAGGCCACGCTGGGAGCATATTTTGGCAATTCGAGTGAAGAGGGAAAATCTCTTGTAAAGTTAAGGCACATGGGATTGGGGGCAAGGTATTGACTTGGATAGAGAACTGGTTGGCGGACAGAAAGCAGAGAGTAGGAATTAACGGGTCTTTTTCCGAGTGGCAGGCAGTGACTAGTGGGGTACCGCAGGGATCGGTCCTTGGACCCCAGCTATTCACAATATACATTAATGATCTAGATAAGGGAACTAGATGTAATATCTCCAAGTTTGCAGACGACACAAAGCTGGGTGGGCGTGTGTGCTGCGAGGAGGATACCAAAAAACTCCAGGATGATTTGGGCAGGTTGGGTGATTGGGCAGAAGCATGGCAGATGCAATATAACGTGGATAAATGTGAGGTTATCCACTTTGGTGTCAAAAACAGAAAGGCAGACTATTATCTGAATGGCAATAGGTTGGGAGAAGGGGAAGTGCAACGAGACCTGGGTGTCCTTGTGCACCAGTCGCTGAAGGTAAGCATGCAGGTGCAGCAGGCGGTGAAGAAGGCAAATGGTATGTTGGCCTTCATAGCGAAAGGGTTTGAGTACAGGAGCAAGGATGTCCTGCTGCAGTTGTACAGGGCCTTGGTGAGACCACACCTTGAGTACTGTGTGCAGTTTTGGTCGCCTTATCTGAGGAAGGATGTTCTTGCCATGGAAGGAGTTCAGCGAAGATTCACAAGGCTGATCCCTGGGATGGCAGGAATGACGTATGAGGAGAGATTGGGTCGATTGGGCTTATACTCGCTGGAGTTTAGAAGAATGAGAGGGGATCTCATCGAAACTTATAAAATTCTGACAGGTCTGGACAAACTAGATGCAGGTAGAATGTTCCCGATGGTTGGAGAGTCCAGAACCAGGGGACATAGTCTAAGGATAAGGGGTAAGCCATTTAGGACAGAGATGAGGAAGAATTTCTTCACCCAGAGAGTGGTGAACCTGTGGAATTCTCTACCGCAGAAGGCGGTTGAGGCCAAGTCTTTAAATATATTCAAGAAGGAGTTAGATATATTTCTTAGAGCTAAAGGTATCAAGGGATATGGGGAGAAGGCAGGTACGGGGTACTGTGTTTGGAAGATCAGCCATGATCTCATCGAATGGCGGAGCAGGCTCGAGGGGCCGAATGGCCTACTCCTGCTCCTATCTTCTATGTTTCTATGTTTCTATGTTTGTGGGGCCACGGATCTCTGTTCCCCAATGCCCAACGTTTTCCCCACCGGGAGCGTAAATTTTTAAATATTGCCTTTAAGCGACAATTGGGAGTAAACAGGAATTCAGTGAGAACTTCTTCACCCAAAAGGTAACAAAATTGCAGAATAAGTTACCAGATAGGTCATTAAAACAAATAGGGCCAGAGTTTGCTGCAGTGGGGCATCTCATGGCATGCCCCGCTAGTCAGACTTACAATTGCACATTTAGATTTTTAAAAAATTTGCCCCCAAAGTTGCTGGAAGTGCGAGCTGATAATGGTGCAGCGAGGGCAACAGGGAATCTGATACCTTGGTGAACAACGGGACAAACAGTCTATCTCGTTAACCAATGAGATTAAAGGATTGAGAAATAAACAGAGAAAGGACTGAGATGGAGAGTGAATTGGAGTGGGTGAACTCAATGTCAAATCAGGTACAGAAAGAGAAATAGAGGGAAAAGAAGATTGGATTAAGAGAGAGAAAAAAGAGACAGAAAGGAAAAGTAAGAAAAACATTAAAACATTTAGGGGAAAAGTTCGGTTGCTTTGCGCCTCCCGTTAGTGCCCTAGGAGGGCGCTAACGGGTTACAAAGCAAATAGCGCTCGGGCACGGCACCGCCAACGCCTCCCGCGAAATTCAGCGGGAGTTTAGAGGCGGCGGCAACCGTTAGCGCCCCGCGGTGCTGTGCCACTGGCGATGACATCATCGCCGTGTGCAGCACCCAGCTTGCGCCCCGGCCACGATCTTCGGTATGTCCGACGCGGTCAAAGGGGCCTACCTGCGGCCGGGGTGGCGCTAATTAAAGGCAAGGTGCCGGGCGGCCACTTTTGTTGCTGGCCGCCTGCCAGCACCAGCCCCCGTTGCCGTCCCCGGCCTCCCCAGCAGCACCCCCGCGGAGTGCCGGCTGCACTCCGTGAGCCTGGCACTCCTCTTAAGTGCCGGGCTCTTTTGCCGGCACTCCTATCCCTGGTGGCCCAGCTGGACCCCGGGTCACACTGCGCAAGGCCCCTTCCCTTTAAGAAGGGGAGGAAGCCCTGGATTACCACGGCGTGACCCACGAAGCACTGCGATATTCCCTCGCAGCGCCCCAAGAGGGAGGCGGGACGCTTCCAGTAGTGCCCCGCTTCCCTCTTGGGGCGCTACCGATGAATTTCGGCCACGGGGGCGCTAACCTTTTCAGGGTGCTAAAAGTAGCACCCCGGTGATGTTAGCGCCCCAAATGGGGCCCAAATCAATTTTTCCCCCTTAAAGTTTGGCACTTTAAATTCTCCTTAAACAGTTCACAACCTGAAGCATTGGGACTCCACACTTATAATTGTTTACTTTCTGGGCAAGAGAAGTTGATTCGCAGATATTAACAATTATCATGTCGTTAAAAGTGTACTTACACTGATAATTTCTAGACTTAACTTTCTTCGCCGCGTTTACTGGGCAATTCATGTGCAAATTCAGACACTTCATGAAAATCACAGGGAGGTTAAGTGTAGATGCCGTTTTCACAAAGCAGCTTGTAATTCGCCGTTCACAGGTTGCTGGCCGATTTGCACATTAATAATGGCGTGCGTCATTCAGATGCCATTACTTTTTCAGCAAAATCTGGCCCAAAGTATCATTGTGTTCAGGAGAACATCGATATTTCGGTGCTTGAGGGATATGGTGAGAAGGCGAATAGGTAGAGTTTAAATTAAGTAAAAAGTGACAGGATTAGAGTACAGTATATATCCTTGGTTGTAAAATAAGAGCTACAAAAGTCTGAGTCGATTATTTTTATATGATTATGCTCCTGTGAGGCGCCTTGGGACGCTTTACTATGTTAAAGGTGCTATATAAATGCAAGTATTCATTCTTATTGCTTCTTGCTTCTGGCTTAAAGGGAAAAAAAATGGCAATACACACCAAATTGTATTTTGCATTAAATCCACCAGTTGTCAAGGCATATATTTCAGTGCTAATTATTCAACAGTTCACAGCTCAAAGTGATAGAGAGATAATGGGCAGACACTGGGTGTGGATAGAATCAGGCTCGCCCTTGAGGTGTCCAAGGTGGAATAACCTGTTGCCATTCACGCTCTGGAATCACACAGGAAGAACAGCCACTAGGTTCCAGGCACAGAGCCAGGAACGGAGGGAAGAAAAGTGAGGAAAAAGAGAACAAAAAAAAAAGAGGCAGAAAGACACTGCTGAGCTCGCAGTTTGGCCTGTGCTCCACTCTGGGTGCAAAGAAAGTTTCTCAGGTTAACCTTTTTTTTCAGAAAGTTAAAACCTAGAGAGTCAGCAGGATTAGATTTTTTTTAGGTTTTTTTTCCAACTGTTCTCACAGATCTCAGCACTGGGAGACTGTCAGCCTGTGAAATCCGTCCTTAATGTGGTGTAAGATTGGATTCCTACTGCCCCATCATGACACCAAATGTGCAATTTGCACAATATTCTGAAATATAAGTCTGAAATCTCTGAACTTGATATATTGCCTGTGCTTTCGCCAGCAAACCGTTTTGGTCCCCCCGTGTCTTTTGATTTCCATTGAAATACATTGAATATTTCAGACTCTTTTTTACCGATTATTTATGCATTTAAAAAAAAAACGAATCCCCATTTTGTCAGATCATGTGGGAAGTCCTTCATGCTAGAAAACCTCTGAGTCCTGTCATTTTAGAAATATTAGATTTTTGTTTTAGTGTAGTTTGGTGGATAAGTCTGTCTACCTCTTTACAGTGCAACATTTTCAAAAGAGCACACTTTTTTCAACTATGTTTTGTTTAGGGAGGGAGTGTTTATGTTGGTGCTGGATGTTTGTGTTGGGGAAATGAAATATTCCCAGCGCGCCTTGTCTACAACAAACACTCTCAGGTTACCAGCACCATTCAGTTTGATTGTAGTCACAGTATGTTATGAATCCTTGATTTCTCTGAGGCTTTTGACAAGGTTGGCCACACCGTCCTCCTTCACGATCCCTCCTTCATGGTCCACTGCCCTCTCACGGTTCCATTGCTGCCAGCATATCACAGAAATCACAGAAACCCCACAGTGCAGATAGAGGCCATTTCGGCCCATCGAGCCTGCACCGACACATATCCCACCCGATCCCCGTAACCCCTACACCAACACATGTCCCACCCTATCCCCACGTCTTTAATCCCCCTAACACTAAGGGTCAATTTATCATAGCCAATCAACCTAACCGCACATCTTTGGACTGTGGGAGGAAACCGGAGCACCCGGAGGAAACCCACGCAAACACGGAGAGAATGTGCAAACTCCACACAGACGGTCACCCGAGGCCGGATTCGAACCCGGGTCCCTGGCGCTGTGAGGCAACAGTGCTAACCACTATGCCACCTGGAATGGCTTCCCTTCCCATGTTCTATAATTAGCCCCCTCCTATTTCTCATCTATATTATGTCACTTGACAATATTAGTCATAAACATAGGGCCAGCTTTTGTACATACATTGTCGATACCCAACCTTACCCATCTACTACCATCCTTAATTCCATGAATATTATTATTTCACCTCTCCACCTCTCTCTCCTCCTTTAAGATGCTGCTTAAAACCTACCTCTTTGACCAAAAGTTTGGTCTCCTTCTTTGGCCCAGTGTCATTTTTTTTGTCTGATTACAGTCCTGTGAAGTGGCTTGGGACGTTTTACAATGTTAAAGGTGCTATATAATTGCATGGTGTTGTTGTTGCTTCCACCACACTGCCTAACTGGTATGAGGTCGTGAATAAACCAAAGCTTTCTAAAGCTCAACCTTGGCAAAATTAAACCTATTCTGATCGACCCATGCCAGAAACTCTGCATCTTCGTCTACCCATCTCCTCCCTGGAAAACTGGTCAAACTCAATGCAATTCTATACAAGTTCAGTGTCCTGAGCTGAGCTTCAAAACTGCCTACTTGTACTTTTAAATTATCACCTGTCTCAGTCTTTACCTTGCCTCCACTACTGCTGCAATCCGCACTCAGCCTATTGTTATTTTCAGACTCGACTTATCCTCACCAACCTCCTACGCTCCACGCAACAGAAAATACAACTCATCCAGATTCCATGATCCTTTCCTACTAAATTCTTTTCAACTATCGCCCACCTTGCTGACTTTCATAAGTTCCTGGTTCCTTACCACATCAAATTCAAAATACTTATGTTTGTTACAAATCATTCTACAGCCTCACTCCTCCCAACCTCCACAATCTCCATCTGCTTGCACCCCGACTCTTCCAACTTTGGTCTCTTCTGTCTCCCAACCCTACCTCCATGAACTCCGTCATTAGTGATAAAACCTTCAGCCCTCACACTCTGGGCATTTCTTCCCAAACACCTCTCTTACTACATCTCTCCTAGCATCTGCCAAATTTACCTCCTACTCGAGCTTGGGTTTGATCCCCAACTGTGAAGCATCTAGGGAGCTTTGCCACATTAAATAAAAATGTAAGTTATTTTACAGCACAGTTGGAGGCCGAGTGAAGCTCTTTCTACTCTGCCCCAACAACATACCTGAGCCCCAGAACATCCATCAACGTATCCCACATCAGCCATGGTATAGCCTCCCTCCATATTACAACAGTGACTACACTCCAAAAAGTACTTCATTGTCTGTAAAGCGCTTTGAGACATCCGGTGGTCGTGAAAGACGCTATAGAAATGCAAGTCTTTCTTTCTTCTTTCCATGAGATTGCCAATTTAGTGCTAAGATAGGATCTGCTTTGTGCTGTGGACCCATACCCACTCGGAACTGAATTGAAAATGTCCAAAAGGAAAATACTGCGGATGCTAGAAATCTGAAATAAAAACAGAAAATTCTGGAAATTTTCAGCAGGTCAGGCAGCATCTGCGAAGAGAGAAACAGAGTTAACGTTTCAGGTCGATGACCTTTCGTCAGAACTGTCAAATCTGAAACATTGGGCTGGATTTTCTCAATGGAGACGAGTTGGAAGCGGGACTGCTGCTCGTCATGTCAATGCCCCGCCCTCGTCTGACCAACCAGAGGGATTTTCCCCTGATTGACCTTGTTAAGCCCGCCCTGCGGGCTCAGCAGGCCGATTAGGGAGGAAATCACTGACAGAGCACGTCAACATCTGACATGTTATCTGTCAAGACTTCTTGAAAGAAGAAATGTCAGCGTTTGACAGCTCTGTGAAGCTGTCAAACACTGACATTCTCTGTAGTTTGATGAGTGCTTGTGTTCAGGACTCATCAAACCTTTCAATTTGTCGATTTCAGATGGCTGTTGATTCGGAGGATCCAATAACCAGTCTGTGAAATCGACAATGAGGATGTCGGGTCTCCCGATCCAGAGAGGATGAAGACTGTAGGAAGAAAACAAGGTAAGTGAACATTTTTTTACACTTATCACTCACCTTGCATACTTACCACTCCACACTTGCACTCACCACTCACCTCTACATCTTACTTCCAGGTACCTCCGAACACCGCAGACCTCCTTCACGTTTCCTCCAACCTGGCGGGATTCTCCGAGGTTCGGAAGCCTTCACATGTGAAGGTAAAATAGCACTAATCCTAAAAGTATTTAATGCCTTTCCCGTCTCCAGGAGACGGGACCTGAAAATCTTCCCGCCTCCTGGCAAAAGGGCATGGCGGCGGGATGGGGGCGGGTTTGCCATCTGCCCCCACTTTCTGCTACTTTACCGGCAGTCTCGCCTCCATGCCCGCCTCCTCGGGGCTTGGAAAATCTAGCCCATTAACTCTGTTTCTCTCTCCACAGATGCTGCCTGACCTGCTGAGTATTTCCAGTATTTTCTGCAAATGTCCAACCTTATTTCACATAGGACCCTTACAGTCAACAAACAGATTGGACTTCCAAACCATTAGTCTAGGCTAATTGGATTTGAAAGCGGGTTTCAGAGGTGGAAAGTCAACACCTAACATCATCCAGCCCCCACAAACAAATAAGAGGCTACAGGTACAACTATTGCAGTATTTAGATGTGAGTCTGGCTAACTCTGGCGTATCCAGCATGTCTTATAGATTTGCACACATAGAAATTAAAATTTGAGCTGTACATTTTTCATAGGTGCATTTTTTTGTACAGAAATATAAGAGTAAAATCTCTGAACTTGATATATTGCCTGGGCTTTTCCAGCAAACCTTTTTGCTCCACTCATTTCAGAAAGACCCAATTAATTTCATAGATGCCTCAAAACTTTAAGTAAGACATTTTTTATCTAATTCAGTGGGTCTGTCCATCTTTGTGGAACTTCTGGGACTACACACAGGGATAAAGGGAGCTATTACAGGATTTCTTTTCACACCAAGCATCATTAGAATATGCAATTCATCACCACAAGTGGCTCTGGAAGCCAAATCAACCATAGCACTTAAAAAAGGAAAATAATAAAGACTACAGGAAAAAAAGCAAAGAAATGGGATTAGAGTAGACAGGTGCAATGTGGAGCTAGAAAACAGAAGGTTGAGCTTGCTGATTTTGGATTCTAAAGGGACTAGATAATATAGACCATGACAAGCTGTTTCGCCTTGTCCTGGAGAGTAGAACCAGAGGACACGGCCTGCGCTTGAAGGGGGGTAAATTCAAAACTAATCCTCAGAAACAATGGCCCCAATATTTACGGGGATGCAGGGAGGGAGCAGGTGGGGAGCAGGCAGTTTTGCATTTGGGAAACCCGGAAAAAGGGCTGGAGGGAAGATTGGAAGGATCATGGGAGATATGAAGGGTCAGGGAGGAGATCAGAAGGGTCGGTGGGAGATCAGAAAGATCGTGGAAGATTGGAAGGGTTGGGTGGAGATCAGAAGGCTCGGAGGGGAGGTCGGAAGGGTCGGAGGGAAGATTGGAAGGGTCGGGTTGGAGATCAGAAGGGTCGGATGGGAGATCAGAAGGGTCAGAGGGGAGATCAGATGGGTTGAGCGGGAGATCAGAAGGGTCGGAGGGGAGATCGGAAGGGTCAGGCTGGAGATCAGAAGGGTCGGGCGGGAGATCAGAAGGGTTGGGTGGGAGATCAGAAGGGTGGGTGGGAGATCAGAAGGGTCGGTGGGGAGATCAGAAGGGTCGGAGGGGAGATCAGAAGGGTCGGGCGGGAGATCGGAAGGGTCGGAGGGGAGATCGGAAGGGTCGGAGGGGAGATCAGAAGGGTCGGAGGGGAGATCAGAAGGGTCGGAGGGGAGATCAGAAGGATCAGGCGGGAGATCAGAAGGATCAGGCGGGAGATCAGAAGGGTCAGGCGGGAGAGCAGAAGGCTCGGGTGGGAGATCGGAAAGGTCGGAGGGGAGATCAGAAGGGTCGGGCAGGAGATCAGAAGGGTCAGGCGGGAGATCAGAAGGGTCAGAGGGGAGATCAGACGGGTTGAGCGGGAGATCAGAAGGGTTGGAGGGGAGATCAGACGGGTCGGGCGGGGAGATCGGAAGAGTCGGAGGGGAGATCGGAAGGGTCGGAGGGGAGATCAGAAGGGTCGGGCAGGAGAACAGAAGGGTCGGGCAGGAGATCAGAAGGGTCGAGCGGGAGATCAGATGGGTCGGCAGCAGATCAGAAGGGTCGGAGGGGAGATCGGAAGGGTCGGAGGGGAGATCGGATGGGTCAGGCGGGAAATCAGAAGGGTCGTGCGGGAGATCAGAAGGGTCGGAGGGGAGATCGGAAGGGTCGGAGGGGAGATCGGAAGGGTCGGAGGGGAGATCAGAAGGATCGGAGGGGAGATCAGAAGGGTCGGGCGGGAGATCAGAAGGGTCGGAGGGGAGATCAGAAGGGTCAGGCGGGAGATCAGAAGGGTCGGGCGGGAGATCAGAAGGATCGGAGGGGAGATCAGAAGGGTCAGGCGGGAGATCAGAAGGGTCAGGCGGTGTGGTAAACCACTGTTAACCCTGTACAAGTCCAGGCATGTCTCAGCCCCTGGCTCCACCCCTAAGCCTGGGTATAAAGGTGACTCACCACCCTTCCCCCGGGAGCTCTTAGGATGGATTCACTAGCAGAGGCATGCTCTAGTTCTTAGTCAATAAAAGCCTACTTCATTTAAGTCCATCTCGTAGTCTTTGGTATTGTTGATAGCGCATCAATTTTATTGACTAATTTTCAACATGGAGCAAATCTTGAAGCCGGAACGTTTAGACCTGGATCCTCAAGCAGCAGATGCAGCCAATAACTTTGAACACTGGCTGAGCTGTTTCGAAGCCTTCCTGGAGGCCTCCAGCACTACTGTCACTACAGATGACGCGAAACGGCTTGTCTTGAACTCACGGGTGAGCCACCGAGTCTACTCAATCATCCGAGACGCCACTACTTACGCGGCCGCCATCGCGACGCTAAAGGAACAATACGTGAGGCCTGTTAATGAGGTCTACACCAGACACCTCCTGGCTACCCGAAAACAGCGCCCCGGGGAATCGGGCGCTGAATATTTACTGGCACTGAGAGTCCTCGGCCGGGACTGTAATTGCAAAGCGGTGACGGCCAAGGAATGCACGGAAGACCTGATCCGAGACGCCTACGTAGCCGGCATCAGGTCCAACTATACTCGGCAGAGGCTGCTGGAACAGAGGGGGCTCGACCTGCAGAAGACGGTGGCCCTCGCTAACTCGTTAGACGTGGCCCTCCAGAACATGGACGCCTACCCCCCTGACCGGATGGCCACGTGGATGCCACGGGAGCAGCCATCTTGGGACCTGGTAAGGCCACAAGCCGCCAGCAGCCCAACTACAGCTGCAATGACCAGAGGCCAGAAATGCTACTTCTGCGGCCAGGCCAAGCACCCGAGACAGCAATGCCCAGCAAAGGACGCGACCTGCTCCAAATGCGGCAAGAAAGGCCACTACGCGAGAGTGTGCAAGGCGAAATCGACCCCCAATTCCAGCAGCGCCGCGTGTGAACCGTACAGGCCGCCATTTTGGACCCCACCAACCACGTGTGAGCCGTGTGGGCCACCATTTTGGACACCATCAGCCGAGGGGGAGCCGCCATCTTGGACACCATCTCGGGACCAGGCCCTCGGTGCGGGCGAATACTACAGCGACCCATCGACCTCGACGATGGCCTCCATCACCCTGGACCAATCTAGGCCCCACCAACTAGCCAGATCCATGATGAACGTAAAGGTAAATGGCCATGCCACAAATTGCCTTTTCGACTGCGGAAGCACGGAGAGCTTCATCCACCCCGACACGGTGCGACGCTACTCCCTATCGGTTATGCGCACACGCCACCAGGTCTTTATGGCCTCAAAGTCCCATACGGCGGACGTCGGCGGCTACTGTGTAGCGACTCTGACAGTGAACGGCGTGGAGTACAGAGAGTTTAAATTCCTCGTCCTGCCACAGCTCTGCGCTCCCGTACTGCTAGGATTAGACTTCCAGTGCCATCTGGAGAGCGTCACGATGGCATATGGCGGGCCCCTGCCCCCACTTACAGTCTGCAGCCAGCAGAATTTAAACACGGCGCCGCGCAAAGTATGCAGCCTGTCCACCCTGAAGGTCAAACCCCCACCGTTGTTCGCTAACCTCGCCAAAGACTGTAAGCCAATTGCTACTAAAAGCAGGCGGTACAGTGCCGGGGATAGGAGCTTTATTAAATCAGAAGTACAAAGACTCCTGAGGGAAGGGATTATCGAGGGCAGCACCAGCCCATGGCGAGCCCAAGTGGTGGTAGTAAAGACCGGCGAAAAACAGCGCCTGGTTATTGATTACAGCCAGACGATCAATCGATACACGCAATTAGACGCATACCCACTTCCCCGCATATCTGACATGGTCAACCAGATAGCACAATACCGGGTATTCTCGACGATTGATCTGAAGTCGGCATACCACCAGCTCCCCATCAGGCCTGAGGACCGCCAGTACACGGCCTTCGAGGCTGACGGTCGCCTCTACCACTTCCTCCGAGTCCCCTTCGGCGTCACCAACGGGGTCTCGGTCTTCCAAAGGGAGATGGACCGGATGGTTGACCAGAACGCGCTGCAGGCCACCTTCCCCTATCTAGACAACGTCACCATCTGCGGCCACGACCGGCAGGACCATGACGCCAACCTAGAAAAATTCCTCCGTACGGCCCAACGGCTGAATCTGACATACAACAGAGAAAAATGTATGTTCCGCACCGCGCGCCTCGCTATTCTTGGCTGTGTGGTGGAAAACGGAGTCATCGGCCCCGACCCCGACCGAATGCGCCCCCTCCTGGAACTACCCCCCCCACTGCCTAAAAGCCCTGAAGAGATGCCTAGGGTTCTTCTCTTACTACGCCCAGTGGGTGCCCAACTATGCAGACAAAGCCCGGCCCCTCATCAAGTCAACCTCCTTCCCCCTGATGGCAGAGGCCCGTGCGGCCTTCACCCTCATAAAAGAGGACATTGCGAAGGCCACAATGCATGCAGTGGATGAGTCCATCCCTTTCCAAGTGGAGAGCGATGCATCCGACTTCGCCCTAGCCGCAACCCTTAACCAGGCGGGGAGACCCGTGGCCTTCTTTTCACGGACCCTCCAGGGCCCCGAAATTCGACACTCCTCAGTCGAGAAGGAGGCCCAGGCAATAGTGGAGGCTGTACGGCACTGGAGACATTACCTGGCCGGTAAACGTTTCACCCTGCTCACTGATCAACAGTCAGTAGCATTTATGTTTAACAACAGACAAAGGGGGAAAATCAAAAATGATAAGATATTGCGGTGGAGGATCAAGTTATCCACCTGCAACTACGATATCTTATACCGGCCCGGGAAACTTAATGAGCCCCCAGACGCCCTATCCCGTGGGACATGTGCCAACGCACAAGTCGATTGGCTACGGACCCTCCACAATGATCTCTGCCACCCGGGGGTCACCAGGTTCTTCCACTTTATTAAAGCTCGCAACCTGCCTTACTCCATCGAGGAGGTCAGGACCATGACCAGGAACTGCCAGGTCTGCGCCGAATGCAAACCGCTATTTTATAGGCCAGACAGGGCACACCTGATTAAAGCCACCCGCCCCTTCGAACGTCTCAGCGTCAATTTCAAGGGGCCCCTTCCCTCCTCTGACCGCAACACGTACTTCCTCAATATTATTGACGAGTACTCCCGTTTCCCCTTCGCCATCCCCTGCCCGGACATGACCAGCGCCACAATCATCAGGTGCCTCCACGACCTGTTCGCCATATTTGGCATCCCCAATTACATCCACAGCGACAGGGGCTCGTCGTTCATGAGCAACGAGCTGCGCCAGTACCTGCTCGAGAAGGGCATAGCCACGAGCAGGACTACCAGCTACAACCCCCGGGGTAACGGACAGGTAGAGAGGGAGAACGCAACGGTGTGGAAGACCGCCATGCTCGCCCTAAAATCCAAGGGCCTCCCAATCTCCCGCTGGCAAGATGTCCTCCCCGATGCGCTCCACTCCATACGCTCACTGCTCTGTACTGCCACAAATGCCACACCTCACGAGAAGATGTTCGTCTTCCCCAGGAAATCCACCTCGGGGACATCACTACCGCCATGGCTGACGTCTCCGGGACCCGTCCTGCTCAGGAAACACGTGAGGAGCCATAAGACGGACCCCCTGGTCGAAAAGGTTCACCTCCTCCACGCCAACCCACAGTACGCCTACGTGGCGTATCCTGACGGGCGGGAGGACACAGTCTCAATTCGAGACCTCGCACCCTCAGGTACCACCCGAAACACCATCGATCACCATCCACTACCTCCACCCACCACCACTACCCACGACGCACCACCGGGGTGTCTACCACGAACTGACGACATGCCGGTGCCATCCCTACCCCGAGAGGACGACACGCCAGTGCTCCGTCCCACGCGAGAAGCGGCCGCGGGCAAAGAACCGCCGCAACCGGCACCACGAAGATCATTACGGCAGACAAGACCCCCGGAGAGACTTTTGTATACGAACTTTTGAAACACTTCACCCCGCCGGACTCTTTTTTAAATGAGGGGTGAATGTGGTAAACCACTGTTAACCTGTACATGCCTGTGTGGTAAACCACTGTTAACCCTGTACAAGTCCAGGCATGTCTCAGCCCCTGGCTCCACCCCTAAGCCTGGGTATAAAGGTGACTCACCACCCTTCCCCCGGGAGCTCTTAGGATGGATTCACTAGCAGAGACATGCTCTAGTTCTTAGTCAATAAAAGCCTACTTCATTTAAGTCCATCTCGTAGTCTTTGGTATTGTTGATAGCGCATCAGGCTGGAGATCAGAAGGGTCGGAGGGGAGATCAGAAGGGTCGGAGGGGAGATCAGAAGGGTCGGAGGGGAGATCAGAAGGATCAGGCGGGAGATCAGAAGGGTCAGGCGGGAGAGCAGAAGGCTCGGGTGGGAGATCAGAAGGGTCGGGCGGGAGATCAGAAGGGTCGGGCGGGAGATCAGAAGGGTCAGGCGGGAGATCAGAAGGGTCGGGTGGGAGATCAGAAGGGTCAGAGGGGAGATCAGAAGGGTCGGGCGGGAGATCAGAAGGGTCGGGCGGGAGATCAGAAGGGTCGGGCGGGAGATCAGAAGGGTCAGAGGGGAGATCAGACGGGTTGAGCGGGAGATCAGAAGGGTCGGAGGGGAGATCGGAAGGGTCGGGCGGGAGATCAGAAGGGTTGGAGGGGAGATCAGAAGGGTCGGGCGGGGAGATCGGAAGGGTCGGAGGGGAGATCGGAAGGGTCGGAGGGGAGATCGGAAGGATCGGAGGGGAGATCGGAAGGGTCGGGCGGGAGATCAGAAGGGTTGGAGGGGAGATCAGAAGGGTCGGGCGGGGAGATCGGAAGGGTCGGAGGGGAGATCGGAAGGGTCGGAGGGGAGATCGGAAGGATCGGAGGGGAGATCGGAAGGGTCGGGCGGGAGATCAGAAGGGTCAGAGGGGAGATCGGAAGGGTCAGAGGGGAGATCGGAAGGGTCGGGCGAGAGATCAGAAGGGTTGGAGGGGAGATCAGAAGGGTCGGTGGGAAATCATAGGCTGCAGCCGGTGAGTGCTGAAGAGGGAGGGAGGGAGGGATCGGAAAGGTACGATCGGTGGGATCGTGGCTCAGAGGTTGATTGGATTGAACGATGGGGGGGGTGATCCGATTGTGGGAGGGGAGAATGGCCGATCGCGAGAGTGGGAAAAAATGTTCCCCCTAATTATTTTGGGTGCGCGATCCCTTTAACAGGCTGCACAGCCCATTCAAAATTTTGCGCATGCACGATTTCTCCCATTGAAAAGCCGGTGAGCAGCCTGCGCAGGACTTCCAGGTGACCGCGCAGCCATGCAGTCGGGAGCAGGTTAGCTAGGTGGGCCAGGGGAAAGTACTCCTGCTCCTCTTGGCTGACAAGCAGTGCTCCCATTAGCTGTCGGGTTTCCAAAGGTCCGGGAATCCCACCGGCCAGGGTTAAATTTAAAATGGAGCTAAAATCTAAGGCGCACCGCCTTCTGGGAGCGGGTTGCTCGCCCACCCCATCCCACCTCCGTTAAAACCAGAAGTGGGCTGGTTCGAGGTGGGTTGAGTTGAGATTTGACTGGGAATGGGAACTCAACATCCAGGGGTATTCGATATTCAGGAAAGATAGGCAAAAAGGAAAGGGAGGTGGGGTAGCATTACTGGTTAAAGAATGGATTAACACAATTGTAATGAAGGATATTAGCTCTGATGAGATGGAATCTGTTGAGTCTGTGACTTCAATTGCAGTTAAACTGAATAACAGGACACAGACTACAGAAGTAAGTAAACAGGTCTTTAGTGAGTGAGGGTCCTCTTTTTTGTTTGAACCCAAAAAACCCAATTAGACTAAAAATAAACAAAAGTTCAACTAAATCTTAACAAATCAAATTAAAATTTGGTTTTCCGAATTGATGATGCACTCCAGTCCCCGTGGCACCCACCGGTCGCGGAAACACTCAAGCGCACCGGCGGACACCGCGTGCTCCATATCCAGGGCCACCCGGGCGCGAACATGGCCGCGGAAGAGAGGCAGGCAATCCGGCTGGACGACCCCCTCGACCGCCCGCTGCCTGGACCAATTGATTGCTCTTTTAGCCAGGCCCAGGAGCAGGCCCACAAGGAGGTCCTCCAGCCTATCCGCTCCCCTCCGCACCGGGTGACCGTAGATCAAGAGCGTGGGACTGAAGTGCAACCAAAAATCGAGGAGCAGCCCCTTCAAGTAGTGAAAGAGGGGCTGCAACCTCTCACACTCCATATAAACGTGAAACACGGACTCCTCCAGGTCGCAAAAAATGCAGGCGGCCTGGGAGTCCGTGAACCTGCTTAAAACCTTATTGCACGGGACCGCTCCGTGCAACACCCTCCAGGCCAAGTCCCCGATGGAACAAGGGAGGACTCCCACGTAGAGAGCGCTCCATTGGGGACCTCCGCCACCACCAGTCGGCAAGACGCCACGCCAAGGCGTGTCCGGACGGCAGACGAAGATGGCAAAGTGGAGAGTGTGCAGGAGCAGCCCGTACAGGAAACCCCTCCGCGCAGAATGAAAAGGCACGGAGGGTATTTCCTTGAGACGGCTCAAGTTGTGAGGCGTCAGCTCCCGAGGGGAGTTTCGGGGCCGGGCGCCGATGAGGAATTCCGTCCGGACGGGGGTAAGCTCGGACGGGATCGCCCCACGTGCTTGAGCCGCCTCAATACACCTAGTGGAGTCGGGGCCCAGTGCCGCTTTCACCGATTCGATGGCTTCGGCCGCGAGCCGGACGTTGGCCCAGGACAGGCGCCACGCCAGCTCCTCCGGCGCCATCCAGCCCACTCCTCCGCCATCGAGCAGGTCCCCGACTCTGGTCACCCCGCCAGGCACAGCCCTGCCCTCCGCCAGCCGCCCGAACCCGCGTTCGCGGAGGTGCGGATTCCTGGGCAGCGGCTCACGAAGGAGAGCCGCCGCTCCTGACGGGGGAGAGCTCCGCCTGGAAGCGACGTAGTTCCAAACCCATAGTAGTTCCAAGTAGAAGACAGGCAGCTCCCGCAGGTCGGCACGCCTGCCGCCCACTTTCACAAACAGGAGCTGCGTGTCGTAATTGAGGCCGTGCAGCTGGCGGAAGAAAAACGTCGCCAGCACACACCATCTCGGAGGATTCTCGACGTACAGGTATCTCTGCAGCGTCTGAAGATGGAAAGTCGCAGCCTGGGTGCGAAGGCACACCAGCGCCTGACCGCCCTCCCTAAGCGGGAGACACAGAACCGCGGCAGAGACCCAGTGCTTCCTTTTGTCCCAGAAGAAGTCGATGAGCTTCTTCTGCATCTTGGCGACAAACGCAGGGGGAGGGATCAAAGTGACCAACCGGTACCACAACATGGCGGCCACCAGCTGGTTTATGACCAGCGCTCGACCCCTGTAGGACAACACGCGGAGCAGTCCTGTCCAGCGTCCTAGGCGAGCGGTGACTTTGGCCTCCAGCTCTTGCAAGTTTGCCGGCCAGGCGTCCTCGGCAGGGCTAAGGTAGACTCCCAAATAGAGGAGGTGCGTGGTGCTCCAGGCGAAAGGCCTGAACTCCTCCGGCAGGGAGTCCACCCGCCACTGACCTACCAGGAGTCCGGAACATTTCTCCCAGTTGATCTTGGCGGAGGATGCGTCCGAGTAAATCTGCTGGCATTCCCGCATCCTCTGCAAGTCAGCGGGGTCCGTGACCATGAGGAGCACGTCATCGGCGTAAGCCGAGAGAACCACCTCCACGCCCGGCCCTTGCAGAGCCAGTCCCGTCAACCTCTTCCGCAAGAGGCGCAGGAATAGCTCCACGCAAATGGCGTATAACTGACCGGACATGGGGCATCCCTGACGCACCCCCCTCCCGAAGCGAAGGGGCGCCGTCAAGGACCCGTTAACTTTAATCAGATACTCTGCGGCGGCATACAGAAGTCGGATCCGGGCGACGAAATGCGTCCCGAACCCGAATGCGCGCAGAGTCCCGAAGAGATACTCGTGATCCACCCTGTCGAACGCCTTCTCCTGATCCAGGGAGAGGAAGGCGACCAACAGACCAGCCCTCTGGGAGTGGTGGACCAGGTCCCGGACCAGATGGATGTTATCGCTGAAGGTCCAGCCCGGGACTGTGTAGGACTGGTCGGGGTGGATCATGTGGGCCAGCACGGTGCCAAGGCGAGCAGACATGGCCCTGGCAAAGATTTTATAGTCCGTGCTGAGGAGGGAGACCGGGCGCCAGTTCTTAAGGAGGCGTAGATCGCCCTTCTTAGGCAGCAGGACAATGACCGCCCTGCGCCAAGAGAGGGGCATCTCCCCGGTCGCCAAACATTCCCCTAGGACCTGCGCGTAGTCGCCCCCCAAGACGTCCCAGAACGTCCTGTGGAACTCCACGGTCAGCCCGTCCAGCCCCGGGGACTTTCCCATATCGAGCTGGCGGAGGGCACCGGTCAGCTCCGCCAGGCTTAGCGGAGCGTCCAATTTTTCGGCGCCCTCCGGACTGACCTTCGGCAGGTCCTCCCACAAAACTCTGCGTGCATCCCCGCTGGACGGATCCGGAGAGAACAGAGCCCCGTAGTAGGCGCGGGTCTCCACGCTGATTCCCTCCGGATCCGAGACCAGGGATCCGTCGTCGGCCAGCAGCCCCAAGAGCTGCTTACGGACCCCCCGTCTTTTTTCCAGCGAGTAGAAGAAGGGGGAGCCGCGGTCCAGGTCCCGCAGGAGCTGGATCCGCGACCTCACGTACGCGCCTCGGGACCCGACGAGCTGCAGGTCCTTCAGCGCGCCCTTCTTCTCTTCGTACACCTTCCGCATGGCCGGGTCCCCGACAACTTGACCGAGACGGGACTCCAGGTCGAGCAATTCCTTCTCCAACCGCCCGACCCGGGCCTCCTGCCTTTTGGTCGACCCCTTCGCGTACTCCTGACAGAAGAGACAGACATGAGCCTTGCCCACGTCCCACCACAGCCTCAAGGAGGGGAAACCCCCCTGCTTCCTTCTCCAGTCGGCCCAGAACCGACGAAACAAATCCCGGAACCGTGCGTCCTCCAGCAGCAGGTTGTTAAAGTGCCAGTACGCGGACCCACCCCTGCGCGCGCAGCGGAACGAGCTCCACCCACACCAGGTGGTGGTCCGTGCACGGCACCGGCCGCATGGAAGCCGCCGGAACGCAGGAGACATACGCCCGGGAAATGTAGAGGCGGTCGATTCTGGACCCTCCTCCTCCAGACCGCACGCTAGTGAAGGAGCTGGAGTCGGGATGAAGATTTCGCCAGACGTCCACCAAGTCAAAGGACCCGACCAGGTCCCTCAACTTCTCCATCGCAGCTGGGCATCGCGGGGGACCCGGATGGTCCCTTGCCTCGAGGGTGCAGTTAAAATTCCCCCGAGGATGACGCACTTGCCCACGTCGATGGAGCCCAGAAGAGCGGACACTTCTTGAAAGAAGCGCACTTGCTGCGCATCGGCCTGAGGGGCGTACACGTTCACTAGATGGAGCAGCACGCCCCCCAGGCAAACAGTGACCTGGAGCAAGCGGCCCGGCACGTGCTCCTTGACCCTCAAGATCTCCGGCTAAAAATGCGGGGCCAGCAAGATAGCCACCCCGCTGGAATTGTTGGAGAGGTGACTCATGCTGACCCCTCCTTGCCACTCCAGGAGCCACATGGCTTCGTCTCCCGGAATGGTGTAGGTTTCTTGCAGGAAGCACACCGCATACTTCCCGTCCCGAAGGACCGAGAAGTTATTGAATCTGCGGCACGCCTCCCTGCTGCCGTTGATGTTGAGGCTGGCTATGGTTATCTTCATGTCAGAAGCATAGTGCAACCTCTACCTACACCTAACAGGGGGAGGAAGTGCAGCCGCTGGTCAGCCGCCACTTCCTCAGCAGCCCAGTGAGAAACGTTCTGAGCCGACGCAGCTCAAGCGGGTTCACACCCTCGTCCGCGCCCATGATCTTAACGGCGGCGCGGACGGATACGATGAGCAGCGCCAGCTCCGACCACCTGTCGAGGGCCAGCCAGACCTTATTGCGCTGACCCAGGCACGTGGCCATAAAATCCCAGAGTTCCCTTACGGGAATGAGGGGAGACTCGGCAAGGGGCATGAGGTCGTCCATCGCCTCGTCAGCGCTGGAGTCCGAATCGTCCTCCGTGCCCATCACTGAGTCCCCGTCCTCCTCCAGGGGGTCGTCACCAGCGGCCGGCCCGTCCATCGCGCAGTGCACAGCGAACGGCTCGGCCGCACCAGCCAGCCCCGCCTCCGCCCGGATCCCACCCCCAGGATCAGCGGCAGAGGATTCCTCCCTGGGCTCCTCTAGGGGTGCTGGGCCAGAAGACGGCGGCGGTTCAGAGCTCCCCTCCGCCCCAGATGCCGGAACGACCGGAGAAACCGGGGAGAGAATAATTCCCAGCTCCTCCAGTACGTCCGGCACCAGAGACGCAGCCAGGGGGCCATCCTCCTCCCCGCCACCAACCTCCGACCCAGCAGATGGGGTGTTCTGAATTAAAGCCTCTACCAGGTCGAGCAGCCCCTGGGAGATGTCCGGGTCTCATTGGGCGAGCTCATTATCCTCGAGCTCGCCCGACCCAGACCCCAGGCCGCCCGACCCGGCGAGGGGTAACGGCACCGATAGAACGTCAATTTCAGTTTCCGCCGCGGGTTGTTCCGTGACCCCCCCCCCATGGGCAGGGTCTCGTCCCCACCCCCGGGAGGCACGTGCCGGACAGACACATCTGCCTCAGCCTCCCGAGGGACAGGCGACCCCTGCCGATCGCTGGTGATGACGACAGCGGGGGGGGGGCGCTGTACCCGCGGCGGTCGATGACTCCCCCTGCTCGGAGGGACCTTCCTCCTCCCGGTCCTCCTCCTCTTCCAGGGGGTCACGCCTTCTTTTTAGCATGGAGGGAGCGAGGGAGACCTCCGTGTCTGCAAAGGCCTCCTCCTCAGCTCCCTCCGGCGGAGCAGGTTTGTCGGGTTCCTCGGGCCCGAGCCCATCTGCAGGTATCGGCGTTACCGCTGCGGCGGTTGCGGCCACAGTCTCGGGCACGAGGCGCCTCCCGCTCACGTCTGCCCCGATCAACTCCACGAGGAGCGCGGGTGTAAGGGGCTCAAGGGGCAAGGGCTGGCCATCCACGGGGGGACCCGCCCTAAGGTGTTTATTTTTTCCCTGCGCCTTCCTTCCGGCCGGACACGCTCCCTCCCCCCCCGCCGGAGGCCTTGGTGGCATCGGCCCCCGACGTCAACCGCGCATCAGGCATTCTTGACGCGCGGGCAGATCCGGGGGGAGGAGAAGCGGCGGCGCCAGCCTCGGCCGCACGAGATGATCCGGCGGCCTTGGAGGCGGGGCAGTTTTTCCTGATGTGCTCCACCTCCTTGCAGGCGTGGCACCGCACACCGTCCGACGTCCAAAAGACGCGATAGGCGGTCCCCTCGTGGAGGACGACGAACGCCCCGTGGGTGTCCTCCTCCCGCGCCAGCTGGATAAACAGCTGGCGCTGGAAGGAGAAGATGTGGCGAAGGCTGGCCTCCCGGAAGCCGAGCGGGATGGGCATGATCCCCGACCTCACCTCCCTAAGTAGACGCAAATGGGGAAGGAGGAGCTCACCAGGAACATAGGGCGGGACGTTGGAAACGACGATCCTCTGCGCGCTGGCCTCGAGAGGATCCACCGGCAGGAAGGTCCCGCCCACGGTGAGCCCCTTGGTGACGGCCAGGGACACCGCCCGCTCCGACCGCAGGAAGAACACAGCCTTCCCATACATTTTTGAGGCCGCGACGATGGCTGAGGGGCCGACAACCCCAGCCATGGCTTTAACGCAGGCCTCAATGGTCATAGTGGGGTGAGTGTAGCTCTTCACCCCAAGCTTTCTTGTTATTAATCTGAATGGTGACGGGGCAGCAGAAGCAGCGGGAGTAGCTGTGGCTGTGGCTGCCACTCCCGCATAAGTCCTGACTTGCCCCGCCACCGGCGAAGATGCAGTCGCCATTCTGGGGTGCTTTTATAAGGGCTACACTCACCCCAAGTCACAGGCCTGAAGGTTTTAATGGCCTCGGGTAATTTTTTTGTCCTCTATTGAGCAGAGCTGATTAAAATGAAGACACACCTCTCCACTTATTGATTTAAATTGGGAGAGGGGCCTTCTCCCCTCTGCTCAATAGGCAATTAATAAAAAAGAGATGAAACTGAGGTGCCTTAGAGAAACAGGCAGAGAGAGACAAAGAGAGAGAGAGAGGGGGGTGGGAAAGAGGGAGGCCGCAAGGGCAGTGTTGCCACTCAGGATGGAGGGTGGGTGTTGGCAGGGGTGCACTCTCCGATGGGATTTAGAAGTCTTTGGTGGTGGTGGTCTTCTGGCAGGGGGAGAAGATGTCTTCACTTGGGAAAGCTGGAGATGCCCAGGCTCAGTCCTGCAGCAGGTCTTAACGATGCAATTAATAGGATTAAATTAAAGACTTCACCTAGGCAGCTCCAGCTCTCCCAGGCTGGGCAATAGAAAGGGGTGCTAATTAGTGGTGTGCGTGGCCTAGCTTTTAACAAGAGCCACACACACACACACTACACCCCTTGATGATCTGGCCTTGTTTCTTCTTTTCTCCCCCCACCTAAAATACAAAGTCTTTGGGAGAGTGCCTCAAATAACACCCACCTGTAGATGTTCAGAAAGATGTTTCTTCCCTCCTTCCAAACAGTTGGTTGTCTTCTGCTGATGTTGGTTTCTCTCCCCTCTCTCCCTCTCCTGAAGTGGAGGCCAATTTGGGGAGCCAGTGATAGAAAAGGCCTCTCCCCTAGTTGGTGTTGATGCTGGCCTCCTTTCTCCTTCTCCTCCTCTGTCCTATCTCTCCAGGCACCTCAGTTGCTGTGATGATGGTGGAGGAGGTGGACGTGGTGGTCTATCGTTCTCCTCCACTTCCTGGTCAGGAGACCACAACTTTCCACTCTCCACTCTCTTGGTTTGGCTGCTCCTTCTCCTCCTGCTGATTGAGGCAGCTGCACAGCCAGAAATACACTGAGGTCTTCAGTGATTGAGGCTCCCTCTTTTTATTTGAACCCAAAAAAAACCCCAATTAGACTGTAAATAAACAAAAGTTCAACTAAATCTTAACAAATCAAATTAAAATTTGGTTTTCCGAATTGATGATGCACTCCAGTCCCCGCGGCGCCCACCGGTCGCGGAAATACTCAAGCGTACCGGTGGACACCGCGTGCTCCATCTCCAGGGCCACCCGGGCGCGAACATGGCCGCGGAAGAGTGGCAGGCAATCCGGCTGGACGTCCCCCTCGACCGCCCGCTGCCTGGACCAATTGATTGCTCTTTTAGCCAGGCCCAGGAGCAGGCCCACAAGGAGGTCCTCCAGCCTGTCCGCTCCCCTCCGCACCGGGTGACCGTAGATCAAGAGCGTGGGACTGAAGTGCAACCAAAAATCAAGGAGCAGCCCCTTCAAGTAGTGAAAGAGGGGCTGCAACCTCTCACACTCCATATAAACGTGAAACACGGACTCCTCCAGGCTGCAAAAAATGCAGGCAGCCTGGGAGTCCGTGAATCTACTTAAAAACTTATTACACGAGACCGCTCCGTGCAACACCCTCCAGGCCAAGTCCCCGATGGAACAAGGGAGGACTCCCGCGTAGGGAGCCCTCCATTGGGGACCTCCGCCACCACCAGTCGGCAAGACGCCACGCCAAGGCGTGTCCGGACGGCAGACGAAGATGGCAAAGTGGAGAGTGTGCAGGAGCAGCCCGTACAGGAAACCCCTCCGCGCGGAATGAAAAGGCACGGAGGGTATTTCCTTGAGATGGCTCAAGTTGTGAGGCGCCAGCTCCCGAGGGGAGTTTCGAGGCCGGGCGCCGATGAGGAATTCCGTCCGGACGGGGGTAAGCTCGGACGGGATCGCCCCACGTGCTTGAGCCGCCTCGATACACCTAGTGGAGTCGGGGCCCAGTGCCGCTTTCACCGATTCGATGGCTTCGGCCGCGAGCCGGACGTTGGCCCAGGACAGGCGCCACGCCAGCTCCTCCGGCGCCATCCAGCCCGCTCCTCCGCCGTCAAGCAGGTCCCCGACTCTAGTCACCCCGCCAGGCACAGCCCTGCCCTCCGCCAGCCGCCCGAACCCGCGTTCGCGGAGGTGCGGATTCCTGAGCAGCGGCTCACGAAGGAGAACCGCCGCTCCTGACAGGGGAGAGCTCAGCCTGGAAGCGACGTAGTTTCAAACCCATAGTAGTTCCTGGTAGAAGACAGGCAGCTCCCGCAGGTCGGCACGCCTGCCGCCCACTTTCACAAACAGGAGCTGCGTGTCGTAATTGAGGCCGTGCAGCTGGCGGAAGAAAAACGTCGCCAGCGCACACCATCTCGGAGGATTCTCGACGTACAGGTATCTCTGCAGCGTCTGAAGACGGAAAGTCGCAGCCTGGGTGCGAAGGCACACCAGCGCCTGACCGCCCTCCCTAAGCGGGAGACACAGAACCGCGGCAGAGACCCAGTGCTTCCTTTTGTCCCAGAAGAAGTCGATGAGCTTCTTCTGCATCTTGGCGACAAACGCAGGGGGAGGGATCAAAGTGACCAACCGGTACCACAACATGGCGGCCACCAGCTGGTTTATGACCAGCGCTCGACCCCTGTAGGACAACACTCGGAGCAGTCCTGTCCAGCGTCCTAGGCGAGCGGTGACTTTGGCCTCCAGCTCTTGCCAGTTTGCCGGCCAGGCGTCCTCGGCAGGGCTAAGGTAGACTCCCAAATAGAGGAGGTGTGTGGTGCTCCAGGCGAAAGGCCTGAACTCCTCCGGCAGGGAGTCCACCCGCCACTGACCCACCAGGAGTCCGGAACATTTCTCCCAGTTGATCTTGGCGGAGGATGCGTCCGAGTAAATCTGCTGGCATTCCCGCATCCTCCGCAAGTCAGCGGGATCCGTGACCGTGAGGAGCACGTCATCGGCGTAAGCCGAGAGAACCACCTCCACGCCCGGCCCTTGCAGAGCCAGTCCCGTCAACCTCTTCCGCAAGAGGCGCAGGAATGGCTCCACGCAAATGGCGTATAACTGACCGGACATGGGGCATCCCTGATGCACCCCCCTCCCGAAGCGAAGGGGCGCCGTCAAGGACCCATTAACTTTAATCATACACTCTGCGGCGGCGTACAGAAGTCGGATCCGGGCGACGAAATGCGTCCCGAACCCGAATGCGCGCAGAGTCCCAAAGAGATACTTGTGATCCACCCTGTCGAAGGCCTTCTCCTGATCCAGGGAGAGGAAGGCAACTGACAGACCAGCCCTCTGGGAGTGGTGGACCAGGTCCCGGACCAGATGGATGTTATCGTTGATGGTCCGGCCCGGGACCGCGTAGGACTGGTCGGGGTGGATCATGTGGGCCAGCACGGTGCCAAGGCGAGCAGACATGGCCCTGGCAAAGATTTTATAGTCCGTGCTGAGGAGGGAGACCGGGCGCCAGTTCTTAAGGAGGCGTAGGTCGCCCTTCTTAGGCAGCAGTACAATGACAGCCCTGCGCCAAGAGAGGGGCTTGTCCCCGGTCGCCAAACATTACCCCAGGACCCGCACGTAGTCGCCCCCCCAAGACATCCCAGAACGTCCTGTGGAACTCCACGGTCAGCCCGTCCAGCCCCGGGGACTTTCCCCTAGAGAGCTGGCGGAGAGCGCCGGTCAGCTCCGCCAGGCTTAGCGGAGCGTCCAATTTTTCGGCGCCCTCCAGACTGACCTTCGGCAGGTCCTCCCACAAAACTCTGCGCGCATCCCAGCTGGACGTATCCGGAGAGAAGAGAGCCCCGTAGTAGGCATGGGTCTCCACGCTGATTCCCTCCGGATCCGAGACCAGAGATCCGTCGTCGGCCAGCAGCCCCAAGAGCTGCTTACGGACCCCCCGTCTTTTTTCCAGCGAGTAGAAGAAGGGGGAGCCGCGGTCCAGGACCCGCAGGAGCTGGATCCGCGACCTCACGTACGCACCTCGGGACCCGACGAGCTGCAGGTCCTTCAGCGCGCCCTTCTTCTCTTCGTACACCTTCCACAGTGCCGGGTCCCCGATGACTTGACCGAGACAGGACTCCAGGTCGAGCACCTCCTTCTCCAACCGCCCGACCCGGGCCTCCTACCTCTTGGTCGACCCCTTCGCGTACTCCTGACAGAAGAGACGGACGTGAGCCTTGCCAACGTCCCACCACAGCCTCAAGGAGGGGAAGCCCCCCTGCTTCCTTCTCCAGTCGGCCCAGTTCCGACGAAACGAATCCCGGAACCGTGCGTCCTCCAGCAGCAGGTTGTTAAAGTGCCAGTACGCGGACCCCCCCCCGCGCGCACAGCGGAACGAGCTCCGCCCACACCAGGTGGTGGTCCGTGCATGGCACCGGCCGCATGGAAGCCGCCGGAATGCAGGAGACGTACGCCCGGGAAATGTAGAGGCGGTCGATTCTGGACCCTCCTCCTCCAGACCTCACGCTAGTGAAGGCGCTGGAGTCAGGATGAAGATTTCACCAGACGTCCACCAAGTCGAAGGACCCGACCAGGTCCCTCAACTTCTCCATCGCCGGCGGGCATCGCGGGGGACCCGGATGGTCCCTCGCCTCGAGGGTGCAGTTAAAATCCCCCCCGAGGATGACGCACTCGCCCACGTCGATGGAGCCCAGAAGAGCGGACACTTCTTGAAAGAAGCGCACTTGCTGCGCACCGGCCTGAGGGGTGTACACGTTCACTAGATGGAGCGGCATCCCCCCAGCCGAACAGTGACCTGGAGCAAGCGGCCCGGCACGTGCTCCTTGACCCCCAAGATCTCCGGCTGAAAATGCGGGGCCAGCAAGATAGCCACCCCGCTGGAATTGTTGGAGAGGTGACTCATGCTGACCCCTCCTTGCCACTCCAGGAGCCACGTGGCTTCGTCTCCCGGAACAGTGTGGGTTTCTTGCAGGAAGCACACCGCATACTTCCCGTCCCGAAGGACCGAGAAGTTATTGAATCTGCGGCGCGCCTCCCTGCTTCCGTTGATGTTGAGGCTGGCTATGGTTATCTTCATGTCAGAAGCATAGTGCAACCTCTACCTACACCTAACAGGGGGAGGAAGCGCAGCCGCTGGTCAGCTGCCACTTCCTCAGCAGCCCAGTGAGAAACGTTCTAAGCCGACGCAGCTCAAGCGGGTTCACACCCTCGTCCGCGCCCATGATCTTAATGGCGGCGCGGACGGATACGATGAGCAGCGCCAGCTCCGACCACCTGTCGAGGGCCAGCCGGACCTTATTGCGCCGACCCAGGCACGTGGCCATAAAATCCCGGAGTTCCCTTACGGGAATGAGGGGAGACTCGGCAAGGGGCACGAGATGGTCCATCGCCTCGTCGGCGCTGGAGTCCGAATCATCCTCCGTGCCCATCACCGAGCCCCTATCCTCCTCCAGGGGGTCGTCACTAGTGGCCAACCCGTCCACCGCGCAGTGCGCGGCGAACGGCTCGGCCGCACCAGCCAGCCCCGCCTCCGCCCGGATCCCACCCCCAGGATCGGCGGCAGAGGATTCCTCCCTGGGCTCCTCTAGGGGTGCTGGGCCAGAAGACGGCGGCGGTTCAGAGCTCCCCTCCGCCCCAGACGCCGGAATGACCGGAGAAACCGGGGAGAGAACAATTCCCAGCTCCTCCAGTACGTCCGGCACCAGAGACGCAGCCAGGGGGCCATCCTCCTCCCCGCCACCATCCTCCGACCCAGCGGATGGGGTGTTCTGAATTAAACCCTCTACCAGGTCGAGCAGCCCCTGGGAGATGTCCGGGTCGCATTGGGTGAGCTCATTATCCTCGAGCTCGCCCGACCCAGACCCCAGGCCGCCCGACCCGGCGAGGGGTAACGGCACCGATAGAACGTCAATTTCAGTTTCCGCCGCGGGTTGTTCCGCGAACCCCCCCACAGGCAGGCTCTCGTCCCCACCCCCAGGAGGCGCACGCCGGGCAGACACATCTGCCTCAGCCTCCCGAGGGACAGGCGACCCCTGCCGATCGCTGGTGATGACGACAGCGGGGGGGGGCGGGCGCAGTACCCGCGGCGGGCGACGACTCCCCCTGCTCGGAGGGACCTTCCTCCTCCCGGTCCTCCTCCTCTTCCAGGGGGTCGCGCCTTCTCTTTAGCACGGAGGGAGCGAGGGAGACCTCCATGTCTGCAAAGGCCTCCTCCTCAGCTCCCTCTGGCCGAACAGGTTTGTCGGGTTCCTCGGGCCCGAGCCCGGCCGCAGGTATCGGCGTTACCGCTGCGGCGGTTGCGGCCACAGGCTCGGGCATGAGGCCCCTCCGGCTCGCGTCTGCCCCGATCAACTCCGCGAGGAGCGCGGGTGTAAGGGGCTCAAGGGGCAAGGGCTGGCCATCCACGGGGGGACCTGCCCTAAGGTGTTTATTTTTTCCCCGCGCCTTTACTTCCGGCCGGACACGCTCCCTCCCTCCCGCTGGAGGCCTTGGTGGCATCGGCCCCCGATGTCAACCGCGCATCAGACGTTCTCGACGCGCGGGCAGATCCGGGGGGAGGAGCGGCGGCGGCGCCAGCCTCGGCCGCACGAGATGATCCGGCGGCCTTGGAGGCGGGGCAGTTTTTCCTGATGTGCCCCATCTCCTTGCAGGCGTGGCACCGCACACCGTCCGACATCCAAAAGACGCGATAGGCGGTCCCCTCGTGGAGGACGACGAACGCCCCGTCGGTGTCCTCCTCCCGCGCCAGCTTGATAAACAGCTGGCGCCGGAAGGAGAAGACTTGGCGAAGGCTGGCCTCCCGGAAGCCGAGCGGGATGGGTTTGATCCCCGACCTCACCTCCCCAAGTTGACACACATGGGGAAGGAGGAGCTCACCAGGAACATAGGGCGGGACGTTGGACACGACGATCCTCTGCGCGGTGGCCTCGAGAGGATCCACCGGCAGGAAGGTCCCGCCCACGGTGAGCCCCTTGGTGACGGCCAGGGACACCGCCCGCTCCGACCCCAGGAAGAATATAGCCTTCCCATACATTTTTGAGGCCGCGACGATGGCTGAGGGGCCGACAACCCCAGCCATGGCTTTGACGCAGGCCTCAATGGTCATAGTGGGGCGAGTGTAGCTCTTCACCCCAAGCTTTTTTGTTATTAATCTAAATGGTGACGGGGCAGCAGAAGCAGCGGGAGCAGCTGTGGCTGTGGCTGCCACTCCCGCATAAGTCCTGACTTGCCCCGCCACCGGCGAAGATGCAGTCGCCATTCTGGGGTGCTTTTATAAGGGCTACACTCACCCCAAGTCACAGGCCTGAAGGTTTTAATGGCCTCGGGTAATTTCTTTGTCCTCTATTGAGCAGAGGGAGCTGATTAAAATGAAGACACACCTCTCCCCTTACTGATTGAAATTGGGTGAGGGGCCTTCTCCCCTCTGCTCAATAGGCAATTAATAAAAAAGAGATGAAACTGAGGTGCCTTAGAGAAACAGGCAGAGAGAGACAAAGAGAGAGAGAGAGGGGGGTGGGAAGGAGGGAGGCCGCAAGGGCAGTGTTGCCACTCAGGATCGTGGGTGGGTGTTGGCAGGGGTGCACTCTCCGATGGAGTTTAAAAGTCTTTGATGGTGGTGGTCTTCTGGCAGGGGGAGAAGATGTCTTCACCTGGGAAAGCTGGAAATGACCAGACTCAGTCCTGCAGCAGGTCTTAACGATGTAATTAATGAAATTAAAGACTTCACCTGGGCAGCTCCAGCTCTCCCAGGCCAGGCAATAGAAAGGGATGCTAATTGGTGGTGTGCGTGGCCTAGCTTTTAACAAGAGCCACACACACACACACTACACCCCTTGATGATCCGGCCTTGCTTCTTCTTTTCTCCCCCCACCAAAAATACAAAGTCTTTGGGAGAGTGCCCCAAACAACACCCACCTGTAGATGTTCAGAAAGATGTTTCTTCCCTCCTTCCAAACAGTTGGTTGTTTTCTGCTGATGTTGGTTTCTCTCCCCTCTCTCCCTCTCCTGAAGTGGAGGCCAATTTGGGGAGGCAGTGATAGAAAAGGCCTCTCCCCTGGTTGGTGTTGATGCTGGCCTCCTTTCTCCTTCTCCTCCTCTGTCCTACCTCTCCAGGCACCCCAGTTGCTGTGATGATGTTGGAGGAGGTGGAGGTGGTGGTCTATCGTTCTCCTCCACTTCCTGGTCAGGAGACCACCACTTTCCACTCTCCACTCTCTTGGTTTAGCTGCTCCTTCTCCTCCTGCTGATTGAGGCAGCTGCACAGCCAGAAATGCACTGAGGTCTTTAGTGATTGAGGCTCAGGGCTGAACTGGGATACACTTTACTCTGCAGGGTTTATATACCGGCGTGGTCACCACCGGTACTACAATGTACAGGAGCCATCAAAAAGTAGTCCATCACCTTAAGGTATCCTCTTAAGGTGGTACAGGTTACATACACTACAATTCCTCCCCTTTTAGCTTAACAGTGTACACCCCAAATTAAACATTACATGGATAACATATATACAATTTACACACAACTGTTCAAAGATTCAGTCTCTGAGGAGGCCTCCTGATCCGGCCCGGATAACGCCTTTCAGGGGTCTCTGGTTCTCATTGCTGGGGTGACTCATCCACTTGATCTCCTATGGATTGAACATCATCAGGTACGTTCGAGTCTGAGGTAGATGCTACAGGCTCAATAAGTTCTTCAACTGGTGTCTCTGCCGTAGACATGGGGTCGACCCTTGTTCTCGATTCCACAAGTTGGTCAGCATGATGTCGTATTACGTTCTCTCCCACGTCTACCGTGTACATCAAGGGTCCTTGTCGTGCACGAATTGTTCCAGGTTGCCATTTATCATCCCTATCGTCCCTGGCCAACACTGGTTGTCCTATTTCGAAACTACAAGTGGCCTTGTTATTTACATGCTGGAATTGCTTGTTTTCGACTTCCCTTCGCACATTGGGTTTTAACAAATCCAACCGGGACCGCAACCTTCTGTTATAGAACATTATGGCAGGGCTTTGATTTGTCACTGAATGCGTGGCGTTTCGATACGCCATCAGGAAATTGTCCACCTTGTGTTGTCGTGGAATATGGTCTTCACTCATGGCCTTTATCGCCTTTTTGAACATTTGAACAAATCTCTCGGCCAACCCATTTGTAGCTGGATGATATGGGGCAGATGTATAGTGTTTCACCCCATTCTTTTTCATGAATTTCTGGAATTCTTCTGACATGAACTGTGGTCCGTTGTCTGAGCATATTTGCTCCGGCAACCCATTCCTTGCAAATATGGTTCTTAGAACTGCGATCGTCTTCTCAGAGGTAGTGGTCAACATCTTAATCACTTCTGGCCATTTAGAATGTGCGTCTACTGCTATCAAAAACATGGAATCCATGAATGGACCTGCAAAGTCGATATGCACACATTGCCATGGGGCTGAAGGCCATTCCCACGGATGCAGCGGTGAAATTGGAGGTGCATTTTGAACTTTTTGGCACCCTGAGCAGCTTTTAGTCAGATCCTCTATTTGTTTGTCGATACCTGGCCACCACACATAAGCCCTAGCAAGGCTTTTCATCTTGACTCCCCCCAGATGACCTTCGTGCAATTCATTCAGAACTCTCTCTCTTAATTTTGGAGGAATAATCACCCTTGTTCCATACATCAATGTTCCTTGACATACGGACAGCTGTTCTCGTCTGGCTGAGAATGCTGGTAACAGTGGTTCGCCATGTGCTGGCCATCTCTTCACTGTCAAGTCGTAGACCCGAGACAGTGTCGAGTCATTTCGGGTCTCTCTCTCAATACCCGCATTGGTGACTGGTAAGCATTCGATGATGGTCGAGTGAAATATCTCTACAGGGTCAACTGCCGGTGCCTCTTCCACTGTAGGTAGTGGCAGGCGCGACAGCCCATCAGCATTACCATGTGGTTTTGTACCTTTGAATTCAATATCATATTGATGTGCCCCTAGGAAAAGGGACCATCTCTGAAGCCTCTGCGCCGTCATTACCAGAACACCCTTCTTAGGGTTGAAAATGGAAACTAACAGCTGGTGATCTGTCAGCAGCGTAAACTTTTGGCCTTGCAGGTAATGGTTAAATTTCTTAACTCCCCACACGAGGCTGAGAGCCTCCCTATCTATCTGAGCATAGTTGCGCTCAGCGGAGGTAAATGATCTGGATGTGAAAGCGACTGGCCTTTCCAAGCCATTTGGCAACTTATGTGAGAGCACTGCCCCGATACCATATGGAGAAGCATCACAAGCTAAGCGAATAGGCAGCGTTGGGTTAAAGTGAGCCAACACTTCCTTAGAGGTGATCAGTGCTTTGCTCTTTTGAAAAGCCCGCTTACAATCATCGCTCCACTTCCATGGTATTCCCATTTGCAAAAGAGTGTTTAGCGGGTGTAACACCGTGGATAAATTTGGAAGAAACTTATGGTAATAGTTAACCAACCCGAGGAACGACATCAACTGGGATACATTCTCCGGTGCAAGAGCTTTTACAACAGCTTCGATCTTGTCAGGTGACTTATGGAGCCCCTCCCGGTCAATGACGTGGCTGCAGTACGAGATTGGTTTTGAAAGAACTCGCATTTCTGGCGATTAACTCTGAGCCCATATTCTTTCAATCTGATGAGCACCTGCTCCAAATTCGCGAGGTGATCGTTATCGTTATCTCCTGTAATCAGGATGTCATCCAGGTAGCATTATGTGCCTGGAATTCCCTGCAATACCTGCTCCATGGCCCTTTGCCAAATCGCTGGAGCTGATGCCACTCCAAAAACCAGTCTATTATACCGATATAAGCCCTTATGCGTGTTGATCGTGAGATACTGACGTGACGCTTCATCAACTTCCATCTGTAGGTACACCTGCGCCAGGTCTATCTTAGTGAAGTGTTTCCCGCCAGACAGCAAAGCGAAGATATCTTCAATCCGCGGAAGCGGATATTGCACCGTGTGAAGAACCGGATTAACAGTGATCTTGAAATCGCCACAGATGCGAACCTTCCCAGGTTCCCCCGGCTTGTTGCTCAACGAACGCTTCATGACAGGAACAATGGGTGTAGCCCATTCGCTCCAGTCCACCTTGGACAGTACCCCTGAACATTCTAGCCCTTCCAGCTCTGCTTCCACAGCAGGTCGTATCGCATAAGGCACCAGTATGGCTTTGAAAAATTTTGGGTTTGCATGTTCTTCAACCTTGATGGTTGCCGTAATTCCTTTCAGTGTTCCAAGTCCCTGTTGGAACACCTCCTTAGCATCGTCTAAGATTTTGGACAGTCATTTAGGTTTGACGTCGTCCTCCTTACAGGCATCTACAGTCAGTGCTTGTATGGAATGCCAGTCCACATTTATTCTCCGGATCCATTCCCGTCCCAGTAGTGGCGGACCTCCATCAGGTAACACATACAAGTCCATTTTCTGAAATTCTTTACCATTGTAGACCACGTTTACTTTTATCTTTCCTTTGGGGTATACTATTTGCCCCGTGTATGTTTTCAATACAATCTCCGTATCCCTCAGGGGAATGTGCGAGAATAACCTTTTGTAATCTTGCTTATTCATGACCGTTAATGCCGACCCAGTGTCCAATTCCATCTTCACTTGGACTCCTGCTATCCGAAGCGTGACCCAGATAGTTTGGTGGTCTGCTGTGTCACCCACATTATGTATTTTCAGACAACCCAGTTGCTTACTGCTGGAGTCTGAATCCGTCTTCTGTTCATCCGAACTGTTCTCTGTCACCTTGTGTACTTCTTTGTACTTCTCCTGCGGTGACTTTTTGCTGCTGGTCTTCTTTCCTGACCGGCATACTCTCGCTATGTGACCAAGTTTGCCACATTGCCTGCATTCTTTATCTTTGAACCAGCACTGGTTCTGGTCATGCGTTGTCCTTCCACAACGATAGCACTTTACTGTGCCCAATGCCATTTCATTGGTGCTGAATTCCAATGGCCTTTGCTGTATCTCTGCAGTGCCTCGTGCTGCTGCCTCGTGGGATGCTGCAATGCTGAAAGCTTTGTCCAGCGTAAGATCCTTTTCCTCCAGCAGTCGCTTCTGGGTTCCTTCCCTTAGGAGCCCACACACAAACTTATCTCTCAGTGCGTCTGCTAGTCCTGTTCCAAACTGGCAGTACTTTGATAACTTGCGCAGTTCTGTTAGGAATTCAGCGTTGCTTTCTTCTTTAAGTTGAATTCTTTTGTAGAATTTAAATCGCTCCGCTATCAGCAGTGGCGTGGGATTTAAATGCTCCTGCAGGATAGTAACAATATCCGCGAAACTCTTCCCTACCAGTTTGACTGGTGTTACAAGGTTCCTTAATAACCTGTACGTCTTCGCACCCATTGAGTTTAACAGGGTTAGTGCTTTCTTATCCTCCGGTACCTCATTCGTTGTACAGTAAACTTCGACGCGTTCCACATAAGTGGCCCAATCTTCCACATCGCTATCAAAAGCAGTGATGTTACCCGTTTTTGGCATCCTTGCTGAGTTTCTCCTTCCCCTTTGGATATTATTATTTTTTTTTTTCAAAATGGCGGCTTTTCCCGCGCTTGGCGGCTTTTCCCGCGCTTGTCTTCTTCCCCCGCCGACTCAAAATGGCGATTCCCGCGCTGTTGCCGTCCACGCCTCCCAGCGGTCCTTTATTTTCCCCTGCATTGCTGCTCTTGTTCCCCCGCCGCTCCCGCGGTCCCTGTGGCCATAAACGCTTTTCTGGCTGCTGCGCATCTCTGCCCGATTGCAGTCCAGCCCCTGACACCGGCTGTGGTCGTGTTCTCCACCCTTTTCGTCATTTTCCCTCCCCTTCTCCCCTGACAACTCGCCCGACTTCCCCCCCATGCCGCTCGATCGGGCTTACCCGCTGCTGTCGTAGAAGGGATGCTCACTGATGCTTGACTTCGTGGTCAGCAAACCAACCCGGGTTTCCGATGACCTCCAATGCGATGCAGGATGTTGAGGGCGGATGCCCTTTTTCGACGCCCGTTCCTGAGGATGAAGCTTCCTTTGATGCAAAACTGCCGCAAGGTAAGATCAGACTCGTCGCCACTGTTGAGTCTGTGGTTTCAATTGCAGTTATACTGAATAACAGTACACAGACTACAGAAGTAAGTAAACAGGTCTTTAGTGATTGAGGGTCAGGGCTGAACTGGGATACACTTTGCTCTGCAGGGTTTATAGAAACATAGAAACATAGAAGATAGGAGCGGGAGTAGGCCATTCGGCCCTTCGAGCCTGCTCCGCCATTCAATGAGATCATGGCTGATCATCCAAATTCAGTGCCCTGTCCCTGCCTTCTCCCCATATCCCTTGATCCCTTTAGCCTTAAGAAATATATCCAACTCTTTTTTGAATATATTTAATGAACTGGCCTCCACCGCCCTCTGTGGCAGAGAATTCCACAGGTTCACCACTCTCTGGGTGAAGAAATTCCTCCTCATTTCAGTCCTAAATGGCTTACCCCTTATCCTTAGACTGTGACCCCTGGGAAAAAAATGTTAGTGGGAGTGGTTTATAGACCTCCAAACAGTAAGGCGGAGGTTGGGGATGGCATTAAAAGAGAAATTAAAGAAGCGTGCAATAAGGGCACAGCAGTCATCATGGGTGACTTTAATCTATATATAGATTGGGCCAACCAAATGAGTAACAATACTGTGGAGGAGGAATTCCTGGAGTGTTTACGGGATGGTTTCCTGGACCAATATGTTGAGGAACCAACCAGAGATCAGGCCATCTTAGACTGGGTATTATGTAACGAGAAAGGATTAATTAGCAATCTTGTTTTACGAGGCCCCTTGGGTCGGAGCGATCATAATATGATCAAATTCTTCATTAAGATGGAGAATGAAGTAGTTGACTCGGAGACTAGGGTCCTCAATTTAAATAAAGGAAACTACGATGGTCTGAGGAGTGAGTTGGGTAGGATTGATTGGGGAATGGCACTCAAAGGGTTGACGGTGGATAGGCAATGGCAAACATTCAAAGACCGAATGGATGAACTACAGAATTTGTTCATCCCAGTTTGGCATAAAAGTAAAACAAAAAAGGTGACCCAACCGTGGCTAACAAGGGAAATTAGGGATAGCATAAGGTCCAAGGAGAGGGCATATAAATTGGCTAGAAAAAGCAATAATCCTGAGGATTGGGAGCAGTTTAGGATTCAACAAAGGAGGACAAAGGGATTAATTAAGAAAAGGAAAATAGAATATGAGAGTAAGCTTGCAGAGAACAGAAAAACTGACTGTAAAAGCTTTTATAGATATGTGAAGAGAAAAAGATTGGTGAAGTCAAGCGTAGGTCCCTTGCAGTCAGAATCGGGGGAATTTATAATGGGGAACAAAGAAATGGCAGACCAACTAAATACATATTTTGGTTCTGTCTTCACAAAGGAGGACACAAATAACCTCCCAGAGATGCCGGGGAACATAGGGTCTGATGAAAGGGTGGAACTGAAATAAATCAGTATTTGTAGGGAAATGGTGTTAGGAAAATTGATGGGACTGAAGGCCGATAAATCCCCAGGGCCTGATAATCTACATCCCAGGGTACTTAAGGAAGTGGCCCTAGAAATAGTAGATGCATTGCTGGTCATCTTCCAGAACTCGATAGACTCTGGAACGGTACCCATGGATTGGCGGGTAGCTAATGTTACCCCACTATTCAAAAAAGGTGGTAGAGAAAAGGCGGGGAATTATAGACTGGTAAGCTTGACATCGGTGGTGGGGAAAATGCTAGAGTCCATTATAAAAGATGTAATAGCAGAGCACTTGGAAAGCAATGACTGGATCGGACAAAGTCAACATGGATTTACAAAGGGTAAATCATGCTTGACTAATCTACTGGAATTTTTTGAGGATGTAACTGGTAAAATAGATAAGGGAGAACCAGTGGATGTGGTGTATTTGGACTTTCAGAAGGCTTTCGATAAGGTCCCGCATAAGAGATTAGCGTGCAAAATTAAGGCACATGGGATTGGGGGCAAGGTATTGAATTGGATAGAGAACTGGTTGGTGGACAGAAAGCAAAGAGTTGGAATAAACGGGTCGTTTTCCGAGTGGCAGGCAGTGACTAGTGGGGTACCGCAAGGATCGGTCCTAGGACTCCAGCTGTTCACAACATATATTAATGATCTGGACGAGGGAATTAGATGTAATATCTCCAAATTTGCAGACGACACAAAGCTGGGTGGGAGGGTATGCTGTGAGGAGGATGTCGTGAAACTCCAGCACGATTTGGACAAGTTGGGTGATTGGGCAGAAACATGGCAAATGCACTATAATGTGGATAAATGTGAGGTTATCCACTTTGGTGGCAAAAAGAGGAAGGCAGATTATTATTTGAATAGCAATAGATTGGGAGAAGGGGAAGTGCAAAGAGACCTGGGTGTTTTTGTACACCAGTCGCTGAAGGTAAGCATGCAGGTGCAGCTGGCGGTTAAGAAGGCAAATGGTATGTTGGCCTTCGTAGCAAGAGGGTTCGAGTACAAGAACAAGGATGTCTTGCTGCAGTTGTACAGGGCCTTGGTGAGACCACACCTTGAGTATTGTGTGCAGTTTTGGTCGCCTTACCTGAGGAAGGACGTTCTTGCCATGGAAGGAGTGCAGCGAAGATTCACCAGGCTGATACCTGGGATGGCAGGAATGACGTATGAGGAGAGATTGTGTCGATTGGGCTTATACTCACTGGAGTTTAGAAGATTGAGAGGGGATCTCATCGAAACCTATAAAATTCTGTCAGGCCTGGACAGACTAGATGCAGGAAGGATGTTTCTGATGGCTGGGGAGTCCAGAACCAGGGGTCATAGTCTAAGGATAAGGGGTAAACCATTTAGGACTGAAATGAGGAGGAATTTCTTCACCCAGAGAGTGGTGAACCTGTGGAATTCTCTGCCACAGAGGGCAGTGGAGGCCAGTTCATTAAGTATATTCAAGAAAGAGTTGGATATATTTCTTAAGGCTAAAGGGATCAAGGGATATGGGGAGAAGGCAGGGACAGGGTACTGAATTTCGATGATCAGCCATGATCTCATTGAATGGCGGAGCAGGCTCGAGGGGCCGAATGGCCTACTCCTGCTCCTATCTTCTATGTTTCTATGTTAACATTTTAACATCCCACCCGACCCAAACCCACCCAGGTTTGGGGATTTAAATTCTCCCCAATATTTCAGTGAGCAAATGGTCAATCTATGGAACAGCATCCCTGGAGAGACGATGGAAGCTGTTCGTATTGATTAATTCAAATACAAATCCTTTAAGGCCCTCCTTAAAAGCCACCTTTTTGACCAAGCTTTTGGTTATCCTTCCTATTATCTTCTTCTTTGGTTTGGCATTCATTTTTGGACTACACCTCTGTGAAGCACTTTGGGATGTTTTTCTATGTTGTTGTTGATGACAACACAGCACAAAACCACCCATAACTCAGCACAGCCTTACATTAAATTGTCCACCTTTCTTAGAAGTGCAACAAGGATGGCTAATTTGGGAAAGGCTAAAAATGTCACATTGGTGCAGTATGGGATGTTCTTCGAAGCTTGTGTTTGAAACACAGGGGGGGTTGATTTTCTTTGTGTACTTTGAGCAGCAAGACTGAAAACATGTTTATGAAGGATGCTTCATGATTTTGCTACAAAAAGCACGCAGGGGAAATCTTTCCCCATTTTTGGAGCACAGCGCAGCAGAAGCTTTACTCTGCACCTGACCAGGAAGCTGTAAAGAAAGAAAGATGCATTTATATTGCGCCTTTCACAACCACCGGACATCCCAAAGTGCTTTACAGCCAATTAAGTGCTTTTTGAAGTGTAGTCACTGTTGTAATGTACGACTGTATGAGGGTGATGCTGGATTGGAAAATAAATCAAATAGAAGCCAGCACAGTCGGTCAAAGATGTTAAAAAAAAAAGTTACTTGCTCGGCAATGTGATGTTTCTTTTATTAATAGACTTGTATTCAATTCTAAATTTGTTTAATTACTGCCACAGAATAAAAAATAATGCAATAAAATGAATTTCATTAGCTAAGCTCCTTTAGTAATCCGAGGGGATCATTTTTCACGTTGATGTGTTATTTTTAAATTCCCCTGGTGTTTATAACACTTGCCTCGAACAGATATAACAGCGTAAGATCACATCTTTAGAGCTGGCAGCGTCTATCAGGAGAGAGTAATTTTATATCCATAACCGATTACTAGGCAGTAATCTCATCGAGGGGTTCAGGCGACATCATAATTGAAGAGGTTTATAACTGTCATCTAAATCCTGAGGTGGGATTACTGTCGGGGAATCACTTCCAGCTATCTGTTATTTCCCAGGATGCATGGCAGTGTCTTTCACTCCATTTCTTTTTGCTGAGGGCTATAATGTCAAGATTTCGCGCTCGAGGTTCTACTGTCAGGAATACTAAAAGACTTGCATTTATATAGTGCCTTTCAACCCCTCAGGACATCCTAAAGCACTTTACTGCCAATGAAGTACTTTTGAAGTGTAGTCACCGTTGTACTGCAGGAAATGCGGCAGCCAATTTGCACGCAGAAAGCTCCCACAAACAACAATGTGATAATGACCATATAATCTGTTTTTTTTAGTGATGTTGATTGAAGGATAAATATTGACGAGGACACAATCAGGAACAGGAATTCCAATTTTTTTTTATTATTCATTGATGGGATGTGGGCATCGCTGGCTGGCTAGGCCTGCATTTAGTGCCCATCCCTAATTGCCCTTGAGAAGATGGTGGTGAGCCGCTTCTTGAACCGCTGCAGTCCATATGGTGTAGGTACACCCACAATGCTGTTAGGAAGGGAGTTCCAGGATTTTCATTAATTTGTGTCTAATGGTCCCGCCTCCGTCCCGCCTCCAAACACTAAATTGCCTCTATAATGCCATTTTGAAAGGCCTTAGCGATTTTAACCCTTTTCCCACGTGAAACACGCCTGTTCTGAAACACGACGGTGAAACCTGACGGGAGCACAATTGGATTGCTGACTATCAGCTGCAGCTCAACCATTAAAGAGGAGATTTGTTCAGCCATCATGTGCAGGTAGCAGGACTTTGTAGTCTCAGGTCTGGGGGAACTTTTAGAAGGCATAACCACAGCTGTGGAAGTTTGGAGCCTGACACCCATCTCCAGTGTGACCTCCTGGGAAACCCCTCTCGCCACCTTCACTGAGCGATTCCTCAACTGAGGCATATACCAGAAGCATGGAAGCCATTTATTTCCTTCCCTTCTGGACATTAGATGAGGACAAAGACCAGCCGCGGTACCAGCAGAACCAGGAACAACAGCAGCAGCACCAATAGCAGCAGCAACAACAGGAGCACCAAGCTGCTGCTCACCCACCTGAAGCTGCACAGGCCAGAAGGGGCCAGCGCATGGAAGCCCGTCGGCGCAGGAGATACCCCATAAACAGGGTCTACAGACATAGGGTCAGCTACCTCAACATGTCTGAGCAGCAGTGCCAAAGGCGGCTCCGACTTTTGTGAGAGGTAGTGGGTGACATCTGCGCAATGCTGCAACAAGACCTGCAGGTAGAGGACCAGGTGGACAACCTTTACCAGTGGCCATCAAAGTCACCACCGCACTCAAATTTTGCCTCAGGCTCATTCCAGGGATCAGCAGCAGACATCAGCAGCATCTCCCAGGCGGCCGCACACACTTGCATCATGCAGGTAACCGATGCTCTCTTTGCCATCGCGCACAATCACATCCATTACACCAAGGATCAAGCAAGTGTCACGGCACGTGCGGTTGGATTAGCTAATCTGGCAGGCTTTCCAAGGGTGCAGGGCGTCGTTGACTGCACACATGTGGCCCTTAAGGCACCTCATCTCAATCCAGGTGTTTTTGTCAACCGCAAGGGCTTCCACTCCCTTAATGTTCAGCTGGTGTGTGACCACAAGAAGGAAATTTTGCATGTTTGTGCCAAGTACCCTGGCAGTTGCCATGACTCCTTCATACTGCACCAGTCTAGTGTGCCTCCGCTATTCAGTCCACCAGACCAACTTAACCGATGGCTACTTGGGAACAAGGGCTATCCCCTGAAGACGTGGCTAATGACGCTGTTGAGGAGCCCATCCAACGAAGCTGAGGAGACCTACAACTCCAGCCACATGTCCACCAGAGCCATAATCGAGCAAACCATCGGTTTGATAAAGATGCGCTTCAGATGCCTGGGTAGATCAGGTGGAGCCCTGCAGTACTCAGCAGCCAGGGTCTCCAGAATTGTCGTGGTTTGCTGTGCACTTCACAACATGGCACAGCATCGTGGCTTGCAGATTCCTGAGGACCAAGTGGCTCGTCACATATCCTCCTCAGATGAGGAGGAGGAGGAGGAGGAGAGTGAAAACGAACATCTTGCAGAGGCCCATCAACCAGCAGCAGCAGTACATGCAAACATTGCTGCCCGGGATGCAAGGAACACACTCATCTTGGCCAGATTTGCTTAGCCTAGCCAATCAAGCACTTTTGCCTCGCAGCTTCTTACTTGAGCATTGACAATGGCCAAGGACCAGCGGACCACCATACTGACAATTGCAAGTAATCCTAAGCCCTCAATGTGAAAGTCCCAATCGCGAAATGACACATGCCACAACTACAGCAGTAGCCATCAGATTTTTTATTTACATTATTCATCTGATGGCTTTTTCACAGAAAACATCAAATTTCACCCAAGTGACTACCCTTGTGACTATTTGTGCAGTAACTTTCTCTTACACATGCTCCTATGTGGTGCTTCCCCTGTGACTTCAGCAGATGTGGAGGCCCCTTGCTCACTTTCCTGCTGCTCCTGCCTCGACACCTTTGGCAGGCGTCCTCTGGGGTTGCGAACCTGTGAGGGCTCAGCAACAGTCTGCTGCTCCTGTGGCTGTGCAGGGGTTGAGACGCCGATCTCAGTTGGGTGTGGACTCTGGTGGGGCTATGACCGAGGGCTCTGCAGTGGCATGGAAGTGTGAGCGCTTGGAGAGGAGCCCCCACTTCCTTGATGTCTGCCACCAACTTCCCTCTCATGGGTCAGGTCCCCCTCAGCGCTTGCAAGTGGCTTGAGAGCACCTTGCTGCACATCGGGGGGGCCATGGGGACCCGTATTTGCACTGGCAGTCCTACTCAGAAGGACTTCCATGAAGGTTTGGTTTCTCTGTTCAATAGATGACCATCGCTCCTCCAGAGATGTCATTCTATTCAGAACACTCACCAAGTTTTCTGCACTCTGGCGACTTATCACCTCCATGGAGGTTGCCATCCTTTCCATGGTGATGCGTTCATGCGCCAATGACTCCACAAAGGCTCTGCTCATGTTCACTATGGACTCCTCCATTCGCTCCACACTCGCAGTGACCCTGGAGACAAAACCTGCCAGAGACTCCTGCATCTGTTCCTGGAGTTCCAGCACCGCTGATCTTATGGATGGACCCAGAGGCAGAGGGTCGACATGCAGCTGAGCCGAGCTGGCAGAGTCCTGCGCCCTCCGACTAGGACACTCCACTGCTGTCCCTGTCTCCACCATCTGCTGATGCTCACTTGTGAGCTGTGATACACCAGGTGACAATAATACTCTATGTCCCGAAGGTCCCACCGAGGTGTGAGTGCCTGCGCTGGTGCTGGGTGCGCTGAATTCTGCTGATGCTGCGCCCTCAGAGGTTGTAGCTTCCTCTGAGGAGTCTTGAGGCTCATGCTCTTCCTCCTGGTTAGTGGGGACGAGTGCTTGCGATGGTCCTGTGTGGGAGTAAAGGAAAGAGTCAGAGATGTGATGCCAAGGTTACATGCACATTGCATATTGCAGATGATCATAAGTCCATCTGTTAGAGCTTCAGAATCATTATCAGCGACTCATGCAATGTCAATGAGAGAGATGGAAAACTATTCTGTCACCAGCTTGCTGTGATGCACCCCACTCTCTCTGTCCCACACTTGCGCCTCTTCCTCCACTCCTACGATCTCCAGGACCACCTCCTCCCAGGGGGTGAGGTGGGCTATTGAGGGTGGCCCTCCTACTGTCCTCGCTCTTTCTCGCTTATTGTGAGCTCTCTTTCCTGCAATGAGGGAGACAAGTGGCGGTTGAGTGAGAATGAAGGAGTGAGTGTAGAGATTCCATAGCATAGATACTTAGAAGGAGACACAGATGGAGTGAGGTGGCAAGACCAAGGGCCCTCCCTGTGTGTTGTAAGTTGTTTTCATAGCATCACAGTGATAGGGAGTGTGAGGGCTGCATAGTCGAATAGTTAGGTGAATGTGACCATAGAGAGAGAGGGAATGGGTAAAGGTGCATGGATGTCAGTGTCAAGTGGGATGTGGAGGAAGAGATTGCTAAAGCTGAATGCTGGTGAGGAGAGGCAATGGGGATCAGATTGAGGGTGTTGGGAAATTCATACTCACTTTTCCAGTGCGCAGAAGGCCATGAAATCTCTTCCTGCACTGAATCCAGGTTCTGTGGGTTACTGATAATGAGTTGACCTCCTCTGCCACCTGGATCCACACAGTCTTGGCCTGCTGGGGAGGCTTCTTCCTCCCTGATGAAGGGAAGAGCACCTATTTATGAGCTCTTGCTCCCTCAACTAAAGCCTGCAAGTCAACGTCATCAAACCTGGGAGCAGACCTAAGTCTCTCGCTGGTCATTCTGCCTCCAGGTCCCTGTAGCATGAAAGGCCAAAAGGTTGGCAGTCTGCAGAAGAAGCAAGGCTTGTTGCAGACCTTAAATGCAGCAGCAATGATGACATCATCGGAGGCGACTTTCAGACTGGAAAAACTTATTTGCCATGGGTTCCCACACATTGGAACTCAATTGGCCAATTAAGTTAAAATCGCATCAATCTCCCACATCGATTTAGATTCGGGTGGATAACACGAAATGTGGATTACACGACCCCAGCCCACCCCTGAATTAAAATCCAGCCCGAAATGTCAATCACTGACGTCACCAGTAACCAGGTGTCCCTTAATTGGCCTGCTGAGCCCGCTGGGCGGGCTTAACAAGGTCAATCAAGGGAATATAGTGTGGTTTGGCCACAAGTCGATGGAGGCGGGACTACAACCCAAAAAGTGGGAGTCCCGCCTCCATCATGTCCCCATTGACAAAATCCAGCCCTTTATGTATACATGCCTTGGCTCAATTATCCACTAACCTCTAACCCCACTTTGCCTGAAGACTACACTTGGTCGTGGCTCCCTGTGTGCAACACAGAGGGCAATCAATATAATAATTTCTTTTCAAACTTTGGCAGAAAATTGAGTCGCGGCCCCTTTGGGGCACTAACTTTGCCGGGGCGCTGCTTTTAATGCCCCAAAAAATTAGCGCCCCCACGGCCGATATTCATCGGTAGCGCCCCAAGAGGGAAGCGGGGCACTACTGAAAGTTACTGGACGTGCCCCGCCTCCCCCTTGGGGCACTGTGAGGGAGTATCACGGCACATCGCGCCGCGGTACTGCAGGCCTTCCTCCCCTTCTTAAAGGGGAGGGGCCTTGCGCAGCGCGACCCGGGGCCCAGCTGGGCCACCAGGGATCGGAGTGCCAGCAAAAGAGCCCGGCACTCAAGAGAAGAGCCGGGCTCACAGAACGCAGCCGGCACTCTGCGGGGGGGCTACAAAGGAGTCCGGGGACGGCAACGGGGGCAGGTGCTGGCAGGCAGCTGCAGGTAGGCCCCCTTGACCCCGTCGAACATAGCATCCGGCAGTAAGTCAGGGGACGCTACCGAAGATCGTGGCCAGGGCACGAGTGGGGCGCTGCGCACGGCGATGATGTCGTCGCCAGTGGCGCAGCGCTAACGGTTACCGCTGCCGCCATTAACCTCCCACAGAATTTTGCAGGAGGCGTTGGCGGCGTCATGCCCGGGCACTTGTTGCTTTGCACCCCATTAGTGCCTCTTAGGGCACTAACAGGAGGCTCAAAGTAACCACATTTTCCCCCCTTACGTCTACACACACTTCCCTCATAAAACCCTCCATCTACCTTTATAATGGAACCTACCTATACAAACTTGTCACACTGTAATTTGATGAGGTAATAGAGAGGGTTGATGAGAGCAATGCAGTTGATGTGGTGTACATGGACTTCCAAAAGATGTTTGATAAAGTGCCACATAATAAGCTTGCCAGCAAAGTTGAAGCCCATGGAATAAAAGGTACAGTGGCAGCATGGATACAAAATTGGCTAAGTGAGAGTAGTGGTGAATGGTTGCTTTTTGGACTGCAGGAAGGTATACAGTGGTGTTCCTCAGGGGTTGTTACTAGGTCCACTGCTTTTCTTGATATATATTAATGACTTGGACTTGAGAGTACAGGGCACAATTTCAAAATTTGCAGATGACACAAAAATTGGAAGTATAGTGAACAGTGAGGACGAAAGTGTAGTTTATTTTTTATTCATTGATGGGATGTGGGCGTTGTAATGATATCAGCAAATAGTGATGGTATTTGCCTGTTTGATTATGATGCCTTACCAGCATATTTGCCTGTTTGATTACTTATGCCTGACCAGCAGAGGGCATGTGAGAGACAAGCAGTTTAGTTTTAGTTTCGTTTTAGATGGATCTCTAACATGATGTCTCCTGTAATGCTGTTAACTGAGTTGAACATACTTCAGATAAAAAGTCATTCTCTTTCATGAATGTGTCGTCATTGAACCCACATACAAATCGATACATGGTGTCAGAAGAAGTGATTGAAAGAGATGAAGAGGAAAAATCTGAAGTTAAATCAGCTCTCCACATATTCGCAAGCCAAAAGAGAACATCGTTACTTACCATTGGAGAATAGCTAACGAAGTGAAAAAATGGAAGGTTTACACCCACCGGCGAAGCTTCAGTTGACAGGTAATGTGGCTGAAAATTGGAAGAGATTCAAACAACGTTTGGAGTTGTATTTAGCGGCAATCGGGGCTGACGAGAAAAGTGATAAAATGAAAGCGTCAGTGTTCTTACATGTCGTGGGTGATGAAGCGCTGGAGGCGTATAATAACTTCACATTCGCTGCTGATGGAGACAAAATGAAGCTGGATAAAATAATGGAACAGTTTGAGGCCTACTGCATACCTAAACGTAACGTGACGTTTGAGAGGCATAGATTTTTCGCATGTGTACAGAAAACGGGAGAGACTATTGATCAGTATGTGACTGAACTGAGAAACTGAAGCAAAACATGTGAATATGGGGGACTGACAGACTCGCTGATAAAAGACAGACTGGTGTGTGGTATTCCAGATAATGGTCTAAGGGAAAGACTGCTAAGAGAGCAAAATCAAGACCTGGGAAAAGCCATAGCACTGTGTAGGGCTACAGAGACTGTGAAGTCGCAGGCAAAGGAGCTGTTCAGTGACAGTAGCTGCAACATGGATGCAGTGAGAAAGAACGGACACAAACCGTTTAATAAAAAGAGCGCCAATGTGAAAAAAGAGGCGTGGCCAGCGAACAAAAATGAAAGGGGCAATCGAAAGTCATGTAGTCGATGCGGTACACAGCATCCACCAAAAAAGTGTCCAGCATATGGTAAAACATGCAATAGTTGCAACAAAAACAACCATGATGCCCAATGCTGTAAGAACCAAGCGCAACAAAGCAAGGTCCATGCAGTAGATGAAAGCAAGATAGAGGAGTTCTACGTGGATGTTGTGTCTGAAAACAAAAAAGAAAAAAGAGACTGGATGTTGACACTAAAAGTGAATGACACACACATTCCATTTAAATTGGATACTGGAGCACAAGTTAATGTGATATCAGAGACTGATTTTAAGAAAATTAGACCCAGATCAAAGATACATGGAATAAAAGTGAAAGTGACAGGATACTCAGGTACTGATATACCAGTGAAAGGAAGATGCATTGTCAAAGTGACACACAAGGACAGAGAGCACACGTTAGCATTCATCGTGGTGCCAAAGGATGTGCAGGCCATACTAGGTTTAAAAGCCTGTGAGAGACTGAACCTGGTAAAGAGAGTCCTCGTTGTGGAAAACGAAGGAGAGACAGTCTATGATGAACTCATGAAAGAGTACAACGACCTATTTCAGGGTCTAGGCTGCCTTCCAGGAGAACACACGATCAGAGTAGATAAAAGTATGCCAACGGTCATACATCCATGCAGAAAAGTTCCGTTTGCTCTTCAAAAGCAACTGAAGGCAGAGTTGGACAGAATGGAAAGCCTGAACGTGATTCAGAAGATAGATGAGCCAACTGAGTGGGTGAGTTCCCTCATCGTTGTGGACAAAAAGAATGGAAAGCTCAGAATTTGCCTGGATCCAAGAGATCTAAACAGAGCAATAAAGAGAGAGCACTTCAAGCTTCCTACACGTGAGGAAATCATGGCACAGTTTGCAAATGCAAAGTATTTCAGCAAGTTAGATGCATCATCAGGATTTTGGCAGATGAAACTGGACGAAGCAAGTTCAAGACTGTGCACGTTCAACAGTCCATTTGGCAGATACAGATTCCTAAGGTTACCATTTGGCATTGCCTCAGCTCCTGAAGTGTATCACAAAACTATCCATATGATCTATGAGCACCTGGAAGGAGTTGGTACATCAATGGATGACATCATAGTATGGGGAACCACGAGAACTGAGCATGACGAGAGACTGAAAAAAGTGCTGGAAGCAACAAGGAAAACAAACCTGAAGCTGAATAGAGAGAAATGCCAGCTCGGGGTAACAGAACTGACATTCGTGGGAGATATCCTTAGCAGTGAGGGCATCAGACCAGATCCCAGAAAGGTGTCAGCCATTGAGAATATGCCAAAGCCACAATGCAAAAAGGACGTGCAGAGGTTTAATGGAATGATCAACTACATGGGTAAATTCATATCCAACCTCTCAGAAAAGATGGCGCCACTGAGACGACTAACTGAAAAGAACATAGAATGGGAATGGAATCATGAGCATGAGAAGTCATGGAGTGGATCTAAAGAAACTGCTCACAGAGGAACCAGTTCTGAGGTTTTATGACCCAGCGAGACCCATCAAGATATCATCAGATGCATCACAGAGTGGGCTCGGTGCCGTTCTTCTGCAAAAATATGACAACTGGCAACCTATTGCATATGCATCGCGCTCAATGACAGATGCGGAGACGCGATATGCTCAAATAGAAAAGGAGCTGCTCAGCATCACATACGCCTGTGAAAGATTTCACCAGTTTGTGTCAGGACAAGCAATCAGTGTAGAGACTGACCATAAGCCCTTGATTGCATTGTTCCAAAAGCCACTAAATAGCTGTCCGTTTAGAATACAAAGAATGATGATCAGGCTGCAACGCTATACACTGAATGTTGCGTACACTCCGGGTAAGCTGATGTATACAGCAGACACGTTGTCCAGAGCTGTTGACCCAAGAGAGCCCGCAAACACCAAAATGGATGAAAAAGTGAACGCCTACGTGGACATGATCACAAGTGCACTGCCCATAGCAGATGCAAAAATGGAGCTCATAAAGACTGAGACAAACAAAGATGAAACAATGAGACGACTGAGGAAAAGCATCTTGGATGGATGGCCCAACATGAAGCAAGACTGCTCACCTGACATGGCAGAGTACTGGAACTGCAGGGCGGAACTATCAGTGGTCGAAGACATCATCTACAAAGGAAGTAAAATAGTTATCCCAAAGAGTCTGAGAAAACAGATGCTAAAAAGGATCCATGGAGGACATCTGGGAATCGAAAAGTGTAAGCAAAGAGCACGAGAGGTGATGTACTGGCCACGAATCAACCAAGGTGTGACAAATGAGGTGTCAAACTGCACAATATGCCTGAAATATCGAGCAAGCAATCCGGTAGAACCACTAAAGCCACACCCAGCGCCAGACAGACCTTACCAGAAGGTAGGCGCTGACCTTTTTGTATGTCAAGGGAAGGACTCTCTTGTAGTCACAGACTATTACTCCCTGTATCCAGAGGTTTGTAGACTGTACACCACCACTGCAGATGCTGTGATAACATGTATGAAAGCCATATTCTCCAGACATGGCGTGGCAAGCGAGGTCTTCACAGACAACGGACCCCAGTTTTACAATGCAAGTTTCCGACACTTTGCCAAAGAGTGGGACTTTGTCCACACAACGTCAAGTCCTCACTATCCACAGTTCAATGGACTAGTGGAAAAATCGGTCCGGACAGTGAAAAGACTGATGTACAAGGCAAAAGACAGTGGAACTGACTTCTACCAGAGCATGCTTGTATACCGCACAACGCCGCTTGAGTGTGGTATGTCACCAGCCCAACTCCTTATGGGACGTCTGCTAAGGTCAAACCTACCCATCCCGGAGAACCTCCTGAAAACAAAAGAGGGGGAGAAAGTGAGGAAGTTCAAAGAACAACAGAAAGAAAAGCAAAAGTACTACTATGACAGAGGAACACAAAACCTATGTGAACTCCACACTGGTGACCAAGTAAGTTTCAAAGACAAAACAAACATATGGACTCAGAAGGGAACTGTCCTGAGTGAAGTTCAACCAAGATCATACACCATTCAGACAGATGAGGGTGCTGTTCTGAGAAGAAGTCATCAGGATCTTCTCATGGGACCAGCCACAGCAGGTCAAAAGACTGATACTGTTGAACAACCTGATCACACAGCAGGTCAAAAGACTGATACTGTTGAACAACCTGATCACACAGCTGAGAAACCATCATCTGAGGCAACAACTCAGATTCAAGGACAATCAATCAGAAAATCCTCAAGACACGTGAAGCCTCCTGAGAGACTCATTGAGCAAGTTTAAGGACTCTTGTTATAGAAGGAAGTAATGTTATCTTATTCTTTCTTCAAGTTCTAGTGTATTTACATATTTCATGTGAACACACAAAGCAAGGTTAAAAAACCTTGATAATGATAATGATAATGTAAGTTCATTAAGTGTTACAGTTAAAATGCAGATTAATACAAAGAAAACATGTTGTTAGTTAAAAGTAAAATACTTTTGTTTTAAGAAAGGGAGATGTAATGATATCAGCAAATAGTGATGGTATTTGCCTGTTTGATTATGATGCCTTACCAGCATATTTGCCTGTTTGATTACTTATGCCTGACCAGCAGAGGGTATGTGAGAGACAAGCAGTTTAGTTTTAGTTTTGCTTTAGATGGATCTCTAAGATGGTGTCTCCTGTAATGCTGTTAACTGAGTTGAATATACTTTAGATAAAAAGTCATTCTCTTTCATGAATCTGTCGTCATTGAACCCACATACAAGTCAATACAGGCATCGCTGGCTAGGCCTGCATTTTGTGCCCATCCCTAATTGCCCTTGAGAAGATGGTGGTGAGCCACCTTCTTGAACCGCTGCAGTCCATATGGTGTAGGTACACCCACAATGCTGTTAGGAAGGGAGTTCCAGGATTTTGGCCCAGCGACAGTGATGGAACGGCGATACAGGTCCAAATCAGGATGGTGTGTGGCTTGGAGGGGAACTTGTAGGTGGTGATGTTCCCATGCGTCTCCTGCCCTTGTCCTTCTAAGTGGTAGAGGTCGCGGGTTTGGAAGGTGCTGTTGAAGGAGCTTTGGCGAGTTGCTGCAGTGCATCTTGTAGATGGTACACACTGCAGCCACAGTGTGCCGGTGGTGGAGGGAGTGAATGTTGAAGGTGGTGGATAGAGTGCCAATCAAGCGGGCTGCTTTATCCTGAATGGTGTCGAGCTTCTTGAGTGTTGTTGGAGCTGCACTCATCCAGGCAAGTGGAGAGTATTCCATCACACTCCTGACTTGTGCCTTGTAGATGGTGGAAAGGCTTTGGGGAGTCAGGAGGTGAGACACTCGCCGCAGAATTCCCAGCCTCTGGCCTGCTCTTGTAGCCACAGTATTTATATGGCTGGTCCAGTTCAGTTTCTGATCAATGGTGACCCCCCAGGATGTTGATAGTGGGGGATTCAGCGATGGTAATGCCATTGAATGTCAAGGGGAGATGGTTAGAGTCTCGCTTGTTGGAGATGGTCATTGCCTGGCACTTGTGTGGTGCGAATGTTACTTGCCACTTGTCAGCCCAAGTCTGAATGTTGTCCAGGTCTTGCTGCACATGGACACGGACTGCATCAGTATCTGACGAGTCTCGAATGGTGCTGAACAGTGTGCAATCATCAGCGAACATCCCCACTTCTGACCTTATGATGGAGGGAAGGTTATTGATGAAACAGCTGAAGATGGTTGGGCCTAGGACACTGCCCTGAGGAACTCCTGCAGTGATGTCATGTGATTGAGATGAATGACCTCCAACAACCACAGCCAACTTCCTTTGTGCTAGGTATGATTCCAACCAATGAGAGTTTTCCCCTTGATTCCCATTGACTTCAGTTTTGCTAGGGCTCCTTGATGCCACACTCGATCAAAAGGACATAGACAGGCTGGTAGAATGGGCCAACACGTGGCAGGTGAAAAGTGCGAAGTGATACATTTTGGTAGGAAGAACGAAAAGAGCTCATATAAACTAAAGGGTACAATTCTAAAGAGGGTGCAGGAACAGAGTGACCTGGGGGTATATGTGCACAAATCGGTGAAGGTGGCAGGGCAGGTTGAGAAAGCAGTTAAAAAAGCGTATGGGATCCTGGGCTTCATAAATAGAGGCATAGAGTACAAAAGCAAGGAAGTTATGATGAACCTTTATAAAACACTGGTTTGGACTCAACAGGAGTATTGTGTCCAATTCTGGGCACCATACTTTAGGAAGGATATGAAAGCCTTAGCGAGGGTGCAGGAAAGATTTGCAAGAATGGTTCCAGGGATGAGGGACTTCAGTTACGTGGATAGACTGGAGAAGCTGGGTTTGTTCTCCTTAGAGCAGAGTAGGTTGAGGGGAGATTTGATAGAGGTATTCAAAATCATGAGGGGTCTAGACAGAGTAGATAGAGAGAAACTTTCCCATTGGCGGAAGGGTTGAGAACCAGAGGACACAGATTTAAGGTGATTGGCAGAAGAACTAAAGGCGACATGAGGAAAAACTTTTTTACGCAGCAAGCGGTTAGGATCTGGAATGCACTGCCTGAAAGGGTGGTGGAGGCAGACTCAATCACATCTTTCAAAAGGGAATTGGATAAGTACCTGAAGGAAAAACATTTGCAGGGCTATGGGGAAAGGATGGGGGAGTGGGACTAGCTGAAGTGCTCTTGCAGAGAGCCAGCACAGGCTAGATGGACCAAATGGCCTTCTTCTGTGCTGTAACCATTCTATGATTCTATACAATGAGATCATGGCTGATCCGGCGGTCCGGCGCTAGCGCGCTCTCCCTGCTTCGGGCGGCCCGCTCTCGCTGTTCGCTCCCGCAACCAGAGCGAGGTGTTTGGCGAGTCGGGCGGAGGCAGCGCAGCGCATCGGGACGCAGCAGCAGCCACGTCGACCCGCTAGGGCACGTCGGCCAGCTGCTCCTCAGCGGGAAGGCAGTCCTGGGAGGCGGGGAGCCAAGCATGGCGGCCAGAGGCCGGACCGGAAGCGGGAGAAGCAGGCCCGGGCCGTCGGACCGTGGAGCCGGCGACAGTGAGGTGGAGGCCGCGGCCACCGGAGGATGTGTTCGGCGAGTCGGGCGGAGGCAGGGCAGCGCATCGGGACGCAGCAGCAGCCACGACGACTCGCAGTCCGACTGGGAGGAGGGGAGCCGGGAATGGTGGCCAGAGGGTGAGTGGGAGAAGCAGGCCACCACACGTGGAGCCGAGCCGGCAACAGTGAGGAGGAGGCCGCGGTGACGAGGAGGACGGAGCGGCTGAGGGACATCGTGCTCCCACTGCCACTGGATGCCAAAGAATTGACTTTCTGAACACGGCGCTGTAAAAATAGCTGACGTGTCCCTACGGGGAGTAAGCATTCCATTGTACTTGTACTGGTTACATATGGCAAATAAAAATTGAATTGAATAATTACACCCCCTGGCCAGTGGTGGTGCTGTAGCTCCTTATTTTGCATCTTCCAGCTCCTCAGCCAGTCATGCAGAGAAACTCTTAAGCTTCAACCTACTCTACTTGTCTGGTTAGCAAAGTTTTACTACTTATTTATAAATTAGCAAAGTATGAAAATAAGGGCTCAATGTACAACTTTAAAATGGGGCCTGAATCATATCTGCATGCCCTGGTTGAATTATGCCATACCTTCTAACTCTGCTTGAGCTGAAGATTTAGCATTCACTCCCATGTGTAATGCCAAGGGAGATCGGCTATATATAAATAACACAAACCACATACACAACACAGTCTGACTTCCCAATAGCTCAGTTGGCTGGTGTATTACCCAGTTTGGAACTAATCCATACAGGGCAGGAAGGTCTAAGAATTGATCCCCGCTCTCAGCTGGATTAGCTAATCTCAACCGGGGGGTCACTTACTGTGTTTATCCTCACACATGTCGAATAGCTGTATGGCAAGGATGCAGCGAGAGGCTAGTTACCTGTGGAGATGTTATGCAGCAAGTTAGGAGAGGAGGGAAGAAACATTGTAGATGCTGGGATAGCCTGCTTCCTAATAGCACAAAGTAGCACATTTGACAAGGGCCCAAGATGAAAGGGAACACTGTAGTGGCCCAAGAATCCCCTGGGAACCTATTAACCCATCTGATCTATCAGATCATCGACCTCTGGAATAGAACTGGTCAGAGGCAACGCCTCCTTTCTCCATTATAGTTAACACAGCCAGTGTCTATTACAGTCAGCTCCTTCCAACAGAGCAAGTATAATTTGCAATGTCATGGATTCTCTCCAATTAATTAATGAATGAACCAGAAGTCACCCTTTTGTGTACAGAAATCCCATCAAACTGGAAGCCCAGGCCCAGAAAGCAGTCGAGCAATACGTCCAGGTCATGAATCCAAAATTGTGCTTACTCATCTGCTCTGGAAAGTTCTATCCCATGTTTTCATAGTCTGCCACTAAATGGTAGATAAATGAAGTCATTAAACAGCCCAGGGGAAACTTCGGCTATAGGCGCTCCATTCCCCTTTGACATTCGACCCTTGACAAATTTGCTGCTGCGTATTTCTGGACATCCATTCATGAGCCACCTAGTTGTAGGGCATCATCGGAACTGAGTTTCGGCACTGTTTCTCCTGCTGTCAGGTCTATCACAACACCCTTAGAGCAAGTGAATGAGCCGGATTTAAACTATAGAAACCATACTTTGTTGTTAGCTATATCTTTCTCTTCACGAATGCTGTGTAATTCACTCCTTTTATTCCAGATTTCCCGCATTCAGGCTTTTCCTTTTTAGTCTTTTTCTTTCTTTCTTTTCTGTGCCTGTGGGAAGTTTTTCACCTCCGTTCAGCCACAGCTGGAAATCAAGAATTTGGAATCTTTAAGAACATAAGAAATTCCACAGAGGGAAAAGGCCATAGGCCGACCAAGATTGCTCCTCCAGAGTCCAAGGATACTTTTCTACAGGGGCTTTCCTCCAAACCACCTGTTGAAAGCCTACTTCACGGTCACTAAAGGGCAGATATTTGTGTGCCAGGTGCAGGAGAGGGGTAGAGAATTTGGGGCAGAATTGCATATTCTTGACTAGGCAGCGCTGGTGGGTCAGGAGGCTCATACTGCTGGAAAGTGGGAGCCTCATTCAAAAATGTTCAATTCATTCTTGGGATCATAGAATTATACAGCACAGAGGGAAGCCATTTGTCCCATCCTGTCTGTACTGGCTCTTTGAAAGAGCTATCCAATTACTCCCACTGGCCTGCTCTTTCCTCATAGCCCAGAAAATGTTTCCTTTTCAAGTATATATCCAATTCCCTTTTTGAAAGCTGTTATTAAATCTGTTTCTACCAACTAACTGTGTAAAAAAATGTCCTTATCCCCCTCTGGTTCTTTTGCCAATTATCTTAAATCTGTGTCCTCTAGTTACTGACCCACTGCCAGTGAAAACAGTGATGTGGGCATCACTGGCAAAGCCGACATTTATTGTCCGTTCCTAGATGTCCTGAGAAGATGGCGGGCCTTCTTCTAGTGCTTTAATACAACTGAGTTATTTGCTAGGCCACTTCAAAGGTCAGTTAAAAGTCAACCATGTTGGTGTGGGATTGGCCGGAGTGGGTAAGGATTGTAGGTTTCCTGCCCTAAAGGACAATAGTGAACCAGTGCAGTGTTTACAACAATTTGACAGTTTCATGGTACCTTTTTTTGGGGAATTATTTCCAGATTTTTAACTGAATTCAAATTCTCAAACAGATTTGAGCTCACATTTTCTGGATTATTAGTCCAGCTCTATCGATTGCTATGCCAAGAACATAACCACTACACCACTGAGGAGGGAACTGTGTTTGCCAATGGTTTCACCTGATGCCACCCCTGTGCCCACCGTACCAGATAAAAGCTCACAATCTTTCCGATTCCGCCACCAAATATCCATCTTATTAAACAGAAAACCCTCAATGACAGAAATTCTCAATGTTTAAGAAGGAAAATGTGCTCATTATCACAGATCAAAGGCACAACAATCTAGATACTAACACTTTATGTATTCGTATACCTCCAGGCTCTCCAGTAATGTAACCAATTTGTTTTAAATTAACACCACATCCAATAAAGTAGCATACAAAGAACTATATATAACACACTGCCACGGATGCTACAGTAATAATAATGGTGAGGCTATCAGCATTCACCGTTATTATGGAGTCATCGGACAGCAACTTCTGCACATGCGCAGTTAAACGCAGAAATCCGGAAGTTGCTGTCCAATTTACTCTGCTCCGCAAGCTGCATTACACTGGTACCTTGCCAATAGACTTGCATTGAAATACATGTAAGGGCATGAAGTTACGGTACTTTCCCATTAGTTACCACTTAACATGGCAGAAAAAGTTACGGCTTGTCCACTTAAGTGCAAGTGAATTTTTAACACCGTGATAAGTCTTAATTACTGCCAAACAACCTCTCTAGCATTGAAAATTAACTTTTACAAGTGTGGAGATCATTCCTTGAGATTTTAATTATTGTTGGAGATTTTTTAAAAATTTAAATCTCATTTATTGTTTTTATTTTTTTATTTTTGTCTCTTTAATCTCTTGCTCGCTCTCTCTTAATCCCATCTTTCTTTCCCTCTCTTTATTTTGCTTTCTGTACATGATTTTACATTGAATTGAATATTCTAACTTCCTGGTTTAGACTCTGAGTGCCTCAGTGAGGATTCTTCAATCTGCAGTTTTGGTTTCCATATTTAAGAAAAGATATACTTGCTCTCGAGGCGGTTCAGAGAAGGTTCACTCGGTTGATTCCAGAGATGAGGGGGTTGACGTATGAGGAAAGGTTGAGTAGGTTGGGACTCTACTCATTGGAGTTCAGAAGAATGAGAGGCGATCTTATCGAAACATATAAGATTGTGAGGGGGCTTGATCGGGTGGATGCGGTGAGGATGTTTCCACTGATGGGTGAGATTAGAACTAGGGGGCATAATCTTAGAATAAGGGGCTGCCCTTTCAAAACTGAGATGAGGAGAAACTTCTTCACTCAGAGGGTAGTAAATCTATGGAATTTGCTACCCCAGAGAGCTGTGGAAGCTGCGACATTAAATAAATTTAAAACGGAGATAGACAGTTTCCTAGCAGATAAGGGAATTAGGGGTTACGGGGAGAGGGCAGGGAAGTGGACATGAGTCTAGATTCAGATCAGCCATGATCCTATTGAATGGCGGAGCAGGCCCGAGGGGCCGTATGGCCTACTCCTGCTCCTATTTCTTATGTTCTTATGTTCTTATGATTGGCTGAAGAGACATGCTGCTGCTTGCCCATTCACCACAGTTCCCAGGTCCCCTGTAGAGAGCGCCGCGCTGTTTCAAATGCTCGATGACCCTAAGTTGCCGCTCAAAAGCCCACAAAATGTCTGTGGGCAACTGTAAGCGTAATGAACAGTGAGCGCCGTTCCTTCGCAGCTAACTGCAAAATCCAGGCCATTATGCCAACTGTAATTTCTAGGCTAGTGCAGAAAAATTAGCATTTATAAGCACCTTTTTGTGACCTTAGGACATCCTAAAGCATTTCACAGTCAATGAATTACTTTTCAAGTGTTGTCACTGTTGTAATGTAGGGAAACACAACAGCCAATTTGTGCACAGCAAGCTCCCACAAACAGCAATGAGATAAATGAGCAGATAACCTGGCGCAACGATATTGGTTGAGGGATAGATGTTGGCCAGGACATCTTCCTTGCTCTTCTTCAAATCTTCCACATCTACCTGAGAGGGCAGACAGGGCCTCAGTTTAAATGTCTCATCTGAAAGACAGCGGCCCCAACAATACAGCACTTCACTGAAGCGTCAGCCTAGATTACATGCTCAAGTCTCTGGAGTACAACTTGAACGTTTTACTCAGATGCGAGAGTGCTACCGCTGAGCCAAGGCCAACACCTGTGCTACAGAATCACTAGCCATTGCCACGGAGTGGAGGCAGGCAGCTTTAAACCCTATCCTCCATGGAGTTCCCAAATCTTGCCCTAATACCCTTGATGAAGTGGTGAATGGATGGAAAATGGCAGCAGAAAAAGAGATACATCCAAGGAAAGTCACTTTCAGTTAGATTACCTGAAGGCTTGCATTGGCAAAGGTCAGCTCTCTGCCCAGCCATGGCAGATGTATGGCATTTCATATCCCCATTGAAAAAGGAAAGTCTCCCATATTGGTGGAGTTCTGTAAACTATGTCGGGGAGAGTTCAGCTTGAGTAGGAAGAGAAGCTTAGCTTTCAGCTTCCAAGCTGGCCAACTTAATTTTGTTCAACTTTTTTAACAAATCCCTTTTTGATAATTAAGAAAATTAACTGGATTTAGTGCCTGCACTTAATGCACATTTTAGCATAGTGACACTTCATTCTCTAAGACAAATAAGGATTAATTCAAATTACTTCAGCACTATTATAAGATACTTGCATTTGTCAGCAAAAAAAAAATAATTGAAACCTTATTCCACTGCCAATCATGTAAATTATCAGGAAATTCCCCTTCCACAGGTGAACATTCAGGTGGTAAATGCACTGTTTGAATTAGTACTGAGCCGTATGGTCCAGGAAGGTTACACGTTTGACCCTAGTCTGTGCTGAGTTAGCTGATCTCAGCTGGTTGGAGGAGTGGGTGCTGCAACTGACCTCAGTACCATTGGGATGGGTGAAGGGGAAATCATAGTTCAGCCTCTTGTTCCTGATCGCTATCCAATGATCCATCCCTCACTTCCCCCAGTAGAAAATGTTTGTCGATTGACACCAATAACACAAGATAAGTTTGGTTGAAGCAAACCCTTCATGCTTCCAGAATATTAACCCTACTGTCCTATTGGAGCACCTGTTTCTTATATGACTCCAACGCCCTAGTCTCAACCAAAGGGTACAAGAGTATAGTGGTTATGTTACTGGACTTCTAATGAATCCTCAGAATTAATTTTAAAAAACATTCCTCCTGACAACCCCTTCCAGCTGTTTATCTCCCTCAGTGTAAAACAAATACTTCATAACGTCTGTCCTAAACTTGGAGTGACAAATATGTTTAGCAAATGATGAACTGACATCCTTTGCAGTGCAACAGCAAGACACTAGTGTAACCCTATGGTTCTCTGGCTTTGATCATATCAACAGGGAACAGCAGAATGGGAACCAAGTACTGCTGCGTGTAAGGACGGATTTTACTAGTTTGTGCCATTGGCATTAGGTGCACATGATGGAAATTTAAGTGGGCACTGCCCACAATTTTGCATCCATTAAAATTAATTTCCCTTATGTTCTCCGTAACACAAGGATACATAAACTCATAAAATGAACCCCACTATGTCAAGCATATTGCATAATGTTGTTTTATGAATTAATCAACATGTTTCCCTACACTACATAATATTTCAAGGGGGTTGGAGTATAAAAGCAGGGAAGTCCTGCTACAACTGTACAAGGTATTGGTGAGACCACACCTTGAGTACTGCGTACAGTTTTGGTCTCCTTATTTAAGGAAGGATATACTTGCATTGGAGGCAGTTCAGAGATGATTCACTCGGCTAATTCCAGAGATGAGGGGTTTGACTTTTGAGGAAAGGTTGAGCAGGCTGGGCCTATACTCATTGGAATTTAGAAGAATGAGAGGTGATCTTATCGAAACATATAAGATTCTGAGGGGGCTCGACAGGGTAGATGCAGAGAAGATGTTTCCTCTCATGGGGAAATCTAGAACTCGGGGGCACAGTCTCAGAATAAAGGGTCGCCCTTTTAGAACTGAGATGAGGAGGAACTTCTTCTCTCAGAGGGTCATAAATTTGTGGAATTCTGTGCCACAGAGCGCTGTGGGGGCTGGGTCATTAAATACATTTAAAGTGGAAATAGACAAATTTTGCAAGATAAGGGAGTGAAAGGTTATGGGGAACGGGCTGGGAAGTGGCTTTGAGCCCAAGATCACCCATGATCTTATTGAATGGCGAAGCAGGCTCGAGGGGCCAAGTGGCCTATTCCTGCTCCTATTTCGTGTGTTCTTATTTTATTGTAACCAATGAGAACAGTTTTAAAGCAACTTCAGTGGGAGTGTTAAATGGGTGGTGTTGGATAGGCCGCCCGTTATACACCCCACCCGAAGTTAATGGAAAGGGTGGCGTGCATATCATCTGTTATAGACACCTGCCATTGTTGAAAGTTTAATTCAGAATTTCTTCAGGGTTAACGCTGTAGTGGGGACATTATCAGTGCAGGAGAAAGGGGTGGGGCTGTGGGGGTCAGAAATTGGAATGGGACCCATTTACACCAGGTCATTGTCCTGTTTTGCCCACACCACTTGGGAGGACTAAGAGTGAGTGGTTCTCCTGTCGGCCCTCCACCGCCCATTTTACACTCCCAGCATATTTGGGTCAGCTGTCACAATGTAGTTGCAGCCAGTGGCCAATAGGTGGCTCTATGGAGCAAATTTCTTAAGTATCTTTCCCAACTCCATTGTCACCTTGTACATAAAACTTATATTGATCAACTGACGGTATATAATACTACAGACAATTTACTAGTTCGAATGTCCAGAGAGAGAGAAAATAGGGTATCCATTACACACTTTTGAAGCTTTTATTTTGTGTTCTAAAAGCTTACAAAAAGTGTATTAAGCTGAAGGAGAGAGAGATTGTGGTCAGAAAGAAAGGTTGTGTGCATCTGTGTATATGAGTCTTTCCTCAAGCTAAGGTTAGTTCCATTCCTAAAATAATGGTTGATTTATGAAGTCAACTATCTGATCTGTGTCTCATTAGTAGTTAAAAAAGGTAACTGCTAATTGTATACATTTCATGCCTACAAGACAGAGAGAGAATCAGAGACAGACACATGCGCAGAGATACTGGGGGAGAAATTCGGTATCGCCCCGTTGGGGGCGCAATTATCAGCCGGGCACAAAGTTTAGTGCCTGGTGCTAATTATTGCCTCCGACTGCAAACTTGGCTTCTATCACCCCTGGAGGTGATTGGAGCGCTAAATCAGGCGATACACACCTCTCTTAAGGCGCTAACGCCGAGGAGCAAGGCGCTAACTCAGAGCGCTGGTGAAGCTCATATGATGTCAGTCAGCAATGGAACACAGACACACTGGCACCGGCCAGTATTTAAAGGGGAGGGTCGATCTTGCTCTTCATCCACACCCTGCTCATTGCAGCCTTGAATCTCGGCCTGGAGAGACCTGTACATCAATTCTGCTGGAAAGAACAATGGAGAGGCCCAGGGAAAGAGCTCAGAGTGCAGCCCCCATAGTCTCTTCTAAATCGATGCAAGGAAGGACAAATCAAAATGAACCTGCAAAGTGCAGCTCAGTACCCAAAACTCCTTCACACAGCGTTGAAGCTCTCCAGAGGTCTCTCTCTCTCTCTCTCTCTTTCAGAATGCGTGGTGCAAAAATGTTGCCAACAAAAAAAGTCAGGAAGCGGTCACCTTTAAACCCAGTTCCTTCCCGACTGCAAAACGTTCCCCTCAATCTGTCATTGCTAGCAGCTGGTGGTAAGGCAGGGGGCGCCACTCAATATCTGGTCCGGGGCACTACTGGGGCTTTGCACGCTCGACTGATGTCATGATCTGTGGGCGCAGGAGATTGTGGTGGTAGTGTTTAGCGCCGCCACAAAATGTCTAGTCAATTTTGCGAGCGGCGCAAACATCGCTGCGCCCGGGCGTTAGTTGCTTTGCGACCCATTAAACGGGAGGCGCAAAGCAATGGAATTTTTCCCCCACTGAATTTTAAAGTTACATTTTGAAAGTAAAGAAAGCCTCTTTGAGGGAAACAGATAAAAAGGGAGGGTAGGAGGAGGATATGATGGAGACAGGTTGAGGGTGACGAAGCCCCAGCCTCCAGCTACCCACAACCCCCACCCACCTTGCACTCCTGGAGACAGCTAAAATAGAATCATAGAGTGGTTACAGCGCAGAAGAAGGCCATTCGGCCTGTCGAACCAGTGCTGGCTCTCTGCAATAGCACTTCAGGATGAGACCAGTACAGTAGTGAGAAATTATTTTGTCTCAGAAGATCACGATGTAGAATCAGTTTGGGTAGAGATAAGAAATAGCAAGGGAAAGAAGTTAATGGTGGGAGTAGGCTATAGGCCCCCTAACAGTAGCTATACTGTAGGGCAGAGTATAAATCAAGAAATAATGGGGGCTTGTAAGAAAGGTACTGCAATAATCATGGATGATTTTAATCTTCATATAGATTGGACAAATCAAATTAGCAAAGGTAGCTTTGAGGATGAGTTCATAGAGTGTATTCAGGATGGTTTCTTAGAACAATATGTTGTGGAATCAACCAGGGAACAGACTATTTTAGATCTGGTAATGTGTAATGAGGCAGGGTTTCTTAATGATCTTATAGTAAAGGATCCTCTAGGGAAGAATGATCATAACATGATAGAATTTCACATTCAGTTTGAGGGTGAGAAACTTGGGTCTGAAATAAGTGTCTTAAACTTAACTAAAGGCAATTACAAAGGTATGAAGACACAGTTGACTAAAGGGGACTGGGAAAATAGATTAAACGGTAAGACGGTAGATAAGCAGTGGTAGACATTTAAGGAGCTTTTTCATAACTCTCAACAAAGATATATTCCAGTGAGAAAGAAAGACTCTACAAGAAGGATGAACCATCCGTGGCTAACTAAGGAAGTTAAGGATGGTATCAAATTGAAAGAAAACGCATACAATGTTGTGAAGATTAGTGGTAGGCCAGAAGATTGGGAAATTTTTAGAAACTAGCAAAGGATGAGTAAAAAAAAATAAAGAGGGAGAAAACAGATTATGAGAGTAAGCTAGCAAGAAATATAAAAACAGACAGTAAGAGCTTCTACAACTAAGTAAAAAGGAAGAGAGTAGCTAAGGTAAACATTGGTCCCTCAGAGGATGAGACTGGGGAATTAATAATGGAAAACAAGGAAATGGAAGAGACTTTGAACAAATATTTTGTATCTGTCTTCACGGTAGAAGACACTAAAAGCATCCCAATAATAGTAGATAATTAAGGGGTAAAAGGGAGGGAGGAACTTAAAACAATCACTATTACTAGAGAAAAAGTACTAGGCAAACTAATGGACTAAAGGCTGACAAGTCCCCTGGACCTGATGGCCTGCATCATAGGATCTTAAAAGAAGTGACTGCAGAGATAGTGGATGCGTTGGTTGTAATCTTCCAAAATGCCCTAGATTTTGGAAAGGTCCCAGCTGATTGGAAAACCGCAAATGTAATGGCCCTATTCAAGAAAGGAGGGAAACAAAAAGCAGGAAACTATAGACCAGTTAGCCGAACATCTGTCATTGGGAAAATGCTCGAATCCATTATTAAGGGAGTAGTAGCAGGACAGTTAGAAAATCATAATACAATCAAACAGAATTAACATGATTTTATGAAAGGGAAATCATGTTTGACAAATTTATTAGAGTTCTTTGAGGATGTAATGAGCAGGGTGGATCAACAGGAACCAGTAGATGTAGTGTATTTGGATTTCCAAAAGGCATGCGATAAAGTGCCACATAAAAGGTTACTGCACAAGATAAGAGCTCACGGTGTTGGGGGTAATATATTAGCATGGATAGAGGATTGGCTAACTAACAGAAAACACAGAGTCGGGATAAATGGGTCATTTTCAGGTTGGAAAACTGTAATTAGTAGGGTGCCATAGGGATCAGTGCTGGGGCCTCAGCTATTTACAATCTATATTAATGACTTGGATGAAGGAACCGCGTGTACTGTAGCCAAATTTGCTGACGATACAAAGATAGGTGGGAAAGCAAGTTGTGAGGAGGACAAAAAGAGTCTGCCAAGGGATATAGATAGGTCAAGTGAGTGGGCAAAAATAATGGAGTATAATGTGGGAAAATGTGAGGTTATCCACTTTGGTAGGAAGAATAGAAAAGCAAAATATTATTTAAATGGAGAGAGACTACAGAATGCTGCAGTACAGAAGGATCTGGGTCTCCTCGTACATGAAACACAAAAAGTTAGCATGCAGGTACAGCAAGTAATTAGGAAATGGAATGTTGGCCTTTATTGCAAGGGGGATGAAGTGTAAAAGTAGTGAAGTCTTGCTACAACTATACAGGGTGTGGGTGAGACCACACCTGGAGTACTGCGTACAGTTTTGGTCTCCTTATTTAAGGAGGGATATACTTGCTTTGGAGGCAGTTTAGAGAAGGTTCACTAGGTTGATTCCTGAGATGAAAAGGTTGTTTTATGAGGAAAGGTTGAGCAGGTTGGCCCTATACTCATTGGAGTTTAGAAGAATGAGAGGTGATCTTATTGAAACATATAAGATTCTGAGGGGGCTTGACAGGGTAGATGCTGAGAAGTTATTTCCCCTCGTGGGGGAATCTAGAACGAGGGAGCATAGTTCCAGGATAAGGAGTCGCCTATTTAAGATGGAGATGAGGAGGAATTTCATCTCTCAGAAGGTCGTGAATCTTTGGAATTCTCTACCCCAGAGAGCTGTGGAGGCTGAGTCAGTGAATATATTCCAGGTGGAGATAGACAGATATTTGAGCTACAGAGGAGTCAAGGGTTATGGGGACAGGCAGGGAAGTGGAGTTGAGGCCAAGATCAGATCAGCCATGATCTTATTAAATGGCGGAGCAGGCTTGAGGGGCCAAATGGCCTACTCCTGCTCCTATTTCTTATGTTCTTATGTTCAGCTACTCCCCCGCCCTTTCCCTGTAGCCCTGTAAATTTTTTCCCCTCAGATACTTATCCAATTGCCTTTTGAAAGCCACAATTGAGTCTGCCTCCACCACCCTTTCAGGCAGTGCATTCCAGATCCTAACCACTAGCTACATAAAAAAGTTTTCCCTCATGTCGCCTTTGGTTCTTTTGCCAATCACCTTGAATCTGTGTCCTCTGGTTCTTGGCCGAACCAGTGTTTTATAAAGGTTCATCATAACTTCCTTGCTTTTGTACTCTATGTCTCTATTTATGAAGCCCAGTATCCTGTATGCATTTTTAACCACTATCTCAATCTGCCCTGCCACCTTCAACGATTTGTGCACAAACACCCCCAGGTCTTTCTGTTCATGCACCCCCTTTAGGATTGTAGCCTTTAGTTTATATTGCCTCTCCTCATTCTTCCTACCAAAATGTATCATTTTGCACTTTTCTGCGTTAAATTTCATCTGCCACATGTCCGCCCATTTGACCAGCCGGTCTATGTCTTCTTGAAGTCTATCACTATACTCTTTACTGTTCACTATACCTCCAAGTTTAGTGTCATCTGCAAATTTTGAAATTGTGCTCTGTACTCCCAAGTCCAAGTGAAATAAAGAGTAGATTGCCTTTCAAAAGCTAGGCTTTATTAACCTTAAAAAACCAGCAAGTACATGTTGAGCACCCAGTCTCAACCAAACTGTAGAAAACTGAATTTAAGATGGCCACCACAGGCCACATGGAATCAACTAACCAATAAGTTTACAGCATATATCTCAAGGCAGGAAAACAGGCAACCAATTACAATGCTTCTTATAAAACAAGAATAATCACCACATTCACCCCTCCTTTTAAAATATACTTCAACCTAGGTAGCCTTTACAGTTTACAATTAGTTATTTATGACTAGAGCAATACATGTATAATGCCTTCAACAATTTTAAAATTTTACTATTAAATTATTAATTATTTTAAAAGTCCATTTTTAATCGGTCGACCGGATATCTTGTTCGTGTCGACCTTCTTAGCCTTGGTGGAGTTCCTTGCCCTCCCACGCCAGGAGACACAGAAATATCTTCTGCAGGGAGGCTATCAATATCCCGATTATCAACGGTTTCCGGATTGGAAGTCCCATTAGAAGGTAAACTGGGAGGGTCATGAACATCCATCGGGGGCAGACTAAGAGAATTGTAAGTGTCTGCAATAGGATTGGAAATGTTCATAGTATCTGTGACGACATCAACATTATCTGAATTATGGCTATTGTTAATGTCCTCAGGAGAGGGCTGGCCACCACAAGGAGCTAAGTCTTTAACTGAAACCGTACTTTCTTTCCCATCTTGGAATCGAATGTGAGCATATTGGGAATTTGCCTCCAATAGCTCCACCTCCTCCACTAAAGGATCATACTTTGACAGTCTATCATGGCGTCGGAGCAGCACAGGTCCCTGCATAGTAAGCCATGAAGGTACTGAATATCCCGTAGTGGATCTCCACGGATAGTTGAAGAGCCTTTCATGGGGAGTCACATTAGTAGCTGTTGAAAGCAATGATCTAATGGAATGCAGGGCATCAGGCAGTACCATTTCCCATTGTGTATTCTTAAGGTTCCGGGATGTCAAAGCCAACATAACTGCCTTCCAGATCACCCCATTGTATCGTTCGCACTGTCCATTACCCTGGGGATTATACGGGGTAGTTCTGCTAGTAGAAATTCCCCAACTCTGGAGGTATTCCTTCAACTGGGAAGACATAAAAGAACTTCCCTGATCCGAATGGATATACGCAGGCATCCCAAAGATGACAAAAAGTTGAGTCAGACATTTAATAACTGTAGCAGCTGATACATCTGCACAAGGAAAAGCAAAAGGGAACCTTGAAAACTCATCCACAACAGTAAATATATATCGATTCTGAGTCGTTGAAGGAGGAGGCCCCTTAACATCAACGCTCAGGCGTTCAAAGGGAGAAGTAGCCTTTATAAGATGAGCTCGTTGAGGCTTAAAGAAATTCGGTTTACACCGGGCGCAGACAGAGCATGACGAAGTCATCCGCTTGACGTCTTCAACTGAAAAGGGCAAATTCTTACTGCGTACGAAGTGTATCATCCTCGTAACACCAGGATGGCACAAAGCATTATGAAGATTAATAAGCGTATCTCCGTGAAGCACAGAACAATAAGCCCTCGGCAGCGCATCAGCGGCAACATTATCCTTCCCCGGACGATAGACTATATCGAAATGGTAGCATGCCAACTCGATCCTCCATCTCATTATTTTATCATTCTTAATCTTTCCGAAATGTTTGACATCAAACATGAAGGACACAGATTTTTGGTCAGTTACTAAATTGAAATAAAGAGTAGATTGCCTTTCAAAAGCTAGGCTTTATTAACCTTAAAAAACCAGCATGTACATGTTGAGCACCCAGTCTCAACCAAACTGTAGAAAACTGAATTTAAGATGGCCACCACAGGTCACATGGAATCAACTAACCAATAAGTTTACAGCATATATCTCAAGGCAGGAAAACAGGCAACCAATTACAATGCTTCTTATAAAACAAGAATAATCACCACACCAAGTCATTAATATATATCAAGAAAAGCAGTGGTCCTAGTACAGACCCCTGGGGAACACCACTGTAGACCTTCCTCCAGTCCAATAAACAAAAGTTTACCACTACTCTCTGTTCCCTGTCACTTAGCCAATTTCGTATCCATGCTGCTACTGTCCCTTTTATTCCATGGGCTTCAACTTTGCTGGAAAACCTATTATGTGGCACTTTATCAAAGGCCTTTTGGAAGTCCATATACATCACGTCAACTGCATTGCCCTCATCAACCCTCTCTGTTACCTCATCAAAAAACTCGATCAAGTTAGTCAAACACAATTTGCCTTTAACAAAACCGTGCTGGCTTTCTTTATTAATCCACACTTTTCCAAGTGACTGTTAACTTTGTCCCTGATTATAATTTCCAAAAGCTTCCCCACTACTGAGGTTAAGCTCACTGGCCTGTAGATGTTGGGTTTATCCTTACACCCTTTTTTGAACCAGGGTGTAACATTTGCAATTCTCTAGTCCTCTGGCACCACTCCTGTATGTAAGGAGCATTGGAAGATTATGGCTAGTATCGCCACAATTTCTTCCTTAAACTCCCTCAGCATCCTAGGATGCATCCCATCCGGTCCTGGTGAGTTATCAACTTTAAGTTTAGACAGCCTTTCTAGTACTTCCTCCTTATCTTTTTTTTAATATTCGTTTTTATGGGATGTGGGCGCGCTGGCAAGGTCAGCATTTGTTGTCCATCCCTAATTGCCCTTGAGAAGGTGGTGGTGAGCTGCCTTCTTGAACCGCTGCAGTCCATGTGGTGAAGGTACTCCCACAGTACTGTTAGGTAGGGAGTTCCAGGACTTTGACCCAGCGACGATGAAGGATCGGCGAGAAACTTCTAAGTCAGGATGGTGTGTGACTTGGAGGGGAACTTGGAGGTGATGGTGTTCCCATGTGCCTGCTGCCCTTGTCCTTCTAGGTGGAAGAGGTCACAGTTTGGAAGGTGCTGCTGAAGAAGCCTTGGTGAGTTGCTGTAGTGCATCTTGTAGATGGTACACACTGCATCCACGGTACGCGGGTGGTGGAGGGAGTGAAGGCTTAAGATGTTGGATGGGGTGTCAATCAAGTGGACTGCTTTGTCCTGGATGGCATTAAGCTTTTTGAGTGTTGTTGGAGCTGCACTCATCCAGGCAAGTGGAGAGTATCCATCACACTCCTGACTTGTGCCTTGTAGATGGTGGAAAAGCTTTCGGGATTCAGCAGGTGAGACACTCGCCGCAGAATATCCAGCATCTGACTAGCTCTTGTAGCCACAGTATTTATGTGGCTGGTCCATAGAAACATAGAAGATAGGAGCAGGAGTAGGCCATTCGGCCCCTCGAGCCTGCTCCGCCATTCAATGAGATCATGGCTGATCATCCAAATTCAGTACCTTGTCCCTGCCTTCTCCCCATATCCCTTGATCCCCTTAACCTTAAGAAATATATCCAACTCCTTCTTGAATATATTTAATGAATTGGCCTCCACTGCCTTCTGTGTTAGAGAATTCCACAGGTTCACCACTCTCTGGGTGAAGAAATTCCTCCTCATCTCTGTCCTAAATGGCTTACCCCTTATCCTTAGACTGTGACCCCTGGTTCTGGACTCCCCGGCCATCGGGAACATCCTTCCTGCATCCAGTCTGTCCAGTCCTGTTAGAATTTTATAAGTTTCAATGAGATCCCCTCTCATTCTTCTAAACTCCAACGAGTATAAGCCCAATCGACCCAATCTCTCCTCATACGTCATTCCTTCCATCCCAGGTATCAGTCTGGTGAATCTTCGCTGCACTCCCTCCATGGCAAGAACATCCTTCCTCAGATAAGGCGACCAAAACTGCACACAATACTCAAGGTGTGGTCTCACCAAGGCCCTGTACAACTGCAGCAAGACATCCTTGTTCTTGTACTCAAACCCTCTCGCTACGAAGGCCAACATACCATTTGCCTTCTTAACCACCTGTGTAGGAGGTGGCGTGTGACCAGTCAGCTTCACCTCTGACTGTCTCTGAGTGGTTCGAATCGCTCCCACACCCCTGGGTTCTAGACACCGGACTTAGGTACAGGCGGCGATACAGAAAATCGAGCAGACAAGTGGTTTGGTATAAGAAACTGTAATTTTATTAAAGACAGAATAAAACACAATCTTACTGAGAATCACTGATATAATTACAGGCATAAACAATTACACTTATATGGGAATGGGGAACACACGGCACATCGAGGGAAACAGATACATTAAAAAATCCCCTTATCTTTATCTCACCCCCAATACCTAACTAGATTAAGCTACGAGGGGCCAGGAATTCATGCTCACCAATTCGTAACCTGCTGCTTTAACTGGTTGGGGGATTTGAAGTTCACCCTTGCTGTCCTTTGGGGTTTGTCGTTGTCACGTGGTCACAGGATGCGGCGATGGAGTTGTTTGAGCGACACACCCTCCTTTTCCTCCATTCGCAGTGGGTCTTCTTCTTCTGACGGTTTTGTCGCCGACGGTTTTATCACGGTTGGGGCTCGGTTGGCGGTTTATACCGTTAAATGGATTTTTCTGCCCATGCTTCGAACGCCAGTTTATTCATCAAATGCCAGCTTATAACTAGGCCGTTTGTCCTGATTTCACTGTCCATGCATCAAACGCCAGCTTATAACTAGGCCGTTTGTCCTGATTTCACTGTCCATCCATCAAATGCCAGCTTACAACTAGGCCGTTTGACCCCCAACGCGTCTTTCCGCTGCCCTTCTCTGCCTTTACCGGTTTTACCATTTCTCGTCATCTCGTCTCGTCTCGTCTCATCTCGTCTGCCCGTTTGTGGCCCCGTATGTCCTGTGTGTCTTTGAATCGGGTCTCGTTCTCCTCCCGCATTTGGCCCCCGGTGTGGTGATGGGCGTCCTTGGTGTTGAGCGGCACGGGGAGCGAGAAGAGAGCCCGCCACGATGCCAGGGCACGAAAGTCGAGAAGCAAGCGGCCAGAGCAAGAGGGCCAGAGAGCTAAGAGACCAATCACCACCAGTGGGCCTACAATTATACCCGGTTCTTCACCCCTTATCTGCGCGCCAAATCAGGTCAGTCCTTTGTCTAACTTTTGGCGAGCTCATTTAAAATGATTACAGCCATTTACTTTAACGACTTCTGGGGCCGTTGTCTCTGTGTTTAATGGCTTCGATATCCTGGCTGTTTGTTATTTATGAAACTTAATCATTTTTTCCTGGCTTGGCAGCTACCTGTGAGCGGTTACCAATTATTTATGCGAAGGGTTGATAGCCTTCCGATTAGGGCTATCCTGACTTGATCTGTTACAAGGTGAATGAATGCATATTCTGTGTTTACCTCGCTGTCTGGCTTCACAAAGTCTTTTCACAGATTCATGCATTTTGGGTTTCGTTTCAGGTTTTGAAAAGTGCCTGCCTTTTTGCAGGGCCTTGTTTTTAAAATCCTGTTGGTTTTGGTCACGAGGTTTCAGAAGCCATTTAGGGTACCCCTTTTAATAACTTGTCCATACAGGGCCCCTTTATCCATAATTTTTGGGAATGTGGGAATTTTGAGAACCCTACACCTGCTGCACCTGCATGCTTATCTTCAGCGACTGGTGCACAAGGACACCCAGGTCTCGTTGCACTTCCCCTTCTCCCAATCTATTGCCGTTCAGATAATAATTTGCCTTCCTGTTTTTGCCACCATTTAACCTTGCATTTATCCACATTATACTGCATCTGCCATGTTTCTGCCCAATCACCCAACCTGTCCAAATCATCCTGGAGTTTCTCGGCATCATCCTCACAGCACACACGCCCACCCATCCAGTTAAGTTTCTTGTCAATGGTGACCCCCAGGATGTTGATGGTGGGGGATTCGGCGATGGTAATGCTGTTGAATGTCAAGGGGTGATGGTTAGACTCTCGCTTGTTGGAGATAGTCATTGCCTGGCACTTGTGTGGCGCAAATGTTACCTGCCACTTATCAGCCCAAGCCTGAACGTCGTCCAGGTCTTGTTGCATGCGGGCATGGACTGCTTCGTTTTCTGAGGAGTTGTGAATGGCACTGAGCACTGTGCAGTCATCAGCGAACATCCCCATTTCTGACCTTATGTTGGAGGGAAGGTCATTGATGAAGCAGCTGAAGATGGTTGGGCCTAGGACACTGCCCTGAGGAACTCCTGCAGCGATGTCCTGGGGCTGTGATGATTGACCTTCAACCACCACAACCATCTTCCTTTGTGCTAGGTATGACTCCAGCCAGTGGAGAGTTCGCCCCTCGCCCCCCACCACCAATTCCTATTGACTTCAATTTTACTAGGGCTCCTTGATGTCACACTTGGTTAAATGCTGCCTTGATGTCTCATCCAATAACTCCACTACCTCTTCTTTCATTATGACTTTAGCAGCATCTTCTTCCTTGGTGAAGACACATGCAAAGTATTCATTTAGTACCTCAGCCATGTCCTCTGTCTCCATGCGTAGGTCTCCTTCTTGGTCCCTAATCAGCCCCACCCCTCCTCTTACTACCCATTTATTATTTATATGCCTATGGAAGACTTTTGAATTCTCTTTTATGTTAGCTGCCAATCTATTCTCATATTCTCTCTTTGCCCCTCTTATTTTATTTTTCACTTCCCCTCTGAACTTTCTATATGCAGCCTGATTCTCACTTGTATTCTCAACCTGACATCTATCATCCGCCCACTTTTTCTGCTTTATCTTACTCTCTATCTCTTTCATCATCCAGGGAGCTCTGGTTTTAGTTGCCCTAACTTTCCCCCTCGTGGGAATGTATCTCAACTATACCCAAACTATCTCCTCTTTAAAGGCAGCCCATTGTTCGATTACAATTTTCCCTGCCAATCTTTGATTCCAATTTACCCAGGCCAGATCCGTGCTCAACCCACTGAAATTTGCCTTCCTCCAATTAAGTATTTTTACTCTAGATTGCTCCCTGTCCTTTTCCATAGCTAACCTAAACCTTATGATACTATGATCACTGTTCCCTAAATCTTCCTCTACTGACACTTGCTTCACTTGACCCACCTCATTCACCAGAGCCAGAACCAGCAATGCCTCCTTCCTCGTTGGGCCGAAAACATACTGATCAAGAAAGTTCTTCTGAATATACTTCAGAAATTCTTCCCCACCTCTGCCCTTTACACTATTATTATCCCAGTCTATATTAGGATAGTTGAAGTCCCCCATTCTTACTACTCTATAGTTCTTGCATGTCTGGAATTTTCCTGCAAATTTGCTCCTCTATATCTTTCCCACTAGTTGGTGGCCTATAGAATACACCCAGTAGTGTAATGGCCCCTCTATTTTTTCTTAACTCCAACCAAATAGATTCTGTCATTGGCTCCTCCAGGACATCCTCTCTCTCCAGCACTGTAACTTTCTCCTTAACTGATACTGCCACCCCACCTCCTTTCTTTCCATCCCTATCTTTCCTGAACATCTTATATCCAGGAATATTTAAAACCCAATCCTACCCTTTTTTGAGGCAGGTCTCCATTATCGCCTCGACATCATATTCCCATGTGACTATTTGCACCTGCAGCTCATTAACTTTATTTACCATGCTTCGTGCATTTACAAACATGCACTGTAAACTTGTCTTAGGCCTTCTTGTATCCTCTCTTAATCTGACCCCACCTTCTACCTTACTACTTCTTACTCTAGTGCTATCTGTCTCTCCCCATCCCTTGTGTACTTTGTTTCTCCTTTCTAATGCTACATCCTGGTGCCCATCCCCCTGCCAAATTAGTTTAAACCCTCTCCAATAGCACTAGCAAGCCCCCCTGCGAGGACATTGGTTCCAGTTCTGTTGAGGTGTAAATCCTGTACAGGTCCCATCTCCCCCAGAACCAGCCCCAAAATCCCAGGAATCTAAAGCCCTCCCTCCTGCACTATCTCTCCAGCCACGCATTCATCTGCTCTATCCTCCTATTTCTATACTCACTAGCTCATGGCACCAGGAGTAATCCAGAGATTGCTGCCTTTGAGGTCCTGCTTTTTAATCTCTTTCTTAGCTCCCTAAAATCTGCCTGCAGGATCTCATTCCTTTTTCTACCTATGCCATTGGACCACGACCTCTGGCTGTTCACCCTCCCCCCTCAGAATGTTCTGCAGCCACTCGGTGATATCTTTGACCCTGGCATCAGGGAGGCAACATAGCATCCTGGAATCACGTCTGCGGCTGTGGGGATGTAGTACAGGAAGGCCTGGAAGCAAGGAGCCTGGGATAAGGGTGCAGGGAACATACATTAACAATGGCAAATGTAAGAAGTCATACAACTCCAGGTTATAGTCCAACAGTTTTATTTGAAATCACAAGCTTTCGGAGCACTGCTCCTTCATCAGGTGAAGTGGAGAGATGCCTATAGACACAGATTATATAGTCAGAGAATAATGCCAGATGATTACAGGTAATCTTTCTAACTGCCATTTATCACACCTCGACAGAGAGATAATCACAGCAATCAAAGGTGTGAATAGTGTCCAAACAGGTCAGTCAGGAAAACATTACATCAAAGAACAATGAGGTGGGGTCACAAGGGGTAAAATGTTGCAGATGCTGGGGTCTGTATGAAAAACAAAAAACAGACAAAAAACATTTTCTTTGCTGGAAATCACAGCAGGTCCGGCCGCATCTATGTAGAGAGAACAAGCCAACGACGACTCGAGTCTGGATGACCCTACATCAGGTGGGGTTACATGTAGCATGACATGAACCCAAGATTCCGGTTGAGGCCGTCCTCATGAGTGCGGAACTTGGCTATCAGTTTCTGCTCTACGATTTTGCGTTGTCGTGTGTCTCGAAGGCCGCATTGGAGAATGCTTACCCGAAGATCGGAGGCTGAATGTCCTTGACTGCTGAAGTGTTCCCCGACTGGGAGGGAACACTCCTGCCTGGCGATTGTTGCGCGGTGTCCGTTCATCCATTGTCGCAGTATCTGCATGGTCTCGCCGATGTACCATGCTCCGGGGCATCCTTTGCTGCAACGTATGAGGTAGACAATGTTGGCCGAGTCACATGAGTATGTACCATGTACCTGGTGGGTGGTGTCCTCATGTGTGATGATGGTATCTGTGTTGATGATCTGGCATGTCTTGCAGAGGTTGCTGTGGCAGGGTTGTGTGGTGTCATGGTCGCTGTTCTCCTGAAAGCTGGGTAATTTGCTGCAAACGATGGTCTTTGAGGTTAGGTGGCTGTTTGAAGGCGAGTAGTGGAGGCATGGGGATGGCCTTAGCGAGGTGTTCGTCGTCATCGATGACATGTTGAAGGCTGCGAAGAAAATGGCGTTGTTTCTCCGCTCCGGGGAAGTACTGGACGACGAAGGGTACTCTGTTGGTTGTGTCCCGTGTTTGTCTTCTGAGGAGGTCACGATAACATCAACAAGTTCCATCTCACCATCAAACTCACCGTGGACTACTCCTCAGAATCGGTTTCATTCTTGGACACACGAATCTCCATCAAAGACGGACACCTCAGCACTTCACTCTACCGCAAGCCCACAGACAACCTCACGATGCTCCACTTCTCCAGCTTCCACCCTAACCACATTAAAGAAGCCATCTCCTATGGGCAAGCCCTGCGAATACACAGGATCTGCTCAGACGAGGAGGAACACGATGGACACCTACAGATGCTGAAAGACGCCCTCGTAAGAACGGGATATGACGCTCGACTCGTCGATCGACAGTTCCGACGGGCCACAGCAAAAAATCGCATAGACCTCCACTACTCGCCTTCAAACAGCCGCCTAACCTCAAACAGACCATCGTTCGCAGCAAATTACCCAGCTTTCAGGAGAACAGCGACCACGACACCACACAACCCTGCCACGGCAACCTCTGCAAGACATGCCAGATCATCAACACAGATACCATCATCACACGTGAGGACACCACCCACCAGGTACATGGTATATACTCATGTGACTCGGCCAACATTGTCTACCTCATACGTTGCAGCAAAGGATGCCCCGGAGCATGGTACATCGGCGAGACCATGCAGACACTGCGACAACGGATGAACGGACACCGTGCAACAATCGCCAGGCAGGAGTGTTCCCTCCCAGTCGGGGAACACTTCAGCAGTCAAGGACATTCAGCCTCCGATCTTCGGGTAAGCATTCTCCAAGGCGGCCTTCGAGACACACGACAACGCAAAATCGTAGCGCCGAAACTGATAGCCAAGTTCCGTACTCATGAGGACGGCCTCAACCGGGATCTTAGGTTCATGTCACGCTACATGTAACCCCACCTGACGTAGAGTCATCCAGACTCGAGTCGTCGTTGGCTTGTTCTCTCTACGCAGATGCGGCCGGACCTGCTGTGATTTCCAGCAAAGAAAATGTTTTTTGTCTGTTTTTTGTTTTTCATACAGACCCCAGCATCTGCAACATTTTACCCCTTGTGACCCCACCTCATTGTTCTTTGATGTAATGTTTTCCTGACTGACCTGTTTGGACATTATTCACACCTTTGATTGCTGTGATTATCTCTCTGCCGAGGTGTGATAAATGGCAGTTAGAAAGATTACCTGTAATCATCTGGCATTATTCTCTGACTATATAATCTGTGTCTATAGGCATCTCTCCACTTCACCTGATGAAGGAGCAGCGCTCCGAAAGCTTGTGATTTCAAATAAAACTGTTGGACTATAACCTGGTGTTGTGTGACTTCTTACATTTGTCCACCCCAGTCCAACACCGGCATCTCCACACCATTAACAATGGCAGAGAGGGAAAATGGGATTGAAAGATCACAAGAGGTGAAAGGACTCTCAAACACTGATATCCTAATGTGCCCTGTCACATTACGTGGCCAGGGTGTAAGAGATAATCTGCTTATCAGACCAAAAAGCCCATCCTAAATGACACTGAATTAACAGTCTCACTTAAAGAAAATGGGTATTATGGGAAATAGAAAAGCTAATGGAATTGGGTGCACTGTTCCCTAGATGTTGCTGAGGCAAGTTTTTAGACAGATTTAAGGAAGATTTGCTCTCCTCTGAACCATTTTCATAGAAACATTTATATTGCAGCACAGTAGGAGTCCATTGAAGCCATTGCATTGTGCTTGTGTTGGCACTTCAACCGGGACTAATCATGTTCTCCTGCTCTTTCACCATTTTAGATCTGGCTTGGAAGTGTTTGCAGTAGACATTAGAGGCTCAAAATAGAGAGTGTCCCATTCACTAGCATTAATATCCCTCACCTTGATGAGCACACAATTTACAACAAAAGGTTTTAAATAATGTAAAAAAGAATGTTCACTGGGCTAAACTGGTTATTGGATGGTTGTCAAAAACCAGAGACAGACTTTGTGACGTTTCTGATGTATTCTGAGCAATTAAAAATTGGAGAGAATGGCTAAGAGGCAGCTGGGGGAGAACAGAGGTGTAGGCAGAAGACTGTCAGGAGTTTCCTCTGCTTTAGATCTATTCTGCAAATCATGATTAAAAGTTAGTTAAACTTATCCCTTAGATACCCGCCTACATTTTCTTCAATGGAGAAATTTAAAGTACCTTCATGACAAAAATAAGTGTTCATTTGACAAGAATCAAATTAAATGTCAATGCATCAGTGGTATCTCAAAACTCCTAGAGAGAACAGTGGGTGTAACTATAGTTAACAAAAAATAATTTTGATTACCACTCCTGCAGCAAATAATGGCCATTCATCCTGCCTGTTTTATTTTAATGAAACATCCTTTTCTGAAGGCAGTCTATTGGAAGTTTCAAATTGACGTGCAGCTCCCAGTTAATGACTATCTATCCCTCCCCAAAAAATATTTTGAGCTCTTTGTTCCTTTGACAATGTTACATCAATAACAGGTCTCCTTGGAGAAGTCATCTTGTGCATTTTTCTTAATTCAGTTGTCAGTTATTCTAAAATGAGTGTCCCAAATAGGTCTAGTTGCCCTCACCAAAATCATCTGATCACCTCCAAATAGTTTGGAAAAAATGACATCTCCCCTGCCTTCCTCTCCCTCTCCCCCTTAGCATCATCTTCAGAGTAGAATTTATAGAACTGTCACCACTAGCATTTTAGACAGAATTATATTTGGAGGAAAGATTTTTACCAAATTAATGAAAAATCAATTCAACTTCAAAACTCCATTAATGCTTATTAATGCATTGGTTACAGATAGATGCCACAAAATTCAATACTTGGGACCAAATACTTGCTTGGCAGCTTGCCCATTTCAATGTAATTCATTTTTTACTTCATGTTAGTCTACAATAGGGGTTTTAACCCTTTCTGCCAGTGAATGCAAACAAATCGAAGTTCACTCAGTGACTAAATGCACGGTGCAGAATAAAAGGATCACACCTTTAATCCCAGCAAGACCTGGGACGTTTGTGCACAAATCTTTGAGGGTGGCAGGACAGGTTAACAAAGCAGTTAATAAAACAAAAGAAATGTTTTTTTAATATTTGTTTATGTGATCTGGGCATCACTGGCAAGGCGAGCATTTATTGCCCATCCCTAATTGTCTTGAGAAGGTGGTGGTGAGCCACCTTCTTGAACCGCTGCCGTCCGTGTGGTGAAGGTACTCCCACAGTGCTGTTAGGTAGGGAGTTCCAGGATATTGACCCAGCGATCGGCGATAAACTTCTAAGTCAGGATGGTGTGTGACTTGGAGGAGAACTTAGAGGTGCTGGTGTTCCCATGCACCTGCTGCCCTTGTCCTTCTAGGGGGAAGAGGTCGCGGGTTTGAGAGGTGCTGCTGAAGAAGCCTTGGTGAGTTGCTGCAGTGCATCTTGTAGATGGTACATACTGCATCCACGGTATGCCGGTGGTGGAGGGAGTGAATGTTTAAGGTGGTGGATGGGGCGCCAATCAAGCGGGCTGCTTTGTCCTGGATGGTGTCGAGCTTTTTGAGTGTTGTTGGAGCTGCACTCATCCAGGCAAGTGGAGAGTATTCCATCACACTCCTGAGCTGTGCCTTGTAGATGGTGGAAAAACTTTGGGGAGTCAGCAGGTGAGACATTCGCTGCAGAATACCTAGCCTCTGACCTGCTCTTGTAGCCACAGTATTTACATGGCTGGTCCAATTAAGTTTCTTGTCAATGGTGACCCCCAGGATGTTGATGGTGGGGGATTCGGCGGTGGTAATGCTGTTGAATGTCAAGGGGTGGTGGTTAGACTCTCGCTTGTTGGAGATAGTCATTGCCTGGCACTTGTGTGGCACGAATGTTACCTGCCACTTATCAGCCCAAGCCTGAACGTCATCCAGGTCTTGTTGCACGCGGGCATGGACTGCTTCATTATCTGAGCGGTTGTGAATGGCACTGAACACTGTGCAGTCATCAGCGAACATCCCCATTTCTGACCTTATGTTGGAGGGAAGGTCATTGATGAAGCAGCTGAAGATGGTTGGGCATAGGACACTGCCCTGAGGAACTCCTGCAGCGATGTCCTGGGTCTGTGATGATTGACCTTCAACCACCACAACCATATTCCTTTGTGCTAGGTATGACTCCTGCCAGTGGAGCGTTTTCCCCCCGATTCCCATTAACTTCAGTTTTACTAGGTTTTATAAATAGAGGCATAGAGTACAAAGGCCAGGAAGTTATGCGAAACTCATATAACACATTAACTCAGCCCCAACTGGAGTATTGTGTCCAATTCTGGGCACCACATTTTCAGAAGTTATGAAGGCTTTGGAGAGGGTACAGAAGAGATTTACTGGAATGGTTCCAGGGATTACAGTTATGTGGATAGACTGGAGAAGCTGGGGTTGTTCTCCTTAGAGCAAAAAAGGCTAAGAGGAGATTTGATGGAGGTGTTTAACATCATGAAGGATTTAGGTAGAGTTAATAAAGAGAAGTCGTTTCCAATGGCTGAAGGATCGATAACCAGAGGGCACAGATTTAAGGTGATTGGCAAAAGAACCAGAGGCGACATGAGGAAAAACTTTTTTATGCAACGAGTGGTTAAGATTTGGAATGCACTGCCTGGTAGGGTGGTGAATACAGATTCAATAGTAGCCTTCAAAAGATATTTGGATAAATACTTGAAGGAAAAAAAATGCAGGAATATGGGGAAAGAGCAGAGGAGTAGGACTAACTGGATTGCTCTTTGAAAGAGCAGGCACAGACTCGATGGGCCAAATGGTCTCCTTCTGTTCTGTACTATCCTATGATTCTATGATCAGAGGTGAAACCTAAGACTTTGCTGGTCTGTACAACTCGGTATTACACTGAGCCATGGGAGGAGCTATACTCTTGGCTTTCAAGGAGCTTTGAAGTGCAATGAATTTCTGGTTACTATATACATGTTCATTGAGAAGTGATCATGAGGGTTTGGATGCTGACCACTCTATATTCTATTTTGAACTGAATAGTTTCCTTCCTTTGACAAACCAAATCTACATCACCTTCTTTGAGCTTGGATGCTTTGTACTTATTTTTGTGTTTATTTTTGCCTCATGATGTTTTGTGCAGGGCCATTGTACTTTTTGGATCAGCAATCATTGGAAGCTTGATTCACCAATTAGAAGTCCTGCTGTAGAGTTACCCAGTGTAACAACAGGTTGTTCGGTAGCTTTGCACAAACTATAGCGTTGTCTGTAAGTCTTCCCTTTATTGGTAGCAATACAAACAATGATTTCACAATCCACTCTCACTTCAGCATTGGCTTTGGGCCAACAGTGGGATGAAAATAGTATTTAAATTAATTTGTTATTTAAAGGTAAACCACTGTCCACTTTCATTGGTGAACATACGAAATGATAATAATCTTTTGTTTCACTGTGCACTATTGTGTTTGCTGAAGTTGACAATGACACTGTAAGAGAATTTGAAAGGCAGAAGCAATGAGCAGGGCTACAGTGATTCCTGGAATGGAAGTTAGACTTAAGAACTAGCAACTCCTTATTAGACTGCTGCAAACAACCAACAGACCATACACATCTCTTTTTCCTGTATTCAGCAGCATCATCATCACAAGGGCTGCAGCAGTTCAAGGTGACGCACCACCACCTTCTCAGAGCGACAAGGGATGGGCAATAAATGTGGCCGAGCCAGCATCGCCTGCATACTGAAAACAAACAAAAGTAGGGAGATAGACTTTCTCTGCAGCCTGCTAAATAGGGTTCTCACATCCCGTTACTGGACAAATAGATCTACAGAACATCCAAAAGGTAACAAGTGGGGCCAAGCTTTTTTGGTCATTCACACACCTGCAGCAGCTTTTCCAGCCACATTCACCACTTGTTTGCATGAGCATAGATTGGGGGAGATTATTAAACTAAGCAGCTGACTGCTGGTAAGTGAAGAACATTTTGCAACCCTTTTACAGAGTACAAGATGGTGACCAACATCACAGTTTATTTCAGCACTGTTCATCAATATCTGTCTGTGGTGATTCAGTTCCTTGCACATCTTTCAGAATGGTCTCCTCCAACAAGCTTAGAAAAATGACACACTCTCTTGTGTGAATGGGAGGAATCAGCTAGCAACTCCTTTTCAACCGCTTCACATTAATATTTACATTCAAACTCCAAGCATAGCCATTCTGGAGAGAGAATGCTGCAGATCTAACCCCAATCTTAATCCTAACCCTATTAGCCCCCATTGTTTACAGAAGGCCAGGAGCCACTGCAAAATGGAGCCATGTCAATCTGGATTGTAAGCGGGAAAAATTAGGTTGCTTTGTGCCTCCCGTTCGCGCCCTAAGAGGGCGCTAACAGGGTGCAAAGCAACTAGTGCCTGGGCACGGCATCGCCAACGCCTCCCGCGAAATTCAGTGGGAGGTTAGCGGTGGCGGTAACCGTTAGTGCCCTGCAGTGCTGTGCCGCCGGCAATGACATCACCGCCGTATGCAGTACCCCACTCGTGCCCCAGCCGCGATCTTTGGTAGTGCCCCCGACATACCGCCGGATGCTATGTCCGACAGGGTCAGGGGGGCCTACCTGCGGCCAGGGCGTGAGGTGCCGGGTGGCCCTTTTTATTGCTGGCTGCCTGCCAGCACCTGCCCGCTTTGCCATCCCCATCCTTCTGTGGAGCCCCCCCGCGGAGTGCCGGCTGCGCTCCGTGAGCCTGGCACTTGTCTTGAGTGCCGGGCTCTTTTGCCGGCACTCCGATCCCTGGTGACCCAGCTTGGCCCCAGGTCGCGCTGCACAAGGCCCCTCCCCTTTAAGAAGGAGGCGGGGTGCTTCCAGTAGCACCCCACTTCCCTCTTGGGGCGCTACCATTCAATTTCAGCCGTGGGGGCACTAATTTTTTCAGGGTGCTAAAAGTAGCGAAGTTAGCGCCCCAAAGGGGACGCGACTCCATTTTTCCCCCTAAATCTCTCCTCACGAAAGTAACAACAACAACAATTTGTATTTATAATGCACCTTTAATGTAGTAAAATGTCCCAAGGCACTTCAGAGGAGCATTATAAGACAAAAAAATTGACATATAAGGAGAAATTAGGGCAGGTGGCCAAAAGCTTGGTCAAAGAACAAGGTTTTAAGGAGCGTCTTAAAGGAGGAAAGAAAGGTAGCGAGGTGGAGAGGTTTAGGCAGGGAATTCCAGAGCTTAGGGCCTAGGCAACAGAAGGCACAGCCACCAATGGTTGAGCGATTATAATCAGGAATGCTCAAGAAGGCAGAATTAGAAGAGCACAGATATCTCGTGGGATTGTGGAGCTGAAGGAGATTACAGAGATAGGGAGGGGCGAGGCCATGGAGGCATTTGAAAACAAGGATGAGAATTTTAAAATCGAGGCGTTACTTAACGGGGGCCAATGTAGGTCAGTGAGCACAGGGGTGATGGGCGAATGGGACTTGGTGCGAGTTAGGACACGGGCAGCCGAGTTTTGGATGACCTCAAGTTTATGTAGGGTAGAATGTGGGATGTCAGCCAGGAGTGCGTTGGAATAGTCAAGTCTAGAGGTAACAAAGGCATGGATGAGAGTTTCAGCAGCGGATTAGCTGAGGCAAGGGTGGAGACGGGCGATGTTACAGAGGTGGAAGTAGGCGGCCTTAGTTATGCTGCAGATATGTGGTGGGAAGCTCAGTTTAGGGTCAAATATGACACCAAGATTACGAACAGTATGGTTCAGCCTCAGACAGATGTTAGGGAGAGGGATGGAGTCAGTGGCTAGGGAATAGAGTTTGTGGTGGAGACTGAAAACAATGGCTTCAGCCTTCCCAATATTTAATTGGAGAAAATTTCTGCTCATCCAGAACTGGATGTCGGACAAGCAGTCTGACAATTTAGAGACCGTGGAGGGGTCGAGGGAAGTGATAGTGAGGTAGAGCTGGGTGTCGTCAGCGTACATGTGGAAACCGACGCTGTATTTTCGGATGATGTCGCCAAAAATGGAAGTGATCTACTGCATACACAAACTACCACCAATTCTCCTATAGTAACAAAGTAATGTCTTACCAAATTATTGGGTGTCCTGCTACATTAGTTAATTTTGCCTTGGATTAACACTGCACCAATACCACTAGCTTTCATGTCCATAGTAAAGGGATAGCCAACTATTGAAAAAAAACAAAAGTCAGTTATAGATGTTTGCTGTAGTTGCTGCTTCAACATTTTCATTCCAAATAAATCATTGTCATTTTTCAACGAGGCAGTGGGGGAGCGGCTTTGTAATTATTTTCAAATCCAAAGATGAACCTTTTGTTCCACAACATAACCTCAGAAACCGTTCACTTGCTTGAGATATACAGGGTGGGTATTTAATATTTCAACGTGTGCAAGATGCTTTGGCACTTTCTGCTCACCATATACATGTCCCAGCAGGTATGCAAGATGTCTCCAATTGAGTACACTAGCATGATTCAATTTAGGTTAACTGTATGGAAACCGTTAAACACTTATTGCAGGTGGTCCAATACAACCTCAATATTCAGGTCAAGTTAAACAGGACACATTGACAAAGCAAGACCATTCTATTCATGAACAATTCAAGGTAGAAAGGATACATTAACAAAGAAAAGATTCTTGCCAAGTAGTGAGAAAGGGTTTCTTTGTCTCAAGTCCCCAAGAAACCTTATATTAAACTGTTATTTCTGTTGCTGATGATTTATTCCTCCAATATTGCAACAAGTCACAAGAACATAAGGACTTCAATTATAAATGAGAAAAGGCCATTTGGTCCAGCAAATTTCTTCCCTCCACAACCTGCACACAATTGTGGACTGAATTCCGCATTAAGATAACTAATCAGAATGAAAACCTCCAGAAAGATGACGCTCCAATTTGTTTATTTTTGTTAGCCGGGTTTCTGACAAGTGCAGAAACCCATCAATACATGATGTACTCTCCTGCACATTATCTTTTATCAATAATGTAAACAGTAAGCGATCCAGAACTATGCAAGCCATTCTCCACCGGAGTGACCCTTCTTTGATTTGTCATCAACTTCAGCTTCCTACTGCTAAAACACTTTTCGGACCCAACTGGCTAACTTTCTATTAATTATATGAGCCATGATATTCTTTAAAAGGCTGATATGTGAAACATCATCAAAATCCAAGCAAATGATATCCAATTACAGCTGGTAAGCTCATAAATCAGTTAGAAAAAATAGAGTATCATCTTGGCTGATAGCTTGTTCCTGCGCTTGGCAAGTGGCCTCTTGGATATTATCTGATGAGAGTACATTGGTGACTTGTTTGAGCTGGGCAAAAGGTATGTCTTTGGGGATTTTATTTTCATTTTTCCATTGAGTTAATCACTTTTCAATGCAACATGTAAAAGCACTTTCCAACCCCACTCAAGCGCACCCTGCCATACATCTATTGGAAAGACAGAAAGCAGAGAGTAGGGGTAAAGGGTAGCTATTCAGAGTGGCAGAAGGTAGAAAGTGGGGTCTCACAAGGATCAGTGCTGGGACTAATGATCTAGATGAGGGAACTAGATGTAATATCTCCAAGTTTGCAGATGACACAAAGCTGGGTGGGTGTGTATGCTGTGAGGAGGATGCAGAGAAACTCCAGTATGATTTGGACAGGTTCGGTGATTGGGCAGATGCATGGCAGATGCAGTATAATGTGTTAAATGTGAGGTTATCCACTTTGGTGACAAAAACAGGAAGACAGATTATTATCTGAACAGCAATAGATTGGAAAAAGGAGAAGTGCAACGAGACCTGGGTGTCCTTGTGCACCAGTCGCTGAAGGTAAGCATGCAGGTGCAGCAGGCGGTTAAGAAGGCAAATGGTATGTTGGCCTTCATAGCGAGAGGATTCGAGTACAGGAGCAACGATGTCTTGCTGCAGTTGTACAGGGCCTTGGTGAGACCACACCTTGAGTATTGTGTGCAGTTTTGGTCGCCTTATCTGAGGAAGGATGTTCTTGCCATGGAGGGAGTGCAGCGAAGATTCACCAGACTGATACCTGGGATGGCAGGAATGACGTATGAGGAGAGATTGGGTTGATTGGGCTTATACTCGCTGGAATTTAGAAGAATGAGAGGGGATGTCATTGAAACTTATAAAATTCTAACAGGACTAAACAGACTAGATGCAGGAAGGATGTTCCCAATGGCCGGGGAGTCCAGAACCAGAGTTCACAGTCTAAGGACAAGGGGTAAGTCATTTAGGACTGAGATGAGGAGGAATTTCTTCACCCAGAGAGTGGTGAACCTGTGACAACAGAGAAGGTCATAGACTTAGGTAGCAGTGGGGAAATTAAAAACCAGAGTGTGTCAGGAAGGGGCAGAAGGTATGGAGTAAAAGGTAAAGTAATAAAAAGGGCAAAAGCAGGAACTAAGTGTCACAAAACATATCTGAAAGTTCTCTATCTGAATGCACGTAGCATTCATAACAAAATAGACGTGTTAATGGCACAAATAACTACATATGGGTATGATCTTGTGGCCATTACAGAAACATGGCTGCAGGGTGACAATGCCTGGGAATTAAACATACCAGGTTATTTAACGATCAGGAAAGACAGGCAGGAAGGAAGGGGAGGTGGGGTGGCTATGTTATTAAAGGAAGGAATCACTGTAATACAGAGAAATGATATTGGGTCAAAAGATCAGGATAATGAAACAGTTTGGGTGGAGGTAAGGAATAATAAGGGGGAAAAAACACTAGTGGGCGTAGTCTATAGGCCTCCGAACAGTTGCAACTCTGTTGGACGGAGTATCAATCAGGAAATAGTTGAGGCTTGTAATAAGGGAACATCTATAATTATGGGGGATTTTAACTATCATATTAATTGGACAAATCAAATTGGGCAGGGCTGCCTTGAGGATGAGTTCATTGAGTGTATTAGGGATGGGTTTCTTGAGCAGTATGTAACTGAACCGACCAGGGAGCAAGCAACCTTAGATCTGGTCCTGTGTAATGAGACAGGATTAATTAAAAATGTCCTAGTAAAGGATCCCCTTGGAATGAGTGACCATAACATGGTTGAATTCCATATTCAATTAGAGGGTGAGAAGGTTGGATCTCAAACAAGCGTGCTAAGCTTGAATAAAGGAGACTATGAAGGTATGAGAGTGGAATTGAGTAGAGTGGATTGGGATAATAGATTAAAGGGTAAGACGATACATGATCAGTGGTGTACATTTAAGGAGTTATTTTACAACTTCCAAAAAAAATATATTCCACTGAGAAGAAAAGGGTGTAAAAGAAAAGACAGCCATCCGTGGCTAAGTAAAGAAATTAAGGATAGTATTCAACTAAAAACAAGGGCATATAAGGTCGCCAAATCTAGTGGGAGGATAAAGGATTGGGAAAACTTTAAAAGACAGCAAAAAGTAACAAAAAGATTGATTAAGAAAGGGAAGATAGATTATGAAAGTAAATTAGCAAAAAATATAAAAACAGATAGTAAGAGTTTTTATAGTTATATAAAAAGAAAAAGGGTGGCTAAAGTAAATGTTGGTCCCTTAGAGGATGAGACCGGGAAATTAATGGTGGGAAATATGGAGATGGCAAAAACACTGAATGAATATTTTGTATCAGTCTTTACAGTAGAAGACACTAAGAATATCCCAACACTGGACAAACAGGGGGCTATAGGGGGGGGAGGAGCTAAACACGATCAAAATCACTAAGGAAGTGGTACTCGGTAAAATAATGGGACTCAAGGCGGATAAATCGCCTGGACCTGATGGCTTACATCCTAGGGTCTTGAGGGAAGTGGCGGTAGGGATTGTGGATGCATTGGTAATAATTTTCAAAAACTCCCTGGAATCAGCAAAGGTCCCGGCAGACTGGAAAACTGCTAATGTAACGCCCTTATTTAAAAAGGGCAGTAGACAGAAGGCTGGAAACTATAGACCGGTTAGCCTAACATCTGTGGTAGGTAAAATAGTGGAGTCCATTATTAAGGAGACAGTAACAGGACATTTGGATAATCATAATTTAATAGGACAAAGTCAGCATGGTTTTATGAAGGGGAAGTCATGTTTGACAAATTTGCTGGAGTTCTTTGAGGAAGTAACATATAGGGTGGATAAAGGGGAACCAGTGGACGTAGTGTATTTAGACTTCCAAAAGGCATTTGACAAGGTGCCACACAAAAGATTATTGCTTAAGATAAAAAATCACGGGATTGGGGGTAATATTCTGGCATGGATAGAGGATTGGCTATCTAACAGAAAGCAGAGAGTTGGGATAAATGGTTCATTCTCGGACTGGCAATCAGTAACTAGTGGTGTTCCACAGGCGTCAGTGCTGGGTCCCCAACTCTTTACAATCTATATTAACGATTTGGAGGAGGGGACCGAGTGTAACATATCAAAGTTTGCAGATGATACTAAGATGGGAGGGAAAGTAGTGAGTGAGGAGGACATAAAAAACCTGCAAGGGGACATAGACAGGCTAAGTAAGTGGGCAGAGATTTGGCAGATGGAATACAATACTGGAAAGTGTGAGGTTATGCACTTTGGCAGGAAAAATCGTAGAGCAAGTTATTATCTTAATGGCAAGAAACTGGAAAGTACTGAAGTACAAAGGGACCTGGGGGTCCTGGTGCACGAAACTCAAAAGGTTAGTATGCAGGTGCAGCAAGTGATTAAGAAGGCCAATGGAATGTTGGCTTTCATTGCTAGGGGGATAGAATATAAAAATAGGGAGGTATTTCTTCAGTTGTACAAGGTATTGGTGAGACCGCACTTGGAATATTGCATACAGTTTTGGTGTCCATACTTAAGAAAAGACTTACTTGCTCTCGAGTCAGTACAAAGAAGGTTCACTCGGTTAATCCCGGGGATGAGGGGATGGACATATGAGGAGAGGTTGAGTAGATTGGGACTCTACTCATTGGAGTTCAGAAGAATGAGAGGCGATCTTATTGAAACATATAAGATTGTGAAGGGGTTGGATCGGGTGGATGCGGGGAGGATGTTCCCGATGATGGGTGAAACTAGAACTAGGGGGCATAGTCTTAGAATAAGGGGCTGCTCTTTCAAAACTGAGATGAGGAGGAACTACTTCACTCAGAGGGTGGTAGGTCCATGGAATATGCTGCCCCAAAAAACTGTAGAAGCTACATCATTACATAAATTTAAAACAGAAATAGACAGTTTCCTAGAAGTAAAGGGAATTAAGGGTTACGGGGAGCGGGCAGGAATTTGGACATGAGACTAGGTTCGGATCGGACATGGCCCTGTGGGTAGCGGAGCGGGCCCAAGGGCCGTGTAGCCTGATCCTGCTCCTATTTCGTGTGTCTAATTCTGTTAGATTCAGGAGATGGTTCTGTGATAGTGGATTGGCGGTTAGGATCAGATCAGCCATGATCTTATTGAATGGCGGAGGAGGCTTGAGGGGCCGATTGGCCTACTCCTGCTCCTATTTCTTATGTTCTTATGTTCTTATGAATTCTGTACCACAGAAGGCAGTTGAGGCCAATTCATTAAATATATTCTAGAAGGGGTTCGATATATTTCTCAAGGTTAAAGGGATCAAGGGATATGGGGAGAAAGCAGGGACAGGGTACTGAAATTGGATGATCAGCCATGATCTCATTGAATGGCGGAACAGGCTCAAGGGGCCAAATGGCCTACTCCTGCTCCTATCTTTTATGTTTCTATGTTCACAACTTATATTAACGATTTAGATTTTGGAATCAAAAATACAATTTTTAAATTTGAAGTCAACACCAAATTGGGAGGGTAGTCAACACGGAGGAGCACTGCCACAAATTACAGGAAAACTTCAAAACTTGAAGAATGGGCAAATCATTGGCAAATAAATTTCAACATACATAAGTGTGAGGTAATATATTTTAGGAAGAAAATTAAGGAGGTCACATATTACTTGGAAAATATGAATCTAAATGGTGTAGAGGAGCAAAGCAATCTGGGAGTACAAATATACAAATCAATAGAAGTTGCGACGCAGGTCAATAAGGCCATAACAAAAGCAAACCAAGCACTCGGGTTTATTTCTAGAGGGATAAAATTGAAAAGTAGGGAAGTTATGCTAAACTTGTATCGAACCTTGGCTAGACCACACTTGGAATACTGTGTGCAGCTCTGGTTGCCATATTATAAAAAGGATATAGAGGCACTAGAGTGGGTGAACAAAAGATTTACAAGGATAATACCAGAACTGCAAGATTATACCTATCAGGAAAGGATGAACAGGCTTGGTCGCTTTTCTCTTGAAAAGAGAAGGCCGAGAGGTGACCTAATAGAGTTCTTTAAAATTATGAAATGTTTTGATAGAGTGGATACAGAGAGGATGTTTCCACTTGTGGGGAGAGCAAAACTAAAGGTCATCAATATAAGATAGTCACCAAGAAATCAATAGGGAATTCAGAAGAAATTTCTCTACCCAGAGAGTGCTTAGAATGTGGAACTCGCTACCACAGGGAGTAGTTGATGTGAATAGTATAGATGCCTTTAAGGGGAAGCTTGATAAGCTTATGAGGGAGAAGGGAATAGAGGGTTATGCTGATAGAGTTAGATGAGGAAGGACGGGAGGAGGCTCGAGTGGAGTATAAACGCTGGCATGGACTGGTTGGGCCAAATGGCCTGTTTCTGTGCTGTATGTTCTATTTAATTGAATGATAGTCATCTGTAATTAGAAATCTTAATCCTCAAATCAACAATGTAGCCACTCAGACGTCCCCCATACCATGTTCTTCCATTTGTTAGAATAATGTTTCTAGTAACTCTCAGTAAGATGCATATTATAAAGTAGTCTCAGTTCAACATTGTTTGCATACTGTACATTGAATCCATCGCAACATTTCTTCTCTTTTTCTGTTCTATTGATACTTTTATGGTCAATGCCTCACTGAACCTTCCCTGTTTGTTTCTTCTCAATGAAAATATAGTGTCTGACAGATGCCTCCTCCTTCCCACATCCCTACTGTATAGAAATCAAGACTCATAACACAATCTTCTACTCTGTCTCATTCTTTCCCAGGATCTTAAAACTTTGGAACTTTTACTTCCCTTGGTCTTTCCTTTTCTTCTGCAATCTTCAAGGTTTCAAAACCAAAGTGCCACCTAATCACTGCTTCCTGATTTACTTAATCTCCACTTTTATTCTTGTCAGCTTTGATGGTGTCCTGTACTATTGGCCTTGGCTCTTTATATAGAATTTACAGCACAGAACCAGACCAGTACTCCATCAGTACTGCACTGGAGTGTCAGCCTAGATAATATACTCAAATCCTGAGCTGGGACTTGAAACCATGACTTTCTGAGTCAGATGTAAAAGTGCTACCACAGTATTGTGTATTACATAGAATTTACAGCCATTTGGCCCAGCTGTTCTATGTCAGTGTTCATGCTCCACACAATCCTCCTCCCACCCTACTTCATCAAACCCTATCAGCATATCCTTCGATTTCTTTCTCTCTCATGTACTTATCTAGCGTTCCCTTAAATATATCTATGCTATTCACCTCAACTGCTCCATGTGGTAGCAAGTTCCACAGTGCAGTATAACATGAGATCCTTGTCATCTATCTCTTTGAGGGGCTTCATCATTATTTGTGATAATGAAGTCTTGCCCCTCAATCTGGTCAGTGAGTTTGGGGGGTGGAGGCTGTTGAATATCAGTTTTAGTTGATTTTATTTCTGCTTCTCATCCCAATGTGGTAGTGACAGTTTTCCATTCTACACTTGGTGAGCTATAAGCACAATTAGTTGTGTGGTAATATGATGTTGTGGCAATAATGGAAACGTGGCTTATTTTTGATGAAGTAACAGGGAGGATTGATGAAGGGAATGCAATGGATGTTGTCTACATGGATTTTAGGAAGGTGTTTGACAAAGTACCACATAGAAGGCTGGTTAATAAAACTGAGGCTCATGGAATAGGTGGGTCAGTGGCAGCTTGGACAAGGAACTGGCTTAAGGACAGAAAACAGTAAGTTGTGGTAAATGGCTGTTTTTCAGACTGGAGAATGGTAGACAGTGGTGTTCCCCAAGGGTCAGTGCTGGGGCCACTGATTTTTTTGATATATATAAATGACCTGGATATTGGAATACAGAGTAGAATTTCTAAATTTGCCGATGATACCAAACTTGCGGGTGTGGCAAACAGTGAGGATGATACCAATCGACTGCAACAGAATGGGCAGACAAGTGGCAGATGGAATTTAATACAGAGAAGTGTGAGGTGATGGATTTTGGCAGAAGGAACAGGGTGAGGCAATATACACATAATGGCACAGTTTTAAAGAGTGTGCAGGGACAGAGGGACCTGGGAGTTAATGTGCATAGGTCCCTGAATGTGGTGGGACATATTGAGAGAGTGGTTAGCAAAGCATATGGGATCTTGGGCTTCAGCCCAGTCAACCCTGCAAAGTCCTCCTCACCAACATCTGGGGACTTGTGCCAAAATTGGGAGAGCTGTCCCACAGACTAGTCAAGCAACAGCCTGACATAGTCATACTCACAGAATCATACCTTTAAGCCAATGTCCCAAACTCCTCCATCACCATCCCTGGGTATGTGCTGTCCCACCGGCAGGACAGACACACCAGGGGTGGTGGTACAGTGGTATACAGTCAGGAAGGAGTGGCCGTAGGAGTCCTCAACATTGACTCCAGACCCCATGAAGTCTCATGGCTTCAGGTCAAGCATGGGCAAGGAAACCTCCTGCTGATTACCACCTACTGCCCTCCCTCAGCTGATGAATCAGTACTCCTCCATGTTGAACACCACTTGGAAGAAGCACTGAGAGTAGCAAGGGCACAGAATGTACTCTGGGTGGGGGACTTCAATGTCCATCACAAAGAGTGGCTCGGTAGCACCACTACTGACTGAGCTGGCCGAGACCTGAAGGACATAACTGCCAGTCTGGGCCTGCGGCAGGTGGTGAGTGAAACAACACGAGGGAAAAACCTACTTGACCTCGTCCTCACCAATCTACCTGTCACAGATGCACCTGTCCACGACAGCATTGGCAGCAGTGACCACGGCACAGTCATTGTGGAGACAAAGTCCCATCTTAACACTGAAAACACCCTCCATTGTGTTGTGTGGCACTACCACCATGCTAAATGGGATAGATTCAGAACAGAACTAGCAGCTCAAAACTGGGCATCTATGAGGTGCTGTGGGCCATCAGCAGCAGCAGAATTGTATTCCACTACAATCTGTAACCTCATGGTCTGGCATATCCCTCACACTACCATTACCACCAAGCCAGGGGACCAACCCTGGTTCAACAACAAGTGTAGAAGAGCATGCCAGGAGCAGCACCAGGCATACCTAAAAATGAGGTGCCAACCCGGGGAAGCTGCAACACAGGACTACATGCATGCTAAAAAGCGGAAGCAGCATGCTATAGACAGGGCTAAGCGATCCCACAATCAACGGGTCAGATCAAAGCTCTGTAGTCCTGCCACATTCAGTCATGAATGGTGGTGGACCATTAAACAACTAACGGGAGGAGGAGGCTCCAAGAATATCCCCTTCCTCAATGATGGTGGAGCCCAGCACGTGAGTGCAAAAGACAAGGCTGAAGCGTTTGCAACCAGCTTCAGCCAGAAGTGTCGAGTGAATGATTCATATCGGCCTAATCCTGAGGTCCCCACCATCACAGAAACTAGTCTTTAGCCAATTCGATTCACTCCACGTGATATCAAGAAACGACTGAGCGCGCAGAATGCAGCAAAGGCTATGGGCCCTGACAACATCCCGGCTATCGTGCTGAAGACTTGTGCTCCAGAACTAGCCGCGCCTCTAGCCAAGCTGTTCCAGTACAGCTACAACACTAGCATCTATCCGACAATGTGGAAAACTGCCCAGGTATGTCCTGTCCACAAAAAGCAGGACAAATCCAACCCGGCCAATTACCGCCCCATCAGTCCACTCTCAATCATCAGCAAAGTGATGGAAGGTGACGTCGACAGTGCTATCAAGCAGCACTTACTCACCAATAACCTGCTCACTGATGCCCAGTTTGGGTTCCGCCAAGACCACTCGGCTCCCGACCTTATTGCAGTCTTGGTCCAAACATGGACAAAGGAGCTGAATTCCAGAGGTGAGGTGAGACATAGAAGATAGGAGCAGGAGTAGGCCATTCGGCCCTTCGAGCCTGCTCTGCCATTCAATGAGATCATGGCTGATCATCCAAATTCAGTACCCTGTCCCTGCCTTCTCCCCATATCCCTTGATCCCTTTAGCCTCAAGAAATATATCCAACTCTTTCTTGAATATATTTAATGAACTGGCCTCCACCGGCCTCTGTGGCAGAGAATTCCACAGGTTCACCACTCTCTGGGTGAAGAAATTCCTCCTCATTTCAGTCCTAAATGGCTTACCCCTTATCCTTAGACTATGACCCCTGGTTCTGGACTCCCCGGCCATCAGAAACATCCTTCCTGCATCTAGTCTGTCCAGACCTGACAGAATTTTATATGTTTCGATGAGATCCCCTCTCAACCTTCTAAACTCCAATGAGTATAAGCCCAATCAACACAATCTCTCCTCATACATCATTCCTGCCATCCCAGGTATCAGCCTGGTGAATCTTCGCTGCACTCCCTCCATGGCAAGAACGTCCTTCCTCAGGTAAGGTGACCAAAACTGCACACAATACTTGTGATAATAATAACTTCCGGGAAGTTATGTCATCACTTCCTGTGAACTGTGAACTGTGAACTATGAACTATGAACTTGGTACATACATCACTTCCTGTCATATGTCACTTCCTGTTGGACTGGTATAAATACTGAACTATTCAGTATTGTAAGAGGCTTCTACCAGAGGCATGGTGAAGACCTCTCTTGTATATAGTGTGTTTATAAGTTGCTTAAAACTTACTTTAAAGTTACTTGATGTGTGAGACTCCTTTTTCTTACATCAATTTAAGCAACTTAGTATTTACACTCACAAATACTAGACCTTCGGACAAACTCGGAGTTAAGGATCCAGGGAACCACCCATCATGGAGAGAATCCTTAGACCTATTCGTCTGGACTTGGACCCGAACACACCAGCAGCTGGCAGGGTATGGAAGCATTGGTACCGTACTTTTGAGAATTTTCTGGATGAATGTAAAGCGGATGCTCCTACTAGGCTGAGGATACTTATCAACTATGTGACCCCAAAAGTGTTTGAATATGTTGATGAATGGGATAATTACGATGAGGTGATTCAGGCACTTAAGAAACTGTATGCCAAGACTCCAAATGAGGTCTATGCTAGACATCTACTGGCCACAGCCCGACAAGGGCCAGGGGAATCGATTAACAAATTCCTTCAAGAACTTCGCAGGCTCAGCATAGATTGTAACTTTCAGGCAGCCTCAGCTGAGCTGTACCACGAAGAAATGATTCGTGATGCTTTCATCTGCGGGATTGCCTCTCCATTTATACGCCAGCGTCTACTAGAAAGTAAAACACTTGAGCTACAAAAAGCTTTTGACCGAGCTTGTTCTCTGGATTTGGCAAAGAGAAATGCGGACCTCTATCAGCTGCCCAGATCTCGATCTGCTGCTGTAACTGCAACCAGACAATTCAAGCGGTCTCAGGTGAACCCTATCATGGGGGAATCTAATTCTGATAATTCTGATGAAGAAGAGGAGGATGACCCCACTTTAGCAGCCTCTTGGCAATCTAGGAAGGAATGCTTCTTTTGTGGAGATGCTTTTCACCCTAGGAAAACCTGCCCTGCTCGCAATGCAATCTGCAGTTATTGCAAAAAAAAAAGGACACTTTGCTAAAGTTTGCCTATCAAGGGCCTCTACGAGGGCCAATCCAGCTAAGGCCTACCGAACTGTCCCAATTAGGGCCTATCAAGATGCTCCAGCTAGGACCTATCAAGCTTCCTCTCGAGCTCTCTCCCGAAGAAGCACACGGAGAGTTTTAGCCACTCTCTGTGCAACGACACCAATTACAGCTGCTTGCCCACAGAACCTGTCTCATGCAGCTACAAAAGTTTCAATTAAAGGGCATACCTTAGATGCCTTAATTGACTCAGGAAGTACTGATAGTTTCATTAAAGAACAGATTGTTGCGAAGTTGAAACTACATGTCTTCCCATCGGACCAGGCAATTGCGATGGCTCAGTCATCACTTAATACCAGAATCTCCGGCTTTTGTATTGTTGATATGACACTTAATGGTCGCATGTATCCCTCCACCCGACTTTCGGTACTCAAGGACTTATGTAGTGATCTCCTCTTAGGGCTGGATTTCCAGAAACAGCATAAGAAACTCTCTATTGAGTTCGGCGGATCCAAACCTGGTCTTACTATTTCTAATATACCGTCTAAATTACCGTTTTGTGCATTATCAGCAGCTTCACTGGATGAACCCTCATTATTTGCCAGTATTCCGCCTCGATGCAAACCAATAATAACAAAATCGCGGCGCTTTAATCAGGAAGACCAATCTTTTATTGAGGCTGAAATCTCTCGACTTCTAGCAGAGGATATCATCGAACCATGTTCATCGCCCTGGCGGGCTCAAGTCGTCATTGTCAAGAACCCTCTAAAACCTCACAAACAACGACTATGCATTGATTATTCACAAACCATCAATCAATATACCAACTTGGACGCCTACCCATTGCCACGCATTGATGATATGGTTAATAAACTGGCCGAATACAAAGTGTTCTCAACTTACGACTTAAAAAGTGCCTATCATCAGGTACCCTTGAAGGTCTCAGATAAGCAGTACACGGCTTTTGAGGCTAATGGACGGCTGTACCAATTTCGTCACCTCCCATTCGGGGTTACTAATGGAGTGGCTGTCTTCCAACGGGCAATGGATGGCCTGGTTAAACAGGAAAGTCTAAGGGACACTTTTCCCTATCTTGATAACATTACTATTGCAGGTCACGATCAACAGGAACACGACGCCAACCTCCAAAAATTTCGGGATGCCCTCCATCGCCGTAACTTAACCTTGAACGAATCCAAATCTGTTGAGTCGCAACCGACCATCAACATCCTTGGCTACTGCGTAGGCAATGGTATCATTAAGCCAGACCCAGAAAGACTTCGCCCGCTCCAAGAGCTCCCGTCACCTAAGAATCCGGCTTCTTTACATTGGGCTCTCGGTCTGTTTGCATACTACGCTAAATGGATTCCTCATTTTTTGGACAAAATCCAACCCTTGCTGCATGCTAGGTCATTTCCATTGGGAACAGCGGCTGTTGCAGCCTTTAACCTTCTCAAAAAACAGTTGGAGAAAGCGGCCCTTCACTCCATCGATGAGAATCTCCCTTTCATAGTCGAATGTGATGCCTCGCAGGTGGCGATCTCGGCTACTCTGAATCAGGAAGGTCGTCCTGTAGCATTTATGTCCAGGACCTTACAAGGTGCCGAGCTACATTATCCTCCGATTGAGAAGGAAGCCACAGCCATCATAGAGGCAGTACGGAAGTGGAACCATTTTCTAGCTCGCCAGCACTTTACATTAATCACGGACCAACGATCAGTCGCCTTCATGCTAGATAATCGAAAACGAACCAAAATTAAGAATAATAAAATACAACTTTGGAGGATGGAACTGGCCTCTTTTGGTTATACCATTCTCTATCGGCCTGGCAAGGAGAATGTGGCCCCGGACACCCTCACATGGGCATTCTGCTCCACTATGTCGTCCTCTACTCTCATGGATGTCCACAATGGATTGTGTCATCCTGGCGTTACGCGCATGCTACATTTCGTACGATCACGGAATCTCCCTTTTTCTACTGGAGATGTAAAGAAAATATGCTCAGAATGCCGGCTTTGTGCGGAATTAAAACCTCAGTTCTTCCGCCCCTCAGATGGTATACTCATACATGCAACCCAACCGATGCAACGACTTAGCATCGATTTTAAGGGCCCAGTGCCCTCTTCAACTCGGAACACATATTTGCTCACCATGATTGATGAATATTCACGTTTTCCGTTTGCCTTCCCCTGCTCCAATATGCTGGCGTCCACAGTAATCTGCTGTCTTGAGCAGGTATATTCTCTGTGGCATGCCGGCTTATATTCACTCAGATCGGGGTCCATCCTTTATGTCAAGGGAACTCAAGGACTACCTCTCAGAACGGGGAATTGCTACAAGCAAAACAACACCATACCATCCCATCGGAAATGGGCAGGTAGAGAGGTATAACGGTATCATCTGGAATTCTGTACGTCTCGCTTTAAGATCTCGGGGCCTACCAGACCAGCAATGGGAAGCAGTGCTTCCAGATGTATTGCACTCTATACGGTCCCTGCTTTCTACAGCCACAAATACTACACCTCATGAGCGGTTCTTTGGATTCCAGCGTCGCTCATCTCATGGGACATCACTCCCGTCATGGCTAACTACTCCTGGACCTGTATTGCTCCGAAGATATGTTCGGACGTCTAAAAATGACCCCCTCGTAGACGAGGTCGAACTAACCGATGCCAACCCCACCTATGCAAACATACGATATTCCGACGGCCGAGAATCTACCGTATCATTACGGGATCTGGCTCCCTGCCCACCAGGACCTAGTGGGACATCGGGTGATGGCATTTCACCAGGAAACTCTTGGGACCTATCGGGTACCCCTCTCCAGGATCCTGATTAGACACCAACTAGCTTGGTGCCGGTAGAACCCCGTACTCAAAGTTGCGACCCTCCCAGTACCGCGCACGAAAGTACTGATCCGCCACAGACCAGCTCTGCACCTCCCTCTGAACAGAGGCAGACCGACTTTGAACCTATTGGGGCTCGTACACGAAGCCATGATCTCCCCGACCCTGCACAGGGTAATCCAGGCCACACAGACTCTGACCAATGGCCAACCGCATGTAAGCGGACCAGTGACCCTCTACGACGGGAATCCAAACGGGTGCGACTCTTCCTCGTTCGGCGGCTGCGGAACAAAAGGAAGACCACAGCCTTCTAATCCTGCAGGAGGGAAGAATGTGATAATAATAATAACTTCCGGGAAGTTATGTCATCACTTCCTGTGAACTGTGAACTATGAACTATGAACTTGGTACATACATCACTTCCTGTCATATGTCACTTCCTGTTGGACTGGTATAAATACTGAACTATTCAGTATTGTAAGAGGCTTCTACCAGAGGCATGGTGAAGACCTCTCTTGTATATAGTGTGTTTATAAGTTGCTTAAAACTTACTTTAAAGTTACTTGATGTGTGAGACTCCTTTTTCTTACATCAATACTCAAGGTGCGATCTCACCAAGGCCCTGTACAACTGTAGCAAGACATCCTTGTTCCTGTACTCGAACCCTCATGCTACGAAGGCCAACATACCATTTGCCTTCTTAACCGCCTGCTGCACCTGCATGCTTACCTTCAGCGGCTGGTGCACAATAACACCCAGGTCTCTTTGCACTTCCCCTTCTCCCAATCTATTGCCATTCAAATAATAATCTGCCTTCCTGTTTTTGCCACCAAAGTGGATAACCTCACATTTATCCACATTATAGTGCATTTGCCATGTTTCTGCCCAATCACCCAACCTGTCCAAATCATACTGGAGTTTCACGACATCCTCCTCACAGCTTACCCTCCCACACAGCTTTGTGTCGTCTGCAAATTTGGAGATATTACATCCAATTCCCTCGTCCAGATCATTAATATATATTGTGAACAGCTGGGGTCCTAGGACCGATCCTTGTGGTACCCCACTAGTCACTGCCTGCCACTCGGAAAACGACCCGTTTATTCCAGCTCTTTGCTTTCTGTCCGCCAACCAGTTCTCTATCCAAGTCAATACCTTGCCCCCAATCTCTTATGTGGGACCTTATCGAAAGCCTTCTGAAAGTCCAAATACACCACATCCACTGGTTCTCCCTTATCTATTTTACCAGTTATATCCTCAAAAAATTCCTGTAGATTAGTCAAGCGTGATTTACCTTTTGTAAATCCATGTTGACTTTGTCCGATCCTGTCACTGCTTTCCAAGTGCTCTGCTATTACATCTTTTATAATAGACTCTAGCATTTTCCCCACTACCGATGTCAGGCTTACCGGTCTATAATTCCCCGCTTTTTTGAATAGTGGGGTAACATTAGCTACCCTCCAATCCATGGGTACCGTTCCAGAGTCTATTGAGTTCTGGAAGATGACCAGCAATGCATCTACTATCTCTAGGGCCACTTCCTTAAGTACCCTGGGATGTAGACCATCAGGCCCTGGGGATTTATCGGCCTTCAGTCCCATCAATTTTCCTAACACCATTTCCCTACAAATACTGATTTCTTTCAGTTCCTCCATTTCATCAGAACCTATGTTCCCCGGCATCTCTGGGAGGTTATTTGTGTCCTCCTTTGTGAAGACAGAACCAAAGTATGTATTTAGTTGGTCTGCCATTTCCTTGTTTCCCATTATAAATTCCCCTGATTCTGACTGTAAGGGACCTACGCTTGACTTCACCAATCTCTTTCTCTTCACATATCTATAAAAGCTTTTACATTCAGTTTTTATGTTCCCTGCAAGCTTACTCTCATATTCTATTTTCCCTTTCTTAATTAATCCCTTTGTCCTCCTTTGTTGACTCCTAAACTGCTCCCAATCCTCAGGATTATTGCTTTTTCTAGCCAATTTATATGTCCTCTCCTTGGATCTTATGCTATCCCTAATTTCCCTTGTTAGCCACGGTTGAGTCACCTTTTTTGTTTTATTTTTATGCCAAACTGGGATGAACAAATTCTGTAGCTCATCCATTCGGTCTTTGAATGTTTGCCATTGCCTATCCACCGTCAACCCTTTGAGTGCCATTCCCCAATCAATCCTACCCAACTCGCTCCTCAGACCATCGTAGTTTCCTTTATTTAAATTGAGGGCCCTTGTCTCTGAGTCAACTACTTCATTCTCCATCTTAATGAAGAATTTGATCATATTATGATCGCTCCGACCCAAGGGGCCTCGTACAACAAGATTGCTAATTAATCATTTCTCGTTACATAATACCAAGTCTAAGATGGCCTGATCTCTGGTTGGTTCCTTGACATATTGATCCAGGAAACCATCCCGTAAACACTCCAGGAATTCCTCCTCCACAGTATTGTTACTCATTTGGTTGGCCCAATCTATATGTAGATTAAAGTCACCCATGATGACTGCTGTGCCCTTATTGCACGCTTCTTTAATTTCCCTTTTAATGCCATCCCCAACCTTCACCTTACTGTTTGGAGGTCTATATACCGCTCCCACTAATGTTTTTTTCCCCTTAGTATTTCTCAATTCTACCCATACAGATTCCACATCATCAGAGCTAATATCCTTCATTACAATTGTATTAATCCCTTCTTTAACCAGTAATGCTACCCCACCTTTTTGCCTATCTTTCCTGAATATCGAATAACCCTGGATGTTGAATTCCCAGTCTTGGCCATCCTTGAGCCATGTTTCCGTAATCCCAACCAAATCATATTCGTTTACCTCTATTTGCGCAGCCAATTCATCCACCTTATTACAAATGCTCCTTGCATTAAGACACAAAGCCTTCAGGCTTGTTTTTTTAAAGCTCTTAGACCTATTAGAATTATTATTTACTGTGGCCACGTTTGATTTAAACCGTTGATTTCTCTGACTGCCACTTTTGTTTTTCTCCTTCCTATCTTTTGCTTTTATCCCTGTTTTCCTTTCCTCTGTCTCCCTGCTCAGGTTCCCAACCCCCTGCCATTTTAGTTTAAGCCCCCCCGAACAGTGCTAGCAAACCTCCCCGCAAGGATATTTGTCCTGCTCTGTCCTCGACATCAAGGCAGCATTTGACCGAGTGTGGCATCAAGGAGCCCTAGTAAAACTGAAGTCAATGGGAATCAGGGGGAATACGCTCCACTGGTTGGAGTCATACCTAGCACAAAAAAAGATGGTTGTGGTGGTTGAAGGTCAATCATCACAGCCCCAGGACATCGCTGCAGGAGTTCCTCAGGGGAGTGTCCTAGGCCCAACCATCTTCAGCTGCTTCATCAATGACCTTCCCTCCAACATAAGTTCAGAAATGGGGATGTTCGCTGATGACTGCACAATGTTCAGTGCCATTCACAACTCCACAGATAATGAAGCATTCCATGCCCGCATGCAACAAGACCTGGGCGACGTTCATGCTTGGGCTGATAAGTGGCAGGTAACATTCGCGCCACAGAAGTGCCAGGCAATGACTATCTCTAACAAGCGAGAGTCTAACCAACTCCCCTTGACATTCAATGGCATTACCATCGCCGAATCCCCCACTATCAACATCCTGCGGGTCACCATTAACCAGAAACTTAACTGGACCAGCCACATAAATACTGTGGCAACAAGAGCAGGTCAGAGGCTAGGTATTCTGCGGTGAGTGTCTCACCTCCTGACTCCCCAAAGCCTTTCCACCATCTACAAGGCACAAGTAAGGAGTGTGATGGAATACTCTCCACTTGCCTGAATGAGTGCAGCTCGAACAACACTCAAGAAGCTCAACACCATCCAGGTCAAAGCAGCCCACTTGATTGACACCCCATCCACCACCTTAAACATTCACTCCCTCCACCGTGGCTGCAGTGTGCACCATCTACAAGATGCACTGCAGCAACTCGCCAAGGCTTCTTCGGCAGCACCTCCCAAACCTGCAACTTCTTCCACCTAGAAGGACAAGGGCAGCAGGCGTATGGGAACACCACCACCTCCAAGTTCCCCTCCAAGTCACACACCATCCTGACTTAGAAGTATATCACCGATCCTTAATCATCACTGGGTCAAAATCCTGGAAATCCCTACCTAACAGCACTGTGGGAGCACCTTCACCACATGGACTTCAGGGGTTCAAGAAGGTGACTCACCACCACCTTCTCAAGGGCAACTAGGGATGGGCAATAAATGCTGGCCTTGCCAGCGATGCCCAGATCCCATAAACAAATTAAAAAAAAAAAAAATAGAGGTATTGAGTACAAAAGTAGAGAAGTTATGCTGAACCTTTATAAAGCGCTGGTTAGGCCACAACTGGAGTATTGCATCCAGTTCTGGTCACCACACTTTAGGAAGGATGTGAAGGCCCTTGAGAGGGTGCAGAGGATATTTACCAGAATGGTTCCGGGGATGGGGGATCTTAGCTACAAGGACAGGTTGGAGAAGCTGGATTTGTTTTCATTAGAGCAAAGGAGGTTGAGGGGTGATTTGATAGAGGTGTACAAGACTATGATGTGTTTGGATAGGCTAGACGGGGAAAGGCTGTTCCCACTAGTTGATGGTACAAGGACTAGAGCACACAGATTTAAGGTTTTGGGCAAGAGGTACAGGGAGGATGTGAGGAAAAACTTTTTTCCGCAGCGAGTGGTGAGGACCTGGAACTCGCTGCCAACGGAAATGATGGAAGCGGACACATTCAATAGAAACATAGAAACATAGACGATAGGAGCAGGAGTAGGCCATTTGGCCCTTTGAGCCTGCTCCGCCATTCAATGAGATCATGGCTGATCATCCAAATTCAGTACCCTGTCCCTGCCTTCTCCCCATATTCCTTGATCCCTTTAGCCTTAAGAAATATATCCAACCCTTTCTTGAATATATTTAATTAACTGGCCTCCACCGCCCTCTGTGGCAGAGAATTCCACAGGTTCACCACTCTCTGGGTGAAGAAATTCCTCCTCATTTCAGTCCTAAATGGCTTACCCCTTATCCTTAGACTATGACCCCTGGTTCTGGACTCCCCGGCCATCAGAAACATCCTTCCTGCATCTAGTCTGTCCAGGCCTGACAGAATTTTATAGGTTTCGATGAGATCCCCTCTCAATCTTCCAAACTACAGTGAGTATAAGCCCAATCGACACAATCTCTCCTCAAAGGTCATTCCTGCCATCCCAGGTATCAGCCTGGTGAATCTTCGCTGCACTCCTTCCATGGCAAGAACGTCCTTCCTCAGGTAAGGCGACAAAAATTGGCCCTTAGTGTTAGGGGAGATTAAATATGTGGGGTTACGGGGTTATGGGGATAGGGCTTGGGTGGGATGGCTGTCGGTGTAGGGACCGGGTGCTAGGGTTTGGATGATCAGCCATGATCTCGTTGAATGGCGGAGCAGGCTCGAAGGGCCGAATGGCCTACTCCTGCTCCTAGTTTCTATGTTTCTATGTTTCTATGCACACAGTACTCAAGCTGCGGTCTCACCAAGTCCCTGTACAACTGTAGCAAGACATCCTAGTTCCTGTACTTGAACCCTCTTGCTACGAAGGCCAACATACCATTTGCCTTCTTAACCGCCTGCTGCACCTGCATGCTTACTTTCAGCGACTGGTGCACAAGAACATCCAGGTCTCTTTGCACTTCCCCTTCTCCCAATCTATTGCCATTCAAATAATAATCTGCCTTCCTGTTATGTTTTCAAGGGGAGACTGGATAGGCACTTGAGGGAAATAAACTTGCAGGACTACAGGGATAGAGCGGGGGAATGGGACTGACTGGGTTGCCCTACAGAGAGCTGGCACAGACTCGATGGGCCAAATGGCCTCCTTCTGTGTCAGCTGTGGCTCAGTTGGTAGCACACTTGCCTTTGGGTCAGAAGGTTGTGGGTTCAAGTCCCACTCCAGGGACTTGCGCACATAAAGCTAGGCTGACACTCCAGTACAGTGCTAAGGGAGTGCTACACTGTCAGAGGCGCCGTATTTCAGATGAGACGTTAAACCAAGGCCCTGCCTGCTCTCTCAGGTGGACTTAAATGATCCCATGGCACTATTTCGAAGAAGAGCAGGGGAATAATCCCCGGTGTCCTGGCCAATATTTCTCCCTCAACCAACATAACAAAAACAGATTATCTGGTCATTTTCACATTGGTGTTTGTGGGAGCCTGCTGTGCACAAATTGGCTGCCACGTTTCCCACATTACAACAGTGACTACACTTCAAAAAGCACTTCATTGGCTGTAAAACGCATTGAGGCGTCCGGTGGTCGTGAAAGGCGCTGTATAAATGCAAGTCTTTGGCCTAGAAATTGGCCTGAGGCACCCAAGCGGCGCAAAGTTCGCCTGGGCGCTGGAATTTGCGCCGCGATCGCCGCATTAGCGATCGCCACAAATTCAGTTGAAGTGTCCCTAGAGGGAGACGGGGCGCAGCTCGAGGTGCTCCGCGTCCCTCTTAGGGCGCTGAAAGTGAATTTCGCAGCGCTACGTGCCACAGCGCCACACGCTGCGGCACGGCATGCTGCGGTACTGCAGGCCTTCCTCCCGCTGTTAAGGGGGAGGGGCCTGCAACAGCGCGAGCCCCGATCGCAAGTGCCGGCAAAAGAGCCCGGCACCAAGGAGAAGTGCCGGGCTCTCAGGAAACAGCCGGCAATGCCGCGGGGGGGGGACCAGGAGGCCGGGGACGGAGGTGCTGGCAGGCGGCCGCCGAAAAAGCGGCCGCCCCGCACCTCCACCTTAACTTGCGCCTCTGCCGGCGCAGCAAGGCCCCGTGAACCGGGCGCCGGTAGCGAACGGCGCTACAGCGGCGTTCGCTACCAAATATCGCGATCGGGGCGCAAATGGGGCGCTGCGCACACCGATGACGTCATCGGTGGTGGCGCAGCACAAAAGGCTAATGCCGCCATTAGCGCCCCTGCTGAATATCGCGGGAGGCACAGCCAGTGGCGCTACAGCCAGTGGCGCTACAGCCAGTGGCGCTACAGCCACTGACTGCCTCTTTAGGCGCTAACAGGTGGCGCTACTCACCCAATTTTTCCCCCTTTCCTTTCATTATGACTCTATGGGGGAGAAATTGGGTGAGTAGCACCACCTGTTAGCGCCTAAAGAGGCAGTCAGTGGCTGTAGCGCCACTGGCTGCGCCTCCCGCGATATTCAGCAGGGGCGCTAATGGTGGCGTTAGCCTTTTGCGCTGTGCCGCCACCGATGACGTCATCGATGTGCGCAGCGCCCCATTCGCGCCCCGACCGCGATATTTGGTAGCGAACACCGCTGTAGCGCTGTTCGCTACCCGTGCCCGGTTCACGGGGCCTTGCTGCACCGGCAGAGGTGCAAGTTAAGGTGGAGGTGCGGGGCAGCTGCTTTTTCGGCGGCCGCCTGCCAGCACCTCCGTCCCCAGCCTCCTGGTCCCTCCCCCCGCGGCATTGCCGGCTGTTTCCCGAGGGCCCGGCACTTCTCCTTGGTGCCGGGCTCTTTTGCCGGCACTCGCGATCGGGGCTCGCACTGTTGCAGGCCCCTCCCCCTTAACAGTGGGAGAAAGGCCTGCAGTACCGCAGCATGCCGTGCCGCTGCGTGTGGCGCTGCGGCACGTAGTGCTGCGAAATTCACTTTCAGCGCTCTAAGAGGGACGCGGAGCGCCTCGAGCCGTGCCTCATCTCCCTCTAGGGGCACTTCAACTGAATTTGCGGCGATCGCTAATGCGGCGATCGCTAATGTGGCGATCGCGGCGCAAATTCCAGCACCCAGACGAACTTTGCGCCGCTTGGGCGCCTCAGGCCAATTTCTAGGCCTATGACTCTATGACTTAAAAAGCACCTTTCGTACCTCATCACCCTGTTGGGAACATTCTTGTTTCCAGCTAGGACTTGCCTGCTGGTACTGGAGTGCGTTCATTGGCCCAGAAATTTGGGTCTCCACAGGTGAGTACGCATGGGGTACTCACCCGTAAGCCCAATGGAAGTGCCAGTTTCCTGCATGCACTGTGCATGTGCGGGAAGCCGGCACTTCTGTTCCCCTGAAAGAAGGGGTTCAGTAGTCGAACGCGTGCGCATCGAACTTACGTTTTTTTTGCAGGTTTTCCCGGGAGGGTAAGTCTCCAGAAGTTAGACATGTAAAAAGCAGTCGCCTGTTTTTTACATGGTAAGTGGTGAATTAATTAAAATTAAAACATTTTTTCCACAGGTTTATTATTTTTAAATACTTTAAAGAAAGGTAAGTTTATTTTTAGCCCTGTTAGAGAATGTAATTAATTTTTTCAAAAATTTAAATTATTGTTTAAAATAGTTATTTCATGTAATTTATAGTTTATTTAAAAAATGTGATGGTTTTTAAAAAATGTATTTGAAGATTTAGTGATGTTTTGGGGCTTGTAGTATTTATAGGTTTGACAGGTCTTCCTATCAAACTTACGAATGAAGCATTCCCTGCCACCATTGGCTCTCCATGACCCACGTGATCCCAGGGGACGCATCGAACTAACTGCGCCCCTGGGATACGCAAGCACTGCGCGCCGGCAGTTGGAGGAGGCCCAGGATCGCAATTCCACGGGGGCCCACAGCTCAACGGCCGGCTCACAAGGTAAGTGCAGGTCGGAGGCTGCACCTGCGGGAAGACCCGACCCGAATTTCTGGGCCATTATCTTCTCTACCCGGGATGGCTCATGGTCAAAATGCATTTCCTTTGGAAGTGTCAATTTAACTTTAATACTCGTCAGCTCACATCATATCTTCATCATGCTGAACATCTTGACTTGCTCATTTCCTCTGCCAATCACGTGAATAAAATAATTCCAGTTCCAAGGCGCCTTCAAGGACTTCCTTGCAGTTACAAGGATAGTTTTATTTAATTTGTTCTATATCAGGTAAGGTGTCATAGAACTGATCACATGTTAAAGCATCCTCTGTGAAATAGGGTGCATTTGGATATACAAAGCATGCCAATCATTCAAGATCTTCTGTCAGTTCTGATCGGGCTTCTTTCCAGTTTGCGTTTTCCGATTTTCTTCCCTCTCCTCTTGAAGTTGATGACTCATGATGGAACGTAGCTCCATGGGTGCTGGATTTCCTCTGATACTTCAACCATTCTTTATGCGTGAGTTCAGATAGTGAGTGGCTATTCAATCATAGGAATTTTACAGACTGTTTTCATCCAGTGTCCACATTACAACAGGAACCCTGGAGAGCGAACAGAATTCAGAACTCTGGGTGATTTTTCACTTCCTCATAGCAGGGACACTGTGGTCAATTGCAGAGCCTTTGTCACCATCCCAGTTGAGATCAGCTGACTTAGCGCTGACCAGGGATGGAACCTGGGCTCTTTTTCTTCGGTGAGGTTCAAAACTCTCTCGGTAGTACATTTTCCCACTAAGTCAGAAGGCCACTCTTTTTGCAACCTTTTATCCTGAGCTTCTGAATTATACGCAAAATAATTCATCTAATGATCAATCTCATTTAACTATAAAATATTTCAATGAATTCCAGATACCACAGCTTGTTCATTTGAGATAGATTGCCTCAAAAGCAGATCCTAGAATCATACAGAACAGAAGTTGGCCATTCATGCCTGTGCTGGCTCTTTGAAAGAGCGATCCAATTAGTCCCACTCCCCTGCTTTCTTCATAGCCCTGCAAATTTTGCTTTTTCATGTATCGTCCCCTTTTGAAAGTTATTATTGAATCTACTCCCACTACAGGTAATGCATTCCAGATCATAACAACTCGCTGCGTAAAGAAAAAATTCTCCTCATCTCCCCTTTGGTTCTTATGCCAGTTGTCTTAAATCTGTGTCCTTTGGTTCTCAACCCTCCTTGCGAATCAACCACCACTATCAATGCTTTCTGTGCCTCATCCACAGATCATTAACAAGTGTCTTTATTAACACCTTATGGGAGTGCCTGATTAGCAGGATGTTCCCATTAATAGATCACAGTAGTTCCTGATTGACAGGATGTCCCCACAAAACCGGGTACAGGAGTACCTGATTAGCTATCCTGTTAATGTCCATGGGAAGGTCATTATTGGAATACAGCATTTTGAAGTAAAATAATTTGGGGGGGAGAAGGCAAACAGGCTCCATGGTGTCCCTCTTCTGTGATGCTCTTTATGGTATTAGAACAGCAATGTTGATCTCAATTTTGGATTTTATCACTTTTTATTTAAAAGTACTAAATCAGGGTGGAAAACAAGGCAAAATTTAATATTAAAAATCCAAAGACAAAATCCAAGAGAAGAACTCATTGCTACATGAAGCTAGGCAAAGTTTTGGCATACTTTTGTTCTCTATTTAGAAACTATGTTGAAAGACCAAGGACCATCTTGCTTGGAGATGATGGTAAGTGAATCTCCTTGGATTTGAGTTGGCTCCACGTGGTGGCAGTTTAGAATCAAGTTAACCTGCTGTGGAGGACTCGTAAAATTTGAAATCTGAACCATGCATCTCCACAGTACTCCAGAGGACTATGGATGATTGATCATCAGCCTGGCTCATCAATAGAATGTGAAGGAGTATGCTCATTCCTGGGGGCTTGAGATTCTTCCCACTCAGCTCCAGATAACCTGCAAGAAAATGTCTAAGGTTGGTTTTAGCTGGATAAGCATTGGGAAGCTTACCTTATATTCTGTGCTGGTAAGCTGCTTGGTTTTAGCTGGTTAAACTCCTGCACACTAGGAGGTCTCCAAGCCTTGTCTGTGGTTAAGCTTTCTGGATTTAAGAAAATGGATGTGTTCCAACAGGGAGTATGCATGTCATTTCAAGCAAACTGAAATTCGGTGTGTATTTCGTAGTTGGATTTGCAGATTCTTAAACATGACAATGGAGTGTGGGGGTGGGGGGGGGGGATTCACTAGCGTCCATTTTGGGTTGCTAACATTGCCTGGGTGCTAAATTTATCACCCGGCGAAAAATAGCGTCGGCAATCAGTAAATTCGGTTTTAGCACCCCAAGAGGGAGGTGGAGTACTAATTCAAGCACTCCACGTCCTTCTTAGAGCGCTAACCCCAAATATCGGGGCGGTGCGTTCATTAAAGGGGAGGGCCCAAACCCACAACTCTGCGGGGCCCTACCTGGACCACCGGGGAGCAGGGTGCCGAGCCAGCAGCCCAGCACACAAGAGGAGTGCCAGATCGCGACATGGACCCCGTGTTCAAAGAGGCAATGGGCCGTGACAAGTAAGTCAGACGATTTCTTTTTCTCCGCCTGCCACCTCCCCTTTACTTACCGCCCCGTGAGCATCCTGCCATTCCGTTCCCGCCCCCTGAATCAGTCGCCGTCATTGCCCAGCACAGATTCAGGGGGCGCGGGTCAATTTTGCAGGCGGGGCGAAAGCGGGACACTGCGCACGGTGATGACATCGTTATCGCCTGCACAGTGGAGCGGGGCGCTACCGGTTACCGCCGATGCTAAATTCCCACTGAATTTAGCGGGAGTCGTTAGCGGTGCCACGCCTGGGCGAAAAGTCATTTGCACCAGATTAACACTCCCCCGGGGGCGCTTACGAGAGGCAGAAATGCACCGAATTTCTAGCCCCCCCTTTCTCCACATTTTAGACAACGGGCTGAACAAAAAAAAGGCAAGGCCCAAAGTAGAAAGGAATAAAAAAGACAAGACAATAAAGATTGAGTGATTAGGATTAGGTTTTTAAAGCTTGCAGATCATAGGGGCAAGGAAAGATTGAGGGGCGGTAAGGAGCTCCACAGTTTAGAGGTCGAGGAAAATAATGAGTTAGCTTCGGGGAGAGTGCAATAATAGTTGATTTCAACACAATGAGGATGTAAGCAGGAGGATGAGTGTATAGGATGGAATATTTGGAGCTGAAAACAACAAATACAGGTAAGCTTGAAGAAGTAATGACCATAGTAATATTGATAAAACAGGGAGAGTAAGAGAGAGATAAGGGGGAATAATTATAATGGAGACTGATCTCTTTAGTCTCTCTTGATGATTACTTCGTTTTTCCCATACCTTTTTCTAGTTTTATTTATTTTTCTACAAATATATTTTTATATTTTTTGGAGATGACAGCAAGCATGACAGCTCACAACAGACACGGCCCCGATTTTCGGCTTGTGCGGGGAATGGTCAGATTTCCCCGAATGTGGGGTTTCTGACACACATAAAAAAGTGTCAGCCAACTCCACGCAATTTTCCCTCAAGTGGCCAATTAATTCCCAGCATGTGGGAAGCCTTGCTAATTGTCCAATTCAAGTAAGAAATCCCCATACTATGATGTCATCATTCGTGGTGCTTTCAAAGTGTCCAGCAAGCTTCTCCACCTCTGCAGGCTTCTCAACCACTCTTACACAATGGCAGAGGAGCCTGCACCAGCTGCTTCCAGCGGCAGAGGCCGAGCTGCCTTCAAATTCGACGAGGCTTCACTGCAGGCATTATTGGATGGGGTTAGGGCCCACAGGGAGGTCTTCTTCCCTAGGTCAGGGAGGAAGAGGCCTCCCACTGAGACCAATGCTGCATGGATGCACGTGTCAGCAGATGCCAACTCGTTGGGAGTCACCAGAAGAACCTTGGCATTACATCTCTAACTCCTTCCTTTACTCCCCCACAGTACCATCCAGAGCCCCCGTCCTCACTGTGGAGGAGGAAGAGGCTGTACAGAGGAAGCTCCAACCTCTGAGGGCGCAGCATCAGCAGAAGTGAGCGCACCCAGCACCAGCGCAGACACTCGCACCTTGGGGGGACCTTCGGGACATAGAGTAGTGTTGTCACCTGGTGTTTCACAGCTCACAAGTGAGCCTCAGCAGATTCTGGAGACAGGGACAGCAGTGGAGAGTCCTCGTCGGAGGGTGCAGGACTCTGCCAGCTCAGCTCAGCTGTGCTGCATGACGACCCTCTGCCTCTGGGTCCATCCGCAAGAGAAGAGGTGATGGATCTCCGTGCACAGATGCAGGAGCCTCTGGCAGGTTTTGTCTCCAGGGTCGCTGTGAGTGTGGAGCGAATGGAGGAGTCCATAGCGACCATGAGCAGAGCCTTTGTGGAGTCATTGGTGCATGAACGCAGCACCATGGAAAGGTTGGCAACCTCCATGCAGAAGATAACTCGCCAGCATACGGAAAACATGGTGAGTGCTCATAAGAGAATGACATCTCTTGAGGAGTGTTGGCCATCTGTTGAACAGAGATACCAGATCTTCATGGAAGTCCTTCTGAGTAGGACTGCCAGTGCAGAAACGGGTCCCACTGGCCCCCTAAAGCGCAGCAAGGTGCTCTCAAGCCACTTCCAAGCGCTGGCCCCTTCTGGCTTGTGCAGCTTCAGGTGAGTGAGCAGCAGCCTGGTGCTCCTGATAATCATCCTGCTGTTCCTGGTTCTGCTGCTGTCACCTCTGCTGTTGGAGATCCTCTAATGCCAGGAAGGGAAGGTGCCAAAGGCCTCCCATGCTTCTAGCAGATGCCTCGGTTGAGGAGGTCCTGAGTTAGGGTGGTGAGAGGGGCTTCCCAGGAGCTCACACTGAAGAAGTGTGTGAGGCTCCAACTTTCTGCAGCTGCTCCTAAGGCTTCAAATAGTTGCCCCAAGCCTTGATCAACAAGGTCCTGCAGCCTGCAAATGCTGCCTCTTTAAATCTCTTCAGCCCTCAGTGACCTGCTGCTGCAAGCAAGCAAGCCAGCTGTTTTCACGCCAGCTCTCATCGGCGGGGTTCCCCGCAGGCGGGTTTCAGGTGGGGAAAGCCCCAAAGTCGCAACGGCACGGGAAAATCGTCCTTAACAAGGTGATCATTGGTAATTAGTGCTCCGACGAGCAGTCCCGCCAGCGGCAGGCGGGACTGAAGCGGGGCGCGTGGAAACGGCGGTCCGAAAGTCGGACGGGGTGGGGAATCAGGTGGGGGGGGTCCCGACCCGCTTTTTCCGCGATTTTCGGACCACGGCCGCATGAAAAGCCGCCCGACAGCTGCCCGAAAATCGGGGCCACAGTTTCCACTTGCAGCTGAAAGCAAAATATCTGACGACATTCACAAAAATCACAAAATTTCAAGAAACTGCAGACTTGGAAATCAGCCAATTTTGGTGGAGGAAAATGATCAATTTGAAAATTACAGATTAATATTAAAAACAGCAAATCAACAGAATTTAGTGAATAACTGAAAACAAAGAAGCCCAGTCAGTGGTAAATATTTCACTTCCGTATAAACAGACGAGACAGAGACAGAACAGATACCAAAGAAGGGTTTGTCCGTCTGGCTTATTTACATGTCTGGGGTTGGATAGAATCAACACAGCCTGGAAAAGAAGATTAGCAGTGTAAAAAAAATACTTTGGGTTACATTTTGCTGAAAAAATTATGAATGACGCACGTAATTATTAATGCTGAAATCAGCCAGCAATTTGTAGTGAGGAAGAGACAGCCCGTGAATTGTGAATTGCGAATCGCTACAAGTTACTGTCTGATTTGCGCCTCTCCACTATTAGCTTCGCAAAAATGGTATCTCGAGCTTACCCTCCCCATGATTGTCATGAAGTTGCCACATTTGCTCTTTAATTGCCTATTAAACTCGCCATAGAAAGTTAAGTCTAGTAATTAACAACAGCAACTTGCATTTATATAGTGCCTTTAACATAGTAAAACATTCCAAGGTGCTTTACAGGAGCGTTATCAAACAAAAATTGACCCTGAGTCACATAAAGAGATATTAGGACAGATGACCAAAAGCTTGGTCAAAGAGTAAGGTTTTAAGAAGCGTCTTACAGGACGAGAGTGATGTAGAAAGGTATTAATAGCATAAGTACCATTTTAACAACGTGATAATTGCTAGTGGCTGCCAAATAACCTCTCTTGCACAGAAAGTGAACGACTAAAGTGTGGAGTCTCATTCCTTCAGGTTGTGAATTGTTTTAGGAGATTATATAAATGTCACAATTTTTTTTTTTACTTTTCCTTTCTGTCTCACTTTTCTCTCTCTCTTAGTCCAATCTTTCTTTGCCTCTCTTTATTTCTCCCTCTGTACCTGATTTGACATTGAATTCATCCACTCTAATTCACCCTCCTTTTCAGTCCTTCCTCTGTTTATTTCTCAATCCTTTAATCTCATTGGTTAACAAGATAGACTGTTTGTCCCATTGTTCACCAAGGTCCTAGGTACCATGCTGCCCTCGCTGCATGGTTATCAGCTCGCACTTCCAGCAAGTTTGGGGCCAAATTTTTTTTAAGGTAAATCTACACGAACAAGTCTAACTAACGGTGCACGCTGCGAGTTGCCCCACTCCAGCAAAACCTGGCCCTTTATAGAAATAGCTGGTTTCATTTTTCCTTTGTTTTCATTGCAAGATATAATGTCATTATATAATGTATATTGGGTGAGTAGTTTGTGTTCCTGTAGATGTATAATACAAATTTAATTGTAAGAGAGTTAGGACAGAGAGCAGCCAAAACCTTTTTGCACAGAGACTTGTGAGGCTGTGGAATGCATTACCAGATTGACTGATTGAAGCAAAGGCAAAGTCAACATTTAAGAATAGGTTCGATAAGTGATTGATGGAAAGGGGGATAAAGCAATATGAAAACCGAGTGGGAACATGGAATTAGGGCTACTGCCCAAGTGGAGGATAAACACCAACACCAACACGGACTGGTTGAGCCCAACAGTTTGGCCCCGATTTTCTGACCGCTGTCAGGCGGCTTTTCATGCGGCCGGGGGCTGAAAATCGGCGAAAAAGCGGGTCGGGACCACCCCCCCACCGCCTGATTCCCCGCCCCGTCCGACTTTTGGACTGCCGTTTCCGCGCGTCCCGCCTCAGTCCCGGCCGCCGCTGGTGGGACTGGTCGTCGGAGCACTAACAAGCAATTATTTGCTTGTTGAAGTGGATTTTCCCGTGCCGTTGCGACTTTGGGGCTTTCCCCACCTGAAACCCGCCTGCGGTGAAACCCGCCTGCGGGGAACCCCGCTGCTGAGAGCTGGCGTGAAAACAGCTGGCTTGCTTGCTTGCAGCAGCAGGTCGCTGAGGGCTGAAGAGATTTAAATAGGCAACATTTGCAGGCTGCAGGACCTTGTTGATCAAGGCTTGGGGGAGCTTTTTGAAGCCTTAGGAGCAGCTGCAGAAAGTTGGAGCCTCACACACTTCTCCAGTGTGAGCTCCTGGGAAGCCCCACTCACCACCCTAACTCAGCGTCCCCTCAACGGAGGCATCTGCCAGAAGCATGGGAGGCCTTTGGGACGTTCCCTTCCTGGCATTAGAGGATCTCCAACAGCAGAGGCGGCAGCAGCAGAACCAGGAACAGCAGGATGAGCACCAGGAGCACTAGGCTGCTGCTCACTCACCTGAAGCTGCACAGGCCAGAAGGGGCCAGCGCTTGGAATTGGCTTGAGAGCACCTTGCTGCGCTTTAGGGGGCCAGTGGGACCCGTTTCTGCACTGGCAGTCCTACTCAGAAGGACTTCCATGAAGATCTGGTTTCTCTGTTCAACAGATGGCCAACGCTCCTCAAGAGATGTCATTCTCTTATGAGCACTCACCATGTTTTCCGTACCCTGGCGAGTTATCTCCTGCATGGAGGTTGCCAACCTTTCCATGGTGATGCGTTCATGCGCCAATGGCTCCACAAAGGCTCTGCTCATGGTTGCTATGGACTCCTCCATTTGCTCAGCACTCGCAGCGACCCTGGAGACAAAACCTGCCAGAGACTCCTGCATCTGTGCATGGAGATCCATCACCTCTTCTCTTGCGGATGGACCCAGAGGCAGAGGGTCGTCATGCAGCACAGCTGAGCTGAGCTGAGCTGGCAGAGTCCTGCGCCCTCCGACGAGGACTCTCCACTGCTGTCCCTGTCTCCAGAATCTGCTGAGGCTCACTTGTGAGCTGTGAAACACCAGGTGAGAACACTACTCTATGTCCCGAAGGTCCCCCCGAGGTGTGAGTGTCTGCGCTGGTGCTGGGTGCGCTTACTTCTGCTGACGTTGTGCCCTCAGAGGTTGGAGCTTCCTCTGAGGAGTCTGGCTGCACAGCCTCTTCCTCCTCCACAGTGAGTACGGGGTCTCTCGATGGTCCTGTGGTGGGGTAAAGGAAAGAGTTAGAGATGCGAGGTAAAGGTTGCATGCACATTGAATTGTGCAGATGATCATAAGTCAATCTGTTAGAGCATCAGAATCATTATCAGTCACTCATGCAATGTCAATGACAGAGATGGCAAACTATTCTGTCACCAGCTTGCTGTGATGTGCCCGCGTGTCCATCCCCCACTTGGGAATCCTCCTCGCTCCCGGCAATTTCCAGGGCCGCCTCCTCTGAGGTGGGCTACTGATGGTGGCCCTCCTCCTGCCCTCGCTCTTTCCCTCTTATTGTGGGCTCTCTGTTCCTGCAATGAGGGGCACAAGTGGAGTTTGAGTGAGAATGAAGGAGTGAGTGTAGAGAATGCATAGCATAGATGCTTAGAAGGAGACAAAGGGCCCTCCCTGTGTGTTGTAATTTGTTGTCATTGTGTCACAGTGATGGGGAGTGTGAGGGCTGCATCGTCGAATAGTTAAGTGAATGTGACCATAGAGAGGGAGGGAATGGGTAAGGGTGCAGGGATGTCAGTGTCAAGTGGGATGTGGAGGAAGAGGTTGGCAAAGCAGAGTGCTGGTGAGGAGAGGCAATGGGGATGTGATTGAGGGTGATGAGAAAGTCATACTCACTTTTTCTGTGCGGAGAAGATCATGAAACCACTTCCTGCACTGCAGCCAGGTTCTGCGGCACATAGAGATGGCATTGACCTCCTGGGCCACTTGCAGCCACACAGCTTTAGTCTGTTGTGGTAGCTTTTTTCTCCCTGAGGAAGGGAAGAGCACCTCCTTATTAGATTTTGCTCCCTGCACCAGAGCTTGGAGGGAGGCTCATCAAAGCGAGGTGCACACTTTTACTTGCTGGTGGACATGGTCAGTAAATGAAGTCCTTCATACAATGTCCAAAGCGTTTCCAGTCTCCAGAAGAAGCAAGGCTGCTTGCAGGCCTTAAATCCAGCAGCACTGATGATGTAATCGGAGGCGACTTTCAGGATGGAAAGACTAATTGGGCCAGGGGTTCCCACACGCTGGAAATCAAGTGCCTAATTAGGGGAAAATCGCACTTTTGTCCCACTTCACATCAGAGACGGGGTCCTGACACGAAAACCACCTGACACGCCCCAGCCCGACCCCAATGGCAAAATCGAGCCCTATGACACTATGTTGCATGTATCGCAATCTATTTACAAACCTTTTTCTTTCCATGGTTCTTCTCCTCTCTGGAACGTTCTGATTCCTGTTTTAGTTTGGCACCCTTCGGCCCAGGGGACATTCTTCACAGGTGAATGTCAGCATGCTACTTGACTGCAGGAGGCATCACAGCTGAGCTCAATCCTGTTCTCACTTGGCGTGCACACACACATGCGTGTGCACACACACATGCATTGTACCACAGGAGATTACTGAGTGACGATTAGGAGCAGCAATCCCAGCAGCTCTCTCTTTCGGCCAAGGACATTGAAGACAATTGTAGCGCCCCTATTACCAGGACATAGTGGGGATCAAACCTTGGACTGTTCAAGTCTATATTGGCCAGTATTTGCTGGTGCATGCATCATTGGGGTAGCTTTGCACATTTTTTTAATTGAGCATTAAGTATTTGTTAGTCAACATGCTTGCATGATTGCCCACAGTAGTGTCTAGAAGCCCAGAGTGGGGCTAGAACGACAGCATTCATTTAAGCAGGTCCTTCCTTCCTTGATGGCTCAGCAAGTTTTCCCGGTGAGTCGCTGAACCATGCAGCTGTGAAACGTCTTATGTTTGATCTCCAGTCTATGCTAAGTTAATTGGTCTCAGCTGGGGCACAATTAAAAGCACTAAAATCAGCCTCAGGCTGAGGGAAGGGTTAATAAAAACAGCCAGTGTTCCTGCTCCTGACCAATATACAGAGTAGCTCCTGCTGGTTGTGGACATGCAGTAACATTTTGTGAGGACAGGTTCCCGCTTGGCTGTGACGCCCCTGCAGACAAATAGCCTGCCGGCACTCACTGTCATACTTCGCATATAAATAATCGTCCACTTGGACGGAGCACCAGAGAGCAAGGAGTCAATTCTTTAGTAGAGGAGTTCATTTTTTTTTAAAGAAAAGGAGGCTATGGCATATTATTACGAACAACTGAATTAAATTCGACAGTGGAAATAAAGTCAAATCAGAATATTTGTACTTGGCTCTGCTAATGGCGAGTAATCTGTGTCTTTTAATAGAATTATCTCCAACTAAAATTTGAAAAGAACAGACTGATAAATAATGCGCCCGCCTTGGCTCCCTCGATCTCTCCTCTTTTCACCACCACCTCCTGTACACCTTCCTAGCAAAAGGCTCACAAAGTACAGGACGTCTCTGTAAGCTGACAGCCTGTCAGAAGCTCCTCACAAAGAAACCCTGATCTTAGCAAGTTTTTAGTAGAAAAAATTTATTCCTGACTCGCCTGTAGCCAGAGTGAAGAATGGCCGTGTTCCTTTTCTGCATGGATTTGAAATCACAGCGGTACACAAATCAGTGGATCAGGGTAAAATGGCCATTCATCATTCCCAAAGCCTGAATCGACAGGCCAAAAAAAAGTCATGGATTTTTCCTTAGGTTCAAATAATTTGCCTGTTAATGTGAAGTGACAGGTAGAGAAAAGCATATCCCCCCACCTTCAGCTTCTGTAATATGAGTTTTGGCTTTGGATATCAGAACAGCCATTATTTAATAAAACTGCAAATGCCGGTTACTCGAGTGCTCTGCCCGGCGAAGAAATATGATCACAAGGCTTTAAGAAAATAAAAGGAGGCAATGCTCAGCACTCTTGTTAGTGCAGGTCGTAATTTAACCCCTCGAGGCAAGGGCTAAGGGTGCAATTTTCAGCAGCGAATTGCTGACTTAAATACTCTCTGTTGCAAAGTTCAGTCTTTTATTCTTTTTTCCTTTCTCCAAAGAAACTTATTGCTACTTAAATTGCCAAACCTCGGATTTGGGTCTATAACTATAACCAGCTTTTGGATGAGACGTTAAACAAAGGTCCCATTTGCCTGTTCGAGTGGGCATATCCCAAACATAAGCAGGGAGTTCTGGCTAATATTCCTCCTTCACCCGCGCACAGCTCCTTGCTGTTTGTGAAATGTGGCTAGCACAGAATGGGCTACATTTACCTACATAACAACAGTCACTCATTGCATTGCAAAAGGCAATATTTTCTGTGCAGCGTTTCAAGGCATATTATAAGGTGCTATATAAATGCAGCTATTACTGCATTTATTAGCTTAAGACCAAATCTAGAACCAGATTTCTGGTCTGCTCCAGCAAGTGCTGCTTGTCAACAGATTGAGATGCAGACTAAGAATCTTCTTCTTAGGCAGTCCCTCAGAACCGTGGATGACTTGCTTCCACATTAAAAATGAGTTCGCAGGTGACTGATGAGTCCAATGCAGGACCTACAGTCTCTGTCACAGGTGGGGCAGATGGTGGTTGAAGGGGCGGGTGGGTGGGGGTGCTTGGGTTGGCGTGCACTCCTTCCGCTGCTTGCGCTTGGTTTCCGCTTGCTCCCGGCAAAGAGACTCGAGGTGTTCGGCACCTTCCCAGATGCTTCTCCTCCACTTTGTGCGGTCTTGGGCCAGGGATTCCCAGATGTCAGTGGGGATGTTGCACTTTTTCAAGGAGGCTTTGAGGGTGTCCTTGAAGCATTTCCTCTGCTCACCTGGGGCTCTCTTGCCATGTCGGAGCTCCGAGTAGAGCGCTTGTTTTGGGAGTCTCGTATCGGGCATGCAGACGATGTGACCCGTCCATCAGAGCTGATCGAGTGTGATCAAAGCTTCGATGCTGGGGATGTTGGCCTGAGCAAGAACACTGACGTTGGTGCGCCTATCCTACCAATGGATTTGCAGGATCTTGCAGAGGCAGCATTGGTGGTACCTCTCCAGTGCTTTGAGGTGCCTGCTGTACATGGTCCATGTATCTGAGGCATACAGGAGGGCAGGTATCACTGCTGCTCTGTAGACCATGAGCTTAGTACCGGGTTGGAGGTCCTGGTCTTCAAACACTCTCTTCCTCAGGCGACCGAAGGCTGCACTGGCACACTGAAGGCAGTGTTGGAGTTCATCATCGACGTCTACCCTTGTTGACAGTAGGCTCCCGAGGTATGGAAAGTGGTCCACGTTGGCCAAGGCCTTGTCATGGATTTTAATAATCGGGGGACAGTAATGTGTGGCAGGGGCAGGTTGGTAGAGGACCTTTGTCTTACGGATGTTTAGTGTAAGGCCCATGCTCTCTTACACTTCGGTGAAGGTGTTGACGATGGTTTGGAGTTCGACCTCTGAGTGAGCGCAGACGCAAGCGTCATCTGCATACTGTAATTCAACAACAGAGGATGGGACAACCTTGGATCTGGACTGGAGGTGACGGAGATTGAACAGTTCCCCATTTGTTCTGTGAATCAGCTCCACTCCAGCGGGGAGTTTACTGAGGGTGAGATGGAGCATTGCAGCAAGGAAGATCGAGAAGAGCGTTGGTGCAGTGACACAGCCTTGCTTGACCCTGGTCCGTACGTGAATTGGGTCTGTGGTGGAACTGTTGGTCAGGATCACGGCTTGCATGCTGTCGTGAAGCAGGCGGAGGATGGTGACAAACTTTTGAAGGCAGCCAAATTTGAGGAGGACACTCCATAATCCCTCATGGTTGACAGTGTCGAAGGCCTTTGTGAGGTCAAAGAAGACCATGTACAGCGGTTGGTGCTGTTCCCTGCATTTCTCTTGTAATTGACGCGTGGTGAAGATCATGTCCATTGTGCCCCTTAGTGGGCAGAATCCGCATTGCGACTCTGGGAGGAGCTCTTCAGCCACTGGGAGAAGGCAATTGAGGAGGATTCTTGCGATGACTTTCCCTGTGGCAGACAGCAGGGAAACTCCTCTGTAATTACTGCAATCGGACTTGTCCGGACTTGTCCCCTACATTACAACAGTGACTACACATCAAATGTATTTCATTGGCTGTGAAGTACTTTGGGACATCATGAAGCCATGAAAGGCACTATATAAATGCAATTCCTTCTTTCTCGCTGCTTGTCCAGTCAGGGCCCGTTAAAGAGGGAGTGTCACTATCACCCACCCCCCGCCCCTTCTAAAGACTTAAGGGTTAAATTTCTGTGGGGATTCTCCTGCTCCTTCATTGTAACTTTCGCAGAAGAGTCACGGAAACCACAGAATAATGGGATAAACACTGTTTACATTGTTTCTCCAGGGTTTGTGCAGCTCTTCCACTGAAGTCACGGTGGACGGGAGAGAGAACCCCATGAAAATTCACCCTCAGAGTCTCTGCGAGCAGATCCTCCTGTTAAAAGGGAATAATCCAACCTTTAATGTCATTGCTGCCACTCCACATTGTTCATCTCAAATTGCAGTTTTAATCGTATAAGTTGATTAACACACCAATTATTGGGGGCGACTAAATCAATCTGGGATCAGCTATCTTTTTCCAGCGTTAAATACGGTCTGTTTAAACAAAATTAGAAGCCGTGTCTAATATCACTTTCATTTACACAAATACACTCAAATAGACAATGAGATGAAATTCCTCCTGTCGATAATTTAACGAAAATGTCAGAGTGGGTGTAAAACGAGATTTCAGGGGGATTATTGATAGGACAAATTTCGCCCCACATTACTTATAGCTAAATATGAATCATCAATGAGCCATTCAACTATAGAGCTTCATTACTCTTTATAATGATCCAACGCATGCTGCATTATGGAATCACTTTAATTCATGGTTGATCTTTTTAATATTACAGTTCAGAATCCATTATATGATATACTTGATTTAAAAATGCAATTACAGTAGTAATATAATTGGTTACTTCACGCCATCCAACATATTTTAACAAGTCAATCGTTACTGGGCGAATCGTCTTCTAAATGCATGAAGAAAAGATAGGACTCAACAGATAAACACTATCACATGTTGCAGAAAGCTACTGATACTAAATGCTGAACATAAGCGCCAATCAAATTGTTTTATGTGAAATGGCAACTGGTTACCTACAACAAAGAATAAGACACTGGATACAGAAGTGATTTTTCTGGCACTATTAAAAAGCTAAATACATGCTGTGGCAGTTTTCTAAATGGTAAAAAAAACTTGCATTTATACAGCTTTTTAATCACATCTTTCAGATACATCTCAAAGTTCTTCACATGGACAGCACATGGATGTGGAAGTACCCTTTTGGATTGGATAGGGAATTGGTGAAAAGGTAGGAGACAGAGAATAGGGATAATGGGTATGTACTCAAATTGGCGGGATGTGACTAGCGGTGTCCCCCAGGGATCTGTACAGCTCTTTAATATCCACCTAAGCCATCAGACAGGATCTAGGTTTAACATCTCATCCAAAAGGCAAGGGAACATACAAAAGTCTATGTTAAGGTATTAATCTAAACAACACTAGGTGAATAGGGGTTAGAATTTAAATCTATAAAAGAAACTTGCATGCGGTCCGCCTCAGAGTGAAGAGGGCGATCAGCCACAAGTGGCACTAGAGATAGTCTCCTAAATCCTGTCAGACTGGCAGTTGAAACAATGTGACATGTTGAAACATGGAGAAGGAAGAGGCAGAGAGCTTGATGGAATATTAAGGCTAGCTTAGCATATAGTATAGGGAGCAAACACTACAAGATAGTGCGCATTTGTTTATTAACATGTATTTTCTTCATATATTCACTAATTACAATAAACTTGTGAACCAAATGAACTAACTTAGCAGAGAGCTTGCTGGGAAATTAAAAGTTAGCTTGCCATACAAAATAAAATCAGGTAACTGAGACATTAAGATACTACATAGCTTGGTAGAAAGATGATGGGAAAACTAGCAGCTAGTTTAGCATAGTGAACAGGAAGCATTATTGCAGGATAGTTTGTGTGTGTGTGTGCATTATTAATTGAAATAAAGCATTGTGCCTGGACCCTGAAAGCCTGCCAGAAGAAAGGCTTTTGGCTGTAAAAGTTTGAAAAACAAAGGAGTTATTAAACTGCAGCTACTTTTCACACAGAAAACCAGACAGATAATGTTCCGGGAGCAGATGAGATAAGGGAAGCTACGTGACATGGGGCTTGAGCTTTGATTCAAAATGGACACCGTGGGAAGTGGGGGGGCCCCCGGGGGGTGTCATGCTAAGTCAGGTGACTGAAGGAATCCAATCAAGGGAGAAGAGCCAGATTTAGGTTTAGTAAGGGACCAAGGATCATATAAAAACAGACATTTTGTGCTTAGAAAAGTTAATGCAGCGAGGGAATAGTGAAGAACATGTTTACACTTCTGTACTCGTATCTGTTTAATCTACTCTGCTTGTAAAGTGCTTTGCATACTGACTGAAGAAATAAATGTATTGAACCTGAAACAATGATTATTTTTGTTACTACTCAAGTAAAGAGACAACGTTGGTTTCTTCTTTACTACACTGGCCATCAGAGGCACTCAAAGTATTTTGCTTGCCAGTGTCCTTGAATGTTGTGGAGAAGGCTGGCTGGTTGCGGCCTAGCGTTGTCAGCATTTTGACTTCTGCGCCAATGTAAGGGAAAGAATTGGTCTGGTGGCTGTGTAGTGGCATTGTAAATACATTCAGGAAGATTTCTTCGGATTAGTATTCCTAGCAAAATCAGAAACGCATTTCAGCATTTAAGATGTCATTCCACGTAGCAACCAAAGCAATTTTCCACCATTTTGGCGAATTGCATACTGGCACATTTTAGTAAAAGACTATTATGGCCCTGAAACTGTGTGGGGTTTCAAATTATATGGGGTTTAGATACCGTGCATAAAGAAAGATATTTCCTCTATTTGGAGAGTCAGTAATGAGGGATCATCAATTTGAAACTGTTACTAAGAGAGAGAGGAGAAAGGTTGGGTGAAATTTCTTTATGCAGGGGGCTGTTGGGAGCATAGATTGCTTTGCCACAGGAAATAGTTAAGGCAGAGACTAAAGGAAGAGTAAATAAACATTTGAAGCAGAGTTTGATACAGGTTATGGAGAGAGTAGGATAGTGGGATTAGTTTTGGATTGCTCTAGCAAATAGGCATCATAGCTATGATGGACCAAATGGCCTCCTTCTGTGATATAAACTGTGGTTCTAAGTTTCAGTCATTCTTTGGGATGTAGATGACTTTGAGCCATGCATCATCTGAGAGAGCATATTTTCTAAAGATTACTACATGAGATTTTAAACTCAATTAGCTTAAAAAACCTTCAGGGCTGCAGGTACGAGAGGAAAATTGATATTATCTTGTGTTACCATACCTTATATAAAGTGATATTGATATCTATATCAAGTTAGCCTCCATTACAAGTGCCTGCTATTTATATCCACTGAATAACCTGATAGAATTTGTGTGTCAGTGATTATGGCCTCCACCTCTCAAGGTGCCTTAACTCAAATTTTGAAGATGATGAAGGAAATTGGCAACAAATTGTTCACTGTGGAAAGGGTTCAAATACCAGGGGACACAAGTTAATAATTAGGAAGTTAGGAATAAGGAGGGAAATTAGGTGGAAATTTTTCTTCCAAAGGGTAATAAAGTGGTGGTATAAGCTACCAAGGAATGGCATTGAAATGCACAAGTTGAAGAATTGAAGAGACAACTTAATTTCTTGCTGAAGTAAGAGATTGTGGGATATGGTGAAAATGTGGACAGGTGCAATGAGATCGATCAGCAGAGTCTAATGGACTTTTCTAGTTCCTCAAAATCTATACAAGTTTGTGTGCTGATTCTGCTGAGTCAGTGATCAGAGCACCTAAGAGGAGGGTAGGTGTCCATACCCAGAGGTTGGTGGGACAATAAGAACAAGTGCCACCACGCAGCCAGCCAAGAATAAGAATAGGAGTGGACTTGAGTCATCCAGCCTGGCCTCTCTGTCAGAGGAGGTGTAAATCCCAAATAGGGCTGGTAGGGGGAAAATAACAGAGGGAAAGGATGGCAAGCTATGCCAAAAATGGAATTTATAACCTTGGCTGAAAAAGGAATCTTTAGATTCGGGAAGTGCTGTGTAAAATTCTGCACTTTCAAAATATTTCTGTTGTTATTATACAGGACATATTGCAGAAATTTGGAAACTGTGGGGGGCCATCTTACCAGGTGTACTGTTCAGTGATGGGAACAACCCAGTGCAATGAATGTTATGAGTTGCATCAACAGGCTCCCTAAGGACTCAGTTCCCTTTTAAAATGTATTATGTACTCTGTTTCCACTATTATTTCTAGTAGGGCCTTCCATGCTTGCAAGATCACATTTCGTTGTTCATGTACTTGTGCATTGTACAATGACAATAAAGTTGAATTATTATTATTATTATTATTATGTCCTAATAACCCTCTGCATCAAAACAAATTTCTCCTAATCTCTCCCTTCATTCTTTTGCTGTTGATATTAAATTTATGCCCTCCAGGTCTTGACTCATTGTTCGTCTTTTGGATGAGATGATAAACCGAGGCCCTGTCTGCCCTTTCAGGTGGACCTAAAAGATCCCATGGCAATATTCAAAGAAGAGCTGGAGAGTTTACCTTGGGGGAATATTTGGGTTTCGCCCATTTTGGGGCGCTAATATCAGCTGGGCGCAAATGTTAGCGCCCGGCGCTAATTATCGCCACCGACCACAAAATTCGTCTCCAGCGCCCCTGGAGGTGATTGGAGCATTAAATCAAGCGCTACACACCTCTGTTAGGGCGCTAACGTCGGGGAGCGAGGCGCTACCTCAGAACACTACTGAAACTCGGGCGATGTCAATTACCTTGTACTCAGACAGACTGGCGCCGTCCAGTTCTTAAAGGGGAGGATCCATCTTGCTGCACAGCCACACCCTGCTCATTGCTGCATTTGACATCGGCCTGCAAGCACCTACAAATATTCCTCAGCCATTTCTGATGGATACTCAGAGGCTCAGGGAGAGAGCTCACCACTTTAGCGACCATGCATTGGTGGCTCTAGTTGGCGCTGTTGAACGGCGACGGGCAGTGCTCTTTCCAGAGAGTGGCAGGAGGCCATTGCCCCAGGAGTTTAGAAGAGTCGGGAGGGAGGTAGCCCAGCATGTGTCATCGTGGAGCCTGGTGTCATACATAGTGTCGTAAGAAGTTCAACAACCTCACTCGGGTGGTCAGGGTGAGTAGATGCTTTTCAAAACCTCTACATCCCACCATCTCAACCTCACTCTGTGCACAGACAGTGTAAATAGTAAATACCCAAGTGCCCAACACTCATCCAACAACTATGGCCATCTCATAAAAGTCACATGCACATCCCACACCTTGCACACATTAATGGCTATTCAACTATGGTAGGCACATCTACCAAACACATGGCTGCACACTCACTCACAGGCTGTCCTTTATCTTGCAGGCCAAGCTTTCACATAACCGGCGAGAGACTCAGTGGACGGGAGGAGGACAGGCGGAGCTGCACCCCTCACAGAATTGGAGGAGAGAATCCACAGACTCATTGCCAGTCATGTAGTCGGCGCTGTGGCCATTGGAGAGGTCGACACCCTTGAGGACAGCAACGGTATGTTAATCAGCATTCTCTCCTCTCTCATACCACTTCCCCCTCACAACACCATTCTTTTACACTTTCAATCTAATTATACTGTCTCCAGTCCTTGCTCCCTTCCTGCCCCCCTGCCCTCATGCTAAAGCCACTCTTGTACCTTCCTGCTTTCAGATAGAGAACCACCAGCTGACCAGCCTGTCCCTCAGCCTGTCAGTGGCAGTGACGCAGGAGAGGAGGAGGAACACCAAGCCGGAGCCTCACCGCCAGCGTCTCCCGAGGGGGACACTTCCGACACTGCAGCCACGCATTCACTGGAGGGGAGCAGGGATGTGGGTGAAGCTCCGGGACCCAGCGGGCTGCAGCAATGCCATGGGGGAAGGGAAGCTCAGGGGCCATCTCCCTGGAGGGTGAGTGCGCGCACGAGTTTTACTGCACAGGACTCAGATGAGGACCTCGATATAGTGGCCGTGAATACTCAAGCTCTGAGCATGCATACTGAGCTCATGGGTGTAATGGCAAGGGTGCCCGACAACATGAATGCACTGGCTAGGAACATGGAGGAGTCCGCTGGCAGGACAGCTGTCATCTGTGCGCAAACCCTCAAACCCATCCTTGCCTTGTTACAGAGGATGGTTGAATTGCAGGGAGACTGTGAGGATGCAGAGCCCATGCCATGTGTAATAGGTCAGGTGGCAGGGTCTATTGCAGCACAGGCTGAGGCAACACAATGGCTTAGTGCTGCAATCGAGTCATTGGCTGGTGCCATCCAATCTCAGACTGCTCTGATGCAGTCTCAGATTGATGCCACGCAAGTGCTGACTGCTGCCATCCTCGTTGGGTCACCTACTGTCCGCCAGGGATCTCACGGTGCCGCAGCAGGCCAGCAGTCTGTGTTCGAGCAGATTGCTCCAGATGCTGAGGTTCTTCCCCAGAGGAGTGCCAGTGTGTCAGTCGAGCAGGAAGGTGCTGTCCTCTTTCAGGGTGACAGCATTGTTGCTCCCACCACTGCCACTCCGCCATTGCACTTGCCACAGCCTGTAACACAGCCAACCCAGACTGCTGCCACCCATGCAGAGTTGGTGCAGTCTGCGGCCGGGCCCTCCAGGCCCAGAGCTGGTCAAGGGCATCCTTCAAGGCCATCTCCAGTCTCTGGATCCAACATTCAGCAGCCTTGCTGCAGTCACTGGGGTCACATTACGGAGGAGCAGGTGGGAAGGGGGGAAGTGCACAGGGGATGGAGATCACCCTCAAAGGGCGAAAAGTAAAAATTATCCAATAAATGGGGGAATGTTTGTGGCAAAGTTTGATGTTCATCTTAATATATTGTTCACTCTATTGACGCTTATCTCGATGTGGTAAGAATGAGTTTTGTTAGTTAATGAATTGTTGTGTTTGTTATTGTTTGTGCTGAATAAATAAGACACAGTTTGTCAGATAAATAAAAAAATTTATTGGAACTTTACAACTTTGCTCATTTGACTCATTGGAGCTTTGCAATAGGGGCTGTGGGATGGTTGCGATAATGTGCTTGTTCATCCCAGAAGCTATCTTCTCTGTCATTCATCATAAGTGGTGTCTTATCAGGCGTTGCAGAGGCAACATTGTGCGCCTCCCTCCCACGTTGGTGCTGCTCATCTTCCTCTTCATCCTCCTCCTCTGCCTCCTCCTCCTCCTCCTCCTCTTCCCTCCTCCTCTGTAGGATTCGCAAAATTGAACTTTATATTATAAAGGGTCAAATGGCAGAAGAGGCCATGATTTTTAAAGACTGTTTTAAAAGAAGCCCAGAAAAAGGGGCATACAAAATGGCCGCCATACCACGTGACTGGCTTACTGGGACATTTTGAAATGGTTCCTGCGAATCCTCAGACAGCTTTGTGAATTCAACCCACAGTAAGTTCTGGAAGCCGTTTCTGAGAGAACGAAACCAGACCCACACATATACATATGGATTAGATGCAGATCCAGTCAAGATCGGCCTGGAGACAGAGGCCATCTAAATGTTGACCCAGACAAAAGGGGACAATTTCATATTCATGAGAACAGCACCAAAGACTAGATAACGAGATCAGCAGGACATTAAAAACAATGAAGGTCATTCCAGACCAGAGATGGGCCTTTACCGGCCATCTAAAATATGTTAAAATATAATAACTACCCCGCTGTGCTCCCAGCCCGCCAAAAGTTAAACAAAGACTAACCTGATTTTGGGTGGGAAGTAGAAGCTTCTGAAGGAAAAGTATAATTGGAGGAGTTGAAGTTGTTGGAGAGTGGAATTCGGCGGCTATTGAGTGGAGTTGGAGTGGAGTCGGAGCTTCTTCGGAGCGGTGTGGTGAGCCTCAGCTTTTCGAGCTCAGCCTTGGAGCGTTGGCAGCCGGTCCAGCTTTTGAGCTGGGTAAAGAGGAGCTGGTTTGGGAGAAGATCAGCGAACTCCTCTCCACCATCAGAGGAAGAAGAAGAAGACTAAGCCGCCATCAAGAAGACCGTTCGAGCCGGCGTCCCGCCCCGGGGTTAAACATCGGGAGATCATCGACCAACCCCGGGCCGTTGACGAAAACGAGAGGCCCTCTCCCGGCTCGGGAGAAGAGACAAAAACAAACAACAGAAGCAGCCGGTGTCCAGCCGCCCCCGACCCCCACCTCAGGAGGGAGGTGTGGCACAGCTCGCTGGGGCTCCACGATCCACGTGGAGACGGGACGCCTGACAGGATCAAACGCAGACTGGTTCAAAACCTTGCACTTCCTAGTTGGATTGGTGAGCATGTTTCTGGCCCTTCACAATCAGATCTAGATAGGTTTAAGGGGGTGGATTTAAGGGTACAATTAACATGAGTTGTTGTCCCTCGATGTTCCGTGTGTTTCCTTATTTCATGATGATCTTTGTAGAGTATAAGATGCCTGTATTTGCCTTAGTTAGTATTGTGTCGTTATGATTTGTTTGTGTTTTTCCCTCCCATGTACTCTCTTATCTGCTTGCATTTGATTTATTTTTTCTTATGCAATAAAATTTCATTTTGTTTCATCAAACTTGGTCTACAAGAGTTTTCTCTACATTGTAGTTCCTGACCCAAAGTCCAGAGTATAGAATCTAAGGGGCGAGTGGGCCGAACCACTCAAGGTTTTACTGTGCAAGAGAGAGAGGCCTCGAGAGAGAGAAACCTCTGCGATCTAAAACCCCTTACACCTCCTCCTGAGGTGGTGCACCAATCACTGGTGGCAATGGCTGTGTCCTCACAATTGCGAGGTTGTGAAGCATGCAGTATACAACAATGTAAACCGATACTCGCTCGGGAGAGTATTGCAGGGCTCCTCCAGACTGGTCAAGACACTGGAACCATTGCTTCAAGACGCCGATCATCTGCTCAATGAGGTTCCTTCTAGCGCTATGGCTCTCATTGTATGCGAGCTCAGCAGGAGTGTTGGGGTTACAGAGTGGTGTCATCAGCCAGGTGCAGAGTGGATAACCCTTGTCCCTGAAGAGCCAGCCACGAGGTTGATATGGTGGTTGGAAGAAGTCTGGGATGCCAGTCTGGCGCAGGATGAAAGCATCGTGACTGCTGCCAGGGTAGCGGGCATTGACGGCGAGGATGCGCTGTCTGTGTTCACACACCAACTGCACGTTCAGAGAGTGGAAGCCCTTGCGGTTGCGGAAAGCCTCTGCATTTTCATGAGGTGCCCGCAATGCCACATGCGTGCAGTTAATGGCGCCCTGCACCATGGGGAAGCCCACTATCCCAGCGAAGCCACATGCGCGTTCACACTGTTTGTCCCGGGTCATAGGGAAAGAGATGTACTGGCGTCTCCTTTTGTACAGAGCATTTGTGACCTCCCGGATGTAGCAATGGACAGCGAACTAGGAGCTATTCGCTATGTCCCCAGTTGAAGCCTGGAAGGAACCACTGGCATAGAAATTCAGAGCCACCATCACCTTCACTGCCACCGACAGAGACGTCCTGGTCCTGAGCTGAGGCTGCAGATCTGGTTGCAGGAGGTGGCAGAGCTCAGTGGCCACCTTCTTGATGAAGCGCAGCCTTCTGAAACACAGCTCCCAAATACCCTGGGAGGGTAAGGTCTCCTGTGCAGAGCCCTGCTGGCCCTCCTCCCTCTGGTCACGTTTGCGATTCTCTCTCTGCACCTCTGCTGCCTCCGAAGGTGAAGCTGGAGGACAATGCCCCGAGTTAGTACTGCCCCCATTTAATCTTATAAATGTGATAAATATGAAGCTCAGAGAAATAGAAACCTGAAAAGTGTTGCTCAAGAACAAAACTCTTTGTATGACAGTGTTAAATGTCTCCAGATGTCTCTCTCCCTCTCTCAACCTGCGTATGACAAATATTTTGCCAACAGGGAAAAGCAGGAAGCGCACGCCTTTATATAGCGCACCCCCAGCTCCTTGCTGATGGCAAAATGTCCCCCTCTACCTGTCGTTCCTAGCGGCAGGTGCTAAGGCAGGGGGTGAGCGTCAATTTCCGGTTCGTGGCGCTACCGGGGCATTGCACGCTTGGATGACATCACGATCTCCGGGTGCAGGAGATCGTGGCAATAGTGTTTAGCATCAGCGCAAAGCGCCAGGTCAATTTCGCGGACGGCAGTAAAATCGCCGCGCTCGGGCGGTAAGTTGTTAGCGCCTCCCATTAGCACCCCCAGAGGCGCTAACAGGAGGTGCTAATCAACCCAATTTCTCCCCCCCCCCGCTTTGTATCCTAGTCAACATTTATTCCTCAACCAACATCTAAAGCAGATTATGAGGTCATTCATTTCATTGTTGTTTGTGGGACCATGCCGTGCACAAATTGGCTTCTGCATTTCCTACATTACAACAGCGATACACTTCAAAAATACATTGGCTATAAAGTGCTTTGGGATGTCCTGAGGTCGTGAAAGGCACTATATATATGCAAATCACTTTCTTTTATTCTTTTCAGCCTTGGTGGCATCTTGCACTTTGGACCTTGGGCCTTCGCCTTGAATCCTCAATAAATAAAGAAAGGCAGAGAATTAGACTGATACCTGGGATGGCAGGAATGACATATGGGGAGAGATTGGGTCGATTGGGCTTATATTCGCTGGAGGTTAGAAGAATGAGAGGGGATCTCATTGAAATTTATAAAATTCTAACAGGACTAGACAGACTAGATGCAGGAAGGATGTTCCTGATAGCGGGGAGTCCAGAACCAGGGGTCACAGTCTAAAGATAAGGGGTAAGCCATTTAGGACAGAGGTGAGGAGGAATTTCTTCACCCAGAGAGTAGTGAACCTGTGGAATTCTCTACCACAGAAGACAGTTGAGGCCAATTCATTAAATATATTCAAGAAGGAGTTAGATATATTTCTTAAGGCTAAAGGGATCAAGGGATATGGGGAGAAAGCAGGGGACAGGGTACTGAATCTGGATGATCAGCCATGATCTCATTAAATGGCAGAACAGGCTCGAGGGGCTGAATGGCCTACTCCTGCTCCTATCTTCTATGTTTCTATGTTAATTAGGAATCCACAATGATCGCTCTTTGAAATTGTGATAGAGTCTTGAAATTCTGCTGCACATTTTAACAGCTAGAACCACCATCCAGTACTCAGAGGGTTACGTACAGAACAAACTCTAGCTCAAAGCTTAGGTACGTTGGTGGTGGGGGGGGGGGCGGGTGGAGAACGGAAAGTTGCATCAAATAGACAGCAGAGAGTATTTCTACCTGCTCTGGTATTGGTCTGTCAGTTTTATACTGCTGATTAAACAGATTCACAGCTGTGTACTAACAGCATAAAATAGATTAATTTCTCTAAGCTTACAACCCAAAAATAAAAGTTCAAAACCTTTCCAACCACTCCCCCCATAGCTGCCCTCAATTTGTTTCCTTTTTTTTGCTAAATTAATCTGTTTTTTTTTCATTTTTACAGCTCCCTTCATGCTTAGCCAAGCGGATTTCAGTTACACATAAGTCTGCAGTTTTTTTTCTACTTTACCAAGTTAAGAAGATGTTTCTTAAATTTGGATGCCTCAGCTCTAAACCTCCTGGGTTCACCAGCAGTCTATTGTGTTAGACAAGTAATACTGCACTGAGAGAACACCTTAAGGACTCCTGTGTCAAAGCGAAGCTAAATGATGAGCTGATCCAACCACAAAATACCCGACAATGCAGCTGTGAGACTGTCATGCCCAATTGGGCACTGTGAGTTGCTTAAATGTTATCCATTGGGATATCACTACACTTTTGTCAACCTCAACTCATTCTATCCTAGGAGCTCAAAACTCAGGAGATAAGTGTAGTGTATGTGCCTTTAAGTCAGAACTACTTTTTACAGCTCCTGTATACTGTAGTACCGGCAGTGACCATGCCTCTGTACCCCAGTCTAGAGATTACCCTCCTCCAGTAAAGACCTGTTATTTGTTAATGTATAGCATCCATGTGATTATTTATCCACTGAACCACGGATCTAACAGTGGCGACGAGTGTCGATTCAAATCTACCTGCAACATAAAAAAAAAATTTAAATAGTCGCGGCCAGGAACACGGGCGTCGACCACGAGCAACCGCCCAGCAGTCAGGCAGAGATCCAACTTCGCTGGGGAGGCTGTGGAGAGCCGGGCTTGGTTCCCCAGCCACAACGAGCAGTAAGAGACCGACAACAGGTCCAGAGCAGACCCTTCCCGAGCAGCGGCGGCTGGAGCCGACCGACGGCAGAGAGAGAGCCAAGCAGCGTTGACGGGGTAAGAAAGAGGGTGAAGAGAGCAGGGCGAAGCCGGGGGTTGAACACCGAGCGGCGTCGAGGAAAAATACTGCAAACCGGAGAGAGGGGAAGAAACAGCCGGGTACTAGACTGAGCGGCGTCGACAAATATCAAGAGAAGAACGCGCAGAGCACAGCCAGGGATCACGGGCTGATCAGGGTCCACGGGGCGAAGCAAGGGGAGATGCCATTGAGCCGCGGAGAAGCAGGGAGAGCGCGGGAGATGCCATTGAGCTGCAGAGAAGCAGGGAGAGCGCGGGAGGCGCCATTGAGCCGCGGAGAAGGAAGAGCGCGGGAGACGCCATTTTGAGAAGCCACAGCGGAGAAGAAGGGCGAGCGCGGGAAGGAAGGAAAGCGCGGGAGACGCCATTTTGTGCCAGCGGAGAAGAAGGGGAAGCGCGGGAGGCGCCATTGGTGATAGTTAACGCACAACCAAGGATGTCGAAGAGTGGCAGTATCTCTACGTTCGACAATGAAGTCGAAGATTGGGCGACATATGTGGAACGTATTGAGGTGTACTGCAGGGCGAATGAAGGGCCAGATGCTAATAAAGCACTGGTTCTGTTAAACTCCATGGGTGCAAAAACTTATGGGTTACTGCAAAATCTATTAACCCCAAAGAAGCCGGTAAACAAAAATTTTGAAAGCATAGTAGAAATCCTACAGGACCACTTAAACCCCACACCGCTGCTGATAGCAGAATGATTTAAGTTCCATAAAAGGAACCAACACAAAAACGAAAGCAATGCTGAGTACCTAACGGAACTGCGCAAGCTATCGAAATACTGCCAGTTTGGAGCGGGACGAGCAGACACGTTAAGGGACAAGTTTGTGTGTGGGCTACAAAGTGAAGGAACCCAGAAACGGCTTCTATCAGAAAAGGACCTTACGCTGGACAAAGCTTTCAGTATGGCAGTATCACATGAAGCAGCTGCAAGGGGCGCTGCAGAGATACAACGGAGACCGCAAGAATATGGCACCAACGAAATGACCTATGGAACAGGGAAATGCTATCGCTGCGGCAGAACAACACATGACCAGAAAGATTGTTGGTTCAAGGACCAAGTGTGCAGACAGTGTGGGAAAGCAGGACACATAGCAAGAGTCTGCAGGTCTGGGAAGAAAACCAACAGTAAGAAATCTCCACAGGAGAAGTACAAAAAGGTACACCAGGTGATGGACAGTGGTTCAGACGAACAGAAAAGTGACACAGACTCCGGAAGCAAGGAGCTGGGTTGTCTCAAACTACATAATGTAACCGAAACGAAGGATCACCAGACTATCTGGGTTACACTCAAGATAGACGGAGTCCAAGTGGAAAGGAAATTGGACACAGGGTCAGCTCTAACAGTCATAAATCAAAGAGACTACAAGCGGCTATTTTCACACATACCCTTGAAAGCTACAGAGATTGTCTTGAAGATGTATACGGGGCAAAAAGTCTACCCCAAAGGAAAAATAAGGGTGAAAGTGACATATAAAGGCCAGGAAATACTTAAAATGGATATATATGTATTGCCAAATGGAGGACCACCACTGCTAGGACGTGAATGGATCCGGAAGATACAATTAGATTGGCATTCCATACAGGCACTGAAGGTTGAGGCCAAAAAGGATGACGACGTCACACCTGGATGACTGTCAAAAATGCTAACTGACACAAAAGAAGTGTTCCAGGAGGGACTAGGAACACTAAAAGGAATAACAGCAACAATTAAAATAGAGGAAAATGCAAGCCCAAAGTTTCTGAAGGCCAGACCAGTGCCTTATGCGATCAGACCAGCTGTTGAAGCAGAGCTGGAAGGGTTGGAATGTTCAGGAGTACTGTCCAAAGTGGACTGGAGTGAGTGGGCTACACCCATTATTCCTGTAATGAAGAGGTTGTTGAGTAATACGCCTGGGGAACCAAAGAAGGTCCGCATCTCTGGGGATTTTAAGGTGACAGTGAACCCAGTCCTTCACACGGTGCAATATCCGCTTCCACGAATTGAGGATATTTTCGCCTCGCTATCTGGTGGTAAACGCTTCACCAAAATTGATCTAGCCCAGGTGTACTTGCAAATGGTGGTAGAAGAAGCTTCGAAACATTACCTTACGATCAACACTCATAAAGGTCTCTATCAATACAACCGGCTGGTGTTTGGAGTAGCCTCGGCTCCGGCTATCTGGCAAAGGGCGATGGGTCAGGTCCTGCAAGGGATTCCAGGGACCCACTGTTATTTGGACGACATCTTGGTCACGGGCGAAAATGACGGTGACCACCTCGCTAACTTGGAGAAGGTGCTCACCAGATTAAAGGACTATGGGCTACGAGCTAATCGCCACAAGTGCGAGTTTTTCCAGAAACAGATCTCGTATTGCGGCCACGTCATCGATGAAGAGAGGTTACATAAGTCCCCTAACAAGATTGAGGCGGTAGTCAAGGCTCCAGCACCGGAAAATGTGTCACAACTGAGGTTGTTCCTCGGGCTGGTAAACTATTACCACAAGTTCTTACCAAATTTGTCTACGGTATTACACCCGCTGAACACCCTACTGCAAACAGGGGTACCATGGAAGTGGGATGACGAATGTAGACGAGCTTTCCAGAAGTGTAAAGAATTGATCACATCAAAAGAGGTGTTGGCCCATTTCAACCCAGCACTACCAATTCGTTTGGCATGTGATGTATCACCCTATGGCATTGGAGCGGTGCTGTCGCACAAATTCCCAGACGGGTTGGAGAGGCCAGTAGCCTTTGCGTCTCGGTCACTAACCTCAGCTGAGCGCAACTATGCCCAGATTGACAGGGAGGCCCTCAGCCTAGTATGGGGAGTAAAAAAATTCAACCACTATCTGCATGGGCAGAAGTTCACCTTGCTGACTGATCACCAACCACTTGTCTCCATCTTTAATCCTAAGAAGGGCGTGCCAGTAATGACTGCACAGCGGTTACAAAGATGGTCCCTGTTTCTAGGGGCGAATCAATATGAAATAGAATATAAAGGCATGAAACAGCATGGGAACGCTGATGGGCTATCGTGCCTGCCACTGCCTACTGTGGAGGAAGCACCAGCAGTGGACCCTATCGAGATATTTTATTTGTTGATAATTGAACGATTGCCAGTAACAAACGCGGATATAGAGAAGGAGACCCGCAATGATCCGACGCTGTCACGGGTATATGAATTAACGGTGAGGGGATGGCCAACACATGGCGACTCACTGTTGCCAGCATTCTCATCCAGAAGAGAACAGCTGTCAGTATGCCAGGGGACAGTGATGTGTGGATCCAGAGTGGTGATTCCACCCAAGTTAAGGGAGAGAGTGCTAAATGAGCTACATGAAGGTCATCTGGGGGGAGTGAAAATGAAAAGCCTTGCTAAGGCTTATGTGTGGTGGCCGGGAATCGATCAAAAAATCGAAGACCTAACAAAGAGCTGCTCAGGATGCCAGAAGGTCCAAAATGCACCACCACAAGCCCCTCTACACCCATGGGAGTGGCCCTCCTCTCCATGGCAATGGGTGCACATTGATTTCGCTGGTCCATTCATGGACTCAATGTTCTTAATATGGATGCTCATTCAAAGTGGCCTGAGGTGATAAAGATGTCTTCAACCACTACAGAGAAAACGATTGCAGTCCTACGGACCATATTTGCCAGAAACGGTTTGCCAGGGCAGATCTGCTCTGATAATGGACCACAGTTTGTGTCCGATGAGTTCGTCACAGGAACGCGTTAACCCCATGTCTCGAGTACCTGGGGATGAACCCGACATAACGGTAGCATCTACGTCAGACCCAGTAGCAGTGGAACCCTATGAACTACCCGATGAAAAGGGGTCAGAATCGCCTCTGCACCAAGAACAATAACCTCTGGAAAGGCGCTATCCCGAAAGGGTCAGGAAGCCGCCCCAAAGACTGAATCTATAAATGGACTTTTGTTATTTAATGTACATGTAAAAATGTAATTGTTATTTGAATATTAAGGGGGGATTATTAATCTAAAAAGGGAGGAATTGTAGTGTATGTGCCTTTAAGTCAGAACTACTTTTTACAGCTCCTGTATACTGTAGTACCGGCAGTGACCACACCGGTATATAAGCTGTGCGCATGCCTCTGTACCCCAGTCTAGAGATTACCCTCCTCCAGTAAAGACCTGTTATTTGTTAATGTACAGCATCCGTGTGATTATTTATCCACTGAACCACGGATCTAACAATAAGGGAATTAGGGGTTAGGGGGAGAGGGCAGGGAAGTGGACGTGAGTCTGGATTCGGATCAGCCATGATCCTATTGAATGGCGGAGCAGGCCCGAGGGGCCGTATGGCCTACTCCTGCTCCTACTTCTTATGTTCTTATGAATGCCTTACCTCCCTCGATGTGGTTCAGTGATAGCACACTCGCCTCTGAGTCAAAAAGTTGTGGGTTCAAGTGCCAGTCCAGAGACTAGTTTTACAACTCCAGTGCAGTACTGAGGGAATGCGCCATTGTCAAAGGTGTCGTCTTTCAGATGAGAAATTAAACTGAGGTCCTGTCTGCCCTTTCAGGTAGATGTAAAAGATCCCATAGACACTATTTGAAGAGCAGGAGAGTTCTCTCTAGTGTCCTGGCCAATATTTATCCCTTAGTCAACTTTCACTAAAGCAGATTATCTGGTCATGCATCTCCTTGCTGTTTGTGGGACATTGCTGTGTGCAAATTGGCTGTTGCGTTTCCTACATTATAATAGCGACTGCACTTCCAAAAGGTACTTAATTGGCTATAAAGTGCTTTGGGACATCCTGAGGTTGTGAAAGGCTTATGTAAATGCAAGTCTTTCTTTTCTTTCACTGCTTCCACACATCTGTTCCACACAATTGTCACCCTCAATGTAAAATTTAATCTAATCAGTCTGTGCACCTTCCCTTGTAGAAACTTGAGCCTTTGCACCCTGATTCTAGAGATTTAGCCAAACTCAAACATATTATTGAGCTATATGAATGTTGTGGTGGGTAGTAATAGTACTAGGATCCTGCTGTAAGTCCAATATCTGCTACAGCGACAACAACAACAACAACAACTTGTATTTATATGGCACCTTTAACGTAGTAAAACATCCCAAGGCGCTGCACAGGAGTATTTTAAGACAAAAAATTTGACACCGATCCACATAAGGATAAATTAGGGCAGGTGACCAAAAGCTTGGTCAAAGAGGTAGGTTTTAAGGAGCGTCTTAAAGAAGGAAAGAGAGGTAGCAAGGCGGACAGGTTTAGGCAGGGAATTCCAGAGCTTAGGGCCTAGGCAACAGAAGGCACGGCCACCAAAGGTTGAGCGACAATAATCAGAGATCCTCAAGAGGGCAGAATTAGAGGAGCGCAGATATCTCGGGGGGTTGTGGGGCTGAAGGAGATTATAGAGATAGGAAGGGGCCAGGCCATGGAGGGATTTGAAAACAAGGATGAGATTTTTGAAATCGAGGCACTGCTTAACCGGGAGCCAATGTAGGTCAGCGAGCACAGGGGTGATGGGCGAATGGGACTTGGTGCGAGTTAGGGCACGGGCAGCCGAGTTTTGGATGAGCTCAAGTTTACGTCGGGTGGAATGTGGGAGGCTGGCCAGGAGTGCGTTGGAATAGTCAAGTCTAGAGGTAACAAAGGCATAGATGAGGGTTTCAGCAGCAGATGAGCTGAGGCAAGGGCGGAGACGGACGATGTTACGGAGGTGGGAGTAGGCGGCCTTTGTTATGCTGTGGATATGTGGTTGGAAGCTCATTTCAGGGTCAAATATGACATCAGGATGTGAACTTTCTCTAAATCATGAGACTAAACTGAGACAAAAGTAGAAAATGCACAATGGATCTTGTTGTGTATGTCCCTTTAAGGCAATAACTGGTCTTAGACTGCAGTACCGGCAGTGACCACCCCTGTATAAAAGGCCCTAGCAGGGTTCTGTAGTTTCAGTTTCAAGCTGCCTCTTGTTCGGTAAAGTACCTGTTAAACTGTTCTCCCGAAGTCTGTGTATTATTGAGGCGCAGACTTTACAGTGGCGACGAGTAAGTTCGAACTCACCTGCAGTGTGGCACCATCTCACGGGGATCTCGCCTGAAAGGAAGGTCCTGGAAGGTCGTAGTCTGAGCAACGGGCGTCGACCGAGGGCAACCGCCCAAAGAATCCATCGGTGTTTGGAGAATTGCGGGAGAGACTGTGGTTCCAGCGAATCGTGCTGGTAGCAGGTAGCGCGCTGACCCTTCCGGACTGCGGCGGGCTCAAGCTCGATCGAGCGGCTCTACAAATCGGGCCGCACAGCGTCGCCGGGAAAAGAAAACAAGAGAGAGAGGGTGGAGCGCACAGGGCGCGGTCGGTGCTCGAGAACAGGACAGCGGAGAGAAACTAAACGGGGGGGGGGAGGAAGGAAAGCGAGATGCGCCGAAGCTGCGGGTCGCCGCCATTACCCCGTAGAACGCTAGGAGCAGCGTGGCAGTAAGGGGAAGAAGCAAAAGCGCGGGAGGCGCCATTTTATCCCGTTGGGGAAGAAGCAAAAGCGCGGGAGGCGCCATTTTATTCCATTGGGGAAGAAGCAAAAGCGCGGGAGGCGCCATTTTAAATCGCCCAAGATGCTGAAAAGTGGCAGTATCACTGCTTTCGACAACGAGGTGGAAGACTGGACCACGTATGTGGAAAGAATTGAAGTGTACTGCAAGGCAAATGAGGTGGCTGATGGAAATAGGGCGTTGGTATTATTAAATCTGATGGGTGCGAGTACGTACGGCCTATTGCGGAATTTAATTACCCCAGCTAAACCAATGGAGAAAAGTTTTGAGGAGATTGTTCATATCTTACAGGAACATCTAAGCCCTACACCACTGCTGATAGCAGAAAGATTCAAGTTCCATAAAAGGAACCAGCACAAAGATGAGAGCAATGCTGACTATCTTACGGAACTACGCAAGTTATCGAAGCACTGCCAGTTCGGAGCAGGAATGGCAGACACCTTACGGGATAAGTTTGTCTGCGGGCTCCAGAGTGAAGGAACCCAGAAACGACTACTTTCAATAAAGGACCTGACACTAGAACAGGTTTTCAGCGTGGCAGTATCCTACGAAGCAGCAGCACGGGGAGCTGCGGAAATACAACAGAAACCACAAGAATACAGCGCTAACGAAATGGCGTATGGAGCCGAAAAGTGCTATCGCTGCGGCAGAACAACCCATGAGCAGAAGGACTGCTGGTTTAAAGACAAAATATGCAGGCAATGCAGGAAAATGGGACATATAGCAAGAGTCTGCAGGTCGGGAAAGAAGACGAACACGACAAGAACTACTAAGGAACAGTACAGGAAAGTAAAGAAACTGACAGATAGTAGTTCAGAAGATCAGGAGAGTGATAAGGACTCTGGGAGCAGGTGACTAAGTTGTTTAAAGTTACACAACGTGATCGCAAAAGAAGATCACCGAACCATTTGGGTCACCCTCATGATAGCAGGGTCCCCAGTGAAGATGGAATTGGACACAGGATCAGCCCTAACTGTCATGAATCGACGAGACTATGAGCAGCTATTCTCACACATACTCTTAAAGGACACATCCATTGTATTGAAGACATACACGGGGCAAAAGGTCTACCCCAGAGGTAAAATAAGGGTGCCAGTTGAATATAACGGAAAGGAAACACAGAAACTATACATGTATATACTACGAGATGGAGGACCACCATTATTGGGACGTGAATGGATCCGAAGACTACAATTGGATTGGCATTCCATTCTGGCACTAACTGTGACTGACAAAAAAGATGATGACGTCGCACCTGGACGTCTGGCACAAATTCTATCTGACGCGGAAGAGGTATTCCAACAAGTACTTGGGACTCTAAAAGGAGTAAAGGCAACCATAAAGATTGAGGATTACGCAACCCCAAAATTTTTCAAGGCCAGACGCGATACGCCCAGCTGTGGAAGCTGAACTGGAGAGTCTGGAGCGTTCGGGGGTGCTGTCTGAGGTGGACTGGAGCGAGTGGGCCACACCCATCGTTCCTGTATTGAAGAAAGCATTGAGCAGCACGCCTGGGGAGCCAAGGAAGGTTCGCATCTGTGGGGTCTTCAAGGTGACTGTGAACCCAGTCCTGCACACAGTACAGTATCCGCTTCCGCGGATAGAAGATATTTTCACCTCACTATCTGGAGGGAAACGTTTTACAAAGATTGACCTGGCTCAAGCGTATCTACAAATGGAGGTGGAAGAAGCATTTAAGAAATACCTCACGATAAACACTCACAAAGGCCTTTACCAGTACAATCGACTGGTATTTGGGGTAGCATCGGCCCCGGCTATGTGGCAGAGGGCAATGGAACAAGTCCTGCAAGGGATCCCGGGGACCCAGTGTTATTTGGACGACATCCTGGTTACGGGCGAAAATGACAATGAACACCTTGCCAACCTGGAACAGGTGCTCACGAGATTGCAGGAATATGGGCTATGAGCCAACCGTCCCAAATGCGAGTTCTTCAGGAGACAAATCTCGTATTGTGGCCACATGATTGATGAGGATGGGTTGCATAAGTCGCCGGACAAGATTGAGGCTGTAGTCAAGGCTCCAGCACCAGAAAATGTGTCGCAACTGAGGTCGTTCCTCGGGTTGGTGAACTACTACCATAAGTTCTTGCCGAATTTATCTACAATTCTGCACCCACTGAACGCCCTCTTTCAAACTGGTGTAACATGGAGATGGAGTGATGAGTGTAAGCGTGCCTTTCAGGAATGTAAATGCCAAATCACTTCAAAAGAAGTATTGGCCCACTACAACCCAACACTACCGATTCGGTTGGCATGTGATGCGTCACCTTACAGCATTGGAGCGGTGCTGTCACACAAATTCCGTGACAGTTCAGAGAGGCCAATAGCCTTTGCATCGCGCTCGCTAACCTCAGCCGAGTGTAACTACACCCAGATTGACAGGGAGGCCCTCAGCCTGGTGTGGAGGGTGAAGAAGTTCAATCACTATCTGCACGGGCAGAAATTCACCCTACTGACTGATCATCAACCCCTGGTCTCAATTTTTAACCCAAAGAAGGGCGTTCCGGTGATGACGGCGCAACGGCTGCAAAGATGGTCACTTTTTCTAGGGGCACATCAGTATGACATAGAGTACAAAGGTACGAAACAACATGGAAACGCTGATGGGCTGTCGCGCCTACCGTTGCCTACGGCGGAAGAAGCACCTGCAGTGGACCCGGTGGAGATATTTCATGCGACCATAGTCGAATGTTTGCCTGTTACAAACGCAAGTATTGAGAAGGAAGCCCGAAATGACCCGACACTCTCTCGGGTCTATGATTTGACGGTGAAGGGATGGCCAGCATATGGCGACTCACTGTTGCCAGCATTCTCGCCAAGGAGGGAACAGCTGTCAGTGTGCCGGGGAACCTTGATGTGTGGATCCCGAGTGGTAATTCCACCCAAGTTGAGAGATAGAGTACTCAATGAGCTTCACGAGGGTCATCTGGGAGGGGTAAAAATGAAGAGCCTAGCCAGGGCGTTTGTGTGGTGGCCGGGAATCGATAAAGAAATCGAGGATATGACCAAGAGATGCACAGGATGCCAGAAGGTCCAAAACGCTCCATCACAGGCCCCGCTACATCCATGGGAGTGGCCCTCATCTCCATGGCAACGGGTACACATTGAGTCCATAAATGGACCAGCGAAATCAATGTTTCTAATCACTGTGGCCGCCCATTCGAAATGGCCAGAGCTCATTAAAATGTCCTCCACCACCACGGAGAAAACTATTGCAGTCCTACGGACCATCTTCGCCAGGAATGGGTTGCCAGAACAGATCTATTCCGACAATGGCCCACAGTTTGTGTCTGAGGATTTCCGGAGGTTCCTGAAGAATAATGGGGTGAAACATTACACATCTGCCCCATATCATCCAGCCACAAATGGATTGGCTGAGAGGTTAGTTCAGACCTTTAAAAAGGCCATAAAGGCAATGTATAATGACGACATACCACTGCAACACAAGGTGGATAACTTCCTGTTTGCTTACCGGAATGCGACATATGCAGTAACCAACCAAACTCCAGCCGTACTGTTTTTCAACCGGAGACTAAGATGTCGCTTGGATTTGCTCAAACCGAACATAAGACGAGATGTTGAGGATAAGCAGTTCCAGCACATAAATGAGAAGCCAACCAGGAGCTTCAAGATAGGGCAACCAGTCTTGGCCCGCGACTACCGAACAGAAAAATGGCAGCCAGGCACGATATGCACACAGCAGGGACCACTAATGTACACAGTGGAGGTTGGAGAGAGCATCGTGAGACGCCATGCTGACCAGATTCTAGAGTCACAGGAACAAGCCAAACCTGTACCACAAGCATGTGCACCTGGTAATGAGCCCGAAGTACAGATTGCGTCTACCTCAGAAGCAGGGGTATTGGAAGCTGACGAACCAACCAATGACAATGAGCCAGAATTGACTCCACCGCCAGAACAGGATACTCGAGAAAGGCGCTATCCAGTCCGGATCAGGAAGCCTCCTCAAAGACTGAACTTATAAATGACTATTCCAGTTGATGTATATATTACTGAGAAAATTGTAATTGTAATTAGTTATTATTTAGTTGTTAAATGAATGTTATGTACTGTTTATCTAAAAGGGGAGGAATTGTTGTGTATGTCCCTTTAAGGGAATAACTGGTCTTAGACTGCAGTACCGGCAGTGACCACCGCTGTATAAAAGGCCCTAGCAGGCTACTGTAGTTTCAGTTTCAAGCTGCCTCTTGTTCAGTGAAGTACCTGTTAAACTGTTCTCCCGAAGTCCGTGTATTATTGAGGTGCGGACTTTACAGATCTGCCAGCACTTAAAAAGAAAAGACAGGTTAACATTTCAGGTGTGATCCTTTATCAGATGTTTCCAAAGGAGGGTCTGCACCCTTGTCTTTTATCTTTTCACCAGTGATGGACCCACTGTGCACTTTCAGCATCTTCCGGTTAGTTTGCAGTTTAAATCCTCATACATACCAGGCTGAAGTCAATGCAGTATCGGCATGACCCGCCGTGCCGACATCGTTTTCACTTCAGTCTGGTATGGGATGAGATATGTTACTGCCCTGTGACTTATTCCAGACTGTCAGCAGATACAGCTGGGGGAGGGGAAGCAAGTCACGGTGGTCAGTGACATACCGCAGGCTCCTATCCCATTAGCACATGATTTGAACTGAAGTGCTATTGATCCATGTAATATTTCACTCTGTGTTATGGGAGTAGTGGCTTCTGTGACAACATCCCGCTGCCCCTTGACCACTCTAACATAACAAAGATCTTTTTGCACTATTCATCATATCCTGCAACTTGGCCTGTCATTGCTATACTTATTTGCTTATTGTTTCTATATTTATACTTGTTTTTACTTTTGCTTTTTATATTTATACTTATATTGTGGGAGTGGGGAGTAAGCATTCCATTGTACCAGTTACATATGGCAATAAAATAATCTTGAATCTTGAATCTTGAAAATCTGACCCCAACTCTACTGAGTGAACCAGACCTTTGCACACAAACACGCTTTCACTGGGAGACACAGTGACTCTGGTAAAACCCTGTGCTTACAGTGGGATACGCAGTGTTTCTGCTACATCCCTGTCCATCTCCGTACTTATACTGTGATCCTCAGTGTTTCTGGTACATCCCTGTCTGTCCCTGTACTTACTCTGGGATCCACAGTGACTGGTACCTCCCTGTCTGTCTCTGTGGTTACACTGGGACGGATACAGCTCTGTCGGTCCCTGTACTTACACTATGATCCTCAGTGCCAGACCCAGTAAAGTGCTGACAAGGAGTCGGCAGTTTCTGACAGTGTATATAGGCCATTAAAACTTTAAAGAGGATGCTGACATGATGCCTGGTCTTGTGGGGTCATTTCACTGGGTCGGTTCGCTGAGTACTTCTAGCTGCGGCACTTTGCCGTGCCCTTGGCCTGTGTGTATAATTCTGCTGAGCACTCATATCATTGCAAGAGGAACAACCCCATCCCCCACCCCCTCTCACAGTTAACCTCAGCGTCTTTCATTTTGCTAACTTTTTTCCCAGTTTGCTGTGATTACCCAAGGAAAATTCAGTTTCACACAAGCCTACATTGTTTGTTGTCAGCCTTGAGATTTTATTTTATTTCAACGCAACCATATTCCTCCATAACATATTGAACAGGCTTATCCCTTTTGAGTTTTCCCTTCTTCCTTTATTCTGCCAATGTTTAAAACCCAAGCTGGATGCCACCTATTCACTAGTTCCTGATTAACCTCTTCTTCTCCCTTGCTGCTTTCAGCCTTGAACGTTTCCTTGACCCCTTCACCTTTGGAATTTGAACTGTGACCCTTCACCTTGTTTTCTCCCAAAATATAACTGGTTCATCCCCATTGTCCATCAGTATATGTACATATGAAGTCAGTGTGGCCTGTTGAAAAAATTAATTTAAATAAACTGTTGGATTGCCAATAGAATGGATTAGGGAAGAACAAGAGCTCTGAAGTATTGTGGACTGGTAAAGTGATGGCTTAAAGTGATTCACACAGATCTGCCAACCTGAGGCAAATGTTATGAGTGAAAGCTCAGCCAGGTACTGAAAAGGCCTTGGGAAAGCTGACAGCTGAAGCAAGATTTGGACACCTTCGGGGAGAAGGTAAGTGTCTTTACAGCACTGCTTGTGGGCCAGGAGGAGCATGAGTGCTTCCCCCAAGCTCCCCCCCATCAGACCTGCTCCGCAGTGCTCCCAGCACGACTGGAAGCCAAGCCTGTCAATCAGGCTGACTCCTGGGCAGGGAACTCCACAGCATGCGGGGTTCCAGGTTTCCCTGAAACTCCAACCCCTGCCTACGTAACCCACCCCAGTAAATATCCAGGCCAAAGAAGTCATTTTGAATATATTCTACACTTTGATCAATTTATATAGTGGGGTAGATCTTCAACTTACTGCCTGGGTGTGAAACTGGCAATTCAATCAGCCACCCATTACAGAAGCTGCTCAATGTCCATTTCCATGGATTTCCCAGTGTTATATCTGGGCGGCAAGCTGAAAATCTATCCTAGTATCACCCTTGCCATCCTTCAGTGGTCCTCCTGTTTCATTAACTATCTGATTCATATTTAACAAAGGATTTATTTTCTCTGCAATTTAACCTCATTTTGTATTTTAGCATAACCTTCTTAATAGCTGAATGTTACGGGACTGAACTAGCATCCTAGCGGTCACAGGGGGAATGTTAACTGGGAGCAGGATTCGGTCATGTGGGTAGATGGGCCGAACGGTGAAGACTCAGCCAGATTCTAAGATGACAGCTCAGCAGAGGGAGGTTGCACTACCCTTTAGCTAGGAAGAGAGGAAATCTGTCAGTAGTCCATCCATGATCAGTGTCCAGTGACACTCCTGAAAATGTGCATGTGTGTGTATGTATGTGTGTGAACAAAAGATTAGCACAGTTTGGACTTAATTATATACCACACCCTGCCAATGAGTCAGTCGAAACTCACGCAGAGGAAGCATAGGAGCCACAATTTACTGCTGTATGCGTTCGGGGGGGGGGGGGCAAGCCCACCCATTTATGAGGGTTAAAATTAACCCCACCACCTCAGCCCACTAATGTCACTGAAATTTTGGCGGGTATTCTCAGAAGAAGATAGATGGAACCGCTGTGTGGCCATTTATGCCATATCTCCAGGGTTTCCATCATAGTTACAGCAGGAGATCGGGAGAATCCCTGCAGAAATTCTACCCCATAAAGAATAGCCACTTTGACCAAATATATATGGACTGCCAGCACCTACTGAAGTGTATACCAGCAGCAGTCAACTCTTGTATTGAGGTCCCACTGGAATAGTCTCAGAGACAGGATACCAACAACAATACATCTCTTAAAGTTTCCTCTATCTCCCCAGGCTCACTTAATATTCCTCCTCCTGCCATTTTCTTACAAGACACATAACTGACGTAACCTTACATTAACTGGATAGGGTTGGCCACTCTGAGCTGCATGCACAGTTCCTAGGCCCTGGCAAGCCGGCCCTCAAAACTCAGTCCAATATGCACTTAGGTTTCTTATTTGCTGGTTTGCCCTGTTTGAACCTCAGGTGCCTTGTAAGGGGTGGTGTGTGTGGTCAGCTTCGCCTCTGACTCGTGAGCAGTTCGAATCGCTCCCACTCCCTTGCTTCTAGACCTTGGACTTATTTGGGGGCTGTAATGAAATTGCAGCAGACAACTGAGTTTGTGAAAAAAAACTTGGATTTTATTTGAGAAAGAAAATACACACAACACAACAATCTTATCGCTCTAAAAGGGGGAACACTTCAGAATATACAAGGGAGAATAACAATAGACAGAATACTTCACCCCTCCCAATCCCACTTCACTAACTAAGTTGGACTCCAGAGGACCAGGGACAATGCTCACCAAACGACTTCTTTTGACAGTTGTAGAGGTTTGCAATTTCGGGGTTCTCTAGATGTGGCGGTTGGGGCCTGCCGTACCCCGGACGCAGTAGAAGACTTCACCTACGTTGCTGTTTCAGTCTCCGCGTATCCGCTGATGCGGTCAGGTGCGTATTGGATCTATCGGGTAGGAACCCAATTTCTTTTGGTCAGAAATAAGGTTTAGAGTCTTTCCAACAAATCTTACCCAGGGGTAAGTCAGAATAGTTTGTAGAGTGGGAACAAACTTGCGAATCTTCGGTTTCTTCCAGGTTGGTTTCTTGTTGGTCGCGGTGGCCCAATATTACCTAGTTGCTGGTAATATTTTGGTTGTCTGTTTCTTGGGGCCTTTGGTTGCCGCGAGGCGTTCGATGGTGTCTTCTCCTGGCTCAGATACTTTTGTGACTTGACATAGATTTTGAAGTCTCCTTCTTCTTCTCTTCTACACGAGCCGTGCTGTATCGAACGGGCTGAAACCGAACTGCTCTCTTCTTCCAGACTGTACTGAACCGAACTCCTTGACCGAACGAACCGATTCACTCTCTTTTTCAACTGAAAAAGCAGGCCCCAATTATACCGTTTGAGGCCTTGCTTATCTGCCCGCCAAATCTTCTCTGGCCCATTGTCATTTTTGGCGGGCTCGTTAACATTAATAGTTTTTAAATTCTTTAACGGGTTTCGAGCTGGTCCCATCTATCTTAATCGGTTTAAGTTGGTGTAAATTAGTTTTGGGATGGTCCATCGAAACCTAAATTGGCTTTAAATGACTGTTTAATCTCTGGTTTGATGAGTAAGATTTGTCTTTTCCTGCTGGGGTCAGGGCCCCTTTTGTTGGTCAGTGGCATGTTCTGCATTATGCATACTTTGGATGGCTCTGTAGTTTTTTGACGGGAATGGCTTTTCCGCTGGTCTTTTATCATTATGTAAAATGACTGAGACAGTCCAGAATGTTCCCAGACAGTTTGGCTTATGCCAATATCCAAACTGCTCGTTTTACAGAGGCCCATCCCAACCCCTTTGTCGCAGCCTTTGCTCAGGCTTGGACATGCCTTTTAAAATAACCAAAATCCTGGGGTTTTGACTTTAAGCCCCTTTTAGGCCCAATATTCTTATACCATTCTGACATGGTTTATACACAGTCCAAAAATCTCTTCTTTTGGGGTAATCTTCTTGGTTTGGGGGATCTGCAGAATTTTGCAAATCTTACATTCTAAAGATTTGAAAATATCTGTTGCCTCATTGGTAGATAAGCTGTAGTCAGAACACTCAGCTCCATTAGTGTCAGCAACTGGAGATATACACAACTTACTGAGACATGGGGAGGAATTTTTCAGGGGGTCAACAGGCGCATTTGATGGCGAGTCGGCTGGGAAAAAAAAATTTTGACCGCGGGTAGGGAACCAGCTGTCAACCTGCCTCCATGCTAGTCTCCCAGATGTCGGGTCTGTCATTGCTGAACAGACCCGACACCAAGTGGTGGGGGAGGCAATTTAGATCATTAAGAGATTATTAAGAGGCACTTAAAATCTAAAGGTGAGCTTAAAATACCATTTAAGAGTTGGCCAACTGCTTCCCCGTTGCTCCGGGATCACGTTAGGTAATGAGGTCGGGTGGTTTTTTTTTGGTTTTATTTATTTATTTACAGGATGTGGGCATTGCTGGCAAGGCTAGCATTTATTGCCCATCCCTAATTGCCCGTGAGAAGGTGGTAGTGAGCTGCCTTCTTGAACCGCTGCAGTCCATGTGGTGAAGGTACTCCCACAGTGCTGTTAGGTAGGGAGTTCCAGAATTTTGACCCAGTGACGATGAAGGATCGGTGATACACTTCCAAGTCAGGATGGTGTGTGACTTGGAGGGGAACTCGGAGATGGTGGTGTTCCCATGTGCCTGCTGCCCTTGTCCTTCTAGTTGGAAGAGGTTGCGGGTTTGGGAGGTGCTGCCGAAGAAGCCTTGGTGAGTTGCTGCAGTGCATCTTGTAGATCGTACACACTGCAGCCACGGTACGCTGGTGGTGGAGGAAGTGAGTGTTTAAGGTGGTGGATGGGGCATTAATCAAATGTTGTGTCAGCATGGGATGATTTCTTAACTTGACATCTGCAAATGGTCTATAAAAGTTCCCATTTCATAGGTGTTCACTTTCCAAGGTTAGAAGCTGCTGTTTACTGCATTTGGAAGACAGATTGAGCTTTATGCAGCTTGCAAATGTTTGGAGCAAACTCTCTATCCAGGGTCACCTCATTGGAACAACCTCTTTCACCATTGATAGATCGCTTCTGTCATCTCAACCTCACCTGCCATCTATGCCAGCAACATCGGTGCCCTTGAAAAAATCTCTCCTTCGTCCTCAGAATCCGACCACGATCAGCCCCAACACCAGCAGCACCAGGCACACCAGCAGCACCAACAACAACACCAACCTTCTCCACAATCAGCTGGTGCTGCATAGGACACAGGGCATCAGCACCCAACCACATTGCTGATCGGAACGCCAGAGATGGCCTCACCATAGCCAGATTTACTTAACTTGACGCTGTACACCCTGGCTGTCACATGATGCATCAGGTTGACACCACCCCACACCAACACCATAAAGCATCCCTACAATGCCCAAGCCATTACTTTCACATTCATCGTCATTGCAGGGGGTACCGCTATGTCTCACCATTCACTGCAACTCACTAAGCCACTTCCAAAGGTGTGCACAAATCTATCCAAGAATGCAAAGTACTGAAAATAAAGATTTCAATGTTTGACAGCACATGAACAGAAACTTGATTGGACTAGGATGAGGGTGAGTGTGAGGGGTGACTAGTGAGATGGGGATATGATAATGTAGATAGAGAGGGATGGGTGGAGGTGCACGGTAAGTTGGTGGGAGTAAGGATGTGTAGGAGTAGTGTAGGCAAGGCAGAGTGATGGGGATGTGATGAGTGGCATAGCAGAATTTGGTTGAGTGTGGCTTTGCAGTAACGTTTCGTGATCTACTGAGATCATTGAAAGGTTTGTGCTACTGCAGCCTGGTCCTCCTGATGACATCCCTGCTTGTGTCCTCCTGTGCAATGTGCAACCAGGCTGCGTTAATCTCCTGGGGAGGTCTCTTCCGCCCATGGGAAGGGAAGAGGACATCCCTGCGTGCTGTGACTCCCTCCATAAGCATATGGGAGAACCTGGGTGCAGCTCTGTGCAGTGCTTGTCAGTGTTTGCAGCACCTCAATGCTGTAGAACACTGACAGCAGAATTGTCAAAATAAATTTGTGCATGGTCCCTTTAAGGAAACCGGCTGATGACGCATCATGAAGTGATGTCATCAGACCCGCTTCCTTCAGTTGGCTGGGAAACGCGCTGGGCGGGCTTAACAAGCCCAATCAGCGTAAAATTAATTTCACAGAGCGGGCTGGAACCAGCAGCATGGTTGCACCCCGCCATCGACCTCGGCCGCACCGGACCCGCCTCGGAAGGCAAAATCGCGGCCATGGTCTTAAACTTTACGCGTGAGCCCGCAAGGATCCATAGTATGCGCCTATACATTTCATGGAGGCAAAAGTTTCTTCACCGATGAACGAGAAAATCCCACATTAACGTCTTCAGAAAAGGAGGGGAAAACACTGGATGGGGGAAAGAAAATGACTGAGGGTGTGACAGTGGTGACATGGCAGCCAGTGTGCATTTAATAAAAGGAACTAAAACACCCCCTAAAAAGGGGCCTAACGCATGTTTGAGGCCCACTTCTGTAAGATTGGTTTTCCCTGAGGCAGCCTGCGCCAGCAAAAATATTAAAATACAATCTGTGAACATTTGGATACTTTTGTTTCAGGACGGACGTGGTACTGCAGCTTACACAGTGGGGAAGAGTCTCCACTCTCCCGGCATCTGTGAGGAAGCAAAAATAAAATCATTAAAGCCATTGCTTTTTTAACAATAATTTTCTATTTAGTGTCAACACATAGTATAAATAAATATAGTTGGCACAGTATATTAACCAGATAAAAAAAGCTGATGATAATGTTCACAGTTCAGCAGCCGGCAAGTTGTTTGGAAATTACCCTCGAGACACTCTGGTGTCACAGCATTGATCAGGCCAGTCACACTGTCTGAATTGGAGCACGCTCAGACCCTCAGCTTAAAGCCCTCAGTGCCAGTAATTGGGCCTAGCACACCGTGACATCCACAGAGATAGCCTGAAAATTGTTAGAAATTGCTGGAATTACCTCTGAGGGCATTTATTTTTGTTGCTTGGAGTCCAATGATTATCTCGTATTTTGCAATATTTAGCTTTTTATTTTTTTTAGTGAATTTTGTGTTGGAGAGTAGAATACTTTTCATTTTGGTCATGCAACTTTAGCATCAAGCACTCCCAGGCCAGGCACAGCACGGTTTAGTTGCAGAGTGGAACTCCCTCTATTCTGCCCCAACAATACCTCACCTCCAACCTCTGAAGAGTGCCCTCTAGTGCATGGGTTTGATATTCTGTAACCTCTCCAAAGAGAAGCTGAGCCACACAGACCAGGACGATCCCCAATTTGATCCCCAATCTGTGTTGGATTATCTGATCTCAGCTCTGGCAGCAGTTGTAGTACTTACCTAGAGGTTAAAGTTCACAGTTGGGTGACAGTGAGTAAATCTCATACAGTACTGATGCAGTATGGGTATTTTTTCTGGTTGCCATTTGTCAGTTGGAGGAACCTAAGGAACTTGAAGAGCCACAAGATCCCGTGAGAGTGCATCAGAGGTTCTGGACGGAATGTTACCTTCCAGGCCGAGTTCGAGGCGGGACTGCTGGTTTTCGGGTTCCGGTCCCGCCCCCAGCAACTTCTGACAAACAGACGCTATTTTGCCCTGATTGTGCTTGTTAAGCCCGCCCTGCGGGCTTGCCGGCCAATTAAGGGAAAGCCAGTGTCAGATGTCGTCAGTTGATGACGCTTCATCTGCCGGTTTTCTTAAAGGCATATGCACCACACTTGTTTGACAGATGACTTGACAGTGTTTGACAGCATTGAGGTGCTGTCAAACATTGACAATCACTGTCCAAAGGTGAGCCCTTATTCAGGCTCTCCAGTTACTATCTCCTTAGGTGGCAGCTGCAGCTGAGATTGCAGAAGCCATCTGTCACTTCTCCCGATGAGATGAGGCTACACAAACACTTCACAGCTTGTCACCTGCAGAAACATCTAGCCACATTAAAAATTACTTTCACAACATTTCCTTACCTCTGATATTTATGGTCATATTTATGCTAATATATATGTACAAATGTATGTTGAAATGTTTAAGTGTCCTAATCCAAATTGTACACTCTCGGGAGCCGCAAGCCTACATTTCGTTGTACTGCACTTGTGCACTAACAATGACAATAAAAGTTGATTTGATTTGATTTGATTGATTTGATTTGATACTAACCAGTGCCCCATTGCATTCTTCACACCATTTCTGCAGCTGTCATCCAAACACCAACATAACAACAGACCCACAGCTCATCTCACTTACCCTGGCGGGGTACCCCGACGTTGGGAGGCCCGCAGCAGCAGTCAAAAAATTGGAAAAAGCCTCTTAACTGCCTGTTGAGTCCCGGGAAGATTGGTTGGAGGCAGGTTGGGAGCGGGTTTGGAACCCGCTTCCATTTTGGGGATTTTCCCAGCAGTCCCGCCTCCGGACCCGCCTCCTCTGGGCTGGTAAAATCCAGCCCTAGGGCTTTACAAAGATCTACAGACACAATCTCATCGTAGCACTTGAATATAAAAAACACGTAACTGATAAAGTAATTAGTAAAAATACAACTGTTGCATTTTGAGTGTCAGCTTGACCTAACCAAATCACAACTCTGTGATTTACCTTGTCTCCTCTTTCATTGTTTTCAGTTATGGTGGCATTCCTGCATTGTGAGTCTTGACCTTTCACCTTGGTTTCTCAATTTAACAAATTAAAAATATGCACACAATTAAAATGGTAGCATTCACACCTCTGAGTCACAAGATTGAAGTTCCACTCCAGGTCTTGAGCATGTAATTTAGGCTGACAATTCAGTGTCATATTGAAGGAACCCTGCACTGGAAATGCTGTCCTTTGGCTGAAACATTAGACTGAGGCCTGTCTGCCTGTTATAGAGTCATAGCGTTATACAGCACGGATAGAGGCCCTTCAGCCCATCGTGTCCGCGCCGGCCATCAAGCCCTGTCCAATCTAATCCCATATTCCAGCATTTGGTCCGTAGCCTTGTATGCTGTGGCATTTCAAGTGCTCATCCAAATGCTTCTTAAATGTTGTGAGGGTTCCTGCCTCCACAACCCTTTCAGGCAGTGAGTTCCAGACTCCAACCACCCTCTGGGTGAAAAAGTTCTTTCTCAAATCCCCTCTAAACCTCCCGCCCTTTACCTTGAATCTATGCCCCCTAGTTATTGACACCTCTACTAAGGGAAAAAGCTCCTCAGCATCCATCCTATCTATGCCCCTCATAATTTTGTACACCTCAATCATGTCCCCCCTCAGCCTCCTCTGCTCCAAGGAAAACAAACCCAATCTGCCCAGTCTCTCTTCATAGCTGAAGCGCTCCAGCCCTGGTAACATCCTGGTGAACCTCCTCTGCACCCTCTCCAACGCGATCACATCCTTCCTGTAGTGTGGCGACAGAACTGCACACAGTATTCCAGCTGTGGCCTAACCAGTGTTTTATACAGCTCCATCATAACCTCCTTGCTCTTATATTCAATGCCTCAGCTAATGAAGGCAAGTATCCCATATGCCTTTTTTACCACCTTATCCACCTGTTCCGCCGCCTTCAGGGATCTGTGTACTTGCACACCCAGATCCCTCTGACCCTCCGTCTTGCCTAGGGTCTTTCCATTCATTGTGTATTCCCTTGCCTTGTTAGTCCCCCCAAAGTGCATCACCTCGCACTTTTCCGGGTTAAATTCCATTTGCCACTGTTCCGCCCATCTGACCAACCCATCTATATCGTCCTGCAGGCTGAGGCTACCCTCCTCGCTATTTACCACCCTACCAATTTTTGTATCATCCGCGAACTTACTGATCATACCTTTTACATTCATATCCAAGTCATTAATGTAGACCACAAACAGCAAGGGACCCAGCACCGATCCCTGTGGTACCCCACTGGCCACAGGCTTCCAGTCACAAAAACAACCTTCGACCATCACCCTCTGCCTTCTGCCACTAAGCCAGTTTTGTATCCAATGTGCCAAGGCACCCTGGATTCCATGGGCTCTTACCTTCTTGACCAGTCTCCTGTGTGGGACTTTATCGAAGGCCTTACTGAAATCCATGTATACCACATCCACTGCGTTACCCTCATCCACACACCTAGTCACCCCCTCAAAAAATTCAATCAAATTAGTCAGACATGATCTTCCCTTGACAAAGCCATGTTGACTATCCCTGATTAATCCTTGCCTCTCCAAGTGGAGACAAATTTTGTCCCTCAGAATGTTTTCCAATAATTTTCCTACCACTGATGTTAGGCTCACTGGCCTGTAGTTCCCCGGTTTTTCCCTACTTCCCTTCTTGAATAATGGTACTACATTAGCGGTTCTCCAGTCCTCTGGCACATCCCCTGTGGCCAGAGAGGTCCTGAATATATGTGTTAGAGCCCCCGCAATCTCTTCCTTTGCCTCACACAGCAGCCTGGGATACATTTCATCCGGGCCTGGGGATTTATCCATTTTTAGGCCAGCTAAAACCGCCAATACCTCCTCCCTCTCGATGTTAATATGTTCGAGCATATCACAGTCCCCCCGCCCTATTTCTATGTCTACATCGTCCTTCTCCATAGTGAAAACAGATGCAAAAAATTCATTTAGAACCCCTCCTACATCTTCCGGCTCCACACACAGATTGCCACTTTTGTCCCTAATGGGCCCTATTTTTTCCCTAGTTATCCTCTTACCCTTAATATACTTATAAAACATCTTAGGATTTTCCTTTATTTTGCTCGCCAGTGTTATTTCATGGCCCCTCCTTGATCTCCTAATTTCTTTTTTAAGTATCCCCCTGCACTTTTTGTACTCCTCTAGGGCTTCCTCCGTCTTTAGCCTTTTGTATCTGCCAAAAGCCCTCCTTTTTTTCCTAATCCATTCTCGTATATCCCCTGACATCCAAGGTTCCCTGTGGTTTTTGGAACCACCCTTGACCTTTACAGGAACATGTTGCCATTGTATGATCTCAATCTCCCTTCTGAAAGCCTCCCATTGCTCCGATGTGGATTTTCCTACAATAGCTGATCCCAGTCCATTTTGGCCAGATCCTGCCTTATCCTATTAAAATCGGCCTTCCCCCAATTTAGAACCTTTATTTCCGGCCCATCCATGTCCTTTTCCATGACCACCTTAAATCTTACCATATTATGGTCACTGTCACCAAAGTGCTCACCTACTAGCACTTTTTCCACTTGGCCAGCCACATTCCCTAGAATTAGGTCCAGTACCGCCCCCTCTCTTGTAGGACTTTCTACATGCTGGCTCAAAAAGCTCTCCTGGATGCACTTTAAGAATTCTACACCCTCTGAGCCTTTCACACTCTGACTATCCCAGTTAATATTGGGGAAGTTGAAATCCCCCATTATTATTACCCTATTATTTGCACATTTCTCTGAGATTTGCCTACATATCTGTTCCTCTATCTCCCCCTGACTGTTTGGAGGCCTATAGTACACTCCCAGCAAAGTGCTTGCCCCCTTTTTGTTTTTAAGCTCCACCCATATGGCCTCATTAGAGGAACCTGCTAATATATCATCCCTCCTTACTGCAGTAATTGACTCCTTAATTAATATTGCGACACCCCCTCCTCTTATACCTCCCCCTCTGTCTCGCCTGAAGATTCTGTACCCCAGAATATTGAGCTGCCAGTCTTGCCCCTCCCTCAACCATGTCTCCGTGATAGCAACAATATCATACTCCCATGTGTTTATCAACACCTTCAGTTCATCCACCTTATTTGCAAGACTCCTTGCATTAAAATAGATGCCATCCAGCCTTGCCCTTATATATTTGCCCTGTCTACCAAGCTGACTTGTTTTTTTCTCTATAATTGGCAGCACATCACCCCCTATTTCAGCTCCCCTCTGTATCCCATCCCCCTGCCAAGTTAGTTTAAACCCCCCCCAACAGTGCTAGCAAACCTCCCCGCAAGGATATTTGTCCTGCTCTGGTTCAGGTGCAACCCATCCGACTTGTACAAGTCCCACCTTTCCCAGAAGCAGGCCCAGTGATCCAGGAAAGTAGTGGTGATTCAGTTAAACATTGAAGGTCCCACAGTACGAAGGTAGGGAGTTTTCACAATGTCCCATCCAACATTCCTCACTCCACCAAAGGCACTGATCATTTATCTCGTTGCTTGTGGGATCTTACCTAGTGCAAAATGGTTGCCATTGTAGTCTACATAACAAGGGTACACTTCAATAGTAATTCCTTGTATAGAAAGTGCTTTGAGTAATTTCTGAGATATGATAAGGTGCAAGTGTTTCTTTAATTGTTAACCTAACAAAAATCTGGATTTAAGAAAGTGTGAGCAAGTGGGATTATCCGTGAATATGGGAGCAGACAGTGATATATTAACCATCATTAGATACAGATATTAATGGAAAAGCTGTTTCAGTCATACTGCTGTTACAATTCTGTGAATGTTAATGTTTTAACTTTTTAAATTGAGAAACCAAGGTCAAGACCCAGAATGTAGGACATGACTAAAATTGAAAACAGTGAAAGAGAGGATGTGATGAATCACAAAGTAGTGATTTGGTGACGCCAAACTTAGCTTCTAAATGCCTGTTGATTGCCAGAGGATGGAAAACTGAGAGGTGAGGAGTTCCACAATTTTGAGGTGCTGGGAAAGAATGAGTTAGATTAGCGAACTCTGCAATGAGACTTAATTTCAATTGCACCCTGCCACATTCTGATGAAAATGAAAACTCAAAGCATTCTGTTGTCTATCTAATGATTCTACAGTTGCTGCTCCAACTTTTTGCTCAGAAGGACTTAATAGATAAAATACATATGATGATAATAGATAAAATACATATGATGATGAAGGATAAGTATCAGGAAGCATTAAAAAGGCAGGGGCTAGTGTCCTTTTTATTTTTTATTATTGTTTGAACTGTTTGCGGAAAGGATTAGCTATAGTTTGAATTGTCACCTGACTGGCTGAGTCCCTTGAGCCTTACCACGGTGACATCACACTTTCCACAATCCAAATGTTTTAATTTGGGTTTTTTCCGTGCAAGATTGGACATATATTGCATGTTTTTTTTCCCCATTTTTTTATTTCTCCTGATCCATCCCTCCCTCTCCCCTCAGTACAGATACTGCTGACAGGAGTACTTTGTGACAAAGATTTATACAGAGTCATTTACAGAATTTGAGACAATTGGAGGAATGAATAATATTCTGCTGACTAGGCTGGGCTGTGCCACTGACGTGAACTCCAGTGTAGGATGATCACAAGTGGTGGGCCCCACAGTCTTAACCCTCCCCTGTCATGTTACATTGAAAAATTTTTCCGATATATTTGTCATCTGTAATGTTTACATAGCTGGGTTAGACATGGTACATATAACATCATGTGAATATTTATATCTAGATGAGTCATGAATATGTATGGCCACAAGGTACTCCATATACATGGAGACAGGGACACAGACGGCGCTGGATTTTAAGTAGCACTGCATTTAGTTATATAGGAAAACTGCGAATGCTGGAAATCTGAAATAAAAACAGATGCTGGAAATACACAACAGGTCCGAAGATATGTTAATGTTTCAGATGGAGCCCTTTCAGAAAGGGCTCCATCTTAAATCTTAACTTGTCTTTTCTCCTTTCAGAAGCTCGCAGTCCTGCTATGTATTTCCAGCATTTATTGTTTTATTCCCGATTTCCAACATTGTCCTTTTTTCCTTTTGCTTGCATGTTTAAGCAGGCTGAGTTCACTCCTAGACAAGTGGAAAGAACGAGCGGGGTGGGTGGGGGGTTGCGGGGTCTAACAATTCAAACTATTTCTAAAGAGAGGGCCAATTCATCAAGGCTCCTCTTTTTTTTTCAATTTTCTCCCTTCCTCTCCTGAAGATCCTTGGAAATTTATTTTATGCAGCTCTGGGAACTTTGTCCAAGTGGCCATTCACGCTATGTGAGTGTCAGCAGGCTGTGTGAATGTGCCAGGCACACATGCAGCTTGCAGCGAGAGTCACTAGATAGTGATCAGGAACAGCAACTATAAATGACATTTTCCCCTTCCCTAGCCAGGAACATTAGGGGCAATTTTAACCCTGCCCCACCCGGTGGAAGCTGGGCATGGGACTTACCTGCTGAGGTCCCGCTTTCTTCCTGCAGGTTCCAATTTTAACCTGCTCTTCTGAGCAGGCAGGAAAGAAACCTGACGGAAACCAGTGATGTCCATCTTTAAATATGCAGATCAGGCTCTGCTGACATCATTAGGACCCAAATATTATTTTAACCAGAGGCTTGCGCGGGAAAGCCGTTGTAGCTTTCCTGACATGCCAACCCAGCGGGAGGAGGAGTCGGGGCTAGAAGAAGCTCAAAAAGGTAACTTAGTTTACTTTTCTTTCCTTTCTCTGTGGGGCCTGGAGGAGCAAGAGTGCTTCTCCAGGCCCCACAAGGAAAGTTTAGGCTTCTCCCTCCCCCCAAGCATCAGGCTGTTCTGAATTTCCTCCCAGCGACTTACTTGAGTGCTGGGGACCGTTCCTTCGCTACAGATGGCGGTCTCCTGCCACCCAACATTCCACTCCTGTCCGCCGGCCAGTTGCCACTTCCTAGTTTCAGGTGGGAAGCTGACTGGGTCTACGCAGATGAAGCCCAGGAGTTAAAATTTCCCTGGTCTCACGCAGCTGAGGTACGGACAATTTTCTGCCCACTTCGGCTCCCGCCTGCATGTCTCCTGCCCCGAGTTGAAATCAGGGCTATTGAGACCAGTAGTGGCATCGCACCCTAGCTGAAAATGACTTCATCAGCATAGACCAGTGATCCAGCCAGGGGCCTTCCTGGTCCGTGTGACACAATACTACACTGTGTAGTGCACTTACTAACAGTGCCATTGACATGGAGCTTGTTGTAAAGAGAGAGCCTGAGTATCGGGATTCCTTTTGAATGTGGAGTCTCACTGTCAGAACCCATTTTAGTCAAAAACTCCCCTCAAACATTCAGCAACTTTTTATCCATTTCTGTCAATTCATTAAAGTTATATGTATAAATGGTGAGGTACTAATGACATAATTTGGAATATTGGGCTGAAGAACTTCCTATCTTGGACAGCGCAGGGCACTGAATTATTACTGTTGGATACACAGTTAGGAACACAGAGGTGATTGAGCATCAACTCTGTGTTAATTCAGCTCAGAAGCCCTTACAAACTATTACCCTTGATGGTATAATCACTGCTCAAAATACTTTTAAAAATAGCAGCACAAAATAAAAGTTTGTCGATGCTAATGCCAATTCTTTCAGATTTTTAAAGCTGTACTGCCTCAGGTTCAACGTGAACAGCCACTCTGTGTCCTGTGACCTGCCCAATATCTGGTGAACAATAGCCTGCAATTTCTTTTCTAGAAGTGAGGGAGGAGCCCTGCAACTTTTGCCGATTTTTCTCAATTTTCCAGTGGCTCTATCCTTGGCTAACCTAGCCGACTTCATGGGCTGAATGGCCTCCTACTGCTCCCATAAAGAATCGCTTTGCATCTTGGAAAGTGACTGGGTATAGTGCAAGGTGTGACGGTGTAAGAAACTTGTAAAGTACCTGAATAGACTTGCATTGGTGATTAGAAACCCTTATGATAGAAGTTAGTCCAGTTAGGAAGGTTTTGCAATAGGCTTGAATATAATAGGTTAATAAAATCAAAGAAATGCTGGAAATCTAAAAGAAAGAATTTGCATTTATAGAGCATCCTCAGGATGTCCCAAATCGCTTCACATCCGATGGATTGCTTTTGAAGTGGCGGTATTGTTATTAGGCAGCTAAATATTGAAGCCCATTTGAGCATAGCAAGGTCTCACAGACAGCAAATGAGATAGAAAACCAGTTAAACTGTTATTGGTGGTGTTAGTTGATGGAGAAATATTAAGCCAAGACGCCAGGAGAACTCCCTACTCTTTGAATAGTGCTATGGGATCCTTTGCTGCATGAGATCTTTCGCATCAACCTGACAGGCAACAGGGCCTCAGTTCAAGAGGACACCTCCACTGTTCCTTTAACACTGCACTAAAGCTATGCAACACTCTCTCATTACTGCACTGAAGTGTCATACTAGATTATGTGCTCAAGTTCTGGACACAGGCTCAGGCCGAAAACCTTTTAAGTGTCTAACTGAGCCAAGCTGACACTTAAATGAAATTAAGATAGAAATGTTGGCCAGGCACATCCAGTCAGTTAGCATCTGAAAGAGAATGATACGTTAATTGATTTACTGGAGGAGGTATACGTTATCTCAAAAAAAAAAAGAAAGACTTGCATTTATACTTTCATAACCTCAGGACGTCCCAAAGCACATTACAGCCAATGAAATATTTTTGAAGTTTAGTCACTGTTGTAATGGAAACGTGGCAGCCAATTTGCATATAGCAAGCTCCCGTAAACAACAATGTAATAATAACCAGATAATTTGTTTTTTGGTGGTGTTGGTCGAGGGATACATATTGGCCAAAAGAACATGAACCTATAGGTATTGGAATAGGAGAACATGAACCTATAGGTATTGGAATAGGAGAACATGAACCTATAGTTATTGGAATAGGTGTCTTTTCAAAAAAAGGTGTCAAGGGAGAAGCAGCCAGTAGTGGGGCTGATGGAAGAGTGAACAAGGCAGTTGTGATGTCAACTGAAATGGGAGTGGAGGGGAAGACACATGTAATGTAAATGATGGAAACGGCTGATGATCTGGCATTAGTTGAAGCTGATAGGATGGGAAGTGAGAATAGGAGGCTCTCCATCATTGTTGTGAGATTTGGGAGGCGTGGCCATGCAGGCAGAGGAGTTGGAGCAGACAGGAACAAGGGCTTGATGAATGGTCCCACACAGAACAGTAACCTTATTTAATCTCTTTCAGATGCTGATCAACTTGCTGTGCATTTCCAGCATTTTCTGTTTTTGTTGCAGGTTAATGTAATTGGCCTGAGGGTTGGAGTACAATTTGGTCTCTCTGTTAGTTTTAGTGGGCCCAAGTGCTGAAATGCAATCTACACTATGCCTGGGTTTTGCTGATGCGGGGGTTGGAATGCATTCAGCTCTGAGTGTTGGTTTGGCTGAGATCAGCAATGGCTTGCAGTCTCCCTTACATGAATGATTAACAGGCATTCAGGATGACATCCACTCGTCTTAGCCTGGTGGATGATAAATGCCTGGCTACTCTGCATTGATTTGCATCAAGATTGATTTGGGATGGGGACTGGGTGATGCAGTGGACTAAACATTGGTCTTTCACTTCTGGGTTTTAGGTTCAAAACCAGTCCAGTCTGATGGGAAGAAAGTCTCCTCTGTCTGCTTTTTATAAGGGTCCTACATGAAATTAGTTTGGCCAGTGTTAATACAATGATTCCTAATGGGCATGTGCCCACGATGTAAAACTGTCTTTAACTTGGCAGTATTTGGCAATCTCACTTAGATGTCACAGGGTGGCTGATGTTGTACGAGTTGCTCCTTGCAGTCAGCCAAGAGCCTTCAGCCATCTCGGTACCACAGTCTGGAAGGCTCTCCCTAAACCCCATCCACCTTGTTACCTCTGTCTTCTCCTTTAAAAGCCTACTCAAAACCCATCTCTTTGATCTTGCCTTTGTACGCTGTTACGTTTCAGGATCATTTTGATAATTTTTTTTCACACAAAGGCTTTGGAAATAAGTGATGTGTTTTAAATTAAATTGGGTTTGCACAGGTTTAAAATTATTGTTGCAGCTAAAGAGACAAAGGAGAGTTTGTATGTTAATAAGCCAGGCACTGAAGATGTGTTTTACACAATGACCTGGGAGCAATAGTTAATACGTTATTGCGTTTCAGTCTTCCTATAAACATCCACATCTATTATCGTTAGGATCACCTGTTCATTTGAGCTCAGCGTGGGCTGTCCACCGAGAATCCACTCTTGTGGTGGGGGGAAGTAGCCAGCTTTATTGACAGGCCTACTGGTGAATCACTGAATGGGGAAGAAATCAGAGGGACAGCCCACTCACTTCTTGTAGTCAGAAGTGACATTAATGAGAGGAAAACCCATGTTCATGGTCAGTTGGGATGGTCTGCTGAGGGAAAGGCATGAAAGGCCTAGGCAGTCTATTGCAAGACACATGCTGACCAAATCTGTGTAAGCGTTGGTCTATATCAATGCTAGATTGACCAAAAGCAAGTATTAGTCAGCCCACTATAGCCAAGGGCAGGCAGCATGGTTTATTATTTTTCTTACTCACAAGGAAGGATTTGAAATTAAGTGAAGTAAGTGAGTTTTGATTATAACTGTCATGTGTATTTTCACTTGCTGTAAAATATAGTAGCTTAATGATTTATATCTGGCTTTGTGTCCCTGAAATGTTTCCGGTCTGCGACTGAAAGATTGGAGAAACACACATGAGGGCATGTGTTAAAGATACAATATCAAGTTCAGTTCACAAGGGGACATTATTGTTACAGCCCGGGGTTACACTATTGTATGATTAGACATTGGGCAGAGAGCACAAGGCCATAGTTTCATCAAGATAGAGGAAATCGTCAAAATAGCTGCAGTTCACATTCTCTCAGTGTAGAATTGGATGTGGCTGCTCCCTCTTTGTAATTACCTTACTGATAATAGAAGAGTCAGAAGCACAAAATATTTTATTTTTCCCTTAAAATTTACACATTTTTAAAACTCAAGCTTGGTAACAGCAGCAACTTGCAATTATATAGAGTCTTCAACATAGGAAAACGTCCCAAGGCACTTTGCAAGAGCATAGTCAGACAAAATTTGACACTGAGCCAACAAAGTAGATATTAGGACAGGAGCTTGGTCAAAGAAGTAGGTTTTAAGGAGGGTTTTAAAGGAGGTGGAGAGGTTTAGAGCAGGAATTCCAGAGCTTAGGGCCTAGATGGCTGAAGAAACAACTACCAATAATGGAGCGAGGGATGCACAAGAGGCCAGAGTTGTATGAACTGCAGAGTTCTTGGAGGGTATAGGGCTGGATGAGGTTACAGAGATAGGGAGGGGCAAGCCCTTAGCGGGATTTGAACATGAGGATGTTATTGTTGTTGGTGGTGGTAACTGGGAAGTGGTGTCTCTCATGGATCTGTGCTGGGACCACAGTAGTTTATCATATACATAAATGATTTTGAATCAGGAATTGGAGGTCACCTATCCTAATATCTCCTTATGTAGCTTGGTGTCAAATTTTGTTTGATAACGCTCCTGTGAAGCGCCTTGGGATGGTTTACTTTGTTAAAGGTGCTATATAAATGCAAGTTGTTATTTCTGTTTTATGGTGTTGAAATTTACAGATAATACCAAATTGGCAGTTATAGCTTATAATGTGGAAGATTGTACCAAAATACAAGAATACATAAACAGGTTTGCAGAGTGGGCAGATAAATGGCATATTGAATTCAATATAGCAAAGTGTGAGGTGGTTCATTTTGGTAGTTGGAATAAGAAGGCCATTTATTCCTCGGAAGGCAAGAAATTAAATGAGGTAGAGGAGCAAAAATATAAATAGTAATAATAATAATAGATACATAAATTGCTAGCAACACAAGTTGATAAGGCCATAAAAGTGCAAACAAAATGCTGGGGTCCAATCCTAGAGGAATGCATTACATATTTGGTTCAGTTGTGTTCAGCGTGCATCCAATGAATTGCACAGAGTTCAAGGAACTCCCCACAGCACTTCCTAGATTTGCTTTGTGCTTTCAAGGTAAAATATTTCCGTATTAGGTAGAATTTTTGTTTCTGGGGCATCTCCTCATCCTACGGGCTGGTGGATTAAGTCTGCCATAGGTAGGCCTCTCCCCTCTGCTCCAGGGATCCTATGCATGACCTCCTCTAGCTGACTGGATTAGGCAGCACAGGACATGCTGTAAATCTTATTATCACCTTGTTAAGTACATATTGAAGGACCCTCCAGAGTAACTTAAACAATAGAAAATTTGCTTCAGGATTGTACATGACATCAATGGAAATGAAAATCGGGAGAAATGTATAACAGGTGGCTGATCCGATATCGCCCGTTTTATACTAGCGCCCAAAGTGAAAATTTAAATTATAGTGATCAGACTAGCAGGAAGAATGGGTACACTTGCACCAGTGGGAGATGAGACAGGCAACCTAGAGAGCAGCGGAAATATACAACCATTGGACTGTCAGGAAAAATTGGGAAAATTAAGGAAAAATTTACTATAAAGTGAAAACAAATATATAAAAATACTTCTTCCAGATGGCAGATGGAGGGAGACAAACAGAGACACTTGGTCACATGGATACTGAATGTCTTCACCAACAATATAACCCTGGACAAGGCAAAAAAAATCACGTGTGGTCCTTAAAATTTTGATGCGGAATGGTGGTGGGAGAAATTATTAAGCAGCCACACTAGTAGGGCCTGGAAATTCCTGGAGAATTGCTCCACTGGAATCCCATCCCACTCTCATCCAAGAGCAAAGAACCCATCCCAAATTCTGGGGATGGGGTCATTTGCACAGAAAGGGTGGAAGATTCGTGCCTGCAATGGTACATCAGCAGAGACTGCCACGACCTAATCTGCCCTATCAAGACAGAACACAGTGTTCTGAAAGCCCAAATGGGACAAGGAAAAATGTTTTCTTTTTAATTCCTTGGTTCCCATTGGAGCCACCTTTGGAAGGCCTCAAAAAGGGACTTACGACAGGACTCCATTGGCTTGAGTTTTTATTAAGGCCTTTCAAGGGTGTAAAGGGAAGAATTTCTCAGGGAAGCCCAGAAACTCCCCCTGACAGACTTGCTTGATGTGGTGGGTGGGAGGCAGAAGATCCGTCCACAGCCCCTGTCCAGAATATGAACGAATCCAACAGAACCGGGATCTGGCCCATTTTCCAGGTCTACCAAGGCGTAGCTACTAATATAGTGAACTTGTGAATTCCTCGTGTTGTGTCCCCTTGAACTGGAGGAGTAAAATTATAGAGTTTGCCCCTCCAAATGTGGGTCATGCCTGGAGAGAGCATTTTGATGGAGCGGGGCAGGGGGCACTAGGAAATTGGTGCTTATTGCCCTAGCACAAGTGATTACAGAGGAGTTTACCTGCTGTCTGCCACAGGGAAAGTCATCGCAAGAATCCTCCTCAATCGCCTTCTCCCAGTGGCCAAAGAGCTCCTCCCAGAGTCGCAATGTGGATTCTGCCCACTAAGGTACACAATGGACATGATCTTCACCGCACGTCAATTACAAGTGAAATGCAGGGAACAGCACCAACCGCTGTACATGGCCTTCTTTGAACTCACAAAGGCCTTCGACACTGTCAACCGTGTGGGATTATGGCGTGTCCTCCTCAAATTCGGCTGCCCTCAAAAGTTTGTCACCATCCTCCGCCTGCTTCACGATGACATACAAGCCGTGATCCTGACCAACAGTTCCACCACAGACCCAATTCACGTATGAACCGGGGTCAAGCAAGGCTGTGTCATCACACCAACGATCTTCTCGATCTTCCTTGCTGCAATGCTCCATCTCACCCTCAGTAAGCTCCCCACTGGAGTGGAGCTAATTTACAGAACAAACAGGAAACTGTTCAAACTCCATCGCCTCCAGTCCAGATCCAAGGCCATCCCATCCTCTGTCGTCGAATTACAGTATGCAGATGACGATTGCATCTGCGCTCACTCGGAGGTCGAACTCCAAACCTCATCAACACCTTCACTGAAGTGTACGAGAGCATGGGCCTTACACTAAACATCCGTAAGACAAAGGTCCTCTACCAACCAGCCCCCGCCACACAGTACTGCCCCCCGATTATCAAAATCCACAACAAGGCCTTGGACAACGTGGACCACTTTCCATACCTCGGGAGCCTACTGTCAACAAGGACAGGCATCGATGACGAAGTCCAACACCGCCTTCAGTGTGCTAATGCAGCCTTCAGTCGCCTGAGGAAGAGAGTGTTTGAAGACCAGGACCTCAACCCCAGCACTAAGCTTATGGTCTACAGAGCAGCAGTGATACCCACCTTGCTGTATGCCTCAGAGACATGGACCATGTACAGCAGGCACCTCAAAGCATTGGAGAGGTACCACCAACGCTGCCTCCGCAAGATCCTGCAAATCCATTGGCAGGATAGGCGCACCAACGTCAGTGTTCTCGCTCAGGCCAACATCCCCAGCATCGAAGCTTTGACCACGCTCGATCAGCTCCGATGGATTGGTCACATCGTCCGCATGCCCGATACGAGACTCCCAAAACAAGCGCTCTACTCGGAGCTCCGGCACGGCAAGAGAGCCCCAGGTGGGCAGAGGAAACGCTTCAAAGACACCCTCAAAGCCTCCTTGAAAAAGTATAACACCCCCACCAACACCTGGGAATCCCTGGCCCAAGACCGCACAAAGTGGAGGGGAAGCATCCGGGAAGGCGCCGAACACCTCGAGCCTCTTCACCGGGAGCAAGCGGAAGTCAAGCGCAGGCAGCGCAAGTCAACCCAAGCACCCAACCCACCCGCCCCTTCAACCACCGTCTGCCCCACCTGTGTCAGAGACTGTAGGTCCCGCATTGGACTCATCAGTCACCTGCGAACTCATTTTTAATGTGGAAGCAAGTCATCCTCGGTTCCCGAGGGACTGCCTAAGAGAGAGAGAGAGAGAGAGAGAGCACAAGTGAAAGCAGTTGTACAGCACCTGGAGTTGATAAATTAAGAGATCCACAAAAGTGTTTTGTCACAACAATAGCATCTTTACCTTAAGTTCAATTTTTTTTTCCTATAAACGTTAACTCTGTTTCTCTCTCCATGGATGCTGCCTGGCCTGCTGAGTATTTCCAGCATTTTCTGTTGTTATTTCAGGTTTCCAGCATCCACAGTATTTTGCTATTACATGTTAAATAAGTAAATTGACAATGTGACACATAGTATCACACATGCTCAAAATAAACACCATACTGCATAACTGGCAACCTTGCTCATATTAGTCCCCAGGGAGGATCCTGAACATCTATGCTGGCTATTGGCATTGCGGGCAAACCTCTTGACTGCAATGCTCCAGACAAGATAATGCAATGCAGTCTGCCTGCAGCTTGGATGGAGAGAAGGAGGAGCCAGGGCAGGTACAGGTGCTGATCCCAGATCCATCAGGAGATTTACATGGTTAAGGATGCTGCACTTTATGTTTCTAATAAGCGTGCACTGGATGCATGTTTGCATTTATGTTTAGGTAAGTTTTATTAAAGAAATGATAGAACGATGTGAAGTAATGGGGTGTACCAATAGAGCGACTTGAGTAGTGTGACATTCTTATGTGACTTGTTTTAGGGCTCATTCCAAGATTGAATGAAAAAAGAGCCAAGAAATTCCAGGAGCAAAGCAGAAATCCCATCATCTGTCTGGTCTCACTGTGACCTAATCCCAAACCCTGGGGTTGTGGCTATTTAAATATTAGGTGTGGTGACCCACACCAATATTGGCACGGACACCCACCCCACAGATCCAGCAGGATTTTGGAGTGGCATTTAGCCACTCAGTTGGGAGGAGCATAGGCGGTCTGCTCAAAGACATTACAGGTGAACGTTTACCCTTTTGCTCCCTCGATGGTCAACCTGCTGTTCAAATGGAAATTACTCTCTCTTGCATTGATTGCCATTTAAATATGCCACTATGCCACCCACATACAGTCCTGTATGGCAAATATGCCTAATTTAGGAGGGCATACTTACTACTGGCCATCCAGAATGGGTAACTGAGGGGATTTCCTGTGGACTCCAGGATCTCACCTGTGTTCCCCTCAAAAGGGATGTATGAATGGAGAGGCCTGGTTTAAAAAGTGCTCCCTCATCCGTCGCAAGTTCTCATGGGAGTAGTATGGGGGGCTAGGAACCTCAATTTCTCACCCCTCCTCTCCCAGCACACCAGATTTCCAACAAACAAAAGGAAGAATTTCTAGGCTAAGAACTTAGCCAAGGTCTAAAACAGTATAGTAGCACTAAGCACCTCACATTCTGTTTAGAAACTCCACCTTCGGTCTCCTGCCTTCATCTAACAGGTAGCCTAATTGATACATTGTTGGATATGGATTGTTAAAGTAGCATTATTAAATTACATACTCAAATTACTATGAAATATTGACACTTATTGAAGTAAAGGAATGTCTATAAATGCCCATTGTCCACCATTACAGTTAGGAGCTGGCCAACAGACTTATAAGGGTCTCCAGACCTTCAGTGTGAGAGTTGAGGGTGCAGCTTGTTTATGGTGTGGCCAAATCAGAGAGTATTATTTAGATTAATTTTGGGGTGACTTGGCCATCACAGGCTGATCTCCAAATATCGCCCGAACAGGGCGTGAAATCGGTGCCCAAAGCCAGCGTAGAGAGTCCCGAGTCGTTTTCAGTTTGAGCCTCATTTAGTTGCTGCCGTAAGCTGTGGGAAGCAAATGGGCACCCCGCTGCAACTCGCCAGTTGTGGGAGGGCAGGAAATTGGGCCCAGGAAGGTGGCGATTTCGGGGGGGGGGGGGGCCGCGAGAGAGGGGTAGCCTTGCAGCGGGCTGGATTTTTGTCCTGGCCCACGAAAGATTTCTGGCCCATTTTCTGAGCAGCCTCCAGCAGTCCCTTTAAGGACCTCTGGTTAGGCCACTCAGTGCCTGGTGCAAAAGGGTGGAGCGCACACCGCATAAGTTTTCTCTGTTTGTACCTGAAGATTGCAATCAGAGAAAGAACCCCAATTTGAATATTTAAACAGCCTGTTTCCATTTACAGGACCATCTGAAATTTACATCAGGCAAGCCTTGGGCGCCAATGGGGCATTTAAGGAGCACCCGCCCTCCCCTCCCCCACCCTGATTGTCACCTACTGGTGCTCGTTTTTCAAGCGCGAAACGGGCGGCATTTTTTGACATGACACCACATGTGTAAGAAAGAGAAGCCCTTTTCAACACAATTTTCAAGTTGGATATTAAAACCTGCTGAGCTGTGGCAAAACAATGAAACCAGACGGTGCTATCAAGGAACAAAAACATTGGGGGAGAAGTTCGGTGGCACCCCTTTTGGAGCGCTAACTTCGCCTAGGTGATACTTTTAGCATCCCGAAAAAGTTACCACCCCTGCGCCGTAAATTCAGTGGTAGCGCCCCAAGCAGGAGGCGGAATGCTACTGGAAGGGGGCAGGTGCTGGCAGGAGGCCACAAAAAAATGCTCGCCTGACACCTGCCCTTTAACTTGCGCCGCCACGGCTGCAAAAATGCCCCCCTGACCCTGTCGGACATATCATCTGGCAATTGGTCAGAGGGCGCAACCGAAGTTTGCGGCCGGGGCACGAGTGGGGCACTGCACACCGCGAAGACGTCATCACCAGCGGTGCAGCGCCGCGCCGCATTGAATTTCGCAGGAGGCATTAGCGGCGCCGCGCCCGGGCGCTAGAAGCTTTGTGCTCCGTTAGCGCCTCCAACGGGAGGCGCAAAGTAACCCAATCTTTCCCCCATTGTGTAGCTAAAGGCAACGTTTGTGTAAACAATGAGGAATTAGGCCTTGATGAGATAACACAGAACTCAATGGGCCTCTTCAATAAACAATCCTTATCAGAAAGTTTGCCAGCTAGGTGGTTGAGATTTGCGTGAGCTGTCCAGCCAATCAACTGTTACTGTGATCTTCACATGCGGGCTTTAACTTTAAGGCGATCATTGATATGTCAATGAGGCCTTGGTGATGTAACATCCTGTCCACCATTGAAAGAAAAAAGATATAAAAGAAGCTGTTAAGGCAACTTCATTACAGCAGTCAAGGGGTCGGAACGGGAGCTGCAGTCAACAAGGAGGGAACCCAACCGATCGTCGGAAGGAGAGAGCTGCAATCAACAGGAGCTGGCCACTTGGGGGTGATTGTATGACCGTTTACTTAGAACATATTTGGGCATTGTATTGCTAGAGCATCTTTATTGCCAAGAGTAGGGTAAGAAGGGCATTCTATTGCCAGGTAGACTAAGAAGGGCATTGTATTGTCATTTAAATCTATAAGCGTTTTTGTTTTCTTTTCTCTTCCTTTAATAAACAACTTTATTTAACTTAAGAGCTTTTGGGTGATTCATTAATTATTTCCCTTGTAGTTCACGGGTCAAAACTACATACTTCACACCGTTCTATCATTGCATTCATGAAAAGTGCTAGTGTGCCTACTTTTCTCCGTAATTAGCCACTCAATAATGAAATTGCATTCTTGTGGGTCGCATGTTCAAAGCTGTTCCTTTTTATGATTTCATTTGCTGTCATTAACTCTGGAGAAAAACAGATATAAGAACATAAGAAATAGGAGCAGGAGTAGTCCATTTGGCTCCTCGAGCCTGCTCCATTATTCAATAAGATCATGGCTGATCTTCCACCTCAACTCCACTTTCCTGCACTATCCCCATATCCTTTGATTCCCTTAATTTTTTAAAAAATCTATTGATCTCTGTCTTGAATATACTCAACGACTGAGCCTCCACAGCCCTCTGGGTTAGAGAATTCCAAAGATTCACCACCCTCTGAGTGAAGAGATTTCTCCTCATCTCAGTTTCAATGAGATTATCTCTCATTCTTCTAAACTCTAGAGAATATACATAGATACATAGAAGATAGGAGCAGGAGTAGGCCATTTGGCCCTTCGAGCCTGCTCCGCCATTCAATGAGATCATGGCTGATCATCCAAATTCAGTACCCGGTCCCTGCCTTCTCCCCATATCCCTTGATCCCTTTAGCCTTAAGAAGCGTTAAGAAATATATCCAACTCTTTCGTGAATATACTTAATGAACTGGCCTCCACCGCCCACTGTGGCAGAGAATTCCACAGGTTCACCACTCTCTGGGTGAAGAAATTCCTCCTCATTTCAGTCCTAAATGGCTTACCCCTTATCCTTAGACTATGACCCCTGGTTCTGGACTCCCCGGCCATCAGAAACATCCTTCCTGCATCTAGCCTGTCCAGGCCTGACAGAATTTTATAGGTTTCGATGAGATCCCCTCTCAATCTTCTAAACTCCAGTGAGTATAAGCCCAATCGACACAATCTCTCCTCGTACGTCATTCCTGCCATCCCAGGTATCAGTCTGGTGAATCTTCACTGCACTCCTTCCATGGCAAGAACGTCCTTCCTCAGGTAAGGCGACCAAAACTGCACACAATACTCAAGGTGTGGTCTCACCAAGGCCCTGTACAACTGCAGCAAGACATCCTTGTTCTTGTACTCGAACCCTCTTGCTACGAAGGCCAACATACCATTTGCCTTCTTAACCGCCTGCTGCACCTGCATGCTTACCTTCAGCGACTGGTGTACAAGAACACCCAGGTCTCTTTGCACTTCCCCTTCTCCCAATCTATTACCATTCAAATAATAATCTGCCTTCCTATTTTTGCCACCAAAGTGGATAACCTCACATTTATCCACATTATAGTGCATTTGCCATGTTTCTGCCCAATCACCCAACCTGTCCAAATCGTGCTGGAGTTTCACGACATCCTCCTCACAGCATACCCTCCCACCCAGCTTTGTGTCGTCTGCAAATTTGGAGATATTACATCCAATTCCCTCGTCCAGATCATTAATATATATTGTGAACAGCTGGGGTCCTAGGACCGATCCATGCGGTACCCCACTAGTCACTGCCTGCCACTCGGAAAACGACCCGTTTATTCCAACTCTTTGCTTTCTGTCCGCCAACCAGTTCTCTATCCAAGTCAATACCTTGCCCCCAATCCCATGTGCCTTAATTTTGCATGATAATCTCTTATGCGGGACCTTATCGAAAGCCTTCTGAAAGTCCGAATACACCACATCCACTGGTTCTCCCTTATCTATTTTACCAGTTACATCCTCAAAAAATTCCAGTAGATTAGTCAAGCATGATTTACCTTTTGTAAATCCATGTTGACTTTGTCCGATCCAGTCACTGCTTTCCAAGTGCTCTGCTATTACATCTTTTATAATGGACTCTAGCATTTTCCCCACTACCGATGTCAAGCTTACCGGTCTATAAGTCCCTGCCTTTTCTCTGCCACCTTTTTTGAATAGTGGGGTAACATTAGCTACCCACCAATCCATGGGTACCGTTCCAGAGTCTATCGAGTTCTGGAAGATGACCAGCAATGCATCTACTATTTCTAGGGCCACTTCCTTAAGTACCCTGGGATGTAGATTTAGGCCTTGAGGTAGATATTGAGAATATAGGCCAAGTCTACTCAATCTCTCCTCATAGGACAATCCCCCCATCTTTTGTTAAAAGAGCAATATTCCCACCCCCATTCCCCACCCTCCACCAGTGGGAAACCATCTAGCTCTGCTCATTAGTTCCTCTCAGACTATATAAATGCTAGTTCTTCCTTTCTTGATCTTTTTCTATTTTATTAATACTGCTGTGCTCACTGTTTCTCTGAACTTTCATCCTTATTCCTTCCAATATCCAAATATGGTATCCTCCTTTCTATATCCCCACTCAAACTCATTCTTTGTCAGGACCTCAAAGCTGTGGACCTCCTCATCTCCCTCAATCTCCCCTTTCTCTTGGAGTCTATTGTCTTTTAAAATGTATGCTTGGGATCACACAATTATTACTTTCTTCACAGGTTTTGACTTCTCTCTCACTCTTTACAACATGGAGATGCATTGTGCCATAAGCCTTGGCCCATCACCTGGGTTTCTCTATACAATCAAATTAAAAAGTCTAATTTAAAACAAGAGGACCCATGGAAATTGAAGCGATATGTATGTACGTATAGGGAAATTTTGTTCAGTAGTAGCACTCTCACCTTTGAGTTAGAATGTGTGGGTTCAAGCCCCACTGCAGGATGTGAAGACATCTAAACTGACCCAAGTGCATCATTGAGGGAGTGATGTGTTGTCGGAGGTGCTTTCTTTTGCACGAGATGCTAAACTATGGTCCTGTCTAACTGTTCAGGTGGACATAACAGATTCTATGGCGTTATTCAAAGAAGAGCAATAGAGTTCTTCTGGTTGACATTCATCCCTTAACCAACATCACCAAAACAGATTAACTGGTCATTTATCTTATTGCTGTTTGTCGGATCTTATTGCGTGCAAATTGTCTGCTGCATTTGCCTACATAACAACAATAACTACACTTCAAAAGTAGTTTGTTGACTATATAGCACTTTGGGATGTCCTGAGTTCAATAACAGCAACTTGTATCTATATAGTGCCTTTGAAGTAGTAAAACGTCACAAGGTACTTCACAGGAGCGTAATCAGACAAAAATTGATACTGAGCCAAAGAAGGAGTCATTAGGACAGGTGACTAAAAGCTTGGTCAAAGAGGTAGGTTTTAAGGAGGGTCTTAAAGGAGGAGAGAGAGGTGGAGAGACTTAGGGAGGAAATTCCAGAGCTTAGGGCCTAGATGACTGAAGGCACGGCCACCAATGGTGGGACGAAGGAAGTGGGTTATGGGCAAGAGGCTAGAGTTGGAGGAATGCAGAGTTATCGGAAGGTTATGGGACTGGAGGATGTTATGGAGATAGGGAGGAGTGAGACAATGGTTAAGAATTTATAAATGAAGGCGTTTGTGGACCAGGAGCCAATGTAAGCCCACAAGCACAGGGGTGATGAGCGAACAGGACTTGGTGCGAGTTAGGACATGGACAGCAGAGTTTTGGATAATCTTAAATTAATAATGGGCGGCTGATAAACTCCTCCAGATTACCACACGCGAAGAAGTCAAAAATTTACCTCAGTATCAGGTTTACACCTTCGATATTTACGGTCAGCCATTCAAAAACCATACTGCCCGTTTAAAATCTACCGTACTTCTGAGGCAGACAGCCACTGCTGACAGTTGAGGCTCTTTAAGCGCCTGGGCTCCTCAGCAACCATTGCTTCACGACACCTCTGCTTTGCCTTGACAAATGACTCACTTCTTAAGTACAAATTGCTAACAGCTTGCCTTCACATACATCACAGTATCCAGGCCTAACTGGGGCTCTGCCGCTGCCCCTGGTGCCTGTCATCTATAACTGAGGAGATTTTTTTTCGCTTGTCTTTCCTCAGGCACGAGGACTGCATTCATCACTCGCACGCACGCTTTCTGTCAATGCAGATATCAACAGAGCACACAGCAGAAACGGCAAAGAAAAAATGACAAACCAGGGCTAGGGAGCGGCTGTTCCAACACAGAATGAGAGATTAAATTGTAAAATCCTGGAGGCAGTGGGATGGATCTGAACAATTACTGCTAACATGCAACACCTGCTGACTAAGATGGATGGGTTCTGTCTGAGAGGGAAGCCAGGGTCTGATGGTTATCAGCCGGTCCCCACTCTCCATTGCATCATGGACAGGGTGGCAATGGTTGGACTTTAGTTCATTCACAGTTTGCAAATTGCTGACGCCAAGCATTTTCCCATCTGTCTGATTAGTGTAGATAGTTCTCACTGATCACACACTCGCTCGTTAATGTCACACAGTAATCTCTCTCTGTCTCTATCCTTCTCTCTGTGTGTCTTCTCCCTCACAATGTCTCTATATTTCAGGCTCTGCCTTAGTATGTGTCCCCCTTTCTCTGTGTGCCTCTTTCTCTGTGTGTGTCTGTGTCTTCCATGTTGTGATCTGGTCTCTGCTTCTGTTTGTCTGTGTATGTGTGTGTGCCTATGTCCTTCTCCCATTTTAATTTATCTTTTTTCTTTTGGTCTGTATATCTGTCCCTCCTTCTGTACCTCTGTACCTCTCCTAGGAAGGCAGTAGAGTGTGGAAACATTTAAGTGGATGATTGAGGGGTATTCGTTTTTGAGACCAGACGGATGACTGCAGATTCCTGTATTTATAATCCTGCATTTTCCCATATTCTTATCATCTCAAAACTTAATGAGTATCTCAAAGCAAAATCTTTGTTACACACTTCAGCTCTGGTCCTCTGAACTCTCATATTACATATACTCATTCACAAAAACAGCTGGACAAGTTTTGGATGATTACAAATTTAACAATCAACAGCCTTGAATATTTTGCCTCCCTCCCCCCCCCCTTCACTTTCAGCCTTCCTGAGATACAATTCCATGGATAATAGGCATACTCTGGAGCCTCATCTTAGTTTACTTACTTCCCGTGTCAGGAGACTATTCAACAGTGTTTGGATCTGCCTTCATCTAATGTCCACACAGCTGCACTTTCCAGCAGAATCGCAAAGAGAGTAATCAGGAGCAAGGATCCTTGGTTGATTCTTCTCTTCCTTAGCTCAGGGACATTGAAGCCAATTGCAGTGTCCATAAGTCAATGTTTTTTTAAAAATCAGTCTTTCAGGAATGGAAAGCTTTTTTTAAAATATTATTCCTCTGGGGTGATGCTGTGTGCCGAAGAGTGAAATCACACAACAAAAGGATCCAAATTTGATTCCACACTCTATTCAATTCAATTCAATTCAAATGCTTTATTGGCATGAAAGTTTACAGAGAACCATATTGCCAAAGCTTACATAGCAAAAAGGTACAGTTTTCCAACATTCTGTAGGTGTCAATCGATTTGACATTTGTTGGGTACATACAATATTACTTTTAAACAATATTAATTTTAAACAGTCTTTGTACTTCATTTGGTACGTTCAATATTAATTTTAAACAGTCTTAATTTTAAACAGTCCTCAGGTTGTGACATGTTGTTACATATTTGGCCCCAAGGTATGGTCTGTCTCCTTCTCCTAGGACTAATCTCAATTTTGACAGGTCATCCAATTCCTTGAAATCTGGGGTTGTTTGGCTTAGCTTGTTGAATAATATGTTTCTTGATGTGTTGAATTTTTCGCATTTCAGGAGGAAATGCATTTCTGTTTCAACCTCGCCGGCCAAACATTGATCGCACATTCTATTCTCTCTAGGCTGCCAGGATTTCTTGTATCTGCCTTTTTCAATTTCCAGTTGGTGGTCGCTTAGTCTGTACCTGGTAAGGGTCTGTCTCTGTTTTGTGTCTCTGATGGTCGTGAGGTAGTCTGCCAGTTTATATTCTCTTTTTAGGGCCCGGTAACATTCTAATCTGCTTTGGCTTTCGGTTATTTTGTTCCAATGTTCCAGGTAGGTTTCTTTGCATTGTTTAATGATTTGGTTCACTCGGATTGGTGTTTGGACGGCTGTGTTGGTCTGGGGCTGGTCAGGGTCCGGCTGAGTACTTAGTTTCAGTAGCAGCTGACTCAGGGGACTCTTTTCTGGGTTTAGCTCTTGGGTCTGAAAGGCTTTGAAATGAAGGGTGTCTGGGGAGCTAGATTTGAGGTGATTTAGGAAGTTTAGTGCTCGTTTTTGGATGTTTATTATCAGTGGGTATCTGCCTAGTTCGGCTCTGCATGCATTTGTTGGCGTTTTTCTTTGGGTGCGAAGGATGCTTCGGCAGAATTCTGCATGTAGGGCTTCTATTGTGTGTTTTTCCCATTTAGTGTAGCTTTGGTGATTTAGCGGGCCCCATACTTCACTACCGTACAGTGCAATGGGCAGGATTATGCTGTCAAATATTTTGAGCCAGATTTTGATTGGGATTTGGATGTTGTAGAATTTTCTTTTTATTCATTTATTTTATTCATTCGCTGATTTGCATTATATGAACTAGGAAGATGGCAAGTGCAGAGTGGGGCGAGGGGGAGGTAAGAGGCATTGTCAGACCAAAACAATCTGCCTGGGATCCTCATGTCATCTAGTGCTTGGGCAAAGGCAACATTGATGGAGGTCTTTGAACTGGTCCGCCTGTCCACTCTCCAACTGCTCAGCAGACAAGCACTGAACTGAAAGAATTATTTATTCAGGGAAAAGTATTAAATAAAGAAGGACACACACACACACAATAAACTTCCCAAGAATCACTCATTAAGAGTGACAATCACTTCCTTTAGTTTATAAATGTAACCAATTTTGCTGTACATCTTAAAATTGAACCCACATCCGTGTTTAAGCGGATTTACAATCTGTGTCACTCTTACTTATCACGAATGTCACGCCTATTATTGCTCTCCCTGTATTCACATGTACATATACACTGAAAATATTCACAGATCATGGGTAGGGACTGCTGTTTATTAGAGGAGTGGCAAAAATAATTCCCAGTACCCTTTGTAAAATTCCAAACAACATGAGGCATGGTGAGAATTTAAAAAGTGTTAAATAAATAGGTCTCCGCCGATGACATGAGCGCCCAACTCATCCAGACCAGGACGGTTCTGACAAAAGGTCATCGACCTGAAACGTTAACTCTGTTTCTCTCTTCACAGATGCTGCCTGACCTGCTGAGTATCTCCAGCATTTTCTGTTTTTATTTCAGACCAGGACGGTCTTGAGTTTAATTTTCAGTCAGTGCCGAGTTACATGGACAGCAGTACGGATTCAACAATTACTCTCAGCATCCTAGGGTTAGGGTTCCGAAAATGTTTATGGTTCCTGCTTCTGCTCAGTTTACATTGACTCCTGCAGGAAGTGTGGGTGTGAACATCAGATGAGGACAGTTATGATGCCTCTGTGGTTGAATAACCTAGCATTATCAAGGCTTATGTTTGAAAGGCGACAGCCGGAGGGAGGCTTGGTGTCCGTGGCAGGATAGCGCAGCAAGCAGTCAAGGCCAGGAGGAAGAAATTTGGCAAAGAAACATATCGGAGAAACAGAATACAGTCATTTGTTCTCAGTAGATTTATGAATCGCCCAGTCGCAATCAATATGGAAAACCTTAAATTTGATCCATAATCAATTCCACAATCAAAACAACTCTTAGATGAAGCATCTTCTCTGCTTACAGCAAGCAAGAGCTCCAATAAACGCAACCAAAGCAATGCTAACATTTACTATATTAAAGCACACAGCCATCATACTCCCAAACTAGAGCCAATCATTACCAAACAATGGGGCATGTCTGGCTTTGGCTAGTGTAAGTAGGTTTGGTCAACCTATAGTGACTCTGATGGATCTGTATTTAGATTTTCAGAAAGGAAGGTCAACTTAAGTCAGCTCAGGGCCAAGTACAAGGGCAGATGATTTAACTAGTTAGAAGTTTTATTCATGCCAGGTTAAACACATTGTCAAATATCATACAGCTTCTTTTAAGTAAAAAAATGAGAGTGAGAAGTTCTGTTGTGACTGCAAGTACTGCAGAATCTGGAAGGAGTTATCAGTCAGTATTTAAAACATTTTGACACTTATCTCTTATTAAAAGGCTGATAGCAAGCTTCTAGGATGTTCTGCACGCAGATCTCCTGTGTTGTCATAATGATTGGCACCTGGGGCCACCAATCAGGAGTACCTATCCTTGGGTGGCTATTTCTATCTGGTAAGTCCTGCTCGTGAATTTCTGGTGTGATACTCCAGGACCCGATGATCTTGAGCTTGGATTCCCTTACATTTATGGCAGCCAGTGCTCTCTATTTTTGTTATTTTCTTCTTTTTGTGTTGGACGGCCACATGTACCATCCCCGGCTGGGAGAGCAGCTGAGTAGCCTGATTCCATGACATTCTGATCTAGCTACTGGAGATACATAAGGGGAGATCTTACCTCCTGCACTCTGCTGCACTCCACAAGTCACCTCCAAAGTAGGACTAGCAATTCACCTGTGTTGAACATCATGGACACAAATCCATATCCTACCATTCTGTTGGGGCTACAGTGCAGTGCCCCATTATTCATTTTGTTAAATCAGACTATACTTAGGATAAAGATCTGTTAAAATTTGCAAATCCAACTTAAAACCAGCTGCAAACTGGAGTACTGCGTACAGTTTTGGTCTCCTTATTTAAGGAAGGATATACTTGCATTGGAGACAGTTCAGAGAAGGTTCACAAGGTTGATTCTGGAGATGATAGTAATCTCAGGATTGCTATCAGTGCCACGTGCTAGTCAGAGTAGAAATAGAAGGATACTTCAGATGAATACGTGGCTAGAGGAATGGTGTGAGGGGGAGGGATTCAAGTTCCTGGGACATTGGAACCGGTTCTGGGGGAGGTGGGACCAGTTCAAACCGGATGGTCTGCACCTGGGCAGGGCTGGAACCGATGTCCTAGGGGGAGTGTTTGCTAGTGCTGTGGGGGAGGGTTTAAACTAAAATGGAAGGGGGTTGGGAACCTGAGCAGGGAGACAGAGGAAAGGGAAACAAGGATAAAAGCAAAAGATAGGAAGGAGAAAAACAAAAGTGGCAGTCAGAGAAATCAACAGTTTAAATCAAACATGGCCACAGTAAATAATAATTCTAATAGGTCTAAGAGCATTAAAAAAACAAGCCTGAAGGCTTTGTGTCTTAATGCGAGGAGCATTTGTAATAAGGTGGATGAATTGGCTGTGCAAATAGAGGTAAACAAATATGATTTGGTTGGGATTACGGAAACGTGGCTCAAGGATGGCCAAGACTGGGAACTCAACATCCAGGGGTATTCGATATTCAGGAAAGATAGGCAAAAAGGAAAGGGAGAAGGGGTAGCATTACTGGTTAAAGAAGGGATTAACACAATTGTAATGAAGGATATTAGCTCTGATGATGTGGAATCTGTATGGGTAGAATTGAGAAATACTAAGGGGAAAAAAACATTAGTGGGAGTGGTATATAGACCTCCAAATAGTAATGCAGAGGTTGGGGATGGCATTAAAAGGGAAATTAAAGAAGCGTGCAACAAGGGCACAGCAGTCATCATGGGTGACTTTAATCTACATATAGATTGGGCTAACCAAATTAGTAACAATACTGTGGAGGAGGAAATCCTGGAGTGGTTACGGGATGGTTTCCTGGACCAATATGTCGAGGAACCAACCAGAGATCAGGCCATCTTAGATTGGGTATTATGTAACGAGAAAGGATTAATTAACAATCTTGTTGTACGAGGCCCCTTGGGTCGGAGTGATCATAATATGATCAAATTCTTCATTAAGATGGAGAATGAAGTAGTTGACTCAGAAACTAGGGTCCTCAATTTAAATAAAGGAAACTACGATGGTCTGAGGAGCGAGTTGGGTAGGATTGATTGGGGAATGGCACTCAAAGGGTTGACGGTGGATAGGCAATGGCAAACATTCAAAGACCGAATGGATGAACTACAGAAGTTGTTCATCCCAGTTTGGCATAAAAATAAAACAAAAAAGGTGACTCAACCGTGGCTAACAAGGGAAATTAGGGATAGCATAAGATCCAAGGAGAGGACAGCTTTTATAGATATGTAAAGAGAAAAAGATTGGTGAAGTCAAGCATAGGTCCCTTGCAGTCAGAATCGGGGGAATTTATAATGGGGAGCAAAGAAATGGCAGCCCAACTAAATACATATTTTGGTTCTGTCTTCACAAAGGAGGACACAAATAACCTCCCAGAAATACCACGGAACATAGGGTCTGATGAAAGGGTGGAACTGAAAGAAATCAGTATTTGTAGGGAAATGGTGTTAGGGAAATTGATGGGACTGAAGGCCGATAAATCCCCAGGGCCTGATAATCTACATCCCAGGGTACTTAAGGAAGTGGCCCTAGAAATAGTAGATGCATTGCTGGTCATCTTCCAGAACTCAATAGACTCTGGAACAGTACCCATGGTAGCTAATGCTACCCCACTATTCAAAAAAGGTGGCAGAGAAAAAGCGGGGAATTATAGACCGGTAAGCCTGACATCGGTAGTGGGGAAAATGCTAGAGTCCATTATAAAAGATGTAATAGCAGAGCACTTGGAAAGCAGTGACAGGATCGGACAAAGTCAACATGGATTTACAAAAGGTAAATCATGCTTGACTAATCTACTGGAATTTTTTGAGGATGTAACTGGTAAAATAGATAAGGGAGAACTAGTGGATGTGGTGTATTTGGACTTTCAGAAGGCTTTCGATAAGGTCCCGCATAAGAGGTTAGCGTGCAAAATTAAGGCACATGGGATTGGGGGCAAGGTATTGACTTTGATAGAGAACTGGTTGGCGGACAGAAAGCAAAGAGTTGGAATAAACGGGTCGTTTTCCGAGTGGCAGGCAGTGACTAGTGGGGTACCGCATGGATCGGTCCTAGGACCCCAGCTGTTCACAATATATATTAATGATCTGGACGAGGGAATTGGATGTAATATCTCCAAATTTGCAGACGACACAAAGCTGGGTGGGAGGGTATGCTGTGAGGAGGATGTCATGAAACTCCAGTGCGATTTGGACAGGTTGGGTGATTGGGCAGAAACATGGCAAATGCACTATAATGTGGATAAATGTGAGGTTATCCACTTTGGTGGCAAAAACAGGAAGGCAGATTATTATTTGAATGGCAATAGATTGGGAGAAGGGGAAGTGCAAAGAGACCTGGGTGTTCTTGTGCACCAGTCACAGAAGGTAAGCATGCAGGTGCAGCAGGCGGTTAAGAAGGCAAATGGTATGTTGGCCTTCGTAGCAAGAGGGTTCGAGTACAAGAACAAGGATGTCTTGCTGCAGTTGTACAGGGCCTTGGTGAGACCGCACCTTCAGTATTGTGTGCAGTTTTAGTCACCTTACCTGAGGAAGGACGTTCTTGCCATGGAGGGAGTGCAGCGAAGATTCACCAGGCTGATACCTGGGATGGTAGGAATGACGTACGAGGAGAGATTGTGTCAATTGGGCTTATACTCACTGGAGTTTAGAAGATTTAGAGGGGATCTCATCGAAACCTATAAAATTCTGTCAGGCCTGGACAGACTAGATGCAGAAAGGATGTTTCTGATAGCCGGGGAGTCCAGAACCAGGGGTCATAGTCTAAGGATAAGGGGTAAGCCATTTAGGACTGAAATGAGGAGGAATTTCTTCACCCAGAGAGTGGTGAACCTGTGGAATTCTCTGCCACAGAGGGCGGTGGAGGCCAGTTCATTAAATATTCAAGAAAGAGTTGGATATATTTCTTGAATCTAAAGGGATCAAGGGATATGGGGAGAAGGCAGGGACAGGGTACTGAATTTGGATGATCAGCCATGATTTCATTGAATGGCGGAGCAGGTTCGAAGGGCTGAATGGCCTACTCCTGCTCCTATCTTCTATGTTTATGAAGGGGTTATCTTATGAAGAAAGGTTGAGCAGACTGGGCCTATACTCATTGGAGTTTAGAAGAATGAGAGGGGATCTTATTGAAACATATAAGATTCTGAAGGGGCTTGAGAAGGTAGATGCAGAGAGGATGTTTCCCCTCGTGGGGGAATCTAGAACTAGGGGGCATAATTTCAGAATAAGGGGGTGCCCTTTTAAATCGGAAATGAGGAGGAATTTCTTCTCTCAGAGGGTCGTGAATCTTTGGAATTCTCTTCCCCAGAGAGCTGTGGAGGCTGGGTCATTAAATATATTTAAGGTGGCTGGTGATGGATTTTTGAATGATAAGGGAGTCAAGGGTTATAGGGAGCGGGCAGGGAAGTGGAGTTGAGGCCAAGATCAGATCAGCCATGATCTTATTGAATGGCGGAGGAGACTCGAGGGACCAAATGACCTACGTCTTATGTTCTTATGTTCTTATGTAAGAAGTCACAGAAGATCTCAGGGGACTTATTGAACCTATGGTGGATAATAAAGAAAGGAGAAGAATCAGGGATTACACTGGGGGGGCATTCGGAGAGTACACCAGGATGCTCAGCACACAGTGGAAATTTAATGCTGGGCCTTTGAAGAGAGAACACAGAGAGAAAGAGAGAGAGCAAGTACCTTTCGGCAGCACTTCCCAAACCCACGACCTCTTCCACCTGGAAGGACAAGGGCAGCAGGCGCATGGGAACACCACCACCTCCAAGTTCCCCTCCAAGTCACACACCATCCTGACTTAGAAGTATATCGCCGATCCTTCATCGTCGCTGGGTCAAAATCTTGGAACTCCCTACCTAACAGCACTGTGGGAGTACCTTCACCACACGGACTGCAGCGATTCAAGAAGGTGGCTCACCACCACCTTCCCAAGGGCAACTAGGGATGGGCAATAAATGCTGGCATTGCCAGCGACGCCTAGATCTCATAAGCAAATAAAAAAAGACAGACAGATAAGACAATCAAAGGTCACAAAATTAGAGGAGGTCATAAATTCATCAGATCTATGATCTCCCAGGCTCTCTGGGACAAAATTACAACTCTGGGTATATCTGTTTGATTCAAAGTGCCTTGTTTATTCCATATAATTTGCATCCTATATTTCCATATGTTTAATCAAAGCTCAAATTGAAATAAATCAACTCAGACCTGTGATTGCTAGAAATCTATGAATTAGCAAATGTCCCTCCATTCATTTTTTTCTGTGTAGATATTTCATCCATCTAGATTTAAATCTTCCCACTCCCATGTCAATTGATCTAACTATCTTTTTGACTATTTATGATAGTCCTCTCTCTAACGCTATATCCATCGCCTCCTATCCATCTATTTATCTAGCAAAAGTATCAAGTGATATAGCTAGCTAGACAAACATTTACGATAGAAAGACATGCCACATAGAATTGGAAGGTAGATACATAGATAGATTTGAGATGGATGGGAGAGAGAGAAAGAAAGAGACAGACATTGAGAGAAATATTGAGATGGGCAGAGGGACGGATAGACAGAAAGGTGCATCTAAGAAGGGATGGACAAACAGATCGATATATAAATAGATGAATAGCTTAATAGGTGATTGTATAGATGGACAAATGAGAGGATTTGGGATAATAGACACAAAGGAATATGTAGATAGAGATATAATAGATAAATGCATAGATAACATACAGTAAATATGTATATGTAGTATATTTTAAGACACTTATCTCTAGGAAGCTGAAAAGCATCAAAACATTAATATTATACATTTAAATGTCAAAGTGCTCATTAATATGAGTAATGAGCAGATGTTGTCTTTTTAAATAATGCACGCTCTTGTCACGGACTGTCAAACGACAGTATATTGATGTTGGAAATGGACTGCGAGTGAATATATTAACCAGGCCTCTCCAGTACGGTTGCTGGTTTCATGGCACTCTAACAATGTTCTACACTTGATTAATGTACTTGCTGTTTTCTGCTCACTGCATTTGTATCAAAGAAGCTCTTTTATTTGGTTTCTCGTGATTTTAACAATAATACGTATTTCCATTTTTTCTCTCGCTATCAGATAATGCTCCAATTTTGTTTCAGTTTTACTTTTCTTCTCTTTTCCCACTGGATATTGTTAAATCCGTGTATCTTGATGTTGTATGTTCTTCAATAACTAGACAAGAGACTGCAGAGAACAATCAACAGGTGTTTACTGGATGAGGGTTACTCTAAAACTAACTGTACAGATCCCTACTCAGGGTTATATACAGGTGTGGTCACTGTCGGTACTACAGTATACAGGAGCTGTAAAAAGTAGTTCTCCCCTTAAAGGTATATACACTACAATTCCTCCCCGTTTAGATTAACAGTACCATAACATTCATTTAACAATTAAATATCAACTAATTACAATTAACACTTTTAACATGCAACAATAACTGAAAATAGTCTATTTATAAATTCAGTGTTTGGGGAGGCTTCCTGATCCTTTCTGGATAGCGCCTTTCCTGAATGTCTTGCTCTTGGTGCGGAGGCGATTCTGGCCCCCTGTCATCGGTTGGTTCATCAGCTTCCGATGCTACTGTTTCTGGGGTAGATGCTACCTGTATGCTGGGTTCATCACCAGGTACGCGAGACATGAGGTTGACTCATTCCTGTGACTCTAGGATCTGGTTAACATGGCGTCTCACAATGTTCTCCCCAACATCCACTGTGTACATTAGTGGCCCCTGCCGTGTGCATATCGTTCCTGGTTGCCATTTCTCTGTTCGGTAGTCGCGGGCCAAGACTGGTTGCCCTACATTGAAGCTCCTTGTCGGCTTCTCATTGATGTGCTGGAATTGCTTATTCTCAACATCTCTTCGTACATTTGGTCTGAGCAAATCCAGACGAGATCTCAACCTTCGGGTAAAGAACATCATGGCCGGGGTCTGGTTAGTGACTGCATGTGTCGCATTTCTGTAGGCTAACAGGAAATTGTCCACCTTATGCTGCAGTGGAATGTCGTCATTGCACATGGCCCTTACTGCTTTTTTAAAGGTTTGTACGAACCTCTCAGCCAATCCATTTGTGGCTGGATGATACGGGGCGGATGTGTAATGCCTTACCCCATTCCTTTTCATAAACCTTTGAAACTCTTCGGACACAAACTGTGGTCCGTTATCAGAGCAAATCTGCTCTGGCAAGCCGTTCCTGGCAAATATGGTCCGTAGGACTGCAATAGTTTTCTCCGTGGTGGTGGAGGACATTTTCATCACCTCAGGCCATTTCGAGTGCGCATCCACGGCTATTAAAAACATTGAGTCCATGAATGGACCAGCAAAATCAATATGCAGCCGTTGCCATGGAGATGAGGGCCACTCCCATAGGTGTAGAGGGGCATGTGGTGGTGCATTTTGGACCTTCTGGCATCCTGAGCAGCTCTTTGACAGGTCCTCGATTTGCTGATCGATCCCCGGCCACCACACATAAGCCCTAGCAAGGCTTTTCATTTTCACCCCTCCCAGATGGCCTTCGTGAAGCTCATTGAGCACTCTCTCCCTTAACTTGGGTGGAATTACCACTCGGGATCCACACATCAAGGTCCCCTGGCATACTGACAGCTGTTCTCTTCTGGATGAGAATGCTGGCAACAGTGAGTCGCCATGTGTTGGCCATCCCTTCACCGTCAAGTCATATACCCGAGACAGTGTTGGGTCATTTCGGGTCTCCTTCTCTATATCAGCGTTAGTTACTGGCAAGCGTTCAATTATAGTTGAATAAAATATTTCGACAGGGTCCACTGCTGGTGCTTCCTCCGCAGTAGGCAGTGGCAGGCGTGATAGCCCATCAGCGTTTCCATGCTGTTTCGTGCCCTTATACTCAATTTCATATTGGTTCGCCCCTAGAAAAAGGGACCATCTTTGTAGCCGTTGCGCAGTCATCACCGGCACGCCCTTCTTTGGATTAAAGATGGAGACAAGTGGTTGGTGGTCAGTCAACAAGGTGAACTTCTGCCCGTGCAGATAGTGGTTGAACTTTTTCACTCCCCACACTAGGCTGAGGGCCTCCCTGTCAATCTGGGCGTAGTTACGCTCGGCTGAAGTTAGTGACCGAGACGCAAAGGCTACTGGCCTCTCCGAGCCGTCCGGTAATTTGTGCAACAGCACCGCTCCAATGCCATAGGGTGATGCATCACACGCCAACTGAATTGGTAGTGCTGGGCTGAAATGAGCCAACACCTCTTTTGATGTGATCAATTCTTTGCACTTCTGGAAAGCTCGTTTACATTCGTCATTCCACTTCCATGGTACCCCCGTTTGCAGTAGGGTGTTCAGTGGGTGTAGTACTGTAGACAAATTCGGCAAGAACTTATGGTAGTAGTTCACCAGCCCGAGGAACAACCTCAGTTGTGACACATTTTCCGGTGCTGGAACCTTGACTACTGCCTCAATCTTGTCAGGGGACTTATGTAACCCCTCTTCATCAATAACGTGGCCACAATACGAGATCTACTTCTGGAAAAACTCGCATTTGTGGCGATTAGCTCGGAGCCCACATTCCTTCAATCTAGTGAGCACCTGCTCCAGGTTGGCCAGGTGATCACTGTCATTTTCGCCCAGGACCAGGATGTCGTCCAAACAACACTGGGTCCCTGGAATCCCTTGCAGGACTTGATCCATTGCCCTTTGCCAAATAGCCGGAGCTGATGCTACCCCGAACACCAGCCAGTTGTATTGGTAGAGACCTTTATGAGTGTTGATCGTGAGGTACTGTTTCGAGGCTTCTTCTACCTCCATTTGCAGGTACGCCTGGGCCAGATCAATCTTAGTGAAGCATTTCCCTCCAGATAGCGAGGCGAAAATATCTTCAATCCGCGGAAGCGGATATTGTACAGTGTGAAGGACTGGGTTCACTGTCACCTTAAAGTCCCCACAGATGCGAACCTTCTTTGGTTCCCCAGGCATATTACTCAACGACCTCTTCATTACAGGAACGATGGGTGTAGCCCACTCGCTCCAGTCCACTTTGGACAGTACTCCTGCACGTTCCAAACCTTCGAGCTCTGCTTCGACGGCTGGCTGGATCGCATAAGGGACCGGTCTGGCCTTAAAAAACATTGGGCTTGCATTTTCCTCTATTTTGATTGTCGCTGTTATGCCTTTTAGTGTTCCGAGTCCCTCCTGGAACACTTCTTGTGCATCAGTTAGCATTTTTGACAGTCGTCCAGGTGTGACGTCGTCATCCTTTTTGGCATCTACAGTCAGTGCTTGTATGGAATGCTAATCTAGCTGTATCTTCCGGATCCATTCACGTCCAAGTAGTGGTGGTCCTCCATCTGGCAATATATATAGGTCCATTTTTGGTGTTTCCTTGTCGTTATATATAACGTTCACCCTTATTTTTCCTTTCGGGTAGACTTTTTGCCCCGTGTACGTCTTCAAGACAATCTCCGTATCTCTCAAGGGTATATCTGAGAATAGCCGCTTGTAGTCCCTTCGGTTTATGACTGTTAGGGCTGATCCTGTGTCCAATTCCATTTTCACTTGGACTCCGGCTATCTTGAGCGTAACCCAGATAGTTTGGTGATCCTCCGTTTTGATCACATTATGTAGTTTCCGACAACCCAGCTCCTTGCTTCCGGAGTCTGTATCACTCTTCAGTTTGTCTGAACTACTCTCCGTCACCTTATGTACCTTCTTGTACTTCTCCTGTGGGGATTCTTGCTGCTGGTTTTCTTTTCCGACCTGGAGACTCTTGCTATGTGTCCTACTTTTCCACACTGCCTGCACACTTGGTCCTTGAACCAGCAATCCTTATGGTCGTGTGTTGTTCTGCCGCAGCGATAGCACTTCACTGTTCCGTATGACATTTCATTTGTGCCATATTCTTGCGGTCTCCGTTGTATCTCTGCCACGCCCCGTGCTGCTGCTTCGTGTGATACTGCCATGCTGAAAGCCTTGTCCAGCGTAAGATCCTTTTCTGATAAAAGCCGTTTCTGGGTTCCTTCACTTTGAAGTCCACACACAAACTTGTCCCTTAAAGTATCTGCTAGTCCCGTTCCAAACTGGCAGTGTTTTGATAGCTTGCGCAGTTCCGTTAAAAACTCAGCATTACTTTCATCTTTATGCTGGTTCCTTTTGTGAAACTTAAATCTTTCTGCTATCAGCAGCGGTGTGGGGTCTAAGTGGTCCTGTAGTATTGACACTATGTTTTCAAAATCCTTTTCCGCTGGCTTCTCTGGCATTACTAGGTTTCGCAGTAAGCCATACGTTTTTGCACCCATTGAATTCAACAATACCAGCGCTTTCCTGTCATCTGGCACTTCATTCGCCTTGCAGTACACTTCTATGCGTTCGACATATGTCGTCCAATCTTCGACTTCGTTGTCGAACGCTGTGACACTGCCACTCTTCGGCATCCCTGGGTGTGGTTAGACTGACTCAAAATGGCGTCTCCCGCGCTCTCCCTTCTTCTCCGCTGCGGCTCAAAATGGCGTCTCCCGTGCTCTCCCTTCTTCTCCGCTGCGGCTCAAAATGGCATCTCCCGTGCTTTCCTTTCTTTTCCGCTGACGCTGCTCGCCCCCTGAACACCGCCTCTCTCTCTCGTTAACGCCGCTTGGTCCTGAACAGCGGCTGCGCCCTGTGCGCTCTACCCTCTCTCTTCTCGCATCGACGCCGCTCGGTCCTGAACAGCGGCTGTGCCCTGTGCGCTCTACCCTCTCTCTTTTCCCGTCGACGCTGCTCGGTCCTGAACACCGGCTGCGCCCCATGCGCTCTACCCTCTCTCTTCCCCGCTGACGCTGCTCGGCCTTTTCCTGTGCCGTCGGTCGGCTCTAGCCGCCACTGTGCGGGAAGGGTCTGCGCTGTACCTGTTGCCAGCCCATTTCGCTGGTGTCTCCGTTGGATGGTCGACGCCCGTGCTTCTGGAATCGGCCTTCTTCTGCAGAGTTGCAGGTAGGTTCGAATCTGCTCATCGCCAATGTTAAATCCGTGTATCTTGATGTTGTATGTTCTTCAATAACTAGACAAGAGACTGCAGAGAACAATCAACAGGTGTTTACTGGATGAGGGTTACTCTAAAACTATCTGTACAGATCCCTACTCAGGGTTATGTACAGGTGTGGTCACTGCCGGTACTACAGTATACAGGAGCTGTAAAAAGTAGTTCTCCTGCAGCGGGTAGTCAAAACTGCCCAACGCATTACCGGCACCCGGCTACCGACCATAGAGCACATATACCAGAAACGCTGTTTACGGAGGTCACGGACCATCATCATAGACACCTCCCACCCCAGCCACAGTCTGTTCGCCCTCCTGCCATCTGGGAGACGCTACAGATGCATTCGCACCCGAACGACCAGATTTAGGAACAGCTTCTTTCCCAGGGCTGTCATCCTACTGAACTCCACAAATAAACTCTAAAGCCTGCACATCTGCCAAATGAATGTTTTATGTTTAAATGTCTCCAAATGTACACTCTCGGGAGCTGCAAGCCTACATTTCGTTGTACTGCACTTGTGCACTAACAATGACAATAAAGTTGATTATTATTATTATTATTATTAGATATCTCTGTGCCACATGTCTCCCCTGTTGAGGAAGTTTACACCCCCACCCTGGTGAGGTACTTTTCCATCCTCCCCGGTAACTGAGGTAGTTTCTGGCCCCCAAGTCAGGTACTTTTCCAACCTCTCAGTGACGTACTTTTTAAACTCTCCCCCTAGTGAGGGACTTTTTCAACTCCTCCCACTGAGGTACTTTCCAAACTCCATCCTCCCACCCTGCTGAGGTATTTTTTTCATTTCCCCACCCACCCGCCCACTAACTGACCTACTACTCCAACCCATTCCAGAAAGTTACTTTTACAAACCCTCCCACTAATGTACTTTTATAACTCCAATCTGCTACAGGGCTTTTCCAAATCCCCCACACTGATGTATGTTTCCAGCTCCCCCATGCTAGGATTGTTTTTCAACCCTCCCATTTGCTGAGGTACTTTCTCCCAAACCCTACTGAGGAACTTTTCCAACTCCCACCCAGGCGTAGTTTCCACCATACTTGAGGTACTTAGAACTTTTCTAACTCTGCGCCTCCACCACCACCAGCCCCCCCCCGCCACCCCACCCCTCCATCCCACCCTGTGGTATTTTTACACCCCTCCTGTTCAGGTACTTTTCCTATCACCTTCCCTTCCCCCTCTCATCACCTCCTACCCCTCTCTCCTTTCTTTCCCTTCTGGCCCTACCCCTTCCACCTCCCCTCCTTCCCTCCTCCCCTTTCTCCTCCCTCCTTCATCCCTTCTTCCCTCCTCTCTACATCCTCTTCCTTGAACCAATTATTCCCAGCCTATAACCCTCCTTGATCTTAAAACTATACTTGGACTTGTCTAGCCGAGTGCAATGCAATGCATCCTTGATTAGTATTAACAAAATAAGAAAATAAGTAAGAAAATTGTCTCTCAGGCCTACAGCTGCATTACTGCCACAGGCCAGTTGGAGAGTAGCTTCCAAAGGGCCCCAAAGCCTGAAAATCATCCTTGAATTGTCCCATGGTTTGACAACCATATTTGGATGGGAAATAAAAAACCACACTTGACTGCAAGTATCTTCAGGTTGCCCCTCAGACCCCATAGGCTCTCTGTTTCTTGAGAGTCCAACACAAGATTTCCTTAGGTGCCCATCCACTGAGACATCCAATGGCCAGATGAGGAGATAAGTGAAGTGGGAGACTAGGAACACCTCCCCTCGTCTCGTTTAAATGACATTCTGCTCTCAAGAAGCTTCAGACATCCCAGGGCAATATAAAATGAGCAATGACCTGGCATAACCCAGGTCTCCACACTCTTTTTCCTGACATTGTGCCTGGGGAATGGGTGTTTCCCAGTGGCAAACTTCAGGGAAATTGGCCCACTATATTGTAATACTATTTACATACCACATTGTAAATCTTGCTTAAGATATAAGTAACGTTGTTGTTTCCTCCCTCCCAAGAAACCTCCTCACCAGTTATTATGGGGATCCTTCCGATTGTCCAGTGAATTCGAGGAAACCCCTGAGAAAAAGCATAAATGGTATTTCTCCAGAGTTTTTGCAATTCTTCACCAAAGTTACGGTGGTCAATCAGGAGAACACCTGCAGAAATTCAACCTCCTCTATTCCCAGTTATTTACATTCAATAATTTTTCTTTACCTCCTGTGGAGGATTTGTGATTCTTGCTTAAGATGCAAGTATTTCAATTTATCTGTTTACTCTTCCCTTCCCCCCTCCTCAAAACTTGTTTAATCACTTATTTATATGATTATAAAAGTCATTTCTCCACCACCCCTCAAGGTAGATTTGTTATTCTACCATTGGGGAAGTGTTCCCCTGTCAATCTCCAGCGACCAGCACATTGAACAGGCTATCAATCTCTGTGCTACAGGCCTCACTGATTCCAGCTCGAATGTCTGAACTCAGCCTCAGAAACAATCCCCTTTGACCCAGCTGCAAATATTAAACCACCTCAGTGACCATCCCCCAGACCTAGTTAGCTCAGAATTTTTATTCAACTGAATAAAATGAATTGTTTTACTTTTATGTGGCTTTTCTGCCACCTGCACCCGACAGCCTGTTACTTGTAAATTTTCTGCCTGGTGAACATGTGACATGGCTTGTGATAAAACTATGATTATTGCAGTTCTGCATGAGCAAAGTGAAAAGTACAACTCCCATGATATGTGCCTCTTACACAAATAGAATTTGTCAAAAGAAGTGGAAACCCTCCAGCATCCAAGACTCAAGTGAAGTTTCCAACTCTTGTGCCTACGTGACAAACCTGCGTCATGAGTTATTGCAGATTTTCAGAGTCATGAATCTCAGTGCAGGAAACTCAACAAGTTAGAAGGTGTGCCTGCAACTCCCAAGAATGTTTTTTTAATAAATGATAATAAATTAATAATAATCGGCAGCATTCATAGAGTATGCCAGAATATTAGTGGTATGCAAATTGGGTGGGTTCGACAATGGGCAGGCAATCTGCTCCATCAGATACTGCCCAGGTGGTGCAGGTGAAAATGACCCCCAGTAGATAAGTAAGGCTGTGTAAAGATGGTTTGGAAACACCCTGAAATTCTGCAATGGTTCTCCCAGTTTCCTGCCGTAAATCAAGCAGGAAATGGCAGAGACCTAGTGTACCTCAGGGGGTTTCATTGGACTCCTGCGAGTTATGGTGGAAAACTGGGAGAACCCCTGCAGTATTTCAGGGCCATTCTGTTTAAAAAAACAAGAAGGATTGCACGGCCTAGACCATAGTGGTTTAATAATGAGATTAGAAAGAACATAAAAACACAAGCACAATTACTTTAAAAGATGCAAGGAAATAACAATAGGGAGGATTGGGATACAAACTGTTGCCAGTGATTGTGTGGTCCAGAACAAGGGATCATAGATATTAGAAATAACAACAGAAAATGCTGGAAAAACTCAGCAGGCCAGGCAACATCCGTGGAGAGAAAATAGAGTCAATGTTTCGGGTGAAAACCCTTTGTCAAGACTAAAGAAGCACAGGAAATGAAATAGATTAAGAGGCCAGGCTGGGAGAGAACAAAAGAGAAGAGACATTAAGAGGTATTCAAAACGAGACGAGATGGTGATAGGACTAGTGGAGACAAAAGACGGCTCTAGATTAGGTGTGAAATGCGCTGGCAGAATGGGAGACAGCTGCCATGTGGGAGAGAGAAAACAAAAGAAAGGGGGAGGGGGGGAAAGGGCCAAAACAAAGGTGTGCAGAACACCTCCACTCAGTCCATAAGGGTGATCCCGAGCTTCTGGTCGCCTGTCATTTTAATTCACCATCCCATTCCCACTCGGACCTCACCGTCCTCGGCCTCTTGCATTGTTCCATGGAAGCTCACCGTAAACTCGGGGAACAGCACCTCATCTTTCGATTAGACACTTTACAGCCTTCCGGACTCAATATCGAGTTCAACAATTTCAGATCATAACCTCAGCGCCTATTACATTTTTACTTATATTTTTTATCCACACCTTTGTTTTGGCCTTCCACCCACCCCACCCCCCGCACCCCCCCCCCCCACCCCCCACCCACCTTTCTTTTTTTTCTCTCTCCCACATGGCAGCTGTCTCCCATTCTGCCAGCGCATTTCACACCTAATCTAGAGCCGTCTTTTGTTTCCACTAGTCCTATCACCATCTCGTCTCGTTTTGAATACCTCTCAATGGCCTAGAAATTCAGTATAGCCACTTTTGGGGCGGTAAAGTCGGGCTGAAGTTTGCGCCCGGCGCAAAGTCGAGGCCACTTTGCCGATATTCAGTAGCATCGCCCTAAGAGGTTGCTGCAGTGCTAAAACTGGCGATGCACGACTATCTTTAGGCGCTAAGCCGGCGGTGCTGAGCTATACCGCCGAGGCCGGGCGCAGCGCAGGTGCGGTGATTTCTTCATTGACGGCAGACACGCTGGCGCCGGCCAGCTCTTAAAGGGGGAAGGGCCGATTTTTTTGGCTGCCACGCCCTGGACACTGCAGCCCTCCACCTAGGCCTGAGCACTGCTGCTGCAACTCTTCACCGCCCAGGACGATGCAGAAGGCCCGGGAGAGAGCGCTGCGCTTCAGCGAGGGTGACCTGAGGCTGCTGGTTAGCGCAGTGGAGCGAAGACGCCATGTTTTGTTCCCTGACAGTGGCAAGAAGCCGGTGCCCAGCGTCTACCGCAAAGCCTGGAGGGAGGTCTCCAACAGGGTGACATCCAACAGTGTGGTTGCCAGGAATCCTGTACAATGCAGGAAAAAGTTCAACGACCTCACTCGGATTGTCAGGGTGAGTACCCTTTCCAGTGGCCTCCTCATCCTTGCATGTGCACCTCACATTATGGACAAAGGGACCTGAAAGCCCTAATGGCCAGCCCTCATCCAGCAGCTATGGGACTGGCATGAACATCAATTGCACATTCTGCACTTTACACACTGTCCAAGCTATTCGACCATGGGAGGCAGTGCAGACAAGATCAGGGCTACACACTGTCCAAGCTATTCGACCATGGGAGGCAGTGCAGGCAAGATCAGGGCTACACACCATCCAAGCTATTTGACCATGGGAGGCAGTGCAGACAAGATCAGGGCTACACACTGTCCAAGCTATTCGACCATGGGAGGCAGTGCAGACAAGATCAGGGCTACACACCGTACTTAGAGGCCGTCCTTTCTCTTGCAGGCCAAGCTGGCTAACAACAGGCGTAGCCAGATTGCGACCGGTGGAGGCCGACCTCAGCACCAAGAGCTCACCAACCTAGACCAGCGCGTGGAGCGCATTATGGGAGTCCGTGTGATTGGCCCCGTTGCCACTGGAGATGCCGACCCTGTTCTGGGCACCAATGGTAAGGATATCACCTTTTGGACCTCTCTCGTTCCACTTGCGCATCAGATCAACATCCTTTGCCACTGTCCGACCAATGCGGTGAATGGCACCACTCATGCCTCCCTCGCTGACGCCCTGTCCTCACTCTAAAGCTACTCTTGTGCCTTCCTGCTTTCAGATGGTGAGACGCCAGGTGAGGAGGCGGGCCTTGAAGCTGCCAGTGACAGCCCCTCGGAAGAGGAGGAGGAGGAAGAGGAAGAGGTAGCCGGCCCATCAGTGGCACCCTCAGCTGCGGCAGCCCATGGCGATGTAGGGGACACGTCTTCCCTGGAGGGGAGCCTGGGGGAAGGGTCGCAGGAGAGTAAAGTTCCTGGGCCCAGCGGCCTGCAGCAACGCGGGAGCGGTGTGGAAGCTCGGCGGCCTTCTCCCCAGAGGGTGAGTGCGGCCTCCAGTCCTGCGACGGTCAGCGCAGAGGAGGTGCACCTCCTAGAGGAAATGGCCGTCGACTCGGAGCGCAGGCACACGGAGCTCATGGGGGTAGTGGCACGGATGCCTGACTCCATACAGTCACTGGCTCGGAGTGTGGAGGAATTCGGGGCAGCACAGTCGGCGAGTTCCCAAGTGCTCACTCGTGCCGTCCAGGCCCAGGCCAGGAGTCTCCAGGAATTCGGGGCAGCACAGTCGGCGAGTACCCAAGTGCTCACTCGTGCCGTCCAGTCACTGGCTGGGAGTGTGGAGGAATTCGGGGCAGCACAGTCGGCGAATACCCAAGTGCTCAGTCGTGCCGTCCAGTCACTGGCTGGTCTTATGCGGTCACAGACCAGGGCAGCACGGGCACTAACTGGTGCCACACTGGCTGCATCAGCCAGGCATCGCCAGGGCACCCGCCACCCTGCAGCAGCCCAGCGGGCTGTCCTTCAGCAGTTTGCTGCGCATGCTGCAGTGCTGGCCCGGGCGACTGCCACTGTATCAGGCAACCAGCGAGCGCCTGCCATCAGCCAGCTTGCCCCCATTCCTGCAGCCGACACTGCCACTCCACCAGTGCAGCTGCCACCAGCTGCTGGACACACTGATGCCGCCCAGCCACAGCTGCAGCAGTCACCAGCCGGCCCCTCGAGGGCCAGAGCTCGTGCAGGCTGACCCCCAAGGGCATCTGCCGTCTCGCCATGTGCCCCTCAGGAGCTTTCCCCCAGCCTTGCTGCAGCCACTGGGCTCCAATTGAGGAGGAGCAGCAGGGCGGACAGGGGCTGCACAAGTATGCGCAAGGCATCGCCCTCGCGGGCCAAAAAGTAGAAGGTGTGGGCAAATGTGTTGTTTTTATGAAGGCCGAGGATGTTGTGTTTGTTTTTATGAAAGCCGAGGATGTTGTGTTTGTTTTTATGAAGGCCGAGGATGACGGTCTTTTTTGTTTCACTGTTCTGTTAATCCTCTCCAGGTTGTGGGAGCGAGTTATGTGTCTGACTGTTTTTGGGGGTTTTTTTCTGTTTCTGTTTGTCATGTGGGAAGGGCACAGAGTTTGTGGAATAAACAATTTTCTTTAATCAGATTGTCCATGTTTGAACTTTGAAGTTTTTGTTGCCTTGACCGGCTGAGGGCTTGCGGAGCGGCTGCATTCATGTTCTTTCATTGGCACAAGCCATTCCCTGAGAGGGGGCCTAGTACCTACGTTCAATAAGCCGCCGACGGGCGGCCCTTGGACCTTGTGCCTCCCTCCTGTGCTGGTCCTCCTCCTCCTGCTCCTCCTGCTCCTCCTCCTGAGGTGGTGCTCCAATCTGTGGTGGCAATGCCTGAGTCCTGCGGATAGCCAGGTTGTGCAGCATGCAGCAAACGACCACGAAATGGGAGACTCGCTCCGGCGAATACTGCAGGGTTCCGCCGGAGCGATCCAGGCAGCGGAACCGTTGCTTCAGGACACCGATTGTTTGTTCGATGATGTTCCTGGTCGCTTGATGGCTCTCGTTGTATGCCTCTTCAGCAGGGGTCCTGGGCGCGCGGAGCGGGGTCATGAGCCAGGTACACAAAGGATAGCCTTTGTCCCCGATAAGCCATCCTCGTGGCTGAGGCTGTGTCTGGAACATGTCAGCCACAGTAGTCTGTCGCAGGATGAAGGCATCGTGGCTGCTGCCTGGAAAGCGGGCATTGACAGCTAGGATGAGCTGCCTGTGATCACACACCAGCTGTACATTGAGGGAATGGTAGCCCTTCCGGTTGCGGTAATCCTCGGCATTCTCCAGAGGTGCCCGCAAAGCCACATGCGTGCAGTCAATGGCGCCCTGCACCATGGGGAAGCGCGCTATTCTTCCAAATCCCATTGCACGCTGTTGCTGCTTGTCCAGGGTCATGGGGAAGGAGATGAACTGATGTCTCCTTCTGAAAAGGGCATTGGTCACCTGGCGGATGCAGCAATGCATGGCGAACTGGGAGATGTTAGCAATGTCCCCAGCAGCGGATTGGAAGGAGCCGGTGGCATAGAAGTTGAGAGCCACCGTCACCTTCACTGCCACCGACAGAGACGTCCTGCACCTCAGCTGTGGCTGCAGATCTCTCCGAAGCAGCTGGCAGATCTCTGTGACAACCTCCCTTCGGAATCGCAGCCTCCTAACACACTGGTCGTCAGACATGTTGAGATAGGAGAACTGCTGGCGGTAGACCCTGGGTGGGTAAGGCCTCCCTTGGCGACGCCTGTTGCCCCCTCTCCATCTAGCCAGGGCTTGCACTCTCTCACGGCATCTGTGAGCCCTTTGGATGTAATTGTAAAAGCCAGCGTTGACACCCATTGCAGCCCCCATAATATGCTGGCAAACAATGAGATATGAATGAAGGCAAAGACAATTGCAAAGCTGTGGCCTGAAGCCAGAAGTACCTGTCCTAGTGTTGGGCCAAAGCAGTAAGCTCTCTACCTTGGTCTCTCTCCAAAGATCCGTCTCACAAGAATGAGTGCTGCAAAATGGCAGCCTTTTATAGTGCAGGTGAAGTGCCCTTTAATTTGCGCTCCCCGCGGCCCGCATCGGCTGAGCACCGTTCCACTCAACAGTCGCGAGGGCCGCCAGGCGCACGATGGGCCGGCGCGACTGAAGTTCTGGTTGGGGGCGCACAAAGGGCGTTGCACGAGGAAATGACGTCATGATCTGCGCGCGCAGCTGAGCGCACGCAAAGACTTTGCGCCGGCGCTAAATGTCTACTGAAGTTGGGGCGAGGCGCAGATCGCGCTGCGCCCGGGCGCTAAGCGCCTAGCGCTCGACATCTACTCCTCCTAAGGCGCTAACGGCTGGCACAACCAACTGAATTTCTAGCCCCAAGTCTCTTCACTTCTTTTGTTCTGTCCCAGCCTGGCCTCTTAATCTATTTCATTTCCAGTGCTTCTTTAGTCTTGACAAAGGGTTTTCACCCGAAACATTGACTCTATTTTCTCTCCATGGTTGTTGCCTGGCCTGCTGAGTTTTTCCAGCATTTTCTGTTGTTATTTTGGATTTCCAGCATCTGCAGTATTTTGCTATCATCATAGATATTAGGTTAGATGTAAGAAACTTAGGAGAGAGTACAGGAGGGTTGTGAGGCTGTGGAATGCACAACTGAAGTAAGTAATTGAAGCAGAGACCATATTAGCATTTAAGAATAGTTTGGAAAGTTGGTTGAAGGAAAGGGATATGGGAACAGGGTGGTAACATGGAATTAGGATTGCTCGTTGTGGTGATTATTCCTTGTTTAGTAAAAGTATTGTGATTGGTTGTTTGTTAACTGCCTTGGGATATATGTTGTAATCTCATTGGTAGTTGATGTCACATGATGTGTGGTGGCCACCTTAAATTCAGTTCTTTTCCAGCTTTGGTTGGGACTGGATGTGGAAAGATGTGCTGCAGATTTTAATGTTAATAAAGCCTAGCTTTGGAAGGCAAATCTATTCTTTATTTCAATTTATTAACTTTGTGTTAGAATGGAGCGATATCTTCAACCAGAACGATTCAAGGCTGACCCCAATTCTGCTGGAGTGGATGATAAATGGAAACATTGGTATTGTACATTTAAAAACTTTTTGGGCGTGTTGGATCAAGAGTCTCTAAATAAGTTGAATATGCTGATCAACTACATTGCTCCGGATGTATATAAATATATTTTGGACTGTAAAACTTATGAAGTGGCTATTTCTACATTGGAAAAGATTTTTGTTAAACCAAAGAACGAGGTATTTGCACGTCACCTTCTATCTGCCCATAGGCAGCAGGTGGGAGAATCTTTGGATACTTATTTACAAGCACTTCAGTGCCTTAGTGTTAACTGTAATTATAAGGCCGTGACGGCTGAAGAATATAAGGAAGAATCGGTACGGGATGCTTTTATTAATGGATCACTGTCTAGATCAATTCGTCAGCGGTTGTTAGAAAATAAGACTTTGGATCTTAAAAGTGCTTTTGAGCAAGCTTCTACATTGGATGTGGCTCAGAGAAGTTCGGATTCTTATGCTCTTTTTAATCGGCCTGCGACTATGGTTTCGGCAGTTTCGGATGAAAAGGAATTATGTGGACTTAATGGGAGTGGTTTACTAGATTCTGAAACAGTTTCTACTTCGGCGGCTGTTGCCTCTAGGATTCAGAAGTGTTATTTTTGTGGGAATATCCGGCACCCTCGTCTGAAGTGTCCTGCTCGGGAGGCTGTGTGTAGTAAATGCGGCAAGAGAGGTCATTATGCACGCGTGTGCAAATCATCAGGTTCAATTACCTCCTCCTCTCCTGGTGTGGGAGGGCCCTCCTCTACCACCTCCTCCTCTGTGACTATTCAGCCTTTAGATAGGGCATTTATTGCATCAATTTCTGCTGCATTTGCTCATGGCCTAAACAAAGTTATAGTTACGGCTCAAGTTAATGGGTTGGAAGTGAAGGCCCTTATAGATACGGGCAGTACTGAGAGTTTTATAAGTCTTCAGTTTGCGAAGGAGAAGCATTTGAAAATTTCGCCTGTTACGTATCAGGTGTGTATGGCTCAGACGACCCTTACTTCACAAATAGCTGGTTGTTGCTTTGTGAAAATGATTCTTCTAGGTAATACGTATACTGATATACGCCTATCTGTTTTGCCTAATCTCTGTGCGGATATTTTGATTGGACATGATGTGCTTCAGTTACACAAGTCTCTTAGTCTTTCATTTGGAGGGACTAAGCCACCTTTATCTATTTGTGGATTAACCTCTTTATCCATTTCTCCATTATCACTTTTTTCCAATTTGATGCCGGATTGTAAGCCAATTGCTACCAAGTCAAGAAGATATAGTAGTCAGGATAGAGAATTTATTAATTCTGAAGTTCAACGTCTCTTATTGGAAGGAATTATTGAACTTAGTTGTTCGCCTTGGCGAGCACAGGTAGTTGTCACAACTAACGAGAGACACAAGAAACGAATGGTGATAGACTATTCCCAAACTATTAATAGGTAAACTCAATTAGATGCGTACCCTTTGCCTAAGATTGATGAGCTTATCAATAAAGTATCTCAGTGTAAGGTTTTTAGCACTATTGACTTAAAGAGTGCTTATCATCAGATTCCTATTGTTAAGAAGGATCAACCATATACGGCCTTTGAGGCTGGTGGAAAGCTGTATCAGTTTTGCCGAATACCATTTGGTGTTACTAATGGTGTTGCTTGTTTTCAACGGGCAATGGATGCTTTTATAAGTGATAACTCCCTCTCTGACACCTTTTCATACTTAGATGACATCACAGTGTGTGGCAAATCAAGGGTGGAGCATGATTCTAATTTAAAAAGATTCCTTCAAGCTGCGGAAAAAGTTGGTTTAACTTTTAATAAAGAGAAATGTATCTTTTCGACTACTGAGGTAAATCTATTGGGGTATATTATCTCGGGAAACAAGATTAAACCAGATCCAGAATGTCTGCGACCATTGATTGATTTACCTTGTCCTACTAATTCTAAGGCTTTGCAACGAGTTGTTGGACTGTTTTCTTATTATTCTAATTGGATTGCAAATTTTTCACGGAAGATCCGGCCTCTTATTCGGGTTACAACATATCCTCTATCATGGGAGGCCAGGACATGTTTTGAGAATTTTAAAAAGGATATTTTAGGAGCAGTTGTGCATTCTATTGATGAGCAGGTTCCTTTTGTGATCGAGACGGATGCTTCTGATTTTGCAATTGGGGCTACTCTGAACCAAAATGGAAGACCTGTGGCCTTTTTCTCACGTACTTTGAACAATAGTGAAAAAAGACATTCTTCAATAGAGAAAGAGGCATACGCAATAGTAGAAGCATTGCGTAAATGGAGACATTATTTATCGGGGCGACATTTCACGTTGGTAACTGATCAAAAATCTGTGTCCTTTATGTTTGATGTTAAACATTTTGGAAAGATCAAAAATGATAAAATAATGAGATGGAGGATTGAGTTGGCATGTTACCATTTTGACATAGTTTATCGTCCGGGGAAGGATAATGTTGCTGCTGATGCACTGTCGAGGGCTTATTGTTCTGTGATTCATGGAGATACGCTTATTAATCTTCACAATGCCTTATGTCATCCTGGGGTTACGAGGATGATACACTTCGTACGCAGTAAGAATTTGCCTTTTTCAGTTGAAGACGTCAAGCGGATGACTTCATCATGTTCTATCTGCGCTCGGTGTAAACCGAATTTCTTTAAGCCTCAACGAGCTCATCTTATAAAGGCTACTTCTCCTTTTGAACGTTTGAGCGTCGATTTTAAGGGGCGTCTTCCTTCAACTACTCAAAACCGATATATTTTTACTGTTGTGGATGAGTTTTCAAGGTTCCCTTTTGCTTTTCCTTGTGCAGATGTATCAGCTGCTACAGTTATCAAATGTCTGACTCAACTTTGTCATCTTTGGGATGCCTGCGTATATCCATTCGGATCAGGGAAGTTCTTTTATGTCTTCCCAGTTGAAGGAATACCTTCAGAGTCGGGGAATTTCTACTAGTAGAACTACCCCGTATAATCCCCAGGGTAATGGACAGTGCGAACGATACAATGGGGTGATCTGGAAGGCAGTTATGTTGGCTTTGACATCCCGGAACCTTAAGAATACACAGTGGGAAATGGTACTGCCTGATGCCCTGCATTCCATTAGATAATTGCTTTCAACGGCTACTAATGTGACCCCCCATGAAAGGCTCTTTAACTATCCGCGGAGATCTACTACGGGATATTCGGTACCTTCATGGCTTACTATGCAGGGACCTGTGCTGCTTCGACGCCATGTTAGATTGTCAAAATATGATCCTTTAGTGGAGGAGGTGGAGCTGTTGGAGGCAAATTCCCAATATGCTCATATTCGATTCCAAGATGGGAAAGAAAGTACCGTTTCAATTAAAGACTTGGCTCCTTGTGGTGGCCAGCCCTCTTCTGAGGATATTAACAATAGTCATGATTTAGATAATGTGGATGCTGTTACAGATACTACGAATGTCTCCAATCTGATTGCAGATAATTATACTTCTATTAGTCAGCCCTTGATGGATGTTTATGACCGTCCCAGTTTACCTTCTGATGGGATTTCTAATCCGGAAACCGTTGAAAATCGGGATATGGATAGCCTTCCTGCTGAAGATACTTCTGTGCCTTCTGGTGTGGGAGGGCAAGGAATTTCACCAAGGTTAAGAAGGTCGACACGAACAAGATATCCGGTCAACCGATTGAAAATGGACTTTTAAATTGATAGTAATGTTTTAAAATTGTTGAAATATTATATTATATTGTTTTAGTTGAGAGATACTTAATACTTATGTGCAATGTTATTATTTGTTGTTGTTCACTTAGTATTGTGTCATGTAAACAGTTTTACTCTTGTTGTGCATAGTTTTAGTTGTAAATAATTAATTATAAATTGTAAAGGTTATTTAGGTTGGAGTATATTTTAAAAGGAGGGGTGAATGTGGTGATTATTCCTTGTTTAGTAAAAGTATTGTGATTGGTTGTTTGTTAACTGCCTTGGGATATATGTTGTAATCTCATTGGTAGTTGATGTCACATGATGTGTGGTGGCCACCTTAAATTCAGTTCTTTTCCAGCTTTGGTTGGGACTGGATGTGGAAAGATGTGCTGCAGATTTTAAAGTTAATAAAGCCTAGCTTTGGAAGGCCAATCTATTCTTTATTTCACTCGTGTAGAGGATAAAGACCAACATAGACTGGTTGACCAAAAAGGCTGTAACTTCCATGTAATTCTAAATAATCCTACAAAAGGCAACTGAGTATAGCTAAAGAAAGCATCAGAATAAGTATTACATCAGTAAGACCCCGATGCAATCACTACACAGAAGTAAGCGAGGCGTCTGCAGTGTCTTCCCAAAGAGGCCTTTCCAGGTAAATTTCAAAGATTCCTTTCTGTGACCTGGAATGCTCCTGCAGACCCCACAAGTCAGCCAGCGGCATGTTAATGAGGCCCGTCCCTTAAAATCAGCTAGGCCTTCCACCCACTAAGCCGTTTTCCTGCCCAGGACTTAAAATTGCCCCACCCCATCCTAACCCGCGAGGTGTCTTAAAGTAAGTTATCCCATGTGGCAGAGCCTTGTCTCTAGAGGCTGGGAACAAAACGCCCTCATAAGATTATGTTCTCTGCCTCCAGGAATATGCATTGTGCCTTGATTATATTACAGAAGCCAGACTATTACACAAACAGGATGTTAGGCCGCAATTTTGCCAGCTCTCAGAGGGCGGGTTTGGAGGCGGGTCGGGAGTTAAAATCAAAATGATTGACGACGGGTTACGAACCCACCGCCATCCCGCCACCACGCAACTTTGCAAAGTGTCGGGTCTGCGAGTTCCAATCAGATCCAACACCCAGCGGCGTGAGAGCCACTTAAGGCAGTTAACAGCTTGTTAACTGCCTGGATAATCCTATTTTGAGAGACTCTTCCCATTTTGCAACATTTTCAGCATGTTGCCCGTCATACGACAAACACGCCAGCTGATTGTGCCGGGTTCAGCAAGTAGCTGAATTGTTGACAGCTGCTCCTGCAGCATAAAAGCGGATGTGCAACATTGCTCACTTTCAGATGCCAGAACTTTCCGTTTTGATGTTTTGGAACACATTTTGCAGGTGTATTGAGGTGGTAAGTGTTTAATCTGAGATCCATATGCACTGTGACCTCCTTGGAAAACCCTCTCCCCACATTGACTGAGCGCTTATAACATCTCTTCCTCAACTGAGATATATGCCAGCGGGATGGGAACCATTTATATCCTCTCATCCTGGTCCTCAGAATCGGAGGAAGAGCAGCCGTGGCAGCAGCAGAACCAGGCACAACAGCAGCAGCAACAACAGGAGCACCAACCTTCTCCTCAGCCACCTGTTGATGCACAGGGCAGAGGGCGTCAGCGCAGGGCTGCACCGCGTCGCAGGAGATACCCCCAACACAGGGTTTACAGGCCGAGGATGAGCTTCCTCAACATGAGTGAGCAGCAGTGCCAAAGGAGGCTGAGACTTCCGTGAGAGGTAATCGCTGACATCTGCACAATGCTGCACCAACACCTGGAGCCCAGAGGAGCGGGTGGACACTCCTTACCAGTGGCTGTCAACACTCAACTTCTTTGCTTCAGGGTCCTTCCAGGGATCAGCAGCAGACATCAGCGGCGTCTCCCAGTCGGCCACACACACCTGCATCATGCAGGTTACTGATGCCCTCTTTGCCAAGTCGCACAATTACATCCACTTCTCCACGGATGAAGCAAGTGTAACTGCGTGTGCGATTGGCTTTGCAAATATGGCAGGCTTCCCAAGGGTGCAGGGCATCGTAGACTGCACACCTGTGGTCATTCGGGCACCCCATCACAACCCAGCTGTATTTGTCAACCGCAAGGGCTTCCACTCCCTTAATGTCCAGCTGGTGTGTAACAACAGGAAGAACATTATGCATGTTTGCACCAAGTACCCTGGCAGTTGACACGACTCGTTCATCCTGTGGCAGTCCACAGTGCCTCAACTGTTCAATCCGCCAACTCAACTTTCCGGATGGCTCCTTGGAGACAAGGGCTATCCCCTTAAGACTTGGCTAATGACACCAGTGAGGAGGCCATCAAACGAGGCTGAGGAGCACTACAATGAGAGCCACATTTCCACCAGAAGCATCATAGAGCAAACCATTGGCTTGCTCAAAATGCGATTCAGATGCCTCGACAGATGTGGTGGAGCCCGACAGTATGCACCAGCCAGGGTGTCCAGAATCATCGTGGTCTGCTGTGCCCTGCACAACATCGCACAGCAGCATGGCTTACTGCTGCCTGAGGAACAAGTGGCACAGCGCACAGCATCCTCAGAAGAGGAGGAGGAGGAGGCGGCAGATGAGGAAGACCTTGCGGAGGCGACTGTGCCAGTGTCACCAGCACACAAGCACATTGCTGGCCATGAGGCAAGGGATACACTAATCCATGCCAGATTCGCGTAACTTTACATAGCAAACACATGTGGCTGGCACATGGACATGAGCATTTGCACGACCTTCATTACACACCATCCAGCATCTGTACAATAAACTGTGCAATCCTATCACTCTCCCCACCATCACTACAGATGAAAGGTGCCCTGATCCCTCACTGTGCAACTTCCATTTCTGAGCATATATAGGCCAGCTCTTTGAATCTTTGACATCACATTTCTTAGGCTTCCCGCGGGTGCAAGCCTCCGACCTGCACTTATCTTGCACGCCGGCCGTTGTGCTGTGGGCCCGCGTGGGATTCCGATCCTGGGCCTGCTCCAACTGCCGGTGCGCAGTGCTTGCATATCCCAGGGGCGCAGTTAGTTCAAAGCGTCCCCTGGGATCACGTGGGCCATGGAGAGCCAATGGTAGCAGGGAATCTGTATTCATAGATTTGACAGGAAGACCTGTCAAATCTATGAATACAATTCAGCCCCAAAACATCACTAAAACTTCAAATAATTTTTTTTTAAACCACATTTTTAAAATAACTATAAATTACATAAAATAACTATTTTAAACAATAGTTAAAATATTTGAAAAAAATTATAGTTTCTAACAGGGCTAAAAATAAACTTACCTTTCTTTAAAGTATTTAAAAATAATAAACCTGTGGAAAAAATGTTTTAATTTAACTTAATTCACCACTTACCTTGTTAAAAGCAGGCCTTGTGACTGCTTTTTACAAGCGTAGCTCCTGGAGACTTACCCTCCCGGAGAAACCTGCAAAAAAAACGGAAGTTCCAGGCGTACGCGCTGCCTCCATGGCACACACGTTCGACCTGTGAACCCCTTCCTTTAAGGGAACGGAAGTTCCGGTTTCCCACGCATGCGCAGTGCATGCACAAAAACGGCACTTTTGTTGGGCCTACGCGTGAGTACCCAGCGCGTACTCACCCGTGGGGACCCGAAGTTCTGGCCCCACATTTCTTTAATACAATTGAAATAACGATAAGGAACATAATTTTGTATTACATCTAAATACCCAAGTGATAACCCTCGTGACTATTTGTGTGTTAACGTTCTCTTACGCGTGCTTCTACGTGGTGCTTCCCCTGTGGCTTCAGCAGATATAGAGGCTGCTTGCTCACTTCTCTGCTGTGCCTGCTTAGATACCTTTGGCAGGCATCCTCTGGGCTTAGGAGCCTGGGAGGGCTCCACAACAGTCTGCTCCTCCTGCAGCTGTGCAGGGGCTGACACAGCCATCTCAGTTGGGTGAGGAATCTGGGGCTCTGACCGAGGGCTCCGCGATGGCATGGGAGTGTGAGCGCTTGGAGAGGAGCCCGCACTTCCTTGTTGTCGACCACCAACATCCCTCTCATGGGGCACCCACAATTCACTGCTCGCAAGTAGCTGGAGAGCACCTTGCTGCACATCAATGGGGCCATGAGGACCCATTTCTGTGCTGACATTCCTCATAACAAGGACGCCCATGTACCTCTCGTTTCTCTCCTCAATAGATGCCCATCTATCCTCCATAGATGATCATCTATTTAGAAGTGTTACCATGTTCTGCTGTATATGACGATTTATGTCCTCCATGGAGGTTGCCATCCTTTCCATGGCAGCACCTACATTTGCCATTGCGTGCACCACGGTATTGCTCATGTTTGACATGGACTTCTCCATTCTCTGTACACTTACAGTCACCATGGTTGCAAACCCTGTCAGAGACTCCTGCACTTGTTCCTGAAGTTCCAGCACCGCTCTCTTTCTGGATGGCCCCTGCGGCACAGAGTCTACATGCAGCTGAGCAGTGCTATGAGCGTCCAGCGCCGTCCGACGAGAACTTTCCTCTGCTGTCCCTGTCTCCACCTTCTGCTATTGCTCACTTGTAAGCTGTGATACACCAGGTGACAACACTACTCTATGTCGCGAATGACCCACCGAGGTGGGCGTCTCTGCGCTGGTGCTGAGTGCGCTCATTTTTGCTGATGCTGCTCCCTCAGAGGATGCAGCTTCCTCTGAGGAGTCCTCCGGCTCTTCCTCCTGGACAGTGGGGAGGGGGCTCTCGATGGTCCTGTGGGGGAGTAAAGGCATGAGTTAGACATGTGATATTTACATAGCAAACACATCCCATTGTGCAGATGATCAGAACTCAATCTGTATGAACATCAGATGCCACATCAGTCACTCATGAAATCTAAATGAGAGGGTTGAAAATCTATTCTGTTACCAGCTTGCTCCACTGCGCCCGTCTCTCCGTCACCCACTTCCAGCTCCTCTGCAGCTCTGACAATCTCGATAGCAGCCTCCTCAGTGTCAGTTAAATGTGCCATGGAAGGTGGCCCTCCTCCTATCCTCCCCCTCTCCCTCTTATTGTGAGCTCTCTTTTCCTGCAATAAGGGACACAAGTGGAATTTGAGCGAGAACGTTGGAGTGAGTGTAGAGAATCCATAGCATAGATGCTCAGAGGGAGACAAAGATGGAGTGAGGTGCCAATACTAAGGGCCCTCCCTGTGCATTGTTAATTGTTGTCATTGTATAACAGTGATAGCGAGTGTGAGGGTTGCACAGTAGGATGGTGAAGTGATTCTGTATATAGAGAGAGAGGGAAGGTTAAGGGTGCAAGGGATGTAAGGGTAAGTTGGGATGTGCAGGAGTAGAGTCATAAAGTCATAACAGCACAGAAGGAGGCCATTTGGCCCATCGAGTCCGTGCCGGCTCTCTGTAGGGCAATCCAGTCAGTCCCATTCACCTGCTCTATCCCTGTAGCCCTGCAAGTTTATATCCATCAAGTGCCTATCCAGTCTCCCCTTGAAAGGGGAGTAGGTTGACAAACATAGACGATAGGAGCAGGAGTAGGCCATTCGGTCCCTCGAGCCTGCTCCGCCATTCAATGAGATCATGGCTGATCATCCAAATTCAGTACCCTGTCCCTCCCTTCTCCCCATATCCCTTGATCCGTTTAGCCTTAAGAAATATATCCAACTCCTTCTTGAATATATTTGTAGTGGAGCTTCTTAGTTTCCAAACAGGCAGCCACTGAGCTGTGGGGTTTTTAACAACGAGTAGACGCGTGTCGAAATAAAACGTTCCCAAACGTAGCTTTGTCTTTTAAACTGTTTACTATAACACTTAACAAACGGAATTACAAAGCAAACACGTATAAACAAACACGGTCAAAAACTGTACTGCTCCAAACCTCACAGCTTCTGCCTCCTTCAACCACGTGCAGTTTAAACTGTAAAATGGCTGCACCCATGTGTGGCTTAGGGACTGTTCCATTATGGCAAGAATGAAGGGGATGTCTCGGACTATACTACTGGAGCAAGAAAATAGGGGGTTTCTTAATACAATAAGTCGGTCAGGTAAATTAACTGTATTATGCCATTTAACCACTATTTTAAAGTATTTTCTTAAGCTTTTATGGCTCTTACATTCCGGCCCCTAATTGACTAGGCACATGAAGCGTATCAATTACTCAAACATTAAGAGTCATAAACTAATGAGTTCAACATATTTACAATATAAGTGTCCACTTTTTTCGTTCGGGAACCTTTCACGCTGCTTCTTGTAGCAGGCAGAGCTTTGTGATCGGTCTTTCCAGGGTACTGGTCTTGGTTTGCAAACAAACGCGACGAACGACGCCTCTGGAGTCTGGCATGGTCTTAATTATTTTTCCCATCAACCAAGAATTTCTAGGGGCTGAATCATCCACAATTAAGACAATGTCTCCGACAATGAAGTTCCTCTTTATTTTGGACCATTTTTGACGCTCCTGTAGCAGAGGTAAGTATTCTCTTGTCCATCTGGTCCAGAAAAGGTCTGACATATACTGAACTTGCCTCCACTTCCGACGGGCATACAGATCTTCCTTTTTGAAGACTCCCGGGGGCATGGCTGGCTGTGTTTTCAACAACAACAGGTGGTTCGGAGTCAGGGCTTCGAGGTCATTGGGATCATCTGATGTCTTAGTTATCAGTCGGTCATTAATGATGGCTTCGACCTCGCACAGAACGGTTTGGAGTCCCTCGTCGTCAAGCGCTTGCTGCTTCAGTACAGAACTGAGTAGTTTTCTTACGGTGCGTATCTGTCTTTCCCAGACACCTCCGTGGTGGGATGCAGCCGGAGGATTGAAGATCCACTTAATTCCTGTTTGCATCATGGCTTCCTGTATTTTAAGCTGATTCCAACCTTCAATAGCTTCCCGTAGTTCTCTCTCCGCTCCGACGAAATTAGTGCCATTATCAGAACGCATAATGGACACCTGTCCTCTTCTACAGACAAAGCGCCACAAGGCATTAATACAGGACTCAGTGTCAAGCGTGTGTGCCACCTCAATATGAACAGCTCTGATGGTCAAACAAGTGAAAAGCACACCATATCTCTTGACAAGGCTCCGTCCTCGCTTTACCTCGAAAGGCCCGAAATAGTCCACCCCTACGTTTGTAAATGGGGGCTTGTCTGGTAACAAACGGTCTTCAGGCAGGTCTGCCATTTTCTGCTCCCCAGCTCTAGCGTGTAACCGTCTGCAAACAATGCATTCAGAGAGTATTTTTCTTATTACGGAATTAGCTCCTGGAATCCAGTATCTTTGTCTTAGCTTCGCAAGCACGTGATTCCTCCCACTGTGTCCAATACTCTGGTGTATATGCTGAAGAATGAGAGTAGCAACCCGGAGGTCCTTAGAAAGGATAGCAGGATGCTTGGCCTCCTCTGGCATAGCAGATTTGTTTAGTCTCCCTCCCACCCTCAGTACTCCATCTTGCAGTGTAGGGTCCAGCTTGTAGATATGACTACCTTTCTTGATTGGAGTATTTCGCTGTAGAGCTTCGATTTCTTCTGGGTATCTTTGTCTTTGACTGAAGTGAACTATCTCCTTCTCAGCCTTGGCCAAATCCTCCACGGTCAATGAATTCTTGCCCAATGTGGTCTTGTGATGATGCGTATACTGCTGTAGAAGCATTCTCTGCTTATCAGGGTTACTTTCAGACTGACTGATAGTGGCTCGGTACTCTTTTCTCTTACCGCTCAAGTGTAGCAGCAACTCTTTCAACCTTAGAAACCATGCAACTGCTTTCCTCAACTGGTGCCATCCTGAGAAATGATTAACAAGCTTGTTCACTGTGTCAAAGTTCTCTTTCGTATTTATGAGATTTACTGTGACTGATCTCTTGACTTCGACGTCGTCTTCAGCAATCTGACTTGGCATATCTGGTCCTTCTGGCCATGATCTCTCTGTTTCCAGCAGATAACTTGGGCCTTGTATCCAAGTTCCACTCCTCATGAAATTTTCAGCCTTCAATCCTCGTGAGGCTTGATCTGCTGGGTTTAATGAGGTGTTTACGTACCTCCATTGAGATGGTTGTGTAGCTTCTCTAATGGATGAGATTCTGTTTGCTACGAAGGTCTTGAAGCGTATCTTCTCATTCTCTATATACTTCAGCACCGTCGTGCTATCCGTCCAGAAGACAGATTCTTCTAATGGGAGCTGTAACTCTTTCCGCATCACCTGGTCAACTTTAACTGCAACAACCGCTGCCGTCAATTCCAGTCTCGGGATGGTGACCTGCTTCAGCGGAGCCACCCTGGATTTCCCCATGAGGAAGGCACAATGTTTCTGGCCCTGTTGATTTGTCAGCAAGAGGTAAGTAGCCATGCCATAGCCGTCCTCACTGGCGTCCGAGAAATAATGTAGTTGAGCCATCTGTGTAACTCCAAAACTCGCGGGCTTGATGCATCTACTGACGTTGAAGCTAGAAAGTTGTTGCAAATCTGTCAACCATCTGTGCCATCTCTGAGCTTGACCTTCTGGGATATCTTCATCCCATCCTCTCTTGTCTCTACACAGCTCTCGTAGCATCAGCTTCACCGGCAGAATGAGTGGTGCCAGGAAGCCAAGAGGGTCGTAGATGGAACTGACCACGGAGAGAATCCCTCGTCTTGTGGATGGTCTTTCGTTCACCATTATCCTGAAGTTGAACGTGTCTGACTCGATGCACCATTGTACACCAAGAGCTCTCTCGATAGGAAGGACATCGTGGCTCAGGTCCAGATCTTTGACTTCAGTGGCTCTTTCCTTTTCTGGGATAGAAGCTAGAACTGCTCTGCTGTTGCTTATCCACTTAGTCAGATGGAATCCTCCATTCGAACACAGAGTTCTAAGGTCTCTTGACAGTGCGATGGCATCGTCTTCTGTTGACACGGACTTCAGACAGTCGTCGACATAAAAGTTTCTGAAGATTGTCTCCACAGCCTCTGATGGTGCTTTGCCTTTGCCATCTTCTGCAGTTTTTCTGAGAGCGTAGCTTGCACAGCTGGGAGATGATGTGGCTCCGAACAAGTGTACGGCCATTCTACATTCCACCATCGCTTGACTAACGTCGCCATCTGGCCACCAAAGGAAGCGCAGAAGATCAGCATCTTCATCAGGGATTCTAACTTGGTAGAACATTGATTCTATGTCTGCCATCATGGCAACGAGCTCTTGTCTAAACCTAGTCAAGACGCCAATGAGGGTATTGGTAAGATCAGGACCTTGAAGCAGCTGGTCATTCAGTGAAGTTCCTCTGAATGAGGCGGCGCAGTCAAACACTACACGGATCTTTTTCTTCTTTGGGTGATACACCCCATGATGAGGAATGTACCAGACCCTTCCATCGTCTCTGTTCAACTGTTCCTCGGGCACCTTTACAGCATAGCCTTTCGCTATGATGTTTCTCATGAAGTCTTTGTAGTCTTCGTGAAAGTCGGGGTTCTTGTTCAGCTTTCTCTTTAGACTGATGGCGCGTTGCTCTGCTATGCAGCGATTGTTCGGCATCTTCGCGGTCTGTCTTCTCAGTGGCAAACCAATGTGATAGTGGCCATGAATGAACTGTGTAGACCTTGTCATCAAACCCATGAATTGATGGTCTTCTTGTGACATCTCTGTCTTTTCCTCACAGCTGCGTTCTGAGAAGTCTGCGTTGAACTGCTGTATCAACAGCTCTTCAATGCTTGCGATAGAGATGCGATTAACTGTGACGTTTTGTCGTTCCTCCTTGTTCGACTTGTGGCCATCATCTCTCCTTACCGGTCCATTGACTACCCATCCAAGGGCTGTCCTGACGGCGTAGGGTCCGTCATCCTTGCTGTTTATCACCTGCCATGGCTCCATAGTTTTGTAGGCATTGGTTCCAATTAATAGGCCAATTTCTGCTTCAATGTATGGGAGACGCGCCTTTTCTAGGTAAGGCCATCTATCCACATCCTTCTGCAGGGCTAGGTTCCCTATTCTAACAGGAATCTCCCTCTGTGTGAAAACGTTAGGCAGGTCTATGAAGTCCTTCTCTTCAAGTCCACACACTTCTAAGTCTGACAGGATATAACTTTGCATTGACTTCTCATGACCCATGGTGCGTAATAGGATTTCTGTTCTTCTGCCTCTAACGTTCAGCTGTCGCATGAGTGATTCTGTGCAGAACGTTGCTGAGCTACCTGGATCCATGAAGGCGTAAGTCTCCACAAGCTTCTCGCTCCTCTTAGACTTGATCTTTACTGGTACGATGGCAAGAATACAATCACTGTCACCAGCCCCAGTGAGTCCACAAGTCTCTGATTCTAGCGACACCAGAGCACTTGAAACAACCTTCTCGTCGGTATTGTTTTCTTCACTCTTCTTAGAGACTTGTTCTTCTTTATGGATATGCAGCAGACTGGGATGTTTCCGAGTGCACTCTCTGCATGTTGTTCTTTGCTTACAGTTTCTACTCAGGTGCCCCTGAGAGAGACATCCAAAGCATAGGCCGTTGCACTTCAAGAATTCGATTCTGTCCTTATGTGGCTGTGCTTTGATGTCGCTGCAGAAATCCAATGTATGATTCTTCTGGCAGAATAAGCATGGCTTCTGAAAGGCATTAGCAGACGTCACTGTGCTGCTCTTTTTGGGAGATGAGTTCTGGGGCCTTTCTTCCTCGGCCTGGGTGACGATAGTTGCAAAGCTGCTTCCCCTGGAACCACATTTCCTGAGAGTCTTTGATTCAACGGGCTTGGCTTTCACTCTTCCATCGGTGGTCGGGCTGACGTCTTGGATGTTTCCAAACAATGGGTCCCTAGCAATTTTAGCCTGTTTGTCTATGAAGTTCACTAAGTCTGCAAACCTGGCTCTACCTTTCCGTCTCTCCATTATCTCAAAGGCTGTTCTTCTCCATTGTTCTCTCATCCTGTAAGGAAACTTAGAGATGATGATTCTCATAGTCGTAGGATTGTCCATCTCTTCCATGAATTCAACATCCTCCATGGTGTTGCGACATCCTATGAGGAAAAGAACATATGCGTTCAATGCCTCTCCGTCCTCCGATCTGATCTGTGGCCACTTGGTAGCCTTTTCGATATATGCAGTGGCTATCTTCAGCTCGTTACCATAGTGCTCCTGCAGCAACTTCCTGGCTTCTATGTATCCCTGGTCCGGTCTCATGTGTTCACAGCTTCTGACCAGGTCTTGTGGCTTACCACTGGTGTACTGTCCCAGGTAGTACAACTTATCACTGCTGCTCTCTGTTTTGGAGTCAATGGCTTGTTCAAAGGATCTGATGAAGGGCTTATACTTGAGTGGGTCGCCTTGGAACACTGGTATGTCTCTTTGAGGGAGTCGAAGCAGATTCCGTTGTTTTACAAGCATCTCTCTAATTTCGTTCTGACGTTGCATCACTCGGTATAGGCTTCTCCCTGTGTCTTCAGGCCTCTGGTGGTCATCAGCAGGGTCTAGTCTAGACCGTCTGACGTCTGGGGTAGCATCACGTGCTCCTGTTAGTGGAGAGGCCACTCTTCCACGCTGTAATGCCAGGGGATTGCCTTCGGGCTCTGTTGTAACTCTTGAAGGTGCCCTGGATCCAACTCTATGTGACGACGTTGACTGGCAGTGGCCCCCGCCGTCCCGTGAGCCTTCATAATCTTCGTACGCACTCAACCTGGCATCTGAGACCTCGATAGCTGTTTTTATCTCCAGCTGTTCTTTCTTTGCCTGCACCTGGGCCCGTTGGGCCTGCAGTTGGGCCTCTTGGACCTGCAATTGGGCCTCTTCCCGTTCAAGAGCTTGCTTCTCCGCTAAAGATGCTGCGCGCGCCATCAACGCCGCCCGTTCGGCCTCCGCTCTCATGCGTCGCGACGAGCTTGTGGTAGAAGCGACTGACCTGCGTCCAGAAACAGAGCTACCTTCTTTTCGATTTTTGCTCGGTCTGGCGGAAGTCTCTGAAATGCTATCGTCTGGTCCGACTTCATCGTCAACTTTATCTTTCTCTGCTGTATCAGCGTCTTGACGAATCTTTAACATCCACTGTTCCGTGGCCTTGATATAGTCCTTAATGCTGGTTGATTTAAGATCAAACCAGTTGTGCTGATCAGCGTTTCCCTCTTCTTCAGACAGAAGTGCTAATACATCTTCATTGAGTACATTAAATTCTTCATGCAGCTTGGAGAAATCGTAATACATTATGTCTTCAGCTTTCTTAATATTAGCATTATCTTCCATGAGACGATCAATTATCTTCATTTTTCCAGTTATCTGAGCTAATTTAGCCTTCCTTGCGCCTATGCTTCTATGTAACTTCTCTTCCATTGCCTTTGGGGTGAGCTTTATTTCCCTCTTTTGGCCAGCAATCTTTCTGGCTGATGGAAGCTCCTGGCTCCGTAAGGCCTCGGCCATTTTACCCGCAGCTCTTATTTAGCTTCTCAATAGAATGAACAAAGCAAGTAGCAGTCACTGTACCTTCGCTTTCTTATATTGTCGTCTGGCTCCGTGACCATTCGGGTATACGTTCGCCGACGATTCCGTCCCTTCCTTTTTAGGGAGCAAGTTTTTGACTAATGTAGTGGCGCTTCTTAGTTTCCAAACAGGCAGCCACTGAGCTGTGGGGTTTTTAACAACGAGTAGACGCGTGTCGAAATAAAACGTTCCCAAACGTAGCTTTGTCTTTTAAACTGTTTACTATAACACTTAACAAACGGAATTACAAAGCAAACACGTATAAACGAACACGGTCAAAAACTGTACTGCTCCAAACCTCACAGCTTCTGCCTCCTTCAACCACGTGCAGTTTAAACTGTAAAATGGCTGCACCCATGGGTGGCTTAGGGACTGTTCCATTATGGCAAGAATGAAGGGGGTGTCTCGGACTATACTACTGGAGCAAGAAAATAAGGGGTTTCTTAATACAATAAGTCGGTCAGGTAAATTAACTGTATTATGCCATTTAACCACTATTTTAAAGTATTTTCTTAAGCTTTTATGGCTCTTACAATATTTAATGAATTGGCCTCCACTGCCTTCTGTGGCAGAGAATTCCACAGGTTCACCACTCTCTGGGTGAAGAAATTCCTCCTCATCTCAGTCCTAAATGGCTTACCCCTTATCCTTAGACTATGAACCCTAGTTCTGGACTCCCCGGCCATCGGGAACATCCTTCCTGCATTTAGTCTGTCCAGGCCTGACAGAATTTTATAGGTTTTGATGAGATCCCCTCTCAATCTTCTAAACTCAGAAGCCCAATCGACCCAATCTCTCCTCATATGTCATTCCTGCCATCCCAGGTATCAGCCTGGTGAATCTTCGCTGCACTCCTTCCATGGCAAGAACATCCTTCCTCAGATAAGGCGACCAAAACTGCACACAATACTAAAGGTGCGGTCTCACCAAGGCCCTGTACAACTGCAGCAAGACATGCTTGTTTCTGTACTCGAACCCTCTTGCTACGAAGGCCAACATACCATTTGCCTTCTTAACCGCCTGCTGCACCTGCATGCTTACTTTCAGCGACTGGTGCACAAGAACACCCAGGTCTCTTTGCACTTCCCCTTCTCCCAATCTATTGCCATTCAAATAATAATCTGCCTTCCTGTTTTTGCCACCAAAGTGGATAACCTCACATTTATCCATGTTATAATGCATTTGCCATGTTTCTGCCCAATCACCCAACCTGTCCAAACCGTACTGGAGTTTCACGACATCCTCCTCACAGCATACCCTCCCACACAGCTTTGTGTCGTCTGCAAATTTGGAGATACTACATCCAATTCCCTTGTCCAGATCATTAATATATATTGTGAACAGCTGGGGTCCTAGGACCGATCCTTGCGGTACCCCACTAGTCACTGCCTGCCACTCGGAAAACGACCCGTTTATTCCAACTCTTTGCTTTTTATCTGCCAACCAGTTCTCTATCCAAGTCAATACCTTGCCTCCAATCCCATGTGCCTTAATTTTACAAGCTAATCTCTTATGCGGGACATTATCGAAAGCCTTCTGAAAGTCCACATCGACTGGTTCTCCCTTATCTATTTTACCTGTTACATCCTCAAAAAATTCCAGTAGATTAGTCAAGCACGATATACCTTTTGTAAATCCATGTTGACTTTGTCCGATCCTGTCACTGCTTTCCAAGTGCACTGCTATTACATCTTTTATAGTGGACTCTAGCATTTTCCCCACTACCGATGTCAGGCTTACCGGTCTATAATTCCCCGCTTTTTATCTGCCACCTTTTTTTTGAATAGTGGGTTAACATTAGCTACCCTCCAATCCATGGGTACTGTTCCAGAGTCTATCGAGTTCTGGAAGATGACCAGCAATGCATCTACTATCTCCAGGGCCACTTCCTTAAGTACCCTAGGATGCAGATTATCAGGCCCTGGGGATTTATCAGCCTTCAATCCCATCAACTTCCCCAACACCATTTCCCTATAAATACTGATTTCTTTCAGTTCCTCCCCCTCATTAGTCCCTATGTTACCCGACATCTCTGGGAGGTTATTTGTGTCCTCCTTTGTGAAGACAGAACCAAAATATGTATTCAATTGGTCAGCCATTTCTTTGTTGCCCATTATAAATTCCCCTGATTCTGACTGCAAGGGACCTACGCTTGACTTCACCAATCTTTTTCTCTTCACATATCTATAAAAGCTTTTACAGTCAGTTTTTATGTTTCCTGCAAGCTTACTTTCATAATCTATTTTCCCCCTCTTAAGTAATCCCTTTGTCCTCCTTTGCTGAATCCTAAACTGCTCCCAATCCTCAGGTTTGCTGCTTTTTTTGGCCAATTTATATGTTCTCTCTTTGGATCTTATGTTATCCCCAATTTCCCTTGTTAGCCATGGTTGACCACCTTTTTTGATTTATTTTTATGCCAAACTGGGATAAACAAATTCTGTAGTTCATCCATGTGATCTTTGAATGTTTGCCAGTGCCTATGCACCGTCAACCCTTTGAGTGACATTACCCAATCAATCCTACCCAACTCGCGTCTCATACCATCATAGTTCCCTTTATTTAAATTCAGGACCTTAGTCTCTGAGTCAACTACTTCACTCTCCATCTTAATGAAGAATTCTATCATATTATGATCGCTCCGACCCAAGGGGCCTCGTACAACAAGATTGCTAATTAATCCTTTCTCATTACATAATACCCAGTCTAAGATGGCCTGATCCCTAGTTGGTTCCTCGACATATTGGTCCAGGAAACCATCCCGTGTACACTCCAGGAATTCCTCCTCCACAGTATTGTTACTAATTTGGTTAGCCCAATCTATATGTAGATTAAAGTCACCCATGATGACTGCTGTGCCCTTATTGCACGCTTCTCTAATTTCCCTTTTAATGCCATCCCCAACCTCTGCATTACTGTTTGGAGGTCTATACACCACTCCCACTAATGTTTTCTGCCCTTTGGTATTTCTCAGTTCTACCCATACAGATTCCACATCATCAGAGCTAATATCTTTCCTTACAATTGTGTTAATCCCCTCTATAACCAGCAATGCTACCCCACCTCCTTTTCCTTTTTGCCTATCTTTCCTGAATATTGAATACCCCTGGATATTCATTTACCTCTATTTGCGCTGCTAATTCATCCACCTTATTACGAATGCTCCTTGCATTAAGACACAAGGGCCTAGAAATTCAGTTGCTTGCGCCAGCAGTTAGCGCCTAAAGAAAAGTGAATGTCGGGCGCTATGCGTGTTGCGCCCGGGCGCAGTGCAGTTTGCACCTCGCCCCAAATTAAGTTGGCCGTTAGCGCCGGCGCAAAGTTTAGCGCCCGCCCGGATGCGCGCGCAGAAAATGACGTCACATCCTCGTGCAACGCCCTTTGGCCACCCCGATTCCAAACTTCAGTCGGACCGCCCCATTGTGCGGCTGGCGGCCGGAGCGTTTGAAAAAGGGAATGCAACACAGCCAGCGCGGGCCCCGGGGGGCGCAAATTAAAGGGGACGTACCCTCCAGTATAAAGGCCAGCCATTTTGCAGCAAACACTCTTGTGCAACGCATTTCTGGACACACAACAAGGAGGATAGCTAACTGGTTTCAAGCAGCAACAGCTCAGGTATTTTTGGACTCAGGCCAGAGCGCTGCAAGTGGCCTTTTGGAAATTTGACTGCCAGGATTTGATGGGGGTTGCATGGGGTGCCAACGCGGAGCTGCAGCGCCATGTCCGTAGGGCTCACAGACGCATTGAGAGAGGGGCAGCCCTGGCTAGAGGCAGAGGGGGCAACAGGCGTCGGCCACGTAGGCCTTACCCAGTCAGGCTATACCGCCAGCAGGGCTCCTACCTCAACATGACTGGCGCGCGATGTGTTAGAAGGCTCCGATTCCGAAAGGAGGTGGTTGCAGAGATCTGCCACCTGCTTCGCAGAGATCTGCATCCAAAGCTCAGGTGCAGGACGTCTCTGTCGGTGGAAGTGAAGGTGACGGTGGCATTGAACTTCTATGCCACCGGCTCCTTCCAATCCGCTGCTGGGGACATAGCTAACATCTCCCAGTACGGCGCGCATCGCTGCATCCGCCAGGTGACCGAAGCACTGTTCAGAAGGAGACGCCAATTCATCTCCTTCCCCATGGCCCTGGAGAGCCAGCATCAGCGCGCATTGGGATTTTCCAGACTCGGGGAATTCCCCTTGGTGCAGGGCGCCATTGACTGTACGCATGTGGCTTTGCGGGCCCCTCTGGAGCATGGCGAGCAGTATCGCAACAGGAAGGGCTACCATTCTCTGAATGTGCAGCTGGTGTGTGACCACAAGCAGCGCATCATGGCTGTCAATGCCAGCTTTCCAGGCAGCAGCCACGATGCGTTTATCCTGCGGCAGAGTACTGTGCATGACATGTTCGAGGCACAGCCTCCCCCAAGAGGATGGCTACTCGGGGGCAAAGGCTATCCTTTGTGTACCTGGCTCATGACCCCGCTCCGCGCGCCCAGGACCGCTGCTGAAGAGGCATACAACGAGAGCCATCAAACCACCCGCAACATCATCGAGCAAACTATTGGGGTCCTCAAGCAACGGTTCCGCTGCCTTGATCGCTCCGGAGGATCTCTGCAGTATTCGCCGGACCGGGTCTCCCAATTTGTGGTAGTTTGCTGCATGCTACACAACCTGGCTATCCGCAGGACTCAGGCACTGCCACCTGACGTTGGACCACCACCTCAGTTGGAGGAGCAGGAGGAGGAGGAGGAGGAGCAGGAGTACGTTCCCAGGAGGGAGCGACCAGGGCCAAGGGCCGCGCGACACCACCTTATTACACGTTACTTCTAAGCCCCCTGTCAGGGAATGCCTTGTGGCCATGAGGGAAGATGAATGCAGCCGCTCCACAAGCCCTCAGCCGGCGAAGCCAACAAACACTAACAAGAACAACCATGGAGACTCTATGAATAAAGATAATTATTTATTACACAAAAATGAAAACCCCTTCCCACATGAATCCCCAAAAACAATCAACGGGCCCCACAAAAAGCCCAACAAACGACTCACTCCCACAAACTGGGGAGGAGTAACTCCACATTTGTACAAACCTGGCCTCAACCTCGGCCTTAACGCAAAAAATAAGCCCACGAACCAAACAACCATGGGCAAAAGAAAGATGGCCACCGCCATATAAAATGAAAGCTGGCCACACCCTCTACTGAGTGGCCCGCGAGGGCGAGACCTTGTCCAGCCTTTTGCCTCCCCTGCCCGGCCTACTGCTCCTTCGCAAGCTCTGCCCAGTGGCTGCTGCGAGGCTGGGGGAAGGCGCCTGAGGCTCAGATGTCCTTCCGCCAGATGCCCTTGGGGGGCGGCCTACACGGCCTTTGGGCCTCGAGGGGCCGGCTGCTGAGTGGCGCACCTGAGCCTGGCCACCATCAGCTCCAGCCGCTTGCCCTTGACGCCCCAGTAGGGGAGTGGCGGCGACGGATGGCGCAATGTGGGCAAGCTGGCGTCTGGGATACGTTGGCTGGTGCTGTGGCGCGCTGGCACTCGGCCGGGCCCGCACTGCAGGATCCGCACCAATCAGCTGAGGGGCGGCTCGCTGGGATGCTGCAGCGCGGCAGGTGCCCTGGCGATGCCTGCCTGAGACAGCGCGTGTGGCAGCAGTGAGTGCCCCTGTTGTCCTGGTGTGCGCCCGCATCACACCCGCCAGGGACTTGACGGCATCAGTGAGCATGCGGCCACTCGCGGCAGTTGATGCCCCGAACTCGCGCACACTGGTCGCCAGCGACTCGATGGCCTCAGGCATGCGCCCCACCATGCGCATGAGCTCCGTGTGGCACCGGTCCGAATCCTCGGCCATCTTGTCCAGCTTCCGCGCCTCCTCTGAGGTGAAGGTGTCCGGACTGGAGTCGGGACTCTCCCGCTGGGGAGCAGGGGACCGAACTAGGGGAACCTTGCCACGTTGGTGGCGGCGAGTGTCCCGATCAACTGCACTCCCCTCTGATCCTTCCCCCCTTTGGGGGGAAGGCCGCGGCCCACGTGCAGGGCTCTTGGGTGGCTGGACGCCACTGGTCCCAGCAGCTGCAATCCCCTGCGACAGTTGGTCCAGGCACTCGTCCAGTGAGGACGTGTCAATCATTTCGTCCTCTCCTGCGGGACCTGAGTGTTCCCCTGATGGTCCGGCTTGCTCTTGCTCCTCCTCCTCCTCCTCTTGCTCGGAGGGGCTGTCACTGGCAGCTTCAGGGACCTGGTCGTCACCAGCTGAAAGCAGGAATGCACAAGAGTAGCTTCAGAGTGAGGAGGCGGCGTCAGCGAGGGAGTCAGGACTGGTGGCATTCAGCGCATTGGTGGGACAGTGGCAAAGGAGGTAGCTCGGATGCGCAAGTGCGACGCAAGAGGGCCAAAAGGCGAGGTCCTTACCATTGCCGGGCAGTGGAGGGTCGGCTACTCCGCACGCTGTGGGCACGATCAGCCGGGCTCCCATGAGCCCACTCACGCGCTCCTCCAGGGGAGTGAGCTTCTGCAGCTTGGCGCGGCCTCCCCTGGTCCTGGCACGGGCCTGGCGATTATTGGCAAGTTTAGCCTGCAAGAGAAAGGACGGGCTGTAAGTACGGAGTGTAGCCCTGATGTAGTGTGCACTGCCTCCCATGGTGGAATAGCTTGGCCAGAGTGTAGCCCTGATGTACTGTGCACTGCCTCCCATGGTGGAATAGCTTGGCCAGAGTGTAGCCCTGATGTACTGTGCACTGCCTCCCATGGTGGAATAGCTTGGCCAGAGTGTAGAGTGCAGAATGGGCAATTGATGCTCATGACTGTCCCAAAGCTGCTGGCTGAGGGCTGGCCATTAGGCCTTTCAGCTCCCTTTGCCCATCATGTCAGGTGTACATGCAAGAATGAGGAGGAGACTGGAAAGGGTACTCACCCTGACAATCCTGGTCAGGTCGTTGTATTTTTTCCGACATTGGGTGTGGGTCCTGGGGGCATCGCCGGTGACCGTCACCCTGTTGGCGATCTGCTTCCAGGCTCTGGTGTATTCTTGGTGGGTCGGATTCCTCCCAGTCTCTGGGAACAAGATCCTGCGCCTCTTCTCCAGAGCTGTCACCATTATTCCCAGATCACGCTCTGAGAAGCGCAGGGCACGCTCACGGGCCTTCTCTGGCGTTGCCATGACTCCCTGGGGCTGAGCAGCAGTGTTGAGGCCTATTTGCAAAGCTGCAGTGTGCAGGGCGTGGCAGAAGACCAAATCGTCCCTTCCCCCTTTAAGAGCTGGTCGGCGCCACGGGGTCTGCTGTCAATCAAAAAATGACCGCACCCGCGCTGCGCCCCGCCTCGGCGCTATCCCTCTGCACCGCCGGCTTAGTGTCTAAAGATAGTAGTGGAACGCCTCTTTTAGCGCTCCAGCAACCTCTTAGGGCGAAGCGACTGAATTTCCGGCAAGGGGGCGCAACTTTGGGGCGGGCGCTAACTTCGGGCGGGCGCTAACGTTAGCGCCCCAAAACTGGCTATACTGAAATTCTAGGCCAAGGCCTTCAGGCTTGTTTTTTTTAACGCTTTTAGACCTTTTAGAATTATTATTTACTGTGGCCATGTTTGTTTTAAACCCTTGATTTCTCTGATTGCCACCTTTGTTTTTCTCCTTCCTGTCTTTTGCTTCTATCCTTGTTTCCCTTTCCTTTGTCTCCCTGCTCAGGGTGCTGGTGATGAGAGGAGATGGGAAGCAGATAGATGGGAAGCAGATAGATGGGAAGCAGATTGAAGGTAAGTGTGATGTAATACTCACTTTTGCTGAGCGTAGCAGTTCGTTGAAGCTTTTCCTGCATTGAACCCAGGTGCTTGCACACAAAGACCTGGCACTAACCTCCTCAGCAATTTGCAGCCAGGCTGCCTTGGTTTGCTGAGGAGGCTTCCTCCGTCCATTGGAGGGAAACAGAACCTCCTTCCGCCCTCTTACTCCCTCCACAAGAGCATGGAGGGAGTCATCATCAAAGCGGGGAGAAGCCTTGGTTCTTGCAGCAGTCATCTTGCAAACAATACCACTGAGAGGCATCAGAAAGTGAATAAAACCCAAAGGCTGCATGGGCCCCTTAAATGCAGCTGAATCGAAGACATCAGCAGAGGCAAGCAGCAGACCCGAACCCACTGATTGGGCCAGGTAACGCACACAACGGGTTTAATAAGCCCAGTTAAATCAAAATCGTTATCTCAGTGCGGCTGAAACCGGCAGCGGGACTGGAATCCGCTGAACAGCGAACCCGACGCGAACCCGCCTCCGCTGGCAAAATCCAGCCCTTAGTGTCTTGTAAGCCCCTTTGTGTTCCACATATGCACCTCAGCCCTTTTATATCAGACTTATCTGTGGCTTCAGCCAACATCGCAGTAACTGTGCTTCAACGTGCGCTTAATGAGCTGAGAAATCAGTTGTTTTGTCTTTGTTTGTTTGCTTATGTGAACCACACTTGCAAACTGCCAGCCCCGTGATTTACACGGGACTCTATCAGCAGAACCCAGTCGACGTCCAGAGATTTTTAATTAATGCAAATCCAGAGAGCACCATGCAAGAGGGCAAATTATTCCGCTGAGGTGCACGCCTTGTCATCGCCAATTACCTGGTAATTACCTCACAGACTAACATTTTTATTAATCAGCTTAATAAAAGCTCATGGAGAAACATGCTGACGAGAGTCAAATTTGAAAGCAGGCAGTAAAACAGGATTTGTTTGCAGCAAGAAATGAAAGTGGCTATTGATAAAAATTAATTAACTTGTAATGAAAGTGTTTGAGCATGTGTATGTGTGTGAGGGTGGGAGGGGAGGAGTAAGGAGTTATGCCCCTTTTACATTCTAGAGTTATTTCAAATACAAGCAGTTGTATACTATATATTGGAATCTGCCATGTTTGTATTCTCAGGCTGATTCCACAACTCTATGGCAGTGCAACAAAACAACTGAGCATGGAATGGACATATGGAGCTCCCAAGTCGGTCCCCTAGTGCTTGGTGAATCAGCTGATTTCAGCATGCAGAGGGAAGAGGTGCTGAAGCGACACTTCAATTAGCGTGCCACTAGGCTAGGGAGGTTAAATTTCTCAGGGATCCTATTCCTGATCGCTAGCCAGTGATCCCTGTTGTTATTGGACTTTGGGGAAGACTTGTCTACAATAGACCCCTATTTTCTCCCTCTCCGACCAACCAGCCATGCAATCTCCTGAAAGAGACTAAAAAACAGAGCAAAAATGCCAGTTTCGGAAAGATGAACTCTGGGAAATTCCTCGCTGACCTTTGAAGATGTTCAGACAAGTTCCAGGTAACTACAGTGACAAAAGACACATCCGCAATACCCCACCTACCTTCTATATGTAGTTACAATTTCCATATGTTCGTATCTCCATGGTCAAATAGCTGCCCTGATTGACTGCCAAAGCTCATGTGCGAATAATGACCACTTGGGCAAGATACAGGTAGGTAAAGCATATCCCAGCAAGGAATCAACGAATAAGAGCAACTTGGGATCAGACATTTTAGGGTTTATTCAGCGATCCTGCATTGCCAGTAAGGAGCCCTGTTCAAAAGGCATGCGAGTCAGAGAATTGGCACTATGGTGTTGTAGCCCTATCTCCAACCAACAATTCTGTTAAGTAAGGTTCCCCACGGGAGTGCAGAATCGCTGAATTTACCCTGCTTTGTAGAATCCTGTCCTTTAATGACATCATGGCATTTCTCTCAATTACATCATAAATGAAGAAAGAGGGGACTGGGTCTCACTCTCAGGCCATGATGTCACAGGAGCTGACAACACTGAAGAGGAGGATTCTGGGCAATGAAAATGAAAACATCATGGCCTAGAAATTCAGTCGCGTTTGCGCCCACTTATATTGGCTATAAAGTGGTTTGCGCCTGAAGTTTTTTATCACCCGAAATTCAGATGGACCCTAACATCGGCGTTAGCTGGTAGCGCCGCTCCGGCACCGATGACGTCATCGGTGTGCGCAGCGCCCCGGTTGCAATGCTATTCCGGCCCGATGGCCAAATTCAGTTGCGGCCGCCTCGCCCGTGGCAGCCGCAAACAGCGTTTGTGAAACGGGGTCTTGCAGCTCCGAAAGGCCGGCGCATAAAGGTGGAGTGGCGGCCGGCCGCTTTCCCGGCGGCCACCTGCCCGCACCTCCCTCCCCGGACTCCTGCACCACCCCCCCGCGGCATTGATGTCTGAGTCCCGCGAGCCCGGCACTTCTCCGTGGTGCCGGGCTCATTTGCCGGGGGAATCCACCGGTGATCTGACGGCTGCAGGCAGCTCCTCCTTAAGAGAAGGAGGAGGCCTGCAGTACCCCAGCCTGCCGCACCGCATCGGGAGCTGGACGCCTGAAAGTGACATTCATCGCCCCTAGCGAGGCGGCCAAACCCTGCAATAGCGCCCGCCGCCGTCTTGGCCCGTCGCAACTGAATTTTAGGCGGGCGCTACGGGAATCCTGGCGGGCGCAAAATTTCGGGCGCAAAAGACCTGGCGGGGCCATACCGAATTTCTAGGCCCATATTCCTGTCATAGGGAGGGCTCTTCTAATGTTGGCATGTTGATGGGTCAGTGTGGAGATTTTACCCAGCATCTGGTTATGCTATATCTGACCTGAGTGTGCTTGATATTGGCATCAGATGTCCGAAATGGGCTCGTGTTCTGGTCCCAAATGCTAAACTCCCTCACCTTGGTGACAACTAAAAATTCACCACAGAAAGAATGAATTGTTGGATTGACATCCATTTTCTTTTATTGTTCTTGTTGAGTTACTATGGTTACTATGGTTTAGTCATGTACTGTAGAAGTATTGACTGTATGACTGTAGTTGAGTTTAAGACATTATTGCACACTCAAGATCATTCTGCTTTTCTTGATATATATTAATGACTTGGATGTGGGTGTACAGGGCACAATTTCAAAATTTGCAGATGACACAAAATTTGGAAGTATAGTGAAAAGTGAGGAGGATAGCAATAGACTTCAAGAGGACGTAGACAGGCTGGTGGAAAGGGAGGACACGTGGCAGATGAAATTTAATGCAGAACAATTGTGAAGTGATACATTTTGGTAGAAAGAATGAAAAGAGGAAATATAAACTAAAGGGTACAATTCTAAAGGGGGTGCATGAACAGGGAGACCTGGTGGTATATGTGCACAAATTGTTGAAGGTGGCAAGGCTGGTTAAAAAAAATACAGGATCCTGGGATTTCATGAATAGAGGTATAGATTACAAAAGCGTGGAAATTATGATGAACCTGTATAAAAAAACTGGTTCGGCCCCAACTGGAGTATTGTGTCCAATTCTGGGCACTACACTTTAGGAAGGATGTGAAGGCCTTAGAGAGGGTGCAGAAAAGATTTGCGAGAATGATTCCAGGGATGAGGGACTTCAGTTACCTGGATAGACTGGAGAAGCTGGGGTTGTTCTCCTTAGAGCAGAGAAGATTGAGAGGAGATTTGATAGAGGTTTTCAAAATCATGAGGGGTCTGGACAGAGTAGATAGAGAGAAACTGTTCCATTGGAAGAAGCGTCAAAAACCAGGGGACACCGATTTAAGGTGATTGGCAGAAGAACCAAAGGTGACATGAGGAAAAACCTTTTCACTCAGCAAGTGGTTAGGATCTGGAAGGCGATACCTGAAAGAGTGATGGAGGCAGACTCAATCACAGCTTTCAAAAGGGAGTTGGATAAGTACCTGAAGGAAATAAAATTGCAAGGCTATGGGGAATGGGCGGGAGAGTGGGACTAGCTGAAGTGCTCCAGCAGAGAGCCGGCACAGGCTCGATGGGCCGAATAGCTTTCTTTCATGCTGTAACCAGTCTATGATTCTATAGGGGTGAAATTGGGTGCCTTTGTGCCTCCCATTAGCACCCCTGGGCGCAGCACTGACATCAACTCCCGCCATATTCGGCGGGAGTTTTGTGGCGGCGCTATGGCATTGTGCCCCAATCTCCTTCACCCAGAGATTGTGACGTCATCGCCATGCGCAACGCCCCGGTAGCGCCCTGGACCCGAAAATGACTTCCGCCTCCTGCAGCAGCACCAGTCGAAAACACCGACAGCTGAAGGAGGCGTGCATCGGGCTGCCGACTGCTTCGGGGGCGATGATTAAAGGCGAGGTGGCCGAGGTAACAAAAAAAAACTTACCTTTCCTGTTCTAGTTTTTTTCGCGATGGCCCTTCCCTTTAAGGGAGGGAAGGAGCCTTTGAACGCAGCAGCATTGCACGGCCCAGTGTGCAGCGCTGCTGAAGTCTCCACCCCGCTCTCCAACATTAGCGCCCTAAGAAGGAAGCGGAGTGCTTGATTTAGTGTTCCACTTCCCTCTTGGGGCGCTAAAACTCAATTTCGCGGTCGCTGGTGCTAATTAGCGCTGGGCGCTAAAGTTAGCGCATAGGCGATGTTAGCGCCCCAAAATGGTCGATACTGAATTTTCTCCCCCTATGATTCTATGATATCACACAACTGAAGTCAATAAATATTTTACTGTACCCTTGGAATTTAGGGCTACAAGCTATAAAATATATAATAAATATGAGTTTTTTAAAATAAAGTGCTTTGTCATTTATTTTATATTTAAAAATGCTTCACACACAATGAATTACTCATGATGTAGCCAAATGCGACGGCTATGTTGGGCATAGCAAGATCCTATAAACAGCAATGAGATGAATGACCAATTAATCTGTATTTTGCGGTTGTGTTGGTTGAGGGATGAATGAGGGCCAGGAGAGAGCGAGAGCACCATACTCTTCAAATAGTTTCATAAGAATTTTTAACATTCCCTTGAACTACCAGAATACGCAGACAAGACCTTGGTTTTTAACATCTTATCTTCAGCAATATAGCACACTCTCAGTTCTGTACTTGAGTATCAGCCTAAATTATATGCTCAAGACTAACACATAACTTCTCAGATTAATAAATATATTTGTTATGAAAGCAAGGGTGATTGCAATGGATTTTGTTCCCAGTAAATCAAATATGGAGACAGAACCAGAAGTTATTCATTTTTAGTTGATTTGATGGTGGAAAGACTCATTTGATTCTGAGAAAGTCTTCAATATAACTCTGCTAAGTTTCTCTTTAATTTTACCGACAGCACCAGCACGCTTATGACCTCTGCTGGCACTGGATCAGGCTTGGTTGCACTGGCACCATGATCAAATTGCCTGCTGACATTTACTGTCGAGGCTCATATATGAATAATGACCACTTAGGCAAGGTACAGGATGGTGAACCATGCGCCAGCAAGGAATCAATATCTTCAGGTGACTGGGGTGGGCAAGAAAATTGGCAATGTTAAAAAAAATTAATCATGATCTACGGAAACTTTGGAACAGATAATTTAGGGTTTATTCAGTGATCCTAGATGGAGGATCATCTGATAAACATAAAGATTATTGTATATAATTATTTTGTAGATCATAGTGACATCCACATATCAGCAAAGTGCCTCATTACTGCAGTGTTATAAAACCCCCTGAGGATTGGTTTTATAGTTTTAAATTGTGTACTGTACAAATTGCTTCTACAACTTAACTGTCATTCTCACTTTAAACTCTGCTTGGTTCAGTGGACTGGGTGGCATAGCGGGTTGGCATCCTATACTTTGAGATCTGGATTGAAGTTGAATCTAGGCTAATGGGATGGAAGTCTCTATTCTCTATCCATTGTAAGGATCCTGAGTAAAATGATTCTGGGGCACTGTTCAAGCATTCCTAGCACAAAACAGTCTAGTACTAAATTGCCAGTCTCTTTCATAGAGGCCAACAGGGATAGCTATGAGCCATAGAAGTTTACCGCAGGTAAGAAGGACATTTGGCCCATCGTGTCTGTGCCAGCTCTTTGATAGAGCAATCCAAAAGCAATCCCACTTCCGCACTCTCTCACAAAAGTCCTGTATCTTCCTCTGCTTCAAATATTTATCCAGTTTTCCTTTAAAAGATGCAATTGTCTCTACTTCAACCTTCGTGTGGCAAGGGAGTCCATGCTCCAGCTACTCTCTGCACAAAGATATTTTAGCATACTTCTCTTCTCACTCTGTTAGTGATAATTGTAAATTGGCAACCCATCTTTACAGACTCCCAAACCAGAGAAAATAGTATTTTGTTATGCAGCCTTCTCTGCTTCAGTGAAAATAGACCCAGTATCTCCAATCTCTCCTCATAACTATAGTGTGGAACTGCTTGGCCTCAACTTGGCAACCAGTCACATGATTGAGCACACTGGATATAATTTTAATGTTTAGTGATGATGTAAAATGGGCAATATCAAATTAGCCTCCTATTATGTAGCACGCCCAAATTTCTTTTCCATCTAAGTCAATGGAAGGGAAAATTGGGCAGGGCGTACAATGGGTGGCCAAGTCTCTATTGCCCATTTAACACCATGGCCCAATGTTAAAATTATCCTCAATGTGTGAGGAATTGAGGGCTCAGACCTGTGCCACATCATTCCAGGTACAATATGCCACTGCATGATTGTTGAGGGTGGTCCTCGAGCAAGAAATTCGGCTGGGATTTTGGCTTCTGACAAACAACCAGTGAGTAACACTGCTACCTATCATCTGGGGCACCAACACAGAGCAGCAACAGAGCTCGACACTGAGGAAGCTAAATTAATACACAGTGCAAATGACAAGCTCTTTGAAGCTTTGCGTTGATCTCTAGCGATGTTAATTGAGCTCCTTTGGATTGTACGACTCAATAACTCAGACAGGTCCAAACCCCCTGACAATATAATCAGCAATTACTGTCAGAAAACACAAAAATATGTCAAATATAAACAAAAACAGAAATAATAACCAAAGAGTAGAGTGTTAGAGACACACGGGCAATGTTGTCATCAAAACAAGTCCCTGCGTTGAGTCAACCTCATCAGGCCACTTGTGTGCAGTCACCATGATCATAATAATCCAGAGCTGATCTGTTCTCAGGCCCTTTGTACAACACTTACCTCAATGTTTTTAACCATTTATTTTGAAACAAGGGGTCATTTTGACTCTGAGCGATAGTGTAAAATGGGTGATAGTGAATTGGCAGCACATTTTACATCTCTCCCCATGTTTATTTCCATTGAAGCCGAGTAGACTTCTCCTTTTCCTTTCCTTCCCTCCGTCCACCATCAACCACGACTTACCTGCCCTCTGGAATTCCCTACCCCTCTGCCTTGCCAACTATTTCCTTGCTTTAAATAGCTTTCTCAAAGCCCCTATCTGTTCCCCTCCCCTTTCCTTCTGATCACTGTCCACTGTATCCTTTTCCGCTTTATTGCATAAGACTCCAAAATGTCTTTCCGTTTGTGAAATGTGCTATGTAAATATTAATTGCTGATGTTTCTGAAAGTTTTGCATCTCGTGCACATACAATTATACTCCAGATGTCAAACTACGTTACAGATGCAAACAATCTTTTAGAAAAGAGTAATAAAGCCAGTTATTGACCTGCAGCCTGAAACTTACAAGCAATCTACTGACCTCTAACTCACTGCAATAATTTGCAAGCAGCTATAATTACCTGAATTCCCACAGTGGCTTTAAAGAGACAGGATGGGTTAGCAGCTAAACATCACAACAACAACAACAACGTAGCACAGCTCACATAGTAAAACATCCCAAGGCGCTTCACAGGAGCATTAACAGACACAATTTGAGACCGAGCCACATAAGGAGATATTCGGACAGATGACCAAAAGCTTGGTCAAAGAGGTAGGTTTGGAGGAGCCTCTTGAAGGAAGAGAGAGTGGCTGCCAATGGTCGAGTGAAGGAAATCAGGGGTGCACAAGGGACCAGAATTGGAGGAATGCAGAGTTCTCAAGGGGTGTAGGGCTGGAGGAGGTTACTGAGAAAGGGAGGGGCGAGGCCATGGAGAGATTTGAACACAAGGATGAGAATTGAAAATTCGAGGCATTGCTGGACCGGGAACCAATGTAAGTCAGCTAGAACAGGGGTGATGGGTAAACGGGACTTAGTGCGAGTTAGGACACGGGCAGCAGAGTTTTTGACTAGCTCAAGTTTACGGTGGAAGATGGGAGGCTGGCTAGGAGAGAATTGGAATAGTCGAGTCTGGAGGTAACAAAAGCATGGGTGAGGGTTTCAGTAGCAGACAGGCTGAGGCAGAGGTGGAGATGAGCGATATTACAGAGGTTGATGTAGGTGGTCTTGGTGAAGTAGAGGTTATGGGGTCGCAGCTCTGCTCCAGACCCCACACTACCTGTGAGTGATGCTATGGGAGATCTGCTAATGTTTTAAAAAGAAACAAAGAACGTCTGAGAACACAGTATCTGAATGTTCACTGCGCAATCCAGTGAAGCATTTTGGGATGTTTTATTACGTTAATGTGGCTACATAAGTGTAAGTTGTAGTTATATTTTAGAAATGTTGAGAATGGAAATGGCTCTGCACTTTCTCTGTGTTAACATAAATGGATAGATTTTACAAATTAGTGTTGGAAGGAAAAACGTGCCAGTGTGCTGAACTCCACAGTTGAATTCCTGATAAGTTTTCTCACTGCATATATCACTGCACTGGGAATGACCAATACCAAAGTGGGCTCTGTCTAACCATAGCAGGTTAGTTATGGTTTTGCGTGTGTGATAGTAACACTGCTCCAGGGTTCACAGAATGTTAATAAACCATAAGTGTAAAATCTATAAGCAACACAACTGAGGCAGCTGAGCCTAGATCATTACATTAGAGAGAGATGCTGGTTCTAACTGGCAAAGGATTCCTGAGTCATTACACTGAAAATCATTAAATTGGACTGAGATAACTATTTCAGTTCCCTGCGTTTTTAGACTTCTAACATAACATTTTCAGAAATGTTTAATTAATCTTATGTCGCTCATTCACAATTTAATTTTCCTTGTATGATTCCTTAATTTTGTACCTCACCTGCTGGAAGTTTTTCACACTGAGCTCAGATAAGCCTTAAAGTCAATGCTCTAATAGGTAGGGTGATCCTAGCTGGACAAGCATTTGAAAACTTACCAGTACTGGGCCAATGAAAAGATCCTTAACTGCTTGTATTGGGAGTGGGGAATGCTGGATATGAACTGTGGAGCCTCAATTTATTATATTTAATGATTGTTTTATTTTCTCTTATTCTTTATCTACAGGCTTTACCCATAATCCTCTTTCCCTGTCTTTTTTGTTCTTTTTTGCAGCTTGTATGCATGAATCAGAAGCATCCGTATCTGCCCTAATGTTCCATAGTATAGCATATCAGTGCTCTGACATGGTGCCTATTCCATTAAATGTTTTCTTTTAGCTTCTCGATGGTCCAGTATATTGCTAAGCCACACAAACTAGCTTTAGTTCCTGATCTATGCTATTTGCTGATCTCAGCCAGAGCAGCAGTTGAGGCACTAAAATTAGCTTTCAGCTAGAGAAAACGTCAGAAGAGCATCCTCTGTATATTGTAATGGAAGAGAGCTGACTAGAGGCAGTTATGTCTGTGTTGTACCCAAATCTCAAAGATGATTATCTCTATCGCTGCCAACTATTGTGTTGACCCAGCTGTAATGGAAACCTCATTGACCCAGGGACTGAGCAACATGGGGGAATTGCTTCATAATGTCCTGACTACGACTACACCTGACATGGAGCCTGCCATCAACTAAGACTACTACTTCTGACTAATTGGATAGCTCTTTCAAAGAACCGGCACAGTTGCGTAGGGCCGAATGGCCTCCTTCTGTGCTGTATGATTCTATAACAGCTATCTAATAATTCACAGATATCAGGTAAGCACAAGGCCCAACTCAGCTTTGAAGCTCTCCTCAGTTGAATATCCTTTCAACACTCACTCACTTACCAAAGGAGGTTCTAAGGCAAGTAGCTTAGATCCTTCGAAGGTCCAATTAGACAAGCAGCTTGAAGCACAAGGGCAGACTGGACAGACCTGGGGGGGGGGGTGCTAAATTGCAAAACATAATAGACCCAAAACTGACCCTTGGGGAACACCACTGCAAACCACCCCCTAGTCTGATAAAAAATCCATCCACCACCATCCTTTGTTTTCTATCAGTGAGCTAATTTTGTATCCATCCCACCACTTTCCACTTTATTACGTGAGCTTCCATCTTCTCAATAAGCCTCCTGTGTGGCACTTTGTCGAATGCCTTCCGCAAGTCCAACGTACAACATCTACTGCTCTACCTTGATCAACCTTCTCTGTTACTTCCTCAAAGATTCAATCAAATTAGTCAGAATGATTTGCCTTTAACAAATCTATGCTGGCTTTCCTTGATTAACCCATGCCTTTCCAAATGAAAATTAATTTGTCCCTGATAATGATTTCCAATAACTTTCCCACCACCGATGTTAGACTGACTGGCCTGTAGTTTCCTGGTGTATCCTTCTCCTCTTTCTGGAATAGTGGTATTATTCACTGTCTTGTTCCTCTTCCTCCTCTAACTGGGAAGGTTCCAGTTCTTGGGTATCTGAAATGAAAAAGGGACAAGGGTTGGGTTGTGGTGAGGGGAGAGGAGAAAGTAACAAGTGCGTGCTTATACCATCTGCAGCTTGTGAGTCAGAAGAGATTGTGGGATGAGGGAGAAGTGAAAAGAGAGAATGAGGATTAGATATGCAGATAAACTCACCATCGATCCCTCCAGCCGCGCCAGTGGCCACGGCCTCAGCGACCACTTCCCATGATAGTCTGCACTGTTTCCTCCATGGGGAGTTAAAACATGCAGCCGAGTTTGTCCTCCTCCAGTTCTTTCCTGCAGCCTCCTGCTATGTGTTACCTTCTCCTGCAAGAAAGAGGGAAATGAGTCAGTGAGTGTCCTGCAATATGTTTGGGTGATGTGGCTGTCATGATTGAAAAGCCGTCAGTGTGTACGAGCTTGAGTTTGGGTGCGAGGCTTGCAACAATGCTAAGTGTATGAGAGTGAGGTAAAGCATAGGAATTAAAGAGTTGAGTACCTATTGCTAGAGATTGTTGGTAGGTGGCAGATGGGGCAGTAGTGAATTGAGCAGTGGATGAGGCTAGTGGTAGTGCAGAAGGTAGGATATGCCATTTGAAGTTGAACTCACTCACCTTGAAAACCCATGTCAGGTCATTAAACTTCTTGCACTGCATCCATGTTCTTGGAGCTACACTCCTGATATTGACCTCCACCGCTACTTATTCCCACTGCCTCCTGAGCATATGTCTGGAGGGCTTCCTGCCCCTCCCACCCCTACTCCTGCAGATTCAGGATGTCTCTCCTCTCCACGTCTTGCACCAAGACCTTCAGTGATTTGTCAGAAAACCTTGATGTGCGCTGTAGGGGGTGGTGGGTGTGGCACGTGCGCCCAGTCAGTTATGCCCCTGACTGTTTGTGAGCAGTTCGAATCGCTCCCACGCCCCTGGGTTCTAGACACCGGACTTAGGAACAGGCAACGATATAGAAAACTCGGGTAGACAGGTGGTTTGGATGTAAACAAAACCAAGATTTTATTGAACAGGAAAATTTTAATACAGTCTTAAAAGAAATTACCACTACAATATTATAGGCAAATACACTTATACAGGGAATGGGGAACACACGGCACATCGAGGGAAAACAACAATCTTAACAATCCCCTTATCCTTATCCCACCCCTATACCTAACTAGATGGAGTGGGCCTTTGGCGTAGCGGTAGCATCCCCACCGCTGGGCCAGAAGGTGTAGGGGTTCGAACCCCGCTCCAGACAGTCCAGGCAAGTGGAGTCGGAGCTCCGGCTCTAAATTCTGGGGTGACATCCAGCGGGGTACTTGCGTCCGTGGGTGTGGGTGGCCCCCCCCCTCGTATGGGTTGTCAGAGCCCGCAAAACCCTCCCGCCATAGGACTAACCACCCTAATGGCTGGTATGAAGATGGTTACGGTCACATACGACGACGACCTAACTAGATTGAGCTATGAGGGGCCAGAATTTATGCTCACCAATCCAAGTTCAAAGTCAACTGTTGGAAAAGAAAACGGGTTTTGAGGTTTTGCTCTCTGTCCTCTTAGGTACCCTGTCGCCATGTCTTCAGAAGCGCGGTACTGGAGCTGCTGCTGTGATACACCCTCTTTTCCTCAACTATCGTCGTCGTCTCGCCCCGATGGGTTCTCCTCTTCTTCTCCCTCAGGCGGTCGTCGGCGGTAACGTTATATTTATCGGTCAGTCACCAGTCGTTATCGTTTAGGCCTTATTGGCCAGGCACCGAATGCCTGTGTATTCATTGTGGCATGGAGACCTACGTTAACGCTGTGTTCAAGATGCTTGCTGTTATCCTCCTCAGGGACTTTCTCCCTCCCCTCAGGCGTCAGCTTATAACTAGGCGCTTGGGGGCTTAAATTACCGATACGGTTCTCGCTGCTCTGCTCTACCCTTATCGAGGTATTATCGTCCTCTTCGTCTCGTCTCATCTGTCTGACTACACTACAAGTCCTGGGCTACCTGCTCGACTTCGTCTCGCCCCTTTCTGCGGCCTGGGCATCCTAGATGGCTGTGGACTTGGGCCTCGCTCCCCTTCCCAGCAGTTGGTATGGTGTCTCTGGCTACTGAAAATCTACTCCGGGGAGAGAACCCACTATGAGGCCAGGGCACGAGTACGAGCGGCAGCCCAAGAGGCCGGAGCCACGAGAGTAGGATCGAGGGCAACGAGCAAGAGAGAGCGAACCCCGGACTGCTCCCCGGGGCCTTCGGTTATACCTTTTCGAAAAACCTTATCTTCGTGCCAAATCTGGTTAGTTCTTTTGTCTTAATTTTGGTGGGCTAGCTTTCAATAATGGCAGCAATCCATGTTAACTGTTTTTAGATGGCCGGTAATTGCATTTACCGGCCCGATAATTGACTTGTATTGTTCTGAAAGTTCTTGATGGGCTTGTCCAGCCTCGATGGCTGTGTTTAATCTGTTTTCGATTATGTATGCAGACTGTTTGATGGTTTTAACTTTGGGCCTCACTGAATTTAGATCTGACTCCAATTCGGTCTGATACATTATTCAAAGTTCTGTCTGGTAGAGTTCTCTTCACAGAAAACCTGCAGCCTTAGTTTCGATTACTCCCAAGCTGTCTGCTCTGCAGAATCCACTTTTGAATCCCACAGGCTTTCTGCCACAAGGCTCGGAAGCCATCTTGGGTACCCTTTAATTTAAAAATGTCCATTGCAGGGTCCCTTTTTTTTAATTAATAATAACCTTCTGGGAGATGTATAAATTTTGCAATCTTACAGCACTCTCTTACATGTTCAGCCATTCCTCAAAGTATCACAGCCCTGATTCACTTTTTAAAAAGCTCCCACCACTTTTTGCAGCCACAACGCACCTCCCCTTTAAGAGGTGCAGGCTGCCTTTAAGTAGCGCTAGCCACTCGCGATATGGGGCCCCCTGCTGATGCCTGCAGCCAATGATCAGTGCGGGTAGTGCTGGCTGCACGCGGTGGTCATATAACACAGCAGGCAGTACGAATTTAATGCGCTGCCTGCATCGCAATGAATGGACACATGTTGATCGCATTCCGTGCGGGTGTTAGCCAATTTAACCCCCATAGTCTTTTCCAGCCTTGATGTTTTCTATGTTTATATCTTCCTATGTCTGGGCTTACATGTGAAGTATGGTCACTTGGGCTGATGGTGCCTGTGGAATCATATGCAAGCACGTTAGCTTCTTCAGGAAAGGAGGCATCAAAACTAGGAGTAAAACAAAAATGATTTCTTGTAAGCGACTGTTTTTCTTCCTCAACCAATCATCTTGAAGATTCTTAAAATAGCTACAGGACACAAAATAATAACAAAAGAACCTAATACCAGGGCAATCAGAAAGTAACGCCCGGCATCAACAACCACAAGTTTATTACTGAAACGTAAAACATACTAAACTGAGCCCGAGAGTGAATTCATGCCTCATTGCAACACGTTCAATAAGGATCAGATGGCACTGGGAAAGATGCCAACGTACATCAAGTCACTTCCTGATACAGTGTTGGCAGAAAAAGGGAAATCACAGCAGGTAAAAACGATAGCCCTGGTGACTGCTGAAAACAAACAAATGAGTACCCTACAACATGTAGTTTAAAAGGCCATGGGCTACATCTTCAAGCGGGAGGGAGAACTCTGCCGCGGTATGTTACATTCATTAAGAATATATAGTTACCAATGTGAAAAATGTTATTACTGGGGAATAAAATGTTTTCGCATTTTAAGTACCCATGTTTAAGTCTCCAAGTTCATTCATATGTGAAGAGTAAAGCTCCCTCCCGTCTTCCCAAACAGTGCTGTAAATTTTCATCTTCACCTCCTGGGTGGTTATCTGGTGGAGCAGATCATCTGCCTGTAGTAGAACCCACCCAATTTTCATTTCATTTTTCCACTGCACCGACTTACCACCCAGGTAGTGATGACAAAAATCAGTAGATCATCATAGAGGGAAGAAATTGGAACTGATTTCTTGTTATAACTCATTTTATGTAGCCCTAAACACACTCTTGGACAGCAAGGAGCACTGGTTCATGACTATTCAAGGCATTCCTTGCCTTCGTACTTTCCCCATCAAGGACTGCCACTGATCTGTTCCCAGTGAACAATCAGAAGTTCCACGCTCAGATCAGCCATCTTCCACTAATAGTTACTGCCATCAGAATGGGAGCACAGCAGGCAGTACCACAGGCACATCATCAGAAGCACAGAGTTTGCAAAGGAGGAGACCACAATGTACTATGGGTAGGCATATATTCCACTCATGCAAAGTATAGTGATCTGGGTTGTTATGGTTGGGGTTGTCCACCAGGTGGTGCTGTAGCCAATGCTGCTGCTAAGGTCAGGGGTTTTACCTCCTGTTAAGGTCAGCAAAGGTCGAATGCCAGGATGCAGGCCTGATGTATGTGTTTCCCAGTTGTTAATAAAGTACTCGTGTTAATTCTAAGATATCGCCTCTTGAGTCCTTGTTCCACTTAATGGATTTATCACATTTGGCGATGAGGTAACTAAAGGACCCTGAATAACAAAGAAAAGTCTGCCGGGACATTTAAACAACAAAAGTACGAGCTATGGTTAGCTACCAGTTGGAAGAGAGCATGGCTGCCACGGTAGGAACGGTCTCCACTTTTGATATTCAAGCACAAACCTGGGAGGAATACTGGGAAGTGTTGGGTTACTTTTTTGAAGCAAATGAAATAAATGATGCCGGAAAAAGGAAAGCCATTCTGCTTAGTTCAGTGGGAAGCAAAACCTACAGTTTGATGAAGAATCTGCTCAGTCCTGAAAAGCGTGGAGACAAATCATTTGTTGAATTAGTGGCCTTGCTAAAAGAACATTTCAACGCTAAGCCTAGTGAGATTGTACAGCGGTTCAAGTTTAATTCAAGGAACAGGAAAGAGGAAGAGAGCGTAATGGACTATGTAGCGGTGTTGCATAAATTAGCACAAGATTGCAATTATGGGAACAACCTGAAGGAAATGCTGCGAGATAGGCTAGTTTGCGGAATTATGGACGACCGAATGCAGCGTAGATTATTATCCGAGACTGGGCTTACTTATGAAAAAGCATTGGAACTTGCTCAAGCCATAGAGACAGCGAACCGAGATGTAAAAGAAATACAGGGTTCAGACAGGGCTAATGCTACACAAGTTGCAGGTCAGGTTGTTGTGCACAAGTTGAACGTGCGTCAGAAACCACAACGTGAGCATGTGAAGGCATGTTAGGGCGATGCAAGGGCGATCACCTGGCGAGTGAATGCCGGTTTCTGGAGGAAAAGTGCTACAAGTGTGGGAAACAATGACACATAAAACGAGCTTGCAGGGCAAAATCACTTGTGGAGGAATCTAAACCAAAAGGGGGAGGACAGCAAAACCAAGGGAGAGAAGTGAAAAAACATGGAGCACACCACATCAGCAGGGAAGCTGAGGAAGAAGAAGACATGTTCATAATGTATAGCATGTTAGAGAACATTCCAAAAGTGGCTCCTATCACCTTGCAACTGACAGTAAATGACTCTAAGGTGAACTTTGAAGTGGATACAGGGTGCGGCGTGACCATAATGAACAAGGCAGAGTACTCAAAATTGTGGAACCGTGCAAAAGTTCCAGAGTTAAAGCCTTGCTCCCTGCATCTTAAAACATATACAGGTGAACGAGTAGCGACATTAGGTACAGCTAAGGTAACTGTGCAACACAGGGACACAGTGGAACAGCTACCTGTAGTTATAGTATCGGGTACCGGACCAAACCTGTTAGGTCGGGGCTGGATAAAAGAACTTAAGTTAGACTGGGGAGCAGTACATCAAATAGATGCGGGCAAACAGTTGACTTTGCAAGAAGTGTTGAGTGAACATGAGAATGTGTTCAAGGAGGAACTTGGCACATTTAATGGCCCACCAGCTAAGATTTATGTAGACAAGGAGGCACCGCCAAGGTTTTTTAAACAAGGACCTGTGCCTTATGCCATGAAGCCAAAGGTAGAGGCTGAGCTTGACCGTCTATTGAGAGAGAACATACTAGAGCCGGTGAAATGTTCGGAATGGGCAGCTCCCATAGTACCTGTTTTAAAACCGGACAATTCGGTAAGACTCTGTGGAGACTATAAATTGACAGTCAATCGGGTGTCCAAACTAGAGCAGTATCCTATTCCCAAAACAGAGGATCTCTTTGCAAACCTGGCTGGAGGAAAGAAATTCACAAAGTTGGATATGAGTCATGCCTACTTGCAGATTACACTGGATGACGAATCAAAGAAGTATGTCACCATAAATACATACAAGGGCTTGTTTACATATAACCACTTACTGTTTGGTGTCTCATCTAGTCCAGCTATCTTCCAGAGGACAATCGAAGGTGTACTGCAAGGGATTCCACATGTTTCCATCTATCTGGATGACATTCTGGTGACGGGAAGAACCAACCAGGAGCATCTGAGCACTCTGAGAGAGGTACTACAGAGATTGGAGAGGGCAGGGTTCTGGCTCAAGAGGAGTAAGTGCACTTTCCTGGGGAATGAGGCAGTGTTCCTGGGACACAGAGTGGACGCCACCGGGCTCCATCCACTCAAGGAGAAGGTACAAGCACTGCAGGATGCCCCTGCTCCTACAAATGTGGCTGAGTTAAAAGCTTACCTGGGACTGCTGAACTATTATAACAGGTTTTTACCAAACTTGTCAACTGTGTTAGCACCTCTTCACAAACTACTGCACAAGGAGACACAGTGGCAGTGGGGAGAGGAGCAGGGGGTTTCATTTGAACAGTCCAAGAAACTGATGCTGTCATTGGATGTGCTGGTTCACTACAATGCAGAGAAAGACATCATTCTCTCTTGTGATGCTTCACCTTACGGGGTGGGGGCAGTTCTTTCACACTGCATGGAAGATGGAACTGAAAGACCAATAGGGTTTATGTCCCAAACTCTAACACCAGCGGGAAAAAACTATTCCCAGTTAGACAAAGAGGGATTAGCAGTAATGTTTGGGTTACAGAGGTTCCACAAGTACATATATGGCAGGAAGTTCACCATATGCACCGATCATAAACCTCTTCTCTCTCTTTTCAATGAAATGAAAGCAGTTCCACAGATGGTGTCACCCCAGATCCAGAGGTGGGCAGTGACATTGAGGGCATATGAGTATGTCATCGTCTACAAGATGGGCAAGTACCATGGGAACGCAGATGCCTTGAGCCGTCTTCCACTGCCAGGCACACCTATCCATGCAGCTCCAGAGGACATAGTGTTGATGTTGGAGGACACTGACATGGCACTTGTGACTGCAGAGAAAGTAAGAACATGGACAGGTAAAGATCCAATACTGTCTAGAGTTCGAGAATATGTGGTGAGGGGATGGCCACAGCATCCGGAAGGGGCTGACTTCACACCCTACAGTGTCAGGAAAACAGAGCTGAGTGTGCAGGATGGTTGCATGTTGTGGGGAGCACGAGTGATTATTCCACAGCCAGCATGACAGTCTATCCTAGAGCAACTACATCAGTGTCATCCTGGGGTCTCGCGTATGAAAGCCTTGGCTAGGAGCTACTTGTGGTGGCCAAAGCTAGATGAGGAGATAGAAAATCTGGTCAAGACATGCAGCACTTGTCAGGAACACTGGAAGGCACCAGCATCGGCTCCTCTCCACCCCTGGGAGTGGCCGGATAAACCATGGAGAAGATTGCACTTAGATTATGCGGGTCCATTCATGGGGAAGATGTTCCTCATAATCATTGATGCACATTCCAAATGGATGAATGTTTATCCTGTAAATTCTGCTTCTGCCACTACTACTATAGACTGCCTGCGTCGGAGCTTCAGTAATCAAGGGCTACCGGAGATCGTGGTAAGTGACAATGCCACTTGTTTTGTGAGTACAGAGACAAAAGAGTTCTTGAGGAAAAATGGCATAGTGCAGGTGACCTCGGCTCCATATCATCCATCCTCAAATGGACTTGCGGAGAGAGCCATACAAACATTTAAAGAGATGATGAAAAAAAGTGCAGAAGGGAGTTTAGCAGCCAAAGTGTCACGGGTTCTATTCAGCTACAGAATAACACCTCAATCCACCACAGGACTCTCTCCTGCTGAGATGTTATTAGGTCGTAGACTACGCTCCACTCTTGACCTTGTCCACCCAGACCTAAAAAGGAAAATGGAAAACAGACAAAACAAACAAAAAGAGAACCATGACAAAAGAACAAAGAGCCGAAGTTTTGGAGAAGGAGATGCGGTCCTTACCAGGAATTTCAGTTATGGACCAAAGTGGATTCCTGGCTTCATAGACTCAATGACCGGTCCAGTATCATACAAGGTCATGTTGGGAGATGGTAGGGTGGTACGCAGACATGTCGATCAGATACTTCCCAGACATGGGGAAATTGAAATGAAGGTTCCAGATGCAATGACTGAGGACAGGTTTACCCCCAGTTATCCAAGTGCATCTGTGGTGCCACCACCAGGGACAGAGAAAATTCCACAGGAACTCATTCGTCAAGAGGGAACCATCGTTGCAGAGTCAGATACTCCGAGCACTGCTCAGGAGCAGCTGGTGGCTTCACCACAAACAAGCAGGGACTTTACTGTTAGACGTTCACAAAAGGCTCGCAAGCCACCAGAGAGATTGATACTGACCTGTTAGATTCGTCAAGTAGGGAACATGATGAATGGAGACTTCTTATGTGACCCTTAGGAATGGTTGTTTGTTAAGAAGTTCATACTTAAATCTTAAGGGGGGAGGGATATAGTGATCTGGGTTGTTATGGTTGGGGTTGTCCACCGGGTGGTGCTGTAGCCAATGCTGCTGCTAAGGTCAGGGGTTTTACTTCCTGTTAAGGTCAGCAAAGGTCAAATGCCAGGATGCAGGCCTGATGTATGTGTTTCCCAGTTGTTAATAAAGTACTCGTGTTAATTCTAAGATATCGCCTCTTGAGTCCATGTTCCACTTAATGGATTTATCACACAAAGCGTGCAAGAAATTTCTTTTTAATCAGCATTTTTCCTAATATTGCAACAACCACTGCTGAAAAATGTATGTCTGTTCAGGTGGTTGAGCTTGGCTGTGAGGAGCCTCACCCTCACAGTCCAAAAGACTGACAGCACACTGTCTGGCTTCACCATTCATGAGAAATGGACAATTGGACAAGGTGCTGAAGGGCGGATGGTGGCGATGGAGCCATACACAACCGAAAGTCTGGGTGCTTGAAATTCCTGGGCCTGGGAGAGCATTTCTTAAGTGTAAACCAGGCTAGGGGCCTGAATTTGGGGTGGGACCTGGTTCTGCCAGGTTTGCACCCCATTTTTCATGCCATAAAATTCCAATGCATTCTGACCCTAAGAACACATGCACGGTTCCCCCCTCCCCCCCACCTATGCTGATGTCAAAGGAAGTGGCGGGACTAGTAGCATGACATTATCCTGCTAGTGCTGCCTCCTTTGAACTCAAGGCAAAGTGCAATTGAATGATGTAGCTTCCGTGCCAGGGAAACACCCTGACGGAAGAATGCCGCTTTACTAAAATAAATTGATTGAGGAGCAATCGATTGCAGCCAGGAAAACTGTAAGAAGTCACACAACACCAGGTTATAGTCCAACAGCTTTATTTGAAATCACAAGCTTTCGGAGCGCTGCTCCTTCTTCAGGTGAAGTGGAGAAATGCATAAAGACACAGCTTATGTAGTCAGAGAATCATGTCAGATGTTTACAGGTAACCTTTCCAACTGCCATTTATCATACCTCGGCAGAGAGATAATCACAGCAGTCAAAGGTGTGAATGGTGTCCAAACAGGTCAGTCAGGGAAACATTACATCAAAGAACAATGAGGTGGGGTCACAAGGGGTCAAATATTGCAGATGCTGGGGTCTGTATGAAAAACAAAAAAACAGACAAAAAACATTTTTTTTGGCTGGAAATCACAGCAGGTCCGGCCGCATCTGTGTAGAGAGAACAAGCCAATGTCGACTCGAGTCTGGATGACCCTGCATCAGGTGGGGTTACATGTAGCGTGACATGAACCCAAGATCTCGGTTGAGGCCGTCCTCATGAGTGCGGAACTTGGCTATCAGTTTCTGCTCGACAAAAATGTTTTTTGTCTTTTTTTGTTTTTCATACAGACCCCAGCATCTGCAATATTTGACCCCTTGTGACCCCACCTCATTGTTCTTTGATGTAATGTTTCCCTGACTGACCTGTTTGGACACCATTCACACCTTTGATTGCTGTGATTATCTCTCTGCCGAGGTATGATAAATGGCAGTTGGAAAGGTTACCTGTAAACATCTGACATGATTCTCTGACTACATAAGCTGTGTCTTTATGCATTTCTCCACTTCACCTGAAGAAGGAGCAGCGCTCCGAAAGCTTGTGATTTCAAATAAAGCTGCTGGACTATAACCTGGTGTTGTGTGACTTCTTACATTTGTCCACCCCAGTCCAACTCCGGCATCTCCACACCATGGCAGCTAGGAAAACGGCAGTGGTCAAATGGAGCAGGTTTTTAATAAAAATTTAGGGGTGAATTTTCGAGGAGGTTCTCCTGTTCATCTGCCGTAACTTCGGCAGAAGAGCCCCGGAAACTCCAGAGAAGCGAGCTAAACACCATTCAGGTCATATTTCTCGGGTTTCTGTGGCTCCTTCGCTGAAGTTACGGTGGACAAGCAGGGGAATCTCCCATGGAAATTCACCCCCTTACAGATTTTCAACCACAGCATTCCCCCCCCCCCACCCAAACCCCACCCCACCGCCCAACAGAGTGGCAAAGTGTGGGGTGTATGCCAGGGAGTGCTGGATTTGGTGTGGGCACTTCCTTTATGCAAATGACCCTGTCCTTGGGATTTGGGACAGGATCAGGAACAGAGCAGACTGAGAGTGGTGGAGCGAAGCTCACAGAAGTTTAGGAGCAAACTGAAAGGGATAAAAATGAACATTTACAAGGAGTCAGTAGTCCTACCAGCTTTTCTTGTTAGTTCCTATTAACAGCGAACCAATTAAATTGGCACGCGTTGAATCTTTTCCTTGTGTGAGCCCTAATTGTACTAATATACCCAGTAATGTAACTTTAAATCCCTGGGTTGGCAAGCAGGCAGGCACAGACCTGCTTTTCCCCTCCCGCTATGATTCTGTTTCTCTGCTCTGTGCTGACACAGACTGACAGGGTGCGCTGAGAGGTTAGTGAGTGATTGACCCAGCTCCCTGCAGGCTGTCCCTGTAAACATATCAAATAATTGCTGTAATAGGAGGGAAATGACTTTGATCCATTTCTATAGACTCAGCATTAATTTACAAAAATACAGGCTCAGATGCTATTAGGGAAGATCCTAGGTTAAAGAGAAAGTGCAATCAATTCCACTCAGGAAGCGTCTCCAAATTCCGCTGAATGTGATGCCAAACATTTAGAATTGCTTTACTAGTGCTCCCACCTGCTCGGGTTTCAAACAGGCAGTCTGAATTTTGCACAGGCAAATATGTAAAATGTAAACATTACTTCCGCAGTCTGTGCTGTTAGAAGTAAGGATCCATTTTCTCCCCATCTTGCTTTCTTATTTATGCTATTAAGGTGAATAGCAAAAAAAAAATCAGTGTCCTAATTTTGCAATTCTGACAAAATTATTGCCGGGGTCACTGGGATGCAGCCAGGATCAGGGCAATAGTGAGGAGAGCTGGGCTTGCTAGATCTTGAAAAGACAATCCCTCCCATTCACTTTATAGTTACCCTGCTCATGTTCTTTGAGTGCAGAGAGACGTGCCATTAGTTGTGGGAAGTAGAGGCAGTTCATAAAGTGCTGCTTTTTGTCATTAAAGGGGAGGTAATTTTTCTGACAAAAATAAATCTTTGAACCATGGACATGAAGAGAAAGGCGCCCTCCTGTAAAAGCTGAAGTCCAAGATGGAGATTGCAGGGAGAATTAATTCAATTTTCCAGGTCCACTAGAGGCGGACCTGGAAAACTGAATGCGCAAGAAGCTTTCAGACATCAGGAAGAATGTAAAATTGAGCTTTCCCAGATTAAGCAGGGTACAGTATTACTATTTGTCCACAGCATGCATGGCACAAATGCTACTTTTAACTTGGTGCACCCTCGGGGAGGCAGTATGCGAAGGAGTCACACAAGGAGGGATATGGACTAACCCCAGAGGTGGGTGCATCACTGCTCTTGTAAGGTACAACATCTGCATTCAGTGAGGAAAGGGCTAGCAAGGCACCTCCCAGTCTTAAACAACTGTTCCAAGCCGACACAGTTGCCTTCAAAATCTTTTGGACTCGAATCTGTGGAAGGACTGGTTCAAACAGGCAGGAAGTATTTTCTTTTTATTAGTCTCACAGTCCCTTTAATTACTCACCCATTCAGCACCACAGAAATATATTTTGTATGATAGCAGCACACCAGACAATAGCTGAGGTGGGTAGCAGTACATGGAAGGTTGGTCAAGCATGATACTTAAGGTATCTTGATCAGAATAGATTTATTGGACCACTTTATGCAGATAAATTGGGCAGGACTAATTGTACAGAGACCGTATTAGGAACTTAATTGAATAGTTCTCAATTAGTGGCCAGCACAATGTTCTTCTTGGCTGCGTGTCATTTTTTCCATTTCTTCTTCCTCTGCCTTTTTATCCCTCCTCTAGCAATGGTTCTGCCTGCTCCTCCTCTTTGCCTTGCTGTATGGTTATTCCTCTTTGTAGAACAAACTTGTAGCTGATGAATGGTCATCGACCTGAAACGTTAACTCTGTTTCTCTCTCCACAGATGCTGCCTGACCTGCTGAGTATTTCCAGCGTTTTCAATTTTTATTTCAGATTTCCAGCATCTGAAGTATCTTGCTTTTGTGTTGTTGTAGCAGATGGTGATTGTCTTAGAGGTCTTTGTTGGTGTGTACAATATGAACCCTTCCCTGACTGGTCCAAGCAGTGGAATCTCTGGTTTTGGTATATGCCTTATATTTCATTTCAACTGTTGTTCTGGAGTTTTTCAGAGGGATCAGTAAGAAAGACTTTCATTTATATAGCATCTTTCATGACTTCAGGACGTTCCAAAGTGCTTTACATCCAATGAAGTAGGTTCCAAAGATGCCCAGGTTAATGTGTCTCGTTCAGTAAATACGCATCTTGGCTTAAGGACGGGTGCACGCGTAACACTTGCCTATTTTGTCCCCTTATGAGTTATCATAGAATCATAGAAATTTACAGCACAGAATGAGGCCATTCGGCCCATCTTGTCCGTGCCGGCCAACAAAGAGCTATCCAGCCAATTCCCACCTTCCAGCACTTGGCCTATAGCCTTGTAGGTTGCGGTACTTCAAGTGCATATCCAAGTACTTTTTAAATGTGATGAGGGTCTCTGCCTCTACCACCCTTTCAGGCAGTGAGTACCAGACCCCCACCACCCTCTGGGTGAAAACATTTCTCCTCAAATCCTCTCTAAACCTCCGACCAATTACTTTAAATCTATGCCCCCTGGTTATTGACCCTTCTGCTAAGGGAAATAGGTCCTTCCTACCCACTCTATCAAGGCCCCTCATAACTTTATATACCTCAATTAGGTCCCCCCTCAGCCTCCTCTGTTCCAAAGAAAACAACCCCAGCCTATCTAATCTTTTCTCATAGCTAAAATTCTCCAGTCCAGGCAACATCCTCGTAAATCTCCTCTGCACCCCCTCTAGTGCAATCACATCCTTCCTGTAATGTGGTGACCAGAACTGCACGCAGTATTCTAGCTGTGGCCCAACTAGTGTTTTATACAGTTCAAGCATAACCTCCCTGCTTTTATATTCTATGCCTTGGCTAATAAAGGCAAGTATCCCGTATCCCTTCTTAACCACCTTATCTACCTGTCCTGATACCTTCAGGGATCTGTGGACATGCACTCGAAGGTCCCTCTGATCTTCTGCACTTCTCAGTGTCCTACCATTTATAGTGTATTCCCTTGCCTTGTTAGCCCTCCCAAAATGCATTACCTCACACTTCTCCAGATTGAACTCCATTTGCCACTGTTCTGCCCACCTGACCAGTCCGTTGATATCTTCCTGCAGTCTGCAGCTTTCTTCTTAATTAGCAACCACACAGCCCAATCAACTGCAAACTTCTTAATCATACTTCCTACATTCAAGTCCAAATCATTGATATATACCAGAAAAAGCAAAGGACCCTGTACTGAGGCCTGCGGAGCCCCACTGGAAACAGCCTTCCAGTCACAAAAACACCCTTCGACCATCACCCTTTGTTTCCTGCCTCTGAGCCAATTTTGGATCCAACTTGCCACTTTGCCTTGGATCCCATGGGCTTTTACTTTCATGACCAGTCTGCCATGCGGGACCTTACTCATCCAAATTATGGAGCACCAACGAAACTGCCATCCTGAGAACATGGCTTGCTGCAAATGAAATTTCAGCTGCAAGCATGATTGCTGGTGAAGAAGGAATGGTATTAAAATTCTTGCAATGCAAAAAATGTGGCATATACACACATGCATAAATGAAAATCAGATAAAACTAGCTGGTAAGTGAAAAAAATGACACTTTGCAAACAAAGCTGAAAATTACAGCACAGCTTTAAGCTGCTTACATCTACATACCAGTCAAATACTCAAGTGGCTGTTCTACATGGGTGAGCAGCACTATAGGGAACAACCAACAAAAACAAAATGAAATCTGGCATGGGAGTCAATAATATCATTTCCAAAAGTATAATCATACTTGAACTCCCTCAAAGAACAGGGAAATATCTTCAATACTGAAGGCAGTGTGCTGTGTATCGGGGTGTGTGGGCCATCATGCCTGATTTTATGATGCTCATTCCAGGGCAGCAAGGCTTTGCACTATCAGTGGAGTACCAGAAAATTTGCCCTCAGAATTCAGGCTATTCACTGCTCTGCCCCTATTCATGATTGTGGATATGGGACTTTGTCTACATGAGCCAACACGGCAAAGTAAATGGGTATAAAATGCAATCAAATTACCTTAGAACATGGAGCTTTAATATAAAACTCCATCAGACCAACTTCCAACGATGTGACCTTATCACACACTCATCCCCAGCTTTTTCAAAGACCACCATCAAAGCAGTGGTTAGAGGATGTTATAGAGTTAGGTCCATGCGTTGTTCTGAGAAGTCACTTCTAATTGCACCCACAATCATATTTAACAGGCCATTAAACATATATAACACTAACATCTTGTTCTCTCACTGACGTCCTAAGCTCCAAAACTTAACTTTTACACTTCAAGAGTTGTAACATTTTTAAATATGTAGGGGGAAAAATTCAGTATCGCCCCGTTTGGGGCGCCATTAGCGGCCATGTGCAAAGTTTAGCGCCTGGCGCTAATTATCGCCTCCGACGGCAAACTTGGCTTTTATCGCCCCTGGAGGTGATTGGAGCGCTAAATCAGACGTTTCACACCTGTCTTAAAGCGCAAAGGCCGAGGAGCGATGCGCTACCTCAGAGCGCTGGCGAAGCTCATGTGATGTCAGTCAGCAATGGAATACAGACACACTGGCTCTGGCCAGTTCTTAAAGGGGAGTTCTGACAAAAGGTCATCGACCTGAAATGTTAACTCTGTTTCTCTCCTCACAGATGCTGCTTGACCTGCTGAGTTTCTCCAGCATTTCTCTGTTTTTATCTTAAAGGGGAGGGTTGATTTTGCACTCCATCCACATCCTGCTCATTGCAGCCTTGAAGCTCGGCCTGGAGAGAGCTGTACATCAAATCTGCTGGAAAGAACAATGGAGAAACCCAGGGAAAGAGCTCAGAGTGCAGCCCCCACAGTCTCTTCTAAATAGATACAAGGAAGGGCAAATCAAAATGAACCTGCAAAGTGCTGCTCAGTATGCAAAACTCCTTCACACAGTGTTGAATCTCTCCAGAAGTCTCTCTCTCCCTCCCTCGCCTTTAAATAGCACTCCCCCAGTTCCTTCCTGACTGCAAAAGGCTCCCCTCAACCTGTCATTGCTAGCGGCAGGCGGTAAGGCAGGGGGCGCCACTCAATATCCGATCCGGGGCGCTACCAGGGCGTTGTGCACTCGACTGACGTCAGTATCTGACGGTGCAGGAGATTGCGGCGGTAGTGTTTAGCGCCGCCGCAAAATCTCTAGTTAATTTCGCGAGCGGCGCAAACATCGCCGCACCCGGGCGCTAGTTGCTTTGTGCCCCGTTAGCGCCCTCTTAAGGCGCTAACAGGAAGGCGCAAACAACTGAATTTTTCCCCTGTAGTTTTTTGTACTCTTATTATAGCAGCTTTTTTTCAGCTGTTGCATGTACTTTACATGTATAGAGGCTAACACTGAGACATGTATGAGCTATACAATATCTGACAGGAGTGGGTTGCTCCCATTACCCAGTGTGTACTGTACATATGCAGGTACTGGAGGTGGGATGCGCTGGGATACTCATGAATTAATTTTTTAATTTGCCCAGTGTATATACATGTGCAGTGAGTTGACACTGAAATGGACACAAGATGTGCAGTCAGCAGAAGTAAATTGTTCCCTTTCTTTTAGGGTGTACTGCACCTATACATGAGCTATCATTGAGACTTGCATAAGCTGTACAGGAGCAGACCAGAATTAATTATTCTATTTTACCCAGTGTATACTGTTATCACATGGTTTAGTATGAGCATGCTCAGTTAGCTTTGGCCTAATAGAGCAAGCACATGGACTAGCAACCATCGTGTCTCTGTCCTTCATTTGTTCTACCCACATATAAAAGAAAGACTTGCATTTATATAGTGCCTTTCACGACCACCAGACGTCTCAAAGCAATGAAGTACATTTGAAGTGCAGTTACTGTTGTAATGTGGGAAATGCGGCAGCCAATTTGCACACAGCAAGTTCACACAAACAGCAATGTGATAATGACCAGATAATCTGTTTTTGTTATGTTGATTGAGGGATAAATATATTACATTTTGGTGATGCAGATGGGATCCCAAAGCCTTTTTTAGGGATCATGCAAGGACACAGTGTTCAACCTTCGAGTGGAAAAGTTTAAGATGAATTTGTGACACCTAAACTGAATTTTTGCGATGTTTTACTGTTAATGCTCATGCAGAATCATGTGTGCTTTGCCTTCGCGTGTATGTATACACGGCAACAGTGGTGTTGATTCTCACAGGTACACAGGTAACGTGCCGAGTCACTGTTTGACGGGATCAGGACAATCATGACCGCGCCTACGGGATTCATCGGAAGCCTTGGCATGTATGACTGAGCTCGCGAACCATTCAGTTCTTACATTGAACGGATGGAGATGTTTTTTAAGGCCAATAACATTATTGAGACCGAAGGTGCAGATGAGAATGTTCAAGCTCAAAATAAAGTAATTCATGAATGGAGAAAAGCAACCTTTCTAACGGCGATCGGGCCAGATGTCTATAGAATGTGACAAACCTACTCGTGCCAGGGAAAGTGTAAGATGCGTTGTTTGAAGACATTGTCGAGAAACTCGAGGACCATTTCAACCCAAAGCCGTTACAAATAGTAGAGAGCTATAAATTTGGTACCAGAAACCAAAAATAAAGTAAAACCATCAGTGAGTACATTGTCTTTGCATTGTAACTTCGGCACATTGTTGGATTGTATGTTGCGAGATAAGTTTGTGTGTGGACTGGTGGATGAGTGCACACAGTCCGAGTTACTGAACACTCCGAACCTAACATTTGACATAGCATGCATGATTGCCCTATCTATAGAGATAGCATCTAAGAATGCTAGGGAGCTCCGTCCAACTCAAGTGACGAGTGCAGCTGAGGTCTACAGTCACAAAGCCACCGCCAAACCTAAAGCTGTGAGACTGAGTCAAAAGCATGTTGGTGAGAGTAGTTCAGTGAATTGTTATCACTACAATGGAAATCACTCACCACAGTCCTGCCAATACAGAAATGTGAAGTGTTTTCACTGCTAGAAGCAAGGCCATATTTCAACACTTGCAGAGCTAGATCTAAAGCAGGAAATAAGAACCATTCTAATGGCAATGCAAAGCAGCGACAACAAAAGGGAGGAGTTCACAATATTGAAGTGAACACACCTGATGTTGAAGAACTGGGCATCTACAATATCTATGCCACTAGCAGCAACTCTAGCAGTTGTGAGAGCAGTATATTGATATGTGTATCGACACGGCAGCAGATAATCATGAGTAAGGACACATATGAGAGTAAGTTTAATCAAGTATCACTTACAAAGTGTACCATAAAATTAAAAACCTACTCCAGAGAAATCCTAGAGACATGTGGACAAATGGAATGTACAGTTCAACACAATGGCCAGTCAATGGCCAGCGAGCTACAACAACAGGTCAACTCTCATGGGCAAAGATTGGTTGAGAAAGTTAAAATTAGACTGGAAAAACATCTTCAGTGTAGATGCTTCAAAGAAGCAACTCGACACAATGCTGAACAAGTACGAAAGCATGTTCACAGATAGTTACGAGGGCATCACTGGGTATGACGTGCATATCCGCATCAAAACAAGGCAAAACCTATCTATTGTAAGGCAAGGCCAGTCCCCTATGTGTTGAAAAGTCAGGTGGAGGAAGAGCAAGTGAAGCTCAGAAAGAACAGAGTGCTAGTAAAAACTGACAAAAGTGAATGGGCTACCCCGATTGTGGTAGTGCCCAAACCAGGCAAAACTGTACGCTTGTACGGTGACTACAAAGTTACTATCAACCAAGCAGTTGACGATGAGTAGCACCCGTTACCTACATCGCAAGATTTGTTTGCAGTACTCTCTGGGTCAAAGTTTTTGACCTGTCGCATGCTTACTCTCAGCTGAATGTTGGCAAAGAGAGTCAACTGTATTTCACCATCAACACACACAAGGGACTGTACTCATAAACCAAGCTGCCATATAGTATAAAGTCCTCCCCCAAAATCTTCCAGACTACGATGGATAAGATTTTGAAAGGAGTTCCAAATAGCTAATGCAATCGAGATGATGTGCTGATCGCAACAAGCAGCGAGGAAGAAAATCTAGTAGTGTTAGATATAGTGCTTCAAATGTTGAATGCCCACAATGTCAAATTGAAAAGGAGCAAATGTGCTTTTGTGCAGCCCGAGGTTGTGTACCCTGGTCTGAAAGTTGATGCAAATGGCTTACAACCAGTGAAGGAAAAGATTGATGCTGACATCAATGCCCCAAAGCCACAGAACATATCTGAGTTAAGATCTTTCCTTGGAATGGTCCAGTACTACGCACGTTTCTTATCTGAGTTAGCGACAATGTTAGCTCCATTGCACAAGCTCATCAAGAAGGATGTCCAGTGGAAGTGGACGAAAGCACAACAGTAAGCTTACAACGATTATAAGAGAAGTCTCTCTAGCAATGCTCTACTTGTGCACTATGACACAGAGCATGAGCTTAAGTTAGCATGTGATGCTTCCAGCTACGGTGTGGGAGCTGTCATGGGCCACGTAATGGATGACGGCCAAGAGAAACCAATCGAGTTCACATCACAAACCATCACAAAGAGCGAAAGAAACTATGCACAAATTGAAAAGGAAGCACTCACCATAGTGTTTGGAATCAAGAAATTCCAACAGTTCCTGATCGGCAGAAAGTTTACCCTGATAACCGATCACAAACCGCTCCTAGCAATATTGGGGCCCAAATCTGCCATCCCTGCAATGGCCGCATCAAGAATGCAACTTTGGGCATACCTTATTCCCCAAGTAAATTTCAAAAACCATAATTGATTCTGCATCTATGGCCTTTTGGGGCAAAACATTCCCCAATAACACAACCATTTGTGTGAAGATTTTTTTCTGGATTCGCATTTAACTGGTTTGGCCTGAATTTTAAGATTAAGTCCATTTTCACATTTATTTGTTTTGTGATGTAGAAATGCTAGTTCAGAGGATCATAGAAATTTCAGCGCAGTAGGAAGCAATTTAGACCATCATGTCTGTCACAGCGCTAGCTCCACATCAGACCTGTCCCAATGTTAGATCCACTTCTTAGCTGTCCCAATGCTAGCTCTACATCATGCCTGTCCTAGTTCTAGCTCTACATCATTTCTGTTCCAATACTAGCTCCACATCATGCCTGCCCTAGTTCTAGCTCTACATCATTTCTGTTCCAATACTAGCTCCACATCATGCCTGCCCTAGTTCCAGCTCTACATCATTTCTGTTCCAATGCTAGCTCTACATCATGCCTGTCCTAGTTCTAGCTCTACATCATTTCTGTTCCAATGCTAGCTCCACATCATGCCTGCCCTAGTTCTAGCTCTACATAGTGCCTGTCCTAATGATAGTTCTATATCATGTCTGTCACATTGCTAGCTCCACATCATGCCTGTCCCAGTGATCGTTCCCAATCATAACGAGTGCCAATGTCAGTTACACATGATGTATGCCCTAGTGCTGGTTCGACATAATGCCTGTCCCAGTGCTAGCTCTACATCGAGCCTGTCACAGTGCCAACACCACATTTACCCTCATGAATCTTCTTTTGATGGGCATCACTTTGTATTTACCAACATTAAAATCCATCTGCCAATCCTTAGCCTATCTACTTAACTTGACTAGAGTCTACCTTGAAACTAAAAACTACCTAGAGACTAGAAACTTCCCTTTGAGTCTATCAATCACCCATGAACTATTGACATAGAGGAAAAGTTTTGTGTCAACAACACTTATATCATGCATTTAATGGAGGAAAAATGTCACAAGAAACGTCACAGAGATGGAAGGAAAAAAGGTGAGCCAAAGAAGGAGATATTAGGCGTAGTTATGAAAAGCCTGGTCAAAGAGATAGGTTTTAAGGAGGGTCTTAAAGGAGAAGAGGGAGCTGCAGAGGTAGGAGGGGGTCTAGTGAGAGAATTCCAGAGCCTGGGGCCTAGGCCACTGAAGGCATGGCTAGCAATGGCTGGGTAAAGGGAACGGAACCTGGCCAAAAGGTCGAGTTAAAGTCATGGAAAGTTCACTGGGGGCTGGAGAAGGTTACAGAGATAGGGATGGGCGAGGCCATAAAGGGATTTAAACACATGGATGATAATTGTAAATTTGAGTAATTGAGGAACAGGGAGTCAATTTAGATCAGAGAAGACGGGGTAATGGGTGACTGGGACTTGGTGTGCCAAGTTCAACCATCCCCTTTTGCCGTGCAGCATCATCCCTCTTGTCATTTAATCACTCCTGCCTTCCACCCTATCACAGAGCTTCTCTTTTGTTCTTTCTTCCCCTCCTCCCTTTCCCTGCCCCTGTACTTGCTTGAAATCTGTTACATCTCCATCTTTTTCCAGTTCTGACGAAAGGTCACTAACCTGAAACGTTAACTCTGTTTCTCTCTCCAAAGATGCTGCCTGACCTGCTGAGCATTTCCAGCATTTTCTATTTTATTTCAGATTTCCAGCATATGCAGTATTTTGCTTTTGTAGAAGAATGTTGAAGTGAATCACTTTTTTTCAAGTGCTTGATCTTTAAAGGGGGGCACTGATTGCGAGTCTCACTCTTTAATGATACTGCCCAGTCTCCATTGATTTCTTGTTTCCATTGACTTAAAGGATTGCAGTGAATAGACTAAATCCTTTAGCATTGATCCAATGCTGGGTAGGTCTCATGGTGCTGGTACACTTTACAGTAACGATTAGGGACAGGAGTCTTAAAGTGCACTTAGAAAGCATGGACTTGTTCCTGTGCATTTTTGTGGGGGAGGGGAGGAGTTTTGAGATCAATGATTTTTCGTCAAATCATCCTTCATTTCTCCTGTCAGCCCGAGAACAGCGAATTGGAGAAAGATCAATAAATGCCTACAGTCACTTTATTTCTTTATTTTTTTCATGTCTTGCACTGATCCCTGGCTGAGAGAGCAGGTGACCTGCTCCAAGGCCTCGAGCAGTGCTGTTGCTGAATTTACACTTAAGAGAGTCATCCCAAAGTCTCCCCTCAGATTTTCACTGCATCTCTGTCAGGAGCTGACTACCCTTCACTTAGACTCCTTTTCAATCATCCTGGCCAGGATCGGGAACTCACTGTGTGTGAGTAGGAGAAAAGCAGGCATAAACCCAAATCCTACCACAGCCATTTGAGTACAAGTATGCCACCATGCCAAATGAAGACTATTTCTATGGTCGCATTGGCTCATGAAATATGGGGGCCAGTTTGAGAGGCCTGCAGCTGTGATCCTGACTGCTGGACTCAGGGACCTTCTGGCTGCAATTAGAAGACAGCAACCAGAAAGTGGGGGGGAAAAATTGAATCGCGCCCCCTTTGGGGCGCTAACTTAGCACCCCGGAAAAATTACCACCCCCGTGGCCGACATTGAGTGGCAGTGCCCCGAGAGGGAAGCCGGGCACTACTGGAAGTGCCCTGCCTCCCTCTTAGGGCGCTGCGAGGGAATATTGCGGTGCTAAATGCCGCAGCGCAACATCACACTGCGGTATTGCAGGCGTTCCTCCCCTTCTTAAAGGAGAGAGGCCTTGCGCAGTGCGACCTGGGGCCCAGCTGGGCCACCAGGGATCAGAGTGCCGGCAAGAGAGCCCGGCACTCAAGAGAAGTGCCGAGCTCATGAGCGCAACTGGCACTCCGCGGGGGGGGGGAACCGACGGGTCAGGAGGCCGGGGACGGGAGCGGAGGTAGGTGCTGGCAGGCCGCCCGGCACCTTGCCTTTAAATAGCGCTGCCCCGGCTGCAGGTAGGCCCCCCTGACCACGTCGGACATAGCGTCCGGTGGTAAGTCGGGGGCGCTACCGAAGGTCGTGGCTGGGGCGCGAGTGGGGTGCTGTGCACGGCAATGACGTCATCGCCAGTGATGCAGCAACACGGAGCGCTAACGGTTACCGCCGCCGCTAACCTCCCGCTGAATTTCACGGGAGGCATTGGCGGCGCCGCGCCCGGGCACTAGTTGCTTTGCGCCCCGGTTAGTGCCCTCTTAGGACACTAATGGGAGGTGCAAAGCAACCGAATTTCCCCCCCCCCGCCACCAATGTCTGAAAACCCTATTGGGGAAAGAGGAAAACAGACTTCCCTGCTGTGGGCTTTTCTCTGGCTTGGTCCTCCAATCAGAGGAGTATTAAGTGTTATGGAACCAAGATGAGTATATGGAGTTAAGATATAGATCAGCCATGATCTAATTGAAAGGTGGAACAGGCCTGAGGGGTTGAATGGCTTATTCCTGTTCCTTTGTTACTACCACTAACAACACTAGACCTGCTCCGATTACAGGTGCAGGCCCAGGTCCATCTATCCGGAAAAGCCTGGGAAAGCAGACCTCATGTCTCTCAGTCCCTTTTTACTCTCTGTAGTACTTAGGCACTAAGGCCGGAATTTCCCCCCCCCAAACAAATGGGTGGGTTTGGAGCGTGGGGGCTGTTAAATTGTTGAAAATGGGATTACCGACTTGATCTCACCTCCAACCTGCCTGTTGTGTCTGTGTATAATAAGACACAGACTGCAGGAGAAACGGTACAACAGGTGTTTACTGAATGAGGGTTACTCTAGAACTAACTTTACAGATCACTACTCAGGGTTTATATACAGGTGTGGTCACTGCCGGTACTACAGTACACAGGAGCTGTAAAAAGTAGTTCTCTCCCTTAAAGGTACATACATTACACTGCCCACTTCCGGTTTTGCCGGAGGCGGGACAGGAGCGGGGCGGGATGGGGATGGGCGACCAACCCTTTCCCAGAAAGGGCGTTACCTAAATTTAAATATTTTAATGAGGCTAGTAGCCTCTTTCTCTCCTTTTATTTTGAATTTAACTGCACGGGGGCGGGTTTCACACAATTCGTGAAATTCAGCAGATAAACCGAGGTGGGGACTGTTGCATCCAGGAGGTAAGCGGCTTTATACCTACCTCCTGGATCCAGGGTGCCGACCATATCCACCCCCCTGGGCCTCTGATCACCTTCTCAGGCTTCACCCCCACCCACCCCCCCGCCTCACAATGATGATGATGAGGCTGGCCACGATCCTCCGGTGCCAGCCCCGATCCTACGCCACCCCGCCCCCCACCTACCCCCGATCCCTGGCCAACACCCCCTCACATCCGCGATTGCTGACTCCCTCGCAATTGCTGACTGCCCCCGCCAATTGTCGACATAAGAACATAAGAACATAAGAAATAGGAGCAGGAGTAGGCCAATCGGCCCCTTGAACCTGCTCCGCCATTCAACAAGATCATGGCTGATCTGATCCTAACCGCCAATCCACTATCACAGAACCATCTCCTGAATCTAACAGAATTAAACACACGAAATAGGAGCAGGATCAGGCTACACGGCCCCTGGGCCCGCTCCGCTACCCACAGGGCCATGACCGATCCGAACCTAGACTCATGTCCAAATTCCTGCCCGCTCCCCGTAACCCTTAATTCCCTTTACTTCTAGGAAACTGTCTATTTCTGTTTTAAATTTATGTAATGATGTAGCTTCTACAGCTTTTTGGGGCAGCATATTCCATGGACCTACCACCCTTTGAGTGAAGTAGTTCCTCCTCATCTCAGTTTAGAAAGAGCAGCCCCTTATTCTAAGACTATGCCCCCTAGTTCTAGTTTCACCCATCATCGGGAACATCCTCCCCGCATCCACCCGATCCAACCCCTTCACAATCTTATATGTTTCAATAAGATCGCCTCTCATTCTTCTGAACTCCAATGAGTAGAGTCCCAATCTACTCAACCTCTCCTTATATGTCCATCCCCTCATCCCCGGGATTAACCGAGTGAACCTTCTTTGTACTGACTCGAGAGCAAGTATGTCCTTTCTTAAGTATGGACACCAAAACTGTACGCAGTATTCCAGGTGCGGTCTCACCAATACCTTGTACAACTGAAGCAATACCTCCCTATTTTTATATTCTATCCCCCTAGCAATGAAAGCCAACATTCCATTGGCCTTCTTAATCACTTGCTGCACCTGCATACTAACCTTTTGAGTTTCGTGCACCAGGACCCCCAGATCCCTTTGTACTTCAGTACTTTCCAGTTTCTTGCCATTAAGATAATAACTTGCTCTACGATTTTTCCTGCCAAAGTGCATAACCTCACACTTTCCAGTATTGTATTCCATCTGCCAAATCTCTGCCCACTTACTTAGCCTGTCTATGTCCCCTTGCAGGTTTTTTATGTCCTCCTCACTCACTACTTTCCCTCCCATCTTAGTATCATCTGCAAACTTTGATATGTTACACTCGGTCCCCTCCTCCAAATCATTAATATAGATTGTAAAGAGTTGGGGACCCAGCACTGACCCCTGCGGAACACCACTAGTTACTGATTGCCAGTCTGAGAATGAACCATTTATCCCAACTCTCTGCCTTCTGTTAGATAGCCAATCCTCTATCCATGCCAGATTATTACCCCCAATCCTGTGATTTTTTATCTTAAGCAATAATCTTTTGTGTGGCACCTTGTCAAATGCCTTTTGGAAGTCTAAATACACTACGTCCACTGGTTCCCCTTTATCCACCCTATATGTTACTTCCTCAAAGAACTCCAGCAAATTTGTCAAACATGACTTCCCCTTCATAAAACCATGCTGACTTTGTCCAATTAAATTATGATTATCCAAATGTCCTGTTACTGTCTCCTTAATAATGGACTCCAAAATTTTACCTACCACAGATGTTAGGCTAACTGGTCTATAGTTTCCAGCCTTCTGCCTACTGCCCTTTTTAAATAAGGGTGTTACATTAGCAGTTTTCCAGTCTGCCGGGACCTTTGCCGAGTCCAGGGAGTTTTGGAAAATTATTACCAATGCACCCACAATCCCTACCGCCACTTCCCTCAAGACCCTAGGATGTAAGCCATCAGGTCCAGGTGATTTATCCGCCTTGAGTCCCATTATTTTACCGAGTACCACTTCCTTAGTGATTTTGATCGTGTTTAGCTCCTCCTCCTCTTTAGCCCCCTGTTTGTCCAGTGTTGGGATATTCTTAGTGTCTTCGACTGTAAAGACTGATACAAAATATTCATTCAGTGTTTTTGCCATCTCCATATTTCCCACCATTAATTTCCCGGTCTCATCCTCTAAGGGACCAACATCTACTTTAGCCACCCTTTTTCTTTTTATATAACTATAAAAACTCTTACTATCTGTTTTTATATTTTTTGCTAATTTACTTTCATAATCTATCTTCCCTTTCTTAATCAATCTTTTTGTTATTTTTTTGCTGTCTTTTAAAGTTTTCCCAATCCTCTATCCTCCCACTAGATTTGGCTACCTGATATGCCTTTGTTTTTAGTCGAATACAGGAAACTTTGTGCTATCCGGCACCCATGGGACCAAGCGACTGCCGTTTTTTTTAAAGCTCTAGATAGACCAGCGCCAATGTTATCAGATAGGAGCTTTTTATCGCAGTATCTGACCACAAACACTGTTGCTCAGCAACAGCTTGTAAACACTCGGCCCGTGGCTTGGAAGCGTCTCTGAAGCTGTTGCTAAGATACAGAGACACTTTCTAGAGCCTGCCGTGTCTGACCACAAACACTGTTGCTCAGCAACAGCTTGTAAACACTCGGCCCAGTAGCTTGGAAGCGTCTCTGAAGCTGTTGCTAAGCGACAAAGACGCTTTCCAGAGCCTGCCTGTGAAAAGCAGAAAAAAAACCTTACCAAAACGGCTGCTGATTTCTGCCGTTAGATCAAATTTGCCGGACATTCAACTTCCGGATAGCACAAAGTTTCCTGTACTATCTTTAATTTCTTTACTTAGCCACGGATGGCTGTCTTTTCTTTTACACCCTTTTCTTCTCAGTGGAATATATTTTTTTTGGAAGTTGTAAAATAACTCCTTAAATGTACACCACTGATCATGTATCGTCTTACCCTTGAATCTATTTTCCCAATCTACTCTACTCAATTCTGCTCTCATATCTTCATAGTCTCCTTTATTCAAGCTTAGCATGCTTGTTTGAGATCCGACCTTCTCACCCTCTAATTGGATATGGAATTCAACCATGTTATGGTCACTCATTCCAAGGGGATCCTTTACTAGGACATTTTTAATTAATCCTGTCTCGTTACACAGGACCAGATCTAAGGTTGCTTGCCCCCTGGTCGGTTCAGTTACATACTGCTCAAGAAATCCATCCCTAATACACTCAATGAACTCATCCTCAAGGCAGCCCTGCCCAATTTGATTTGTCCAATTAATATGATAGTTAAAATCCCCCATAATTATAGATGTTCCCTTATTACAAGCCTCAACTATTTCCTGATTGATACTCCGTCCAACAGAGTTGCCACTGTTCGGAGGCCTATAGACTACGCCCACTAGTGTTTTTTCCCCCTTATTATTCCTTACCTCCACCCAAACTGTTTCATTATCCTGATCTTTTGACCCAATATCATTTCTCTGTATTACAGTGATCCCTTCCTTTATTAACATAGCCACCCCACCTCCCCTTCCTTCCTGCCTGTCCTTCCTGATCGTTAAATAACCTGGTATGTTTAATTCCCAGGCATTGTCACCCTGCAGCCATGTTTCTGTAATGGCCACAAGATCATACCCATATGTAGTTATTTGTGCCATTAACTCGTCTATTTTGTTACGAATGCTACGTGCATTCAGATAGAGAACTTTCAAATATGTTTTGTGACACTTAGTTCCTGCTTTTGCCCTTTTTATTACTTTACCTTTTACTCCATACCTTCTGCCCCTTCCTGACATGCTCTGGTTTTTAATTTCCCCACTGCTACCTAAGTCTATGACCTTCTCTGTTGTCATTTTTATTATTTGCTCTCTAGGAACCTCCCCCCCACTAGTTAGTTTAAAGCCCTCTCTACAGCCCTAGTTATATGATCCGCCAGGACTCTAGTCCCAGCACTGGCCAAGTGAAGCCCATCCCAACGGAACAGCTCCCTCCTGCCCCAGTACTGGTGCCAATGTCCCAGGAAGCAAAACCCATTTCTCCCACACCAGTCTTTGAGCCATGCATTTAACTCTCTAATTTTATTTGTCCTAGCCAAATTCGCTCGTGGCTCAGGTAATAATCCAGAGATTATTACCCTTGTGGTTCTGCTTTTTAATTTGGCCCCTAGCTGCTCAAACTCCCTCAGCAGAACCTCCTTCCTTGTCCTATCTATGTCGTTGGTACCAACTGACCTCTGCCACTCTCTGACCCACCGCACCGATTGTCAACACCACACCCGCGATCCCCACCCCCGGACCGCAGCTGCGGTCGGGAAACCAAGGGCTCACATTCAAATTAGGTAATGTCAGCTGGGCCTGTGGGAAACCTGGGTTTCCCACCGCCTCAGAACCCCCCCTGCCCGTCCCCAACCTGCCTTCCCGGCCTAAGTGCACTCTGGATAAAGGAAAGGATAGGAAAGGACTTCAGGACATACCAAAGCGCTTTACAGCTAATTCAGTGCTTTTGCAGTGCAGTCACTGTCGTAATGATGAGTATATTCAAGACTATGATTGTTATATCCGAGTAGTAAGGTACAATAACTATGATAAGTGAGACTTCAGGAACTCAAAACTTTACTTTTAATTGCACAGGATAAGGAGAGAACAGAGCTATTACAGCTACAGGCATGCACTCTGTATTTCTTACTGCACGAGCAAACCAAAATGGAGGATGCTATGATGTCATATCCACAAGGCCACATTACCTAAATATTTGTGTAGCAGGGCTTACCTTAAAACACTGGTAAATGAACCCTTAGCATTTTTCTCCATCTTGTGGATAACTTAAGCATTACATCCGAGATTACTATATCCCCCCCCCTCTTAAGTTACAATAATTCTTAACAACATTCTTAAAAAGTCCATAAGGAAACTCCTTTAACGATAGTCCATCCTGAACGAATCTAGCAGGCCGTGATCAATCTCTCTGGCAGCTTGTGAGTCCTTGGTGAACGTCTTACAGTCAAGTCCCTGCTTGGTTGTGGTAAAGCCACCTGCTGCTCCTGAGCAGTACTCAGAGTATCTGACTCTGCTACGATGGTTTCCTCTTGATTAAGGGGTCCAGGTATAACTGTCTCTGTTCGTGGTGTTGGTACCACCAATGCATTTGGATAACTGGGGACCAACTTGTCCTCCAACATTTCCTCTGGACCCTCCAGTTCGATTTCCCATTGTCTGGTCAGTATCTGATCCACATGTCTGCGTACTACCTGACCAGTTCCCAACATCAAAACTCTGTCCTCTGGAGCTGCACAGATAGGTGTACCTGGTAGTGGAAGACGGTTCAAGGCATCTGCGTTCCCATGGTACTTGCCCGCTTTGTAAACAATGACATACTCATATGCCCTCGACGTCACTGCCCATCTCTGGATTCGGGGTGACACCATCTGTGGTACTGCTTTCATCTCATTAAAAAGAGATAGAAGAGGTTTGTGATCGGTGCATATGGTGAATTTCCTGCCATATATGTATTTGTGAAACCTCTGCAACCCAAACATTACTGCTAATCCCTCTTTATCCAACTGGGAATAGTTTTTTTCCGCTGGGGTCAGAGTTCGAGACATAAACCCTATTGGTCTTTCAGTTCCATCTTCCATACAGTGTGAAAGAACTGCCCCCACCCCGTAAGGTGAAGCATCACAAGAGAGAATGATGTCTTTCTCTGCATTGTAGTGTACCAGCACATCCGAGGACAGCATCAGTTTCTTGGATTGTTGAAATGAAATGCTCTGTTCCTCTTCCCACTGCCACTGTGTCTCCTTGCGCAGTAGTTTGTGAAGAGGTGCTAACACTGTTGACAAGTTTGGCAAAAACCTGTTATAATAGTTTAGCCATCCCAGGTAAGCTTTCAACTCAGTCACATTTGTAGGATCTGGGGCCTCCTGCAGTGCTTTTACCTTCTCCTTGATCGGATGGAGCCCGGTGGCATCCACTCTGTGCCCCAGGAACACGGCCTCATTCCCCAAGAAAGTACACTTACTCCTCTTGAGCCGTAACCCAGCCTTATCCAATCTTTGAAGTACCTCTCTCAGAGTGCTCAGATGCTCCTGGTCAGTTCTTCCCATCACCAGAATATCATCCAGATAGATGGAAACATGTGGAATCCCTTGCAGTACACCCTCGATAGTTCTCTGGAAGATAGCTGGACTAGACGAGACACCAAATGGTAAGCGGTTATAAGTAAACAAACCCTTGTGTGTATTTATGGTTACATATCTCTTGGATTCCTCATCTAGTGTAATCTGCAAGTAAGCATGACTCATATCCAGCTTCGTGAATTTCTTCCCTCCAGCCAGGTTTGCAAAAAGATCCTCAGTTTTAGGAATAGGATACTGTTCTAGTTTAGACACCCTATTTACAGTCAATTTATAATCTCCACAGATTCTGACCGAATTGTCTGGTTTTAAAACAGGTGCAATTGGAGCTGCCCATTCTGAACATTTCACGGGTTCCAGATGTTCTCCCGCAACAGACGATCAAGCTCAGCCTCTACCTTTGGTTTCATGGCATAAGGCATAGGTCGTTGTTTAAAAAATCTTGGCAGTGCCTCCTTGTCGACATAAATCTTAGCTGGGGGGCCATTAAATGTTCCAAGTTCTTCCTTGAACACATTCTCATGTTCAATCAAGACTTCTTGCAAAGACAACTGTTTGCCTCCTTCCAATTGATTTATTGCTCCCCAATCTAATTTAAGTTCTTTTATCCAGCCCCGACCTAACAAATTTGGTCCAGAACCCAATACTACAACTACAGGTAGCTGTTCCACGGTGTCCCTGTGTTCCACAGTTACAATAGCTGTACCCAAGGTTGCCACTCGTTCACCGGTATAGGTTTTAAGGTTCATAGAGCAAGACTTTAACTCTGGAACTTTTGCACGGTTCCACAATTTTGAGTATTCTTCCCTGTTCATTATGGTAACACCACATTCAGTATCCACCTCAAAGTTGACCTTAGTGTCATTTACTATCAGTTGCAAAGTGATAGGATCCACTTTTGGAATGTCCTCTACCATACTATGCAATATGAACACGTCGTCTTCTTCCTCAGCTTCTCCACTGATGTGATGTGCTCCCTGTTTTTTCACTTCTCTTCCAAGGTTTTGCTTTTCTCCCCCTCTAGGTTCGTATGCCTCCAGGGTAGCTTTTGCTCTGCATGCACGTTTTATATGTCCTTTTTTTCCACACTTGTGGCACTTTTCCTCCAGAACCCTGCATTCCCTTGCCAGGTGATCTCCATTGCATCTATAACGTGCCTTTAAATGTGCACGTTGTGGTGGCGGACCCAGATTTAACTTGTGCACCAGTGTCTGACCTGCAACTTGCTTTGTAGTGGACCAGTCGCAACCTTGTATTTCTTTCACATCACGGTTAGCTGTCTCTATTAATTGAGCAAGTTCCAACGCTTTTTCATACGTAAGCCCAGTCTCAGATAATAATCTCCTCTGCATTCGAGCATCCATTATTCCGCAAACCAGCCTATCTCTCAGCATGTCTTTCAAACTGTTCCCGTAATTGCAATCATGTGCCAGTTTTCTCAACACCACTACATAATCCAACACAGTTTCTCCCGGTATCCTGTTCCGTGAATTAAATTTGAAACACTGTACAATCTCACTCGGTCTGGGATTGAAATGTTCCTTTAGCAAGTCCACTAATTCAGTAAATGATTTATCTCCAGGTTTTGCAGGACTGCATAAGTTTCTCAATAAACTATACGTTAGACTTCCCACCAAAGTTAGCAAAATAGCTCTCCTTTTTCCAACATCGACAATATCTTTTGCTACAAAGAAATGCTCCAATAACTCACAGTACTCTATCCATGTTTGATTTTGAACATCAAAAGCAGAAATCTCTCCTACTCGAGTAGCCATGATTCAGATGCAGTGATCTTGTATTTTCCCTTCTTCAAGTTGATATCTGTTAATCCTCATCGCCAAATGTTATATCCGAGTAGTAAGGTCCAATAACTACGATAAGTGAGACTTCAGGAACTCAAAACTTTACTTTTAATTACACAGGATAAGGAGAGAACAGAGCTATTACAGCTACAGGCATGCACTCTGTATTTCTTACTGCACGAGCAAACCAAATTGGAGGATGCTATGATGTCATACCCACAAGGCCACATTACCTAAATATTTGTGTAGCAGGGCTTACCTTAAAACACTGGTAAATGAACCCTTAGCATTTGTCTCCATCTAGTGGATAACTTAAGCATTACATCCGAGATTACTATAATGATCGATAGATTTTGGGCACTAAACGAATCAAGGGATATAGGGATAGGGCATGAAAGTGGAGTTGATATAGAAGTTCAGCCATGATCTTATTGAATGGTGGAGCAGGCTCGAGGGGCCTTATGGCCTACTCCTGCTCCTAATTCTTATGTTCTTATGTTCTTGTGTAATGTAGGAAACGAAGCAGCACAGCAATATCTCATCAGCAGCAATGAGATAATAATCTGTTGTTGGTGGTGTTGGTTAAGGAATAAATATTGGCTAGGATACCGGTAAAACTCCCTGCTCTTCTTTGAATAGTGCCATAGGATCCTTTACATCCACCTGAGATGGTAAGCAGGGCTTTGATTTAACATCTCATTCAAACGAAGGAGGTGTAGTGTATGTACCCGTCTACCTTTAAGGGAACTATTGAATGTAACCGTTCACCTTTAAGGGAACTACTTTAGGTGTGGCACTATTTGTTTGGCTTCTGTATACTGTAATACCGATAGTGACCACACCAGTATATAAGTGTTGTAGCAGGATTTCTGGGGCAGATTCGCCCGGAACTTTGAATAGTAAAGACCTGTTTGTTTGTTACTTCTGAAGTCTGTGTATTTATTAACTGCACAACCCACAGACTTTACAGTGGCGACGAGTCCGATCGTACCCTGCGGCAAGATTACCATAAGCAACGAAGAGCGTCGAAGAGAGACAACCGCCCTCGTCGTGCTACCAAAAGAAAACACGAGGCTGCAACAACAGAAAGCAGGAAGACTAACAACAAAAGCAGTATCAGCAACAGGCACTGACTACCCTTCTGCCACGGTGCGGAGTGAGCCGACCAGCAAGAAACAAGGCGGCCGAAGAGACTGTGAGTAGGGGAAGGTGTAGAAGCATCCGGAGGATAAGGGCAGAGCACTCGACCTCGGTCGAGGGGGAGCTGTACCGGCCAAAAGTCGGGTCCCACGGCGTCGGGTGACAGCCGGACCGCGATTGGCGGGACAATCGGTGCAGCGACCGCAGCCACGAAGCGCTGAGCCTGCGAGTAGGCGCTGGAAGAGAAACCCAGCCGCAGCCGGGGAGGGAAACATTGGTCTGCGAGAGGGCTGGGGAGGCAAACGGGAACCGTGCGGGTGAGAGCCGGGTGTGGAGAGAGAGACTGCGAGGAGCCGGTCCAGCGGCTGAGCTGTTCTCCACCAACGGGGTACTCAGAGCCGGCAAAACCGAACGTGCGGGAGTGGGTGAGAGACACAGCCGAAAACGGGGTGAGAGACTGCGCGAGAGCCAGTCCAGCGGTGAGCTGTTCTCCACCAACGGGGTACCCAGGGCCGGTAGCATCGAACGTGCGGGTGAGAGAGACAGAGCCGGGTACGGAGAGAGAGACTGCGCGAGAGCCAGTCCAGCGGCTGAACTGTCCTCCGCTAACGGGGTGTACCCAGCGCCGGTAGAGCCGTGCGGGTGGGAGGAAAAGACATAGCCGAGTAAGGGGAGCTGTGCGGTAGCCAGCCAGCGGCTGAACCTGTCCGCTGAGGGGGAAGCGTACCCCTTCCACCGGGAAGAAACGCGGGAAGCCGCCATTAGGCGGAGAAGACGCCAGAAGCGGGAAACCGCCATTGAAGTGGGCGGGGCGAGAAAGGAAGAGCGGGAAACCGCCATTTTCGCGGGAAAACCGCCATCTTGATTGACATACCGCCATTGAAGTGGGCGGGGAGAGAAGGAAAGAGCGGGAAACCGCCGATTTCGCGGGAAAACCGCCATCTTAGAAACAAATAAATAAATAAGAAATACTGGTGCTGCTCCCAAGGGAAGAAAGATGCCTAAGCGAGGGAATATTAACGACTTTAATTCTGAAATAGAAGACTGGGCCACATACGTGGAACGCATAGAGATCTATTGCGAAGCCAACAAAATAGAGGAAGACGACAAGGCGATAACATTGCTAAACTCGATGGGGGCAAAAACATACGGGCTCTTGAAGCATCTAATAGCACCAAATAAACCAGCGGATCAGACCTTCGAAGAGATTGTGGCTGTGCTGAAGGACCACTTGAACCCCACACCGCTGATGCTGGCCGAACGATTCAAATTCTACGCAAGAACGCAGAAGAAAGACGAAAGCAATGCGGAATACTTGGTCGAACTGCGTAGGCTAGCGAAATACTGCCAGTTCGGAGGGAATCTGACAGAAGCGCTGCGGGACAAGTTCGTATGCGGATTGTCCAAAGAAGGGACGCAGAAGCGACTACTGGAAGAGAATGACCTCACACTGGACAGGGCTGTCCTTATAGCTGCATCGCACGAAGCCGCAGCGAAAGGAACGGCGGAAATGCAACTAAAGGCGGCGGCACTCGGGGTGGACCAAATTACTTCAAGCACAACAAAATGCTACCGTTGTGGGAAGACAACGCATGACCAGAATCAATGCTGGTTTAAGAACCAAGAGTGTAGGAAATGTGGCAAACTGGGTCACATCGCGAAGGTATGCCGGTCCGGGAAAAAGATCAATAATCAATAATCAAAGGAAGCCACCACCAGAAAAGTACAACAAGGTACTCCGGGTGCTCCGGTTTCCTCCCACAGTCCAAAGATGTGCGGGTTAGGTTGATTGGCTATGATAAATTGACCCTTAGTGTTAGGGGGATTAAATACTTGGGTTTACGGGGATAGGGTGGGATATGTGTTGGTGTAGGGGTTACGGGGATTGGGTGGGATATGTGTCGGTGCAGGCTCGATGGGCCGAAATGGCCTCTATCTGCACTGTGGGGTTTCTGTGATTCTGTGATTCTGTGAAGGTACACAAGGTGGCTGAGAAGAGTTCAGACGAACAGAATTCAGACTCAGACCCAAACAATCAGGAGCTGGGTAGTCTGAGAATCCACAATGTGGGTAAAGAAATGGATCTACAGGCCATCTGGGTCATACTAAAAATAGCTGGAGTCCAAATAAGAATGGAGCTGGACACTGGATCAGCTCTATCAGTCATCAACCGAAGGGACTACCACCGGCTATTCTCTCACATACCTTTAAGAAATACCAAGTTCGTATTACAGACATACACGGGGCATAACGTATACCCCGTGGGGAAAATAAGAGTCAAGGTGAGAGATAGGGGTAAAGAACACCCAAGAATGAGCTTGTACGTATTACCTGAGGGAGGACCACCACTTCTAGGGTGGGAGTGGATTAAGAAAATAGACATGGAATGGCATTACCTAAAAGCCATAATGAGGGAGGACTCGGTGCAAGCTATCAGCTCAGATTCTGAAATGGATGATGATAAGACCAAGTCGAAAACGAAGACAGGCAGAAGGACTTATGGTACCAAGAAGAATAAAGCTGCAGAGCAGAACTCCAGGTTGACAGAGAATTCTGAGCCTGTTCAAGCAAAGGATTCATCCATGACGGAAGAACACCGAGCTCGGACGCAAGCTTATGTCAAAGTACGACAACAATTAGAATAGTTGAGTGATCGTCTCGTACAGGAGATGAAAAATATGGAAAAGTTCTGGGACACCGAATGGGGAAACCTGGAAAGACTACAGAGACAGCTAGCTCAAGCAGAGAGCGACCATAGAGCCATCATGGTCAAATACCAATCACATTCCCCTGATGCTGTTCAGGAACTAGAATATTTACAGAATGAACCAAAGGAAGAGGAATCTTCAGGGAGCCAGGATTTTATTCCAGTTCTTCTTTACGACTCCTTACAAGCAGAGTGTGAGAAGTTGAAAGAACAGTATGAACAGGCCCAGGCTACAATTCAGAAGGGGGTTAACTCGGCAGCCTCCGAAAAGCTAGTTTCAGTAGAAGCATATGACCAACTAAAGGTTGAACATGAGCAAGAAGTCCAAAGGCTGCAGGAAATTCTTGATGAGCTCAAGGCCAAGACAGACTCATCGATAGAAGCTCCATCCATAGATGAGCAATTAGAGGTGAAAATCATGGCAGAGCATGAAAGACAGGATGTCCAAGAACTTATAAAAACATTGAAGGACACCCAAGACAAATATGAGGCGGCAATGTCTGAGGTTCAACAACTTGAAGAACAGATTCAACTGGGAATCCTTGCAGTGGAAGAACAGGACACTGTAAGAATGGTCCCTGAACATGAACTAGAGAGCATCAGGGCGCAACTTTTCCGAGCGCTGAAAGCCAAAGTTCAAGAGGAACGTAAGGTGGAAGTATTGGAGAAAGAGGTGGATGAAATGGAGAAGACTCTGATCCACCGTGTTCCCAGGGAAGAGTTAACGGTCGGCCAACTCCTTCATATGCTGAAGGACAAGACTCTACAAGGGGAACAATCTGAACACGAGCTTCAATCTTCAGGGGGAATGAGTTCGGAGCTCTCAAAAGTCACGGAGATAGCTGAGGTGGCAACACAAATTTTACAAGGATGCCAAAAGTACGTTGAATCACGTCAAGGTGAACAGAAGAAGGTGGAAACCGTTACTTCAGTAGAAGGGTTAAATAGCCTGATAACGCAATTACCGGTGGAAAGGAAGGTATTGAACTCACAAATGAGGTCCGTCGTGAAGGAATGGCAGATAACCCAGGAAGAGCGGGATGAATATGAATGCATGAAGAAGGCTTTTCAAGAAAGATGTTTAGGGAAGGAACCACCGTCAGCTAACGTCCAGACGGGTGAGGAGGAAGAAGAAGTCTCTCTCGCTGGTCTAACTCAGGATGAACCTGAATATTACCATGACCTGTTGAGTGACACTGAATATTATGAGGATGTGGTCTGCCCAGCTTGTGATGAAAACTCTCAAAGTGCTGAAATCCGGATGAAGCACTTAAGGTCTAAGGAACATAGAGAGTTGGTGGCGCTACAGCTGGCAGCCGAGAAAGGAGCTCCGAGAGTTTCAAAAAGGCAGAAAAGAAAAAGAAGAAGCAGAAGATAATAACTGTCTAAAATATTAGCACTTCTACCATTCCAGGCGGGACATTACGGAAGGAGCTAAATTAGTTGAAAAACTGGTAAATGTCAAGACAGCCAGTTGGTTGTCAAAGTCCGCACTGCTGGTTCAACAGGACGAAAGTTCAAGCTGCTACGTCAAGAAAAAGGCTATGGAGGAGTCACGCTAGCCAGGTGAACCGGCTACCCCAAAGAAATGTTGTTCGGAACGAATCAAGATCAGAGACTGAATCTATGAACTGTTTCCGCAGAGACGGAACCTGTGAACTGTTTCCACCGAGATTATATTTGTAAATTGTTTTATATGACATTGACTCCACCGAGATTATAGCTGTAATTTGTTTTATAGGAAGTTGAAGATATGTATGTTTAACGGGGACTCTGTAAGTAATAAGCTAAAAAGGGAGGATTGTAGTGTATGTACCCGTCTACCTTTAAGGGAACTATTGAATGTAACCGTTCACCTTTAAGGGAACTACTTTAGGTGTGGCACTATTTGTTTGGCTTCTGTATACTGTAATACCGATAGTGACCACACCAGTATATAAGTGTTGTAGCAGGATTTCTGGGGCAGATTCGCCCGGACCTTCGAATAGTAAAGACCTGTTTGTTTGTTACTTCTGAAGTCTGTGTATTTATTAACTGCACAACCCACAGACTTTACAGGAGGCCTAGAAATTCGTCTTATGCGGTGGTGCAAAATGGGCAGTATGGGATTGGCTGCCCGTTATACACAGTGCCGGATACTCAGTTCCATTGCAGTCAGTGGAAGTGAATATCAGGCGCTGCGTATAATGGGCGGCCCATCTGGTACTGCCTGTTTTATGCCACTCCCCGAGACGAATTTCTAGGCCACCATCTCCAACAGTGCAGCACTCCCTCAGTACTGCACTGAAGTGTCAGGCTAAATGTGCTCAAGTCTCCGGAGTTGGACTTGAACCCACAACCTTTTGAATCAGAGGCAAGAGTGCGCCTGAGTACTGCAAAGAGGAAAATTGGCCCTATCATATTCTGCACAGCATCCTCTCCACTCCTATAATGGAATCTGCTTAGGGTGATCACCCCTTGTACTGATTGTATGCATATAAGGCTCAAATGCCGTTTGTCAAAGAATCAATTTGAGCCTTATCTGCAGCTTTTCCTTTGATTGGATTGATCATTGCACTGGATCCTTTGTCTCTGCCAGGCTGCTCAGTGACAACTGACAAAGTGTTGATTTGCTTAGCCTCGGCTGTTTAAATTTCTGGGAAGTTGAGCAGTACCAACCAGCACTTGAGCAGCTTTGGCGAATTGCTTAGTTTACTTTACAATGTATAAAGTTATTTTAAGTTCAGGGTCCCCTGCCCTATACTTACCTAATAGGTACTCTGGCAGCACAAAGCAGGCTTGCATTATACAGGATTCCACTTCACTCATGCAGCCATAAGCCTACCGCATTTTCATCCAGCTGTTTGTTCTATAACCAATCTATGAGATGTACAAGTCCTGATGTTGCTGAGGAGTACTGAACCAAAGCAAAAGTAGCCAAAATGAAAAGCAAAAGAAAATAAACTTTTTTATAAACTAACTAAACTAACACCCCAAGATTCAAAACAAGTGATGCATTATTTTTTAAAGAATTTTCAAAATATAGTACTTAATACAGTATACAATTAAATATGTGGATTTTTCCCAAATTTCTGAATGCGGTGCCACTCACTCTCAGCTCGGAGTCAGAAGGTTGGAGGTTTCAGCCCCAGTCCAAGCATAATTAGGCTGACACCCCAGTGCTGTACCAAGGGAGAGCTGTTTTGACAGAAGTGCCATCCTTCAGATGAAATGTTAAATCCATGTATTTTTGTTATTGTTTATACATTGATTCCTTCTCTGCCTGTTTCTGGTGGTTGATGGATGTGAAAGATCCTTTCACACAAATGGAAGAAGAGCAGGCAGTTTTCCAACTGCCCCAGCCAATGTTATTCCCTCAACCAATACTAGCAAAAACAGACTAACTGGTCATTTATTTATTTCTATTTATGAGATCTTGCTGTGCACAAATTGGCTGTAGCATTTGCCCACATAACAATGGTGACTGCACTTCAAAAGTAATCTATTGGTTGCAAAGGACATTGGGTGCTCCCAAAGGCATAATAAGGTGCTATATAAATGCAAGGGCCTAGAAATTAGGAACATAGGAACATAGTAACTGAAGTAGGGCATTCAGCCCCTCGTCCTTGCTCCGCCATTTAATGAGATCATGGTTGATCTGTGACCTAACTCCATATACCTGCCTTTTCCCCATATCCCTTAATGCCTTTGGTTAACAGAAAGCTATCCATCTCCGATTTAAAATGAACAATTGACCTTGCATCAATTGCCATTTGCGGAAGAGAGTTCCAAACTTCTTCCACTCTTTGTGGTAGAAGTGTTTCCTAATTTCACTCCTGAAAGTTCTGGCTCTAATTATGCCCCCTAGTCCTAGAACCCCCAACCAGTAGAAATAGTTTCTCACTATCTACCCTATCTGTTCCCCTTAATATCTTGAACAATTCTAGGGAATGCAACCCTAATTTGTGTAATCTCTCCTCGTAACTTAACCCTTGAAGTCCAGGTATCGTTCTGGTAAACTTATGCTGCACTCCCTCCAAGGCCTATATATCCTTCCTAAGGTGTGGTGCCCAGAACTACTCACAAATTGGATAAGGCACAAAAATGGGCACGTGTATCACGATGCGCAATTAGCCCGCGCCCATTGAGTTCGATGCAAGCAGCGCGCAAAATGCCCTGCATGCTGCCTGCTAATTAAAATGATTGCAGTGGTAAGAAAATGCCAGATGCACTGTTTAGTGGCTTAGTGCCTCAGCAGGGGATCCAAGTTCATGCGAGGCTAGCACCAATTAAAACTAGCCTGCACTTCTTAAAGGCAGCCTGCACCTCTTAAAGGGGAGGTGCATTCTGGCTTCAGCAGGTGGTGGAAGTAACTGGGAAACAGAATGAGGAGCAAGAAAACTGAGTGATGGCACAATATGGTAGAGAGAGTGCGCAGATTTTCAGACACAGTGCTGGAGGCCTTGGTGCGGGGACCAGGAAACTATGAGAAGGCTTTGGGACCAGATAGCCGTTTCAAGCAGTGTAGTCCTGAGGACCTGGATGCAGTGCTATAAGAAGTTTAATGGCTTCACACGATTGGTGAAGGTCAGTTAATTCATTTTCAAATGTCATATCCCACAAACTGCACCATTAGTTTCACATACTGCTCAATTCACCACACCCCCATTACTCACCTACCAACAATCTCTATCAATCATGCCTCATACCTCACATTCATATGCTCCATCTCACCCTCACACACATACCACTGCTGCAAGCCTCACAGCTTGCACACACTGCCAGCTATTCAACCATGACAGCCACATCAGCCAAACACAACCAATCAATGCTGAAATTTATCAAACTCTGTCTTGAATATACTCAACGACTGAGCATCCACAGCTCTCTGGGGTAGAGAATTCCAAAGATTCACAACTCTTTGTGTGAAGAAATTTCTCCTCATCTCAGTCCTAAAAGGCTGATCCCTTAGTCTGAGACTGTGACCCCATGTTCTAGATTCCCCAGCCAGGGGAAACATTTTCTCAGCCTTAACCCTGTCAAGCCCCTTAAGAATTTTATATTTTTCAATTAGATCACCTCTCATTCCCCTAAACTCTAGGGAATATAGGCCCAGCCTACTCAATCTCTCCTCAAATGGCATTCCCCTCATCCCAGGAACCAGTCTAGTGAACCTTCATTGCACTCCCTCTAAGGCAAGTATGTCTTTCCTTAGGAATAAGGAATATATCCAAGTTTGCTGATAATACATAGCTGGGTGGGAATGTAAGTTGTGAGGAGGATGCAAGGAGGCTTCAAGGGGATATAGACAGGCTAAGTGAGTGGGCAAGAACATGGCAAATGGAATATAATGTGGAGAAATGTGAAGTTATCCACTTTCATAGGAAAAATAGAAAAGCAGAGTATTTTTTAAATGGTAAGAGATTGGGAAATGTTGGTGTTCAGAGGGACCTGGGTGTCCTTGTACATGAATCACTGAAAGTTAACATGCAGGTGCAGCAAGCAATTAGGAAAGCAAATGGTATGTTGGCCTTTATTACAAGAGGATTTGAGTATAAGAGTAAAGGGGGGAAAAATTCGGTTGTTTGCGCCACCCGTTAGCGCCTAAAGAGGCCGACAAGTGGGGCGCTAACCAACTAGCGCCCGGGCGCAGCGATCCCTGTGCCTCTCCCCATATTGAGCGGACATTTAGTGCCGGCGCTAAACTGTAGCGTCCGCTCACCAGCGCACGCAGATCATGACGTCATCTCAGTGTGCAACGCCTTTGGGGCGCCCTGGACCGGAAATTCAGTGGCGCCCTCCTCCGTTCCGCTTGGCGCTAATAAGGACAGCTTACCTGGAACATTTCCCAGTCGCTGTCGGGCTGGGGGGGTGTTCTTTAAAGGGGACTGTTGTGGTCTAAAAGCGGCAGCCATTTTTGGACCACAACCTCTTAGAGAGATACAGAGAGTTGCTCAGCTGCATACAGGGAGCCCTTTCTACACTGAGCCAGCGCTGGCAGAAGAACTTCAGCCTTCTGACCATCACCTTGCTGCTGGTGAGCATCTCAAACGGGATAACTTTCTGTGTGCACTTAATATGGGGGCTGCATTGGATGGGAACATCCTGCTGCTGAATCATCTTGACAGGGCACAGAGATGCAGGGATAGAGGGGCAGGCATGGCCAGACGGAGGAGTGCCAACAGACGTTGCCACACGAGACCTTACGCTGCCAGGGTTTTCCGACAGCAATTTTCATATATGAACATGTCGGAGGAGCAGTGTTTCCGAAGGCTGTGCTTTCGTAGGGAGGTGGTGACTGAGCTGTGCCACCTACTTCAGCCAGATCTGCAGCCTCAGCTAAGGTGCAGGACATCTCTGTCGGTGGCTGTGAAGATCACTGTTGCCCTCAACTTCTATGCAAGCGGCTCCTTTCAGGCCGCAACTGGGGACATAGCCAACATCTCGCAGTTTGCGTGCATTGCTGCATCCGTCAAGTGACTGATGCCCTCTTTAGAAGGAGGCGGCAGTACATCTCCTTCCCAACGACCCCGGACGAGCAGCGGGAGCACGCAGAGGGCTTCGCAAGAATAGCGGACTTCCCCATGGTGCAGGGCGCCATTGACTGCATGCATGTGGCTTTGCGGGCGCCTGTAGAGAATGCGGAGGAGTTCCGCAACCGCAAGGGGTTCCATTCCTTGAATGTACAGCTGGTCTGTGACCACCGACAGCTGATCCTCGCTGTGAATGCCCAGTTTCCAGGCAGCAGCCACGACGCCTTCATCCTGCGCCAGACTTCTGTGGCAAACCTTTTTGAGGCCCCGGCACACCCAGGAGGCTGGCTTCTCGGGGACAAGGGCTATCCTCTGTGCCCGTGGCTGATGACCCCGCTCCGTTCGCCCAGCACCCCTGCTGAAGAACGCTACAATGCAAGCCATCAAGTGACCAGGAACATTAATGAGAACACAATCGGCGTGCTGAAGCAACGGTTCCGCTGTCTGGACCATTCCGGGGGAGCCCTTCAGTACTCACCTGAGCGAGTCTCCCACTTCGTGGTTGTGTGTTGCATGTCGCATAGCCTCACAATCCTGCGGACCCAGCCAATGCCACCAGACATTGAAGCACCAGCAGAGGAGGAGGAGGAGGAGGAGGAGGAGGACCAAGACGGGAGGGAGGCACAAACTGGAAGGGCCGTCCGTCAGAGGCTTATCAGAAGTCGCTTCTAGGCCCCTCTCAGGGAATGCTTGCTGCCATTCCAAGAACAGGAATGGAACCGTTCTGATACCCCAAAGCCTGTGAAGGGCAAAATGTATGTAAAGAGCAGACATGGCCATTGTAAATAAAGAAAGTTGTTTATTTTACAAAATGTGCTTCCTTCCCGCATGACAAAGCAATGGCAACAAAAAGCAAAACAAACAGACTGCCACATAAGTGGCTCGCGCACCCGGGAGACTGTCCAAAACATAACTAACATTCAGACCAGCATCCTTGGCCTTGAATTCTACAAATAACAGGTATCAGCAGCACCTTTTACTTTTTCCCCTCGATGGTGATCTGCTTCGCTTGCGAGATTAGCCCCTTCCCTCCCTGCAGCTCCTCCGTAATGGGACCCCAGTGGCTGCAGCAAGGCTGGGGGAGGCCTGCTGACTGTCCGAAAGCACAGATGCCCCTGAGGGCCGGCCTGGACGAGCTCTGGGCCTGGAGGGCCCGGCTGCTGACTGCTCCAACTCTGCATGGGTGGAAGCAGTCTGTCCTACAGGTGGTGGCAGCTGCAGTGGAGGCGTGCCAGTGGTGGCATCAGGAATGCTGTCATCCTGAGAGCGGACGGCCGACACACTGGCACTCTGATGGGGCAGCACCGCAGCATGCGCAGCAATCGGCTGGTCCACAGATTGCTAGCTTGCTGTGGTGCTGCAAGAGCCCCGGGTAATCCTGCCCGATCCAAGGAGGGTGGCAGCAGTGAATGCTCGCGTGGCCTCAATCTGCGTCTGCATGAGACCAGCGGGTGACTGCGTGGCAGCACTCAGCACTTGTGTGGCAGGTGCCAGTGCTTCGGTGAAGCCCTGGACTATCCTTTCCAGTGCTGTCCCAAAGTCCTGCGCACTCCTTGCCAGTGCTGTCCCGAAGTCCTGCGCACTCCTTGCCTGTGCTGCGCCGAAGTCTTGGACACTCCTTGCCAGTGTCTCGATGGATTCAGGCATCCTTGCCACTGCAGCCATGAGCTCAGTGTGCCTCAGCCCAGCCTGGGCACTCATTTCTGCGAGGGCACGCACCTCTTCTGCACTCTGTGCAGCAGCACTCGCGGCCCGACTCGCCCTCCGGGGAGATGGCCCCCGAGCTTCCCTACCCACCTCGCGTTGCTGCAGGCCGCTGGTTCCTGGAGCTGGATCCTCCTCAGATAATTCCCCCCTGCTCCCCTCCAGGGAAGTAGTCTCCCCAGTCTGCAGATGGGCTGGCTCGCCTAAGGGTGGTATGGATGGTCCGGCTTCCTCCTGCTCGTCGCCTCCCGAGTCAGTCGCAGTGGCAGCTTGAGGGCCCGGCTCCCGAGCTGGTGATGCAGCATCTGAAAGCAGGGAGGTTGAAGAGTGGCTTTAGCGAAAGGACAGGGTGGCAGCAAGGGATGCATGAGTGCTGCAATGCTCTGACTTGGGTCCAGAGTGAAAAAGCATGCTGGTGGGGGGAACAAGTGGAAGGAGAGAGTTCAAAAAGGTGATGACCTTACCATCGCTGTGCACAATGGGTTCGGCAGCTCCAAAGGCGACGGGACCACTCATTCGAATTGCAACGGTCTGGTGGACTCGCTCCTCCAGGTCTGTAAGGGTCTGCAGGTGAGGCGGGCCTCCTCCGGTATAAAGCTGCTGCCTGCGGTTCCTCGCCAGCTTGGCCTGCAAGAGAAAGGACGGGGTGTGATGAAACATGCTGCCCTGAGCTGACATCACATGCCTCCCATGGTAGATTAGCCCTTACATTATGCTGTCCTGAGCTGACATCACATGCCTCCCTTGGTAGAATAGCCCTTACATTATGCACTGAGCTGAATGTGCGTGTGTGTTTCCAGACAGGGCCATGGGTGCTGGGTGACAGCTGGCCATTGGGGCTTTGCGCACCCTCTGGCCATAAAGTGAGGTGCAAATGGAGGGATGAAGATAAATCTGAAAAAGGCACTCACCCTAACGACCCGAGTGAGGTCGTTGAACTTCTTCCTGCATTGCACAGGAGTCCTGGGCACCATGCTGCTGGAGGTGACTCTTTGGGAAACCTCCCTCCAAGCTCTGCGGTATTCGGTCTGATTAGGCCTCCTGCCATTCTCCGGGTACAGCACAGATCGCCGGCGCTCCACCGCGCCAACCAGAGCATCCAATGCCCCCTCGCTGAAGTGCTGCGCTCCCTCCCTGACCCTCTCCATGTCCTTGAAGTTTTGGCCACCACAGGTAGGTTACTGTCGATTTTGAGGCCTACAAGGCGAGAGTGTGGCTGCAGATGAGATTCGATCCGCCCCTTAAGAGCTGACCGGCGCCAGCGTGTCTAGGTCAAATTGATTATTGACAGCACCTGCACTGCGCCCGCCCGCGGAGAAATTGCGTTGCGCCGCCGGGTTAGCGTCTTCAGACTACCGTGCAGTGCCTGATTTAGCGGCGCGATCACCTTCAGGGGCACTGCAACCCAATATCGCTCGAGGTGGCGATAATTTGCGCCTGGCGCTAAACTTTGCGCACCGCCAATACTAGCGCCCCAAACGGGGCGATACCGAATTTTTCCCCCCTGATGTCTTACTGCAATTATATAGGGCCCTGGTGAGACCACACCTGGAGTGCTGTGTACAGTTTTGGTCTCCTTACCTAAGGAAGGATATACTTGCCATAGAGGGAGTGTAACGAAGGTTCACCAGACTGGTTCCTGGGATGGGGGATTGTCCTATGAGGAGAGATTGAGTAGACTAGGCTTATATTCTCTAGAGTTTAGAAGAATGAGAGGTGATCTCATTGAAACATACAAAATTCTTACAGGGCTTGACAGGTTAGATGCAGGGAGGATGTTTCCCCTGGCTGGGGAGTCTAGAACCAGGGGTCACAGTCTCAGAATAAGGGGTCGACCATTTGGGACTGAGACGAGGAGAAATTTCTTCACTCAGAGGGTGGTGAATTTTTGGAATTCTCTACCCCAGAGGGCTGTGGAGACTCAGTCGTTGAGTATATTCAAGACAGAGATTGATAGATTTTTGAATATTAAGAGAATCAAGGGATATGGGGATAGATCAGGAAAGTGGAGATGTGGTAGAAGATCAGCCATGATCTTATTGAATGGCGGAGCAGACTCAAAGGGCCAAGTGGCCTACTCCTGCTCCTATTTCTTATATGTTCTTATGTAAGGAGACCAGAACTATACACAGGACTCCAGGTGTGACCTCACCAATGCCCTGTGTAATTGTTTTAAGACTTCTTTACTCTTATACTCTGATCCCTTTGTAACAAAAGCTAACATACCATTTGCTTTCCTAATTGCTTGCTGTATCTGCATGTTAACTTTCTGTGATTCATGGACCTGATGGCCTGCATCCTAGGGTCTTAAAAGAAGTGGCTGCAGAGATAGTGGATGCATTAGTTATAATCTACCAAAATTCCCTAGATTCTGGAGAGGTCCCAGCGGATTGGAAAACCGCAAATATAACACCCCTATTCAAGAAAGGAGGGAGACAGAAAGCAGGAAGCTATAGACCAGTTAGCCTAACATCTGTCATTGGGAAAATGCTGGAGTCCAATATTAAGGATGTAGTAGCAGGACATTTAGAAAATCATAATACAGACAAGCAGAGTCAGCATGGTTTTATGAAAGGGAAATCGTGTTTGACAAATTTGCTAGAGTTCTTTGAGGGTGTTACGAGCAGGGTGGATAAAGGGGAACCAGTAGATGCAATGTATTTAGATTTCCAGAAGGCATTGATAAGGTGCCACATAAAAGGTTACTGCACAAGATAAAAGCTCATGGGGTTGGGGGTAATATATTAGCATGGATGGATAGAGGATTGGCTAACTAACAGGAAACAGAGAGTCGGGATAAATGGGTCATTTTCAGGTTGGCAAACTGTAACTAGTGGGGTGCCACAGGGATCAGTGCTGGGGCCTCAGCTGTTTACAATCTATATTAATGACTTGGATGAAGGGACCGAGTGTAATGTAGCCAAATTTGTTGATGATACAAAGAAAGTTGGGACAGCAAGTTCTGAGGAAGGCACAAAGAATCTGCAAAGGGATATAGGTAGGTTAAGTGAGTGGGCAATAATTTGGCAGATGGAATATAACGTGGGAAAATGTGAGGTTATCCACTTTGGTAGGAAAAATAAAAAAACAAATTATTATTTAAATGGAGAGAGACTACAAAATGCTACGGTACAAAGGGATCTGGGTGTTCTCATACATGAAAAACAAAAGGTTAGCATGCAGGTACAGCAAGTAATTAGGAAGGCAAATGGAATGTTGGCCTTTATTGCAAAGGGGGATGGAGTATAAAAGTAGGGAAGTCTTGCTACAACTGTACAGGGCGTTGGTGAGACCATACCTGGAGCACTGCGCACAGTTTTGGTCTCCTTATTTAAGGAGGGATATACTTGCACTGGAGGCAGTTCAGAGAAGGTTCACTGGGTTGATTCCTGAGATGAAGGAGCTGTCTTATGAAGAAAGGTTGAGCAGGTTGGGCCTATACTCATTGGAGATTAGAAGAATGAGAGGTGATCTTATTGAAACATATAAGATTCTGAGGGGGCTTGACAGGGTAGATGCTGAGAGGATGTTTCCCCTCGTGGGGGAATCTAGAATTAGGGGGCATAGTTTCAGAATAAGGGGTCGCCCATTTAAAACGGAGATGAGGAGGAATTTCTTCTCTCAGAGGGTCGTGAATCTTTGGAATTCTCTACCCCAGAGAGCAGTGGAGGCGGAGTCATTGAATATATTTAAGATGGAGATAGACAGATTTTTGAACGATAAGGGAGTCAAGGGTTATGGGGAGCGGGCAGGAAAGTGGAGTTAGGGTGGAGCAGGCTTGAGGGGCCAAATGGCCTACTCCTGCTCCTATTTCTTATGTTCTTATTATGTACAAGGACACCCAGGTGCCTCTGAATGCAAACATTTCCCAGTCTCTCATCATTCAAAAAATATTCTGTTTTTTGTTTTTCCTCCAAAATATTCCTGGATCACTTCACAATTCCCCACATTGTATTCCATTTGCCATGTTCTTGCCCACTGAATCAACCTGTCTATATTTCTCTGCAGCCTCTTTGCGTCCTCCTCACAGGTTACTTTCCCACCTAACTTTGTATCATCAGCAAACTTGGATTTGTTACACTCAGTCCCTTCATCTAGAACATAGAATCATAGAAAAATAGGAGCAGGAGTAGGCCATTCGAGCCTGCTCCGCCATTCAACACTGTTATATCCGTGTATCTTAATGTTGTGTCCTTCAATAATCAGACAACAGACTGCAGGGAACGATCAACAGGTGTTTACTGAATGAGGGTTACTCTAGAACTAACTATACAGATCACTACTCAGGGTTTATACACAGGTGTGGTCACTGCCGGTACTACAGTATACAGGAGCTGTAAAAAGTAGTTCTCTCCCTTAAGGTACATATACATTACATACATTACAATTCCTCCCCTTTTAGATTAACAGTACCATAATACTCATTTAACAATTAACATTTTTAATATACGATGTTATATGAAAATAGTCCATTCATATATTCAGTCTCTGGGGAGGCTTCCTGATTCTTTCTGGATAACGCCTTTCCCGAGTGTCTCGCTCTTGGTGCGGAGGCGATTCTAACACCCTGTCGTCAGTTGATTCATCAGCTTCCAATGCTATTGTTTCTGAGGTAGATGCGACCTGTACGTTGGGTTCATCACCAGGTACGTATGGCCGAGACATGGGGTTGACTCGTTCCGGTGACTCTAGGATCTGGTCAGCATGGCGTCTCACAATGTTCTCCCCAACATCCACTGTGTACATTAGTGGCCCCTGCCGTGTGCATATCATTCCTGGTTGCCATTTCTCTGTTTGGTAGTCGCGGGCCAAGACTGGTTGCCCTACATTGAAGCTCCTTGTCGGCTTCTCATTGATGTGCTGGAATTGCTTACTTTCAACATCTCTTCGTACATTTGGTCTGAGCAAATCCAGACGGGGTTCCGGGGATAGGGCTTGGGTGGAATGGCTGTCGGTGTAGGGACCGGGTGCTAGGGTTTGGATGATCAGCCATGATCTCGTTGAATGGCAGAGCAGGCTCGAAGGGCCGAATGGCCTACTCCTGCTCCTATCTTCTATGTTTCTATGTTTCTACGAGATCTCAACCTTAGGTTAAAGAACATCATGGCCGGGGCCTGGTTGGTGACTGCATGTGTCACATTTCTGTAGGCTAACAGGAAATTGTCCACCTTATGCTGCAGTGGAATGTCGTCATCGCACATGGCCTTTACTGCTTTTTTAAAGGTTTGTACGAACCTCTCAGCCAATCCATTTGTGGCTGGATGATACGGGGCGGATGTGTAATGCCTTACCCCATTCCCTTTCATAAATCTTCGAAACTCTTCGGACACAAACTGTGGTCCGTTATCAGAGCAAATCTGCTCTGGCAAGCCGTTCCTGGCAAATATGGTCCGTAGGACTGCAATAGTTTTCTCCGTGGTGGTGGAGGACATTTTGATCACCTCAGGCCATTTCGAGTGTGCATCCACGGCTATTAAAAACATTGAGTCCATGAATGGACCAGCAAAATCAATATGCACCCGTTGCCATGGAGATGAGGGCCACTCCCATGGGTGTAGAGGGGCATGTGGTGGTGCATTTTGGACCTTCTGGCATCCTGAGCAGCTGTTTGTCAGGTCCTCAATTTGCTGATCGATCCCCAGCCACCACACTAGGAATAAGCCCTAGCAAGGCTTTTCATTTTCATCCCTCCCAGATGACCTTCGTGAAGCTCATTGAGCACTCTCTCCCTTAACCTGGGTGGAATTACCACTCGGGATCCACACATCAAGGTCCCCTGGCATACTGACAGCTGTTCTCTTCTGGATGAGAATGCTGGCAACAGTGAGTTGCCATGTGCTGGCCATCCCTTCACCGTCAAATCATATACCCGAGACAGTGTCGGGTCATTTCGGGTCTCCTTCTCTATACCAGCGTTAGTTACTGGCAAGCATTCAATTATAGTCAAATGAAATATTTCGACAGGATCCACTGCTGGTGCTTCCTCCGCAGTAGGCAGTGGCAGGCGTGATAGCCCATCAGCGTTTCCATGCCGTTTCGTGCCCTTATACTCGATTTCATATTGGTGCGCCCCTAGAAAAAGGGACCATCTTTGTAGCCGTTGCGCAGTCATCACCGGAACGCCCTTCTTTGGATTAAAGATGGAGACAAGTGGTTGGTGGTCAGTCAGCAAGGTGAACTTCTGCCCGTGCAGATAGTGATTGAACTTTTTCACTCCCCACACTAGGCTGAGGGCCTCCCTGTCAATCTGGGTGTAGTTACGCTCGGCTGAGGTTAGTGACCGAGACGCAAAGGCTACTGGCCTCTCCGAGGCGTCCGGGAATTTGTGCGACAGCACCGCTCCAATGCCATAGGGTGATGCATCACACGCCAACCGAATTGGTAGTGCTGGGTTGAAATGAGCCAACCGCTCTTTTGATGTGATCAATGCTTTGCTCTTCTGGAAAGCTCGTTTACATTCGTCACTCCACTTCCATGGTACCCCCGGTTGCAGTAGGGTGTTCAGTGGGTGTAGTACGGTAGACAAATTTGGCAAGAACTTATGGTAGTAGTTCACCAGCCCGAGGAACGACCTCAGTTGTGACACATTTTCCGGTGCTGGAGCCTTGACTACTGCCTCAATCTTTTCAGGGGACTTATGTAACCCCTCTTCATCAATAACGTGGCCACAATACGAGATCTGCTTCTGGAAAAACTCGCATTTGTGGCGATTAGCTCAGAGCCCGTATTCCTTCAATCTAGTGAGCACCTGCTCCAGGTTGGCGAGGTGATCACTGTCATTTTCGCCCGTGACCAGAATGTCGTCCAAATAACACTGGGTCCCTGGAATCCCTTGCAGGACTTGTTCCATTGCCCTTTGCCAAATAGCCGGAGCTGATGCTACCCCGAACACCAGCCGGTTGTATTGGTAGAGACCTTTATGAGTGTTGATCGTGAGGTACTGTTTCGAGGCTTCTTCTACCTCCATTTGCAGGTACGCCTGGGCCAGATCAATCTTAGTGAAGCGTTTCCCTCCAGATAGCGAGGTGAAAATATCTTCAATCCGCGGAAGCGGATATTGTACAGTGTGAAGGACTGGGTTCACTGTCACCTTAAAGTCCCCACAGATGCGAACCTTCTTTGGTTCCCCAGGCGTATTACTCAACGACCTCTTCATTACAGGAACGATGGGTGTAGCCCACTCGCTCCAGTCCACTTTGGACAGTACTCCTGAACGTTCCAAACCTTCCAGCTCTGCTTCGACGGCTGGGCAGATCGCATAAGGTACCGGTCTGGCCTTAAAAAACTTTGGGCTTGCATTTTCCTCTATTTTGATCGTCGCTGTTATGCCTTTTAGTGTTCCGAGTCCCTGCTGGAACACTTCTTGTGCGTCAGTTAGCATTTTTGACAGTCGTCCAGGTGTGACGTCGTCATCCTTTTTGGCATCTACAGTCAGTGCTTGTATGGAATGCCAATCTAACTGTATCTTCCGGATCCATTCACGTCCTAGTAGTCGTGGTCCTCCATCTGGCAATACATATAGGTCCATTTTTGGTGTTTCCTTGCCGTTATATATAACGTTCACCCTTATTTTTCCTTTGGTGTAGACTTTTTGCCCTGTGTACATCTTCAAGACAATCTTTGTATCTCTCAAGGGTATATGTGAGAATAGCCGCTTGTAGTCCCTTCGGTTTATGACTGTTAGGGCTGATCCTGTGTCCAATTCCATTTTCACTTGGACTCCTGCTATCTTGAGCGTGACCCAGATAGTTTGGTGATCCTCCGTTTTGATCACATTATGTAGTTTCAGACAACCCAGCTCCTTGCTTCCAGAGTCTGTATCACTCTTCTGTTCGTCTGAACTACTCTCCGTCACCTTATGTACCTTCTTGTACTTCTCCTGTGGAGATTTCTTGCTGCTGGTTTTCTTTCCCGACCTGCAGACTCTTGCTATGTGTCCTACTTTTCCACACTGTCTGCACACTTGGTCCTTGAACCAGCAATCATTATGGTCGTGTGTTGTTCTGCCGCAGCGATAGCACTTCACTGTTCCGTATGACGTTTCATTTGTGCCATATTCTTGCGGTCTCCGTTGTATCTCTGCAGCGCCCCGTGCTGCTGCTTCATGTGATACTGCAATGCTGAAAGCCTTGCCCAGCGTAAGATCCTTTCCTGATAGAAGCCGTTTCTGGGTTCCTTCATTTTGAAGCCCACACACAAACTTGTCCCTTAAAGTATCTGCTAGTCCCGTTCCAAACTGGCAGTGTTTCGATAGCTTGCGCAGTTCCATTAAATACTCAGCATTACTTTCATCTTCATGCTGGTTCCTTTTGTGAAACTTAAATCTTTCTGCTATCAGCAGCGGTGTGGGGTTTAAGTGGTCCTGTAGGATTGACACTATGTTTTCAAAATCCTTTTCTACTGGCTTCTCTGGCGTTACTAGGTTTCGTAGGAAGCCATACGTTTTTGCACCCATTGAATTCAACAATACCAGCGCTTTCTTGTCATCTCGCACTTCATTCGCCTTGCAGTATACTTCTATGCGTTCGACATATGGGCCTAGAAATTAGGTATAGCCCCGCCAGGTCTTTAGCGCCTGAAATTTAGCGCTCGCCCGGATTCCCGTAGCGCCCGCCTGAAATTCAGTTGCGTCGCCCCAAGACGGAGGCGGGCGCTATTGGAGGGTTTGGCCGCCTCGTTTGGGGCGAAGAATGTCAGTTTCAGGCGTCCAGCTGCCGCTGCGGCACCCGATGCGGTGCGGCAGGCTGGGGTACTGCAGGCCTCCTCCTTCTCTTAAGGAGGAGCTGCCTGCAGCCGTGAGATCGCCGCTGGATTCCCCCGGCAAATGAGCCCGGCACCACGGAGAAGTGCCGGGCTCGCGGGAGTCACACACCAATGCCGCGGGGGGGTGGTGCAGGAGTCCGGGGAGGGAGGTGCGGCCAGGCGGCCGCCAGGAAAGCGGCCGGCCGCCCCTCCACCTTTATGCGCCGGCCTCTCGGAGCTGCAAGGCACCGTTTTGCAAACGCTGTTTGCGGCCGCGACGGGCGAGGCGGCCGCAACTGAATTTGGCCATCGGGACGGATTACCATTGGAACCGGGGCGCTGCGCACACCGATGACGTCATCGGTGCCGGCGCAGCGATGCCGGCTTACGCCGATGTTAGGGACCAACTGAACTTCCGGCGCAAACCACTCTATAGCCCATAAGTGGGCGCAAACGCGACTGAATTTCTCGGCCATGTTGTCCAATCTTCGACTTCATTGTCGAACGCTGTGATACTGCCACTCTTCGGCATTTTTGGGTGTGGTTAGACTGGCTTAAAATGGCATCTCCCGCGCTTTCCTTTCTTCCCCGCTGCGGCTTAAAATGGCGTTTCCCGCACTTTCCTTTCTTCCCCGCTGCGGCTTAAAATGGCGTCTCCCGCGCTGCTGCCAACACCACTCTCGGCGGTCCTCGTGGCAAATGGTGACGCCCTGTGGGTTTCGTGCACTGCTCCTGCACTGCTGCCAATGCTGCTCTCTGCGGTCCTCGTGACATTGGCAGCGCCTCGCGTTCTCCTGCGCGCCTCTCTCCCCCGTTGATGCTGCTCGGCCCTTGAACACCGGCTGCGCTCTGCTCTCTCTCGTCTCTCTCCCCGTTGACGCCGCTCAGTCCTGAACACCGGCTGCGCCCTGTGCGCTCTGCCCTCTCTCTCTCCCCCGTCGACGCTGCTCGGCCTTTTTCTGTGCCGCTCGGTCGGCTCTAGCCGCCGCTGTCCGGGAAGGGTCTGCACAGTACCTGTTGCCAGCCCGTTTCGCTGGACCGCCGTGACTGGAAAGCCAAGCCTGGCTCTCGACAGCCTCCCCTGTGATGCTCAAATCTCCGCTGGATGACTGGGCGGTTGCCCGTGGTCGACGCCCGTGCTTCTGGACTCGACCTCCTTCCACTGTTCTCCAGGAGCGAATCCCTGGGAGGTGATGCAGAGTTGCAGGTAGGTTCGAATCTGCGTCGTCGCCAATGTTATATCCGTCTATCTTAATGTTGTGTCCTTCAATAATCAGACAACAGACTGCAGGGAACGATCAACAGGTGTTTACTGAATGAGGGTTACTCTAGAACTAACTGTACAGATCACTACTCAGAGTTTATATACAGGTGTGGTCACTGCCGGTACTACAGTATACAGGAGCTGTAAAAAGTAGTTCTCTCCCTTAAGGTATATATACATTACATACATTACAAACACAATCATGGCTGATCTTCTATCTCAATACCATATTCCCACTCTCTCCCCATACCCCTTGATGCCTTTTGCGTCTAGAAATCTATCTACAGTATCTCCTTCTTAAATATATTCAGTGACTTGGCCTCCACAGCCTTCTGTGGTAGAGAATTCCATAGCTTCACCACCCTCTGAGTGAAGAAATGTCTCCTCATCTCAGTCCTAAATGTCCTACCCTGTATCCTAAGACTGTGACCCCTCGTTCTAGACCCCACAGCCAGGGGAAACATCCTCCCTGTAGCCAGTCTGTCTAGCCCTGTCAGAATTTTATACATTTCAATGAGATCCCCTCTCATTCTTCTAAACTCCAGTGAATACAGGCCTAGTCGACCCAATCTCTCCATATACGACAGTCCTGCCATCCCAGGAATCAGTCTGGTGAACCTTTGCTGCACTCCCTATATGGCAAGTATATCCTTTCTTAGGTAAGGAGACCAAAACTGCACACAGTACTCCAGGTGTGGTCTCACCAAGGCTCTGTATAACTGTAGTAAGATATCCTTGCTCCTGCACTCAAATCCTTTTGCAATGAAAGCCAACATAGCATTTGCCTTCCTAACTGCTTGCTGCACCTGCATGTTTGCTTTCAGTGACTGATGTACAAGGACACCCAGGTCCCTTTGTACATCAACATTTCCCACGCTATCACCATTTAAATAATACTCTACCTTTCTGTTTTTCCTACCAAAGTAGATAACTTCACATTTATCCACGTTATTCTGTATCTGCCATGTATTTGCCCACTCACTCAACTTGCTTAAATTGCCTTGAAGCCTCTTTGCATCCTCCTCACAACTCACAATTTTGTGTCGTCAGCAAACTTGGAAACATTACATTTGGTTCCCTCATCCAAATCATTGACATAGATTGTAAATAGCTGAGGCCCAAGCACTGATGCTTGCAGTATCCCATGAGTTACAGCCTGCCAACCTGAAAAAGTCCCATTTATTCCTACTCTCTGTTTTCTGTCCATTAATCAATCCTCAATCCATGCTAATATATTACCACCAATCCTATGAGTCCAAACTTTCTGTAATAACCTCTTGTGTGGCACCTTACCGAATGCTTTTTAAAAATCCAAATACACAACATCCACTGGTTCCCCCTTATCCATTTTGCTAGCTACATCTTCAAAAAACTCTAACAGATTTGTCAAACACGATTTCCCTTTCATAAAACCATGTTGACTCTGCCTAATCATATTACGATTTTCTAAGTGTCCTGTTACCACGTCCTTAATAATAGATTCTAGCATTTTACCTACTACTAATGTCAGGCTAACTGGCCTCTAGTTCCCCATTTTTTCTCTTGCTCCTTTCTTAAATAGCGGGGTTATGTTTGCTACCTTCCAATCCTTGGGGACTGTTCTAGAATCTAGGGAATTCTGGAAGATTAATACCAGTGCATCCACTATCTCTGCAGCTACCTCTTTTAAAACCCCAGGATGCAGGTCATCCGGTCCAGGGGATTTATCGCCACTTAGTCCTATTAATTTCACCAGTACTATGTCTTTACTTATACTGATTTCTTTAAGTTCCTCATTCTCTCTAGACCCTTGGTTCCCCATTGTTTCCAGAATGTTTTTGTGTCTTCTACCGTGAAGATAGATACAAAGGGCTAGAAATTCATTATAGCCCAGGAATGGACGGTAAAATTAGAAAAGCTGGAGAATTAGTGCCAGACACTAATGCTTCAGGCTGCATGCAAAATTCATTCTCACCGCTCAAAGAAATGATTGGGGTGCTAAATCAAGTCTTAAAGGCCAAGCTCAGTGGCGTTACACTCAAAGGGTGGACCAATATTGGGTGCAGTCTAATCTCAACCTTTTTTTATTCTTTCATGGGATGTGGGCATCGGTGGCAATGCCAGCATTTATTGCCCATCCCTAATTTCCCTTGAGAAGGTGGTGGTGGGCTGCCTTCTTGAACCACTGCAGTCCATTTGGTGAAGATACTCCCACAGTGCTGTTAGGGACGGAGTTCCAGGATTTTGACCCTTTCTCATTGCACAATACTAGATCTAAAATAGCCTGTTCCCTGGTTGGTTCCTCCACATACTGATCTATAAATCTATCTTGTATACATTCCACGAACTCATCCTCCACACTATTACTGCAAATTTGGTTTGCCCAGTCTATATGTAGATTAATGGCCCCATGATTACTGTATTACCCTTGTTACATGCGCCTCTAATTTTCTGATTTATACTCTGCCCTACCACTACTATTTGGGGGCCTATAAACAACTCTCACCAATGTTTTCTGCCCCTTGCTGTTTCTTAGCTCCACCCAAACTGATTCTACTTCTTGATTTTCAGAGCTAAGATCCTTTCTCGCTACTGTCTTTATCTCATCCTTTATTATCAGAGCCACTCCTCCTTTTCCATTTTGCCTATCTCTTCTAAAAGTTAAGTATCCTGGAATACTTAGTTTCCAACCTTGGTCACTTTGCAACCACATCTCCATAATGGACGCTTTGTGATGGTCAGTAACAGAGGGAAGGTAAGGTGTGGGACTTAATGGGGAATTAGGGTTGTGTTCACTGGCACTGCAGTCGAATGATTCAATCATGGACAGCCCGCGCAGGAAGGGGCTGTTTGGGTTGCCTCCTCCCTTCCGATTCCTCCTCTTTCGCTTCCGCCTCCATCTCTTCCGCTTCCTCCTCCTCTTATCCTCCTCCTTCTCTTCCTCCTCATCTGGTCACCGTATGCCTGGCGGCAAGGTCTGTGCCCTCATGATGGAGAGATTGTGGAGCATGCTGCAGACCATAACGAATCTTCAAACGCACTGTGGTGAGTACTGCACGGCTCCTCCAGAGCAGTCCAGGCAGCAGAAGTGTTGTTTAAGGATGCCAATGGTCTGCTCTATCAGATTCCGTGTGGCAGCATGGCTTTCGTTATATGCATGCCGCCCATGTGTGGTTGGGCAGCACAGCGAAGTCATGAGCCAGGTGATCAGCGGATAGCCCTTGTCACCCAGTAGCCACCCTCTGGTTTGTCGTGGTGGCTCAAATGTTGATGGTACAGAGGACTGCTGCAGAATGAAGGCATTATGCCTGCTGCCAGGATACTGAGCATTGACTTGCATGATGCGCTGAGTACAGTCACACACCATCTGGACATTGAGGGAATGGAATCCCTTCCGGTTGCAGTACATCTCCGAATTGAGATGCGGTGCCCGCAAAGAGACATGTGTGCAGTCAATGGCACCGTGCATCACGGGAAAGCCTGCTATCCCAGCGAATCCTAGGATCAGCCATGATCATATTGAATGGTGGAGCAGGCTCAAAGGGCCGAATGGCCGACTCCTGCTCCTATTTTTCTATGTTTCTATGAAGCTGTGTGCTCGCTCCGCCTGCTCGCTCTGCTTGCTTTCTCTCTGGCAAGAGAGAATGAAATGTATTCAGCTCTCCTTGCATACAGAGCCTCACTCACCTCCATGATACAGGAGTGGAGGGCAAAGTGGGAGATGTTACAGATGTCGCCTACTCCAGCCTGGAAGTAGCCCAACGTGAAGAGGTTCAGGGCCACGGTCACCTTTACAGCCACTGGCAATGCCGCCCTCGCACTGGACTGAGGCTGCAGGTCAGCCTGCAGCAGGAGGCAAATTTCTGTGAGCACCTCCTCAGTAAAATGGAAAAATCGCACACACCTTTCGTCGCTGAGGTTGATGTAGGAGAACTGCTCCCTGAAGACCCTGGGTGGATATAGCGTCCTGCTGAGAGCCCTTCTCCCCCTCCTCCTGCCTCTTTTGGCAACTTGTTCTGCTCTGTGTCACCTCTGCTTAATCTCCCTGTCATGCTGCAGGCCAAGGAGGATACAAACTACTGCACCCGTGTCTGGGAGCAACTGGTCTGAGCAGATCCCTTTCAAGTCAGTATCAAGTCCTTGAGCATGTGCCACACCACTCCTTGTAGACGTTAGGGAACTTTAAAGAGGTATAGAAAGCACCAAACACTTGTACAAACTCAGCAACAGCTAATAGAAATAAATCAGCAACTAACCTGTAAGTCGGTGATGATCCCTTTAAATAGCACTGGTGTGGGGTCCTTCCTGCTGCTGAACACATGTTCAGCTGTACGAGGTTAAGGGAGGGCATTAGCTCCAGCGTTGAGGTCAAAAATGACATCACAATCTCCTACTCTACATACTAACGGCGCACACTCCCAGCACCGACACTAATGCCCTCACCAAAATGGCATCCGGCACGGCCCGCCCCGGAGTGTGTGCGTGCTGCTAGGACGCCATTTTGGACATAAAATGGCACCCGTAGCACCGAAAAACCAGGCACTACATAATAAGAACATAAGAACATAAGAAAGAGGAGCAGGAGTAGGCCAATCGGCCCCTCGAGTGTGCTCCGCCATTCAATAAGATCATGGCTGATCTGATCCTAACCGCCAATCCACTATCACAGAATCATCTCCTGAATCTAACAGAATTAGACACACGAAATAGGAGCAGGATCAGGCTACACGGCCCCTGGGCCCGCTCCGCTACCCACAGGGCCATGTCCGATCCGAACCTAGACACATGTCCAAATTCCTGCCCGCTCCCCATAACCCTTAATTCCCTTTACTTCTAGGAAATTGTCTATTTCTGTTTTAAATTTATGTAATGATATAGCTTCTACAGCTTTTTGGGGCAGCATATTCCATGGACCTACCACCCTCTGAGTGAAGTAGTTCCTCCTCATCTCAGTTTTGAAAGAGCAGCCACTTATTCTAAGACTATGCCCCCTAGTTCTAGTTTCACCCATCATCGGGAACATCCTCCCCGCATCCACCCGATCCAACCCCTTCACAATCTTATATGTTTCAATAAGATCACCTCTCATTCTTCTGAACTCCAATGAGTAGAGTCCCAATCTACTCAACCTCTCCTCATATGTCCATCCCCTCATCCCCGGGATTAACCGAGTGAACCTTCTTTGTACTGACTCGAGAGCAAGTATGTCCTTTCTTAAGTATGGACACCAAAACTGTACGCAGTATTCCAGGTGCGGTCTCACCAATACCTTGTACAACTGAAGCAATACCTCCCTATTTTTATATTCTATCCCCCTAGCAATGAAAGCCAACATTCCATTGGCCTTCTTAATCACTTGCTGCACCTGCATACTAACCTTTTGAGTTTCGTGCACCAGGACCCCCAGATCCCTTTGTACTTCAGTACTTTCCAGTTTCTTGCCATTAAGATAATAACTTGCTCTACGATTTTTCCTGCCAAAGTGCATAACCTCACACTTTCCAGTATTGTATTCCATCTGCCAAATCTCTGCCCACCTACTTAGCCTGTCTATGTCCCCTTGCAGGTTTTTTATGTCCTCCTCACTCACTACATTCCCTCCCCTCTTAGTATCATCTGCAAACTTTGATATGTTACACTCGGTCCCCTCCTCCAAATCGTTAATATAGATTGTAAAGAGTTGGGGACCCAGCACTGACCCCTGCGGAACACCACTAGATACTGATTGCCAGTCTGAGAATGAACCATTTATCCCAACTCTCTGCCTTCTGTTAGATAGCCAATCCTCTATCCATGCCAGAATATTACCCCCAATCCCGTGATTTTTTATCTTAAGCAATAATCTTCTGTGTGGCACCTTGTCAAATGCCTTTTGGAAGTCTAAATACACTACGTCCACTGGTTCCCCTTTATCCACCCTATATGTTACTTCCTCAAAGAACTCCAGCAAATTTGTCAAACATGACTTCCCCTTCATAAAACCATGCTGACTTTGTCCTATTAAATTATGATTATCCAAATGTCCTGTTACTGTCTCCTTAATAATGGACTCCAAAATTTTAATTACCACAGACGTTAGGCTAACCGGTCTATAGTTTCCAGCCTTCTGTCTACTGCCCTTTTTAAATAAGGGTGTTACATTAGCAGTTTTCCAGTCTGCCGGGACCTTTGCTGATTCCAGGGAGTTTTGGAAAATTATTACCAATGCATCCACAATCCCTACCGCCACTTCCCTCAAGACCCTAGGATGTAAGCCATCAGGTCCAGGTGATTTATCCGCCTTGAGTCCCATTATTTTACCGAGTACCACTTCCTTAGTGATTTTGATCGTGTTTAGCTCCTCCCCCCCTTTAGCCCCCTGTTTGTCCAGTGTTGGGATATTCGTAGTGTCTTCTACTGTAAAGACTGATACAAAATATTCATTCAGTGTTTTTGCCATCTCCATATTTCCCACCATTAATTTCCCGGTCTCATCCTCTAAGGGACCAACATTTACTTTAGCCACCCTTTTTCTTTTTATATAACTATAAAAACTCTTACTATCTGTTTTTATACTTTTTGCTAATTTACTTTCATAATCTATCTTCCCTTTCTTAATCAATCTTTTTGTTATTTTTTGCTGTCTTTTAAAGTTTTCCCAATCCTCTATGCTCCCACTAGATTTGGCTACCTTATATGCCCTTGTTTTTAGTCGAATACTATCCTTAGGCCTAGAAATTCAGTTGGCTGCGCCAGGCGTTAGCGCCTTAGGAGGAGCAGATCTCGAGCGCTAGGCGCTTAGCGCCCGGGCGCTGCGCGATCTGCGCCTCGCCCCAACTTCAGCAGACATTTAGCGCCGGCGCAAAGTCTTTGCGCGCGCTCAGCTGCACGCGCAGATCATGATGTCATTTCGTCATGCAACGCCCTTTGTGCGCCCGGAACCGGAACTTCACTCGCGCCGCCCCATTGTGCGCCGGGCGGCCCTAACGACTGTGAAGTGGAACGGTACACAGGCCAGCCGGGCCACGGGGAGCGCAAATTAAAGGGCACTTACCCTGCACTATAAATGGCAGCCATTTTGCAGCATTCACTCTTGTGCAACGGATTTTTCGAGAGAGACCAAGGAAGAGAGCTTACTGCTTTGGCCCAACACTAGGACAGGTCTTTTTGGCTTCAGGCCAGAGCTGTGCAATTCTCTTTGCCTTCATTGAGATCTCAGTGTTTGCCAGCATATTATGGGGGCTGCATTGGGTGCCAACGCTGAGTTTCAGCCTTATGTCGGAAGGGCTTACAGACGCCGTGAGAGAGTGGCAGCCCTGGCTAGACGCAGAGGGGGCAACAGGCGTCGCCAAGTGAGGCCTTACCCACCCAGGGTATACCGCCAGCAGTTCTCCTATCTCAACATGTCTGCCGCGCAGTGTGTTAGGAGGCTGTGATTCAGAAGGGAGGTGGTTGCAGACATCTGCCAGCTGCTTCACAGAGATCTGCGTCCACAGCTGATGCGCAGGACGTCTCTGTCGGTGGCAGTGAAGGTGACGGTGGCTCTCAACTTCTATGCCACCGGCTCCTTCCAATCCGCTACTGGGGACATCGCTAACATCTCCCAGTTCGCCGTGCATTGCTGCATCCGCCAGGTGACCAATGCCCTTTTCAGAAGGAGACGTCAATTCATCTCCTTCCCCATGACCCTGGACAAGCAGCAGCAGCGTGCAGTGGGATTTGCAAGAATAGTGGGCTTCCCCATGGTGCAGAGCGCCATTGACTGCACGCATGTGGCTTTGCGGGCACCTCTGGAGCATGCTGAGGATTACCGCAACCGGAAGGGCTACCATTCCCTCAACGTACAGCTGGTGTGTGACCACAGGCAGCGCATCCTAGCTGTCAATGCCCGCTTTCCAGGCAGCAGCCACGATGCCTTTATCCTGCGATAGACAACTGTGGCTGACATGTTCCAGGCACAGCCTCACCCAAGAGGATGGCTTATCAGGGACAAAGGCTATCCTTTGTGTACCTGGCTCATGACCCCGCTCCGCGCACCCAGGACCCCTGCTGAAGAGGCATACAACGAGAGCCATCAAGTGACCAGGAACCTCATCGAAAAAACAATCGGCGTCCTGAAGCAACGGTTCCGATGTCTGGATCGCTCCGGGGGAGCCCTCCAGTATTTGCAGGAGCGAGTCTCCCAATTCGTCGTCGTTTGCTGCATGCTGCACAACCTGGCTATCCGCAGGACTCAGGCACTGCCACCTCATGTTGGACCACCACCTCAGGAGGAGGAGCAGGAGGAGCATGAGGAGGAGGAGGACGAGGAGTACCAGCCCAGGAGGGAGGCAGAAGGTCCAAGGGCCGCCCGTCGGCGGCTTATTGAACGTCACTTCTAGGCCCCCTGTCAGGGAATGGCTTCTGCCAATGAAAGAACATGATTGCAGCCGCTGCGCATACCCTCAGCCGGTTAAGGCAACAAACACTTCAAAGATCAAACATGGACAATGTGAATAAATAAAATGGTTTATTGTACAAACTCAGGGCCCTTCCCACATGAAAACCAAGAACACACGAAACCCCCAAAAAACACTCACACACATGAGTCACTCCCACAACCTGGGGAGGATTAACCAAAGATGTAAATAAAAATGGCCTCATCCTCGGCCTTCAAAAAACAACCATTCCACAAAACACAACATTTGGACACACCCTCTACTTTGTGTCCCGCAAGGGCGATGCCCTCTCCAAACTTTGCCGGCCCCTGGACGCCCTGCTGCTCCTCCTCAAAGTGAGGCCAGTGGCTGCTGCAAGGCTGGGGGAAGGCTCCTGAGGGGCACATGTCGTGACGGCAGATGCCCTTGGGGGTCGGCCTAGACGAGGTCTGGCCCTCAAGGGGCCGGCTGGTGAATGCTGCAGCTGTGGCTGGCCAGCATCAGTCGCTGCAGCAGCTCATGGCAGCTCCACTGGGGGAGTGGCAGTGGCGGCTGGAGCAATGGGGGCAAGCTGGCGGATGGCAGGCGCTCGCTGGTCGCCTGAGACACTGGCACTCGGCCGGGCCAGCACTGCAGCATGTGCAGCAATCTGCCGAGGGACAGACCGCTGTGCTGCTGCAGCGCGCCGGGTGCCCTGGTGATGCTGGGCTGACACAGCGAGTGTGGCAGCAGTGAGTGCCCGTGTTGCCCTGTTCTGTGACCGCATCAGAGCAGCCAGTGACTGCACGGCACCACTGATCACCTGGCCAGTCGCTGCCACAGAGGCCCCGAATTCGGTGACACTCCGAGACAGGGACTGCATGGCCTCAGGCATCCGTCCCACTACCCCCATGAGCTCCGTGTGCCGGCGCTCCGAGTCCGCGGACATGCCCTTGAGGCGGCGCATCTCCTCGGCGTTGACCGTCCCCGGACTGGAGGCCGGATTCTCCCTCTGGGGAGAAGGCTGCCGAACTGGCCGACCCTTCCTGCGTTGCTGGACGCCGCTGGGCCCAGCAATTGGACTCCCCTCCAACCCTTCCCCCACGCTCCCCTCCAGGGAAGACGTCTCCCCTACAGTGGCATGGCTTGCCGCGGCTGAGTGTTCCCCTGATGCGCCGCCTTCCTCTTGCTCCTCCTCCTCCTCCTCCTCTTCTGAGGGGCTGTCACTGGCAACTTCAGGGACCTCCTCCTCACCATCTGAAAGCAGGAAGGCACAAGAGTAGCTTTAGAGTGAGGAGAGGGCGTCAGCGAGGGATGCATGAGTGGTGGCATTCAGCGCATTGGTCGGACAGTGGCAAAGGATGTAGATCTGATGCGCAAGTGGGACGAGAGAGGTCCAAAAAATGATGTCCTTACCATTGGTGCCCAGAACAGGGTCGGCATCTCCAGATGCAACGGGGCCAATCACCCAGGCACCCATGATGCGCTCCACGTGCTGTTGCAGCTCGGTGAGCGGCTGGATCTGGGGTCCGCCTCCCCCGGTCACAGTCCGGCTCCTCTTATTATTGGCCAGCTTGGCCTGCAAGAGAAAGGACGGCCTCTAAGTACAGTGTGTAGCCCTGATCTTGTGTGCACTGCCTCCCATGGTCGAATAGCCTGGCCAGTCTGTAGCCCTGATCTTGTGTGCACTGCCTCCCATGGTCAAATAGCCTGGCCAGTGTGTAGCCCTGATCTTGTGTGCACTGCCTCCCATGGTCAAATAGCCTGGCCAGTGTGTAGCCCTGATCTTGTGTGCACTGCCTCCCATGGTCGAATAGCCTGGCCAGTGTGTTAAGTGTACAATGTGCAATTGATGCTCATGACTGACCCATAGCTGCTGCATGAGGGCTGGCCATTAGGGCTTTCAGGTCCCTTTGCCCATAATGTGAGGTGCACATGCAAGGATGAGGAGGACACTGGAAAGGGTACTCACCCTGACAATCCTGGCGAGGTCATTTAGTTTCTTGCGGCATTGTACCGCGCTCCTGGGGACCTCACTGTTCGATGTCACCCTGGTGGCGACATACCTCCAGGCTCTCCAGTAGACGCGGGTCGGCGGCTTCCTCCCATTGTCTGGGAACAAAATATGGCGTCTCTTCTCCACAGCGCTAACCAGCACCCTCAGATCAAGCTCTGAGAAGTGCTGCGCTCGTTCACGGGCCTTCTCCATACTTTGAGGTGCTATATGGGTCCAGCAGCAGTGTTCAGGCCTAGCTGGAGGGCTCCAGTGTGCAGGGCGTGGCAGCAGACCAAGTCGACCCTTCCCCCTTAAGAGCTGGCCGGCGCCAGGGTGTCTGCTGTCAATCAAGAAATGGCCGCACCTGCGCTGCGCCTGGCCTCGGCGGTATCGCTCAGCACCTCCGGCTTAGCGCCTAAAGAGAGCTGTGCATCGCCAGTTTTAGCGCTTGAGCAAACTCTTAAGGCGAAGCTAATGAATATCGGCGAAGTGGCCTCGAATTTGCGCCGGGCGCAAACTTTAGCGGCCGCCCGACTTTACCGCCCCAAAAGTGGCTATAATGAATTTCCAGGCCTTAATTTCTTTACATAGCCACGGATGGCTGTCTTTTCTTTTACACCCTTTTCTTCTCAGTGGAATATATTTTTTTTGGAAGTTGTAAAATAACTCCTCAAATGTACACCACTGATCATGTATCGTCTTACCCTTTAATCTATTTTCCCTATCCACTCTACTCAATTCCGCTCTCATACCTTCATAGTCTCCTTTATTCAAGCTTAGCACGCTTGTTTGAGATCCAACCTTCTCACCCTCTAATTGAATATGGAATTCAACCATGTTATGGTCACTCATTCCAAGGGGATCCTTTACTAGGACATTTTTAATTAATCCTGTCTCATTACACAGGACCAGATCTAAGGTTGCTTGCCCCCTGGTTGGTTCAGTTACATACTGCTCAAGAAACCCATCCCTAATACACTCAATGAACTCATCCTCAAGGCAGCCCTGTCCAATTTGATTTGTCCAATTAATATGATAGTTAAAATCCCCCATAATTATAGATGTTCCCTTATTACAAGCCTCAACTATTTCCTACGGAGCTGAATTTTTAGCCCCTAAGCTCTTTCTCTTTCTTATACCATGACAGCCACTCACGCTGGAAAGTGGAAGTGAGGAGAGGCCAGGATTAAGCTCAGCTGCGTCGATGTCTTCCACTCTCTGGCTGCCAAAACATAACTTGCATTTAGGTAGGAACATTAATGTAATAACATGTTGCAAGGCGCTTGCAACAAGAACCAGGGGTCACAGTCTAAGGATAAGGGGCAGGCCATTTAGGACTGAGATGAGGAGGAATTTCTTCACCCAGAGAGTGGTGAACTTGTGGAATTCTCTGCCACAGAAGGCAGTAGAGGCCAATTCATTAAATATATTCAAGAAGGAGTTGGATATATTTCTTAAGGCTAAAGGGATCAAGGGGTATGGGGAGAAAGCAGGGACAGGGTACTGAATTTGGATGGTTAGCCATGATCGCATTGAATGGCGGAGCAGGCTCGAGGGGCCAAATGGCCTACTCCTGCTCCTATCTTCTATGTTTCTATGCTTCATAAACAGTCATAAGGAAAATGGATACGTAGCCTGGAAGGGAAAGATTAGGAGGGGTTCAATACCCAGGTTCACACATGAAGAATAGCACATTGGGCAAGGGACTGGGAGGCTGCTAGCATCCTTAGAAATTTACCCCAACATTACTTTGCACCTTCAGGAGAGGAGCAGGGAAAATTGAAAACAAAAAGATTATAGATTAAGGCAGAGGCCAGATGGTTTGGGGAGGAAATGCTGGTTTCAGAGAAGTGGCTGGCTTTGTCCCATTACTCTCCTCGTACACAGAGCAGATGAAAGAGTGAGCAAGTATTTCTGTACACTACACATCATTTATCAACTGCCTCCCTGAAAATGAAACCCAAATGGTTTTGTTCTCTAATGCACAATCACTACCTTAACCGTCAGTTTGCCCACTATCCCCTTAGCAATTTAGATTTGAAAAGAGAGAAGCAAAGCCGGGCAGAACACACCCCATAAATAATTAATGATGCACAAGGCAGAGTAACATCTCTTTAATACCCGCTGACATCTAAAATTCATACAGCTTGGGAATGCAACGAGTTGAAGATCACTGTGCTCCCCACACAGAAGGAGGTGGCGTTTAGAAGGCTCTCATTAATTACCCTGTATTGTGGAAGTAACACCGAAAGATTTGGAATCATGCTTGGGTCATTGAGGAGGCCTAAAGTTTCTTGATTTTCACTGAAGTTAATGAATAAAAAATGATAATAAAAACATTGCATTCAGAAGTGTTCAGCACTCTGAATTCTTAATAGGAACAAATGCTTTCACAGTTAATGATTTATGCATTATCCACACCAACAATGGGCCATAATTTGTGGCCCCTACGGGTGCGTACAAGGTGCGTATGAAGCGCATGCATGAAAACCCGGAACTTGCGATCTGTCAAGAATCTTCTTGACAGATCAGCCACACCCCTGGGAAAAGGGAATCCGCAACTTGCCCAACTTCTGCCCAGCGAGTGCCCGTGAAATTCTTACGCCTGGAAAATGCAGGCATAAGGCCTGCTTTTATGAGAGTAAGTGTTTTTAAAAAATATCAATCATTTATACATTAAAAAACCTGTACAGTAAGGTACGTTTATTTTCAGCCCCTTTAAAATATTTAAATTTATCTTTCAAAAAAATAAACTTTAGTTTTAAATATTTAATTAAATGGCATTTTAATGCATTTTAAAATTTTCTTTTTAGTTATTTGATGTGTACACGTATTTTTTTGGGTATTCCCATTCATAAGCATGAATGGGGATTCCCTTCTTTCATTCATTGGGCTGGCCCACGTGATCCCAGCGGCGCTTGCGAACCACCTGCGCCCCTGGGATACGTGGGCCTCTACCCACGGGTGCCCGGAGAGGCCCAGAACCGCGAGTCTCTGTACCTCCCAAACCACCAGGTACGCGGGCATTTTACTTGTGGATCGGAGGCATTTCACCGCGGGAAGCCTCCAACCGCAGATATTTTTGTTAACTTAATACTTCAAATGCTTTGGGTCAACTGGAGTTTGCAGTCGTATGAACGCATTGGCAGCTGTTACAGCAATAACTTGCATTTATATAGTGCCTTTAATGTAGTAAAAAGTCTCAAGGCGCTTTACCTAACACAATTAACACTGAGACACCCAGCATGTAATGAGTTAATATTGCGATTATTAATATTACTGTACTGTAAATGTATAGGATTTAACACTGAGACACTAACAATGGTGGTACATGAATTCTGTTGCACCCCAGAATAAAGGCCCCGATTTTCCCGAAGGTGCGGGGAATTGTCGGGTTCCCCGAATTTCGGGTTCCGACCCAAATCTAAATGGGTCAGCCAGCTGCACGCAATTTTCCCTCAATTGGCCAATTAATTTCCAGTGTGTGGGCACCCTTGCTAAGTGTCCAATTCCAGTCAGAAAGCCCCACATTATGATGTCATCATTTGTGGTGCTTTTAAAGTGTCCAGCAAGCTTCTCAACCTCTGCAGGCTTCCCAACCAGTCGGACAGAATGGCACAGGAGCCTGCACCAGCTGCTGCCAGCGGCAGAGGCCGAGCTGCCGCCAAATTTGACGAGACCTCATTGCAGACATTGGTGGATGGGGTTAGGGCCCACAGGGAGGTCTTATTCCCTAGCTCAGGGAGGAAGAGGCCTCCCAAAGAGACCAAGGCTGCCTGGATGGAGGTGGCTGCAGAGGTCAACTCTCTGGGAGTCACCCGTCAGACCTGGATGTAGTGCAGGAAGCGCTTCCATGACCTTCACCACACAGGAAAAGTAAGTACGAAGTTTCCATCACCCTCAACCTGATCCCCATTGCCTATCCCCAACAGCACTCAGCTTCAGCAATCTCTACCTCCACATCCCACTTCACAGTCACATCCATGCACCCTTACCCATTCCCTATCTCTCTATGCTCACATTCTCATAACTATTCCACCATGCAGCCCTCACACTGCCTCTCACTCTGATGCTTGGAACACAACTGACAACACACAGGGAGGGCCCTTGGTCTTGCAGCCTCACACCATCTTTGTCTCCTTCTAAGTATCTATTGTAAGGATTTCGCAATCATTTCAAAATTTCCTACAGTTCCGAAGATTGAATTTTGATTAAAGAATACCTGGGTAATATACCTTTAAAATCCAGGGATCAAAATGGCCAACAGACCTCGTGGCAGAAGACAAAAGACATTGAAAAGGGAGCTTGTATGTGTCTGTGAAAAAGGGGTAATCAAAGATGGCTGCCCGACCTCGTGTCAGGACACAGACTGTGGACATATGAAAAGGGAAGATCAAAGATGGCTATCTAAACTGCCAATCAAAGGCAGTTCAGGGAGTTCCCTCCCTGCAGAGACAATCAACAGAAACTGCTACTATGTTTACACAAAGGATTAACCACTTGAGACTGCGGTTTCAGTTTGACCACAGGACAATGACTTTTATTTACACTAACTTCCAAAGCTGTTTACTCAGCAATTATAGAAAGACATGCTTTTTTTTTCAAACCAAGACAGCTCCATTCAAACGCAGTATGATGAATGGGAATACATTCACAAACCCATCACAATAAATGGGTAATTCATCCAAACCCATCACAGACAATGGGGACAGTTTGGATCCCTTTTGTTCAGCCCAGATGCACCTGGATTTGGGCGGGAAGGTTTTGACCCCAATTGGGGTATAAGATAGCTTCTCAAGAAGCCATCTCTCTCTCTTTCTCTCTCTGCTGCCTCACCTCCATGCTCTGCCTACAGAAGAACAGCTCAGAAGCCTGCCTAAAGGAGTGGAATACCAGCAGTTTACTTTTAAATACTGGGGTATTTTCTACTTCGGGACAGTGAAGATCATAGACCGCAGGGGGCATGGAGCAGGCATTTTCATTGGTGAGCATACCTTTTCTGGCACATTACAGGGCAACTTAGAATAGGTATAGGGGTGGGAATTAAGGGGAATTTTGTTAGAACTGTAATTTTAGTTGATTTTCCCTCGTTGTGTCCGTTCTCTCCTCCCCTATTTAAGTAACAGTGTTGCACTAGCAGAGAAGTGCTGTAGTGAACACTGAGTTCTGTATTAAAAGTGTTGTATTTAAATAAAAGTGTTGCACTAAGCAGGGAAGTGCTGTAGTGAACATCAAGTGATTTGTAAGAAGTAAAGTGCTGTATTTAAGTAACAGTGTTGCACTAGCAGAGAAGTGCTGTAGTGAACAATGAGTTCTGTATTAAAAGTGCTGTATTTAAATAAAAGTGTTGCACTAAGCAGGGAAGTGCTGTAGTGAACATTAAGTGATTTGTAAGAAGTAAAGTGCTGTATTTGAGTAACAGTGTTGCGCTAAGCAGAAAGGTGCTTCAGTGGACACTAAGCAGCTGCATTAAAGTGCTGTATTTAAGTAAAAGCCACTAAGCAGAGGTGCTGTAGTGAGCAAAGTGTACTGTATTAAAGGTGTGTTGCACTAGTTAAAGGTGCTGTATTTAAGTAAAGCCACTAAGCAAAAGAGTGCTGCAGTAAACGATAAGTGAACTGTGTTAAGCAAAAATGCTGTACCAGGCATAGGTGTGTTGTATCGATTATTTTTAAGTTGTTTCTTTCTTTTGTTTCAATAAATACTGGTCTGTTTTGCACCCGAACCACGAGTCACGTTTTTTTCTGTCTACATCGCTACCGAATAAGTCCGGCGGTCAGAACCAGGATTAGGGGAGCGCTTCGAAACCACACCGGGGTCCCTGGAGCAGCTCAGAGGCTTCTGACTGGCCAGAGACAATAACCCCAACCCCGCTTGTTTAATTCCTACAAAATGGCGACCGCGGCAGGACAGTCGGCAACGGTGTGCGATGTGGCAGACAGTGGTTTGGGTCTGGAAAGAGCAGCAGTTATTGGGTTTCTTTTTATTCAACTGGTTTGTTTGTGGTTAGGTTCCCGCAGGCTTGGGGAAGTCACCCGCAGGCTTAGGGAAGCCAGAGCAGAGAGTTGGGATAGGGAAAGGGAAAGGGAGGTTGAAGAATACCAGGTCAAGGTAGAGTGCCTGGTGGTTCAGTTTAGTGAGGGCAAAAGCCACACGATGCACGAGTCAGAGTACCTGAAGTGCCTAGTTGCAGAGGCCAAGAACAATGAGATGAGGGTGCGGGAGGAGAACGCTCGCCTCATACAAGAAATAAAAGAGCAGGAGGAAAAGGTTAGGGAGGTAAAGGCAGCATATAAGCTGGCCTGCGAGCAAGGGTTTGAGGAAGCAGATCATGACCCCTGTAGAGCACAGATAGAAAGCTTTAATATGGCTTTAAAAAGAGCAAAGGGGATGATATGTCTGATCAGCCCGAAGGCAGGTCAGCCGGATTTTACTGGCAGCCTAAGTATAACCGTCCCACAGGCAACACCCAGGGAAAGGTCGGTCAGGGAATCAGAGGTCCCACAACCGCCACCCACGGCTCCGAGCTTTCAGGAGCTCTGGCAGCAAAGGTGGGTGGAGGATGAGGTGGTAGAGGAAGCACAGCAAGCCCCGCTAGATAGGCCGGGACCAGGACTGTAATGATCAGTAACCTGTCATTCTGGAATGGTACACTAGGCGGTGCTGTATGTATATAAGAGTGGGCTACCCACGATGCACTACACTACCCACAAGGCAGCAGGCAAGATGGAGGCCTCTACAGATACTGTACCTAGTCCACATGTGCTCAATAAAGTGTCTAGCAAAAGCTAGCTGTTCTTAATAAAAATGACTAGTTATTAATGAACATAACATGGTACCAGGATTGGTAAGATCTGCTGAATATTGTGCAACGCGGCATGGAGAATTTGAAGCCACCAGAGCATTTGAAACTCACAGGAAATGTCGACTACAATTGGCAGACTTTTAAACAACAATTCAAACTCTACATTGCTGCCATCAGGTACAGAATGAAGCCAGATGCAAGGGAAATAGCGTTGCTGCTCACGGTTGCAGGCCCACAGGCGATAGAGGTATTTAATACATTTGTATTTAATCCAGAGGAGAACAGAGAAAAATTAGATGATGTGCTAAAGAAGTTTGATACACATTGTTCTCCCAAAAAGAATGAAACCTATGAGAGGAACATCTTCCGTTCTCGGACACAGCAGCAAAATGAGACTTTTGATAGCTTTTTGACTGATCTGAAACTGAAAGCACAGACATGTAATTTCTATGAGCTGAAAGCATCCATGATTCGTGACCAGATTGTGTTTGGTATTCATGATAAAAAGTCAGGGAACGTCTGTTGAGAGAAACCGAACTAGCATTGGAAATTGCTGTGAAAATATGCCAAGCTAGCGAGCTAGCTCAAAAGCATGCCAAGACTTTCAGTGAAATCAATGATGATGCGATTGCAGTAAGTGCTGCTGTCGGTGCTGTGTCCTACAAGGGGAAGAAACATGGGCAGAACAGAAGTGAAAAGCAATCGGAGGAAGGAATTTTTAATTGTAAACGCTGTGGCTACAAACACCAGTTAAAACAATGGCCAGCGTTTGGAAAAATGTGCACAAAATGTCATGGAAAGAATCACTTTGCCTAACAATGCTTTTCAAAAGTAAAAACAAAGAAAGGGCAACGAGTTAATGTAATTGAGGACACTGATTTAAGTGAGACATGTTTTGTAGGAATGGTGTCATGTGACAATATCAAAAAGGATACAGAAAATGTGCAGCCCTCAGGAATTAACAATGCTGAACATAAAGTTAATGCAGTAAAAGAGGACAAATGGATGATCCCACTGCAGGTAAATGGAGCATTAGTTACATTGAAACTAGACACTGGGGCAAAAGCAAACTTAATCAGTATGAGTGACATTAACAATATGAAAGAAAAGCCCAAAATACAGAAAAGTCAGTACTACTGAAGGACTATAATGGACAGAAAATAGATAGCTTAGGTGTATGCAGACTTAAAGTGACAGTCAAAGACAAAGTGCATCATCTCATGTTTTCTGTTGTGGCTGAAGGACTTGATTCACTACTGGGTGACAAAGCTTGTGAGGACTTAGAACTGGTCAAGACAGTCTACCGTATAAACTGTGCCATAAGCAGACCAGATGACTCGGTGGATTCTGTAGTGAATAATTTCCAGGATGTGTTCAAAGGATTTGGAGTTCTACCATTCACTTACAAGATCCAGCTAAAGGAGGATGCTCAGCCAGTCGTACATGCTCCACGAAGAGTTCCAGCACCCCTGCGTGACCGGCTCAAGAATGAACTGGACAGAATGACCACACTAGGAGTCATCAGGAAAGTCGAAGAGCCAACAGACTGGGTTAACTCCATGGCATGTGTAAAGAAAAAGAACAATGATCTAAGAATATGCATGGATCCAAAGGACTTAAATGCAAACATAAAACGTGAACACTACCAGATTCCCAAGCGAGAAGGAATCACCAGTGAAATGTCAGGTGCCAGATACTTTACAAAGCTCGATGCCTCACAAGGATTTTGGCAACTAAAACTGGATGAAGAGAGCACCAAATACTGTACCTTCAACACACCATTTGGCAGGTATTGTTTCCTCAGAATGCCTTTCGGGATAATATCTGCATCTGAAATCTTTCATAGAGCGATGGAACACATAATTGAAGGTCTGGAAGGAGTTCGGATCTACGTTGATGACATCATCATCTGGGGCTCCTCATTGAAAGAACACAATGAGAGACTGACTAAAGTGCTACAGAGCATACGCCGGAATGGACTGAAGCTCAACAAAGCCAAGTGTCAGTTTGGCGTCCAGGAAGTCACTTTCCTAGGAGATAATCTATCTGGTAAAGGAATAGAGCCAGATATGGAAAAAGTAAACGCCATACTCAAAATGCCCCGACCCACTGACAAAAAAGGAGTGCTACGCATCATGGGGATGATAAACTTCATTGGAAAGTTCATTCCTAACTTGTCAGCCAAGACAGCCTGTCTGCGAGACCTGCTATGTAAAACAAATGAGTTCGCATGGACAGAAAGACATGAACAAGAGTGGATAAGCCTCAAAACAGTGCTGACAACCACACCTGTACTCACCTTCTTTGACCCAACAAAAAGAATCAAAGTGTCAACGGATGCATCAAAAGATGGCCTAGGTGCGGTCTTGCTACAAGCAGAGGGTGAAGATTGGAAGCCTGTTGCCTATGCCTCCAGGTCTATGACTGATACTGAGTGCCGATACGCCCAGATTGAAAAGGAATGTCTAGGCTTGGTAGTTGGACTAGAAAAGTTTCATGACTACATATATGGACTTCCCACCTTCACAGTTGAGACAGACCACAGCCCACTGGTTGCCATCATAAAAAAGAACCTGAATGAGATGTCTCCAAGGATTCAATGACTCATGATGAAGCTGTAAAGATATGACTTTGAACTGATCTACACACCAGGCAAATACATAGTGTTAGCAGATGCACTATCCCGAGCACCCACAATGAGTCATGTGAGCTCTACTGAAGAAGACGTGGATGTTCATGTGAGTATGGGCACTGCTGCGCTGCCCGTGTCAGACACAAAATCAAAGCAAATAGCAGAAGAAACAGTAAAAGATACAGTATTACAAACAGTAATAGAGAACATTCATCATGATTGGCCAAAAGGTTCCTGTCCAAAATATTTTCACATAAGGTCAGTGCGGCATCGGCAGCGGGTGGAGGCGGAGCAGCGCGGCAGAGTGACTACAAGAGGCCCCAGAGGCTCAGTTAGGCCTCAGTGCGGCATCAGAGAGCGGGTGGAGGTGGAGCAGCGCGGCAGAGCGACTACAAGAGGCCCCAGAGGCTCAGGTAGGCCTCAGTGCGGCATTGGAGAGCAGGTGGAGGCGGAGCAGTGCGGCAGAGCGACTACAAGAGGACCCAGAGGCTCAGGTAGGCCTCCATGCGGCATCGGCAGCAGGTGGAGGCGGAGCAGCGCGGCAGAGCGACTACAAGAGGCCCCAGAGGCTCAGGTAGGCGTACCAATCTCCAATCTCAGGCAAGGAGAGAGGTAAAAAGTATTCAAGGTGTGACGTCACCGCAAAACAGGTAGGTGATTGCTTGGAGTATTTCTCTCATTTTAAAACTTTAACTCTGTGGTTTATAGTTTTTCAGGTTGCTGTGGTGTACCAAGGCCTTTCTGGTGCAGCGTGACTGTTGGTAAACCATTTAACTGGTGCAACTAGAGGGATTGATTTAATTTAAATCCAATTCATTAAAGGGGATACTAGCATCTAAAATCGGGCAGAGGGTGTCCATAACTAACAATAAAAAAATTAATTAATTAAATAGAATGGAGCACGTGATGTGTTACTGTTGCGAGATGTGGGAGCCGGTGAACCTCATTGAGGCTCACGGTGATTACGTCTGTGACAAGTGTCTGCTGCTACAGGAACTCCAGCTCCGTGTTGATGAGCTGGAGTCTGAGCTTCAGACACTGCGACACATCAGGGAGGGGGAGAAGTACCTGGACTCTGTGTATCAGGAGGTGGTCACACCTATGAAGTTAATTAATTCAGATGTAGCTCATGGCCAGGGACAGGACGGTGTGACTACGAGTGAGGCAGGCATGGGGATCCAGGAGGTAGAGCTGGAGGAGCCGCAGCCCTTGCTCTTGACCAACAGGTTCGAGGTTCTTACTCCCTGTGGGGACAGGAGCAGGGACTGCAGGGAGGATGAGCAACCTGGCCACAGCACCGTGGAACGGGGGGACATTCAAGAGGGGGGAGTAAATAGAAATGTTGTAGTGGTAGGGGATAGTATTATTAGGGGGATAGATAGAGTTCTCTGCAGCCGAGAGCGAGAGTCCCGAAGGCTGTGTTGCCTACCCGGTGCCAGGGTTAAGGACATCTCCTCTGGGCTGGAAAGAAACTTGCAGTGGGAGGGGGTGGATCCAGTTGTCATGGTCCATGTTGGTACAAACAACGTAGATAGGACTAGGAAGCCGATTCTGTTAAAGGAGTATGAGCAGCTAGGGGTCAAATTAAAAAACAGAACCTCAAGGGTAATAATCTCTGGATTATTACCTGAGCCACGAGCGAATTTGGCAAGGACAAATAAAATTAGAGAGTTAAATGCGTGGCTCAAAGACTGGTGTGGGAGAAATGGGTTTTGCTTCCTGGGACACTGGCACCAGTACTGGGGCAGGAGGGAGCTGTTCCGTTGGGATGGGCTTCACTTGGCCAGTGCTGGGACTAGAGTCCTGGCGGATCATATAACTAGGGCTGTAGAGAAGGCTTTAAACTAACTAGTGGGGGGGAGGTTCCTAGAGCGCAAATAATAAAAATGACAACAGAGAAGGTCATAGACTTAGGTAGCAGTGGGGAAATTAAAAACCAGAGCGTGTCAGGAAGGGGCAGAAGGTATGGAGTAAAAGGTAAAGTAATAAAAAGGGCAAAAGTAGGAACTAAGTGTCACAAAACATATTTGAAAGTTCTCTATCTGAATGCACGTAGCATTCGTAACAAAATAGACGAGTTAATGGCGCAAATAACTACATATGGGTATGATCTTGTGACCATTACAGAAACATGGCTGCAGGTTGACAATGCCTGGGAATTAAACATACCAGGTTATTTAACGATCAGGAAGGACAGGCAGGAAGGAAGGGGAGGTGGGTGGCTATGTTAATAAAGGAAGGAATCACTGTAATACAGAGAAATGATATTGGGTCAAAAGATCAGGATAATGAAACAGTTTGGGTGGAGGTAAGGAATAATAAGGGGAAAAAAACACTAGTGGGCGTAGTCTATAGGCCTCCGAACAGTTGCAACTCTGTTGGGCGGAGTATCAATCAGGAAATAGTTGAGGCTTGTAATAAGGGAACATCTATAATTATGGGGGATTTTAACTATCATATTATTTGGACAAATCAAATTGGGCAGGGCTGCCTTGAGGATGAGTTCATTGAGTGTATTAGGGATGGGTTTCTTGAGCAGTATGTAACTGAACCGACCAGGGGGCAAGCAACCTTAGATCTGGTCCTGTGTAACGAGACAGGATTAATTAAAAATGTCCTAGTAAAGGATCCCCTTGGAATGAGTGACCATAACATGGTTGAATTCCATATTCAATTAGAGGGTGAGAAGGTTGGATCTCAAACAAGTGTGCTAAGCTTGAATAAAGGAGACTATGAAGGTATGAGAGCAGAATTGAGTAGAGTGGATTGGGAAAATAGATTAAAGTGTAAGACGATACATGATCAATGGTGTACATTTAAGGAGTTATTTCACAACTTCCAAAAAAAAAATATTCCACTGAGAAGAAAAGGGTGTAAAAGAAAGCTAAGTGGCTAAGTAAAGAAATTAAGGATAGTATTCGACTAAAAACAAGGGCATATAAGGTAGCCAAATCTAGTGGGAGGATAGAGGATTGGGAAAACTTTAAAAGACAGCAAAAAATAACAAAAAGATTGATTAAGAAAGGGAAGATAGATTATGAAAGTAAATTAGCAAAAAATATAAAAACAGATAGTAAGAGTTTTTATAGTTATATAAAAAGAAAAAGGGTGGCTAAAGTAAATGTTGGTCCCTTAGAGGATGAGACCGGGAAATTAATGGTGGGAAATGTGGAGATGGCAAAAACACTGAATGAATATTTTGTATCAGTCTTTACAGTAGAAGATACTAAGAATATCCCAACACTGGACAAACAGGGGGCTATAGGGGGGGAGGAGCTAAACACGATCAAAATCACGAAGGAAGTGGTACTCGGTAAAATAATGGGACTCAAGGCAGATAAATCACCTGGACCTGATGGCTTACATCCTAGGATCTTGAGGGAAGTGGCGGTAGGGATTGTGGATGCATTGGTAATAATTTTCCAAAACTCCCTGGAATCAGCAAAGGTCCCGGCAGACTGGAAAACTGCTAATGTAACACCCTTATTTAAAAAGGGCAGTAGACAGAAGGCTGGAAACTATAGACCGGTTAGCCTAATATCTGTGGTAGGTAAAATATTGGAGTCCATTATTAAGGAGACAGTAACAGGACATTTGGATAATCATAATTTAATAGGACAAAGTCAGCATGGTTTTATGAAGGGGAAGTCATGTTTGACAAATTTGCTGGAGTTCTTTGAGGAAGTAACATATAGGGTGGATAAAGGGGAACCAGTGGACGTAGTGTATTTAGACTTCCAAAAGGCATTTGACAAGGTGCCACACAAAAGATTATTGCTTAAGATAAAAAATCACAGGATTGGGGGTAATATTCTGGCATGGATAGAGGATTGGCTATCTAACAGAAAGCAGAGAGTTGGGATAAATGGTTCATTCTCAGACTGGCAATCAGTAACTAGTGGTGGTCCACAGGGGTCAGTGCTGGGTCCCCAACTCTTTACAATCTATATTAACGATTTGGAAGAGGGGACCGAGTGTAACATATCAAAGTTTGCAGATGATACTAAGATGGGAGGGAAAGTAGTGAGTGAGGAGGACATAAAAAACCTGCAAGGGGACATAGACAGGCTAAGTAAGTGGGCAGAGATTTGACAGATGGAATACAATACTGGAAAGTGTGAGGTTATGCACTTTGGCAGGAATAATCATAGAGCAAGTTATTATCTTAATGGCAAGAAACTGGAAAGTACTGAAGTACAAAGGGATCTGGGGGTCCTGGTGCACGAAACTCAAAAGGTTAGTATGCAGGTGCAGCAAGTGATTAAGAAGGCCAATGGAATGTTGGCTTTCATTGCTAGGGGGATAGAATATAAAAATAGGGAGGTATTGCTTCAGTTGTACAAGGTATTGGTGAGACCGCACCTGGAATACTGCATACAGCTTTGGTGTCCATACTTAAGAAAAGACATACTTGCTCTCGAGTCAGTACAAAGAAGGTTCACTCGGTTAATCCCGGGGATGAGGGGATGGACATATGAGGAGAGGTTGAGTAGATTGGGACTCTACTCATTGGAGTTCAGAAGAATGAGAGGCGATCTTATTGAAACATATAAGATTGTGAAGGGGTTGGATCGGGTGGATGCGGGGAGGATGTTCCCGATGATGGGTGAAACTAGAACTAGGGGGCATAGTCTTAGAATAAGGGGCTGCTCTTTCAAAACTGAGATGAGGAGGAACTACTTCACTCAGAGGATGGTAGGTCCATGGAATATGCTGCCCCAAAAAGCTGTAGTAGCTACATCATTACATAAATTTAAAACAGAAATAGACAGTTTCCTAGAAGTAAAGGGAATAAAGGGTTATTGGGAACGGGCAGGAATTTGGACATGAGTCTAGGTTCGGATCGGTCATGGCCCTGTGGGTAGCGGAGCGGGCCCAGGGGCCATGTAGCCTGATCCTGCTCCTATTTCGTGTGTCTAATTCTGTTAGATTCAGGAAATGGTTCAGTGATAGTAGATTGGCGGTTAGGATCAGATCAGCCATGATCTTATTGAATGGCGGAGCAAGCTCGAGGGGCCGATTGGCCTACTCCTGCTCCTATTTCTTATGTTCTTATGTTAATTGAGTGTCGCAAGTGGACTATTACTAAAACAGAACAGAATAGTCATTCCACAGGCTCTACGTCAAGACATGCTCAAAAGGATTCATGAGGGACACCTCGGAATTGAAAAATGCAAAAGGAGAGCAAGAGACACTGTTTATTGGCCTGGCATAAATAAGGACATTGAGAAAATGATAGGCAAATGTGAGACATGTCAGAAACACCAAAACAAACAAGCAAAGGAACCAATGATAGTAGCTGACATACCAACAGCACCATGGCAAAAGGTTCGTATGGACCTTTTTCATTTAAATGGTAAAGACTATCTAATAGTGATTGACTACTATTCTAACTATCCTGAGATGGCGCTGCTCTCAATCACCACAGCAAGCAGTGTCATAATGCATGTGAAATCCATCTTCGCCAGACATGGAATTCCCAGGATTGCCGTTAGCGACAATGGTCCGTGCTTTAACTGTAAGGAGTGGCAACAGTTTGCAGCACATTATGACTTTCAACACATCACATCCAGTCCTTTGTATGCTCAGTCGAATGGTAAGGCAGAGAAAGGTGTTCAAGTTCTCAAGCAGCTACTGAAGAAAGCGACAGAAAGCAAGTCTGATCCTTATCTCGCCCTGCTGAGCTACCGAGCCTCACCTTTAGACTGTGGTTCTTCACCTGCTGAACTACTAATGGGTCGCAAGTTGCATACCACGCTACCCTGCTGTGCAAAAGAAAAGCAGAGTAAGGAACTGAGACAGAGACTTCAACTGTTAAAGCTGAAACAGAAATCATACTATGACAAGTCATCCAAAACTCTGAAACCATTGACAAGGGATGATGTTTTCAGGATTGAGGATCCAGATGCATGGAACAGGAAAGCTACAGTTCTTGAGGAAGTAGGACCAAGGTCATACACTGTTAGAACTGAGGAAGGACAGGTTCTCAGGAGGAACCGCCGTTCCCTTCTAAAAACACAAGAGACTATCGAAGAGCAAATCGATGACAATGCCGCAACTGAATGTTGTCACTCCCCACCAGAACAATCTAACATAAATACACATACAGGCTCTCATGAAAACACATCAGACTTACCTGTGCTGAGAAGATCCACACGTGAAGTAAAAAAGCCTGATAGACTTAATCTTTGAGTACAAAGAAAACTACATTGAAAATGTATTGACTGTTGAAGATTTTTATGTTGTTATTGATTGATATTGATTGATACTGATTTTGTTTAACCTCAAAGAAAGGGGGATGTAATGATCAGTAACCTATCATTCTGGAATGGTACACTAGGTGGTGTTGTATGTATATAAGAGTGGGCTACCCACGATGCACTAGGCTACCCACAAGGCAGCAGTCAAGATGGAGGCCTCTATAGATACTGGGCTGAAAATTCAGTAGGGTTAGCGCCCCATTTGAGGTGCTAGAGGGCCTAGCGCCGGAGTTATGGCCGGTTTGTAAATTCAGTGGGGCCCTGCCATCGGCGTTAGACCGGTTGCGCTGCGCCGGCACCGATGACGTCATCGGTGTGCGCAGCGTCCCGGTTGCCGTGGTGACGGGCCCCAACGCCGAAATTGAGTTGCGGCCGCCTCGCCCGTGGCAGCCGCAACTAACGATGTTTCAGCAGAGTCCTACGCAAGTTAGCGCCGGCGCATTAAGGTCGCGCGGCGGCCGGCCGCTTTCCCGCCGGCCGCCTGCCCGCACCTCCCTCCCCGGACTCCTCCACCCCCCCCCCCGCGGAACAGATGCATCTGGCCTGCGAGCCCGGCACTTCTCCGAGGTGCCGGGCTCATTTTTTTCAAGATTTCAACGGCCAGCGGGCGGGTGCAGGCAGCTCCTCCTTAACTGAAGGAGGAGGCCTGCACTTCCCCAGCCTGCCGCACCGCATCGGGTGCCGCAGCGCCGGAATTGCGCCGCAATGCGGCAGTCAGCGCCCATTTCGAGGCGCTGACACCCTCCTGTAGCGCCGGCAGCCATTTGGGCGCGGCGCTACTGAATTTTTGGCGCGCGCAGGGGGACTTAGCGCCGGCGCTAAATTTCCGGCGCTAAAGTCCTGGCGCGGTGCCAACTGAATTTCTAGGCCACTGTACCTAGTCCACATGTGCTCAATAAAGTGTCTAGCAAAAGCTAGCTGTTCTTAATAAAAACAACTAGTTATTAATCAACGTAACAAGGACCAGTGTACCCCCTCCGACAACGGAGGTACGGTCCGCCCGTTGATGAAGATGACCCAGGGGCCATCAAGAATCAGTTTCTGGTGCCATATGGCACCCACCAGCTCAGGGACATGGTTAGCCACATCTCCAAGCTCACTAAAAAGGGAGACCCCTCTCTGCACTTCAGGGAGATAGAGCAAGCAGCTTGTGTAAATGACTGCGATGAGGCAGAGCAAGCAAAAATGCTGCTGTTTTCCCTGGCAGGTGATCTCCTACAGTCCCTATCTGGCGAGTGCAAAAGGGGGCAGAGGGATTATGAGGGCCTCAAGAATGAGGTATTGGAGGCCATGGGACTCAATGATGGTAGCCCGTTCGCTCGGGTGGAAAGAACAGTGCAGCTCCCAGGGGAGTCCCCGCAGGCGTTCGCAGACAGGCTGTGGCCAGTCTACCAGAGTGCATGCCCGGGAATGCCAGGGCGGGCAGCACTGGACCCAGTCCAATTGACTCACTGGCTCCAGTGTCTCATGACAAACAGCCTACCCCAGATCCAAGCCCAGGTCATGACTTGGTTTGACCCCAGAAACCCCCAGACCACTGAAGAAGCGGTGATCCGCCGGCTCACAGTAGCCTTCAGGAACATGAGGGGTATCGAGACGCCACAAGCCAAGGGAAAAGTCCATGAGGTTAAACCTGGTAGCCAGAGTAAGAGAGAGTGGCACCAGGAGGGGAACCGGCCCTCTCAGGCTAGGTTAAATTGCTATGGGTGCGGGAAAGACGGTCACTGGAGAAAAGACTGTAAAAATCCTTGGAAGGACAAGGAAAAGAATCTCCCAGCCCCAGCCCAAAAGACAGGGCCAGACCTCCCTCCCGCAGCAATTGAGTCATTTTTACAGTCCCTACGGTCTCTTCTGACTGGCCAGGGGAGAGTAGCAGCCACCATCGGTGCTTTGACCCCGTCTGCCCCACCTCACTCCCAGCAATGACTAGAGCCAGCCCAACCTGTTGACCTGTGTCCCCGCGAAAATGCTGAGGGGAACAGGCCCTATGTTGAGATGGGGGTGAAGATGGTGCAGGGGAGATATTCGGTGGACACTGGAGCTTCCAGCATGGTGGTCCACTCGGAAGACCTGACCAATTCACCCTGGTTTAATGAGGTCCCATCTAGCTTAATGGGACCCACAGGGAAACAGGCAGCTAGGAGTGAACCCGAGGTCAGAAATCCTCAGCCCACAGCAGGTACAAGCTCACAGGCTACACAGGCAGGCGCTGTGGCTTGTGTTAGGGGAGGAGCCATTCATGACCAGAGTAAGTTAGTCAAGCAGGGGAACAGGGAAGGAGAGTTCTGGGACCCCTGTAAAGCAGGTCCAGTAGCAGTAATCCAGGACAAGGGAGGCACACAGGGGATAGTTTTGGCCCCGGACCAAAAGCAAGTCCAAGCCCCAGACTCCACCTTTAAGGCCGCCCTGGTAAGAGAAATGGATTCTGAACAGGATTACTGGCAGGCAGCCAGTTATATCAAACAATGCGGTTTGTTTAAGCAGGGGGCAGGGAAACAGGCAGCTGGGATTCTACCTGAGATTAGAAATCCCCAGCCTGCAGCGGGTACGCGCACGCAGGCTGCAGGCACAGTCGCGTGCGTCAAGGGAGAAGTTCCCCAGCACTTTGTCCAGACCACTCCCCCCCTCTTATGGGATTCCGAGGAGAAGGAGCCCGAATCAGATGGCCCCGAGCCCGAACCAGGTTTTGAACCTGGAGGGGAAGACCCTCAGCCACCGGCAGCCGGTGGCGAGGGATTGCCCGTCCCCAGTTCAGGTTTGGGAGGGGAGGGACCCGAGGGAGAAGACCCCCAGCCAGCGAGGACTGTGACCCGAGCCAAGGGTCCGCTCGCCAGGGTAGCCCCACCAGTAGCACTCCCTAGGAGGTCTCCTCGGCCACCCCAGCCTAGAAAATTATGGTCACCAGCTCTTCAGTTAAAAAGGGCTGCCTCCCATGTCAGGGAGAAGCCGAAAGACAGAGGTCCCCAGCCAGCAGCCATAAGCTGCGAGGGACCAGAAGTGGAGATCAGTGCAGCCATGCCGCAGGGAGCAGCCTGCAGCAGCCCAAACAGGGATTAGGCTGGCCGCCCGGAGATGGGCGGCGGATGTATATAGTTTAGGTAGTATAATTTTAAGTAATGTGTATAAGGTTAAGTTAGGGTGTTTTAATTTAATTCTATGTAAGGAACCGGTAGTCTATAAGTTTGAAGTATGGAACCGTTCCAGAGTTCTGTCTACGTGAGCCGAGGTCGCGGGACCCGATCACACTTCCCCCGAGCCAGGGAGCCTCCAGGGAACCTGGCTAGATGCTTTTATGTCTTTTTCAGAATTTCGAAATGTACAGAGGCATAATCCTGCTCGCCCTGTTCGGGCTGAGCCTCGCGAGAAGGGGCGATGTCGAGGACCATCATATCTTTGGATGCTCGGGGAAGAGAGCGCCCCTAGCACACGACGGAAGTGGCCTACGGGAGGCGGATGAAATCACCTCGTATGTCCACGAGGGGAGCTGGCCAGGATGGCTGAGATCCAATTCAACCCAGTATTCTAGTGAGACTGGCTTCACGTATGGGGAGGCCTCCCTCCAGTGCCCGAGGATACGAATCGTCACCCCAAGGATTAGCGTCACCGTGGGCAAATGAATATGTTTGACGTGTAAAGGGAATGTTCCCCTGGATAGGTGGTGGTGGCTCAGAAAGTTAACAAAGACATGGGGAACCCCAGGGTAGAGTGGGAAAGGTTAGGGAATAACTCTCACAGGACCATTACAGGGACCCAGGGAGGGTTAAGTGTGTGCTGGGATAAATGGTGGGAACCTGATCAGGGGATCTATGTCTGTATGTGGGGATCACAGAAAGTCTGCCCCACAGGCGTTTCCATCATTTTCCGCAGCCAGTGGCAAAATAACGGGAGGGGGATGGACTGGGAGTCCCACCTGGACGCATGCGCGATCCCGTACTCCGCAATCTCGATTAATGCCACTGAACTAGTGACCCTCCCCAGACTGCCCCTGCCCACAACCCCGATGTCACGGACAGTAGCAGAGGGATGCCCCGCCACCACCAAGGGACCAGGGAACGGCCTGGTGCTAGTATCCACAGACCAGGTGCTGTACCAAGGGATGCATTACGCAGTGGCCTCAGTGATTTTAAACCTCACTGAGGTACACTTACCCGTGTGGTGCCCCGCAGAGACTGCCAACTTGTATCAAGCCCTATTAACAGAGATGTTTCGAAAATTCCGTGAATTTGACTTTTCGGAGGTCAATAAGACCGCATTATATACTCACCACGAGATTTGGGATGGGGTTGGGAGGCAAAGAAGGGGTGTTCTTAATGACGTTTTAACACGGGGTCCTCGGTCATCAACAGTTTAGATGACATCGAACTGCAGACCCAGATTAATGGTCTAAAAACACAATTAAAGGGTATTTTAACTGAGGAGAATAAGGTGGTAGGTTCTGAGTTGCATGAAGACCAGGCCATGACTCTCCATTTGAAGGAGATCATCGCGGAGTTGGAAAAAGACGGTAAATGCTCTCATCAGGGAGGACAGAAACGCTTCTGACCAGGCTGCGCAAAATGAGGTGTGCGTGCTGTATGGGGCATGGTTGCTGGGCGAGGGCCGCAGCAATCTGGAGGATTTAAAGCAAGGTTTAGTCCCCTCCTGGATCAGCAACAAACACCTCGCAGCCCTCCACCCTTTTGAGAACGCATTAAGCCCGTGCCAGCTCCGGTTAGCTTCTGAGGCCTACCCAGTCCCAGTGGACTGTGGGCGGTCCAACCACACCGTCATGGGGATAGTTGTAAGAATGCCGGTCATGGGTGGGACGGCCCGACCCGCACCGGTATACAGGGTGGAGAACATTGGAATCATTCAAGGGGGTGCACACATTCATTTTGCAGCGGTCCCGCCCTATGTCATAAAGTGGGAGCATGCTATGACGGGTACTGACCTCTCAGGGTGCCGTAGCTGGGGAACACACATCATCCTGTGTCCCCAGCACTTGAATGCCTATTCAAAACCACAATGCGGGTTCAGAGCTGCTGACGTGAAACCTATAAATTGTACCATGGAAGCCATGGCACAAGGCCATGTTCCCCCACAGGTAGCATATATAGGAGGTGGGACATATTGCATCACCACAGGAGTGTCTCACTACCAGCACGGACAGCACAGCTGGTGCGTGGTGAGTGACAGCAGCTTCTGCTTCAAACCCGAGGCAGAAGTTCAAGTGGCACAGATACGAATTGTCCCCATTCCTGAACCATCCAATGTTCACCTCACTGTGGAGGAGAATTTTACCCACCTCCAGAAATATGTCGCCCACTTCGGTTACCCAATTCCCCCTCTCCCAGAGCACCTTACCAAATTATTAAAAGCCGTTCTAGTATCACAAAAGCACTTCTACACTTTGGAACAGAAGACTGTACAGATAGGGGCCGACATTTTAGATATTATGACCCCGCCCTGGTGGGACATTTTTGAGAGTATAGAGGTCCCCTCCTGGATTCGAATGGCGTCCCACATCTTAGTAGTCTGTCAGTTAGGAATCGTCCTCTACCTGGTCTGTGTCCAGTGTAGGAGAAAGGGTCCTGGGGTAGAATTTAAAGCAAAAGGGTTGTGGAAGGACCAGTATGCCCAGGTGGAAGAAGAAACACCCATGTGAGCTTTGTGTCATATCACTGCCGAGTGATGGCAGATCCGTTTGTTATTTTTAATAAAGCTTGTTCCTTCCGTTCGTTATTTTTAATAAATATGTTTTTTGGCCTGATGTTGATTTTTATTAAAGGTTGTGTGTTGTAATAAAGTTTTATGATGTCCCAAGTAGTGCAGGGGTGTTGGACCCCCTCCGTGCTTGGACTATTGTAACAGATAGTAATCGTTTCTATCAATAGATGCCTGTTGTGCACTGCGGTTTTCTCTAAGTAAGGGGAATGTATGTGTCGAGGGATCGTGGATAGGGGAAGGTTGTTTGTGGGGGGTCAGAAATTTGCTCACCTTGATTGGACACTTCAAGCAAGTTTCAGTATCCTAGGGGGGACTGAAAGGATTCGCAAATTTCATAGCTCCCCCGAAGATTTACTTTTGGTTTAGTAAAGAAACCCTGGTTGGACTGAGTTTAAAATCCAGGGCTCAACAAGATGGCTGCGGTCAGCCTCATGGCCAAGGCCTGTAAGTTTCAGTTTGGACTCACAAACTTGGATTCTGATGACTGTGTGAAGGAACTTTCCAGAAACTCGAATGCAGACAGACCTTCTGCATTTATGCATGAGAAGCAAACCCAGTGGCATTCGGGCCTCTGATTAAAACCCATCAAAGTTGTTTACACAAACAATCAAGAGCAGGCAAGGCCTATTCAACACGTAATGGGACAAGCTTAGCTGCATTTCAGACCTTCATTAGAAAACATCAACACTGTTTACAAACGATCAACGGGGCATTCAGACTGGAATGGCCCCATCACGAAACCAGTTGGACAAAGGGGAACATTGATGAGATGTATAAAACCGATTAACCGGCCATCCAGGTCGATGGGCCCAGATCGGTACATTTTGTATGAGTTTCAATACGTCCAGATTAGACAAAAGAAATGAGCTGATCTGGCGGGAGATAAGGGCTACCGGGAAGGGTATAACTAATCCCTCGGGAGGCCATATATCCCTCTCTCTCTCTCCCGCCTCGCCTCTGGTGCCCTGCCGTATCATCAACCCAGCGAGAGGATCGTCGACGAAGAGCCCATCCAGGGAAGTAGGATACCTGCAGTTACGTTTGAATTACTGGGGTATCTCTGCTTTGGGGTGGTGAAAACCTAAAACATCGGCAGGCAACAGGGCATGGAGCAGGCATTTCAACATCCTAGACTGGTGAGCATCAATTTTCTGGCCCATTACAAGACAATCTAGATAGGTGTAAAGGGTGGGAGTTAAGGGGAATTGCTAAATTGTCATTTTAGTCATTTTCCCTCGATGTGTCCGTTTCTCCTCCCCCGTTAAGTGTAATTGTGTTGCATCCATAGTGATTTTTCTCTGTATAGTAATTGTTTCTCTATTTTTAATAAACATTAGTTTTCTTTGCACCAAACCACTGGTCTCGTTTGTCTATATCGCTACTTGTAAATAAGTCTGGTGGTCAGAACCAAAGGGGAAGCGATTTGAACCGCATGGGGCTGGAGCAGTTCAGACACGACTGACTGGCCAGACACAAACCCCAAACCAAAACCCCCTACAGCTCCACCTGATCTATCAAGGCATCTGAAGCGCATCTTCAGCAATCCGATGGTTTGCTCGATAATGCATCTGGTGGTAATGTGACTGGAGTTGTAGTGCTCCTCAGCTTTGCTGGCTGGTCTCCTCAACGGCATCATTAGCCAAGAGCGCAGGGGATATCCTTGTCTCCAAGTAGCCATCCTTGAAATTCGTTTGGCGGACTGAATAGCGGAGGCACAGTAGACTGGCGCAGTATGAAGGAGTCATGGCAGCTGCCAGGGTACTTGGCACAAACATGCAAAATCACCTTCTTGTGGTCACACACCAGCTGAACGTTAAGGGAGTGGAAGCCCTTGTGGTTGACAAAAACTCCTGGATTGTGGTGGGGTGCCCTAAGGGCCACATGTGTGCAGTCAATGATGCCCTGCACCCTTGGAAAGTCTGCCAGCTGAGCTAATCCAAGCGCTCGCGCCCTCACACTTGCGCGATCCCTGGTGAAATGGATGTGATTGTGCACGAGAGCAAAGAGGGCATCGGTGACCTGTTTGATGCAAGTGTGTGTGGCCGCCTGGGAGATGCCGCTGATGTCTGCTGCTGATCCCTGGAAGGAGCCTGAGGCGTAAAATTTGAGTGCGGTGGTGACTTTGATGGCCACTGGTAAGGAGTGTGGACCTGGTGCTCTGGGCTCCAGGTCTTGCTGCAGCATTGCGCAGATGTCAGTCACAACCTCTCGCGAAAGTCAGAGCCGCCTCTGGCACTGCTCTGGTAGTTGAGGTAGTTCACCCTGTGTCTGTAGACCCTGTTTGGGGGTTATCTCCTGGGCCGACGGCCTTCCATGCGCTGGCCCCTTCTGGCCTGTGCTGCCTCAGGTGGCTGAGCCGCAGCCTGTTGCTCCTGCTGGTGCTGCTGTTGTTGCTGGTGCTGCTGTTGTTGCTGGTGCTGCTGCTCTTGCTGGAGCTGCTGTTGCTTTTTTTTTATTCATTGATGGGATGTGGGCGTCGCTGGCTGGCTAGGCCTGCATTTAGTGCCCATCCCTAATTGCCCTTGAGAAGATGGTGGTGAGCCGCCTTCTTGAACCGCTGCAGTCCATATGGTGTAGGTACACCCACAATGCTGTTAGGAAGGGAGCTCCAGGATTTTGGCCCAGCGACAGTGAAGGAACAGCGATACAGGTCCAAGTCAGGATGGTGTGTGGCTTGGAGGGGAACTTGTAGGTGGTGATGTTCCCATGCGCCTGCTGCCCTTGTCCTTCTAAGTGGTAGAGGTCGCGGGTTTGGAAGGTGCTGTTGAAGGAGCTTTGGCGAGTTGCTGCAGTGCATCTTGTAGATGGTACACACTGCAGCCACAGTGCGCCGGTGGTGGAGGGAGTGAATGTTGAAGGTGGTGGATGGAGTGCCAATCAAGCGGGCTGCTTTATCCTGAATGGTGTCGAGCTTCTTGAGTGTTGTTGGAGCTGCACTCATCTAGGCAAGTGGAGAGTATTCCATCACACTCCTGACTTGTGCCTTGTAGATGGTGGAAAGGCTTTGGGGAGTCAGGAGGTGAGACACTCGCCGCAGAATTCCTAGCCTCTGGCCTGCTCTTGTAGCCACAGTATTTATATGGCTGGTCCAGTTCAGTTTCTGATCAATGGTAACCCCCAGGATGTTGATAGTGGGGGATTCAGCGATGGTAATGCCATTGAATGTCAAGGGGAGATGGTTAGAGTCTCGCTTGTTGGAGATGGTCATTGCCTGGCACTTGTGTGGTGCGAATGTTACTTTCCACTTGTCAGCCCAAGTCTGAATGTTGTCCAGGTCTTGCTGCATATGGACACGGATTGCGTCAGTATCTGACGAGTCTCGAATGGTGCTGAACAGTGTGCAATCATCAGCGAACATCCCCACTTCTGATCTTATGATGGAGGGAAGGTCATTGATGAAACAGCTGAAGATGGTTAGGCCTAGGGACACTGCCCTGAGGAACTCCTGCAGTGATGTCATGTGATTGAGATGAATGACCTCCAACAACCACAGCCAACTTCCTTTGTGCTAGGTATGATTCCAACCAATGGAGAGTTTTCCCCTTGATTCCCATTGACTTCAGTTTTGCTAGGGCTCCTTGATGCCACACTCGATCAAATGCTGCCTTGATGTCAAGGGCAGTCACTCTCACCTCACCTCTTGAGTTCAGCTCTTTTGTCCATGTTTGGACCAAGGCTATAATGAGGTCAGGAGCTGAGTGGCCCTGGCGGAATCCAAACTGGGCGTCAGTTAGCAGGTTATTGCTGAGTAAGTGCCGCTTGATAGCACTGTCGACGACACCTTCCATCACTTTGCTGAAGATTTGTTGCTGGAGTTACTCCAGCCTCCTCTGCTGTTGGAGATCCTCTAATGCCAGGAAGGGAAGGAACAAAAGGCCTCCCATGCTTCTGGCAGATGCCTCCGTTGAGGAGGCGCTGAGTTAGGGTGCTGAGAGGGGCTTCCCAGGAGCTCACACTGGAGAAGTGTGTGAGGCTCCAACTTTCCACAGCTGTGCCTAAGCCTTCAACAAGTTGCCCCAAGCCTTCAGCAACAAGGTCCTGCAGCCTACAAATGCTGTCTGATTAAATCTCTTCAGTCCTGATTGACCTGCAGTTGAAAGCAAGCAAGCCAACTTTGTTCATGCCAGGTTTTACCAGCGGTGCTCCCACCAGGCGTGTTTCATGTGGGGAAAGGCTGAAAATTGCAAAGGACCCTGAAAATAGGATTAAACATGCCAATTACTGATCATTAGGCTCCCGCCGACCAGTCCCGCCTGCTGCGGGCGGGACTGATTCGGTTCGCGCTGAAACACAGGGGCGAAAGTCGGGTGGGGCGGGGAATCGGGCGGGGGGGGGTCGTGACCCCCTATTTCTGCAATTTTCAGCCCCCGCCCGCCTGAAAACCCGCCCAACGGCTGGGGGAAAATCGGGGCCAAAGTGTCTGACCCCATCAGATTTTCTGAGCTCAGGCTGCTTACACATTGTTGCTGAGTGCCTGCACGAGTATCGGCGTAGCTGGGGTGCCCGCTAGTTGGCGGGTTGTTAGGGAAGTGAGCGGTTGGTCAGCTATTTGCAGCATAGCCGGCAGGTTCAGTGTAAGACCAACATAAACAAAAGAAACCATTCCCTTTGCAGGAAGACTACTTATCTGCAACAGATTCTTTTCATGTGTGTCCCAGGGCATGAAACTAGCTTGGAACACTCCTGTGGACTTCACTTCTGTTGCTGGAAATAGAATTAAAGTCCCCTCATTCTGGACCCCTCAATCACTGGAAACAATTTGTTTCTATTTCCTGTCCTATCCCTTCATAATTTTAAACACCTCTATCAAATCACCCCATAATCTCCTCTGTTGTAATGACAGTAGCCCCAATTTTTCAAGTCATTCTTCATATTTGCATTTCCTCATACCAGACAGCATCCTAGTGAAGTTGCAGGTACCCACTCGATTGCATCAACATGGACCCCACTGATTTTAAAAGTTTATGGTTAATCTTACAGTAATAAAATGATTCCTTTACTTATGAGTAGTGTTATTATTGTAATATTAGTGTTTATTTCCTTGGAACCTGTTTGGTTTTTTTGGGCTAGAAATTGAGCAGCACCCAGTCTGGGGTGATAACTGCCAGGTGCTACACAACTGATTCCGACGGGAACTTCCTTTTTTAAAAATTCATTCATGGGATGTGGGATGTGGGCATCGCTGGCAAGGCCAGCATTTATTGCCCATCCCTAATTGCCCTTGAGAAGGTGGTAGTGAGCTGCCTTCTTGAACCGCTGCAGTCCGCGTGGTGCAGGTACTCCCACACTGCTGTTAGATAGGGAGTTCCAGGACTTTGACCCAGCGACGATGAAGGATCGGTAATAAACTTCTAAGTCAGGATGATGTATGACTTGGAGGGGAACTTGGAAGTGGTGGTGTTCCACATTGCAGACACGGTATGCCGGTGGTGGAGGGAGCGAATGTTTAAGGTGGTGGATGGGGTGCCAATCAAATGGGCTGCTTTGTCCTGGATGGTGTCGAGCTTCTTGAGTGTTGTTGGAGCTGCATTCATCCAGGCAAGTGGAGAGTATTCCATCACATCCTTTACTTGTGCCTTGTAGATGGTGGAAAGACTTTGGGGAGTCAGGAGGTGAGACACTCGCCACAGAATACATAGCCTCTGACCTCCTCTTGTTGACACAGTATTTATGTGGCTGGTCCAGTTAAGTTTCTGGTCAATGGTGACCCCCCAGGACGTTGATAGTGGGGGATTCGGCAATGGTAATGCGTTGAATGTCAAGGGGCGGTGGTTAGACTCTCACTTGTTGGAGATAGTCATTGCCTGGCACTTGTGGTGCGAATGTTACCTTCCACTTATCAGCCCAAGCCTGAACGTCATCCAGGTCTTGCTGCATGCGGGCATGAAGTGCTTCATTATCTGATGAATTGTGAATGGTACTGAGCATTGTGCAATCATCAGCGAACATCCCTACTTCTGACCTTATGATGGAGAGAAGGTCATTGATGAAGCAGTTGAAGATGGTTGGGCCTAGGACACTGCCCTGAGGAACTCCTGCAGCGATGTCCTGGGACTGTGATGATTGACCTCCAACCACCACAACCATCTCCCTTTGTGCTAGGTATGACTCCAGCCAGTGGAGAGTTTTCCCCCGAATCCCATTAACTTCAGTTTACTGTGACTCCTTGAAGCCACACTCAGTCAAATGCTGCCTTGATGTCAAGTGCAGTCACTCTCACCTCACCTCTGGAATTCAGCTAATTTTCCATATTTGGACCAAGGCTGTAATGAGGTCGGGAGCTGAGTGGGCATCAGTGAGCAGGTTATTGGTGAGTAAGCGCTACAACTTCCCTCAGAGCGCTAAAGGGGGTGAGAGGGGCGGTAGCGGCAGAGTGCTGCACAATGATCCATGCAGCGCTGTCGGTTTTACAGGCTCCTTCCCTCCCTTAAAGGGAAGGGCCAACGCTGTGGACATTGAAGGCTAACGCTGGGAATGGTCGTCGACGGCACCTGCGATACACGCAAAGCAGTCCCAAGCACTCTAAGAGAGTGCAGGGCTGATCAATCGTGGGCTGGAAAAAAATCAAAATACAGCACACTGGGGACATTATTGAATTTTGGCCTTCCTGACAAACCACTGCCTTTAATTAGCGCTCCCCAAGCGGCCAGCCGAGGTGACAATGCTTCCTGCAGCTGCCGTTGTTGACGCCTGGCGATGCTGCAGGGGATGGAAGCGAACTTTACATCCAGGGTGATAATGGGGCGCTGCACACCGGATGACGTCACGATCTTCGGGGCGCAGGAGATCAAGGCAGTAAGTTTTAGCGCCAGCGCTAACCTGCCATGGAAGTTCGCGGGCGTCAGTAATTTCGTCGCGCCCGGTCGGTAATCCCTTAGGCCAATTTCTCCCCCTAATGTACTGATCTCTACAAATGGATACGTTGTTGTGCCAGTTTGATTGGAGCAGGAATTTCTTCAGAATCTTAATTTGTGAAATCTCACAGAAAGAGTTCATTTAACACATCCTGGTTCTCTAGCATGTGTCCTTCAATGTACTATCTGGTCTTTAACATTCTACCTACTCAATCACTCAGCTATTTAGTGTAGTGAGTAGCGAATCATAAGGAAAGTCCCAGGTTTGACCTCTGCTTTGTGTTGAGTTAACTGGTCTGTAATTAGCTGATATAAGAACATAAGAACATAAGAAATAGGAGCAGGAATAGGCCACTTAGCCCCTCGAGCCTGCTCCGCCATTCAATAAGATCCTGGCTGATCTTGGGCTCAAAGCCACTTCCCTGCCCATTCCCCATAACCCTTGACTCCCTTATCTTGCAAAAATCTGTCTATCTCCACCTTAAATGTATTCAATGACCCAGCCTCCACAGCTCTCTGGGGCAGAGTTTCCATAGATTTACGACCCTCTGAGAGAAGAAATTCCTCCTCATCTCAGTTCTAAAAGGGCGACCCTTTATTCTAAAACTGTGCTCCCATGTTCTAGATTTCCCCACGAGGGGAAACATCCTCTCTGCATCTACCTTGTCGTGCCCCCTCAGTATCTTATATGTTTCAATAAGATCACCTCTCATTCTTCTAAATTCCAATGAGTATAGGCCCAGCCTGCTCAACCTTTCCTCATAAATCAACCCCTTCATCTCCGGAATTAACCTAGTGAATCGTCTCTGAACTGCCTCCAATGCAAGTATATCCTTCCTTAAATAAGGAGACCAAAACTGTACGCAGTACTCAAGGTGTGGTCTCAGCAATACCCTGTACAGTTGTGGCAGAACTTCCCTGCTTTTATACTCCAACCCCTTTGAAATAAAGGCCAACATTCCATTGGCCTTTTTGATTACTTGCTGTACCTGCATGCTAACTTTTGTGTTTCATGCACAAGGACACCCAGGTCCCTCTGAACTGTAGCATTTTGTAATCTCTCTCCATTTAAATAATAATTTGTTTTTTTATTTTTCCTGCCAAAGTGCATAACCTTGCACTTTCCCACATTATACTGCATCTGCCAAATGTTTGCCCACTCACTTAGCCTGTCTATATCCCTTTGCAGAATTGATCTCGGTGCCCTTGGATTATAGAGTTGAAAATTGGTCACTATTATTGGTCTGATTGCTATCCCGTAAACATTGCTGGAAGTGTGCACATATGGCTTAGATCCAGGAGAAGATTGGGCTTAGCTGTGACGCTCTCTCCTGCTCGCAGTCAAATAGACTGTCAACACTCTCTGTCGAGGTTCATACTGTCAACAGCCAGCCAAGAGATACACTGAAAGGCAGCTGGTACTATGGTACCTTAAGTCTGAAGTCTGAACTGTCAGAAGAGGGAGGAGGATAACACAGAGAGAAAAATGTAAAACAACATTCTCTTGTGCTACGACTGTCTTTCTGTTGCATTTCCACCCCTTGCAGTCCTCATTTTCACTATCCTCAACTAACGATTGTATGATTCATAGTGCTGTTTATTGTTTTTTCCTGTGTTATATTTCCTTGTATATATCTATCTATACTCATCTGAATAATGACTTCATTAAAAATGATATGCATTGAATATGCAGACATCACATTACAGATGTCACATTTTGTTACAGATGCAAAACTACCTTAAAATTCTGGTTGATTCTTATCTGCAAACTAACAAGCACATTCTTAACTGGAAAGTCCTTTAGTCAAACAACAATTACATTCGATTGACCTGACTCAGTTTTTGTTTAATGACGATTAGATTTTGTGGCCTTAAAAGGGCACAGATCCACCTCAGCAGAATAATAAATTCTGCATTACATGGTATGGCACCTGTTAGATCCGTGTATTTTTGATGTAGTGTGTCCTTCAATAACTAGACACGAGACTGCAGGAACAATCAACAGGTATTTACTGGATGAGGGTTACTCTAAAACTAACGTACAGATCCCTACTCAGGGTTTATATACAGGTGTGGTCACTGCCGGTACTACAGTATACAGGAGCTGTAAAAAGTAGTTCTCCCCTTAAAGGTACATACACTACAGCACTCCTATCCTTATTAAACAGTATATCATTGGACTCAACTTGAGTAATATAATGGGAGATCTCTGAATCTATATAAAAGTACTGTGCTTAGCCTGCACCCATCATTTCATAGGGGGCGATTTTGCCAGCCCTGGGGAGGCAGGTATGGAGGCGGGACTGCCAGGAAAATGGCAGAATTTGGGGGCGGGTGCCAAACTGAAACCCGACAAGTGGGAGTCCTGCCTCCAAAAGCTCCCCATTGGCAAAATCACTCCCAAAGTGTCACACTTTGTTATAGCTGCAAAAAATGCTAATTGACCTAGAGCCTACAATTTACAAGTTAGAGTTGGCCTTTGTTTAACCTACACAGTTTATAAGTAGCTACAGTTAGCTGCATTTGACTATTACTAGTAGACACCTAAAAAAGGGACAAGCCAGGTTAGCAGCTTCTGACCTCAGATTACCAATAAGCAAACCACAGGAGAACCATTATTCTTTTGAAATAATTCTTTTTGGCCTGTAGGTTATTTTTGACCTCCTTATTCAGCCACCTTTGTCCAGATATTGCCTTGTTTCACCCGTTTCTCAGATAGATTCTTTCTTTTTGCTTCCCTTAAAATAGTGAAAATATGTCCAGCTTTCTTCTGTTTTGTTATTTTGTTTCAACTTCCAACTTAATCCTCCCACATTCTCGCCAAGAATCCCAAAAGCTGTGCTTCTAAGTTTAAAACTGACTGTTGGCGACATTGGTGTACAAATGTTTAACATGTTTATATGACATTTCTCTGCTACTTTTTATTTTTTATGTATATATTCAAATACTCAGCAGAGACTGGGGAAAAGATTAAAGGAACATTCCCACAATTAAACCAATAAGACACATGGGTACTGATGGTTATGAGAGGGGCGAGAGTGCACTGCCCTGGGGATTCCCTCATCCTACAGCACTCCAATGATTCTGCACCAGTCTGTGAGTGCAGCAAATGGATGTGTACAGGGGTGTTCATAGATCATAGAAGGAGGCCATTTCGGCCCATCGTGTCCGCGCCGGCCTATTATGGAGGAACCTTGTGAAAACAATTATTTTTTGAAGGCCTGAGTCAACTGGGGCAGTGGTCGAATGTTACAATTGGGCTCAACACTTGTAGACTAGAGAAAAGAAATATGGCCTGATTTCCTGCATCTGATCACCATGTATGTAGACGTCAGGTGTGGTCAATAATGGGCTCAGCTTTAATGCTTCCCACCTGCCCAATGGCCAAATAACCTCATGACATTCACTGTAAAAAGCCCACGCATTAAAAGCGGCCGCTTGGATGTGGTACTGAAGGGTAGCTGGAGCCTGTGGAACCAGACCCCCACAATGAGTCAATGCTTTCAAGAGATGAGAGGAGAAAACTGTCAGGAAACAGTAGAGAAAAAATAAAATGTGGAATAACAAATTGGAAATAAATAGTCCTGTTAATACTTTAATCAGAATTTACTTATATTGGAAAACTCTCTGTCTGAGCCATCTCTGTCTTTCTCTTTGTCTGACTCTCTTTATCTTGGCCTGTCTGCCTTTTTATCTGCTTCTGTCTATCTCCCTTTGTGTGTCCCTCTGTATTCTTCTGTCTTTGGCTCTGTCTCTCCCAATCTATCACGCTCTCCCTGTTGCTTCCTCTGTCTCTTAGTTTCTCACTCAGGTCTCTCTCTCTCTGACACCATCTGTCTCTCTAGCTTGCTCTTCCTGTATCTCTTTTTATCTGCCTAGCTGTCTCTGTTCCGTCTGTTGCTTGACTTCACTCTATCTTTCTATCTCTCTTTCCTACTTTCTCCATCTATCTCTCTGATTATCTTCCTTTGTTTCTCCATCCATCTCACTCTGTTTTACCCTCTCTTTTTCTTTCCCGTGGCTCTGACTCTGTCCCTCCAACAGTCTGTCTATCTCTCTCTCTGATTCCATCTCTCTTGCGTCTCTATATGGCTAGCTATTTACCTATCTGTCTGTCTGTTTCTCTCCATCTCTGACAGTCGTACTGTCTCTCTGTCTTTCCCTGTGTCTCTGTCTCACAGTCTCTCTCTATATCTCTAACCCTTACTTTCTGTGTCTCTCTCTCTGTCTCTCCCATTATCTCTGTTTTTCCCTATCGCTCTGTATTTTTGTCTGTCTATCTCTGTCACTCCTTACTTCTCAGTCTCAGTCTGGCTCTCTCTCTCTATATCGCTGTCTTTCAATTTTTCTCTGTCTGTCTCTCTATGTCTCTTCCTATTTTTCTCTCTAGCTATCTCTCAGGTCTCTTTGTCTTTCAGTCTGTCACTCTATCTGTGTCTTTAACTATTTTCTCTCTCGTCGCTTATCCCTAGCTATGTCGTTCAATCTCAATTTCTCTCTCCTGTATTTCCGCATTCCTGACAATGACTTTTGTGGGATATACTATAACGGAGATCAACATGGAACGTTGCTGCCCTCTAGCCATTAGCACCCAAACTGCAGTAAAATAATGAAACCAGGACCATTCTTGTTCAATTCTTTAACCCTCTGAATACCGCAGGATCTTGTCAGTTTTCAAAATAATTACTTTGGCCAAGAAGTTTTCTGATACTTGTGCCGAAACACTATCGTGTAATGCTAACTTTCATTGAGGAAATTTATGCGTAAATCACTTACGTCTGTTTTAATGCTCAAATTTCCTCACTCTTTTCCTCAATTCAGTGAAACCTCCACCGAACCCTCTGCTGCTCATTTACATGGCTCCAACTCCGCCCCCCCATGCAAAAGACCAAAGAGTTTCCTGCATTTCAGAATGGACATAAGTTTACACCTAAAATTTTAGGAGCAGCAGGACCTAAAATTATACTTCCGATTTTTATAGCAATTTTTTTGAAGCTGTTTTAAAAATTTCTCCTCACTGTATTTTCTGTATATTTGAATCCATTTTTATTGCATCAGAATAAGTTATATTAAAATTTAAAAAGCTTCCAAAATTGCATTTTTTTAAAACATGCTGGCCTAGAAATTCAGTATCGCCACGTTTGGGGCACTATAGTTGAGCGTGCGCTAAATTTAGCGCCCGGCGGAAATTATCACCACCTTCAGTGAAATTGAGTTGCTTCACCCCAAGAGGTTCTTGGTGCGCTAAAGCAGGCGCTGCACGATTATCCTAAAGTGCTAAGCCGGAGAGGTGAGACGCTATCACCGAGGGCGGGCGCAGCGCAGGTGCGGCCAGTTAGCAATTGCAGGCAGACACGCTGGCGCCGGTCACCTCTTAAAGGGGGAGGGTCGATTTGGCTTGCAGCCATGCCCTGCACATTGGAGCCCTGATTCTCGGCCTGGACAGACCTGCTGCAACATTGTAATGCCTAGGACCATGGAGAGGGCCAGGGAGCGAGCGCAGCGGTTCAGTGAGGGGGCCCTGAAGGTTCTGGTTGGCGCAGTGGAGTGCAGGCGATCTATCCTGTTTCTGGACAGTGGCAGGAGGGCACTGCCCAACGAATATCGAAAAGCTTGGAGGGAGATGGCACACAGAGTGACCTCCAGCAGCATGGTACCTAGGACCCCTGTGCAATGCAGGAAGAAGTTCAACGACCTCACTCGGGTTGTCAGGGTGAGTACCCTTTCCAGTGTCCTCCTCACCCCTGCATGTGCACCTCACTTTATGGCCAAGGGGTCCTGAAAGCCCCAATGCCCAGCCCTCATCCAACACCTATGGGCCTTTCATGAAACTCACATGCACATTCACCACTTTACACACTGTAAGGGCTATTCGACCATGGAAGGCAGTGCAGCCAAGATCAGGGCTTCACACTGTAAGGGCTATTCAACCATGGGAGGCAGTGCAGCCAAGATCAGGGCTTCACACTGTAAGGGCTATTCAACCATGGGAGGCAGTGCAGCCAAGACCAGGGCTTCACACTGTACTGAGAGCCCGTCCTTTCTCTTGCAGGGCAAGCTGGCGCACAATAGGAGGCAGCAGCAATGGACTGGGGGAGGCAGTCCTGAACTTAAAGACTTCAGCAATCTGGAGCAGCGAGTGGAACGGATTATGGCAGGCCGGATGATTGGCCCCGTCGCCACTGGAGATGCCGACCCCGTTCTGGACAGCAATGGTAAGGTCATCACCTTTTTGACCTCTCTCCTTCCACTTGTGCCTCACACCAGCATCCTTTGCCACTATCGAACCAATGCAGTGCATTGCAGCACTCATGCCTCCCTCGCTGCCGCCCTGTCCTCACGCTAAAGCAACTCTTGTACCTCCCTGCTTTCAGATGCTGATTCGCCAGGTGAGGAGGCAGGCCCTCAAGCTGCCACTGTGAGTGATTCTGAAGGTGAGGAGGAGGAAGAGGAAGCCGGACCATCAGTGCCACCCTCAGCCGAGGCAGCCCATGGCCATAATGGGGACACGTCTTCCCTGGAGGGGAAGGGTCTGAGGAGGGTGAAGCTCCGGGGCCCAGTGGGCTGCAGCAACGCGGGGGGGGTGGGGTAGGGAAGCTCGGCGGCCTTCTCCCCGAAGGGAGAGTCTGGCCTCCAGTCCTGCTACAGTGAGCGCAGAGGAGGTGCGGCTCCTCACTTAAATGGGCGCCCAGGCGGAGCACAGGCACACTGAGCTCATGGCTGCAGTGGCAAGGATGCCTGACTCCATAGAATCACTGGCAAGGAGTGTACAGGAACTCAGGGCAGCACAGGCAAGGAGTCTGCAGGGCTTCGGTGCAGCACAGGTGGCTTCCACGCAAGTGCTTAGTCGTGCCATGCAGTCACTGGCTGGTCTGATGCAGACACAGATTAGGGCCACATGAGCACTGACTGCTGCCACCCTCGCTGGATCGGGCAGGATTCACTGGGGCCCTCGCTGCGCCACAGCAGGCCAGCAGTCTGTGCTTCAGCAGATTGCTGCGCATGCTTCAGTGCTGCCCCGTGCGAGTGCCAGTGTGTTGTCCGACCAGGGAGTGCCTGTGCTCTGTCAGGATGGCAGCATTCCTGCTGCCAACACTGTCACTCCTCCACTGCAGCTGCCACCACCCGTAGGACAGACTGCTGCTGCCCATGCAGAGTTGGAGCAGTCAGCAGCCGGGCCCTCCAGGCCCAGAGCTGGTCCAGGCCGTCCCCCGACTCACTATCTGACACTCAGCAGCCTTCCCCCAGCCTTGCTGCAGCCACTGGGGTCCCATTGCGGAGGAGCTGCAGGGTGGGAAGGGGCCAATCTCGCAAGCGAGGCAGATCACCCTCGCAGGCCAAAAAGTAGGAGGTGTGGCAAAATGCTGTGATTTTTTTAGTGAAGGCCGAGGATCATGGCCATTTTTGGTTAACTCTTTTGTTCATTGTCTCCAGGTTGTGAGAGCCAGTTATGTGTCTGACTGTTTTTGGGGGGGTTTCTCTGTATTTGTTTGTCATGCGGGAAGGGCACAGAGTTTGCTAAATAAATAATTGTCTTTATTCAGATTGTGCATGTTTGGTCTTTGAACTTTTTGTTGCCTTGACCGGCTCAGGGTTTATGGAACAGTTCCATTCATGTTCTTTCAATGGCACAAGCCATTCCCTCAGCGGGGGCCTAGAACCAACTTGCAATAAGCCGCTGACGGACGGCCCTTGCACTTTGTGTCTCCCTCCCATCTTGGTGCTCCTCCTCCTCCTCCTCTGGTGGTCCTCCAATGTCTGCTGGCAGTGGCTGAGTCCTGAGGATAGCCAGGTTGTGCAGCATGCAGCACACTACAACGAAATGGGAGACTCACTCAGGCAAGTACTGAAGGGCTCCCCCGGAATGGTCCAGACAGCGGAACCGTTGCTTTAGCACGCCGATTGTGTGCTCAATTATGTCCCTGGTCGCTTGATGGCTGTCATTGTATCGTTCTTCAGCAGGGGTGCTGGGCGCACGGAGCGGGGTCATCAGCCAGGTGCACAAAGGATAGCCCTTGTCCCCGAGAAGCCAACCTCCTGGGTGAGCCGGGGCTTCAAAAAGGTCTGCCACAGAAGTCTGGCGCAGGATGAATGCATCGTGGCTGCTGCCTGGAAAGAGGGCATTGGCAGCTAGTATCAGCTGTCTGTGGTCACACACCAACTGCACGTTCAACGAATGGAACCCCTTCCGGTTGCGGTAATCCTCGGCATTCTTTAGAGGCGCCCGCAAAGCCACATGCATGCAGTCAATGGCGCCCTGGACCATGGGGAAGCCTGCTATTCTTGCAAATCCCATTGCGCGCTCTTGCTTCTTGTCCAGGGTGATGGGGAAGGAAATGTACTGATGTCTCCTTTTGAAGAGGGCATTTGTGACTTGGCGGATGCAGCAATGCACCGCGAACTGGGAGACATTGACAATGTCCCCAGTAACGGATTGGAAGGAGCCGGTGGCATAGAAGTTGAGAGCCACTGTCACCTTCACTGCCACCAACAGAGACGTCCTGCTCCTCAGCTGAGGCTGCAGATCTGTCTGAAGCAGATGGCAGAGCTCAGTGACCACCTCCCTTCTGAATCGAAGCCTCCGAATACACTGCTCCTCAGACATGTTGAGGTATGAGAACTGCTGGCGGTATACACTGGGAGGGTAAGGCCTCCTGTGCCGACGCCTGATGGCCCTCCTCCATCTGGCCATGATTGGCACTCTCTCTCGGCGTCTCTGAGCCCTCTCAATGCAATGGAGAAACCCAACGTTTCCACCCATTGCAGCCCCCATAATATGTGGCCACTCAAGGCTATGGCACTGAAAAATTAATCCAACTGCAAAGTTCTGGGCTGAAGCCAGAAGTACCTCTGCGAGCGCTGAGTCAATGCAGAAAGCTCTCTCCCTTTGTCTCTCTGCAAATCTCTCTCTCTCACACACAGGAGTGGTCCAAAAATGGCTACCACTAAGAAGCCAGGAAGAGCCCCCTTTAAATAGCGCCCCCCCAGCCCCAAAGCGACTGGGAACCATTCCAGTCAACCAGTCGCTGGGAGCGCCAGGTGGAAAGAAGGGGACGCCACTGAAGTTCCGGTTCGGGGCGCACCAAGGGCGTTGCACCATGAAATGACGTAAGGATCTGCGTGCGCAGCTGAGCGGGCGTTGCGGTTTTGCGCCACCGCTAAATGTCCACTCAATTTTGCAAGAGGCGCAGATCGCGCTGCGCCCGGGCACTAGCCGCTTCGCGCCCCACTTATCGCCCTCTTAAGGCGCTAGCAGCTGGCGCTAACAACTGAATTTCTCCCCCGCTGTGCCTAATGTTCATAAAGAATGGCTTAGTGGCTTCAAACTGTAATTTTAGTACATAAAAATAATATGGCGTAAATTCCATGATTTACTGAGGCCCTGATTGCTTGCACTGATCTCTGCTTGTTTTATGCTGGTTTTTATGTTCCAGCGTATGCTAATGAGGTTCTCAGGTAATTTTGACCTAAATTGCAGATGGCAAGATTGGTGTAAATTTTAGCATAATTTGTGGTGTAACTTCCCATTTAGCCATTTAAGGAACTTTCAGGCCTTTGTTTCTTTCGTATCAAGCCTGTAAAACTGATTATTAGTATATTCCTGCTCAGTGTTATCAAGTAAAATTTAAGGAATGAACAGAATTAATGGAGGTTGGTAAGGACAGGCATAAAGGACAAAGAGGACTTAGTGTGGGCCAAGATGCAGGGGGTGGAGTTTTGGAGTTGGGAGTTTGTATAGACTTTGGGAGGCCAGTATTGGAGATGTTGAATCTGTAACAAAAGTGTGGGGAAGGGTTTCAAAAGCAATGGGGGTGAAGTTAGGGAACTGTGGGTAATATTGCAGAAGTAAAAGTAAGCTATTTAAGATACACTGAGATTAGAATCCTTCTGTTCACAACTGTGTTCATGAAGATCTCCTCTATTCTGAAAGAACCTGATTATGATTTCCTTAGATGTACCGAACAAAGAAAATATCCACAAATTCCTTTACACTGTTGTTGCACACAACAACCATAGGAATTCCTACCCTAATCGCTGGGGTGGGGTGCCAAGTTTTTTTGTCTCTGTGGACGACAAATGTGTGTAATATGGAGCCTCGGGAATCACATATAAAGTTTAATTCTATGTTCCCTTCAATTTGCATCAATCTCAAGTTTTTTAAATTTGTTCCTGGGATGGGCGTGTTGCTGGCAACGCCAGCATTTATTGCCCATCCTTAATTGCCCTTGAGAAGGTGGTGGTGAGCCGCCTTCTTGAACTGCTTCAGTCTGTGTGGTGAAGGTACTCCCACAGTGCTGTTAAGGAGGGAGTTCCAGGATTTTGACCCAGCGACTATGAAGGAACGGCGATATATTTCCAAGTCAGGATGGTGTATGACTTGGAGGGGAACTTGGAGGTGATGGTGTTCCCATGCGCCTGCTGCCCTTGTCCTTCTAGATGGTAGAGGTCATGGGTTTGGGAGGTGCTGTCGAAGAAGCCTTGGCGAGTTGCTGCAGTTCATCTTGTAGATGGTGCATACTGCAGCCACGGTACGCCGGTGGTGGAGGGAGTGAATGTTTAAGGTGGTGGATGGGGTGCCAATCAAGTGGGTTGCTTTGTTCTGAATGGTGTCGAGCTTCTTAAGTGTTGTTGGAGCTGCACTCAACCAGCCAAGTGGCGAATATTCCATCACACTCCTGACTTGTGCCTTGTAGATGGTGGAAAGGCTTTGGGGAGTAAGGAGGTGAGACACTCGCCGCAGAATACACAGCCTCTGTCCTGCTCTTGTAGCCACAGTATTTATGTGGCTAGTCCAGTTTAGTTTCTGATCAATGGTGACCCCTTGGATGTTGATGTTGGGGGATTCGGCGATGATAATGCCGTTGAATGCCAAGGGGCGGTGGTTAGATGCTCTCTTGTTGGAGATAGTCATTGCCTGGCACTTGTTTAGCGCGAATGTTACTTGCCACTGTAAGACGTGCGGAAATCACCCCTCGCCCTGTCAAACAGTTTCCAAAGTTCAGACCCGTCGAACAGACAACACAAAACCCAATGGCCTAGAAATTCGGTGGGGTTAGCGCCCAATTAGAGGCGTTAGAGGGTCTTGCGCCGGAATTATAGCTGGTAACGAAATTGCATTGGGCCCTACCATCGGCGTTAGCCGGTAGCGCTGCACTGGCACCGATGATGTCATCGGTGTGCGCAGCGTCCCGGTTGCCGTGGTAACCCGGCCCCAAGCCCAAATTCAGTTGCGGCCGCCTCGCCCGTGGCAGCCGCAACCAACGATTGTTGAAAGGGATGTTACACACCTTTGCGCCGGCGCATAAAGGTGGAGCGGCGGCTGGCCGCTTTCCCGGCGGCCGCCTGCCCGCACCTCCCTCCCCGGACTCCTCCACCACCCCCCCGCGGCACTGATGTGTGTGGCCCGCGAGCCCGGCTCTTCCCCGAGGTGCCGGGCTCATTTGTCGGGTGAATCGACCGGCCAGCGGTCGGCTGCAGGCAGCTCCTCCTTAACAGAAGGAGGAGGCCTGCAGTACCCCAGCCTGCCGCACCGCCTCGGGTGCCGCAGCGGGGGATTAGCGCCTCAAAACTGCACTGAACGCCCATAGTGAGGCGCAAAAACCCTCCATTAGCGCCCGCCGCCGTCTGGGCCCGGGGCAACCGAATTTTCGTCGGGCGCAGCGGCATTAACGCCGGCGCAAAATTTCGGGCGCTAAAGCCCTGGCGGACCCACAACCGAATTTCTAGGCCAATGAATCTGTGAAAACTTCTTTTACTTAAACATCAGCAAGAGATTACAATCCAATAGTCTTGTAACATATAATAATTCCCAATTATACCTAAACATACACAGAGCTATCCCTTTATTTTAAGCTCGAGCAAAACAAAACCACATACGTACTAACACCAGCGAGTGGTCAATTCAACTGACTAGACATATGATTTCTGGCAACTGACCAGATTGCCCCCGACTGCAGCCCCAAATGTTTTTTTACAGCATCTTTTATACATTAAAACTTGGCAACCCTCCCACTGTGTACGTGTCCCTAACTATATGGTATAATAATGGTCATCAGTTGGTTTTCAGTTTTTCTTATCAATAATTCGTTGAGCCTCCATGGGTTTCAAGGCTAGTTACATTTCATAGTTTGAAGATGTTTTTGTCTTTGCACTGATGCCACAGCTCAATAGTCTGTTCCCACAGAACTTTAAAAGTTTGTTTTCCATACCTGTTGAAAGACAATTGGCAGCTTTCACAGCTTACAACCGTAGCATCTCAGCAACCAGTCTCTTGGCCTCGTGAAGCATGATGGTACACAATATTTGGTCAACTTTTCAAGTTACAGCAAAATTTACAGCAAATAGTGTGTTCTTACACCACTTATCAGCCCAAGCCTGAATGTCATCCAGGTCTTGATGCATGTGGGCACAGACTGCTTCATTATCTGAGGAGTTACAAATGGAACTGAACACTGTGCAATCATCAGCGACCATCCCCATCTGACCTTATGATGGAGGGAAGGTCATTGATGAAGCAGCTGAAGATGGTTCGGCCTAGGACATTGTCCTGAGGAACTCCTGCAGCAATGTCCTGGGGCTGAGATGATTGGTCTCTAACAACCACAACCATCTTCCTTTGTCTGAGATATGACTCCAGCCAGTGAAGAGTTTTTCCCCTGATTCCCATTGACTTCAATTTTACTAGGACTCCTTGATGCCACACTCAGTCAAATGCTGCCTTGAAGTCAAGGGCAGTCACTCTCACCTCACCTGTGGAATTCTGCTGTTTTGTCCATGTTTGGACCAAGGCTGTAATGAGGGCTAGAGCCGAGTGGTCCTGGCGGAACCCAAACTGGGCATCGGTGAGCAGGTTATTGGTGATTAAGTGCCGCTTGATAGCTGATGATTGAGAGTAGAATGATGGGGCGGTAATTGGTGGATTGGATTTGTGGGCAGGACATACCTGGGCAGTTTTCCACATTGTCGGGTAGATGCCAATATTGTAGCTGTAGTGGAACAGCTTGGCTAGAGACGCGGTTAGTTCTGGAGTGCAAGTCTTCAGCACAACAGCTGGGATATTGCCGGGGCCCACAGCCTTTGCTGTATCCAGTGCTCTCAGCTGTTTCTTGATATCACTTGGAGTGAATCGAATTGGTTGAAGACTGGCTTCTGTGATGGTGGGGACCTCAGGAGGAGGCTGAGATGGATCATCCACTCGGCACTTCTGGCTGAAGATGGTTGCAAATGCTTCAGCCTTGTCTTTTGCACTCGCATGCTGGGCTCCCCCAGCATTGAGGATCTGCTCAACAGATCTTGGTATCTGATTTAGGATTTATCCACCAATGAGGCAACAGAGCTCAAAAAAAAGAGCTCTTTCCAAACTTCCAGGCACACAAAATTCAAACAGGTCAAAACAGCATTTAAGAAATATAAATATAGGTAGGACTGAACTTGCCCAGGCTTCAAGGGCTAAATTGCCTGGGCTGGAGACCAGGCCCGAGCCTGGTGCCACAGGTTGAACACTCTTGGTGTAGAGGGAGCTTTCCTCTACACTTAATCTGCGCCATACTTGACTGGAAAATTCACAACTCTAACACTAAGTGCAAAAAGTGGGAAAACCTTCCCTTGGTCAGTGACATGACTGCTTTAAGTGGCAGTACTGTAGCACTGTGTAGTTGCTAATGTGAAAAAAAAAATTTTTTTAAAATACAGGCAGAATAAAAAAATTGTTTACAACTTATGTCGAACTATTTTCCATCAGTAGCAGAATGTCCCAGTAATACTGTTGCATGTGAGCCAGATAATCTCAGTGTAAGTCTTGCACTGCCACCTATAGGCAAATTGGAATACATGTACTTTCGGCAACAGCACCTGTCCCTGAGCTTGGTGACACCCAGTGCTCATATTTTTATTTTTGCGGTGGGGGCGGTGTAGAGGCTATTTATGAAAAAAAAATTACCTGGATTATGTTTATAGGATTTACTCGAGACTATTTAGAGCTGGGTACAAATTAGAAAGGAAGATATGAAAGTTTTGTGGAGATCGGATTTTAAAAATTAAACACATAAATAGGGTATTTTGTTGATCCGCAATCTTTTGGTGAAAACACTTTTGGGGCATGCACCAAATAAACAAGTTAGTGACTACCTTAAAACATCTTGCCACAATAACTTGCTGTGGGTGCCTTAAGCGCTTGGAAAATAAGCGAGCATTATTTTTCGTTCTCAGTATATTCCCTTCTTTTTTCTTCACTGGGAATCTGGGGCCACCAGATGTTTTCTGTTCTTCAAAGTCAAAATCAGCAGGAATTGAAATTCAGGACAGGGGGAGAAAGTGTGGGTTTTTGGGAAGCCAGATCTGCATTTACAGTTCAAACCCTACAGAGAAAAATAAAAATTAAGCTGAAATAAATACAGAAAATACAGGAAAAACACAGCATCTTTGTCAACATCTCAAAGGCTTAGTAAAGATGTAAATGAAGGGTCTCCATCTCTTATCTCTTCAGATGGTTGCTCTGGTTTGGCCTTATTCTTAATACCTTTTTGTATGTCAGCTGTTTGAGTGCCAGCTGTGGCTCAGTTGCCTTTAACTCAGAAGGTTGCGTGTTCAAGTCCCACTCCAGAGACTTGTAGCACAAAAATCTAGGCTGACACTCCAGTGCAGTACTGAGGAAGTGTTGCATTGTAGAAGGTGCTGTTTATCGGATAATGTTAAACTGAGGCCCCGTCTGCCCTCTCAGGTGACTGTTAAAGATTCCATGCCACTATTCCAAAGAAGAGCAGGGGAGTTATCCCTGGTGTCCTGGCCAATATTTATCCCTCAACCAACATCACGAAACAGATTATCTGGTAATTATCACAATATTGTTTGTGGGAGCTTGTTGTGTGCAAATTGGCTGCTGCATTTCCTACATTACAATAGTGACTACACTTCAAAAAGTATTTAATTGACTGCAAAGCGCTTTGGGATGTCCGGTGGTCGTGAAAGGTGTTATATAAATGCAAGTCTTTCTTTTTTTCTCTCACTCTCAATGCACATGCATCTTTCGGTAAGCCTGCACTCCTTATTATCAAACTTAACCTTATGTGTTTAGTATAAAGGGATACACCATGCTGTAAGGCAAACCATCTTCCGTTTTACTGTAAATTTGCTAATTGATAGTACATAGCATTTAACCGTGTCACTGCAGAAGATGAATAATATCAGACACTTTTCTTAACAGGCTAAATTATCAAGCTGATTTTATTCACAGATAGATTTATTTACAACAGCAAGTGGCATAGTTGAGTAGTTGAGATGTGCTAACAATAGAATACAGAATTATGGCAAGGGGGGATTTTACTGACATCATCGGCAAAATTGTGGGGCAGGACATCCACTGCCTACATAATCTTCCCAGCACCTGATCATGTTTTCTTTAGGAAGAATCTCATTGAGTGTGCAAGGAATAATTCAGCTAGAATTTCGCTCCTGACTGGTTCTCCACCGCTGGAGGGTGGGGGCTAGGAGCGGTGGAGGGTGGCGAGGGGAAGGAAAACATGGTAGACTGCATCTAACAAGGACCCTAGGAGTTATGCCAAATCTACCATGCTATTCCAGTCATTTAGTGCCAGAAACATTTTAATGGCCTCGCCAGGCCAACCAAGGTGAGTATATGCGACCTTTACCATCCCAATCATGGATACACTTTCTCTCCTATAAATCCACTATCCAATAGCACATCTCCTTCATTATTTGACTGAGCAATGAAGAGACTGCTACATTGTCTGCACCTGATAGCATGCACACAAGGATTTGTCTGCAGACACCTGGGTGAAAATACATTATGAATTAGTCTGTACCATGTCTAAATTTTTATGTTCTGTGCAAAGGAGAAACATATATGCAACCAGAGGCAAAGGACTGTCATAGGTAAAGAAATAGCTAGCATCAGGATCCTCAGTAGACATGGGGAGGAAGCTATGAAACTCCTGGATAGACACACCAGGGTGTTTATGGGATGGAAAAGCTGGAGGTGAGCTACCAGGTTCAGGTTGGTAATAGGATAGCATGCTTACAATTGTCTGCAAAAAATTTGATGACTTGATGGGCCTCGTTACATCTGCCGATTCACAAATCAGACAGCTAAGGTGAATGTCCCCGATGCCACTCAGAGGTGCTCACAGAAAGAAACATCTAACAAGCAACCTGGCACTTCTAGATAGACTTTTCCTCCATCTGATGCACCCACTGTCATGACCACTTTCTTACTCAAACACTAGCCCAGATACACAATATTGGGGTGAAACAGAGAGGACGTCACTGAGTGAAACACAGAGTACCAGTGAGCAGGAGTAGCTGCGAGGAATGATGAGGGAACAGTCGTCTCTCTCCAGAAGTGGAATAACTGTTGCCCTTGCTTGACGAGCCCAAGGAACAAGATCTCAGGTGCCCGTCTTTAAATTTGGGTCTATAGATTTCATGTGCAGACAGTGGTGTTAGCCTTGGTTCAGTGGTATTTTTTTTGTTTTTAATTTTCCCTGTCCTCTCCTGAAGGTGTGAAGTAACATTGGGGTTCATTTCCAAGGATGCTAGCAGCCTCCCAGTACTTTGCCCAATGAGGTATTCTTCATGTGTGAAGCTGGACATTGAACCCCTCCTAATCTTTCTCTTCCTGGCTATGCATCTATTTTCCTTACGACTATTTATGAAGTGCCTTGGAACATGTTACATTAATGGTCCTATCTAAATGCAAGTTATGTGTTGGCAGCCATGGAGAGTGGAAGACAGTGATGCAGCTGAGCTCAATCCTGGCCTCCCCTCACTTCCACTTTCCAGGAGGAGGGGATATCATTGTATTACAAAGAGAAAGAGCTTGTATTAATATGGCACCTTATTATGCCTTTAGGCCCACCCAAAGCGCTTTACAACCAATAGATTACTTCTGAAGTGCAGTCATTGTTGTTATGTAGGCAAACGCTGTAGCCACTTTGTGCACAGCAAGATCTCATGGACATCAAATAAATGAATGGCCAGTTAATCTGTTTTTGCTAGTGTTGGTTGAGGGAAGAACATTGGCTAGGGCAGTTGGAAAACTGCCTGCTCTTTTTCCATTTGTGCCATGGGATCTTTCACATCCATCTGAACTATCAGAAACAGGTAGTGAAGGAATCAGTGTATACACAATAACAAGTCATGAATTTAACATTTCATCTGAAGAATGGCACTTCTGACAAAACAGCTCTCCCTCGGAACAGCACGGGAGTGTTAGCCTACATCCTTCTGATTCGGGTGAGAGTGAGAGGCACCGCACTCGGAAATTTAGGAAAATCCAAATATTTAATTGGGCACCACACTAAATATAAAAAAATAATGCATCACTTGTTTTGAATCTAGGGGTGCTAGGAGTAGAAAAAATAATTTTGTTTTCTTGTGCTCTTTATTTTGGCTACTTTTGCTTTGCTTCAGTACTCCTCAACAACATCAGGACTTGAACATCGCTTAGATTGGTTATACAACAAACAGCTGGATGAAAATGTGGTAGGACCAGGGCTGCATTATACAGTAGAATCTTGTATAATGAGGGCCAGCCTTGTGCTGCCAGAGTACCTATCAGGTAAATATAAAGCAGCGGACCCGGAACCTAAAAGGTATTTATTCACTGTGAGGTAAACTAAGTTTTAAAAGCAATTCACCAAAGCCGCTCCAAGTGCTGGTTGGTGTTGCTCAGAGCTTCCTAGGAATTTAAACTTTGAGGCTGAGCAAATCGGCACTTTGCCAGTTAGCAGTCACTGCCCTGTAGAGATCAGAGGATCTAGTGCAGTGATCAGTCCAATCAAAGGAAAACCTGCAGATAAGGCTCAAACTGATTCTTTGCAAACAGCATTTGGGCCTTATAGAGTCTTGGGCTGGATTTTCTCAATGGAGACGTGCTGGAGGCAGGACTTCTGGTTTCCGGGTTTCAGTCTGGCCCCCAGCGACGTCTGACCAACCCATGCTATTTTCCCTTGATTGGCCATGTTAAGCCTGCCCTGCGGGCGTAACGGCCAATTAATGGAAAGCCAGTGATGGTTGACGTCTGCACATGACGCTTCATCTGTCGAAAAAATTTGGACAGATGATTTGTCAGCGTTTGGCAGCTTTGAGAAGCTGTCAAACGCTGATAATCTCTGTTCTAAGGTGAGCCCTTGCACACAGGCTCACCAAGACCTCTCTCCTCAGCAGAAAGCAGATGGCTGCTGCATCTGAGAATGCAGCAGCCATTCTGTGACCTCGGCCGTTGGGATGAGGCACCTCCAGATCCTCAAAGGATGAAGCCTGCAGAAAGAAGCAAAAGTAAGGAAACTTTTTCCAACACCTCTCATACTTACCTGTCAACACTTTCACCCATCACTCACCTCTACAGTTGAAATTTTGACCTCTCTCACCCCCGCAGACTAACTGCTCGCCTCGCTGACCCTGCTGAGGTTCGCAGCCGTCAGGAAGCCTGCAATTGCAGGCATAAAATGAGGAAAAGCCTCAAAACTGCCTGTTAACTACCTGTTAACAGGCAGCTAATTGGCTCTAATCCCCATCCTGCCTCAAGGAGATGGGTCCCTGCGCAACTCGGGGACCCGCCTCCCGGGAAGATGGCATGGAGGAGGGTTGGGAGCGGGGTCGGTATCCGCTCCCAGTTTCTGCCATTTTCCCGGAAGTCCCGCCTCCATACCCGCCTCCCTAGGGCTGGAAAAATTCCCCCCAATAGAGTCATTACTACACAGAAGGAGGCCATTCGGCCCATCGAGTCCATACCAGCTCTCTGTAGAGCAATCCAGTCAGTCCCATCCCCCGCAGCTAAAAGGATGTCTTGCTGCATTTGTACAGGGCCTTGGTGAGACCACACCTTGAGTATTGTGTGCAGTTTTGGTCGCCTTATCTGAGGAAGGATGTTCTTGCCATGGAGGGAGTGCAGCGAAGATTCACCAGACTGATACCTGGGATGGCAGGAATGACGTATGAAGAGAGATTGGGTCAATTGGGCTTGTATTCGCTAGAGCTTAGAAGAATGAGAGGGGATCTCATTGAAACTTATAAAATTCTAACAGGACTAGACAGACTAGATTCAGGAGGGATGTTCCCGATGGAGGGGGAGTCCAGAACCAGGGGTCACAGTCTAAGGATAAGGGGTAAGCCATTTAGGACTGAGATGAGGAGGAATTTCTTCACCCAGAAAGTGGTGAACCTGCGGAATTCTCTACCACAGAAGGCAATTGAGGCCAATTCATTAAATATATTCAAGAAGGAGCTAGATATATTTCTTAAGGCTAAAGGGATCAAGGGATATGGGGAGAAAGCAGGGACTGGGTACTGAATTTGGATGATCAGCCATGATCTCATTAAATGGCAGAACAAGCTCAAGGGGCCGAATGGCCTACTCCTGCTCCTATCTTCTATGTTTCTATCCTCATAGCCCTGCAAGTTTATTTCCCTCAAGTGCCAACCAATTTCCTTTTGGAATCAATGATCGTCTCCGCTTCCACCACCCTCGTCGGCAGCAAGTTACAGGTCATTACCACTCGCAGCGTAAAAAAGTTCTTCCTCACATCCCCCCTGTATCACTTGCCCAAAACCTTAAATCTGTGTCCCCTAGTCCTTGTACCATCAGCTAATGGGAACAGCCTTTCTTTGTCTACCTTATCCAAACCTATCATAGGCTTGTACACCTCTATCAAATCTCCCCTCAAACCCCTTTGCTCCAAGGAGAACAACCCCAGTTTCTCCAACCTAACCTTGTAGCTAAAATCCCGCAACCCTGGAACCATTCTGGTAAATTTTCTCTGCACCCTCTCAAGTGCCTTCACATCCTTCCTAAAGTGTGGTGACCAGAACTGGATGCAATACTCTAGTTGTGGCCTAACCAGAGCTTTATAAAGGTTCAGCATAACTTCCCTGCTTTTGTACTCAATACCTCTATTTATGAAGCCCAAGATCCTATATGCTTTGCTAACTACTCTCTCAATATGTCCTGCCACCTTCAAAGAACTATGCACATGAACGCCCAAGTCCCATGTCCCTGCACACTCTTTAAAACTGTGCCATTAAGTCTATATTGCCTCTCCCTATCCCTTCTGCCAAAATGCATCACCTCACACTTCTCTGTATTAAATTCCATCTGCCCCGGAAGACCAGGTGATCACTCTGTCGACCTCCGACGTAAGGGGTGTTCTACGCGGAGTGAACACACGAAAGGCTGCTGGACCGGATAGCATCCCTGGACGGGTACTCAAGGAATGTGCTGATCAGCTGGCTGATGTCTTCACCGCCATCTTCAATCTGTCATTGGCCCAGGCAGTAGTCCCTACATGCTTCAAGACTGCTACCATTATTCCTGTGCCAAAACAAACGGCTGTGACGTGCCTGAACAACTATCGACCTGTCGCACTCACATCTATCATAATGAAGTGTTTCGAGAGGTTGGTCCTGGCTCACATCAAAGCCAGTGTTCCCGCCTCTCTTGACCAACACCAGTTTGCCTATCGTGCAAACAGATCAACAGAGGATGCAATCACAACTGCTCTACACTCTGCACTAAATCACTTAGATGGTAAAGAGACCTACATCAGAATGCTGTTCATAGAGTACAGCTCAGCATTCAACACTATCGTCCCCAACAAGCTGGCCACCAAACTCCACACTCTTGGCCTGAACACTTCCCTCTGCAACTGGACCCTGGACTTCCTAACAGACCCCAGTCTGTCAAATTAGGTAACCACACCTCCCCCCCACTGACCCTGAACACAGGGGCCCCACAAGGATGTGTGCTGAGCCCCCTCCTCTACTCCCTCTTCACCCATGACTGTGTGGCTGTTCATGGTTCCAACACCATCATCAAGTTTGCGGATGATACCATGGTAGTAGGCCAGATCACCAACAACGATGAGTCAGCCTACAGGGAGGAGGTCCAGCATCTCGTGAAGTGGTGCGCCGACAACAACCTGGCCCTTAACATCAAGAAAACCAAAGAAATCATTGTGGACTTCAGGAAGTCTAAAGGCGGAAGTCACACCCCCAGTCACATCAATGGGGATGTGGTGGAAAGGGTGGACAGCTTTAAGTTCCTCGGAGTCCACATCACGGAAGGCCTCTCCTGGTCCCTCAATACCTCCTCTCTGGTGAAGAAGGCCCAGCAGCGCCTATATTTCCTAAGGAGGCTGAAGGGATGTAACCTGTCACCCCTGATCCTCTCTAACTTTTACCGCTGCACAATAGAGAGCATCCTGACGAACTGTATCATAGTATGGTATGGCAGCTGTAGCTACTATGACCGGAAAGCCCTGCAGCGGGTAGTCAAAACTGCCCAACGCATTACCGGCACCTGGCTACCGACCATAGAGCACATATACCAGAAACGCTGTTTACGGAGGTCACGGACCATCATCAAAGACCCTACCCACCCCAGCCACAGTCTGTTCGCCCTCCTGCCATCTGGGAGATGCTACAGATGCATTCGCACCCGTACGACCAGATTTAGGAACAGCTTCTTTCCCAGGACTGTCATCCTACTGAACTCCACAAATAAACTCTAAAGCCTGCACATCTGCCAATGCACTTTATTATGGTTATGTTTATGTTAATGTATTACAAGCCAAATGTATGTTGAATGTTTAACTGTCTTAATCTAAACGTACACTCTCGGGAGCCGCAAGCCTACATTTCGTTGTACTGCACTTGTGCACTAACAATGACAATAAAATTGATTATTATTATTATTATTATCTGTCCATTCTGCTAGCCTATCTATGTCCTGTTGCAGTCGATTGGTATCCTCCTCACTGTTTGCCACACCTCCAAGTTTGGTGTCATCGGCAAATTTTGAAATTTTACTCTGTATTCCAATATTCAAGTCATTTATATATATCAAAATAAACAGTGGTCCTAGCACTGAACCTTGGCGAACACTACTGTCTACCATCCTCCAGTCTGAAAAACAACCATTTACCACGACTCGCTGTTTTCTGTCCTTACGCCAATTTCTTACCCAAGCTGACACTGACCCTCCTATTCCATGAGCCTCAATTTTGTTAACCAGCCTTTTATGTAGTACTTTGTCAAACGCTATCTTAAAATCCATATAGACAACATCCACTGCATTCCTTTCATCAACCTTTTGTTACTTCATCAAAAAATTAAATTAGATTAGTCAAACATGATCTGCTTTTTACAAATCTGTGCTGGCTCTCCTTAATTAATTTAAACCTCTCCAAGTGCCTGTTATTTTTTTCCCTGATTATTGTTTCTAAAACCTCACCCAACACTGGCGTTAAACTAACCACAGAAAATGCTGGAAATACTCAGCAGGCCAGGCAGCATCCATGGAGAGAGAAACAGAGTTAACGTTTCAGGTCTGGGACCCTTCATCAGAACCCCAATTGATACTTGGGTAATTAAAGTCTCCCAATATCACCACTTTATAGTTGCTGCACATCTCTGTGATTTCCCTGCAGATTTGCTTCACTATCTCTCTCTCTCATGATTTGGAGGCCTATAGAATACCCCCAATACCTTTTTTGCTTCTCAGCCCTAACCAAATGGATTCTGTCCTTGCATCTTCAAGGACATCTTCTCTTTCCAACACTACAATGTATTCCCTAATCAGTACTCCCATCCCACCTCCCTTGTTTCGTTCCCTATCTTTTCTGAACACCTTGGGCTGGATTTTACCAGCCCTGAGGAGGTGGGTTTAGAATGGGACTGCTGGGAAATTCAAAAAAAATGAGAGCGGGTCCTGAACCCACTCCCAACCCGCCTCCAACCAATCTTCCCAGGAGTCGGGTACCCGATTTGCGCAGGGACCCGACTCCTAGCGGCAGGAAGAGGATTATAGCCACTTAAATGCCTGTTAACAGGTAGTTAACAGGCAGTTAAGAGGCTTTTTCCCATTTTGAGCCTTCTGATGTGAGCTTCCCAACATCAGAGAACCCCACCAGGGTAAGTGAGTCGTGCTATGGGTCTGTTGTTATATTGGTGTTTGGATGACAGCTGCAGAATTGGTGTGAAGGATGCAAAGTGAGAAGTGACAGATGGCCTCTACAATCTCAACTGCAGCTGCCATCTGTTTTATCCTAAGGAGAGTGTAATTGGAGAGCCTGAGTGCAAGGGCTCACCTTTGTACAGTGATTGTCAGTGTTTGACAGCACCTCAATGCTGTCAAATCATCTGTCAAACAAGTGTGGTGCAAATGCCTTTATAAACCGGCAGATGACCAGATAAGAGTGATCATCAACTGACGTCATCTGACACTGGCTTTCCTTTAATTGGCTGGCAACAAGGCCAATCAGGGCAAAATACCGTCAGTTCATCAGATGTCGCTGGGGGCGGGACAAGAACCCGGAAAGCAAGTCCCGCCCCCAACTCGTCTTGGTAAGTAAAATCCAACCCACTGTATCCTTGAATATTAAGCACCCAGTCCTCACCATTTTCAAGCCACGTTTCCATTATTGCCACTAAGTCATATTCCCACATGGCTAATTGTGCTTGTAGCTCACCAACCTTATTCACTACACTTTGTGCATTTACATACATGCATTCCAAACCTGTCTTTGTATTCCTCGTAGTCCTCCTTATCTAATATGGTACTACTTCCTTCTCTAGTACTTGTTGCGTTTGTAAAGATAATCCAGAGGCCGTATGCAGAGCTCAGTTCATGTTGCTTTTAATGGCTGATCCAAACACACACTTACAGGCCAAAGCAATCGAATACCTATATCTAATGTCAGACACAATACAACGATAACAGCACTATCAAACTCCATGTGCTCAGGCCAAGGCAATCGAGTACCTATCACCAATGTCAGACATAACATTTCCTCCCTCCTCACAGAATTTCAAACATGAAACATAGTGACAAAGTCCTGTAGGTGGCCAGGGTGAGAACGTGTACGAACAGGCCGAGGTGCGGACTGGTGAAGAGCAGGCCGAGGTGGGGACTGGTGAGGAGCAGGCTGAGGCACAATATCTGCTTGAGGGTTGGCTGGCTGAGCCACATGCGCATCCCGCCACTCTGGGGGTAAGGCTTGGGGATTAGATCCATATAATCCTGCATCAGGGGGTGCTGGCACCTTCTGAAGGCGGCTGGCATGCCACCGAGAGCCGTCAGTGAGGCAGAAAGTGGCTGGTCCAAGTTGGCAGCTGATTTGGAGAGGGGAGGACCAGAATGAGGCCATCTTATTGTTGCGGTGAGGCCTGCGGACTCTGACCCAATCGGAGACTGAGATGTTGGGCACCTTGGCCCTCTTTGACTGGTCGAAGCGGAGTTTCATCTTCTCCTGCTGTCTAGCGACTGTGGCTTGAGCCCGTGGAGCAGGGCTCTGAGCTAGTGAGGGGCGGAGCCTGCCAAGGGGCAGCATGAGCTCACGGCCTAGCATGAGGGATGCGGGTGAAACCCCTGTAGTGGAATGCTGGGAGGCTCTGTAGTGCAGCAGTGTGTGGAGGAGGGCCTTGTCAAATGCACACCCCTGGGATAAGTGTGCTCTGAGGCCATTTTTCAGTGTCTGGTTAAAACGCTCCACCCCCCCATTTGACTCGGGGTGGTAGTACGCTGTGCATATGTGACGGATGCCCTTGCTTTCAAGGTAAGAGGAGAGTTCCATGGACACCATTTGGGGGCCATTGTCTGTGGTGATGGCCTTTGGATGCCCCCAGCGAGAGAAGAGGGACTCAAGGATGAGTTGGAATAAACGGGTCGTTTTCCGAGTGGCAGGCAGTGACTAGTGGGATACTGCAAGGATCGGTCCTAGGACCCCAGCTGTTCACAATATATATTAATGATCTGGACGAGGGAATTGGATGTAATATCTCCAAATTTGCAGACGACACAAAGCTGGGTGGGAGGGTAAGCTGTGAGGAGGATGTCGTGAAACTCCAGTACAATTTGGACTGGTTGGGTGATTGGGCAGAAACATGGCAAATGCACTATAATGTGGATAAATGTGAGGTTATCCACTTTGGTGGCAAAAACAGGAAGGCAGATTATTATTTGAATGGCAATAGATTGGGAGAAGGGGAAGTACAAAGAGACCTGGGTGTTATTGTGCACCAGTCGCTGAAGGTAAGCATGCAGGTGCAGCAGGCGGTTAAGAAGGCAAATGGTATGTTGGCCTTCGTAGCAAGAGGGTTCGAGTACAGGAACAAGGATGTCTTGCTACAGTTGTACAAGGCCTTGGTGAGACCGCACCTTGAGTATTGTGTGCAGTTTTGGTCACCTTACCTGAGGAAGGACGTTCTTGCCATGGAGGGAGTGCAGCGAAGATTCACCAGGCTGACACCTGGGATGGCAGGAATGACGTATGAGGAGAGATTGTGTCGATTGGGCTTATACTCACTGGAGTTTAGAAGATTGAGAGGGGATCTCATCGAAACCTATAAAATTCTGTCAGGTCTGGACAGACTAGATGCAGGAAGGATGTTTCGGATGGCCGGGGAGTCCAGAACCAGGGGTCATAGTCTAAGGATAAGGGGTAAGCCATTTAGGACTGAAATGAGGAGGAATTTCTTCACCCAGAGAGTGGTGAACCTGTGGAATTCTCTGCCACAGAGGGCGGTGGAGGCCAGTTCATTAAATATATTCAAGAAAGAGTTGGATATATTTCTTGAGGCTAAAGGGATCAAGGGATATGGGGAGAAGGCAGGGACAGGGTACTGAATTTGGATGATCAGCCATGATCTCATTGAATGGCGGAGCAGGCTCGAAGGGCCAAATGGCCTACTCCTGCTCCTATCTTCTATGTTTCTATGTTCTATATCGATGATGACCCGAGAGGTGACAGAGCCCACGGCAGTGACCTCTGGCCATTTTGAGTGCAGGTCATAGGTCACCACTAGGAACCGTTGATGGTGGGGGACACCATGGATCTCCCCGCAGACGTCCAGCTGCAGGTGCTTCCAGGGCTGAGAGGGCCAGGCAAGGGGTTGCAGTGGTGGAGGAGCTTGGTGGCCAGTCTTGCCACTTACAAGGCAGGCTGCACAGTCCTTGACCAGGGCCTCGATTTCCCTGTCGATACCCGGCCCCCACACTAGGTCTCGACATCGTTGTTTGAGCTTCACTATGCCCAAGTGGCCCTCGTGCGCCATGGATAAAACACGCGTACGAAGGGCACTTGGGACCACAGTGCAGAGCCCACGTGCAACACAGGAGTCATTCCAGCAGGAGAGCTCCTCTTTAACTCTGGAGTAGGCAGACAGTTCCTCAGGCACCTTGCGAGGCCAGCCATCTCTGATGAAGGTGCACAGCTGGGAGAGGGCCGGATCCTGTTCAGAGGCCTCTTTGAGCTCCTGGAGTGAGACTGTGGTTTGGAGAGGCGTGTGCAGCATCTGGACGATATCCTGTTCCATGTGTTCAGACCCGATGAGTGGGGCTGGGGCAGAGACAGTGCGGGAGAACAGATCTGCAACAACATTGTCACGTCCTGGTGTGAACTGGAGACTGAAATTGTATTGGCGGAGGCGGTCAGACCAGCGGTATAGACGCAGTGGTCTGTGGCCCGTGCCGGATGTCGACAGCAGGGCAGTGAGAGCCTGGTGATCGGTTCGCAGGGTGAAGGCACGGCCATACGTGTATAGGTGCCACCGCTCACATGCCCAAAAGCATGCCAGCGCCTCACGCTCGCCTACTGAGTACTTCTGTTCAGTGGGGCTAAGGGCTCGGGAGGCAAAGGCGATTGGTTTCTCCACTCCATTCTGTATCTGCGATAACACCGCCCCCACAGCTGCAGCGGACGCGTCGCAGGTGACGAGGGTGGGGCTTGCGACGTCAAAGTGAGCCAACACTGGAGGCGACGTGAGCTGTGACTTGAGGAGGCGAACAGCTTCCGTACAGGCTTGTGACCACACCCAGGGCTCATCCTTTCACAGGAGCTGGCTCAGTGGGGCTGTGGTGGCTGAGTACTGGGGCAAAAACTTCAGGTAGTACCCAGTCATGCCAAGGAAGGAGGCAATCTGTGCTGCAGAGCTGGGTTCTGGGATGCTGTGAATGGCATCCACGTTTGACTGGAGTGGGGATATACCGTCAGCCGACAACCGAAACCCCAGAAATTCGATCTCTGAAACAGCAAAGACACACTTTTCACCATTCACTGTGAGCTTGTGTTTTGCTAGAGCTGTGAAAACTCTGTGAAGGCGTTCGTCGTGAGTGGAGGTCAAGGGCACATGCACGATGATGTCATCCAGGTAGATGGCCACCCCAGGAATGCCCGCGAGCATAGAGGTCATCAGCTTTTGGAAGCAGCTGGGTGCAGAGCTAAGTCCAAATGGCATCCTGGTGTACCGAAAAACGCCAGCATGTGTCACAAAAGCAGTGAGGTCCCTGCTGCTGGGGTGGAGGGGAACCTGTAGATAGCCCTGTCAAAGGTCCAGTTTCGAGAACAGGATGGAACCATAGAACTGCGCTGTGAGTTCCTCTGACGTGGGCAGTGGATAGTTGTCAGGGATTACGGCCTTATTCACTGCTCGAAGAGCGACACAGACGCGTAGACCATCTGACTTTTTCGCTGCGACCACCAGGTTGGAGACCCATGGGGAGGCATCAACTGGTTCGATGATGCCAGCTTCCAGTAGCTGCTTTAGTTCAGCTGTGACCCCGTCACAGAGAACAAGCGGGATGCGGCGCAGTGGCTGAATGACAGGGGTAACGGTGGAGTCAACCATGGGCTGGTGGGTGAAGGCAGTCAGGCAGCCCAGACCCTCGAAGAGTGCTGGCCATGTTTGGTGCCACGGTGAGGCGACGTGCAGAAGAGAGAAAAACCCAGGTCAGTGAAAAGATCCAGTCCCATCAGGTTAGCTCCTTGGCGTGCCACATGAAAACAAAAATCTGGCAAAACTTTTGTTCCATAGCGTTCAGTGAGGTTGACTGAGCCCACTAGTCCAATTTTTGAATTACCATACCCGCAAAGGGCAGTGGAGGGCGCAGAGAGTGGCAGGGAGCTGAAAAAGCGTTTGAATGTGTCCACATTCAGCAGTGAGACGCTGGCACCGGTATCCAACAACAGAGGGATGCACACATCACTCAGGTTAATTGTGCATGGCTTGAAAGCCACTACTGGCCCAGAGCTCACATTGTGAATTATAGGCCAACTGCTTGAGGACTGAGAGTGTTCATTTGTAGCAACAGGGACAGAGCGGCAGACATTGGCAAAGTGATTTTGTTTTCCACAATTGCGACAGGCTTGGCCGTGCGCGGGGCAATTCTGCGCTCTGGTAGCATGTGAACGAGATCCGCAGTTTCCACACTGTTGCCGCGGTAGCGCGCGTTGCTGCCGCCGCGTGAGCATTACCGTGTCAGAGCTGTCGGGGCCGAGGGCGCTGTCACTGGGTGTGTGTGCTAGTTTCGCTGCACATTCAGCTGCAGACTCCACTTGAAAGGCAATGTTGACTGCCTGTGACAACGACAGATCGTCGGACTCGAGTAACAGTCTTTCACGCACTCTCACGTTGTTGGTGTGCTCTATTAGTTGATCACGCACCATCTCGTCTTGTAGTGCACCGAACTTGCACGAGCTAGCTAACCCCCTCAAATTAGCCACGTATTGATGCACCGACTCGCTGGGGAGTTGGTGACGCTGTCTAAAAATGAATCGCCGCAGGAGGGCACTTTGTGGGGCAGAGAAGTGTGTGCTTAACAGAGCCACAGCCACATCATACGTTTGAATTGAGTCTGCTGCACATAATGTCCCAAGAACATGCTGGCCCTCCGCTCCCAAGCAATGGGATAACAGTGCCTTTTTCTGTGCTGTACTCACATTTTCTAGTCCAAGAGCAATGAGGTAGGTTTCAAAGGACTGTAACCAGCGAACCCATGGGATCGGGGGCTCACCGGGTAGTGCAAGGAAGGGAGGAGGTGGTGGAAGAGAGATTTCAGACATCTTCGTCGCCAAATGTTGCGTTTGCAAAGATAATCCAGAGTCCGTATGCAGAGCTCAGTTCATGTTGCTTTTAATGGCTGATCCAAACACACACTTACAGGCCAAAGCAATCGAATACCTATATCCAATGTCCGACACAATACAACGATAACAGCACTATCAAACTCCATGTGCTCAGGCCAAAGCAATCGAGTACCTATCACCAATGTCAGACATAACAGTACTATCCACCACTCTCCCTCTTTTATGCATCTTATTCCTTTTTTCTACTTCTATATACTGGTGCCCACCCCCCTGCCAATTTAGTTTAAACCCTCCCCAACCACACTAGTGAACCTCCCTGCGAGGAGATTGGTCCCAGTCCTGTTGAGGTGTGTACAACCAATACAAGGTGTGATTGCTCTAAGCATATTCCACTATATGAGTGGAGATGATACTGTGCGAAGCGTGATAGGGCCAATTTTCCTCTTTGCAGTGCCCACTGTGTCAGCTGTGGCTCAGTGGTAGCACTCTAGGCTCTGAGTCAAAAGGTCGTTGGTTGAAGTCCAGAAACTTAAGCACATAATCTAGGTTGACACTTCAGTGCAGTACTGAGGGAGTGCTGCACTGTCGGAGATGTCACCTTTTGAATGAGATGTTAAACCAAGGCGCTGCCTACCCTCTCAAGTGGATGTAAAGGATCCTATGGCACTATTCAAAGAAGAGCAAGGGCGTTCTACCAGTGTCCTAGCCAATATTTATTCCTTAACCAACATTACCAACAACAGATCATTAACTCATTGCTGTTTGTGAGATCTTGTTGTGCTGCTGTGTTTCCTACATTACAGAAGAACATAAGAAATAAGAGCAGGAATAGGCCATAAGGTCCCTCGAGCCTGCTCTGCCATTCAATAAGATTATGGCTTAACTACATCAATTCCACTTTCCCGCCCTATCCTTATATCCCTTGATTCCCTTAGTGCCCCAATATCTAGCTATCTCAGTCCTGACTACACTTCAAAGTACTTAATTGGCTGTAAAGCACTTTGGGATGTCCAGCAGTCCTTTACTATCCTTTCCTTTACCCAGAGAACACTTAGTTCCTAAGTACTACAGAGAGGAAAAGGGGACGGAGACTTGCTACATCAGGTCTGGATTTCCATTTCATTGCCCAGGATTTCAGGGGCTTTTCCCAATAGGTAAAGCTGAGCCTGCATCTGTAGTCAGAGCAGACCCAGTATTGTTAGGAAATCCCTTTGTAATGGCCAATTTATGGAGGTGCAGCAAGCTACTATAATTCTAGAAAACCTCACATTGGAAACGGGGCTTGAGAATTCTGCTGGTCTGTTCCACAATGAAACTGGTAGCGCCCAAGGCCTCATTGAACCCATTTTCAGCCTCTGTCCTTGGATGCTGAAAAAGTGTCTTCAGCCAAAACTGAAGTGGTTACCCCTGCTCCCTATCATCAACCTACTTTGCAGATATCCTGGATTGCCTGAGAATAAAAGCATCATGGCTACACTGTGCTCGTCATGCATTACATGCATGTTGAGTGGACATTCAGGGCAATTAAATTACTTCCTCTTCATGAAGTTGATGGGGTTTAAAATGGTGCTTTTTTAACCACAAGTGACATTTAAGGCATCCTGCATGTGACAATCCAGCCACTCATAAGAAGTCGATGCCTCACTCTCTCTGCTTTGCTGGGTCCAGGTGGAACTGAATGCACTCAACAGGGCATCTGTGGTTTGTCTGATGTAGCAATGAACTAACTGAAAATGTTAGAAGTGGCAGCCTGGGAGCATCCAGATGCATAAAAGTGCTGTTGTCACCTTCACAGCCACAGATAAGGCAATGCTCCTGGTGGAAAGAAGCTGCAAGTCAGGTTTGAACAGCTGGCATATCTCTGACAGTGTCAGATGAAAAAGTAGCCTATATGAAAAATCCATGTGGGTCCTCTGCAAAGTTCCCCCTAAGGTGCGCAGGGGTGCAGCCACACATCAATCCGGAGGTCCCGTGCAGACGACTCACAAGCTGTTGCCGCTGGAAGCAATACCATGCATGCGTGACTACTCAGCAAATTTAAAGGGACAGTGTGCAAAAAACAATTAGAGGGAACATTGGTCCTCTGTAGTCTGTAGACCTGGCTGCACAGATACCTGTGGGCCAGGTGTTATCTGCATGCATGATGTCACACTCCCCTGGCTTCCTTCCTGTTTTCCTCCATGTTATACAACAACAACTTGTAAAACATTCCAAGGCGCTTCACAGGAGCGTTATAAAACAAAATTCAACACCGAGCCACATAAGGAGTTATTAGTGCAGATGACCAAAAGCTTGGTCAAAGAGGTAGGGTTTAAGGAACATCTTAAATGAGGAAAGAGAGGTAGAGAGATGGAGAGGAATTCCAGAGCTTAGGGCCTTGGCAGCTGAAAGCTCGGCCACCAATGTTGGAGCGATTAAAATCGGTGATGCTCAAGATCATCTTTCTCAAAGCATAGGAAGAATGGAATCCCCAGAGGGAAATTCATTATTTCACTATGCAGAGGACCCTTTATATTCTCAGCAAGTTTTACAAAATATCTTTTGAACACTCAGAAGCTGCAGCTTCAAAGTAGTGGAAGTGGCTCCCAGCCAACACAACACTGCAGAACTGCACTCCTCTGTGACCTTTCAGTTTCCTGATCTTTTCCCACCTGTGCCTCAATTTTAAAATTCTCATTCCTGTTTTCAAATCCCTCCATGGCCTCACCCCTCCCTATCTCTGCAACCTCCTCCAGCCCTACAACCCTCTGAGACCTCTGCGCTCCTCCAATTCTGGCCTCTTGCAAATCCCCGATTTTAATAGCCCCACCATTGGCGGCTGTGCCTTCAGCTGTAGGCTCCGGAATTCAATTCAATTCAATTCAATTCAAATCGCTTTATTGGCATGACAAGTTCCCTCTCTAAACCTCTCCACCTCTCTATCTCTCTCTTCTTCTTTAAGACACTCTTTAAAAACTACCTCTTTGCCCAAGCTTTTGGTCATCTGTCCAAATATCTCCTATGTGGTTTGGTATCAAGTCTTGTTTGATAACTCTCCTGTGAAGAGCCTTGGGACCTCTTACTACGTTAAAGGCGCCATATAAATGCAAGTTGTTGTTATTGTGGGCCTTCATACATGTTTACCAATACCACCTTTACCGTGGTGGTGATTTTTAGTGATAGTAAGTGGACAGTGTTAAGTCCGTGAATGATTGAGGCACGGACCAGCAGGAGTGAAAACAAACAAGTCTTTACTGGTGGAAGTCAATAGCAAAACTAAAACAGAGGCTCTCTCGCGCCTTTTATACAGGGGTGGTCACTGCCGGTACTGCAGTCTGAGACCAGTTATTCTCTTAAAGGTACATACACAACAATTCCTCCCCTTTTAGATAAACAGTACATAACATTCATTTAACAACTAAATGATAACGAATTACAATCACAATTACTGTTGCTAGATACATTGATTAAGTTTAAGCAATTATAAGTTCAGTCTTTGAGGAGGCTTCCTGATTCTGTCTGGATAACGCCTCTTTGGGGTATCAGGTTCTTCTGGCAATGTTGCGTCGGGATCAATGTCGTTGTTTGGTTCATCTGCTTCCAATATTACCGGTTCTGCGGTAGCTGCAATTGGAACGTCGATTTAACTACCAGGTGTATCAGATCGTGGTGTGGAGTTGACGTTTTCCAGTGACTCTAGAATCTGGTCAGCATGGCATCTTACAATGCTCTCCCCAACGTCCACGGTATACATGAGAGGTCCTTGTCATGTACAAATCGTTCCTGGCTGCCATTTCTCAGTGCGGCAGTCCCGGGCCAAGACTGGTTGACCTATCTTAAAACTCCTGGTCGGCCTTTCATGCATATTCTGAAACTGCCTGTTCTCCACATCTCTTCGGACGTTTGGCTTAGCCAAATCCAAGCGGCATCGTAGTCTTCGATTGAAGAACATCATGGCTGGAGTTTGGTTGGTAACCGCATGTGTCGCATTCCGGTAGGCAAACAAGAAGTTGTCCACCTTGTGTTGTAGGGGTATATCTTCATTACACATTGCCTTGATAGCCTTCTTGAATGTTTGGACAAACCTCTCGGCCAATCCATTAGTGGCTGGATGATATGGGGCAGATGTGTAATGCTTAACACCATTGTTCTTTAAGAACCTCCGGAACTCTTCAGACACAAACTGTGGTCCATTGTCAGAGCAAATCTGTTCAGGCAGCCCATTCCTGGCGAATATGGTTCGTTAAACTGTGATAGTTTTTTCTGTGGTGGTTGAGGACATTTTTATTACCTCTGGCCACTTTGAATGTGCATCCACCGCAATTAAAAATATCGAGTCCATGAAGGGACCAGCAAAATCAATGTGCACCCTTTGCCATGGAGATGAGGGCCACTCCCGTGGATGCAGAGGAGCTTGTGGTGGGGCGTTTTGGACCTTCTGGCATCCTGCACAGCTCTTGGTCATCTCTTCGATTTCTCTCTCGATTCCCGGCCACCACACAAACGCTCTGGCTAAGTTCTTCATTTTTACCCCACCCAGATGACCCACATGAAGCTCATTGAGCACTCTATCCGTCAACTTAGGTGGAATTACTACTCTGGATCCACACATCAAGGTTCCTCTGCACACTGACGGCTGTTCTCTTCTCGGCGAGAATGCTGGCAGCAGTGGTTTGCCATGTGCTGGCCATCCCTTCACCGTTAAATCATAGACCCGTGATAGTGTCGGGTCATTCCGTGTTTCCTTTTCTATGTTTGCATTCGTCACAGGGAGACATTCGACTATGGTCGAGTGGAATAACTCCATTGGATGCACTGCAAGGTCTTCTTCTTCCACCGTCGGCAACGGTAGGCGTGACAATCCATCAGCATTTCCATGCTGTTTAGTTCCTTTGTACTCGATGTCATATTGGTGTGCCCCTAGGAAAAGGGACCATCTCTGCAGCCGTTGTGCCGTCATTATCGGTACGCCCTTCTGAGGGTTGAAAATGGAGACAAGAGGTTGATGATCGGTTAGTAGAGTAAATTTTTGACCGTGCAGGTAGTGATTGAACTTCTTCACCCCCCACACTAGGCTGAGGGCCTCTCTGTCAATCTGGGCGTAGTTACGCTCGGCAGAAGTTAACGAGCGTGACGCAAAAGCTATCAGCCTCTCTAAACCATCAAGGAATTTATGTGACAGTACCGCCCCAATGCCGTAGGGAGACGCATCACACACCAGTCTGATCGGCAGTGCCGGGTTGTAGTGAGCCAATACTTCCCTTGAAGTGATTAAGTCCTTACTCTTCTGAAAAGCACGCTTACAATCATCGCTCCATTTCCATGCTACCCCCGTTCGTAGCAGGGCGTTCAGCGGGTGCAGAATTGTCGACAAATTCGGCAAAAACTTATGATAGTAATTCACCAATCCGAGGAATGACCTCAGTTGCGACACATTTTCAGGCGCTGGGGCCTTAACAACCGCTTCAATTTTGTCAGGGGACTTATGTAACCCTTCTTCATCAATCACGTGGCCACAATACGATATCTGTTTCTTAAAAAATTCGCACTTGGGGTGGTTGGCTCGCAGCCCATGTTCCCGTAGTCTAATGAGCACCTGTTCTAGGTTGTTAAGGTGTTCACTGTCATCTTCACCTGTTACAAGGATGTCGTCCAAGTAACACTGAGTCCCCGGAATCCCTTGCAGGACTTGTTCCATCGCTCTTTGCCATATCGCCGGAGCCGATGCTACTCCGAATACCAATCGACGATACTGGTAAAGACCTTTGTGAGTGTTTATCGTGAGATACTTCCTAAAGGACTCTTCAGCCTCCATCTGCAAATATGCTTGTGCTAGGTCAATTTTTGTAAAACGCTTCCCTCCAGACAGTGAGGCGAAGATGTCTTCTATCCTTGGAAGAGGATATTGTACTGTGTGAAGGACTGGGTTCACCATCACCTTGAAATCCCCACAGGTGCAAATCTTCCTTGGCTCTCCGGACTTATTGCTTAACGTTTTCCTCATGCCAGGAACGATGGGTGTCGCCCACTCGCTCCAGTCGACCTTAGACAACACGCCCGCCTTCTCCAGATTCTCCAGCTCTGCCTCGACGGCTGGGCGAATTGCATATGGTACCGGTCTTGCTTTGAAAAACTTGGGAACTGCTTTCTCTTCTATTTTTATCGAGGCGGTTACGCCTTTAAGCGTGCCCAGTTCTTGTTGAAATACCTCTTTGGCTTTAGCTAAGATTGTTGACAATCGTCCAGGAGTGACGTCCTCATCTTTTTTACCGTCCACCGTCATTGCATGAATGGAATGCCAATCTAAGTTTATCTTCCTGATCCATTCCCGTCCCAATAACGGTGGTCCACCATTTGGCAGTATGTAGAGATACAATTTCCGTATTTTCTTGCCATTGTATTCGACAGGCACCCTTATTTTTCCTCTGGGGTATACTTTTTGCCCCATATACGTCGTCAAGACGATGGATGTCTCTCTCAAGGGTATGTGTGAAAATAGCCGCTCGTAGTCTTGTCGATTCATGACGGTTAGCGCTGATCCTGTATCCAATTCCATTTTAACTTGGGACCCTGCTATCGTGAGGGTGACCCAAATGGTTCGGTGATCCTCTTTTGCGATTACATTGTGAAGTTTGAGACAGCTTAGTCTCCTGTTCCCGGATTCACTATCGCTCATCTGGTCTTCGGAACTACTGTCCGCCATCTTTTGTACTTTCTTGTACGGTTCCTTAGTAGCCTTTTTGTTGTCGCTGGTCTTCTTCCCAGACCTGCAAACTCGTGCAATGTGTCCAATCTTCCCGCATTGTCTGCATATTTTGTCTTTGGACCAGCAGTCCTTCTGGTCATGGTTAGTTCTGCCGCAGCGATAACATTTTGCAAATCCCCGTGTCATTTCGTGGGTGCCGTATTCCTGTGGTTTTCATTGAATTTCTGCAGCTCCCCTGGCTGCTGCTTCATACGATACTGCCACGCTGAAAGCCTTATCTAGCGTCAGCTCTTTTTCTGAGAGTAACTTCTTCTGTGTTCCTTCACTCAGGAGTCCACAGACAAATTTGTCCCGTAGGGTATCTGCCAGTCCTGCTCCAAACTGGCAGTGCTGTGACAGCTTGCGTAGTTCTGTAAGATACTCAGCATTGCTCTCATCTTTGTGCTGAGTTCTCCTGTGGAATTTAAATCTTTCTGCTATCAACAGCGGTGCAGGGTTTAAGTGTTCCTGTAGGACAGCAACAATTTCGTTAAAACTCTTCGCCTTCGGTTTGGCTGGAGTAATCAGGTCCCGCAATAGTCCGTACGTTCTAGCGCCCATTAAGTTTAGCAATATCGATGCCTTTTTCCCCTCCGCTATTTCATTTGCCTCGAAATATACCTCGACTCTTTCCACATACGTGGTCCAGTCCTCTAATGTACTATCAAAAGTAGTGATACAGCCAGTCTTCGGCATCTTGCAAATCTAAAATGGCGCCTCCCGCGCTTTGCCTTCTTCCCCGATTTAACAAAATGGCGCCTCCCGCGCTTTGCCTTCTTCCCCGCTGTTGTTAGCGCTGCTTTCCACGGTTTCTTGCGCGTTAAATATTGATTCTTTTTCTTTTATTATTTTCCCGTCGTGGAGCGGACCCTCTGGGACACTTCCCTCCCTCTTCTTAGGTCCGAACGCTGCCCGGCTTCGAAGCACCGGCCGCGCCCTGTGTGCTCCACCCTCTCTCTCTCTCTTTGCTTCCCGACTCGCTGCCCGGCCCCGTTGAAAAGCCACCCGATCAAGCTTCAGCCCGCCGCAGCCCAGGAAGGATCAGAGCACTACCTGCCACCAGCCCGATTAGCTGGGAAACCACAGACCGAGGAACCCAGCCTGGCTCTGGACAGTCTCTCCTGCAAGTTTTCAAACCGATGATTGACGGTCGACGACCGTTTCCCGAGTTTCTTTGGACTCTATTTTTTTTTTTTCTTTCTTCTGGCTCCGACCTTCAACAACGTCATCTGAGGTGCTGCCGAGTTGCAGGTAAGTTCGTTTCTTACTCGTCGCCAGTGTTAAGTCCGTGAATGATTGAGACGCGGACCAGCAGGAGTGAAAACAAACAAGTCTTTACTGGTGGAAGTCAATAGCGAAACTAAAACAGAGGCTCTCTAGCGCCTTTTATACAGGGGTGGTCACTGCCGGTACTGCAGTCTGAGACCAGTTATTCTCTTAAAGGTACATACACAACAGACAGAAATGCAGGAAAATCTCAGGGGACAAGTGGCCACACCCCCTGCTTCACTTAAATGCAGCAGGGAACATTTCTAATGGGCAGATCAGGATCAAAGCGGTGTCCTGGGATTGAAATCATGATAATGCACAGGTTATGTGCTATTTTATTGAGCAGAATATTTAGCGTCTTCCACTGGCATTATCTCATGGGATAATTTCAAGGCCAAGTAAATTATCTATTGCTTCACGCACAAGATAAATCAAAAGTAGTTAGAATCACTGTTGCTTTTATGTACAGGTTAACTATCAACATTAGTGGAACTGGAACTTTTAGAGAAAGAGTTGTTTGAAGGATCCAATCACCAAGTCAGGTTCTGAGTAAGTTGGCAGATACGGGCCCCTCAATCCCCAGACAGAAGACCATAAACAGACCTGAAAGGATAGCTCTAAGTCACAAATTTCTGTACACTAATTTAAACATCAAATGCTCTTGTCTCACTGCACTCAGCTTACTTGCACTCTGTGATGTAGGATGATGTTATCACTGTCCATCAAATATGGGACAACTAGAATGTTGATAGCACCTGCACTCTTATACCATTGTTTGCCACATTGCATTTTGTAGCAGAGATCTTAAGAGAAAATCTGACCATCCTATCCAAAGAGGAGAAAGAGATGTTGAAGCTGAGGAAGATTAGGATTCACCCATTACTGGACATCTGATGTGCAAGGAGAAAAGCAAAACTAGTTGTAGAACAAAATAGCTGGAGAACAACAATACCAACAACAGCTTTAATTTGTATAGTGCCTTTAACCTGGAGAAATTTAAAGACAAGGACAAGGATATTAAATTTAATATGTGAAGGCCAGGGCATTGGCTAGGAGGTAGGACCACTCGGCTCCAGAACTCATTACAGCCTTGGTCCAAACATGGACAAAAGAGCTGAATTCCAGAGGAGAGGTGAGAGTGACTGCCCTTGATTTCAAGGCAGCATTTGAACGAGTGTGGCATCAAGAGCCCTAGTAAAATCAAAGTCAATGGGAATCGGGGAAAACTCTCCACTGGCTGGAGTCATACCTAGCAAAAAGGAAGATTGTTGTCGTTGTTGGAGGTCAATCATCACAGCCCCAGGACATCGTTGCAGGACTTCCTCAGGGCACCATCTTCAGCTGCTTCATCAATGACCTTCCCTCCATCAGAAGGTCAGAAGTGCGGATGTTTGATGATGACTGCACAGTGTTCAGTTCCATTCGCAACTCCTCAGATAATGAAGCAATCCATGCCTACATGCAGCAAGACCTGGATGACATTCAGGCTTGGGCTGAAAAGTGGCAAGTAACACACAAGTGCCAGGCAATGACTATCTCCAACAAGTGAGAGTCTAACCACCGCCCCTTGACATTCAACGGCATTACCATCACTGAATCTCCCACCATCAACATCCTGGAGATCACCATTGACCAGAAACTTAACTGGACCAGCCATATCAATACTGTGGCAACAAGAGCAGGTCAGAGGCTAGGTATTCTGCAGCGAGTGTCTCACCTCCTGACTCCTCAAAGTCTTTCCAGCATCTACAAGACACATGTCAGGAGTGTGATGGAATATTCTCCACTTGCCTGGATGAGTGCAGCTCCAACAACACTTAAGAAGCTTGACACCATCCAGGGCAAAGCAGCCCGCTTGATTGGCACCCCATCCACCACCTTAAACATTCACTCCCTGCTCCACCGGCATACCGTGGCTGCAGTGTGTACCATCTACAAGATGCACTGCAGCAACTCGCCAAGGCTTCTTCGGCAGCACCTCCCAAACACACGACCTCTACCACCTAGAAGGACAAGGGCAGCAGGCGCATGGGAACACCATCACCTGCAAGTTCCTCTCCAAGTTACACATCATCCAGACTTGGAAATATATCACCGTTCCTTCCTTGTCGCTGGGTCAAAATCCTGTAACTCCCTCCCCAACAGCACTGTGGGAATATCTTCACCACAAGTACTGCAGCGGTTCAAGAAGGCGGCTCACCACCACCTTCTCAAGGGCAACTAGGGATGGGCAATAAATGCTTGCCTTGCCAGCAACACCCGCATCCTGTGAACGAATAAAAAAGAGACAGAGAGTAGGTATAATGGGTATGTACTCAAAATGGCAGGCACCCCACAGGGATCTGTACTGGGAATACAGCTTTTCACTATATTTATAAATAACTTGGATGAAGGAATAGACAGCCCTTTTTCTAAGTTTGCTGATGACAGGGTCGAAGGGGTCCAAGTACAGAAATCACTAAAAGCTAGTGTACAAAAAATAATTAAAAAGGCTAATGGAATGTTGGCCTTTATCTCAAGAGGACTGGAATACAAAGGGATGGAGGTTATGCACGGTTGTACAGAGCTCTGGTTAGACCCCATCTGGAGTAGTACATTTAATTCTGTGCACTGCACCTTAGGAAGGATATATTGGCTTTGGAAGGGGTGCAGCGCAGATTCACCAGAATGACACTGGGGCTAAAATTATGAGGACAGGTTGCATAGACTAGGCTTGTATTCCCTTGAGTATAGAAGATTAATCAAGGGGCTATGGGGAGGGAGAAACTTAAAACAATGACTATCACTAGAGAAAAAGTACTAGGCAAACTAATGGGACTAAAGGCTGACAAGTCCCCTGGACCTGATGGCCTACATCCTAGGGTCTTAAAAGAAGTGGCTGCAGAGATAGTGGATGCGTTGGCTGTAATCTACCAAAATTCCCTGGATTCTGGAGAGGTCCCAACAGATTGGAAAACTGCAAATGTAACGCCACTATTCAAGAAAGGAGGGAGGCAAAAAGCAGGAAACTATAGCTCAGTTAGCCTAATATCTGTCATTGGGAAAATGCTGGAATCCATTATTAAGGAAGTAATAGCAGGACATTTATAAAATCATAATACAATTAAGCAGAGTCAACATGGGTTTGTGAAAGGGAAATCGTGTTTGACAAATTTACTAGAGTTCTTTGAGGATGTAACAAGCAGGGTGGATAAAGGGGAACCAGTAGATGTACTGTATTTGGATTTCCAGAAGGCATTCGATGGTGCCACATAAAAGGTTACTGCACAAGATAAGAGCTCACAGGGTTGGGGGTAATATATTAGCATGGATAGAGGATTGGCTAACTAACAGAAAACAAAGAGTCAGGATAAATGGGTCATTTTCAGGTTAGCAAACTGTAACTAGTGGGGTGCCACAGGGATCAGTGTTGGGGCCTCAACTATTTACAATCTATATTAATGACTTGGATGAAGGGACCTTGTGTACTATAGCCAAATTTGCTGATGATTCAAAGATAGGTGGGAAAGCAAGTTGTGACGAGGACACACAAAGGGCTGGATTTTGATACTGGAGGCGTGTAGGAGGCGTGACTACAACTTTTGGGGTTGTAGTCCCGCCTCCATCGAGTAGTGGCCAACCCACGCAATTGTCACAGATTGACATTTCATCTGTCAAGAGCTTTTGACAGATGAAATATCAGCGTTTGACAGCTCTTTGAAGCTGTCAAACACTGACAGTCTGTACACTAAGTTAATTCCTTCCTCTCAGGCTGATTTAGAGATCTCTCCAGAACAGAAAGCTGAATGCTGCAACTTTTGACAGCTCACGGCCATTCTGCTTTCTGTGCCGGTGAGACGAGGGACTCCCGAGACCTGAAGGAAGGCTGTAAAGGTAAGTAAAGGTAATTAAACTTCTTTAAACACTTTACACACACCAAACACACTTACCTCTGCACTCATGTACCCATCGCTCACCTGAACACCGGACATCTCGAACCCTCCAAGCCCTTCAGCCCGACGGTCCGCCTCGCTAACTTGACATGGTTTGGAGCCGTCGGGAATCCCACACTTCAGGAATAAAAATAGGGATTAGGCTAAAAACTGCCTGTTAACAGGCAGTTAATTGGCACTAATCCCCTTTCCGCCTCAGGGAGGTGGGTCCCAGTGCGGGTTGGGTACCTGCCTCCTTTGAAACTGGCATGGAGGCGGGTTGGGGACGGGATGGGTTCGTGCCCACCGATTTCGCAATTTTAAACCCCCACATGCCTCCAATCTCGCCTCCACGACCCAATGAAAATCCAGCCCAAAGAGTCTGCAAAGGGATATAGATAGGTTAAGTGAGTGGGCAAAAATTTGGCAGATGGAGTATAATGTGGGAAAATGTAAGGTTATCCACCTTGGTAGGAAAAATAAAAAAGCAAATTATTATTTAAATGGAGAGAGACTACATAATGCTGTGGTACAGAGGGATCTGGGGGTCCTCCTACATGTAACACAAAAAGTTAGCATGCAGGTACAGCAAGTAATTAGGAAGGCAAATGGAATGTTGGCCTTTATTGCAAGGGGGATGGAGTATAAAAGTAGGGAAGTCTTGCTACAACTGTACAGGGCGTTGGTGAGACCACACCTGGAGTAATGCGTGCAGTTTTGGTCTCCTTATTTAAGGAGAATATACTTGTATTGGAGGCAGTTCAGAGAAGGTTCACTAGGTTAATTCCTGAGATGAAGGGGTTGTCTTATGAAGAAAGGTTGAGCAGGTTGCGCCTATACCCATTGGAGTTTAGAAGAATGAGAGGTGATCTTATTGAAACATATAAGATTCTGAGGGGGCTTGACAGGGTAGATGCAGGGAGGATGTTTCCCCTTGTGGGGGAATCTAGAACTAGAGGGCACAGTATCAGGATAAGGGGTCACCCATTTAAAACAGAGATGAGGAGGAATTTCTTCTCTCAAGAGGGTCGTGAATCTTTGGAATTCTCTACCCGAGAGAGCTGTGGAGGCGGAGTCATTGAATATATTCAAGGTGGAGATAGACATATATTTGAGCTACAGGAGAGTAAAGGGTTAAGGGGAGCAGGCAGGAAAGTGGCGTTGAGGCCAGGATCAGATCAGCTATGATCTTATTGAATGGCAAGGCAGGCTCGAGGGGCCAAATGGCTTACTCCTGCTCCTATTTCTTATGTTCTTATAAAGAGTGCTCTAATTGAGGTGTTAAAGATGATTGAAGAATTTGATAGGTTAGATAGAGAGAAACGATTTCCTCTGGTGGAAGAGTCCGGAACAAGGGGCATAACCGTAAGAGTAGAGCTAGGCCGTCCAGGGTGATGTCAGAAAGCACTTCTTCACACAAAGGGTAGTGGAAATCTGGAACTCTATTCCCAAAAAGCTGTTATGGCTAGGTCAATTGAAAATTTCAAAACAGATTGTTAGATTTCTGTTAGGTAGGGTATTAAGGGTTATTAATAATAATAATCAACTTTATTGTCATTGTTAGTGCACAAGTGTTAAGATACAGATCGGCCATGGTCTAATTGAATGGCAGAACAGGCTCGAGGGGTTGAATGATCTATTCCTGTTCCTATGCCAGTGAGGATAGAGTGGAGGACAAATGACACTTAAGGGGTCATTTTAACTGAACCCACCTGATGGGAGCACAGTGGGTTTGGGTCAGATGCACGTTTTATACCCCATTCAATGTTATGCTCTACTGACTTCGGGCTAGGTGTTAAACAGGCATTTTACCTGTACATGCCCCATTCCTGTTGGGTGGGTTAGGTTAAATGTATCCCTTTAGTGTGGGATAAGACATGAATGTACATGTCCTTATGTGTACGTTCCCTCTCAGGGCCTTTGGTGAATCTCCCTTATCCAAATGCCAATAATTTGACTTCCAGATTGCTCACCAGAACTTCTGTGTGCAAGACATATCATTGCACAAGTCCAATCTCTGCCTGTCTGATATATCAACTTCATGGCCCAACAAAGATTAAATTCAAAGGGCTGGATTTTGTCATTAGGGGCAGGCTGGAGGCGTGTCAGGTGGTCAGCATGTCAGGACCCCGCCTCCGATGTGAGGCGGGACAAAAGTGCGATTTTCCCCTAATTGGGCACTTGATTTCCAGCGTGTGGGAACCCCTGGCCCAATGAGTCTTTTGATTCAGAAACTCGCCTCCGATTACGTCATCTATGCAGCTGGATTTAAGGCCTGCAAGCAGCCTTGGTTCTTTTTCAGCCTTACAACTTTATCACCATTCTTCTGAGGGATTCCTACTACAAGTATGTCCAGCACCAAACCAAAGTGTGCACCCAGATTCGATGAGACCTCCCTCCAAGCTCTGGTGAAGGGAGCAAAAGCAAATAAGGAAGTGCTCTTTCCTTCCTCAAGGAGGAAAAAGCCTCCACAACAGACCAAAGCTGTGTGGCTGCAAGTGGCACAGGAGGTGAATGCCATTTCAATGTGCAGCAGAACCTGGCTGCAGTGCAGAAAGAGGTTTCATGACCTTCTCCGCACAGGAAAAGTGAGTATTCCATCCCCATGACCCTCAATCTGATCCCCATCTCCTCTCATCACCAGCACTCTGCTTTGTCAACCTCCCCCTGCACATCCCACTTCACCCTTACATCACTGCAACTTTACCCATTCCCTCTCTGTATGTTCACATTCACTTAACTATTCGACTATGCAGCCCTCACACTCCTTATCACAGTGATGCCATGACAACAACTTACAACATACAGGGAGGGGCCTTGGTCTTGGCACCTCACTCCATCTTTGTCTCCTTCCAAGCATCTATGCTATGGATTCTCTACACTCACTCCTTCATTCTCACTCAAACTCCACTTGTGTCCCTCATTGCAGGAAAAGACAGCCCACAATAAGAGGGAGAGGGCGAGGACAGGGGGAGGGCCACCCTCAATAGCCCAGCTCACCACTGCAGAGGAAGCGGCCCTGGAAATTGTGGGAGTGGAGGAGGATGCGCAAGTGGGGGACAGACAGACGGGCGTGTAAGAAATAGCTATTAGATTCAAAGGTGGGTTTTAATTCTTAGACCAGGGACTGACAACAGGCAAGCGGAAAAAGATAGCATAAATGCCAGCAAGGTCGAATATCAAGCATCAAAAGACAAATAGAAATGATAAGGACTTATAATTGTCATTATAGTTGTAGTGTTATTTTGTGTTATAATGACGGTTCTGAAAGCATGCTGTAGGGCAGCTGTGTCCCGAATAGTGCCGGTTGCTACAGTTGATATAATCAATATCGAGCCAGAAACCGAACAGTTAATGCAGGATAATGAACTGATAGCGATAGTAACATACATGTAAAGTTCTTTAGTCATTTGCACAGACTACCACGCCTAGCACAACAAGATAGACAGAGGGGAAAGACGAACTTAGGTACTAAGTTTAAGCCATCAGTATAGGAGTAATCCCGGGGATGGTAAAAGTGGAAGAGAAGTTGGTATCCCTAGCCAAAGTTTAAATTTGGTGCGGGACCAACAGGAGGGATTGAAAGGGTTAAAAGCAAATCCTTTCAGTGTTTAAAATGCAGGGCAAACAAATTAAAGAGAGAGGGGTCATGTGCGAGATCACTAAGAGCTGAGGAGAAGCCAGGTGACGATAAAATGTCTGCCCAGCTCAAGGACTTTATACAATGGAGCCTTACAAGAATAAGATAAGGCATAGCCACCAAGCTACACACAGCTAATGCTGAACTGTGAGAAAGATTTAATAAAATCAGCTAAACTTAAAGTAGTAACATAAAGAAACAAAATGGCTTGTGTAGATTATTAAAGAAGCCTCAGCCTAGCAAATATGGTATGGCAGCCTGTAGAACCAGATGTCATAATCCAGGTGGCAGAGATAAGAAACAGAACAGAAAGAATGGGCTCAGTTACAAACGAGTTGTTGATACTGTAACCTATGACCTGCAGCCCAGTATTGCAGACCAAGAAGGGTCACGAGCGCCTAACCGCCAGAATCATTGCAGGGGAGGATTAATTAGCTATTGTATTGAAGGGGTTAAATTAAACCCTCTCAAAATTCAGACAGCCGAGGTGACCACTACTTAAGTGATGCCAGCAAAATTAAAATCAGAACAAAGGAGTGGGGTCATGTGAAAGTGACTAAAAGAAACCAGGTTGAGATAAGAAATATCACAATAAAAATTGACTTACGTAAAAAGGCAAAACTAAACAAAGAACAATGTGAGAAGCTTCAAAAAACCAAGATAAGACGCAGTTGTGGGACCAGACAGAATATGTGCGTTTTGCGTAAGCGATAAGGAATATGCTGCTTTAGCTAAAAATTGTAGACACAGCAGAATATAGGGGTCATGGGAATTTGACCTGTGACCAAAGGCATAGTAAGATGTAACTAACCTTTACTAATACTGAAAAGAATCCATATGTGATCAGGTGATTATTGTAATACAATGTGATCAGGTGATTATTGTAATACAATGTGATTGGATGAAAATAGAATAAAAAGCTGTACCAACCAAGAGAGAATGAGAAGGTGCTCGCACAGACCTCGGGGTCTGAGACTCTTCTCCCAGAGCTCTGATAATAAACTGCATCTTTTTACTTTTACACGGTTTAGATGTGAATTTATTTTCACCACAACAGGCGCATCTCAGCAAGCTGGTGACAGAATAGTTTTTCATCTCATCTCATTGACACATTGCATGAGTGACTGATAATGATTCTGATGCTCTAACAGATTGACTTATGATCATCTGCACAATTCAATGTGCATGCAACCTTTATCTCACATGTCTAACTCTTTCCTTTACTCCCCCACAGGACCATCGACAGCCCCCACTCCCCACTGTCCAGGAGGAACAGCCTGAGCCTGAAGACTCCTCAAAGGAAGCTGCAACCTCTGAGAGCACAGCGTCAGCAGAATTAAGCGCACCCAGCGCCAGCGCAGAAACTCACACCTTGGTGAGACCTTTGCGAGATATTGTGTTGTCACCTGGTGTATCACAGATCACAAGTGAGCATCAGCAGATGGTTGGAGGCTGCAGGACTCTCCCAGCTCAGCTCAGCTGCATGTTGACCCTGTGCCTCCGGCTCCATCCACAAGGAGAGCGGTGCTAGAACTCCAGGAACAGGTGCAGGAGTCTCTGGCAGGTTTTGTCTCCAGGGTCACTGTGAGTGTGGAGTGAATGGAGGAGTCCATCGCAAACATGAGCAGAGCCTTTGTGGAGGCATTGGCGCATGAACGCATCACACAGAAAGGATGGCAACCTCCGTGGAAAGGATGGCTACCTCCATGGTAAGGCTGGCTACCGTAGAGGAGAGGATGGCTACGCCATGGAGGAGCTTAGTCGCCAGGGTCTTGAAAACATGGTGATTGTTCAGAATAGACTGACATCTCTTGAGGAGCGATGGTCAGCTATTGAGCAGAGAAACCAGACGTTCATGGAAGTCCTCTGGAGTAGGACTTCCAGTGCAGAAATGGGTCCTCATCGCCCCCCTGAAGCGCAGCAAGATGCTGTCAAACCACTTGCTAGCTCTGAAGTGGGGCTGACCCATGAGAGGGATGTTGGTGGCAGAGAACAAGGAAGTGGGGGGTCCTCTCCAAGCACTCACACGACCATGCCACTGCAGAGCCCTTGGTCATAGCCCCACCAGAGTCCTCACCCAACTGAGATGGGCATCTCAGCCCCTGCGCAGCCGCAGGAGCAGCAGACTGTTGCCGAGCCCTCACAGGCTCGCAACCCCAGAGGATGCTCGCCAAAGGTGTTGAGACAGGAGCAGCAAGAAAGTGAGCAAGGGGCCTCCACATCTGCTGAAGCCACAGGGGAAGCACCACATAGGAGCACGCGTAAGAGGAAGATAAAGCACAAGTAGTCACAAGGGTAGTCACTTGGGTGTTCTGTTGTGTTTATTTTTGAAAAGCCATCCATGAATTGTGATGATAAAACAATTTGATGGCAAACTGTTGAAGTTGTGGCCTGTGTCATTTCGCAAATGGGACTTCCACATTGAGGGCTATGGGTGACTTGTAATTGTCAGTATGGTGGTCAGAGTGATAGGAATCTGCAGGTTCTTGTCCATTGTCGATGCTCTGGTATGAAGGTGCGAGGCAAAAGTGTTTGATTGGGCAGGCTAAGCAAATCTGGCCAAGATGAGTGCGTCCCTTGCATCCCGGGCAGCAATGTGCTCGCGTGCTGCTGCCGCTGGTTGATGCGCCTCCGCAATCTGTTCGTTGTCGCTCTCCTCCTCCTCATCTGAGGAGGCTATGCGCTGAGCCACTTGTACCTCAGCCAGCTGCAAGCCACAATGCTGTGCCATGTTGTGAAGTGCACAGCAGACCACTACGATTCTGGAGACCCTGGCTGCTGAGTACTGCAGGGCTCCACCTGATCTATCAAGGCATCTGAATCGCATCTTCAGCAAGCCGATGGTTTGCTCGATTATGGATCTGGTGGAAATGTGGCTGGAGTTGTAGCGCTCCTCAACTTTGTTGGATGGGCTCCGCAAAAGCGTCATTAGCCATGTCTTCAGGGGATAGCCCTTGTCTCCAAGTAGACATCCGGAAAGTTGGTCTGGTGGACTAAAGAGCGGAGGCACACTAGACTGGCGCAGGATGAAGGAGTCATGGCAACTGCCAGGGTACTTGGCGCAAACATGCAAAATTTCCTTCTTGTGGTCACACACCAGCTGCACGTTGAGGGAGTGGAAGCCCTTGCGGTTGACAAAAATACCTGGATTGTGATGGGGTGCCTTAAGGGCCACATGTGTGCAGTCAACGACACCCTGCACCCTTTGAAAGCCTGCCAGATTCGCAAACCCAACCGCATGTGCGGTTACACTTGCTTGATCCTTGGAGAAGTTAATGTAATTGTGCACAATGGCAAAGAGGGCATCGGTTACCTGCGTAATGCAAGTGTGTGCAGCCGCCTGGGAGATGCCGCTGATGTCTGCTGCTGACCCCTGGAATGAGGCTGAAGCAAAAAAGTTGAGTGCGGTGGTGACATGGACAGCCACTGGTAAGGGGTGTCCACCCACTCCTCTGGATTCCAGGTCTTGCTGTAGCATTGCGCAGGTGTCACCTGTAGTGTATGTACTTTGAAGAAGGAACTATGTTCTGCAGACCCTGTATACTGCAGTACCAGTAGTGACCACCCCAGTATATAAGCCTGTGTAGTAACTTTGTATAGTAGTTCCAGTTTTGTCTCCATTCAGTAAACACCTGTTATAACCAACTCCTGCAGTCCGTGTCTCAATTACACACGGATGTTATACTGGCGACGAACAGATCCGAACTTACCTACAGTTCTGCACCACCTCACGGGGATCCATCCCTGAAGCGAAGTTGTTAGAGGTCGAGGCCAGAAGGAAGAAATCCAAAGAGAAAGAAAAAAACAAGCAGAAGAAATGGGCGTCGACCGTGGGCAACCGCCTCTGGTTCATCGAGTTCGAGGATTTGCAGGAGAGGCTGTCAAGAGCTGGGCTTCGTTATCCAGTCTATGGTGTTCCAGCTAGTCGGGCTGGTGGCAGGTAGTACACTGATCCTTCCTGGGCTGCGGCGGGCTAGAGCTCGATCGGGTGGCTTTTCAACGGGGCCGAGCAGCGTTGTCGGGAAGCGGAGAGAGAGAGAGAGAGGGTGGAGCACACAGGGCGCGGCCGGTGCGACGAAGCCGGGCAGCGTACAGACCCAAGAAGAGGGAGGAAAGTGTCCCATAGGGTCTGCTCTGACGACGGGAACAGTAATTAAAATAAAAGAAATTAGAAGCGCAGAAAGCTGCGAGGAGCTGCAGTTTGCCACGGGGACCGTGGAGAGCGGCGTTGGCAGCAGCGCGGGGGGGGGAAGTGCGCGAAGACCATAGGGCGTCGCCATCAAGGCATAAAAACACCAGCAACAGCGCTAGCAGCAGCGGAAAAGACAGAAAGCGCGGGAGGCGCCATCTTAATCCAGCGGGGAAAAAGGCAAAGCGTGGGAGGCGCCATTTTGTTCAATCGGGGAAGAAGGCAAAGCGCGGGAGGCGCCATCTTAGATCTCCAAGATGCCGAAGACTGGCAATATCACTGCCTTCGATAATGCAATAGAAGACTGGACCACGTATGTGGAAAGAGTCGAAATATATTGCAAGGCAAATGAAGTAGCCGATGAGAAAAAGGCATCGGTACTACTAAACTTAATGGGCGCAAGAACGTACGGCCTATTGCGGAACCTGATCACTCCAGTCAAACCGATGGCGAAGAGTTTTAACGAAATTGTTGATATCCTACAGGAACACCTAAATCCTACACCGCTGCTGATAGCAGAAAGATTTAAATTCCACAAGAGAAATCAGCATAAAGATGAGAGCAATGCTGATTACCTTACGGAACTATGCAAGCTATCAAAGCACTGCCAGTTCGGAGCAGGGCTGGCAGATACCCTACGGGACAAATTTGTCTGTGGACTCCTGAGTGAAGGAACCCAGAAGAGGTTACTCTCAGTCTAAGAGCTGACGCTAGATAAGGCTTTCAGCGTGGCAGTATCTTATGAAGCAGCAGCAAGGGGAGCTGCGGAAATACAGCAAAAGCCACAGGAATATGGCACCCATGAAATGACACGGGGATTTGAAAAATGTTATCGCTGCGGCAGAACAACCCATGACCAGAAGGACTGCTGGTCCAAGGACAAAACATGCAGGCAATGCGGAAAGATGGGACACATTGCACGAGTTTGCAGGTCCGGGAAGAAGACTAACAACAACAAAAAGACTACTAAGGAAAAGTACAGGAAAGTACAAAAGATGATGGACAGTAGTTCCGAAGACCAGAAGAGCGATAGTGAATCCGGGAACAAGAGACTAAGCTGTCTCAAACTACTCAACGTAATCACAAAAGAGGATCACCGAACCATTTGGGTCACCCTCACGATAGCAGGGTCCCAAGTCAAAATGGAATTGGATACAGGATCAGCCCTGACCGTCATGAATCGACGAGACTACGAGCGGCTATTCTCACACATACCCTTGAAAGACACATCCATTGTCTTGAAGACATATACAGGGCAGAAAGTATACCCCAGAGGGAAAATAAGGGTGCCTGTCGAATACAACGGCAAGGAAATACAGAAATTGTATCTGTACATACTGCAAGATGGTGGACCACCGTTATTGGGACGTGAATGGATCAGAAAGATAAGTTTAGACTGGCACTCCATTCAGGCACTGACGGTGGCTGGTAAAAAGGATGACGACATCACACCTGGACGATTGTCAAAAATCTTGGCTAACGCTAAAGAGGTATTTCAACAAGAACTGGGAACTTTTAAAGGCGTAACCGCCTTGATAAAAATAGAAGAGAATGCAATTCCCAAGCTTTTCAAAGCAAGACCGGTACCGTATACAATTCGCCCAGCCATCGAGGCAGAGCTGGAGAATCTGGAGAATGCAGGCTTGCTAACTAAGGTAGACTGGAGCGAGTGGGCGACACCCATCGTTCCTGTCATGAAGAAAACGTTAAACAATAAGTCTGAGGAGCCAAGGAAGGTTCGCATCTGTGGGGACTTCAAGGTGACTGTGAACCCAGTCCTTCACACAGTACAGTATCCTCTTTCGAGGATAGAAGATATTTTTGCCTCACTAGCTGGAGGGAAATGTTTTACAAAAATTGACCTAGCGCAAGCATATTTGCAGATGGAGGTTGAAGAATCCTCTAGGAAATATCTCACGATAAACACCCACAAAGGTCTTTACCAGTATAATCGACTGGTATTCGGAGTTGCATCAGCTCCGGCTATGTGGCAAAGAGCGATGGAACAAGTCCTGCAAGGGATTCCGGGGACTCAGTGTTACTTGGACGACATCCTAGTGACAGGTGAAAATGACAGTGAACACCATGCCAACCTAGAGCAGGTGCTCACTAGACTAAGTGAACATGGGCTACGAGCCAATCGCCCCAAGTGTGAGTTTTTTAAGAAACAAATATCGTATTGTGGCCACGTGATTGATGAAGAGGGGTTACATAAGTCCCCTGACAAAATTGAAGCGGTAGTTAAGGCTCTAAGCACCTGAAAATGTGTCGCAACTGAGGTCATTCCTCGGATTGGTGAATTACTACCATAAGTTTTTGCCGAATTTGTCCACAATTCTGCACCCACTGAATGCCCTGCTACAAATTGGAGTAGCATGGAAATGGAGCGATGAATGTAAGTGGGCCTTTCAGAAGTGTAAAGGCCTGATCACTTCAAGAGAAGTATTAGCTCACTACAACCCATCACTACCGATAAGACTGGCGTGTGATGCATCTCCCTACGGCGTTGGAGCGGTACTGTCACATAAATCCCTTGTTGCTGAAAAGGATTGAGGTAGTGAGAGTGCCTCCACAATCGAGTGATCATCTGATATGGCATATCCAGCCCTAGGTGATCCCTTGTCATCCCTAAGGGCTGACCCGTCTACGTAGTACGCGAAGTCACGATTGGAAATAGGAGTTTCTGATAAATCTGTTTGAGGCTTAGTCACCAATTGGGTGATCGTTTCGCAGCAATGTGGAGTTCCGTCTTCTTCTGTGGGTAGCAGCATGGCTGGATTCAAGGCCGAACATCTTTGAATTAGGAGATTAGAGTTGGATAATAACTCAACCTCATATTTACTGCTGCAGGCTGATGTCAGATGTTGAGTGGCGCATTTTGTCAATAGCACCTCAACTGAATGAGGCACAAATAAAATAGTCCGGTGATTGAGCGTGATACCTTGAGCTTGTTGTACAGCATATTAGGCAGCAGCTAGAATTGGCAGGCATCCAGGCAGGCCGCATGCAACGGGATCCAATTGAGTAGCTAAAACAGGAAGTTATGGCCCAAAAAAACGTTTGTAACTGTCTTTTATAGTCGTGTCTTTTCCCGTGCCTTCATAAAAGGCAGTGCAATGCAGATTCATGTGCCAGCTGTCTAATTTCAAATCCTTCTGGTACTCTGAGACTGTTCTTGAGGCACATTGCAGTGCTCCTACAATCATCATTAATGTGTGGCTTAATTCTTGGTTTTTGTTTGTCCACTGGTAGACGATGGGAGGGGAGCATTTTTGTAAAGGGCACATAGTACATCTGTCGGTAGGGATGTGCACCTGCAGTCCTTTTTCTGAACAAATTATTGTTGCCTGCATTTTGCACAGCAAATCTCTCCCTAAAAGGTTCATAGGGGCTTCATCTGATAGAAGAAAGGCATGCTGGCCAGAGAAATTGTCTGCTTGTATTTCTAATGGTTGTGACCACGTCATAGTCTGTGAGACGCCGGAAAGTCCTACACATGTGACATTCTTTCCAGTACACGGAGTTCCTCTAGCGTATTGCTTTGTTAATAGTGAGGTTGTGGCTCCTGTGTCAACGAGAAAAGGGACTCTATTGCCCTGCATTTCTATGGATAAATATGGCTCATCGCTAGAATTTAGTGATACTGAAGGTAATTGAAGAATGTGGGTAACGTTCGGGGCTGTTTCTCCGCGTCATGCTGAATAATTTTGCCCTGGGGATCCGAATTGTCCTTCCGTATTTTGACCTCCCCAAGGATTCCCTGTTGTAAAACCTGTCTGCGGACGAGTGTGAACCTGGGCTTGGGTATTTACATTGTTTGGGGCACCTCCCCATCCTTGATTCTGCTGCTTGGGGAACGGGCAGTCGGACTTCCAGTGTCCGATCTGACCACAGTTAAAACACGGAGAGTTTGCGCCTCTTCCGTTCCACTGGCCTCTGCCAGTCCCTCCTCTACTATTTCCTCTAAATCCGCCTCTATTATACCCTCTGCCTCGTCCTCTGTAGTGGCCCTGATAATAAATGGTAGTCTGGGCAGTCGGAGCTGCGGGAGCTGTCTGCTCCATTAAGAGGGAAACCTTACTCTTTTGGTCTCTATTTCTCTCCTGAATGCCTTTCAGAATTTGTGTTAGTTCAGGAGTTGTTTTATGTCTCCAATCTAGGCAGACTAAAGTCAATGGTTCTTTAAGTTCTGTTCTGAGACCATTTACAAGGGCATTAATTAAAGGGATCTGGTAATTTTCTTTGGTCATTCCAGAATGTTGCCCCATAATTGCTTCTATTCTTTCTATATAATCCTCAACGTCTTCGTCCTTTTTTCTGAGTGGTTTCAATTATTTTTGTCCAATTGGTTCTTTTTGGGAATTTAGCATGCATAGTTGTATATAAGTTGGTCCAGAATGCATCGGTTGGTAGTGTTTCAGGATTCCAGTGCTGATTTATTCTATGCTCGTTAATACGGTTGAAACTACCTGGACCATCTGTTAAAAGGTGGGATTTGGAATCTTTTAACCAAGCTCTGAGTAGCTGGTCGACGTCCACAATAGCTCATTAATTGCTTTTTCTAAGTCCTCTGAGGGGTCCGGTAACTCATGGACTATTGTCCGTAGCTCGGAACGGGTGTTTGTCTTTCTTGGTCCATTTAGACCATTTAGATAAATCATTTGTGGACATTCGACCATAGTTGTTAAAGATGTAAAAAAAAAACGGGAGTCCCTTTTTCTGGGATCATACTCTGTGAAGCTCCCATCTTAGTAAAATTTTAGTTCTTAATTTATACTAGGCACTCTTCTTCTAGATCGCAAGTTTCACCCTTTACTCCCTTACGACTATTACTGACTGTCCAAAGGACCACAAGTGATGAACAATAACAAGTAATAACAACACTCAAAGAAATGACAAGTAATGCAGCCACCCAAACAGGCAAACAGACCAAATACTCAGACATTTATCTTATACTCTAAACTAAACAAATAGTCAATTCTCAGTTTGCGTTGTACGCCACTACAAGCTGAGTCCTTAACATACTTTATTTGAAAGTCTTCTGTCTTAATGTTGTCAATAATCAACAAACAAAACGGAAAACAATGGTTGCGATAATTCTTAACCTCTATGTTCATATAAAATCCTTATGCTTTAATGCGAGGGGCTTGAACCCTCGTAGAAGGTATCTCAACGGAGAATAATCCTGAGCCTGGTAATACAGGTCTTTAAAACACAGTGACAATCCTCAAACGATACTTTCTGCCACGGGACTTTAACCCCGGCTCAGTTTTAACTTTTAGCGCTTTCTTTTCCCTTGTCTCCTTTGCCCGATAGTTTTGAGACCTGAGCCGTCAGTATCCTCCTCCTTCTAACGTTAAAATAAAAGAAGCAAAAGTTACAGGATTCACTCAAATCTAAAACACGAGTCTTAACTTGATCGCAGTACTCCCGTCGGAAGAAACAGACTGCACCAATTCAGTATCTAATGAGAAATCCTTATTATGTGATAAAACATCACTGTGGCCATTCAGGATCCGTCCTTAAAAATTCACGATGTCTTTGTCCGCGACTTACCGAAAGGCAGCAAGCGATCTCGGTGGAACCTCCAAGTAAGACTGTTGAAGTCTCGACTTCCGAGTAAGGCTCTTTAAACACAAAGTATCGTCAAAGGAAGACTTTATTAGTTCTTGTATACAAGGGAAGCGGACGTGTAGACAATGGCTACGCTGACCACTTCTAAGATCACAGGCAAAAGGTAACATATTTATAGTTAAAGCAAGCCTTCAGAATTACATGATCGAAGTCTGAGATCATAATTAGTAACAAGAAAAATATAGTGTTAGTCAAACTGTAATCAAGGATAAAAAGGACTGGAACAAAAGGAATGCCTACAGATGGGGTTATCTAATCTATAAGTTCTGTTCTTCTCTGACTCCCCATCCTGGTTTATACATGACTCAAGGACTCTCTTCATCTAGCTATGAGAAAGAGATAGGGAGGCTAGCAGTATGTACCTTTGAAGGTCTTTGTTCTAATTAACAGTTGAGGTCATTTTGTTAATTGGAGAGTTCTGCTTTTTCAGCAGAACTAGCAATTACTAATCTATGGAAGCCATTTTGTGTTTTCTATTCTGTACCTTGTGAAGCCATTTCGTATTATAAAAGTACACTTCCTCAACAGACAGAAATTTACTCTACTAACTGATCATCAACCTCTTGTCTCCATTTTCAACCCTATGAAGGGCGTCCCGATAATGACAGCACAACGGCTACAGAGGTGGCCCCTTTTCCTAGGGGCACACCAATATGACATCGAGTACAAAGGAACTAAACAGCATGGGAATGCTGATGGATTGTCGCGCCTACCATTGCCGATGGTGGAAGAAGCTCCTGCAGTGGATCCTGTGGAGATATTCCACTCGACCATAGTCGAATGTCTACCTGTGACGAATGCAAACATAGAAAAGGAAATACGAAATGACCTGACACTCTCCAGGGTCTATGATTTAACGGTGAAGGGATGGCCAGCACATGGCGAACCACTGTTGCCAGCATTCTCGCCGAGAAGAGAACAGCTGTCAGTGTGCCGAGGCACCTTGATGTGTGGATCCAGAGTAGTAATTCCACCCAAATTGAAGGATAGAGTGCTCAATGAGCTTCATGAGGGTCATCTGGGAGGGGTAAAAATGAAGAACTTAGCCAGAGCGTTTGTGTGGTGGCCGGGAATCGATAGAGAAATCGAAGAGATGACCAAGAGCTGTACAGGATGCCAGAAGGTCCAAAACGCCCCACCACAAGCCCCTCTACATCCATGGGAGTGGCCCTCATCTCCATGGCAAAGGGTACACATTGATTTTGCTGGTCCATTTATGGACTCGATGTTTTTAATTGCGGTGGATGCACATTCAAAGTGGCCAGAGGTAATAAAAATGTCCTCAACCACCACAGAAAAAACCATCACAGTCTTACGAACCATATTCGCCAGAAATGGGCTGCTTGAACAGATTTGCTCCGACAATGGACCACAGTTTGTGTCTGAAGAGTTCCGGAGGTTCTTAAAGAACAATGGTGTTAAGCATTACACATCCACCCCATATCATCCAGCCACCAATGGATTGGCTGAGAGGTTCGTTCAAACATTCAAGAAGGCTATCAAGGCAATGTGTAATGAAGACATACCCCTACAACACAAGGTGGATAACTTCTTGTTCGCCTACCGGAATGCGACACATGCGGTTACCAACCAAACTCCAGCCATGATGTTCTTCAATCGAAGACTAAGATGCTGCTTGGATTTGGTTAAGCCAAACATCAGAAGAGATGTGGAGAACAGGCAGTTTCAGAATATGAATGAAAGGCCGACCAGGAGTTTTAAGATAGGTCAACCAGTTTTGGCCCGGGACTACCGCACAGAGAAATGGCAGCCAGGAACGATCTGCACATGGCAAGGACCTCTAATGTATACCGTGGACGTTGGAGAGAGCATTGTAAGACGCCATGCTGACCAGATTCTAGAGTCACTGGGAAACGTCAAATCCACACCACGATCTGATACACCTGGTGATGAAACCGAAGTACCAATTGCATCTACCTCAGAATCGGTGATATTGGAAGCAGACGAACCAAACAACGACGTTGATCCCGAATCAACTTTGCCAGAAGAACCTGATACCCCAAAGAGGCGTTATCTGGACAGAATTAGGAAGCCTCCTCAAAGACTGAATTTATAATTGCTTAACTTCAGCTAATGTATATAGCAACTGTAATTGTAAATATGTTACTTAATTATTAATCGAATGTTATGTACTGTTTAGCTAAAAGGGGAGGAATTGTAGTGTATGTACTTTGAAGAAGGAACTATATTCTGCAGCCCCTGTATACTGCAGTACCAGTAGTGACCACCCCGGTATATAAGCCTATGCAGTAACTTTGTATAGTAGTTCCAGTTTTGTCTCCATTCAGTAAACACCTGTTATAACCAACTCCTGCAGTCCGTGTCTCAATTACACATGGACGTTATATCACCCACTACCTCTCGCGAGAGTCTGAGCCTCCTTTGGCACTGCTGCTCAGTCATGTTGAGGTAGCTCATCCTCTGTCTGTAAACCCTGTTTTGGGGGTATCTCCTGCGGCGACGTGCTTCCATGCGCTGGTGCCTTCTGGCCTGTGCAGCTTCAGGTGGGTGACAGCAGCTTGGCGCTCTTGTTGTTGCTCCTGCTGTTGGTGCTGCTGTTGTTCAGGGTTCTGCTGCTGCCAGGGCTGGTCTTCGTCCGAATCTGATGTCCAGGAGGAAAGGAAATAAATGGTTCCCATTCTTCTGTTATATGCCTCAGTTGAGGAAGCGCTCAGTCAAGGTGGGGAGAGGGGTTTCCCAGGAGGTCACACTGGAGATGGGTCTCAGGCTCCAAACTCCCACAACAATGAGTAGGCCGCTAAAAGTTCCCCCAGACCCGAGACAACAAAGTTCTGCCACCTGAAAATGATCATTGGTAAAAACTCCTGTTTAATGGTGGAGCTGCAGCTGTTAGTAAGCAATCCACTTGTGAGGCTGCCAGGATTAACTGGCGTGTTCCAGAAGTGACATGCAGCACGGGGGAAATGTGTTAAATTCAGAAATGGGATTATAGAGGCACTTAACTGATTGTTAAGGGCCTATCCCGCCTCTTGGAGGCAGGATGGAAATGGGGTCTGAAACCACGATTGTGGGAAAATTGCTCAGAGGCGGGCTGGAGGTGGGATCGGATCCGCCCGCCATTTTTTGCGATTTTAACAACTCACATGCCTCCAAACCCACCTGCTCGGGCCTGGCAAAATCGAGCCCAAAGCATTTTATTTGTATTGTCAAAATTTCAATTCTATATTTTGGGGAATTGCTGTACTATATGTGTATGAGCAAACTTTGGGGACTTTCAAATATCTAAAAATTTCCATTATTAACTTGAATGCCTTTGGGCACGCACCGTCAAATGCTCCCTTCCAGTTATACTTGTGTACAAATAAAAACATTCTAGGGCGAACATACCAGCCAATTTACCGGAGTAGGATCAAACCTCTGTCACATTGTCTTAAATGGACAGGGATTTGGAACGTTTGCACTTTAGCTAATATCTGACACCTGGAAATTCTTCATCTATAAACAGGTATGACAATCAAGGGACAAATCTCTGGGTGGGGTTGGGGTGTGTGTGTGTGAGAGAGAGAGAGAGAGAGAGAGAGTGTTCATTACCTGCTTTACATTTATTTTATAACTATGAGCTAATTGACACCTGTGGTAAACCACTTTTATCGTTCACTATCGTTACACTATGGTTATCACTGTTTATATCGTTACACTATGGTTATCACTGTTTACACTGTTGTATCACTACACAAGGTCACCTCTTGTCACACTGTTATACCTGGGCTGACCACAGCTGACTCCGCCCATGGCTCCGCCTGCTTGCCCAGGTATAAAGGTGGTCGACTGGCTGGTATTCCTCCTTGTTGGACCCGATCACCCACGAGGGTGGGCTCTGTTATTTAGCCAATAAAAACCTATAGTTACTATCTTAACTTGTCGCTTTTCATTGGATGAATTGATAGGTATATCAATTTTATTGGCTAAATTTTGAAATGAGTGGATCGGAGCAGCCAAACGACCAGCCAAACGGCCAGCTACAACAGCTACAGCAGCCGGCCTGGCTGCGAGCCCTCCGACCGCCGTACCTGGATCTAAACCCACAGGCAGCGAACTCAGCCCTCGACTTCGAACACTGGCTGAGCTGTTTCGAATCCTACCTGGGAGAATCCGGCGTGCCTCCGGGATCCAAACTAAGAGTTCTGACCGCCCAGGTGAGCCCTAAAGTATTTGCATTCATCCGGGACCTTGCTACATACGAGGACGCCCTCAACCTGCTGAAAGAGCAGTACCGGAGCCCGGTAAATTCTATGTATGCCAGACATCTCCTAAGATCCCGCTTGCAACAGCCAGGAGAGTCTGTAGATGAATTTTTACGGGCGCTACAAACACTCGGCAGGGACTGTGACTTTAAAGCTGTAACGGCTGCAGAAAATACTGAAGGGAATATCCGCGACGCCTTTGTGAAAGGCCTTCGGTCCGGCTACTCACGACAAAGACTGCTCGAATCAAAGGACCTCGACCTGAATACAACTGCAGCCCTCGCTCGCTCTCTGGAAGTGGCCCATCGGGACCTCGAGGCGTACTCCAGGTACTGTGCTGCGCGACCCTGGGACTCGGGCCCGACCCCGGCCGCAATACCTCTCGCACCGCCGCCTCTGGGACCTACCTCAGCGTCGGCGTCCCAGAACCGATCGGGACCGCCACCCCCGGTACCGGCTGCGATATCGGACCCCCGCGATCGGGCCGCCGGCTACTTCTTCTGTGGCCAGGCGAAACACCCGAGGACGCGCTGCCCTGCAAGAAACGCGACTTGCTCCGACTGCCACAAGAAAGGCCACTTCGCGAAGGCCTGCAGGGGGAGAGCCACAGACGCCAGCAGTGCCTCATGCGAGTTGTGGGGGCGGCCATCTTTCATCAAGGCCACAGATGCCAGTATCCCCTCGTGAGTCGTGGGGGCGGCCATCTTTGATCAAGGCCACCGACGCCAGCAGTGTCTCATGTGAGTTGTGGGGGCGGCCATCTTCTCCGCCATTTTATTCAACGTCGTGGGCGCCGCCATTTTGTCCACCACACTCGACCGCCACCTTGTCTCCAGACCCGACCACCGCCTCACCCGCAGACTACAGCAGCTCGCTCAGCCATACACTAGCCTCCGTCACACTGGACCAAGCTCGCCCGCATCACCTGTCCAAGTCCATGATGGACATCAAAGTAAACGGCCACGCCACGACCTGCCTGTTCGACAGCGGAAGCACGGAGAGTTTCATCCATCCAGACACGGTGAGCCGCTACTCCCTCACTGTCCAGCCAACGCGCAACCGGATCTCGATGGCGTCGAGGTCCCATTCTACAGACATCAGCGGCTACTGTGTTGTGACCCTGTCGGTTAGGGGCATGGAGTATAAACATTTTAAACTCCTCGTCCTGCCCCAGCTCTGCGCTGCCGTCCTACTAGGGCTGGACTTCCAATCCCACCTTCAAAGTGTCACTTTGGCATACGGTGGACCCCTCCCCCCACTCACAGTCGACAACCAGCAGCCTTTAAACCGCCCACCGCGTACCACCTGCGGCCTATCCACCCTCAAGGTCCCGCCCCCCTCCCTGTTCGCTAACCTCACCCGCGACTGTAAACCCGTCGCCACCAAGAGCAGGCGGTACAGCGCCGGGGACAGAGCTTTTATTAGCTCTGAGGTGCAGCGTCTCCTGAAGGAGGGCATCATCGAGAGGAGCAACAGCCCCTGGCGTGCCCAGGTCATAGTCGTTAAGACCGGCAATAAAAACCGCCTGGTCATCGACTACAGCCAAACCATAAACCGATACACCCAGCTGGACGCATACCCCCTTCCCCGCATATCTGATATGGTCAATCAGATTGCACAGTACCGGGTATTCTCTACCATCGACCTTAAGTCGGCCTATCACCAACTCCCTATCCGCCCTGAGGACCGCCAGTATACCGCCTTCGAGGCGAATGGCCGCCTCTACCACTTCCTTAGGGTTCCCTTCGGCGTCACCAACGGGGTTTCGGTCTTCCAAAGGGAGATGGACCGGATGGTTGACCAGAACGGGCTGCAGGCCACGTTCCCTTATCTAGATAACGTCACCATCTGCGGCCGCGACCAGCAGGACCACGATGTTAATCTGGAGAAATTCCTCCGTACGGCCCAACGGCTGAACCTCACTTACAATAAGGAGAAATGTGTGTTTAACACCTCGCGTCGTGCCATCCTCGGCTGCGTAGTAGAGAACAGAGTCATCGGCCCCGACCCCGAAAGAATGCGCCCCCTCATGGAGCTTCCCCTCCCCCACTGTCCAATGGCGCTGAAGAGAACCCTGGGGCTCTTCGCCTACTATGCCCAATGGGTGCCGAATTATGCGGACAAAGCCAGACCCCTCATGAAGTCCACCTCCTTCCCCCTGACGGCAGAAGCGTGCGCAGCCTTCTCCCTCATAAAGGGAGACATTGCTAAGGCCACAATGCACGCGGTGGATGAGTCTATCCCTTTCCAAGTGGAGAGCGATGCATCCGACTTCGCCCTAGCTGCAACCCTTTACCAGGCGGGGAGACCCGTGGCCTTCTTCTCAAGGACCCTCCAGGGCCCTGAGATCCGACACTCTTTGGTCGAGAAGGAGGCCCAGGCGATCGTGGAGGCAGTACGACGCTGGAGGCATTACCTGGCAGGCAAACGATTTACTCTCCTCACCGACCAGCGTTCGGTCGCTTTTATGTTTAATAACAAGCTGAGGGGCAAAATCAAGAACGACAAGATCCTGAGGTGGAGAATCGAGCTCTCCACCTATGATTATGATATCTTGTACCGGCCTGGTAAACTGAACGAACCCCCAGATGCTCTATCACGAAGTACATGCGCCAACACGCAAATTGATAGATTGCAGACCCTCCACAACGACCTCTGCCACCCCGGGGTCACCAGACTTTACCACTTCATTAAGGCCCGCAACCTGCCCTACTCCATCGAGGAGGTCAGGACCATGACCAGGAACTGCCAAACCTGTGCCGAATGCAAACCGCATTTCTTTAGGCCAGACAGAGCAAGCCTGATCAAGGCCACCCGCCCCTTCGAGCGCTTGAGCATCGATTTTAAGGGGCCCCTCCCGTCCTCTGACCGTAATGTGTACTTCCTCAACATCATTGATGAGTATTCCCGTTTCCCCTTTGCCTTCCCCTGCCCAGACATGACCAGTACCACGGTCATCAAATGCCTAAACGACCTCTTCGCCTTGTTCGGGTTCCCGAACTATATACATAGCGACCGGGGCTCATCCTTCATGAGCGAGGAACTTCGCCAGTTCCTACTAGCGAGAGGTATTGCTGCAAGCAGGACCACCAGCTACAACCCCCGAGGGAACGGCCAGGTGGAAAGAGAGAACGCGACTGTCTGGAAGGCCGTTCTCTTAGCCTTAAAGTCTAAGGGCCTCCCAACCTCTCGCTGGCAGGAAGTCCTCCCGGCAGCGCTGCATTCCATCCGGTCACTGCTTTGCACGGCCATTAACGCCACCCCCCATGAACGAATGTTTGTTTTCCCCAGGAAGTCGACTACGGGAACCTCGCTACCAACATGGCTGACTTCTCCGGGGCCTGTCTTGCTGCGAAAGCATGTGAGGGCCCATAAAACGGACCCCCTGGTCGAGAGGGTGGACCTCCTGCACACCAACCCCCAGTACGCCTATGTGGCATACCCAGACGGGCGGGAGGACACAGTCTCCTTACGAGACCTTGCACCCTCGGGCACCCCTGAGACACCACCGTTACCCCCCACCACCCCCCCAAATCCAGCCCAGGTAGACGGCATGCCGGAACCCCACGAGCCTTCGCCGACCACGCAGACACCAGCAGTAACATCGGATACTGCACCACCGCCGCCGCAGCTGTGCCGATCAGAAAGACTTACGAGGCCTCCGGACAGACTGACATACCCGAACTGGTAGTACACTTCACCCCGCCGGACTCAAATTTAAATAAGGGGTGAATGTGGTAAACCACTTTTATCGTTCACTATCATTACACTATGGTTATCACTGTTTATATCGTTACACTATGGTTATCACTGTTTACACTGTTGTATCACTACACAAGGTCACCTCTTGTCACGCTGTTATACCTGGGCTGACCACAGCTGACTCCGCCCATGGCTCCGCCTGCTTGCCCAGGTATAAAGGTGGTCGACTGGCTGGTATTCCTCCTTGTTGGACCCGATCACCCACGAGGGTGGGCTCTGTTATTTAGCCAATAAAAACCTATAGTTACTATCTTAACTCGTCGCTTTTCATTGGATGAATTGATAGGTATATCAACACCACAATGGTAATTTTCCACAACCCACTCCTTCCCTATGAAGTGTTCTCCATTTCCCGATCAAAAGAAACTAGCTCAGTGTTGGAAAGCTTTATTGTTCTTGTTCTTTTTCATTTTGTTGCTTTAAACGTCAGACTGCACACACACTCAGTTGTAGTAACGCAGGATCAGGTCTTTATTGAAACCTCATACTATCCACAACCAGTATGAGTGCACAAGTCTTTTTATACTACACAAAGCCAGTATGTGAGCTGCTGAGACACACACTTCACCAAACCAGTGTGAGCACAAGCTGCTTTTGAGACACACACTATCCAATTCCAGTGTGAGCTAGCTGCTGAGAGATCACACTATCCATGATTCCAGTGTTTCCTTACATTTCTTACACTAAATTTTGCTTTTGATCACTACATTCCATGCATACTACCAATAAAATCACGGTACATCAAAAGGTACATACAAATGCCACAGAATAACATAAATTAAACATCCAGGCTCTCAACTCATCTAATTGTTTTATTGTCGCAATAAAACCTTCCCCTCCCTAAACAAAGTTATCAAGTTGACACATTCAACTGGGAGTGTACTACAGACCCCCAAACAGTGAGAGGGAGATAGAAGAGCAAATATGTAGACAAATTTATTAGAAGTGCAAAAACTACAGGGCAGTAATAGTAGGGGATTTCAACTACCCCAATATTAACTGAGGTAAAATTAGTGTGAAGGGTATAGAGGGTGTGGAATTCCTAAAATGCATCCAGGAGAACTTTTTTAGCCAGTATCTAGCAAGCCCAACATAAGAACATAAGAACATAAGTAGGAGCAGGAGTAGGCCATACAGCCCCTCGAGCCTGCTCCGCCATTCAATAGGATCATGGCTGATCCGAACCTAGACTCACGTCCACTTCCCTGCCCGCTCCCCATAACCCCTAATTCCCTTATCAGCTAGGAAACTGTCTATCTCAGTTTTAAATTTATTTAATGTCGCAGCTTCCATAGCTCTCTGAGGTAGCAAATTCCATAGATTTACTACCCTCTGAGTGAAGAAGTTTCTCCTCATCTCAGTTTTGAAAGGGCAGCCCCTTATTCTAAGATTATGCCCCCTAGTTCTAGTCTCACCCATCAGTGGAAACATCCTCCCCGCATCCACCCGATCAAGCCCCCTCACAATCTTATATGTTTCGATAAGATCGCCTCTCATTCTTCTGAATTCCAATGATTAGAGTCCCAACCTACTCAACCTTTCCTCATAAGTCAACCCCCTCATCTCCGGAATCAACCGAGTGAACCTTCTCTGAACTGCCTCGAGAGCAAGTATATCTTTTCTTAAATATGGAAACCAAAACTGTACGCAGTATTCCAGGTTTGGCCTCACCAGTACCCTGTATAACTGAAGCAAGACTTCCCTGCTTTTATACTCCATCCCCCTTGCAATAAAAGCCAAGATTCCATTGGCCTTCCTGATCACCTGCTGTACCTGCATACTAACCTTTTGTGTTTCATGCACCAGGACCCCCAGATCCCTTTGTACTGTAGCACTTTGCAGTTTCTCTCCATTTAGATAATAACTTGCTCTTTGATTTTTTCTGCCAAAGTGCATAACCTCACACTTTCCAACATTATATTCCATTTGCCAAATTTCTGCCCACTCACTTAGCCTGTCTATGCCCTTTTGCAGGTTTTTTATGTCCTCCTCACTCACTGCTTTCCCTCCCATCTTTGTATCGCCGGCAAACTTGGATATGTTGCACTCGGTCCCTTCCTCCAAATCGTTAATATAGATTGTAAAGAGTTGGGGTCCCAGCACTGACCCCTGCGGAACACCACTAGTCACAGATTGCCAACCCGAGAATGAACCATTTATCCCAACTCTCCGTTTTCTGTTAGATAGCCAATCTTCCACCCATGCCAGTATATTACCCCCAATCCCGTGATTTTTTATCTTGTGCAGTAAGGGAAGGGGCGGTTCTGGACTTAGTTTTAGGGAATGAAGCTGGGCAGGTAGAAGGCGTATCAGTGGGGGAGCATTTTGGTGCTAGTGACCATAATTCTGTTAGATTTAAAGTAGTTATGGAAAAGGACAAGGATAGACCAGGAATAAAAATTCTAAATTGGGGAAAAGCAAATTTTGCTAAGCTCTGAGGGGATTTAGCCATAGTGGACTGGAAACAGCTACTTGAAGGTAAATCAGTGTCAGAATAGTGTGAGGCATTCAAGGAGGAGATCCGGAGGGTTAAGACCAACTATGTGCCCTTAAAGAAAAAAGGTGGGACTAACAAATCTAGAGCCCCCTGGATGTCTAGAGACATACAGGGTAGGATGAAGAAAAAAAGGGAGGCATATGACAGATACCGAGGGCTAAATACTCCAGAATCTTTAGAGGAGTACAGAAAGTGCAAAGGGTGCAATTAAAAAGGATATCAGGAAAGCAAAGCGAGAGCATGAAAAATTCTCGGCAAGTAAAATCAAGGAAAACCCAAAGATGTTTTATAAATATATTAAGAGTAAGAGGATAACTAAAGAAAGGGTAGGGCCGATTAGAGATCATGAGGGTAATCTGTGTGTGGAGGCGGGAGATGTCGGTAGGGTGCTTAATGAATACTTTGGGCAGGATTTTCATTGGGCCGTGGAGGCGGGATTGGAGGTGTGTGCGGGTTTAAAATCTTGAAATCGGGGGGCACGAACCCTTCCCACCCCCAACCCGCCTCCATGCCAGTTTCAAAGGAGGCGGATACCCGACCTGTGCTGGGAGCCGCCTCCCCAATGCGGGAAGGGGATTAGTGCCAATTAACTGCCTGTTAACAGGTAGTTAACAGGCAGTTTTTAGCCTAATCCCTATTTTTATTCCTGAAGTGTAGGATTCCCGACGGCTCCAAACCACGCCAAGTTAGCGAGGCGGACCGTCGGGCTGAAGGGCTTGGAGGGTTCCAGGTGAGTGATGGGTGCATGAGTGCAGAGGTAAGTGTGTTTGGTGTGTGTAAAGTGTTTAAAGAAGTTTTACTTACCTTTTCTTACCTTCACAGCCTTCCTTCCTTCAGGTCTCGGGAGTCCCTCATCTCACCGGCACAGAAAGCAGAATGGCCGCGAGCTGTCAAAAGTTGCAGCATTCAGCTTTCTGTTCTGGAGAGATCTCTAAATCAGCCTGAGAGGAAGGAATTAACCTGGAGTACAGATTGTCAGTGTTTGACAGCTTCAAACAGTTGTCAAACGCTGATATTTCATCTGTCAAAAGCTCTTGACTGATGAAATGTCAATCTGTGATGTCACCTGTTGCCGGATGGCCCTTAATTGGCCTGCTGAGCCCGCTGGGCGGGCTCAACAAGGTCAATCAAGTGAAAATTGTGTGGGTTGGCTAGAACTCGATGGAGGCGGGACTACAACCCCGAAAGTTGTAGTCCCGCCTCCTGTATTAAAATCCAGCCCTTTGTCTGGTTTCACAAAGGAGAGGGGGGAGGAGTGTGAAATATTAGATGAAATAAACATAGTGAGAGAGGAAGTATTAAGGGGTTTAGCAGTTTTAAAAGTGGATAAATCCCCAGGCCCGGATGAAATGTATCCCAGGCTGTTAAGCAAAGCAAAAGAGGAAATAGCAGAGGCCCTGACCATCATTTTTCAATCCTCTCTGGCTTCAGGTGTGGTGCCGGAGGACTGGAGGGTGCTAATGTGGTACCCTTGTTTTAAAAGGGAGAAAAGGATAGACCGAATAATTACAGGCCAGTCAGCCTAACCTCGGTGGTGGGAAAATTATTGGAAAGAATTCTGAAGGACAGGATAAATCTTCATTTAGAAAGACACAGATTAATCAAGGATAGTCAGCACGGATTTGTTAAGGGAAGGTCGTGTCTGACAAACTTGATTGAATTTTTTGAGGAGGTAACAAGGAGGGTAGATGAGGGTAGTGCATTTGATGTAGTTTATATGGACGTTAGCAAGGCTTTTGATTAGGTTCCACATGGCAGACTGCTCACGAAGTTAAAAGCCCATGGGATCCAGGGCAAAGTGTCAAGTTGGATTCAAAACTGGCTTGGAGACAGGAAGCAGAGAGTAATGGTTGATGGGTGTTTCCAGTGGGGTTCCGCAGGGCTCAGTACTAGGTCCCTTGCTTTTTGTGGTATATATCAATGATCTAGACTTGAATATAGGGGGTATGATTAAGAAGTTTGCAGATGATACTAAAATCGGCTGTGTGGTTGATACTGAAGAAGGAAGCTGTAGACTGCAGGAAGATATCAATAAATTGGTCAGGGCAAGTGGAATTCAATCCGGAGAAGTGTGAGGTAATGCATTTGGGGAGGGCTAACAAGGAAAGGGAATACACATTAAATGGTAGGACATTGAGTAGTGCAGAGGAACAAAGGGACCTTGGAGTGCATGTCCACAGATCCCTGAAGGTAGCAGGCCAGGTAGATAAGGTGGTTAAGAAAGCATACGGAATGCTTGCCTTTATTAGCCGTGGCATAGAATGCAAGAGCAGGGGAGTTATGCTTCAACTGTATAAAACACTAGTTAAGCTTCAGCTAGAGTACTGCGTGCAGTTCTGGTCACCACATTACAGGAAAGATGTGATTGCACTAGAGAGGGTACAGAGGAGATTTACAAGGATGTTGCCAGGAGTAGAGAATCTTAGCTATGAGGAAAGACTGGATAGGCTGGGTTTGTTTTCCTTGGAACAGAGGAGGCTGAGGGGAGACCTTATTGAGGTGTATAAAATTATGAGGGGCCTAGATAAAGTGGATAGAAAGGACCTGTTTCCTTTAGCAGAGGGGTCAAAAACCAGGGGGCACAGATTTAAAGTAATTGGGGGAAGGTTTAGAGAGGATTTGTGGGGAAATGTCTTCGCCCAGAGGGTTGTGGGGGTCTGGAACTCACTGCCTGAAAGAGTGGTAGAGGCAGGAACCCTAACCACATTTAAAAAGTACTTGGATGTGCACTTGGGATGCTCTAACCTGCAGGGCTATGGACCTAGAGCTGGGAAGTGGGATTAGGCTGGATAGCTCTTTGTTGGCCGGCGCGGACACGATGGGCCGAAATGGCCTCCTACCGTCCTACTTTCTATGATTCTATGAAATATGGTTGAATGACTCTTACACATCCTACTATTATCTTTCCCCTGAAGACATCCTTTCCCCAAAATCCTCTTTGCCAATTTACAACCCAGGCTCAGCAGAAAGCTGTTTTAACTTTTAACCCAGCATATGCTGATCTCACAGACTGCGCAGAAAGAATAGTGAGGTACCCAAGTAGTGTGAGCCCTGTTCCCACACTCAGCACTAGTAAGGCACATCCTGCCTTTCAAACAGGTGCTGTGTGCTCTCAGCCATACACAACCTATTTCAGTCAGGTCAGGACACAACGTAATCCTTCATGGGTCATGTCATGAAATGGGAAGGGCAACAATTCTGTTAGTTGCACAGACCCATGCAAGTAAGCAATCTCCAAAGAAACAATAAGGAGACCAATTCATGACTTAATTCCTCACACTTACACACAATATTTTGATTTTTATTACTTTTTATTGGCACCTTCCAAATACATGTTGTGATATTAAATCAAGTTCTACAATTATAATGTTGTACGCAAGTTTCTTTCAAGCAAATTTTTGTGCCTATTAAGATTATCAATGTTAGTGCCAAAGAGGTGAAACACAGGGACTTGCCACTCCCAGATTTTGTATAGCACAGAACAGATGCAACCTAAAGCTCTCACTACTCTGCCCCAACAAGCTGCCTTAATCCTAAATTCAGAACACTACTTACTGCACCAGTGTGACATGTTCAATTTCTCACACCAGCCATTCTCGGTGAATTTTGCTAATTTAATGGAAATCAATGACAAATTATAAATGTGAGAGGTTTAATCTGCAAGAAACTTTTTCAACATACAACCTTACAGCAACCCGAGAGGAGACTTTAGATAACAAAACCACACTACACTCCAGGCTGCATGAAGATCAAAGCTTAGTTGCCACCAAACTTGAGTACAGGTCCAAATCATGAATGATTTCCAATGCTGATGGAATGCTGGTTGACTGCATTCCACACCAGAAGTCAACACAAAATCATAGAAACATAGAAGATAGGAGCAGGAGTAGGCCATTCGGCCCTTCGAGCCTGCTCCGCCATTCAATGAGATCATGGCTGATCATCCAAACCCTAGCACCCGGTCCCTACACCGACAGCCATCCCACCCAAGCCCTATCCCCGTAACCCCACGTATTTAATCCCCCCTAACACTAAGGGTCAATTTTTATCATGGCCAATCAACCTAACCCGCACATTTTTGGACTGTGGGAGGAAACTGGAGCACCCGGAGAAAACCCACGCAAACACGGGGAGAATGTGCAAACTCCACACAGTCACCCGAGGCCGGATTTGAACCCGGGTCCCTGGCGCTGTGAGGCAACAGTGCTAACCACTATGCCACCGTGCTGCCCTTTCCCCCAAATCAAGTTGGTCACTTTCATTGTAAGCACACCCAGGAACCTTCAATGATGGTAGCTCTCTCTCAAAGACAGCTTCAATTCCCCAGGCCGTTACTACATATAGTAGGGGAATTATCTGGTCACTGAGAGTTTCACAACCAACCACAGAATAAGCAACAATGAGCTGGAGTGCAAAATTGATGTTTGGATAAGAATCTGGACTTCCTTATACTAACTTAACAATGGGTGCAGATGGTACCAGCAAAGAACTTGGGTGGCAGTAAAGGATGTCCACAACAAATTTGGGACCTCCAGAGGCTGACCATGCTCTTTCAAGGTAAGCTTAATTAACAGATTAATTAGTGATTCATCTCATTGCTAGTTATAGGACTTTGCTGTGTGCAAAATGGTTGCCAAGTTTGCCTATATAATCGCTGCTACTTTATTTGAAAGTAATTCATTGTATGTGAAGGGCTTTGATAGCTTTCTGAGAGTCATGATGAGGTGCAAGCTTTTCTTTTTCTTATGAACGACTGCTGCACAATGAAAAATACACCCAAAGAAAATCTGCTAATCTGTTGCAGAGCTGAAAACACCACATCCACCAAAGCATTTGTTTTGATCAGTTGGGTGCCTGGCACATCAGTCTCCAAAGTTCGGGAAGTTGAGTTTGCCCAATATGGAATGCACACAGTCTTTCTGTATAGACATAGCTCACATACATAAATTCAGAGAACTTAGGCACAGGACCACAAGAGCCAAGGTTTAGGGACTCCCAAGTGTGTGTGTGGGAGGGCAAGTTTCACGCTGCTTGTCCAACCAGGGTCATCCTACCTATTACTGCACCTGGACTACAGGATTATGATTTGACAACAAAATATAACAAGAAGGCCTAGAAATTCAGTTGTTAGCGCCAGCCGCTAGCGCCTTAGGAGGAGAAGTGGGGCGCTAAGCGGCTAGCGCCCGGGCGCGGCGCGATCTGCGCCTCTCGCGAACTTCACTTAAGATTTAGCGGCGGCGCAAAACCGTAGCGCCCGCTCAGCTGCGCGTGCAAATCCTGACGTCATTTCATGGTGCAACGCCCTTGGTGCGCCCCGAACCGGAACATCAGTGGCGCCGCCCTTCTGTGCGCCTGGCGCCCCCAGCGACTGGTAGAGGGGAACGGTTCCCAGTCGCTGCGGGGCGCGCTAATTAAAGGGGACTCCTCCTGCAGTATAAGTGGCAGCCATTTTGTTCCACTCCTTCTTTGTGAGAGACGGATATTTGGAGACAAAGGGAGAGAGCTTTCTGGTTTGACTCAACGCTCGCACAGGTACTTGTGGCTTCAGGCCAGAGCTTTGCACTTGGATTTAACTTTCAGTGCCAAGCCTTGAATCGAAACATATAATGGGGGCTGCAATGGGTGGAAACATTGGCTTACTGCATTGCATTCAAAGGGCTCAGAGACGCCGTGAGAGTGCCAGTCATGGGCAGACGGAGAAGGGCCAAAAGGCGTCGGCACAGGAGGCCTTACCCACCCAGGGTATACCGCCAGCAGTTCTCATATCTGAACATGTCTGAGGAGCAGTGTGTTCGGAGGCTGCGATTCAGAAGGGAGGTGGTCACTGAGATCTGCCACCTGCTTCGCAGAGATCTGCAGCCACAGCTGAGGAGCAGGACGTCTCTGTCGGTGGCAGTGAAGGCGACGGTGGCTCTCAACTTCCATGCCACCGGCTCCTTCCAATCCGCTACTGGGGAGATTGCCAACATCTCCCAGTTCGCGGTACATTGCTGCATCCGACAGGTGACCAATGCCCTTTTCAGAAGGAGACGTCAGTTCATCTCCTTCCCCATGACCCTGGACAAGCAGCAAGAGCGTGCAATGGGATTTGCAGCATTAGCGGGCTTCCCCATGGTGCAGGGCGCCATTGACTGCACGCATGTGGCTTTGCGGGCACCTCTACAGAATGCTGAGGATTACCGCAACTGGAACGGCTACCATTCGCTCAACGTGCAGTTGGTGTGTGACCACAGGCAGCTCATACTAGCTGTCAATGCCCGCTTTCCAGGCAGCAGCCACGATGCCTTCATCCTGTGCCAGACTTCTGTGGCAGACATTTTCGAAGCCCAGCCTCACCCACGAGGATGGCTTCTCGGGGACAAAGGCTATCCTTTGTGCACCTGGCTGATGACCCCGCTCCGTGCACCCAGCACCCCTGCTGAAGAGCGATACAATGACAGCCATCAAGCAACCAGGAACATCATTGAGCACACAATCGGCGTGCTCAAGCAACGGTTCCGCCGTCTGGACCATTCTGGGGGAGCCCTACAGTACTCGCCTGAGTGAGTCTCCCATTTTGTTGTAGTGTGCTGCATGCTGCACAACCTGGCTATCCGCAGGACTCAGCCACTGCCAGCAGGCATTGGAAGACCACCAGAGGAGGAGGAGGAGCACCAAGACGGGAGGGAGGCACAAAGTGCAAGGGCCGTCCGTCGGTGGCTTATTGCAACTCGGTTCTAGGCCCCCTCTCAGGGAATGGCTTGTGCCAATGAAAGAAGATGAATGTAGCCGCTCCGCAAGCCCTCAGCTGGTCAAGGCAACAAAAACTTCCAAAAGCAAACATGGACAGTGTGATTAAAGAAAATTCTTTACTGTCCAAACTCTGTGCCCTTCCCACATGACAAACTAATTCAGAGAAACCCCCCAAAAAACAGTCAGAGACATAACTGGCTCTCACAGCCTTCAGAAAATGCAAAAAGCAGTTAAACAAAAATGACCATGATCCTCGGCCTTTATAAAAAACAAACACAACAGTCTCGGCCTTCATATATAAAAGAACACAACAGTCTCGGCCTTCATATATAAAAGAACACAACAGTCTCGGCCTTCATATATAAATGAACACAACAGTTTCGGACTTCATATATAAAAGAACACACTCGGCTTCATATATCAAAAAATCATTTGGCCACACCTTCTACTTTTTTCCCTGCGAGGGTGATCCGTCTCGCTTCCGCAAGTGGCCACTTCCCGCCCTGCAGCTCCTCCTCAATGGGACCCCAGTGGCTGCAGCAAGGCTGGGGGAAGGCTGCTGAGGGTCAGATGGTGAGACGGCAGATGCCCTTGGGGGTCGGCCTGGACCAGCTCTGGGCCTGGAGGGGCCAGCTGCTGACTGCTCCAACTCTGCTTGGGCGGCAGCAGTCTGTCCTACGGGTGGTGGCAGCTGCAGTGGAGGAGTGACAGTGTTGGCTGCAGGAATGCTGCCAACCTGACAGAGCACAGGCACTCCCTGGTCGGCTGATGCACTGGCACTCGCACGGGCCAGCACTGCAGCATGCGCAGCAATCTGCTGAAGCACAGACTGCTGGGCTGCTGCGGCGCGGTGAGTGCCCCGGCGATGCCTGGCCGATCCAGCGAGGGTGGCAGCAGTTAGTGCCCGTGTGGCCCTGGTCTGTGTCTGCATGACACCAGCCAGTGAATGCACGGCACGACTGAGCACTTGGCTAGAAGCCGCCTGTGATGCAGTGAAGTCCTCCAGACTCCTAGCCTGTGCCGCCACGAAGTCCTGCAGACTCCTGGCCTGTGCTGCACTGAATTCTTGCAGACTCCTGGCCTGTGCTGCCCCGAATTCCTGTACACTCCTTGCCAGTGACTCTATGGAGTCAGGCATCCTTGCCACTGCAGCCATGAGCTCAGTGTGCCTGCACTCAGCCTGAGCGCCCATTTCCGCAAGGAGCCGCACCTCCTCTGCGCTCACCATAGCAGGGCTGGAGGCCGCACTCACCCTCCGGGGAGAAGGCCGCCGAGCTTCCCCAACCCTCCCGCGTTGCTGCAGCCCGCTGGGCCCCGGAGCTTCACTCTCCTCTGACCCTTCCCCCCTCCAGGGAAGACGTGTCCCCATCATGGCCATGGGCTGCCTCGGCTGAGGGTGTCACTGATGGGCCGGCTTCCTCTTCCTCCTCCTCGATTTCTGATTCAGACACAGTGCCAGCTTGAGGGCCCGCCTCCTCACTTGGCGATTCACCATCTGAAAGCAGGGAGGCACAAGAGTTGCTTTAGAGTGAGGACAGGGCGGCAGCGAGGGAGGCATGAGTGCTGCTATGCACTGCATTGGTTCGATAGTGGCAAAGGATGCTGGTGTGAGGCGCAAGTGGAAAGAGAGAGGTCAAAAAGGTGATGCCCTTACCATTGGGGCCCAGAACAGGGTCGGCATCTCCACTGGCGACGGGGCCAATCAGCTGGCCTGACATAATGCGTTCCACACGCTGCTCCAGGTCGCTGAGCTGTTTGAGGTCAGGACGGCCTCCCCCGGTCTGTCGCTGCTGCCTTCGGTTGTGCGCCAGCTTGCCCTGCAAGAGAAAGGACGGCCTCTAAGTACAGTGTGAAGCCCTGATCTTGCCTGCACTGCCTCCCATGGTGGAATAGCCCTGACAGTGTGAAGCCCTGATCTTGCCTGCACTGCCTCCCATGGTGGAATAGCCCTGACAGTGTGAAGCCCTGATCTTGCCTGCACTGCCTCCCATGGTGGAATAGCCCTGACAATGTGAAGCCCTGATCTTGCCTGCACTGCCTCCCATGGTGGAATAGCCCTGACAGTGTGAAGCCCTCATCTTGCCTGCACTGCCTCCCATGGTGGAATAGCCCTGACAGTGTGAAGCCCTCATCTTGCCTGCACTGCCTCCCATGGTGGAATAGCCCTGACAGTGTGAAGCCCTCATCTTGCCTGCACTGCTTCCCACGGTGGAATAGCCCTCATCTTGCCTGCACTGCCTCCCATGGCGGAATAGCCCTGACAGTGTGTAAAGTCCTGAATGTGCAAGTGATTTTCATGACAGTCCCATAGCTGCTGGATGAGGGCTGGGCATTAGGGCTTTCAGGTCCCTTTGGCCATAAAGTGAGGTGCACATGCAGGGATGAGGAGGATACTGGAAAGGGTACTCACCCTGACAACCCGAGTGAGGTCGTTGAACTTTTTTCTACATTGAAGTGGAGTCCTGCCAACCACGCTGTTGGAGGTCACCCTGTTTGCCACCTCCCTCCAGGCTTTCCGATACTCGTTGGGCAGCGGCCTCCTGCCACCTCCAGGGAAGAGGACAAGGCGCCTGCGCTTCACTGCGCCAACCAGTACCCTCAGGTCACCCTCGCTGAAGCGCTGCGCTCTCTCCCTGGCCTTCTCCATTGTCCTGGGCGTTGAACAGTTCAAGCAGCAGTGGTCAGGCCTTGCTTCAGGGCTGCAGTGTGCAGGGCATGGCAGCCAAACAATTCCACCCTCCCCCTTTAAGAGCTGACCGGTGCCAGAGTGTCTGCAACTCGCCGCACCTGCACTGCGCCCGCCCTCGGTGGTAGCGCCCCGGCTCGCCGGCTTAGCGCCTTATGATAGTCGTGCATCGCCTGCTTTAGCGCTGCAGCAACCTCTTGGGGCGATGCAACTGAATATCGGTGAAGGTGGCGCTAAGGTGCGCCGGGCGCAAAATTTAGCGAACACCTGGCTGTAGCGCCCCAAACGTGGCTATACTGAATTTCTAGGCCAAAGTGTCTAAATAATGCCACTGCTCCACTGAAAGGTAAGGCCTCACAGCGTCAGCGGGAATCCTGAGCGGCAGAGCGGGGCTATAAAAGTCCCAGAGACCAGGTAAGGCCTCACAGCGTCGGCAGGAATCCTGAGCGGCAGAGCGGGGCTATAAAAGTCCCAGAGACCAAGTAAGGCCTCACAGCGTCGGCGGGAATCCTGAGCGGCAGAACGGGGCTATAAAAGTCCCAGAGACCAGGTAAGGCCTCACAGCGTCGGCGGGAATCCTGAGCGGCAGAGCGGGGCTATAAAAGTCCCAGAGACCAGGTAAGGCCTCACAGAGTCGGCGGGAATCCTGAGCGGCAGAGCGGGGCTATAAAAGTCCCAGAGACCAGGTAAGGCCTCACAGCGTCGGCGGGAATCCTGAGCGGCAGAGCGGGGCTATAAAAGTCCCAGAGACCAGGTAGGTTTACCAGTCTCCAGTCTGGGAACTCGGAGGGAAGGAGAGAGGTAAAAAGTAATCCAAGTGTGACGTCACCAGAAAGCGGGTAAGTGATTGGTTGGTAAGTATTTCTCCCTTTTTAAGCTTAAATCTCTTTGGTTTATATTTCTAAGGTGTGATAGTCACCATCTAGAATCGAGGCAGAGGGTATTTAAGAATAATATTAATAAATTTAATTAATTACATAGAATGGGAGATCAGGCGATGTGTTGCTGCTGCAATATGTGGGAGCTGGTGGACACCATTGATGCTCACGGTGATCACATTTGCAGTAAGTGTTGGCTGCTCGAGGAATTCTGGCTCCGTGTTGAAGAGCTGGAGTCCGAGCTTCAAACACTGAGACACATCAGGGAGGGGGAGAGTTACCTGGACTCTGTGTATCAGGAGGTAGTCACACCAATTAGATTAATTAATTCAGATGTAGTCCGTGGCCAGGGTCAGGATGGTGTGACTAGAAGTGAGGCAGGTACGGGGATCCAGGAGGTAGTGTTGGAGGAGCCGCAGCCCTTGCACTTGTCCAACAGGTTCGAGGCACTTACTCCCTGTGGGGATGGGAACAGGGACTGCGGGGAGGATGAGCAACCTGGCCACAGCACCGTGGAGCGGGGGGCCATTCAAGTGGGGGGAGTTAAAAGAAATGTTGTAGTGGTAGGGGATAGTATCGTTAGGGGGATAGATAGAGTTCTCTGCAGCCGAGAGCGAGAGTCCCGAAGGCTGTGTTGCCTGGGTTAAGGACATCTCCTCTGGACTGGAGAGAAACTTGGAGTGGGAGGGGGAGGATCCAGTTGTCGTGGTCCATGTTGGTACCAACGACATAGATAGGACAAGGAAGGAGGTTCTGCTGAGGGAGTTTGAGCAGCTAGGGGCCAAATTAAAAAGCAGAACCACAAGGGTAATAATCTCTGGATTATTACCTGAGCCACGAGCGAATTTGGCTAGGACAAATAAAATTAGAGAGTTAAATGCGTGGCTCAAAGACTGGTGTGGGAGAAATGGGTTTTGCTCCCTGGGACACTGGCACCAGTACTGGGGCAGGAGGGAGCTGTTCCGTTGGGATGGGCTTCACTTGACCAGTGCTGGGACTAGAGTCCTGGCGGATCATATAACTAGGGCTGTAGAGAGGGCTTTAAACTAACTAGTCGGGGGGAGGTTCCTAGAGAGCAAATAATACAAATGACAACAGAGAAGGTCATAGACTTAGGTAGCAGTGGGGGAATTAAAAACCAAAGCATGTCAGGAAGGGGCAGAAGGTATGGAGTAAAAGGGTAAAGTAATAAAAAGGGCAAAAGCAGGAACTAAGTGTCACAAAACATCTTTGAAAGTTCTCTATCTGAATGCACGTAGCATTCATAACAAAATAGATGAGTTAATGGCACAAATAACTACATATGGGTATGATCTTGTGGCCATTACAGAAACATGGCTGCAGGGTGACAATGCCTGGGAATTAAACATACCAGGTTATTTAACGATCAGGAAGGACAGGCAGGAAGGAAGGGGAGGTGGGGTGGCTATGTTAATAAAGGAAGGAATCACTGTAATACAGAGAAATGATATTGGGTCAAAAGATCAGGATAATGAAACAGTTTGGGTGGAGGTAAGGAATAATAAGGGGAAAAAAACACTAGTGGGCGTAGTCTATAGGCCTCCGAACTGTGGCAACTCTGTTGGACGGAGTATCAATCAGGAAATAGTTGAGGCTTGTAATAAGGGAACATCTATAATTATGGGGGATTTTAACTATCATATTAATTGGACAAATCAAATTGGGCAGGGCTGCCTTGAGGATGAGTTCATTGAGTGTATTAGGGATGGGTTTCTTGAGCAGTATGTAACTGAACCGACCAGGGGGCAAGCAACCTTAGATCTGGTCTTGTGTAACGAGACAGGATTAATTAAAAATGTCCTAGTAAAGGATCCCCTTGGAATGAGTGACCATAACATGGTTGAATTCCATATTCAATTAGAGGGTGAGAAGGTTGGATCTCAAACAAGCGTGCTAAGCTTGAATAAAGGAGACTATGAAGGTATGAGAGCGGAATTGAGTAGAGTGGATTGGGAAAACAGATTAAAGGGTAAGACGATACATGATCGGTGGTGTACATTTAAGGAGTTATTTTACAACTTCCAAAAAATATATATTCCACTGAGAAGAAAAGGGTGTAAAAGAAAAGACAGCCATCCGTGGCTAAGTAAAGAAATTAAGGATAGTATTCGACTAAAAACAAGGGCATATAAGGTAGCCAAATCTAGTGGGAGGATAGAGGATTGGGAAAACTTTAAAAGACAGCAAAAAATAACAAAAAGATTGATTAAGAAAGGGAAGATAGGTTATGAAAGTAAGAGTTTTTATAGTTATATAAAAAGAAAAAGGGTGGCTAAAGTAAATGTTGGTCCCTTAGAGGATGAGACCGGGAAATTAATGGTGGGAAATATGGAGATGGCAAAAACACTGAATGAATATTTTATATCAGTCTTTACAGCAGAAGACACTAAGAATATCCCAACACTGGACAAACAGGGGGCTAAAGGGGGGGAGGAGCTAAACACGATCAAAATCACTAAGGAAGTGGTACTCGGTAAAATAATGGGACTCAAGGCGGATAAATCACCTGGACCTGATGGCTTACATCCTAGGGTCTTGAGGGAAGTGGCGGTAGGGATTGTGGATGCATTGGTAATAATTTTCCAAAACTCCCTGGACTCGGCAATGGTCCCGGCAGACTGGAAAACTGCTAATGTAACACCCTTATTTAAAAAGGGCAGTAGACAGAAGGCTGGAAACTATAGAGCGGTTAGCCTATCATCTGTGGTAGGTAAAATTTTGGAGTCCATTATTAAGGAGACAGTAACAGGACATTTGGATAATCATAATTTAATAGGACAAAGTCAGCATGGTTTTATGAAGGGGAAGTCATGTTTGACAAATTTGCTGGAGTTCTTTGAGGAAGTAACATATAGGGTGGATAAAGGGGAACCAGTGGACGTAGTGTACTTAGACTTCCAAAAGGCATTTGACAAGGTGCCACACAAAAGATTATTGCTTAAGATAAAAAATCACGGGATTGGGGGTAATATTCTGGCATGGATAGAGGATTGGCTATCTAACAGAAGGCAGGGAGTTGGGATAAATGGTTCATTCTCAGACTGGCAATCAGTAACTAGTGGTGTTCCGCAGGGGTCAGTGCTGGGTCCCCAACTCTTTACAATCTATATTAACGATTTGGAGGAGGGGACCGAGTGTAACATATCAAAGTTTGCAGATGATACTAAGATGGGGGGGAAAGTAGTGAGTGAGGAGGACATAAAAAACCTTCAAGGGGACATAGACAGGCTAAGTAAGTGGGCAGAGGTTTGGCAGATGGAATACAATACTGGAAAGTGTGAGGTTATGCTCTTTGGCAGGAAAAATCGTAGAGCAAGTTATTATCTTAATGGCAAGAAACTGGAAAGTACTGAAGTACAAAGGGATCTGGGGGTCCTGGTGCACGAAACTCAAAAGGTTAGTATGCAGGTGCAGCAAGTGATTAAGAAGGCTAATGGAATGTTGGCTTTCATTGCTAGGGGGATAGAATATAAAAATAGGGAGGTATTGCTTCAGTTGTACAAGGTATTGGTGAGACCGCACCTGGAATACTGCGTACAGTTTTGGTGTCCATACTTAAGAAAGGACATACTTGCTCTCGAGTCAGTACAAAGAAGGTTCACTCGGTTAATCCCGGGGATGAGGGGATGGACATATGAGGAGAGGTTGAGTAGATTGGGACTCTACTCATTGGAGTTCAGAAGAATGAGAGGCGATCTTATTGAAACATATAAGATTGTGAAGGGGTTGGATCGGGTGGATGCAGGGAAGATGTTCCCGATGATGGGTGAAACTAGAACTAGGGGGCATAGTCTTAGAATAAGGGGCTGCTCTTTCAAAACTGAGATGAGGAGGAACTACTTCACTCAGAGGGTGGTAGGTCCATGGAATATGCTGCCCCAAAAAGCTGTAGAAGCTACATCATTACATAAATTTAAAACAGAAATAGACAGTTTCCTAGGAGTAAAGGGAATTAAAGGTTACGGGGAGCGGGCAGGAATTTGGACATGAGTCTAGGTTCGGATCGGTCATGGCCCTGTGGGTAGCGGAGCGGGCCCAGGGGCCGTGTAGCCTGATCCTGCTCCTATTTCGTGTGTCTAATTCTATTAGATTCAGGAGATGGTTCTGTGATAGTGGATTGGCAGTTAGGATCAGATCAGCCATGATCTTATTGAATGGCGGAGCAGGCTCGAGGGGCCGATTGGCCTACTCCTGCTCCTATTTCTTATGTTCTTATGTTCTTATGAAAGTACTCCCAAAGCAATGCTCCTGCTATTCTTTAGCCCCAATTTTAATTGCCCGCTCTACAGTGGGGCACAAGAGCCAAGGTTTAGGGACCCCCATGTAAATCAGGGTGCTATGACGCAATTAAGACCCCAACGCCATTTTAACTCTAAATCACAGAAGTCCTACCCAGTGCTCAACCCGCCAGTAAAACCTGGGAAATTGGTCTTTCAGTTATTGAAGCAGTATTTAAATGGGTATTCGCCTACAACTAATTGGATCACTGGAACTTTGTGCTATTTAGATTGCTAGGAGAGTTTTCAGCTTCAAGATCACTTCTTTCTAATTTTTTCTGCCTTATTACCCTCAGTAAGATGTATCTGCTTAGTGGTATTGCTGCTAGTTTTATTTGGATGGAGGAACAGTGGATGAAGAGGTGAAACAGCAGCTGCCTCAGCAACTAGCAGCAGCAGCAGCTGGGCCTATTAGAAGACAGCAGGTGAGGGGGGCGGCTGCTCGTAGGAGGCCATACCCAGCACACAGGGTGTACAGGCCAAGAGTCATTTTCTTGGATCTTTCTGAAAAATAGTGCATCAGGAGGCTGTGCTTCTCAGCAATTCCAGTGACCTTCTCATTCACCTGCCCTCAAAACTGACACAGAACCCCTCTGCATTAAAAGTCCTTATTACATCCTTCACCGTTCTCTTAATTCTGCATTAAAGCATATTTAAGCTGTTGAGACAACTTATATGTCAATGACATGCTGACAATGCAGACTCAAAAGTTGCTACAAAAGCACACTGTAGACCAAAGTGCCAAAAGTGATAAAGGTGATTAATTTACTGGTAAACATAATAATTACTTCCATTAATTTCTCATACATCAACTCATAGTTTTCTAACTCTACTACTTCTATGAGATGCTCCCCTAGTGGTCTCAGCAAAGCTGGCAGAAGGCTGCTGTTCCTCATGTTGGGACCCATGAGATGCTTGTGGCCAGTGACTTCTGGGTGCTCGAGCTTATGTGAGGAAGGTAGTTTTCTTTTCAAGGTGGGCCTCTGAAGTCTTCAGTTCTGTCCTGCTCAGCAGAGCTGGGAGAGGACCTCACTCTCCAGCAAGCTCTCTTCTGGCCTGTCCCTGCCACCAGTACTTACCACTGCATGTTTCACCACATGCAGATCTCTGCCTCACTATTTAGCCTATGCAGAGTGCCAATGTCTGTACTAGTGCTTGGGAGGGATGAAGCGTGTGCATCCTCAGCAGGACTGCCCTCATCCGAGATAGCTTCTTCAGGAGCCTCTTGTCCCTTTCCTCTTCAGCAAAAGTTAGGAGAAGCTGAATATTATCAGGTGATAGTCTTGAAAATACAACTGGAAGTTGCGAAGCTTGCTAAATATTTGCTGAGATGAATGAAGGGCTACCAGTAATATGCAGCTGCTAGCCTCGCCTTCCCCAATGCTCAGGGCTCCGCCTACGTAAATAATCTTCAGGGGTTGAGGGCTATAATGTTGGATATTCATCCACCAGTCTTTGTCCTCATCCTGGCATTAGGTGTTGTCTTGTCCTACAGAAAGAGAATGTGAGTTACTGAGTGGATATTGAAAAGATAAGTGGTGATGTGTAGGGTTTGTGCATGTGTTGGGGGGTGGAGAAGAAGGAGGATGCAATGAGAATGTGGAGGGGAAAGTGTGTGGAATGTGAAGTGACAAAGGACTGCTGAGAAGAGTTGGTGGTTGTGTAAGTGCTAGGATGTGAGAAGTGAATGATGTTACTGTGTGGTGTGAAGAGATGTAAGAAAGATAAGTATGTTTGGAATGAGAAAGAGAGGTGCTGCAGTGAGGTCTTGTGATTGTATGCTAAAGGATGGAGAGGAGGGAATTGTTAAGAGTGGTGTGGGAGGGGTTGAAAAGAGTGTTGTCAACAATGTTCCCTCTAATTTTTTTTTCCCTGCATGGGCCCTTTACATTCGCTGTGCGGCCATGCATGCGCGGTATCTCTTCCAGCGGTTGCAGCTGGTGAACGGCCTGCTGGGACCTCGAATATTGGTTGTCAGATGTTATGAGAGAGGTGTACTCACCCTCGCTGCTCTTATGAAGTCAATGAAAGTCTTTCGACACTGAAGCCAGGTCATGGCACTAACCTGGTCAGCCACCTCTGTTCAGGCCAGTACATGTGTGCACCTGCAAATGCTTCTGCGGGTGCTAAGGAAGAGTACCTCCCACCTTGCCCTGACCTCCTCCTCAAGGACCTCCAGGGAGGCATCAGAAAAACTGGGGGCCGCCCTCTGACTTATCTCTGCCATAATTATTTCTAACACTGCTGAAACTAAATTCAAAACAACCTCTCTTTAAGAGGTGCATTCCTACCTTAAATAGGCCTCGGGAGGCCTTCCTGAAATTGTGCACATCAAGTGGCGGACTGCCCGATTTTAGACGTGATCGGGTGGGGCCATCAATGAAATTGAAGCGCGGCCTGGGAGCTTCCCGCTTGCCCTGCTCCCCACCCACACTGCTCGTGCCCGGAGTTAATTATTGGCCAAACTTAGTTGCCCTGATGGCATTTTGAGTCAACCATATATTATGGACTGAAGTCACATGTAGGCCAGACCAGGTAGCGGTGGTTAGTGAACCAGTTCAGTTTTTTCAAGTGCTAGCCTACAAATTACCAGATTTATTGAATTCAATTTTACAGCTTGACATGGTGGGATTTGAACTCATGACCTCTGGGTTGCTCGTCCAGTACACTACTATACCAAGGTTACCAGCCACGGTCCTGGTGAGGGAATGTCACATGGCCTCAAAGCTTTTGATTTAGGGAAGTAGAAAAAGAATCTGCCCAGGTCACACGCCTTATCCCTATCCAGCAACCATAGCTATAAAATGTAGGCATGCAGATATTAGGTAAGAATAGGATCAGGTTTGACTGTAAATTGCCTACTAACATTGTCTTTAAGTTTTGCATTCAGGATAGCTGGTTTAAAGAGATACTGAAGGACAGCTGGCACCTTTGAAACTATATCCCAGTATAAGTCAGGGGGTGTGCGCAGGGGTGTTAAGTGGAGCGTGTGTGCATCTGGGGAAAGGAGGGGGGGAGACCGAGCTCATCTGCACAGGGTGGGGGGAGATTGTGAGAGTGTGCACGCACAGGGGAGGCAAGCGTATGCGTACATACAGGGGAGGGGTGAGTGACACTGAGTCTAGGGGTGAGTGACAACTCAAGGTTTGGCAAATGAGGTATCACCAGCTGGCATAGACACAATGGGCTGAATGGCCTCCTTCAGTGCTGTAAATTTCTATGATTCTATCTGATAGGAATAAGAACAACAATAGTATAATGCTTCCACTTATAATGTGCCTTATCACCAAAACGTCTCATGTTGCATCAAAACAATAAATTAATGTTAATTCAATATATGTAGATATACAGTCATAAATTTTTATGCCTTTTTTTAAAAGGAGAAAGATATCACAATTAACATTTAGACTGTTGAGAAATGAATGTGTTCCTGTGCCAACCAGGAATAACCTATCTTATTTATGTTTTTATACGATTACTAGCTGAAACAAAAAGATACTGTTTCTAGATTTTTGTTTTCCTGCCTTACATGGCCTTGCCTTTCCCTATCTCTGTAACCTCCTCCAGCCCTACAACCCTCTATGATCTCTGCGTTCCTCCAACTCTGGCCTTTTGTGCATCCCCCACTTCCTTCGCCCCACCATTGGTGGCCGTGCCTTCAGCCGTCTAGGCCCTAAACTCTGGAATTCCCTCCCTAAACCTCTCCACCTCTCTCTCCTCCTTTAAGATGCTCCTTAAAACCTATCTCTTTGACCAAGACCAAACTAATGTCTCTTTCTTTGGCTCGGTGTCAATTTTTGTCTGGTTGAAGCATCTTGGGATGTTTTGCTACATTTAAGGCTCAATATAAATGCAATATTTTGCTGTATGGCTCCAGCAATTCCCTGATACCTCATCCAAGTGGCCATTCTTTGCATATGAGTTCAGACAGCAAGTGTTGTCAGGCTATTCCCTTATGGGGCTTGAGGGCATCAGAGCCTAAACTGTACATGTCCTCTCCTGATGTCCATTTCTTAACAGGGTGGGGACTAACCAGCAAGTAGCAGTGGGAACCTTGGCTGATTAGCTGTAAATAAAGGTATTAATCTTGGGTCAATGACCTTGTGTGTCAGTCACAAACAATGATACATAATGGTGACATCTTCATTCTGCCTATGTGGCAAGAACAGTTCATCAATCTCCGCTCAATCTCAAGATACACTGTTGTTTATATATGTTTGTGGAACCCGTTTGGATAGTTTTATTTCATTTTCAGAAAGATATAAAAGTGTTTTTAAACCAGCAGTAGTAAATGGCCAGTGGTGACAATCAAATTATAAGAACATAAGAAATAGGAGCAGGTGTAGGCCAATCGGCCCCTCGAGCCTGCTCCGCCATTCAATAAGATCATGGCTGATCTGATCCTAACCGCCAATCTACTATCACAGAACCATCTCCTGAATCTAACAGAATTAGACACACGAAATAGGAGCAGGATCAGGCTACACGGCCCCTGGGCCCGCTCCGCTACCCACAGGGCCATATCCGATCCGAACCTAGACTCGTGTCCAAATTCCTGCCCGCTCCCCGTAACCCTTAATTCCCTTTACTTCTAGGAAACTGTCTATTTCTGTTTTAAATTTATGTAATGATGTAGCTTCTACAGCTTTTTGGGGCAGCATATTCCATGGACCTACCACCCTCTGAGTGAAGTAGTTCCTCCTCATCTCAGTTTTGAAAGAGCAGCCCCTTATTCTAAGACTATGCCCCCTAGTTCTAGTTTCACCCATCATCGGGAACATCCTCCCCGCATCCACCCGATCCAACCCCTTCACAATCTTATATGTTTCAATAAGATCGCCTCTCATTCTTCTGAACTCCAATGAGTAGAGTCCCAATCTACTCAACCTCTCCTCATATGTCCATCCCCTCATCCCCAGGATTAACCGAGTGAACCTTCTTTGTACTGACTCGAGAGCAAGTATGTCTTTTCTTAAGTATGGACACCAAAACTGTATGCAGTATTCCAGGTGCGGTCTCACCAATACCTTGTACAACTGAAGCAATACCTCCCTATTTTTATATTCTATCTCCCTAGCAATGAAAGCCAACATTCCATTAGCCTTCTTAATCACTTGCTGCACCTGCATACTAATCTTTTGAGTTTCGTGCACCAGGACCCCCAGATCCCTTTGTACTTCAGTAATTTCCAGTTTCTTGCCATTAAGATAATAACTTGCTCTACGATTTTTCCTGCCAAAGTGCATAACCTCACACTTTCCAGTATTGTATTCCATCTGCCAAATCTCTGCCCACTTACTTAGCTTGTCTATGTCCCCTTGCAGGTTTTTTATGTCCTCCTTACTCACTACTTTCCCTCCCATCTTAGGATCATCTGCAAACTTTGATATGTTACACTCGGTCCCCTCCTCCAAATCGTTAATATAGATTGTAAAGAGTTGGGGACCCAGCACTGACCCCTGCGGAACACCACTAGTTACCGATTGCCAGTCTGAGAATGAACCATTTATCCCAACTCTCTGCCTTCTGTTAGATAGCCAATCCTCTATCCATGCCAGAATATTACCCCCAATCCCGTGATTTTTTATCTTAAGCAATAATCTTTTGTGTGGCACCTTGTCAAATGCCTTTTGGAAGTCTAAATACACTACGTCCACTGGTTCCCCTTTATCCACCCTGTATGTTACTTCCCCAAAGAACTCCAGCAAATTTGTCAAACATGACTTCCCCTTCATAAAACCATGCTGACTTTGTCCTATTAAATTATGATTATCCAAATGTCCTGTTACTGTCTCCTTAATAATGGACTCCAAAATGTTACTTACCACAGATGTTAGGCTAACCGGTCTATAGTTTCCAGCCTTCTGTCTACTGCCCTTTTTAAATAAGGGTGTTACATTAGCAGTTTTCCAGTCTGCCGGGACCTTTGCTGATTCCAGGGCGTTTTGGAAAATTATTACCAATGCATCCACAATCCCTACCGCCACTTCCCTCAAGACCCTAGGATGTAAGCCATCAGGTCCAGGTGATTTATCTGCCTTGAGTCCCATTATTTTACCGAGTACCACTTCCTTAGCGATTTTGATCGTGTTTAGCTCCTCCCCCCCTATAGCCCCCTGTTTGTCCAGTGTTGGGATATTCTTAGTGTCCTCTACTGTAAAGACTGATACAAAATATTCATTCAGTGTTTTTACCATCTCCATATTTCCCACCATTAATTTCCCGGTCTCATCCTCTAAGGGACCAACATTTACTTTAGCCACCCTTTTTCTTTTTATATATCTATAAAAACTCTTACTATCTGTTTTTATATTTTTTGCTAATTTACTTTCATAACCTATCTTCCCTTTCTTAATCAATCTTTTTGTTATTTTTTGCTGTCTTTTAAAATTTTCCCAATCCTCTATCCTCCCACTAGATTTGGCTGCCTTATATGCCCTTGTTTTTAGTCGAATACTATCCTTAATTTCTTTACTTAGCCATGGATGGCTGTCTTTTCTTTTACACCCTTTTCTTCTCAGTGGAATATATATTTTTTGGAAGTCGTAAAATAACTCCTTAAATGTACACCACTGATCATGTATCGTCTTACCCTTTCATCTATTTTCCCAATCCACTCTACTCAATTCCGCTCTCATACCTTCATAGCCTCCTTTATTCAAGCTTAGCACGCTTGTTTGAGATCCAAACTTCTCACCCTCTAATTGAAGATGGAATTATATAACTTGGGACTTCAGCGATAGTGAACTGCATGCCTTTAATTGTAGTTCTTGTGATTATATTTCAACATTGCTCATATCATATTATATATATATATAGGCAGACACCATTATTTCAAAATAATAATTTTTCAACTTTAATATTGTTATTGATATTCTGCATTATTTACTTATATATCAGTAATAAATGTTAAAAATAGAGGACTTATGTATATAAACATACAGAATTAATTCATATTGTATATTTATTGTTAAAATGAATTTATAAAGCAAGCCTACTACAACATATAAGGCACATTTGTATTTACATTAAAAAAACAAGTGTGTATTAGTATAAATATTTCGTGTTGTGTATGAGCTTATACAAATCCTGTTATAAGAATTTGCAAAATTGTTTTAAAGATACAAAAGTAAATGGTAACAATGTTTTAATTAAAAAAAAACAAGACTGCTAACTCTGGACATAGTGCTGGGCGGGAGAGGTCAAGTCGGGTTGTGCGAGTCGGGAACATGCGCAGTGCGTTTATTTCGGCACTTGGTGCAGGTTATAAGAGGGGGAGAGAAGGAGCAGTGGCGTCGACAGTTTGTGTTCAATTTAAAATCAAATTAACGGCTTCGTGACCATTAAATATAATGAGCGGAGCTGTGCCTTTAACTTTATCGGAGGTGAGAGGTTTAAATGAAAGAAAAAAAGTTCTCACCGAGTGATTGAATTATTCCACCACCTCTGTATTTTAGTATTTATTTGATGTTAAAGTTTGATGTTTGTGTCTGTCCCGCAGGGGGAGAGTTTACCTCAGCACTCAGGCTCCTCCTCAAGCGGTGAGTAGGGATTTTCTCTCCGAGTCCCGCCGGGTGACGGATGGCGCTTTACCCTCTGCCGTTTGGTGCCGGCCAGTTATTTTGGGGGAGGCCGCCCCAGGCTGTTGCCACCTTCCCCCTCACCCACCGGGGTCCCTTCGGAAAACCGTCAACCGTCTCTGGGTTTAGTGTCAATCACCGCCCGCGTGCGCACGCACACTCGCCACCCTCCCGCGGATGCGTTCAGTTACCTCTGCTTCACCCCCACCCTGCCCCTCCCCCACTCTGCACTCCTACCACCCACCCCACCCTACCCAGTGCTTACCCAACTCCCCCCACCTCCCCCACTCTGCACTTCTACCACCCACCCTGCCCCTCTCCCACTCTGCACTTCTACCACCCACCCCACCCTACCCAGTGCTTACCCAACTCCCCCCACCTCCCCCACTCTGCACTTCTACCACCCACCCCACCCTACCCTGCGCTTACCCAACTCCCCCCACCTCCCCCACTCTGCACTTCTACCACCCACCCTACCCTGCACTTACCCAACTCCCCCCACCTCCCCCACTCTGCACTTCTACCACCCACCCCACCCTGTGCTCCCCCCCACCCATCCCACCGTGCGCCTCTACCACCCAGGGCCTACCTCACGCCTCCATCTACCCCACCCTGCGCCCTCCCCCGCTCCCTGCGCTTCCCCCGCTCTGTGCCTCCCCCGCTCTGTGCCTCCCCCACCTCTCCCACCCTGCATCTCCCCAACTTTCCCCACCTACTCCACTCTGTACCTCCTCCCCCACCCCACCCCACCCCGTGTCTCCACCCACCCCACCCCACCCCGTGTCTCCACCCACCCCACCCCACCCCGTGTCTCCACCCACCCCACCCCACCCCGTGTCTCCACCCACCCCACCCCACCCCGTGTCTCCACCCACCCCACCCCACCCCGTGTCTCCACCCACCCCACCCCACCCCGTGTCTCCACCCACCCCACCCCACCCCGTGTCTCCACCCACCCCACCCCGTGTCTCCACCCACCGTTCCGTCCCATCCTCTGTCTCCACCCCATCCTCTGTCTCCACCCCATCCCCTGTCTCCACCCCACCCCGTGTCCCCACCCACCCCACCCCGTGTCTCCACCCACCGTTCCGTCCCACCCTGTGTCTCCACCCACCCCGCGTCCCCACCCACCATCCCATCCCCACCCCATCCTCTGTCTCCACCCCACCCCCTGTCTCCACCCCACCCCGTGTCCCCACCCACCCCACCCCGTGTCCCCACCCACCCCACCCCGTGTCCCCACCCACCCCACCCCGTGTCCCCACCCCACCCCGGATCTCCACCCACCGTTCCGTCCCACCCTGTGTCTCCACCCACCCCGCGTCCCCTCCACCCACCCCGCGTCCCCACCAACCATCCCCTGTCTCCACCCCATCCCCTGTCTCCACCCCATCCCCTGTCTCCACCCCATCCCCTGTCTCCACCCCATCCCCTGTCTCCACCCCACCCCGTGTCCCCACCCCACCCCACCCCGTGTCCCCACCCCACCCACCGTCCCATCCCCACCCCATCCTGTGTCTCCTGCACTCTGCCCCTCCCTCCCAACCCTGCCGTTATATTTTGCTAAACACGTATTGAAAAAATGTTTGTAATATAGTTTCACAAAAATTTCACGTCTAATGTATGTACTGGAACCTGCAGTTTTTTTCAATACACCTGCAGTTTTTATTGCTTTATTTTATTTTTTTATTAAATATTTCATATACAAAGCAGGCATATTTAAGACTCGTAATCAAAAAAACTAATAGAATATTTAATAGCATGCAATAAATTTTGGAATGTTGGGGAACCCTGTTGTGGTTGCGCAAAATAAATCGCACTTTGTAAAATACAGTAAAATGTAAAATACAGCAAAATATAAAAATCTGATATGGACCAAAAGAAATATAAGGATTTGTCCAATACTTGAATATAGCCATTTTTGAATTAATAAGTTGTATTTTTATAGAAGTAAAAATGTCGTCTTGAGAAAATCCCATTTTTATATATAAAAAAAAATCTGCAACAACGGGGACTACACTTTGAAAGTACTTCATTGGCTGTAAAGCGCTTTGGGCCACCCTAAGGTATTGAAAGATGCTACATAATGCAAGTCTTTCTTTAATGAGCCCAGCTTGTAGCCATATTGACCATAAATCTAATGGATGAACAGCTATCTGGGACAGTCCTAGAAAATATCTGCAGGGAGCAGCATCTTTGGCTTACTTGGCTCCCAAGATCTTTATAAAGTCAATGCTAACAGCATATCTGAATGAGTGACTGTAGCCATGCCAGGAATGACTGGTGAGGGCACACTAAAGAAAAAGCTGGGCAAGCTAATAGTCTTCAGTTTAATTTGGAAAACACAAAATCGCAACAGAATTCTCCTTAAAACATCAGTTGTCCAACAGTAAGATTCTAGACCATGCCTGATAGAACACACAACACCCAACACCCTGTGGTAATTGAGAACCTCACCAGTTTACCTTATTGTCTGCAGCCTCTACTTCAGCATCTGGGGCTGATCTCATCAGGAGCAATAACAAATCAGATTTTTGCAATCCCTATTACTGTACCTATTGCCAGCATAGTAGTCTTAAACATTTCTATCCACTCGTGTGGATGGATACTGTACCTGTAGAAGTCTTTCAATAATAGAAGGATGGGATCCAGTCTTTTTTCGAATTGAGATCATAACAGCCAGAATGTTCCTTGAAACTTGCTACAAGTTCTTCTCTAGCAAGATGGAGAACAAATGGGTACTCGGGCCTAAAAACAATCTGACATTTCTCGCTTTCCTGTGGCATTGCGCATGGGTAATCAAGGTCTAGTTCAAGTCAAACCAGGTTAGAGGGTCAAGATGGGGGCGGGGCAGGGTGGGGAGAGGAGTGAGTCGGGGTGTGGGAAAACTATCTCACTGGTGGGTGGAACTATCTAATGGGGCTTGGGAAAACTACTGATGGAGTGGGTATGAATAGTTCCTTGGTGGGATGAATTACCTTCATGATGAAGGGGGTGGGGGGTAGGAAAGGTCCCTCAATGGGAGCAGTTGAAAATATACTTCAGTGGGAGGGTCTCTGATTTTTCCACAAATGAGGGTCCCTGCTTTTTCTAACTTTGAAGAGGCCCTGAATTTTTTTAAAGAAACAGGTACCTACCTGCCTGTACTGGCAAGATTTTATCCAGATTTGTTCCTGAAAAAAATTATTGCGGTGCTTCTAACATTAGCAAAGCTCAACACTGAAACCCTATTATCGTGCAGCCTATTATCGTGCAGCCTATCGATTTATTGGGTATTGCAGGTAAATAGGGATACTTTTATAGTATGGTTAGGATCAAGTTGAAATAGTTGACTGAATGCATTTTGAAATGGAATATTGTGACCACCTACCATTTCATGTTGGTTCTTCTTTGTTTTGTCAACATTACACTGCTCAAGATTATTAACCAGCAGTGGAGTGTTGGAAACACCTAAAAATGAGCAACCCCCACTGCTATCATTACGAAGCCCTGAAATGCCAAGAGATGATCGTAGAGAAGAGTCCCCTCAGTCAACTAGTCCTGGGACTCAGTGAAGTAACTACAGGTAGACTATCCTTTATCCGAACTTCCGAAAACCTCTAAAAACCGAAAGTTTTTTCGTTCAGCGTAAGTCGTGCACACGACGTGACCAGAGTGGCGCACGACTTACGCTGAGCAGGGCAGAGGGTCACAGAGTTCCCTCCTGGGTAGGAGATTGCAGGCCGAGCCGGGCAGTGTGAAGGAGGTACTGGGAGAGTGAACCCAACAATACAGCGGCCCGTCCGATATTCTTTCCTCCTCCCGCCCCCACCCGACCCGACCCGAACCGTGGCCCGTCCGATATTCTTTTCTCCCCACCCCCCCCCCCCCCCGACCTAAACCGCGGCCCGTCCGATATTCTTTTCTCCCCCACCCGACCCGACCTGATTTGCGGGCCAGCTTAGGAGTCAGCCGATATCTGGCTTTCCAGAGAAGCAGGAAGGGGAATGAGACACGGAACAGTCGCAAGAGGTAGCCTGAACTTTTAAAATTTATATTAAATACAAATTTCCCAGTCTTATAATAATACCTTCTGAAATCCGAAAACCGAAACTCAGTTGGTCCCAAGGCTTTCGGATAAGGGATAGTGTACCTGTACTAACACTACTAATAATAATCAGCTCCAGGACAGTGACATCCTAGCACAGAGAATTATACCCAACACAATGGTTATTAAACAAAAGGAAAAATATCTGACCTATTGGACAGAAACAACAAAAACCCAAAACAAACTCGATTGCTATTTGGCCCTAAACAGACAATACACCATGGCTGAATACCTGACCATGGTAAAAGATAGCAAATTGAGAAAAACCTTGACTATGTACAGACTTAGTGAGCATAGCCTGGCCATCGAAAAAGGCAGACACAGGCAGACCTGGCTGCCAAGAGAGGACAGGATATGCTCTCACTGCAGTCAGGGAGTGGTGGAGACAGAGATGCACTTCCTCACAACTTGTGGAAACTATCAGGACATAAGGGGGAATTTCTACCCAAAATTCATAAAAATATGCCCTGAATTCAAAAATTTGAATGACGACCAAAAACTCCCATATCTATTAGGGGAACAGAGAAATTGCGTAACTTTAGCGGCAAACTATGTTACAGCTTGCCATAAGCAGAGGGACAACCATTAAATCTAAGAAAAGATTATATGCATATTATATGTGTGTATTTTATACATACAGGGATATATCTGTTTATACACTGTATGGCTAGATCTGCGTTTACGTGTTCAATCATACATGTTTTTTGGTGCTTTGGCAACATAAGATGTACCTTGTCATGCCAATAAAGCAATTTGAATTGAATTGAAGTAAGAAGTCATTGGCCCTTCCAGTAATGCTTTAGAGATTGAGTACTGTTGCAAAAAGAAGTAATTCTAAGGCTGCCACATAACACAAGTACAGAACAATAGCAGGCGCCTCAGTTTCTGGATAACAATGATTACTAACTTTGTGAATGGCCTCCCTCAAGAAACAATTATCCACTGAATGGACCTTTTTATCACAAGAGATCAAGTTCCTTGATGACTTGCATACACTGGCTGGGAGCAATCCTATATGAATGGTCTTCTCTCCCAGAATCCAGTTTTTCCATATTGGTCCTACAACCCTTGTATCTGGACTTTTTTTTCCCCCGAGATTTAAACAGATTTTGTGTTTTGGTACTATGGACTATCCAGTCTCTGGTTTTGTTGCAGAAGGTTATTGCAGGTGATTCTATTAATGTGCAAGAAAGCTGTAGAAAGTAGAAGAACAAAAAGTGCCTAATTTTATTCCACTTGCTCAGATACAAGAGCTCAGAACACTTCCATCTACCATGCAACTTACAGCAATCCTGTATCTCTCAAATCAGGCTTTATTTTATTCCAAATATTTAAATTGTCTGCCTTTACTGAGTTCTGTACATTAACTCTAATTTGCCAGCATAATTCCTCACTATATTTAACTCATGGTTTCTTTAATTTTGTGATCGCTCCTTGCTTTTGTTTTCTGGTTTTAACAGAGACCTTCTCCAAATCACCAATTTAAACTTAAGTATTAACAATGTAACTTACTTGGTCTTGTAAGTTCCTTAGACACCCAAACACATTTGATAAACAGTTTTAACTATTTAGATAGCTAGCTTCAATTGGCTTTAGCACACTGGAGCTAGTGAGGAGGGTGGGAGGGAGTGGAAGTATGTCAGCCAGTAGTTAGTTACCCCTGATGGAAAGTGTGCATAAATAAATGTCTGCTGAGGACAGGATCATGCTCGGTTGAGATGGTCAAGTTGTATCATCTAGATTCATGTGAAGAATGGCCGCTTGGATGATGTACTGGAGGATGGTTGGCACCTGTGGAATTGTATCTCTGTATGAACCGCCTCCTTCAGGAAAGAAGGGAAGAAAAGCAGCAAAAACAAGAGAGAAGAACAACATTGAATTTTTCCTGCTGCGCTTCAGTTGTTTGTTGTATAATTTGCATATTAGCAATAATATCTATTTCTGTATACCTCATATTAAATGAGTGCATCACCTGTGGTGTTCATGAGAAAATTGCAAAGGAAAGTACATAAATAAATCTTGTGCTCTAACTCATCTTCTTTATGTGTCTATATCGGGCTCTTGCTAAATCGATGGTTAATCTACATTAACTTGATAAATAGAGTTCATATTTTCTTAGAAAACAATTTTTATTAAGAAGCCTGTATCATCATAATTCACAACATTTAGCCATAAAAATCTAACTTCTAAGACATAGACTGAGTGACGACAGTCATAATGGCTGAAAACTTTTTTACCTTATGGAATTGGCTTGGTTTTGTAGAATGTGATTGGTTATTTTTTTTGTGCCATTGTGATCTCTAAAGGGAATTGACAGCAATAATATTTAACACTGATTTTCTTTTTTCCAGGGGAGATGTGGGCGGGCAGTCTTAAGATAGAATCGTACATGGATTCTCGATAGATTGGGCTCGATGGGCTGACTGGCCTTTCTCGCCCTTGATTTTTGTTGTGTCTGTAATATCTGTTTTCTGCTTTCTGAATGATTCATACTTTATGCTGGTTGTGTGGGCGTGTGTGTAGAAAGAGTGTTTTTAAAGAGAGTAAGGCCAAGCTGATTAAAGGCTGTGCCATCAATGAAGGAGTGGAGAAAGGGGGAAATGCACAGGCTAAAGAATGAAAGGTGCAGGCTGGAATGAAGGGCTGGAGGAAGCAGATACAAGGTAAAGTGAAGCCATGGGGGAATTGTAAATGCGGATGAGGATTTTCAACTTCACGTATTGGGAGAACGGAGCCAATGTACATTTGAGAGAATACGTGATGCGGGACTGGTGTAGGACAGGATGTGGGCCATCGAGTTTTAAATTAATTTATTTAGGGTTCAGGGATGGCATTGGAGGCATGCAGATATACGAACATTAAATTCTTGTACTCAAATGGCTCATTGGTAAGTAGATCACCTTGAACAATACCTCTCGGACACTACTTTATCACATAACTGCTGTTTGCCAATTGAGACATTGCACTTGCAATACCACTTTCAAGGTCAGCAATAAATATAATGGACAGCAAAACTCAAGTTGATTTTGGATATTGTTTGCCCAATTATAATTAACATTGATTGATACCTTTTTTTGTTTCCTATGAACAGTTAGATCTAACCTACAACTTCGTCTTCAATTGCAGGAGCTTTAATTTTAACCAAAAGTTTGGAGGGACTGTCAAAATGTTTCCTGAACTCTAGATATTGTATGTTCATGAGCTCTGTTATATTCTTGAAAAATTCCAAAGTAGTTATGTTGTACAAACTGCCTTTTAGAAACATCTGGGTTAGATTTAGAGCCATAGAAAGATACAGCACAGAAGGAGGTTATTCAGCCCATCATAGCTGTACAATTCTGTCTTTCATAGTTTCTGCTTAAAATGCTTACCAGCTCTACCCTTAAAAGGTACAGCAGCCTCTGCCTCAACTACTCCCTGTGGTAAAGAATTCCATCCACTAACCACTTTCTGCATTAAGAAACTCCTCCTAACCCCTTCTCATTCTCTTGGTGACAGTTTTATATTGCAGACTAATCAGGCAATCAATCCTCAGCAATGTCCTTGGAGTACTGTGACCTTGTCCATCTTTGGTATCTGATTACTCACTGCCATATAGGATTGACTTTGTTCCAGTGTTCCATTGCCAGACTAACTTCCATCTTGGAGCTAACTTTACCCCAAAGAAACCCTTCTTATTGCCATATGCCATCCCAAGGAGGATAATCAGTAGCTGATCATTTAGAAAACTGGGGAGAGTGGTTTTGAGCCCTTGCAAGGCAGACCGCAGATACCAGCACAACAGTGAGCAACATCCCATAAAACGTGAATGCACTGCCATCATCCTGACCGCAGCAAGGATGCATACTATATTGCATCAAATGGTGGTACTAACCTTTCTCCAGTGAAGACCACCACAAAACCATCCTTCACTGCCTCATAGCTCTGAACCATATGGGGTCCATCTGTTCATTTTTTTCCATTATCCTTTCCAAGCCTGACCTTTCCCAATAGTTTTCTTTTTAAACTTTGTCTGAGTTTTCTTCCCAAAATTACCTTTTTTTAAATTTTCCTTTACTCCAGCCTCCCTTACTCAATCCTCTCTTTTCCTAAAAAAAAAAAAAAAAGTTTTCATAATTAACTGGTGTTAACTGAGTTTGATGGTCAATTGCAGTATTTTGAAAGTACAACATTCTGGTTGGCTGAGAGTTGCATGTTGAAACTCAGTTGGTGATCCCTGATGAGAAGTTCTTAATATGTGGCAGCATGATATCAGTCGCCACCTTTAGTGTGTCCCTGGCAGCAGAAATTTCTTTGTTATTGCTGGATTTTTTTGAAAAATGCAAATGATAGTGAGGAGTAATGAAAACCAGGAAGCACTTGAAATTAAATTGATTGAGCAGTAATAAAATCCCCATATCCTTCACTTGGAAATTAAGACTCAGGCCTGTTTGAGGGACTTGGCCTCTTAGAAGTAGAACATTTCAATTTTACCTTAGGGTGCTGAATTACATACTTTTCAAAATTTCCCTTCTCATGAAAGTGATGATTCATCCTGAATAATCATTTTACAGTAGTTGATACCTTGCTTAAGAGCTCATTTTTGAGGTAAGATGGTAACTATTTGATGGCTGTTTTACCCTGGCGGCATCATAGTTGAGGTCAATCTTTTCACCAGATGACGTGAACAGTTTCCAAAAGATTTTTGTGAAGTTTGCATTCAAGGTAAGGAATGTTAGTTCAAGGAAATAGAATGCTTTAATTTTTGGTACCTAGTTTCAGTATCCACTGTTTTAAGGTCCCTGCTCCTATGGTTCAGTGAACAACCTTTCCAGTGGCATGGTGAGTGCATCCTCTAGTATGTAGTGAGTCATACAGACCTGAAAAGGGACTAGCTTGATAGTTGTGTTATCAGCCAAGATTCCAGACTTTCCATCAGCATCCATGGGTATCACAGAAACCCCACAGTGCAGACAGAGGCCATTTCGGCCCATCGAGCCTGCACCGACACATATCCCACCCAATCCCCGTAACCCCTACACCAACACATATCCCACCCTATCCCCGTAACCCCACGTATTTAATCCCCCTAACACTAAGGGTCAATTTATCATAGCCAATCAACCTAACTCGCACATCTTTGGACTGTGGGAGGAAACCGGAGCACCCGGCGGAAACCCACGCAAACACGGGGAGAATGTGCAAACTCCACACACAGTCGTCCGAGGCCGGATTCGAACCCGGGTCCCTGGCGCTGTGAGGCAACAGTGCTAACCACTATGCCACCGTGCTCATCAGCAGGATAGCCTGACCAGTGGACGGGACACATGGGTATACATGGTGGACATGGCCCTGGCAGTCCTCAACACTGACTCAAGTCTCATAGCTTCAGCTAAAACAAGGCCAAGGAAATCTACTGATTACCATCTACTGCACCCCACCTCAACTGAAAAAAAAATCAGTGGTGCTTCATATTGAACACCACTTGGAGGAAGCACTGAGGGAAGGAAGGCTACAGAATTTACTCTAGATGAGGGACTTCAGTGCTTACCACTTAGTGACTTGGCAGTACCATCACTGGCCATGTCCTGATAGATATAGCTGTCAGACTGGACCTGCATCAGATGGTGAGGAAACCAACATTATGGAGTAACTTACCTGACCTTGTCCAAACCAAACTACCTGACGCAGATTGTTCTGTTCACGATAACATTTGTAGGAGTAAGCACGGCACAATCCTTGTAAAGACAGAAGTCTCGCCTTCAGTGATGGGGAGCTGCTGAATTTTGACCCAGTGTCAATGAAGGAATGGTGATTTTTGTTGAAGTTGGGATGGTGCGTGACTTAGAGGGGAGCTTGGAGGTGATGGTGCTCCTGTGCACCTACTGCCCTTGTCCTGATTTGGGAGGTGCTGCTGAAGGCTTGGCGAGTTGCTGCAGCGCATCCTGTAGATAGGTCACACACCAGCCACGGTATGCCTGTGGTGAAGAGAGTGGATGTTTCAGCTTGTAGGTGATGTGCCGCTCAAGTGGACTGCTTTGTATTCCAACACTCTCCTGACTTGTGCCTTGTAGGTGGTGAAAGACTTTTGGGAATCAGGATGTGAGCCACATGTCAGAATACCCAGTTTCTGGCTTGCTCTAGTAGCCACAGCATTTATGTGGCTGGTCTAATTGAGTTTATAGTCAATAATGAAACCGAGGATGTTGATGGTTGGGAACTTGGTGATGGTATTGCCATTGACTGTCATGGGGAAGTGGTTAGGCTCTCTTGTTGGAGATGGTCATTGCTTGGCACTTGTGTGGCATGAATGTTAGTTGTCACTTAGCAACCTAAGCCTGGATGTTGTCCAGTTCTTGCTGCATGCAGGCTACTTCAGTATTTGAGGAATTGCAAATGGAGCATAACACTGCAATCAACAGCAAACAGACCTACTTCTGACCTTATGGATGGAAGGTCCATGATGAGCAGCTGAAGATAGTTGGGCTTGGGTCGCTGCCCTGAGGAACTCCTGCAGTGATGTCTTGACTGAGATGATTGGCCTCCAATAGCCAAAACCATCTGCTTTTGTGGAGTTCATCCACTGGAGAGAGTTTCCCATTGATCAATGTTACTAAGACTCCTTGGTGCTGCACTCGGTCGAATGCTGCCTTGACAGACTCTTTCCTCTCACTTGGGGCCCCAATTTTAACCTTCCCTGCCTGGCAGAAACCAGGCCTGAGGCAGTTAAAATGAGGACAATCACTTGCCCCTTCTGATCCCGCTGCTTTCTCATCATGTCTCGATGTTAACCTGCTTTTTTGAGCAGGCGAGCGGGACTTCCACAGGAAGGAAGTAGGGTCCTTCTTTAAAATGCAGATAGGGTCCCGATGACTGTAATATTAGTCAGAAGGCCTGAGCGAGGAACCAGTGACTATTTCCCTGTCAAGCTAGACCTGCGAGGAGGTGGATCGTGGCCAGAAGTGGCCCAGGTAGGTAAGCAATTAAATTTAATTTTAGGTTTCCTTGTGGGCCAGGAGGGGCAGGAATTCCTTGGGCCTCAAATGCCAAGGGTTTTCCCTCCCCCACCCTCTGCTCTCATTCGCTTCCACTTACAGGGCCCCTGACTGTGGCCTCCAGCCGCCAAATTCCTGCTCTCGCTCACCTGCTGGCCAGGTATTGAATCTGGCAGGGTTTGGGCGGATCAGCAAGGAAAGATATTGTAATGAACGTGGCCGTTAAGATCGTACATGAATTCGTCGCCCACTTCAGGGCTCGCGTGCACTGTATCCACCCCCCTCTTGAAAATCGGGTTCTTGTGTCCATGTTTGGATCAAGGCTGTAAATGACGGCTGGTGCCAAGTGATCTTGACAGAATCCAAACTCAGCATTAGAGAGTTAATGCCACTGGTAGCACTGTTGACAACTCCTTCCATCACTTTGCTGATTGGGAGTAGGGTAATAGTGTTATTTGGTCAGGTTAGATTTGTCATGCTTTTTGTGGGCATATCATACCTGAGCAATTTTCCTCATAATTGGGTATTGTAGCTGTATTGAAACAGCTTAGCTACAAGTTTGGCTAGTTTTGGACCACAGGCCCTCAGAACTAAAGCCTGGTGTTGTCGGGGGCTTTAGCCTTTGCTGTGCCCAGTGCACTCAGCTGTTTCTTGATGTCAAGCGGTATTAATGAAATTTGCTGAAGACTGGCATCTGTGATGGTGGGAACCTCGGGAGAAGGCCGAGAAAGATCAACCACTTGCCACTTCTGGCTGAAGATGGTCATTTTTTATTAATTCACAGGATGTGGGTGTCACTGGCAAGGCCAGCATTTATAGGACATCCCTAATTGCCCATGAGAAGGTGGTAGTGAGTTGCCTTCTTGAACTGCTGCAGTCTGTGTGGTGAAGGTACTGCCATAGTGCTGTTAGGGAGTTCCTGGATTTTGACCCAGTGACGATGAAGGAACGGTGATATATTTTCAAGTCAAGATGGTGTGTGACTTGGAGGGGAACTTGGTGGTGGTGCTCCCATGCGCTGCCCTTGTCCTTCTAGGTGGCAGAGGGTGTGGTTTCAGGAGGTACTGTTGAAGAAGCCTTGGCGAGTTGCTGCAGTGCATCTTGTAGGTGGTGGTGATGGAGGGAGTGAATGTTCACGGTGGTAGATGGGGTACCAATCAAGCAGGTTGCTTTGTCCTGGATGGTGTCTGGCTTCTTGAGTCTTGTTGGAGCTGCACTCATCCAGACAAGTGGAAAGTATGCCATCATTCTCCTGACTTGTGTCTTGCAGGCAGTGGAAATGCTTTGGGGAGTCAGGAGGTGAGTCACTTGCTGCAGAATACTCAGCATCTGACCTGCTCTTGTAGCCGCAGTGTTTATGTGGCTGGTTCCAGTTAAGTGTCTGGTCGATGAACCCCCTCCCCTTGCCCAGGAAGTTGATGGTGGGGACCATGATAGTAATGCTGTTAAATGTCAAGGGGAAGTGGTTAGAACATAAGAATAGAGGAATTAGGAGCAGGTGTAGGCCCTTTGATCCTGCTCCACCATTCAATAAGATCATGGCTAATATTCGACCTCAACTCCACTTCTCCACCCCCCCCCCCCCAAGCCCCCAATCCCCATATCCCTTATTCCCCTAGAGTCCAAAAATCTATTATTTTTCTATTCGTTTATGGGATGTGGGTGTCGCTGGCAAGGGCAGCATTTATTGCCCATCCCTAATTGCCCTTGAGAAGGTGGTGGTGAGCCGCTGCCTTGAACCGCTGCAGTCTTTGTGGTGAAGGTATGCCCACAGTGCTGTTAGGTAGGGAGTTCCAGGATTTTGACCCAGCGATGATGAAGGATTGGCAATATACTTCTAAGTCACGATGGTGTATGACTTGAAGGGGAACTTGGAGGTGGTGGTGTTCCGATGCGCCTACTGCCCTTGACCTTCCAGGTGGAAGAGTTCGTGGGTTAGGAGGTGCTGCCGAAGAACCCATGACGAGTTGCTGCAGTGCATCTTGTAGATGGTACACACTACAGCCATGGTACACCGGTGGTGGAGGGTGTGAATGTTGAAGCTGGTGGATGGGGTGCCAATCAAGCAGGCTGCTTTGTCCTGGATGGTGTCTAGCTTCTTGAGTCTTGCTGGAACTGCACTCATCCAGGCAAGTGGAGATTATTCCATCACACACCTTACTTGTGCCTTGTAGATGGTGGAAAGGCTTTGGGGAGTCAGGAGGTGAGACACTTGCCGCAGAATACCTAGCCTCTGACCTGCTCTTGTTGCTACAGTATTTATGTGGCTGGTCCAGTTAAGTTTCTGGTCAATGGTGACCCCCCAGGATGTTGATGGTGGGGGATTCGGTGATGGTAATGCCATTGAATGTCAAGGGGCGGTGGTTAGACTCTCACTTGTTGGAGATGGTCATTGCCTGGCACTTAAGTGGCAGGCAACATTCACGCCACACATCAGCCCAAGCCTGAACATCATCCAGATCTTGTTGCATGCGGGCATGGACTTCTTCATTTTCTGAGGAGTTGTGAATGGCACTAAACACTGCAGTTATCAGCGAACATCCCCATTTCTGACCTTATGTTGGAGGGAAGGTCATTGATGAAGTTGCTGAAGATGGTTGGGCCTAGGACACTGCCCTGAGGAACTCCTGCGTCGATGTCATGTGATTGAGATGAATGACCTTCAACCACCACAACCATCTTCCTTTGTGCTAGGTATTACTCCAGCCAGTGGAGAGTTCTCTTCCTCTTTCTCTCTCCATCCCCCCCACCCCCTGCCGATTCCCATTGACTTCAGTTTTACTAGGGCTCCTTGATGCCACACTCTGTCAAATGCTGCCTTGATGTCAAGGGCAGTCACTCTCCCCTCTCCTCTGGAATTCAGCTCCTTTATCCATGTTTGGGCAAAGGCTGTAATGAGGTTGAGAGCCAAGTGTTCTTGGCGGAACCCAAACTGGGCATCGGTGAGCAGGTTATTGGTGAGTAAGTGCCGCTTGATAGCGCTGTCGATGATCGCTTCCATCACTTTGCTGATGATTGAGAGTAGACTGATGGGGCGGTACTTTGGCTGGATTGGATTTGTCCTGTTTTTTGTGGACAGGTCATACCTGGGCAGTTTTCCACATTGTCGGATAGATGCCAGTGTTGTAGCTGTACTGGGACAGCTTGGCTAGAGGTGCGGCTAGTTCTGGAGCACAAGTCTTCAGCACGATAGCTAGGATGTTGTCGGAGCCCATAGCCTTTGCTGTATCCAGTGTGCTCAGCCATTTCTTGATATCACGTGGAGTGAATCGAGTTGGCTGAAGACTGGCTTCTGTGATGGTGGGGACCTCAGGAGGAGGCCGATAGGATTGTCCACTCGGTGCTTCTGGCTGAAGATTTATTTTATCTATTTATCTCAGCCTTGAATATACTCAATGACTCAGCATCCACAGCCCTTTGAGGTAGACAAATCCAAAGATTCACAACCCTCCGAGTGAAGAAATTCCTCCTCCTTTCAGTCAGAAATGGCCGACCCCTTAACCTGAGACTATGCCCCCTAGTTCTAGACTCTCCAGCCAGGGGAAACAACACCTCAGCATCTATCCTGTTAATTCCCCTCAGAATCTTGTATGTTTCAATGAGATCACCGCTCATTCTTCTCAACTCAGAGTACAGGCCCAATCTACTCAATCTCTCCTCACAGGACATCACATCAATCAATCTGGTGAACTTTTGTTGCTCCGCCTCTAAGGCATGCCTGTCCTTTCTCAGATAAGGAGACCAAACTGCGCAGTAAATCCAGGTGTGGACTCGCCAAAGCCCTGTACAATTGTAGTTGAGACTTCATTACTCTTGTGCTTTAACCCCCTTGCAATAAAGGCCAATGTGCCATTTGCCTTCCTAATTGCTTGCTGTACCTGTATGCTAACTGTTTCCTGTACGAGAACAACTAAATCTCTCAACAACATTTTAAAAAATATTCTGTTTTTCTATTCTTCCTTCCAAAGTGAATAACCTCTCATTTCCCCACATTATACTCCCTTCTGCCAACTTCTTGCCCACTCACTTAACCTGTCTATATCCCTTTGCAGGCTCTTTGTGTCCTCTTGCAGCTTACTTTTCCACCTAGCTTTGTGTCATCAAACTTGGATACATTGCACTCTGTCCCTTCTTATAGATTTTAATAGCTGCGGCCCAAACACTGATCCTTGCGACACCCCACTAGTTACAGCCTGCTAACTGGAAAATGAACCGTTTATCCCTACTGTTTTCTGTCCATTAACCAATCCTCCCTCTATATGTTAATACATTACCCCCAACTCCATAAGCCCTTATCTTGTGCAGCAGCCTTCTATGTGGCACCTTATCGAATGCCTTGTGGAAATCCAAATATACTACATCCGCTGGTTTGTTTAGACTTCATCTTCTTGGAGATGGTCATTGCCTGGCATTTGTGTGGCATGAATGTTACTTGCCACTTATCACCCCAAGCCCGGATGTCGTCCAGGTCTTGCTGCATGCTGGCACAGACTGCTTCATTATGTGAGGAGTTGCGAATGGAACTGAACACTGCAATCAGCATCACCGGATTGGATCACCCACTTCTGACCTTAATGATGGAGGGAAGGTCATTGATGAAGCAGCTGAAGATGATTGGGTTAGGACACTGCCCTGAACTCTTGCAGCGATGTCTGGGGTTGAGATGCCTCCCCAATGACCAAAACCATCATCTTTTGTGCTAGGTATGACTCCAGCCAGTGGAGAGTTTTCCCCCTGATTCCCAATGACTTCAATTTTACTCGGGCTCCTTCATGCAACACTTGGTCAAATGCTGCCTTGATGTCAAGGGCGGTCTCGCTCACCTCGCGTCTAGTATTCAGCTCTTTTGTCCATGTTTGAATGAAGGCTGTAATGAGGTCTGGAGCCGCGTGGTCCTGGTGGAACCCAAAGTGAACATCGGTGAACCGCTGCAGTCTGTGTGGTGAAGGTACTCCCACAGTGCTGTTAGGTAGGGTGTTCCAGGATTTTGACCCAGCGACTATGAAGGATCGGCAATATACTTCTAAGTCAGGATGGTGTGAGACTTGGAGGGGAACTTGGAGGTGGTGGTGTTCCCATGCGCCTGCTGCCCTTGTCCTTCTAGGTGGAAGAGGTCGCGGGTTTGGGAGGTGCTGCCGAAGAAGCCTTGGCGAATTGCTGTCGTGCATCTTGTAGATGGTACACACTGCAGCCATGTTATGCCGGTGGTGGAGGGAGTGAATGTTTAAGGTGGTAGATGGGGCACCAATCAAGCGGGCTGCTTTGTCCTGGATGGTGTCGAGCTTCTTGAGTGTTGTTGGAGCTGCACTCATCCAGGCAAGCGGAGAGTATTCCATCACACTCCTTGCTTGTGTCTTGTAGATGCTGAAAAGGCTTTGGGGAGTCAGGAGGCGAGACAATCGCCACAAAATACCTAGCCTCTGACCTGCTCTTGTGGCTGCATTATTTATGTGGCTGGTCCAGTTAAGTTTCTGGTCAATGGTGACCCCCAGGATGTTGATGGTGGGGGATTCGGTAATGGTAATGCCATTGAATGTCACGGGGCGGTGGTTAGACTCTCGCTTGTTGGAGATGGTCATTGCCTGGTCAAATGCTTCCTTGATGTCAAGGGCAGTCACTCTAACCTCACCTCTGGAATTCAGCTCCTTTGTCCATGTTTGGACCCAAGGCTGTAATGAGGTCTGGCGCTGAGTGGTCCTGGCAGAACCGAAACTGAGCATCAGTGAGTAAGTGCAGCTTGGTAGCACTGTCAATGACACCTTTTCAGCTCTGCTGATGATTGAGCGTAGACTAATGGGGTGGTAACTGGCCTAATTGGATTTGTCCTGCTTTTTGTGGACAGGACATACCTGGGCAGTTTTCCACATTGTTGGGTAGATGCCAGTGTTGTAGCTGTACTTGAACAGCTTGACTAGAGGCGCGGCTAGTTCTGGAGCACAAGTCTTCAGCACAACAGCCGGGATGTTGTCAGAGCCCATAGCCTTTCCTGTATCCAGTGTGCTCAGCCGTAGAGTGAATCGAATTGGCTGAAGACTGGCTTCTGTGATGGTGGGACCTCTGGCGGAGGCCGATATGGATCATGCATTCGGCACTTCTGGCTGAAGATGGATGCAAATGCTTCAGCCTTGTCTTTTGCACTCGTGCTGGGCTCCACCATCATTGAGGATGGGAATATTCAGGGAGCCTCCTCTTCCCATTAGTTGTTTAATTGTCCACCACCATTCGCCACAATCTTTAGCTAAGTGCCAGTGGATGATCTTGCGCATACTGCTCCCGCGGTCTCCTCCATCATAGATGCTGGTGTCTAGTTTATGCTGTTCACCCCATGTGATTTTAAGATGTGGCTGGAGTGGAGTGGAAACAGTTGAAGGGTGTGGGTGCTGACAATCTCCAGACTGGTATGCTAAAGACCTGCACATCAAAACGAGCTATTTCAGTTCGGCTAGGGCATTGGCATCTAGCCAGCAATGTGGAATATTGCATAGGTATGTCCTCGAAAGCATGCACACGTGTAGCTTTCAAAAGCTCTTATAATAATTTGTCTGTGACTACACAAACCACTCTGGGTACAGGTATATTGAGTATAAGTCGTCGTCGTACGTGTCTTCACACTGTTCCCTTTGGGGAACTGTATGAAGTGGTGGAAGGATTTCTGGCCACGATTAACGCTCCTTCCGTGACCGTAACCATCTTCGTACCAGTCATTAGGGTGGTTAGTCCTATGGCGGGAGGGTTTTACAGGCTCCCACAACCCATATGAGTGAGGGGGGGGGGGGCACCCACACCCACGGACACAAGTATCCCGCTGGATGTCAACCCAGAATTTAGAGCCGGAACTCCGACTCCACTTGCCGGGACTGTCTGGAGCGGGGTTCGAAACCCTACGCCTTCTGGCCCAGCGGCGGGGATGCTACCGCTACGCCAAAGGCCCACTCCGAGTATAAGTAAAACAGGTTTATTAAGCATTAAACATCCAGTACAAAGAAGTAATACTTAACAAGAAGATAGTCACAGTCTGTTCGTTCGAACCCTGGGGTTCCTTCTGAGTGACTGGCAGTCTCCTGATATGTCTTGCTGTGTTCTGTTGACTGAAGCTCGCTTCTCTGGGTTCTTGCTGTGTTCCGTTGACCTGAAGCTTCTCAAACTCTGGTTATGTGGTGTGCTACTTTCGGTGTTCAAAACCTGTATCTTTATACCCTTTTTTCTCTTGTTTTGCCTACGTGGCAGTAATTAACCCTCTGACACCTGGTAAATGTTTTGCTTCCCTCGTTAGCCATCTTATGACCTTGTTAATCCCACTAGGTCTTTCTCTGTGCATAACAAAGGGCCCTTATCTTTAGATGTTCACTTTTCACAGACCATTTCTCAAGATGTTGTCTAAACAGTCTGTCCATCCTATAGCTGTACCAATGAGGGATGTTTCCAACTCCTATCTCTCTCTGGTTCTTGTCTCTTTAAGCATAATATTACCGAATTCCTCATCTCCACCAGTCTCCATAGACTTAGCACTACATTCCATTACTTCAGTAATTAAAAACACAAGTTTTTTTAGTCAGGTTGGCATAATTTCCCATCCTGCTTTGCTCTCAGCCATTTGCCATTTTATACAGGCTTTTAGGTTTTTAATAACAATTTCACATTTTTAGTTATATAAAAATGGTTATAGAATCTTAATGTTTACTAAATCCTACAGGTACACCTCTATCCTACAGATCCCTACCTTGAGGGCGAGGCATTTGCCGACCCCTCAAAACTAAAATCTTACATATGGGTTTGTCTTCCCACGTTTATGTAACTCTAAAATATTCTGGGCTGTAATCATATTTAAACGCTATCGGGTTTCGTGCATTAGGTTTTTAAGGTAGCAGGTGTATAGTAGTAAGCATGTTAGTACATGGGAAATTATTCTAATCCAAGGAGGGATTTCCATATTTGTTCCTACATCCCACCAGTGTGTCCGGACCTTGATATCTGGAATCTCCTCGGCTATGGCTTTATTCCCCTGCACCGTTGTATTATAATGGCGTTGGGAGGTGCTCACTTGATTTATTAGTTCGGTTAATGCTTCAGGTAGCTCATCCGAATTTAGTGACATAATCTTCTAGATTTATTTTTAAATCATCTTCCACTGTTAGCCATGTGAGGCTATTGCGAGGAGAATTCTTCCTCCTATTACCGTCGTCTTTGTAGGTGTAATACAGTAGGTCCCTGGGGTTATTGAACATTCAAGTGTTCCGTGACTAAGAGTTTTCTAAGGTGGTAAGACAATACTTTACTTTCCTTCTCGTACATAGGCTGTTCTAGTCCTTACATCTGAGGGGCCTGTCACTTCCATAGTACAGTTTAACCTTTCTTTATTCCAACCATATCCACAGGTGTCCTTTGAATGGTCGTATAAACTGTATGGGCAAACAAGAGCATCCTCATTTGTACTGCATTCTTGTAGGTTTGGTTCAATCCATGTTAGTTTTGCTAACTGTACTAACCATTGTGGTGCCGTGAGAAATTGGTTAATAGTATTTCCTTTTACTACTATATATTCTCTATTCTAAATATGGGGTTGGGCCTGGTTCGATTCATTAGACTAGGAAGTATTAACCTTTGACTCCCTACCTCGTGGCATTCGTGTTTGACAGGGTGAATCCTAATTAAACTCCTGATCTTACATAATTCTTTATTGTAATAACTGGACAGCCCTGACAGATGTTTGTTAGTGACCCATGTGGGGAGATGTCCCTTATTGATGCTCTGAATGAACAAACTAGGGAAAACAATCAGCCAATTCCTGTACATAATGCATACGTCATTATGGGCTGCTTTTGATCCGAGGCATTTTTGTTTTCTCTAATCAGATCATTAATTCTTTTGGCATGGTCCTCCTATCTCGTGTCTGATATTCCGCAGGTGTATGGCCATTACCTGATCTTCCCTTAGCTCCTCACTTACTATGTTGTTTTTCTTACTGAGTACCTCCTTCAATTTTTCCCCTTGCCGTTTGTAATTGTTTCTGTAAATCTGCAGAGTCCATTGAGTTAATTACCAATGTTACTGTGTTGAAACCTGTAAGCCCATCATTTATCAATCCTCTTCTCCGCCTACTCTTTCCCTGGCTGTCCTCTTGAGTGGTACTAAGCTCATGGTGGAAAGCCCCTTCTGTTTTCTCTATGCTTGTCGACAAAGTCACCTTTTCCCAGTATTGGCTAAAAACCTGCTGCAGTATTCTTTGAGTTAATTGTGCTGTTTTGTTAGGGCACCACTTTGGTAGTATTAGTTCTGTTAAATTGAGGATAACAGGGGCTACTTCCGGTATTACTTGATACACTGCTTTATAGGTAGGGATAATTACAAGATCATTCCCAGGTCCCGGTTTTAAATGGGGACATTGTTTCTCGAGTACTCCCTCTTGGGGCTCTGAATGGTTTGTTTTCTCATAGGGTGTGCGTCCAACGCTATAGAAATACCTATCTTCCCTTACACATCCAGTTACCGCATTTTTGAATTCTACTATGCTGCTATCTTTATTCTCGGGATCCCTATAATTTCCCCAACGTTTAAAGGTTGTCATAAAGGGTTTATTCTCTGCCGAGGTGAGCTTTTTATCATCTCTGGGAATATCATTTCCTGCTGAGGTACTCTATATCATATTCGGGGATAGGCCAATCATCATCCTGATTTTTAAAGCCCATGATAATATTTGACCCAATACAAGAATACTGGCCGGTATGTTTCTTCCACCACCGAGGTCAGCATAATTGTACATATTCCTTACTTTCTGAAGCTACTGGGCCCTGGTTTGATTCTTGTACCTGTCCCAGATTCCATTATTTTCCTTCCGGAATTTCCACACATTTGGGCCTTTGCTGTCCCTTATCCTGCACCTGATACATACACCATACCCTTTTATTTCCCAACTATACACCTTTCCTTGTAGTGTACCACAACCCATCACGTTATATTTTTTGTACTGTTTCTGATCCAAACCGAAACCCCCCCCCCCAGTATGTCTTCAGATGAACCATTATGGTTCTTTGATTGTTTATGTCCGCCAACAATTTGAAGTTCCATTCCATAGATGGGGAGTGGGGTGCATTCGCCTCCTTCGTCCGGTGTACAGATGTTAATGGTAATGTCAAAGGTTTTTGTTACCTCCGTAGAGCTCGCTGCACATCCAATCATCAATATCCATATACAGAGCCACATCTTTGATCTGTGGGTAGACCAGAATGTAACATTGAAAGGATAATTACTAGTCCTATCCCCTTTAGGGCTACCCCAGATCAGGCGTATTCCTCAGACGTTCACTTTCAACTAAAGTTTGAGGTAGCCGAATCCTAAAGATGCTTAATTGGGTCTAAAGGTCCGGACTATCTCTCCCTAAAGGAAAGGAACAACCTGAAAATGTTACCGTCCTCCAGATAGCACTTTTAATAAGTTTAGCTAGACTAAGGTTCCGGATATTATGAGGGTCTGGAAAACTCTCAGAGTTCTGCAACTCCTCACCAAAGAGTGTACAGAGATTGAGTTTGCGAGTTTGATAGAGTATTATGTGAGACAATTCTAAAAATATATAGATTTATTAAAGAACCGACATATAATTTACAGTTGGTGAGTCAATCGCAACGTTAACAGTTCCAAAAGAATTCTATCAGAGAACCTACTCTCAAATCTTAACTTCGCTACAGTTTTACAGTTCTTAGTTTTATGCAGGATATCCACCAAAATCAAATACAGTACCTTTGATCCCCGAGGTACAAAGAGTTGGAGACTTACAGAGCTAGCTGTGAAGCCGAGAATCGCTTTGCCCCTTCAAGCGAGTCTATTATCCCATTTGAGAGTTCAATATTTATACCCTTTTTCCAGTGGTATTTCCTTTAAGGTTTTCTGCTGATGTAAGCTAATTATCTCTAGTCACTTTTCTGCTGACCCTTGCAGTTCTTAGTCACCTCAGCTGGTAGTACTACAGAACTATGTCTCTTTAGGTGTTCTAAGTTTACCATAAAAAACGATGTAACTGCAGGTGTGTTTTACTTGGTCATTTTCATGAAGGCTTGTTACTTTTATGTGCTTTACGCGGTGTAAATTAAAACACCTTGTACCGGGTAACTGTTGTCTTGTTCCCAAAGATTCAGACTTCAGGAGCCTTTAACCTTCTGTTTCAATAAGGTTATTGATTCAGTGTCAACAACTTATCTTATCTCAATAGCCAGAATGCTATCGCAGCTTTGTCATCGTTGGGTTTCTAGATTTCCAGACCCGGTTTCATGTTTTAATAAGGCCAGAATTTTTTCATCGAATGGTGTATTTTTCTGAATAGGTTATTTGGCTTATTCCTTCACAACATCTTAATTCTTAACAACAAGTTTTCATCTGATTAATATGGAACCATTTCAGTTTAGGTTCTCCCTTTGGACCATATGGAACATTCAGTAGATACGCAGCCTGTCCATTTTAACTCGAATGAGTTTTTTTGCAGAGAAATTTTGTAACATTACTCTGTCTCCAACATCATACGCAAATGATTTTACCCTCTTATAATAGCGCTTGATTTGTTCACGCGATTTGCCTGTGTTAATGGCCCTAGCCTGTTTCACCTCGTCCATATGATCTATCAAGGTTTGTAACCATTTTTGGCTACAGGGTTGTAACTTTAATGGTGTATTATTCCCCAATGTTATGTGTCCTGGTATCTGCATTTGTCTCCCTGTCATAGCCTCATATGGACTTACCCTCGTAGTCCTGTGTGGGGTAGAACGTATTGCCATTAAACATAAGGGCAACATATTAGTCCACTGAGTGGGGTGTTCTGTACACAGCTTCTGCAGCAGTTTTTAGAGTTCGATTGTCCCTCTCCACAATCCTTGATGATTGTGGATGGTGCGCAATGTGCAATTTATATTTTATCTGTAACATTTCTTGTAGGGTTGTGAAAACTGCCCCTGTAAAGTATGGACCCTGATCACTATCCACTTGTAGTGGTAATCCCCACCTACAGAACACCTCACTCAGGAGAATTCGGGCAACAGTGCGCGCTTTATTGTTTCTTGTGGGAAACGCCTCGATCCATTTAGCGAACTGATCAATTACAACGAGCGCATATTCATAGGTACCCTTGGATTTTGTTAGCGGACCAATAAAGTCAATCTGTAGGTGTGTCCATGGTCCCTCGGGAGGGGGTTGTGACCTAAGTAAGGCGCGATTAGAACATGAAGGAGGGTTTGTTTGTAGGCATGGCAGGCAGTGATTAACATATTGCTCCACATGCTGCTCCATTTCAGGCCACCAGCAAACAGGTAATAACTTCTGTAGTGTAGTGGCCATTGAGCAATGTCCCGCTGTAGGGTGAGAGTGGAAGAGGGCCAGAATTTCTTCCTTTAATTGGGGAGGAATACAAACTACTAAGTCTCCCTCTTTATTCCTGACCATTAGCAGGGGAGGGTTTTTATCTGCACTATGTTGTACTACAGTTGAGTCTGCCCATGGGGTGGTTGCTGGTAGTGGGCGTCCTTGTTCATGCCAGGCTATTACTTGTGCATAGGGAGCACGTGAATCCTGTAGGGCCAAAAGATCAATGGTTTTGACTTTGGAAACCGCTCCCACTACGGGTGTTTTGAGTGTCATTCATCACCCACCAAGGTAATGGATTGCCATTGTCGGCAGCCTCTTTAGCAAGGCGATCGGCTGCTTGGTTACCTCGGGAGTGAGGGGATGAATCTTTCAGATGGGCTGCTACCTTCCCCACATGACAAGGGGCGACTCGCTCCTGGAGCACTTTCCATAGCTTACAGAGGAGACCAGAATGTAATAAAGATTTACCATCTGATGAGCAAAACTCATTTGTATGATATAGGGGAAGGGTCATGACTGCATTGCAGACATAGCTGCTATCGGACCAGATATTCGTTTCATCCGTAGTTGTGTAGTGTGCAGCGAGAATTATAGCAATTAGTTCTGCTTGTTGGGAGGAGTGGGTGGGAACCTGGAATCCCACTGACCAATCTGGAGTGTCCATATCAATGAGGGCACATCCAGTTCTAGGATGGCCGTCTACATAGTATGATGATCCGTCTACGTACACATTTCGAGCTCCAGGTACAGCATTCGCCTTTACCGGGTTTGGTTCCATATCTAGTACTGGTAATGGACACTGGTGTGGGCTTCCCTCATAGATGAGCATAAGGGGTAACAGTGTAGCTCATTTAGGAGTAATGTCCAGGTCTCGCTGTAACAATTCAAGTGTCCATTTACTGATTCGCTGAGAGGACACCTTAGTCTGTCTTGGTTTTAGCAGCAGATTAAGGGGCATGTGTGGTGAATGCAAAATCACTTTCTGTAGTCCGGTGATGTAAGTAAAATGATTGACTGCCCAAAATGTGGCCAACAGGTGGCGTGCACACGCTGAGAATGTGCTTTCTATCCCTTGTAAGATACGTGAGGCGTACGCGATGGGACGTAGTGTCTTGCTGATTGCTTGGTTCTGACTTAACGGCAGTTAGGCTGATAGGGGTGGAGCCTAGATGGAAGGGCTGACTGTTCCGGGGAAATGAGAGCAGTAGCCTGCATCATGGCTTGTTTCAAGGCACTAACTGCAGCAGTATGGTGGTTTTTCCATACGGATTGTACTTCTTCCGCATCGCCCTTTAAAAGATCATACAAAGGTTTAGCCAAGTCTGCAAAGTTCAGAATAAAATTTCGCTGATATCCAACCAAGCCTAAAAAGGATCGCAGTGCGGTCTTTGAAACTGGCAGTGGAAGTCTCTGAATAGTCTCTCTACCTTTTTGATGGTCTGGACTGAGGCCAGTCACTGAAATCTTTACTCCCAGAAAGGTAACCTTATCTTTTGCCAGCTGAGCCTTTTTTGGATTTATTTTCAGCCCTGTATTCTGCACTAACCCTGTCAACTCATCTAGAAGTTTTAGGTGTTCTTGCATTGTTTCAGTAGCCAGGAGCAGGTCGTCAACGTACTGTAGAAGGGCTGATGGTTTAGAGAAGGCTTTAACTGCTCGTGCCATATATTAATGAAAGATTGATGGCAGTGTAGCCCTGCCCTTCAAACGTGAAAGCAAATTTGTATTGGTCCTCCTGAGCAACTGGAATACTCCAAAAAACCATTCGCTATGTCTAGGGTAGAGAAGACAGTGGCCTTGGGGGGGGTATGGATGTCAATAGCGAAGGGGCTTGACTAACAGTTGGACTCTGACGTGGGGAAGCTTTGTTTAGGGCTCGCTAATCACTAAGCCTCCAGGATTCATCTGGCTTCCTAACCAGCCATGCAGGGGAATTAGTGGTAAACGAACCTTTGCGTAGTACTCCCTGCTCTTCTAATGAGACAATGACTTCGCAAATATGGAATACTTTCCTGGGGAATTGGGTATTGTTTACATGCGTGATGGGATGGCCCATTAATTCGCATTTCCACTTCCATTCTCCCGCAGTCGTGTTTAGATTTAGCAAGGGCTGCTACATGTTTAGCCACTAAGGAGTTAACAGCAGGCCGGGAATGTGTCGGCAGCGCGATCTGCTCAGGCTTCTTTATAGCAAACACCGAGTGGGCATCTGAAATTTGCACTATGTTTCCCGGTTTAGATTCAATCCATAAACAGTTCTGATTGTAATCTATAATGGCTGTCATTCCCCTTAGGGTATCATTCCCAAGTAGTCCCATTCTATTTGTCATACACATGTACAATGGATCGGTAATTTTTACGGGGAAGGCCTCGAGGGAAATACGAAGTTCTTCCCCGGATATATCGGTGCTTGTGCACTGGTGACTCCTGTTCTGACAAAGCTACTTTTGCCTATTTCAAGTTGGCGTTCGGAGTCTGGGGAATGCAGGATTGTAACAGATGACCCAGTGTCCATTAGCATAGTCTGCTGTCGGCCCCCAGGCAGCAAAGCTGAGACCACTGGTCGACCATGGCCATCTCGTCTGAACCCCACTTCAGACCAGGCCGATGGGGCTGGACCCCGTCATTGTGGGCCGTTGAGTTGTTGTGGCAATGGTGGGGGCGGGAATAGCATAGAAAACATAGAAGATAAAAGCAGGAGTAGGCCATTTGGCCCCTCGAGCCTGCTCCGCCATTTAATGAGATCATGGCTGATCATCCAAATTCAGTACCCTGTCCATGCTTTCTCCCCATATCCCTTGATCCATTTAGCCTTCAAGAACTCCTTCTTGAATATATTTAATGAATTAGCCTCAACTGCCTTCTGTGGTAGAGAATTCCACAGGTTCACCACTCTCTGGATATTCCTCCTTATCTCTGTCCTAAATGGCTTAGCCCTTATCCTTAGACTGTGACCCCTGGTTCTGGACTCCTCCGCCATCGGGAACATCCTTCCTGCATCTAGTCATGTTAGAATTTTATAAGTTTCAATGAGATCTCCTCTCATTCTTCTGAACTCCAGCGAATATAAGCCCAATCGACCCAATCTCTCCTCCTATGTCATTTCTGCCATCCCAGGTATCAGTCTGGTGAATCTTCGCTGCACTCCCTCCATGGCAAGAACATCCTTCCACAGATAAGGTGACCAAAACTGCACACAATACTCAAGGTGTGGTCTCACCAAGGTCCTGTACAACTGCAGCAAGACATCCTTGCTCCTGTACTCTAATCCTCTTGCTATGAAGGCCAACATACCATTTGCCTTCTTTACCACCTGTTGCACCTGCATGCTTACCTTCAGCGACTGGTGCACAAGGACACCCAGGTCTCGTTGCACTGCCCCTTCTCCCAATCTATTGCCGTTCAGATAACCTGCCTTCCTGTTTTTGCCACCAAAGTGGATAACCTCATATTTATCCACATTATACTACATCTGCCATGCATCTGACCAATCACCCAACCTGTCCAAATCATACTGGAGTTTCTCGGCATTCTCCTCACAGCACACACATACAGCCAGCTTTGTGTCATCTGCAAACTTGGAGATATTACATCTAGTTCCCTCGTCTAGATCATTAATATATGTGAATAGCTGGGGTCCTAGCACAGATCCCTACAGTACCCTACTAGTCACTGCCTGCCACTTGGGAAAAAGACCTGTTTATTCCAACTCTTTGCTTCCTGTCTGCCAACCAGTTCTCTATCCAAGTCAGTACCTTACCCCCAATCCCATGTGCTTTAACTTTACACGTTAATCTCTTATGCAGGACTTTATCAAAATATATAACTAGCTCATAGTTGGGGCCACAGGGCACTCTGACATCTGGATCCCTGCAAGTGTCTGCATCATACATGACATTCTCTCAATACATGAGTCCATGGCGTCTAGCCTACTATCCGCTGGATGGGGTGATCGGGACAGACCATTTCGCAGGTAATTATTGTTATTCCTCCCACTGACGCTGGAGAGGCCAAGGGGTCCCTCAACTACATTCACTGGCGTTTCTATTGTTGGTGCCTGGACCTGAGTTTTAGCGCAGGCCCATGCAGAATTAGCATCTGTTAAAATGTCTGTCGATTGCGAGTTGTGGCCGACAGTGTGCCCTAAGGCTGCTCGCAGTGAGGTCTGAATATTCTTTAAGTATATTATCTTAAATGCTGCCTCATTCTTCCCGTTTAAGACATTATCATTCGGGCGTGCCTGCATCATCTCAAACAGCGTACAACTGATCCCCGAATACAGCAGTGGTCTCATGAGGCCCTTCTTAGGTCTGGTTTAATTTCTGGACCAAATCAATAGTATCCAAGCCTAGAGCTGTTTGTGTGTATGTGATTAAATTATTCAGGGTGTTTCCCCACATTAAAGGCTAGGAATGGGAGACTGGTCCGGAGTCAAGTCAGACATTATAACATTTTTCATGTCACTGTCCTCAAAATTATGGTGGTAATTCCGGAATGCCACTATACGTTGCCTTAGCTCTATAGGGCATGTTCGTGGGTTAACTGGTCCGAATTGTTGGATGCATGCTTGTAGTTCTGCATAATTCAGGGGCTGGGGCCATTCATAAGTGCCTGCCCACAGCATTCCCGGGGGGGCCTGTGGTACTGCTTGTGTTCCTTCACCCTCAGCTGGTGGCACGTTAGGAATCACCTGGGTGTGGGTCAGAACATTAACCGGGGCTTTAACAGGTGCAGGCTCGTCCACTGAGGTTTTTATGATCTTGTTATTGGCATAGGCTGGGGGTCTCTCAGCCAAGTTGATGGTGGTATACGAGACGGGGGCCTCTCGGGAAGGGGATATCAAGGGAGAACATAGCTCTCCGCTTAACCCCTCGCATTGTTGATCGTAACTCCCGGGGGGGTCTAGTCCCTTGACTGCCGCTATTACAGCCTGTTGTTTACCCAACTGTTTCTCTAATTGTTGTATAGTATTCTGACATTGCCGGTGGTCCAACTCCCTGTGGGGGGGGCTGAAGAGCCTCTCGGGGCTCCTCGTGAATCATTTAATTGGCTGATCAGACTGTCATTAGGCTACTTGGCTTTTAGCCTCCAAGATTCTGCATTGCAGCGCTGCCGTGAACTGTGTTAATACTCTGTTGCTGCATTATTGCTGTTGAAGCACTGACCTGTCACCTGAAGAACTTCATTCTTATTTTTTAACTCTACAGCTTCTTTCTCCCATTTTGACTTCTCGCCCAATAACGTTAGATTCTCATGTATAAGCCGTAGTTTGTCTTTTTCTAATTTATCCTGATCATCTTCCATCTCTAGGAAGGTTTCTTTATCTTCTACACAATACACTGCCGCATAAGCCATTAGGTGCGCTGCCCTATCTGGCTTCCATCTCATCTCCTTAACTTGTTTTTCAATGAACGCAACAACGTCCTCGAAAGATACTTTCACATCCTTTGTTAGACATTCTACTATTAACCTCTGCAACTGTGCATCCTCACACTTCTTCATTAATTTTGCTTTAAAGTGTATTAAAAAATTCTCACTCGACATTCTTACTGTATGTGAAAGAGACACTATCTGTTAGATAACCTAACCTTCCACAAGGACTGTAATGTATACAACATTTAAGGGACTACTTTGTTTTGCGGATGTACATCCTTAGTTGCAAGCGTATATAACAGACGCGTATTGATTTGTATAGTCAGTGCTGAAGTTCCAGTTACCCAGTAAAGATCACTTGAAGTTACTCTCAGTCCCTGCTGCTTTATTATTTTATGTAGTTGTGTATAGCGGTACAAACACAACAAATTGGTGACGAGAATTATGAACCTACGTCTTCCTATTCTGGCATCGCATCCAGAGGACACCGAAATGTGGAAGAAAGGAGCGAGAAGGTAGAGAAAACGGAGCACGCTTGCTAAGCTAGGCAGGGGATACGTAAGTCAAGTGAAAAGTGCACAGGACTTGCATGACGCTAGCTAACTAGTAAAGAAAAACGGGTTTGGAAAAAAAAAATGGCGATGATTGGCATGATTGCAGCATTTGATAGCAGCATTGAAGACTGGGCAACTTACATTGAAAGAGTGGAGTTGTACTGTGAGGTTAACGGAGTGGAGGTAGAAAAGAAAGCCACTGTTTTGCTGAGTGTTATGGGCGCGAAGACATCTGGGCTGCTATGTAGTTTCTTAACCCCTGAAAAGCCAGCAAACAAAACATTCAAACAAATAGTGGACACACTCCAAGGCCATTTAAGCCCCAAACCACTGCTCATAGCTGAAAGATTTAAATTCCATAAACGGAACCAGAGCAAAAATGAAAGCATTTCTGAATATTTGGCAAAGTTGCGCAAATTATCAGAACATTGCCAATTTGGAGTGGGCTTATCAGACGCATTGAGGGACAGATTTGTGTGTGGCATGCAAAGTGAAAGCACACAAAAGAAGCTCCTGTCTGAAAAAGACCTCACATTGGAGAAGGCTGAGTATTGCAATATCAATGGAAGCAGCAGCACGTGGCGCTTTAGAAATTCAACAAAAATCCCTGGAATATTCAACTAATAAAATGTCACTGAAACAAGAAAAGAAGTGCTGTCGCTGTGGCAAAATGTCACATGACCACAATGACTGTTGGTTTAAAGATAAAGACTGCAGACGAGGGCACCTTGAAAGAGTCTGCAAAGCAAATAAGAAGCCGAAAACTGAAACAATACAGAGTAACAAAAAGGTACATCAAATGACTGAAAACAAGAAACCTTTCAAAGATAGATACAAGAAGGTACACTACGTGACTGGAGACAGTTCAGATAAAGAAAAAAGTGACACAGACTCGGAGGAAGAGGATCTGGCTTGTCTAAAACTACACAGTGTGAAAGAGACAGGTGATCACAATAATATGGGTTACTCCAGAAGTGGCAGGAGTTAGGCTGAAAATGGAGTTGGACACAGGCTCAGCTTTAACAGTGATCTCTGTACATGACTACAAACGACTGTTTTCATACATACTGCTAAGACCAACTAAAGTACTGTTAAAGACATACACAGGACAAAGAGTGTGCCCCAAAGGTAAAATAAAAGTGAAAATGACAGTGACATACAAAGAAAAAAAAATACCGCAATTGAACCTCTATGTAGTGGAAAATGGAGGACCACCATTACTGGGATGCGAATGGCTCAGGAAAATACAGTTAGATTGGCACACCATCCAAGCACTGTTTATGTCAGCAAAGGAGGACAGCAACGCCACTCCTGAGAGACTGTCACAAATACTCTCTGACTCTCAGGAAGTGTTCAAGAAGGGAATAGGAACACTTAAGGGCATGAAAGCAAAAATTAAGATTGAGGAGAACGCAAATCCAAAGTTCCACAAGGCCAGACCAGTGCCTTATGCAATTCACCCTTCAGTAGCAGAGCTGGAGAACTTGGAGCAGTTAGGGGTCCTGTCCAAGGTGGATTGGAGTGAATGGGCCACACCTATAGTTCCAGTGATGAAGAAAACCTCCAGCACAAAACCAGGAAAGCCAAGAAAAGTGTGCATCTGCGGAGACTTTAAAGTGACTGTTAACCCAGTCCTCCACACAGTACAGTACCCATTGCCTCGCATTGAGGACATCTTTGCTTCCCTGTCAAGAGGGGAATGCTTCACAAAGATTGACTTGGCCCAGGCCTATCTCCAAATGGAAATTGATGATGCATCAAAGGTACCTGACAATAAATACGCACAAAGGCCTTTACTAGTACAATCGGCTGGTATTCGGAATAGCATCAGCTCCTGCAATCTGGCAAAGGGCAATGGACCAAGTCCTGCAGGGGATCCCAGGTACTCGGTGTTATCTTGATGACATCATCATTACTGGCAAGAATGACAACGACCACCTTTCCAAACTCGAACAGGTGCTCATCAGGTTACGGGAGTATGGGCTCCGAGCGAACCGAGACAAGTGTGAGTTTTTCAAAAAGGAAATCTCATACTGTGGACATGTGATTGACAAGGACGGTTTACACAAGTCTCCAGACAAGACTGAAGCTGTGATTAATGCACCAACACCTGAAAATGTATCTCAGTTGAGATCATATCTTGGACTGGTGAACTACTATCACAAGTTCTTGCCCAACCTATCCACAGTGTTACATCCACTAAATGCACTGCTACAGACAGGACCACAATGGAAGTGGAGCGACAGCTGTGAACAAGCTTTTCAAGAGAGTAAAAGACTCATTACTTCAGAAGAGGTGCTAGCTCACTTTGACCCATCCTTACCTATTCGACTGGCATGTGATGCTTCACCCCATGACATTGGTGCCGTGTTGTCACAAGTTCCCAGACAGCTCAGAAAGACCAATAGCCTTTGCCTCAAGATCATTGACTACAGCTGAACGCAATTATGCACAGATTGACCGAGAGGCCCTCAGCCTTGTGTGGGGAGTCAAGAAATTCAGCCACTACTTGTATGGTCAACTGTTTACACTGTTAACTGACCACCAGCCCCTCATTTCAATCTTCAACCCAAGGAAGGCGTTCCAGTGATGATGGCACAACAGCTACAGCGATGGTCACTCTTCCTAGGGGCTCACTTGTATGACATTGAATACAAGGGGACCAAGCAACATGGCAACGCCGATGGTTTGTCACGTTTACCACTGCTGACCTCCGAGAACTACAACAGTTGACTCAGCAGAGGTATTTCACACAACAATAGATGAACAGCTACCAGTGACAAACTCCCTCATTGAAAGAGAAACACGCAATGACCCTACATTGTCAAAAGCTTATGACATCACTGTGAAGGGATGGCCAGTGCATGGTGACTCATTGTTTCCAGCATTCTCAGCTAGGAGGGAGCAGTTATCAGTGTGTCGGGGAACACTGATGTGCGGCTCACGAGTTGCGATTCCTCCCAAGCTTCGTAACCGAGTGCTAGATGAACTGCATGAAGGCCACTTGGGTATGGTAAAGATGAAAAGCCTTGCCCGTGGATACATGGGGTGGCTGGGAATTGACAAACAGATCGAGGACCTGACAAAGAGCTGCTCAGGATGTCAAAAGGTCCAGAATGCACCACCACAAGCCCCTCTCCATCCATGGGAATGGCCCTCATCACCATGGCAACGTGTACACATCGACTTTGTTGGACCGTTCATGGACTCCATGTTCTTGATTGCAGTCGATGCACATTCCAAATGGCCCGAGGTTATTAAAATGAAATTAACCACATCTGAAAAGACCATTTCAGTTCTGAGGACCATGTTCGCTAGAAATGGCCTACCAGAACAAATCTGCACAGACAATGGACGACAATTTGTCTCTGATGCATTCCAAGGGTTCATGAGGAAAAATGGAATCAAGCACTACACATCTGCCCTGTACCATCCAGCTACAAATGGCTTGGCAGAAAGATTCGTACAGACTTTCAAGAAGGCCATCAAAGCAATGTACAGCGAGAATCTACCACTGCAACACAAGATAGACAATTTCCTCTTGGCTTATCGGAACGCAGTACACGCAGCCACTAATCCGACTCCAGCGATGATGTTTCTGAACAGGAACCTGAGATCTCGCATGGACCTTAAACCGAATGTACGTCGTGATGTAGAGAACAAACAGTTCAAACATTTGAATGCTAAGCCAACAAGAAGCTTCAGTGTGGGACAGTCAGTTCTTGCTCGTACAATATCCACAAGAGAGGGACCACTGATGTATACAGTGGATGTGGGAGAGAACGTTTTGAGACGTCATGTGGACCAAATTCTGGATGTTCAGGTGGAAAACGCCCCTATACCTCGCCCAGACTCACCTGACATAGAAACAGACACTCCTGATTCATCAGCACCAGCCTCATCCACAGCTGAGAGCTCTACCTGTGCTGATAGCTCACCTGATGCAACTGTACCTGTATAGTCTCATTCCCCAAAGCAAGAGAGTCTGGAGAGACGTGAGGCAGAGGAGGCCACCCCAGAGACTTGACTTGTAAAAGGGCTGTTGACAAAATAAAATGTTATGTTGGAAATTGAATTTTGTTACTTTTAAGAAAACAAAAAGGTTACTGTAAAGACAGGCTCTGTATGTTAATTATAGAAATTTTGCGTTAATATACTATTAAACTAAAGGGGGAGAAGTGTAATGTATACAACATTTAAGGGACTACTTTGTTTTGCGGATGTACATCCTTAGTTGCGAGCGTATATAACAGACGTGTATCGATTTGTATAGTCAGTGCCGAAGTTCCAGTTACCCAGTAAAGATCACTTGAAGTTACACTCAGTCTCTGCTGCTTTATTATTTTATGTAGTTGTGTATAGCGGTACAAACACAACAAGGACCTTCATTGGTCAAACGAAAATCCAAGTGCCTGCCTTATGCACAATAGACCTGGTTTCAGTTAATAGTCGAGCCTCACGTTGGGCGCCAATTTGTAGCTTTCAAAAGCTCTTATAATAATTTGTCCGTGACTACACAAACCACTGTGGGTACCGGTATATTGAGTATAAGTAAAACAGGTTTATTAAGCATTAAACATCCAGTACAAAGAAGTAATACTGAACAAGAAGATAGTCAGTCTGTTCGTTCGAACCCCGGCGTTCCTTCCGAGTGACTGGCAGTCTCCCGATGTGTCTTGCTGTGTTCTGTTGACTGAAGCTCGCTTCTCTGGGTTCTTGCTGTGTCTGTTGACTGAAGCTTCTCAAACTCTGGTTACGTGGTGCGCTACTTTCGATGTTCAAAACCTGTATCTTTATACCCTTTTTCCCCTCATTTTGCCTATGTGGCAGTAATTAACCCTCTGACACCTGGTAAATGTCTCGCTTTCCTTGTTAGCCATCTTATGACCTTGTTAATCCCACTAGGTCTTTCTCTGCATAACAAAGGGCCCTTATCTTTAGATGTTCACTTTTCACAGACCATTTCTCAAGATGTTGTCTAAACAGTCTGTCCATCCTATAGCTGTACCAATGAGGGATGTCTCCAACTCCTATCTCTCTCTCTCTCTGGTTCTTATCTCTTTAAGCATAATACAGTATTACCGAATTCCTCGTCTCCATAGACTTAGCACTACATTCCATTACTTCAGTAATTAAAAAGTTTTTTTTTTAGTCAAGTTGGCATAATTTCCCATCCTGCTTTGCTCTTAGCCATTTGCCATTTTATACAGGCTTTTAGGTTTTTAATATACAATTTCACATTATAGTTATATAAAAATGGTTATAGAATCTTAATGTTTACTAAATCCTACAGGTACACCTCTATTCTACACACGCAAGTAAGATGTTGTTGTCGGGCATTAGTGTATTTTTGACCCCCACCGATATACCATGGAGCAGCATGAGTTTCCTATGTGGATTCCTACTTTTGCAATCTTGATGGAGGAGAAAGAAGAGTGAGGCAACATCAAAGATGAGGACAACTTGCTTATAAGGCCCTGAGACTGTACCTTCACTTTAATTCACTGAGGAGGTCTTTGAGAATCTATACTATGTTCAGCACAATGACCTGCAGTCACAATCAAGTGCCTCAACAGTCCAGCCAATGGCTGTCCAAGCCAGTACAGCTCTCAATTTTTATGCTGCTGGTCATGGACCTCTGCAACATCCAGGCCAGCATTCAGCAGGAGACCTAGGGAATTCATCCATTTTGTGTTGAGTCCATGGCAGAAGCTTCACTGTTCTTTAGTTCTCTCCTTGCTGGTTTCTCAAGTTCAAGGGGCAATAAATGTTGCCCATATTGCATTGTGTACTCCTACTGGGCTCCTTTTTAAATTTCCTCAATAGAAAGAGATTCCACTGTATGACCAGCTATATAAAATACTATGTCACTGCCAAATATGCAGGGGTTTGTCATGGCAGTTGAGGTCAATTCATTAAATATACTCAAGAAGGAGTTAGATATATTTCTTAAAGCTAAAGGGATATGGGGAGAAGGCAGGGACAGGGCACTGAATTTGGATGATCAGCCATGATCTCATTGAATGGCGGAGCAGGCTCGAGGGGCCGAATGGCCTACTCCTGTTCCTATCTTCTATGTTTCTATGAGGAATTCTAACCTCTCAGCCCTATTCAGGGAAGAAAGTGAAATTTTGGGGTGGCTTCTGAGGGACTCAGTGTATCTCTTGCTTCCATGGCATATGACTGCACTTCAACTGCCAAACTGGACCTGATGGCCTACATCCTAGGTTTTTAAAAGAAGTAACGACAGGAAACTCTCTTTACCGGCACCTAAATAACCGGAAATCTCTCTTAACCGGCAAAATTCAAGAGTAGGTTCAAGTAAGTTTTACTTCATGTTAGTGGCCGTGTAACCGGGGTTCCTGCACCTGTTGCCATGCAAAAGGGATGCCTGGATCTGTGGCCATGTACGGCTCTCGTACCTTAGTAAGTATATCTCTCTGTAAACCGGACTTTTTGATCAACCGGCACCACGCCGGTCCCGTCAGCGCCGGATAAAAGAGTTTCCTGTACAGAGATAGCGGTGTTGGTTTTGATCTTCCAGAATTCCCTAGATTTTAGAGGCGTCCCTGTGGATTGGAAGGTAGCATATCTAAACCCGCTTTCCAAGAAAGAAGGGAAGAGAGAAAACAGGGATCTATAGACCACTTAGCCTGACATCAGTAGTAGGAAAAATGCTAGAATCTGTTATTAGGGACGTGGTAACAGGGCACTTGGAAAATAATAGTGTCAGCTGTGGCTCAGTTGGTAGCGCTCCTGAGTCAGAAGGTTGTGGGTTCAAGTCCCACTCCAGAGACTTGAGCACAAAAATCTAGGCTTGATACCCCAGTGCAGTACTGAGGGAGTGCTGCATTGTCTGAAGTGCCGTCTTTCGATGAGATGTTAAACCAAAACCCATCTGCTCTCTTGGGTGGACGTAAAAGATCCCATGGCACTGTTCAAAGGAGAGCAGGGAAGTTACCCCCAGTGTCCTGGCCAATATTTATCTGTCAATCACCATCACTAAAAAAAAAAAAACAACAAATTATCTGGTCATTATCACATTGCTGTTTGTGGGAGTTTTCTGTGCATAAATTGGCTGTTGCGTTTCCCACATTGCAACAGTGACTACACTTCAAAAGCACTTCATTAACTGTAAAGTGCTTTGAGATGTCCTGAAAGGTGCTATATAAATGCAAGTTCTTTCCTGTCAGAGAGCTGCATTACCAGCAACAATCTCCTGCAGAACAATGACATGGCTACATTGTAAATTGGAAAGTTTAACGCAGGGTTTTTTTTAATTGGAGGGCGCTTTGGGACCAGTTTCAAATGTTTTCATTTTCACACCTAGCATGTACATGGTATAAAACAACCTCGGGTTTATTTTCTGTACTACCAGCCATCTCTTTAAACCTTTCTGCTCTGCTCCTTCCACCTTCACCTCTAACAACTAGCATGATTAGCTCATGGTCTTTATCACCAAGGTATTTCATTTGTTCAAGCCACTCTGCTGCTTCTGCCCCCTTCCCCTTACCCACCAAGCCAAACATTATCTGAGGCCCTATTCTAGCCTAGCCCTGAACTCCTCCTATCTTTCACGTTTCCTCCAGCAACGCTTTGGGAAGACTGAAGCCATTGGCCCAGAAATTCGGGTCTCCATGGGTGAGTACGCACGGGGTACTCGCCCATAAGCCCAATGGAAGTGCCGGTTTCCTGCATGCACTGTGCATGTGCGGGAAACCGGCACTTCCGTTCCCCTGAAAGAAGGGGTTCAGAGTTCAAACGCGTGCACAGGAGAGGCTGCGTGTGCGCATCGAACTTACGTTTTTTTTGCAGGTTTTCCTGGGAGGCTAAGTCTCCAGAAGTTACACATATAAAAAGCAGTCGCAAGGCCTGCTTTTTACAAGGTAAGTGGTGAATTAATTAAAATTAAAACATTTTTTACACGGGTTTATTATTTGAAAATACTTTAAAGCAAGGTAAGTTTATTTTTAGCCCCGTTAAAAAAAATTAAATTATTTTTTTCAAAAATTTAAATTGTTTAAAATAGTTATTTCATGTAATTTATAGTTTATTTAAAAAATGTGATGTTTTTTTAAAATTTATTTGAAGATTTAGTGATGTTTTAGGGCTTGTAGTATTTATAAGTTGACAGCCCTTCCTGTCAAACGTATGAATGAAGCATTCCCTGCTCCGATTGGCTCCCCATGGCCCACGTGATCCCAGGGGATGCATCGAACTAACTGCGCCCCTGGGATACGCAAGCACTGCGCGCTGGCAGTTGGAGGAGGCCCAGGATCAGAATTCCACGGGGGACCCACAGCTCAACGGCCGGCACGCAAGGTAAGTGCAGGTCGGGGGCTTACACCCGCGGGAAGCCCTCAACCCGAATTTCTAGGCCACTGTCTTTACCCTTGATACGAACTCCATCCTGCTCGGGCTTTTTGGAGCCTCGGCATCCTATTCGACCTTGAGCTGAGATTCCAACTACATATCTTCTCCATCACAAAGATTGCTTATTTCCACCTCTGCCATCACTTGCCTCCGCCTGTACTTCAGCCCATCTGCTGCTGAAGCCCTTTGTCACTTCCAGAGGTGGTTTTTTCCAATGCTCTCTTGGCCACCTTTGCATCCTCCACCTTCTAAACTTCAGATTATCAAAAACTCTGATGCCCTTATCCAATCCTGCACCACATCCTGCTGTCGGATCACCCATGACCTTGCTGTTCATTGGTTCCCAGTTTCACAGTGCCTCAAATGTAAAATTTTTATCCTAGTATTTAAATACTTTAATTAGTCTTGCCCTTGGCCATTTCTAAACTTTTCAGCACAGCACTTTACCATTTCTCCCCTCCCTCCACCCCAATTCTTTTTTTTTACCTCTGGCCTCGGGTGCACCCCCACCCCACCCCCAATCTCTCCACTATTGGCACCGTGCTTTCAGCCAAATGGGTCCCATGTCCTGGAATTTCCTCCCTAAACTCCTCCGCTTCATCACATCTTTCTCCTTTAAGACCTTTTAAAGCCACCTCCTTTAACCAAGCTTTTGGTCACCCTTTTGTTTTGGCTCGTGTCATTTTTTTCTTGAATACACTTTTGTGAAGAACTTTAGGATGTTTTTTCTACATTAAACCTCTATAAATCCAAGTTTTTGGCAATAACAAAGAGTGAAATAAGTTTAATTTTCATTTGTGGGATACACATGAAATCTATTTGAATCAACCCCACCCAAGAATAGCCCATTTTGAAATTATTGCACTGAAACTGCCTGACCTACTGAGTGTTTCCAGAATTTTCTATTTTTCCAGCATCTGCAGTATTTTGCTTTTTCAAATATTTCTTGCTTGCTTATCATTTGTGTTATCAATTTTAATACCTGTATTTCAGGCCTGAAAGATGCAATATCAAAGGACAATGAGAAAGAAAAAAAGGTCACTAAATCTACAAAGGACAATGAGAATGAGAAAAGCAAGAGTTCAAAACATAATTCACCACCTCAGCCCAAGGCTGAGAGAGAACCAAGTCACAGGTAACATCTGAATGAAATTTGTAACACTGTTGATGCAGAGAAGAGCTTGACATTGATGGTGTCGTAAAGGGCTAAAGCATCCTGTGACATACATTGTTCAGACTGACCAATGTCTAGTCACTTGGTGCATTTAAGCTCTCATCTGTCTATATATTTATAATAGGTTTATGGACCTGTGGAAAATGAGTAGCTCTGTATTCTCTCCTTTTTTCTCTCTCTCTCTCTCTCTCTCTCTCTCTCTCTCTCTCTCTCTCTCTCATTGGGCATTTAATGTACACCATAACTAATAGCTCAGGGGTTGCATCTTTTAATGTATTCATTGTCAAACCTTCTAGCTTGTGCATTGTGTACAGTTAGGTCTACAGTTGTATAAATATCAGATCTATTAAGTGATGCGTTGATACAATAACTAAGTGAATTGCATTTTAAAATTACTTGGTTAAATTTAAATGCCAGAGTTGGGGGGGGGGGGGGCGGGGAAATGTGGATGGCTGTCAACTTAATGCTTATTTTTCTTTCGGGTCCCCCTCAGACGCTCTGGAAAATGATACAAATCTGTAAAGCGGCCACTTGTCTACGCATAATGTTCCTGGCCAAAAGCTGGAGGAACTAATTGGGAATTATCCTCCATAAAATGGTCACCTTTGTATTCTATAATATATGGCCAATTAATTCCCTTTATCGGATGGTCAGGACTCAATCGCTGGAGTCTTTCTGATTTTACTCAAATCCTGTTACTAATTGTTTTGTGCTGATAGATCAACTGAAGTTCTCTGAACCTTGTTTTCATGCTGGGTATGAGTCGGTGGCTACTGATTTATGGATATGCCACTCCTCCCGTTGTATAGTCTTCAATTAAAGGCCTGCCATAAAGACTTCTCCACCAGAGAAACGAAGTGATCATTTAGCATTCCAATCATTGCTTGTGTACACCTATAGTGTGGAGCATGAAATCACAGGCAGCCTGCTTTGGAAGTTTAAACCAGGATTTGTGTTCCCCTTCTCATTTCTTTCCTCCTTTTTTAAAAAAAAAGAAATAAAAATGTGTTTGTAGGAAACGCAGGAATAATGTGGCAGAAAATGACCTGAACAAAAAGCACAAGGAAGACACCTCGAAGATGCAAATAAACAAGGAAGTAAAAATTGAGCAAAGGGTAAGTCGTGGTAAAAATTTTGCTTGCTGGTCTTTTTTTTTCATCAACAACAACAACAACTTGTATTTACATAGCGCCTTTAACGTAGGTTGAGCGATTATAATGGGTGCTCAAATGGGCAGAATTAGAGGAGCGCAGATATCTCGGGTGGGGGTTGTGGGGCTAGAGGAGATTACAGAGATAGGAAGGGGCAAGGCCTTGGAGGGATTTGAAAACAAGCATGAGAATTTTGAAATCGAGACGTTGCTTAACCGGGAGCCAATGTAGGTCAGCAAGCACGGGTCATTGAACAGGACTTGGTGTGAGTTAGGACATGGGCAGCCAAGTTTTGGATGACCTCAAATTTACGGAGGGTAGAATGTGGGAGGCCAGTCAGGAGTGCATTGGAATAGTCAAGACTACAGGTAACAAAGGCATGGATGAGGGTTTCAGCAGCGGATGAGCTGAGGCAAGGGTGGAGACAGGCGATGTTACGGAGGTGGAAATAGGCATTCTTAGTTATGCTGCGGATATGTGGTCGGAAGCTCATTTCCGGGTCAAATATGACACCAAGGTTGCGAACAGTCTGGTTCAGCCTCAGACCGATGTTAGGGAGAGGGATGGAGTCAGTGGCTAGGGAACGGAGTTTGTGGCGGGGACTGAAAGCAATGGCTTCGGCCTTCCCAATATTTAATTGGAGAAATCCCCAGGGCCTGATAATCTACATCCCAGGGTACTTAAGGAAGTGGCCCTAGAAATAGTAGATGCATTGCTGGTCATCTTCCAGAACTCGATAGACTCTGGAACGGTACCCATGGATTGGCGGGTAGCTAATGTTACCCCATTATTCAAAAAAGGTGGTAGAGAAAAGGCGGGGAATTATAGACCGGTAAGCTTGACGTCGGTAGTGGGGAAAATGCTAGAGTCCATTATAAAAGATGTAATAGCAGAGCACTTGGAAAGCAGTGACTGGATCGGACAAAGTCAACATGGATTTACAAAAGGTAAATCATGCTTGACTAATCTACTGGAATTTTTTGAGGATGTAACTGGTAAAATAGATAAGGGAGAACCAGTGGATGTGGTGTATTTGGACTTTCAGAAGGCTTTCGATAAGGTCCCGCATAAGAGATTAGCGTGCAAAATTAAGGCACATGGGATTGGGGGCAAGGTATTGACTTGGATAGAGAACTGGTTGGTGGACAGAAAGCAAAGAGTTGGAATAAACGGGTCGTTTTCCGAGTGGCAGGCAGTGACTAGTGGGGTACCGCAAGGATCGGTCCTAGGACCCCAGCTGTTCACAATATATATTAATGATCTGGACGAGGGAATTGGATGTAATATCTCCAAATTTGCAGACGACACAAAGCTGGGGGGGAGGGTATGCTGTGAGGAGGATGTCGTGAAACTCCAGCACGATTTGGACAGGTTGGGTGATTGGGCAGAAACATGGCAAATGCACTATAATGTGGATAAATGTGAGGTTATCCACTTTGGTGGCAAAAATAGGAAGGCAGATTATTATTTGAATGGTAATAGATTGGGAGAAGGGGAAGTGCAAAGAACAGAACACAGAAACCCCACAATGCAGATAGAGGCCATTTCGGCCCATCGAGCCTGCGCCGACACATATCCCACCCGATCCCCTTAACCCCTACACCAACACATATCCCACCCTATCCCCACGTATTTAATCCCCCTAACACTAAGGGTCAATTTATCATAGCCAATCAACCTAACCTGCACATCTTTTGGACCTGGGTGTTCTTGTACACCAGTCGCTGAAGGTAAGCATGCAGGTGCAGCAGGCGGTTAAGAAGGCAAATGGTATGTTGGCCTTCGTAGCAAGAGGGTTCGAGTACAAGAACAAGGATGTCTTGCTGCAGTTGTACAGGGCCTTGGTGAGACCACACCTTGAGTATTGTGTGCAGTTTTGGTCGCCTTACCTGAGGAAGGACGTTCTTGCCATGGAAGGAGTGCAGCGAAGATTCACCAGGCTGATACCTGGGAAGGCATGAATGACGTATGAGGAGAGATTGTGTCGATTGGGCTTATACTCACTGGAATTTAGAAGATTGAGAGGGGATTTCATCGAAACCTATAAAATTCTGTCAGGCCTGGACAGACTAGATGCAGGAAGGATGTTTCTGATGGCCGGGGAGTCCAGAACCAGGGGTCATAGTCTAAGGATAAGGGGTAAGCCATTTAGGACTGAAATGAGGAGGAATTTCTTCACCCAGAGAGTGGTGAACCTGTGGAATTCTCTGCCACAGAGGGCGGTGGAGGCCAGTTCATTAAATATATTCAAGAAAGAGTTGGATATATTTCTTAAGGCTAAAGGGATCAAGGGATATGGGGAGAAGGCAGGGACCGGGTACTGAATTTGGATGATCAGCCATGATCTCATTGAATGGCGGAGCAGGCTCGAAGGGCCGAATGGCCTACTCCTGCTCCTATCTTCTATGTATCTAAAATTTCTGCTCAACCAGAACAGGATGTCTGACGAGCAGTCTGACAATTGAGACCGTGGAATGGTTGAGAGAAGAGGTAATGAGATAGAGCCGGGTGTCGTCAGCGTACACGTGGAAACTGACTGTGTTTTCAGATGATGTCACTAAGGGGCAACATGTAGATGAGAAATAGGAGGGGGCCAAGGATAGATCCATGGGGGAAAGCAGAGGTAATGATGCGGGAGCGGGAATTCTCTGGCTGCGATTAGATAGATAAGAATGGAACCAGGCGAGTGCAGTCCCACCCAGCTGGACGACAGTGGAGAGGCGTTGAAGGATGGAGTGGTCAACCGTGTCAAGGCTGCAGACAAGTCAAGAAGGACGAGCAGAGATAGTTTACCTTTGTCACAGTCACAAAGGATGTCATTTGTGACAGAGTTGTTTCGGTACTGTGGTAAAAGTGGAAACCTGATTGGAGGGATTCAAACATGGAATTGCAGGAAAGATGGGCCCGGATTTGGGAGGCGACAACACGTTCAAGGACTTTGCAGAGGAAAGGGAGGTTGGAGATGGGGCGGTAGTTTGCAAGGATGGAGGGTCAAGGGTTGGTTTTTTGAGGAGAGGGGTGATGACGGCAGATTTGAGGGAGAGGGGGACAGTACCTGAGGGGAGAGAACCATTAATAATGTCAGCTAACATGGGAGCCAGAAAAGGAAGTTGGGTGGTCAGCAGTTTGGTGGGAATAGGGTCGAGGGAGCAGGCAGTGGGTCTCATGGACAAAATTGAGCAAAGGGTAAATCGTGATAGAAATTATGCTTGCTGGCCTTTTTTTCCCCCCCCCCCCCCCCCACCTTCCCAATATTCTCCCCTCGTTTTCTAAAGGTGCTGCTTCCCACAGGCGTGCAGTTTTCTGGGTGCTGCCCACCCTCCAGTACCTTACCCGTTTCGCCATTCTTCTTGTGTGACCCAAGGCTGCTGTTTTATCATGGCCAAGCCTTATTCTCTGTCGACATCCACACCTCGACTCCAGTGATGCTGAAGCAATTTACAGCATCCCGGCTGCCTCAGTGGCTGAGATCAGCCAACTCATTATACAATGCAGATTATACCGGAGACCTTACAACTTTGTACAGCTTTGGTGCATTTACCCAGTAAGCCATTGGAAGAGAACCTGGAAATTATGCCTGTTCGAAGCAGGGACTTTTCCTGGACCCAAAGTGAGGGAAAGGTTAGAGAGTATCTTTTTAGTGGTTGGTGTTTAAAGTTTAAAGTAGGAAGCTGGACAGGTGGTAAGGTTAATGAAAGACTTGGGATTTATCAGCTGTCTGATTATTTAGGACCAAAGAGTAATGCAAAAAAATACATTTCACTACATAGTATATACAGTAGCCATTTTGGGTCTGGACGATTGATTTCCTTGTGGTGGTTTATGATGTCTCAATCCCTGAATAATATTAACAAAATAGTTCATTATTTGTTACAGGAGAGCTATGACACTACAGAAAAGAAAGTGAAAGAAAACTTACTGAAGAGGTAAAGGAAATATTCTTGTGCAGTATCTTTTTTGAATGAAAAAGTGAGGGTTTTTTTTAAATCAAATAAATTACAACACCAGAAGTAGGTTGTTTGCCCCCATTGTGTCTGCCAGCTCTGAGCTATCCATTCAATTACATCTTTTCCCATATCCTTTTTAAAATAAAAAATATTTTCAAATATTTATCTACGTCCCTTTCAAAAGCTATATTATGGATTTTGCTTCCGTCACTATTTATGGTAGGGCATTCTACATCCTAACACCCTTTTTATAAAAAAAAAAGGAACCTCCTAACCAATGTTCCCTTTTAAAATGTTTTGTGCACTGGCCCTTTAAATTTACACGGTCGAGCATGTGCAGTGTCTTCCAGCGGCAACAGCTTGTGAACGGCCTGCGTAGGACCTCCTGATTGATGTGCGGCCCTGCACCTTAGGGGGAACATTGCTCCTAACCTCTTCCTTTGGTGGTGATCTAGTTAGCAACTCTCCAGTGAAAGAGTTTTACCCCTATTTACCTGATCAAAATTCTTCATAATTCTCAAATCTTTTTAATTTTTTTCTAGTGTAAAGAGCCTTTTTCCCTAAAGCATCTTGCCTTAGTATTGTCCTAATACAGGAAACTTTTTTTTATCCGGCACGGACGGGACTGACGTGGCGCCGGTTCATCAAAAATTCCGGATAACCAAAAGCTATAGTAAAAAATACAGAGCTGACCGCTCCGTATAAAGCAACAAACCCTGTTGAACTGCAGAACAATGGCCACAAGTTCCAAGCATCTCTGTAGCTTAGCAACAGCTGCAGCCACACGGGATCTGGGGGTCCTGGTGCATGAAACACAGAAGGTTAGTATGCAGGTACAGCAGGTGATCAGGAAGGCCAATGGAATCTTGGCTTTTATTGCAAGGGGGATGGAGTATAAAAGCAGGGACGTCTTGCTTCAGTTATACAGGGTACTGGTGAGGCCACACCTGGAATATTGCGTACAGTTTTGGTTTCCATATTTAAGAAAAGATATACTTGCTCTCGAGGCAGTTCAGAGAAGGTTCACTCGGTTGATTCTGGAGATGAGGGGGTTGACTTATTAGGAAAGGTTGAGTAGGTTGGGCTTCTACTCATTGGAATTCGGAAGAATGAGAGGCGATCTTATCGGAACATAAGATTGTGAAGGGGCTTGATCGGGTGGATGCGGTGAGGATGTTTCCACTGATGGGTGAGACTAGAACTAGGGGGCATAATCTTAGAATAAGGGGCTGCCGTTTCAAAACTGAGATGAGAAACTTCTTCACTCAGAGGGTAGTAAATCTATGGAATTTGCTACCTGAGAGCTGTGGAAGCTGCAACATTAAATAAATTTAAAACGGAGGTAGACAGTTTCCTAGCTGATAAGGGAATTAGGGGTTACGGGGAGAGGGCAGGGAGGTGGACGTGAGTCTAGGTTCGGATCAGCCATGATCCTATTGAATGGCGGAGCAGGCCCGAGGGGCCGTATGGCCTACTCCTGCTCCTACTTATGTTCTTGCACAGCAACAGATGGAGGAACACAAGTAGAATATGAAGTAAAACCTACTCCTGAATTTTGCCGGTTAACTGAGATTTCTGGTTATTTAGGTGCCAGTAAATCGAAAGTTTCCTGTAAATCTTTCTATATCCTCTCCATAGTCTTGGTATCCTTCCTAAAGTAGAGCAGTGTTCTAACTGCAGCCTAACCAATGATTTCCATAGGTTGCGTTACTCCTTTTGCTTTTGTACTCTTTTTCCCTATTTCTAAAACCTGAAATCTTCAAGGTTTTTTTTTTAAAAAGAAAAGCAGCTTCATCATCCACTTTTATTAAAAATGTCTATCTGAATCCCTAAAGTGTCTATTTCTCCATGCCTTTAAAAGTTTTATTAATTAGTGGATATTTTCTCTTCCTTGTTCTTCCTCCCAATATGCATCATCTCTCATTTAACTAAATTAAATTTCATCCACTAACCTTGTCGCCCTCTCCTGAAGTCACTTACATTCCTCTACAGTTAATTTTGCTGTATATTTTTGCCTTGTCTGCAAATTTTGTACTGAGAGAATTAGTCCTAAACTGACCTGGAGACAACCCTCCAGTGTGGAAAAACACCAATTTACCTCCTCTCATTCGGCCTATTGAGTCTGCGCTGGCTCTTTCGAAGAGCAATCCAGTTAGTCCCACTCACTGGCTCTTTCTCCATACCCCTGCAATTTTTTTCTCCTTCAAATATTTATCCAATTCTCTTTTGAAAGCTACTATTGAATCTGTTTCCACCACCCTTCAGGCAGTGCATTCCAAATCCTAACCACTTGTGTAAAATAATTTTTTCTCCTGTTGCCTCTGGTTCTTTTGCCAATTACCTAAAATCTGTGCCCTCTGGTAATCAACCCTTCAACCATTGGAAACATTTTCTTTGTTTACTCTATCTAAACCCTTAATGATATCAAACCTCCTCTTAGCCATCTTTGCTCTAAGGAGAACAATCCTAGCTTCTCCAGTCTATCCACATAACTATAATCCCTCATCCCTGGAACCATTCCAGTTAAATCCCTCCAAAGCCCCTCATCCTTCCTAAAGTGTAGTGCCCCGAATTGGACACACTACTCTAGTTGGGGCCAAACTAGTGTTTTATATAGGTTTAGTATAACTTCCTGGCTTTTGTACATTTCTGTCGGCCAGTCTTTGACTCCAATTTACCTCCAATTGCTGAAATCCGCTCTCCTCCAGTTAAGTATTAAGATTGCTCCTTCTTCTCCATAACTAATCTAAACCTTATGATCACTATTCCCGAGATGCTCTCACTGTGAAATCCTCCACTTGACCCACTTTATTCCCCAGGACTAGATCCAGCAATGCCTCCTTTCAACTTCCTCTTCCTATGCATTCTGCCACATTTCCTGCTCCCTGGTCTCGCTCTTGGGCTGAACCAAGTATTTCACAGTCTTTGGCATCTTGTCTGACCCTGAGCTGAGCTTTAAAGCCCCATGTCCTACCACCAAGATCACCTGCCTCCTCCCCTACCTCAGGCCCTCTGCTACTGAAACCCTTATGAATACATTTATTTCCAGATTCAATATTCTGATGCTCTCGCATCCACCACTTTCCATGAATTCTAACTTGTCCAAAACTCCGCATATGTATCCTGTCCTGAACTAAATTACTCTCATCCATTACCCTTATCTTTGCTAACTTACCCTGGCTCCCCATCTTCTAACACATTCAAAATCTTTGTACTTCTGTATAAATCTCTACTCTATCTCTGCAATCTCCTCCAGTCCCACCCCCCTCTTGAATGCTCTGTTCCTCTGATTCTGACCTTTTGTGGATGTCCTTTCCCATCAAACCACCGTTGGTGGCATATCCCTTAACTGCCTTGCTCCTACACCTTCAAACTCCCTTCATAAACCTCCTTGCCTCTTCATGTCTCTCTGCACCTTTTTAAAAACCTCCTCAAAATCTATCTCTTGAACCTGGCCTCACGTACCCCTCTTAATCACTTCCTTCCTAGCTAACCCTCTGTTTTCATTAAGCCAATTTGTGAAGCACCTTGGGAGGTTGTTAGGCCATTTTAAAACCTTGTCAGTTGGTGCTTCATGAATATTGTGGATCACAATCCTGAACTTTTTTCTTCATGTTTTTATTTTGCACAGATCTTCATGTCAGGAATCCTTTGAAGACATGCTCATGGGTATGGATGAACAGCTCAAAGAATTCTGTGCCAGGAAACAGAAAAATAAGGATAGGAAACACAAAGAAAGGGTAATTATGCACAGTGTTAAAGTTTGGAGTTATTTGCCCATCAAGTCTATTCCAATCAGAGACCAGGCATGATTCTGCTGCCAGGAACTTACTTCCTTCCCTCCCATTACCACCACCTCTTGGCCCCCTACTTTAAGGAAAACTATGGTTCTCCCTTATCTCCACAAGGGGACAGAGACAGAAATCAAGCTGTTCCATTAGTGTCTCTGACTCAATTTCCCCCCTTAATGACATCAATTCAGCTTCCTTTAAAGATATGTTTGTGGCTCAGTACTTGCTTTTGCTCACTCTGAGCACCAAATGGAAGGCTTGCTGGATATGGGGTGCTGTTTGACACTGGTATATCCACATCCAGTGAAGAGCAATTGGGCTTCTGGAGGTAAGGAAAATCCTCGTGCATTTTGGGGCAAAAGGTGTGCCCTTAGCCAAAGGGTGTTTATATTGTCTATTTTGGATGAGTTAAGAATGGAGTAGGTCTCTTTGTCTTTGCAGTATGATGCACTTTTAGCAGCAGGGAGAGAGATACCAGCTAGCATGCCAATGGTTCAAGTACCTGCAAGACCGGTAAGAGGGGTCGGAGGTCCCTCGCAACTGGCATTGGCCCCTCAGGCTCCTAACTTTTCTGCTGTCCCTCAACCCTGTGCATCAATAAGGGGGGCCCCGCCCATTCTGAACCTTGGTGAGCCAAGGCCAGGCTTTATGGGACCACCTCCTGGCATGCGACTTCCATTTGGATCACCGCCGATGCGGATGCCTTCTAGCAGAAGAGTTCCCATTGGAATTCCTCCAGGAATGAGACCACCAAGGATGAGAGGTCCTCCAGGATCTAGAACACACCCTCCCAGGCCTTAAAGATGCATCCAAGAAGGACTTTGTCATCGGGCTTTATAGTAATTATAAAGTAATAGTGCCGTTGAAGCATTTTACTGTAAGCAGATTAGTTCATGAAATTAAGTTTAGGAACCAAGTTTGAGCTGCAAAGTGAAGCAAAATTTATGCAAGTTTAGCACAGCCAGCTGTGATGGACACCAATTCCATGGGACAAGGGCTCCACTAATCTGCAGCATGTCAGGGGTTCAGGCTGCCTGGGTCACAGACCTGTACAGCACAGCACAAGCATGCAGAGTGAAAGTGAGATATCTGAAAACAGTACTTAATATACCTGGGTAGTGTGAGCCAAATGAGACCACGCATCACACCATGCTGACCTCCCAACGAGGGATCATGTGGAGGCAGGGGGTGTGCACTAGCCTTCTCGTGCCGTCCCAGCCCACAGTTATTCTCTCATGGGAACAAGTTGTCAATCTGTAAGGGGTACTTGATGCAAAATAGTAGGTTAAAATTGCACTCTGTCCACAATGAGGTGATCTTGTGTGCTGAAATGGAGGATGCACGGCATAAAATAATTGGTGCATTAGTTAGGATCAAGACTAGTTTCTCGGTGGAGTTGCCACAGTAGATTGTAGAGATATCACAAAGCTTTCACCCGCCATCTTTGGGCAGACTGAATAAGTGCGGCAGACACAAACAAAACCAACCAAGCAAAGCCAGTATCTTGAAACTTATAGGCCCCGATTTTCGGCTTGTGTGGGGAATGGTCGGATTTCCCCGAATGTGGGGTTTCTGACACACATAAAAAAAAGTGTCAGCCAGCTCCACGCAATTTTCCCTCAAGTGGCCAATTAATTCCCAGCATGTGGGAAGCCTTGCTAATTGTCCAATTCGAGTCAGAAATCCCCATACTATGATGTCATCATTCGTGGTGCTTTCAAAGTGTCCAGCAAGCTTCTCCACCTCTGCAGGCTTCTCAACCACTCTTGCACAATGGCAGAGGAGCCTGCACCAGCTGCTGCCAGCGGCAGAGGCCGAGCTGCCTTCAAATTCGACGAGGCTTCACTGCAGGCATTATTGGATGGGGTTAGGGCCCACAGGGAGGTCTTCTTCCCTAGGTCAGGGAGGAAGAGGCCTCCCACTGAGACCAATGCTGCATGGATGCAGGTGTCAGCAGATGCCAATTCGCTGGGAGTCACCAGAAGAACCTTGGCATTACATCTCTAACTCCTTCCTTTACTCCCCCACAGTACCATCCAGAGCCCCTGTCCTCACTGTGGAGGAGGAAGAGGCTGTGCAGCCAGACTCCTCAGAGGAAGCTCCAACCTCTGAGGGCGCAGCATCAGCAGAAGTAAGCGCACCCAGCACCAGCGCAGACACTCACACCTCGGGGGGACCTTCGGGACATAGAGTAGTGTTGTCACCTGGTGTTTCACAGCTCACAAGTGAGCCTCAGCAGATTCTGGAGACAGGGACAGCAGTGGAGAGTCCTCGTCGGAGGGCGCAGGACTCTGCCAGCTCAGCTCAGCTGTGCTGCATGACGACCCTCTGCCTCTGGGTCCATCCGCAAGAGAAGAGGTGATGGATCTCCATGCACAGATGCAGGAGTCTCTGGCAGGTTTTGTCTCCAGGGTCGCTGCGAGTGTGGAGCGAATGGAGGAGTCCATAGCGACCATGAGCAGAGCCTTTGTGGAGTCATTGGTGCATGAACGCAGCACCATGGAAAGGTTGGCAACCTCCATGGAGGAGATAACTCGCCAGCATACGGAAAACATGGTGAGTGCTCATAAGAGAATGACATCTCTTGAGGAGCGTTGGCCATCTGTTGAACAGAGATACCAGATCTTCATGGAAGTCCTTCTGAGTAGGACTGCCAGTGCAGAAACGGGTCCCACTGGCCCCCTAAAGCGCAGCAAGGTGCTCTCAAGCCACTTCCAAGCGCTGGCCCCTTCTGGCTTGTGCAGCTTCAGGTGAGTGAGCAGCAGCCTGGTGCTCCTGGTAATCATCCTGCTGTTCCTGGTTCTGCTGCTGTCACCTCTGCTGTTGGAGATCCTCTAATGCCAGGAAGGGAAGGTGCCAAAGGCCTCCCATGCTTCTAGCAGATGCCTCGGTTGAGGAGGTCCTGAGTTAGGGTGGTGAGAGGGGCTTCCCAGGAGCTCACACTGAAGAAGTGTGTGAGGCTCCACTTTCTGCAGCTGCTCCTAAGGCTTCAAATAGTTCCCCCAAGCCTTGATCAACAAGGTCCTGCAGCCTGCAAATGCTGCCTCTTTAAATCTCTTCAGCCCTCAGCGACCTGCTGCTGCAAGCAAGCAAGCCAGCTGTTTTCACGCCAGCTCTCATCGGCGGGGTTCCCCGCAGGCGGGTTTCAGGTGGGGAAAGCCCCAAAGTCGCAACGGCACGGGAAAATCGTCCTTAACAACAAGGTGATCATTGGTGATTAGTGCTCCGACGAGCAGTCCCGCCAGCGACGGGTGGGACTGAAGCGGGGCGCGTGGAAACGGCGGTCTGAAAGTCGGACGGAGCGGGGAATCAGGCGGTGGGGGGGGGGGTCCCGACCCGCTTTTTCCGCGATTTTCGGACCACGGCCGCATGAAAAGCCGCCCGACAGCTGCCCGAAAATCGGGGCCATAGTGTACAATACTGTGATCAGAATGAAGTTCAGGTGGTGATTGATTCAAAAGGAATGTTTCTTTAGGAAATCTAGCTTTATCAGTATCATCAAAAACAGATGTATTCAACTTGTTGGAAATTACTGGTTCGGAATAGCTATTATTCACCTACATTGCATTAGTCACAGCACCTGAAAAATAATTCATTGTATGAAGAGTTTTGCGATAGATGTTTCAATGTTAAGTGCAATATATACAGGCAAGTATTATTTAGTATTCTAAACTATTTTTGCAGGAAAAGAGTAATTCCTCCAATAAACCACAAGACAAGAAAGAAAATAGCCTTAGCAGGTAATTTTGTTTTTCTTTTTTTTGATTAGCTGATTGATTCTGATGAATTATCTCTACCACGGCAACCAGGTTACAGTGATTTTTATTATTTTTTCCATTTTACAGGTTAAGGCTTTAGGCTTTCATGGGTGCCAGTGGCACCTAACTCAAATGGCAGTTTTTACCTGTCAGCCTAGATAGTGAATATTGTAGGCTGTTTGACTGTGGAGGACATCTTGTTTCCATTCTATGTAAAATAATGAAACTGATCATCAGGAGTGAACTTGAGGCTACTCTGTAACTATAACCTGGTTAACAGTGCTCAGCATGGATTCAGACTAAAGGGAAGATGTGTTTCCTGGTCAATACTGGTTTATTCGATGCAAAGTAATCAGATTTACAGATGGTAAACTAAGATAATCCAGTGAAATCTGAAGAGGTGGCTCAAATTATAGCACGAGTTGGACAAGATATGTACATGGTCAGAACGATGTCAGATGAAATTTAATGCTGTCAATATAAACTGCTGGACAGAGGAAGGATAAATAACCAATGCAAATACTTCATTTAATGGTGTTAAATAGCTAATACTTCATTTAATGGTGTTAAAATAGCTAATAGTGAATTTGAAAGAGACCTATGAGTCTTCATAGACTTGACACTAAATATTTCCAACTAATGCTGAACAGCAATCAACAAAGCCAAAAGGATGCTGAACTACATAGCCAGGACAATAGACTACGTCAGAGGAAGTAGTGATCAAACTGTAGAGCAGTCAGACTGTACCTTGAAGACAGCGATCCGTTCTGGTCGCGAAGACATTCAAGTACTGGAGGCAGTGCAGAGAAGAGCCGCAAGGCTATCCCTAGTGTCAGAAGTCTGAGTTGTATGGAAAGAATGAAGAAGCTTGGGTTTTTCAGCCTAGAAAGGAGGCATCTTAGAGGTGTATAAGATTAAAGATACACAAAGTAATATTCCAGGTAACTTTTTTATTAAACTGTGGGAGTAGCACTAGATGGAACAAGTTTAAACACTAGTACAAGGTAATTTTAGGACTGATATCAGGAAATTCTTCACAGTGATCAATGTCTGGTATAGAATTCCAGATAGGTTAGTGGAGGCAGTAATGCTAGAATCATTGAAGAAACAATTGAATGCTACAGTGGCTGTAGGAGGAAGTTGCATTTTCTCTGGATGGATGACTTCAGACAAGTAACTCCTCCAGCATGTGGCCACTAGGCAATAATTAATAATGGGACTCCTGGCTGATTATTGTTTATCTCCTTACCCAAGGGTACTGAAGCTAATTGTACAGCTTCTACTGCTGCCTCAGCGAATTATCCTTTTTATACTGCTGAAAGAATAAAGATGGGGATATGAGCATTCAGTGGTAGTGTGGTTCCTGTCAGTTCGTGAAATGACGATTGATTATGGAGAAGTCCAAATTGAAATGATCCTTGCCCTTCTCCTAAACCCTAGAAACAAAGTGTGACAGTGAAGAAATGGTGCAAAAATTGCATTTTTCTTTCAGCAGATTTCAAAATATTAATTAGTAGGCTTTCCTATGGCCCCAGCTTCAAATCCTGTTCTGTGCCGAATTGGCAACAGAATTGGCAGTAGGGGTGCTGCATACAGTTGGTTAAGAAACGATCAGCCAGATTTTCCCACTTCTGGTCTCTGCTGGAAGTATAGACATCAGGTGAGGACAGAATTAGGATCAACTCTTCAATACTCCATGGCAAGGCTCACACAACAGAACCTTGATTATCTTCACTTTCATTTTGCATACTCTTGATTAAGAAGTTTTACATAAACCAGGTGAAATGCAACTGAACCTTTTGTAGCTAATACCTCAGACTCTGGATCAAGAGCTTCAAAGGATAAGTAGCTGTTATCTGAATGTCTGGGTCAGGAGATCAGCAGTATTTGGGGCTCCAGGGCAGCAGGAGTTTGGCAATTGTCATTTTATTTCCTAGGCTATCTCATTCTTCAAATGGAAATATGTGAGTCTTTGATTCTCTTACTGGGAATTTGAATGCTATTGGACGAGTCAGTATACCACTTGGTAGTTAAAAGCTCAGAACTTATAAACATCAAAATCACAAGGTGCTTGGGGATGAGGAATGTCATCATTGGGATGTTTCACTACATTAAAGGCACTATAAATGCAAGTTGCTGTTGTTGATTAATCTGCTGTGGACTTCCAGCACTTTCTGAAGTATAATTTCCAACGGATGCTATTCCCTAACGCTGGTACGCAAAGCCAGTCCACGGTACGTTTAAAAATATCGACTTCCCCCTGGCTGAGTTTATCCTGGGAGTAGCTGAGCCATATACACTAGGAAGACCCTGTAGAAACCAGATTGGTTTGGCCAGAGCCCAAATAGTCACTATAGCCAATTTGCCATGTGTACTGTGACTCAGTACTAAGTGGCACTTAAACAGTTGATTGATCACTTGCAGAGCCTCTCCTCTTAACATCAGCACTTTAAATATCAGCTGATAACAGCAACTGCTGCCGCTATTGCTGCTTGTGCTTAGAAATTACACAAACAGGTAATTCGGCCCAACCAGTCCATGTCGATGTTTACCTTCCATGTAAGCAAAGTTTAATCACATTTAACCATGCTGTTCCTATATCGCTTCAGCCACTTTCCATTCAACCACCTTTCCTATATAATCATGAATGTTGACATAGCCTCTGCCTTAACCACTAACATTGGAAGTGAATTCTACAGCCTCAGTACAAGGCTCTGTTTGAAGATGTTTCTCTTGCTCACTGTTCTAAATCTCATGCATTCAATTGTATCTGTAGCCCCTTGTTCTAGACCCCTCAACTACTAGAAACAGTCTGCTACCTATCCACCCTGTTCCATCTGTTCATAATTTTAAACACTTCTCCCATGATCTGTGTTCTGACAAAAAAAAAGCCCCAACTTTTCAGTATTTTCTTGCTTAATTTAGTCTCAAACTGGCATTGTGATGAGCCCTTCCCAGCTGTTTATAGTCCTGGTGAATCGTTTTGAACAGTTGAGCGATGCTGACTGTGCAGTTCTAACAGCTGATCAGTAACCTGGACTTACCAATCCACTTAGAAGTTCATGTTAGTGTTTGAATGTTTCTGCTGAGAATGGGATTTTGACCTTTTGATCATTGATTCTCATAAGCTGAAATCCTCTTTTAAATGCCTCCTTTATAATTAGGCTGTCCCCTGGTTATGGACTTAATCTTTAGTTTACCAGCATGGAGATTTACTGTTTGATACTTTTCCAATCAGCTGTTGCGTGAGAAATGTACACATTTTAATTGAAACCTTTTTGGTGAACTGACCCAAGGTATATTTTTCTTGTACTGTAGACCAAATGATGAGCTGGAATCAATAGGCAGTGATTATAGAGACACAACTGAAAAAATAAAGAGCAAAGAAACTCCAGAGAAGGATGATGAGCTTTCAGAGGAGTAAGATGAGAAATGTTCATTCTATTGCAGTTTTGTTTTTGTTAGTGGTGAGGATTACTGTCTGGTGGTGGAGTGTATTGATAAATACAAGGTCTGTTATCAATTGGATTGAGATCAGTCAAATCATTTCTTGAACCTTTTTCAGTCCCATGAGGTTTCTCCACTTGCTAGTTTCTCACCGTTAGATGTTGTCTGTGACAGAATGAGAAACTGGCATCGTGTACCCAGAAGCAGATGGATGCAGCTGCTGTGGAACTCCTCATTGGACATTTTCGCTCCTCCCTCCGAGACCTAACCTGATCTCCCCCCCCCCCCCCCCCCCCCCACTCATCACTTCTCTGCATTGAGGTGGGAAATGAGTAGAATGGAGCAATCACTCTTGTCTCCATCCTGTAGCTTGTTGCAGTGCACTGCCCTGCCACCTTGTAGTCAATCAAATTTTAGTCATTTATAAAACAGTGCAAACAGCAAGTGTTAACAATTCATTAAGTTTGCAGCATTTGTAAAGAGAACAGAATGGAAACATGAACCTATCATTTCTCATTGCAGATGCTGACTACCTTGCTCTGTGTTTCCACCATTTTTTGTTCTTTCAAATTTGCTGAGGTTTTTTTATATTTGCGGTTATTCAATGGCCTCTGCTCTAGCACAAAGTATAAAAATCATGAGTAACTTTATATATAAAGTAAAGTAGATTTGTAAGTCATTCTGATGTTTGACCCATGTTGTATAAGATGCTGTGTTTTATGGAGGAATGTGAATTGTACTTTTTTTTTTCACCAGCCAACATAATCCAGTGCCCTGTAAAGTTATACTTGCCTCAGTCCTATGCACAGAACCAAAAGAAACGAGTGCTGACTAAACATGCTGTAATCGAAACAATACTGAGTGGTTGGTAGCAAAAGGAAAGGCCACTCTAGTATACCTTGCCGGCCCCAGAGTCCAAAAACAGAATACACAGTACGCTATCTTAGTCCCTGAATTCATTTTCCTCACCACATGCTTGTCCAACGCTCAGTCACAATGACTGATACTGGCTTCAATCATCTCCTTGGACAGTGCAGTCCAAACACTAAGCACCATCTTCTGTGAGAAATAGTTATATTTGATCTGTCCATTCACCTTCCCTCTTCTGAGCATCATCGCCGTACACTGCTGTTGGCTTTGTGAGCTTTAGCTGAGGGGCTTGATCCTTTAATTTAGCTTTCTGCTTGTTAACCACTGCCTGCCGCCTGGAATCCTGCATGTATGGGCCAAGTGGATCTGCTCCTTGCTCAGCACCGCATTCATACAGCAAAGTGAGACCACCCTTGCACAGAATCCAACTTAAGTTTGTTGCCAAAAACAACTTTTGTTCTATTTTCTCCTATCTTCCATGTCTCTGCCACTTGTCGTGCCTTGTCCCATTGGGTGGACATGGGTCACCCTAGCCAGTGCTTCTCTACTTGGCTACTGAGAGCTTTTTTCCCCCCTTCTCTCCCATTAATCATGTAATGTGTTTTAGGGAATTACTTTGCAAAAGCATTGTGCTGGGTATGTCCTTAATGTGTTCAAAACACAATAAATTGCTCTTTTTTTAAAGGCTTAATTTGAATGTGAAATCAGAGCCACAAACCACTGAGGAAGATTTTGGAAATCATGAAAGTAAGCAAAAGGAGAAAAGCGATGAGGAGCAGAGTGATGAGGATCTTTCTACAAAGTGAGTGAATTTGCAACCCAATTTTTTTTTTATGGAACTCTTGTGAAGGTGATGGAGATTGCATAAATGTAGTCTGAAAAATAAACACAATTTCTGTTTAGGCAGGGGATGGAATCATTAAATTTTATATAGAAAATGTCAGGGACAATCTACTTTCATTAATTCGCTGTTGATAACAAACATGCATTGCTTCTAAATTTCTAATAAAAACAGCTGGAAATGTACATCTGGTCAGTAGGCATCAAAGTGAAAAGTTTGATTTGTTTTGGTTGTAAACATTCACTTTTTTATTTGTCACTCATGAAAACATGATCCGACCAAAGAACACACCCGCCAACTCAACAGACTGATCAAGACCTTCGATCCAGACCTTCAAAGCATCCTACGCGCTCTCATCCCACGTACTCCCCGCGTGGGAGACTTCTACTGCTTCCCAAAGATACACAAAGCCAACACACCCGGACGTCCTATCGTATCAGGCAACGGAACCCTGTGTGAGAACCTCTCTGGATATGTCGAGGGCATCCTGAAACCCATCGTACAGGGAACCCCCAGCTTCTGTCGCAACACTACAGACTTCTTACAGAAACTCAACACCCACGGACCAGTTGAACCAGGAACACTCCTCGCCACGATGGACGTCTCGGCACTCTACACCAGTATCCCCCACGATGACGGCGTTGCTGCGACAGCCTCAGTACTCAACACCAACAACAGCCAATCTCCAGACGCCATCCTACAACTCATCTGCTTCATCTTTGACCACAATGTCTTCACCTTCGACAACCAGTTCTTTACCCAAACACACGGAACAGCCATGGGGACCAAATTCGCACCCCAATACGCCAACATCTTCATGCACAAGTTCGAGCAAGACTTCTTCACTGCACAGGACCTCCAACCAATGCTATACACCAGATACATCGACGACATTTTCTTCCTATGGGCCCACAGCGAAGAATCACTGAAAAGACTACACGATAACATCAACAAGTTCCATCCCACCATCAAACTCACCATGGACTACTCAGAATCGGTTTCATTCTTGGACACACGAATCTCCATCAAAGACGGACACCTCAGCACTTCACTCTACCGCAAGCCCACGGACAACCTCACGATGCTCCACTTCTCCAGCTTCCACCCTAACCATGTTAAAGAAGCCATCGCCTATGGACAAGCCCTGCGAATACACAGGATCTGCTCAGACGAGGAGGAACGCGATGGACACCTACAGATGCTGAAAGACGCCCTCGTAAGAACGGGATATGACGCTCGACTCGTCGATCAACTGTTCCAACGGGCCACAGCGAAAAATCGCATAGACCTCCTCAGAAGACGAACACGGGACACAACCAACAGAGTACCCTTCGTCGTCCAGTACTTCCCCGGAGCGGAGAAACTACGCCATGTTCTTCGCAGCCTTCAACATGTCATCGATGATGACGAACACCTCGCTAAGGCCACCCCCATGCCTCCATTACTCACCTTCAAACAGCCGCCTAACCTCAAACAGACCATCGTTCGCAGCAAATTACCCAGCTTTCAGGAGAACAGCGACCACGACACCACACAACCCTGCCACAGCAACCTTTGCAAGACATGCCAGATCATCCAACACAGATACCATCATCACACGTGAGGACACCACCCACCAGGTACATGGTACATACTCATGTGACTCGGCCAACGTTGTCTACCTCATACGTTGCAGGAAAGGATGCCCCAGAGCATGGTACATCAGTGAGACCATGCAGACACTGCGACAACGGATGAACAGACACCGCACAACAATTGCCAGGCAGGAGTGTTCCCTCCCAGTCGGGGAACACTTCAGCAGTTAAGGACATTCAGCCTCCGATCTTCGGGTAAGCATTCTCCAAGGCGGCCTTCGAGACACACGACAACGCAAAATCATCGAGCAGAAACTGATAGCCAAGTTCCGCACCCATGAGGACGGCCTCAACCGAGATCTTGGGTTCATGTCACGCTACATGTAACCCCACCTGACGTAGAGTTATCCAGACTCGAGGCGTCGTTGGCTTGTTCTCTCTACACAGAGGCGGCCGGACCTGCTGTGATTTCCAGCAAAAAAAATGTTTTTTGTTTTTCATACAGACTCCAGCATCTGCAACATTTGACCCCTTGTGACCCCACCTCATTGTTCTTTGATGTAATGTTTTCCTGACTGACCTGTTTGGACACCATTCACACCTTTGATTGCTGTGATTATCTCTCTGCTGAGGTGTGATAAAGGGCAGTTAGAAAGATTACCTGTAATCATCTGGCAGTGTTCTCTGACTATATATGCTGTGCCTATATGCATCTCTTCACTTCACCTGACGAAGGAGCAGCGCTCCGAAAGCTTGTGATTTCAAATAAAGCTGTTGGACTATAACCTGGTGTTGTGCGACTTCTCACATTTGTCCACCCCAGTCCAACACCGGCATCTCCACATCATCTGTAAGGTTCCCTCTTGGTTAGTATTTTTCAGCCTCGAAAGGCGCTGTGTTTTTCTAACCTTTCCTCATTACTCAGTCCTCTAGTGATCAGTCTTATAATCCTTCGCTGCACCATTTCCAAGATGTTGGTGTTGCCCTCTTTCCTCAGTGATCAGAATTAATGCATTGTTCAAGGTGCGGCCTGACCAGATACTGATTCAGCAAGATGATTTCAGACTTGTTGTTTTGCCAGTATAGCTCAGAATTATGTTTACTTTTTGATTGCTGTTGTATGTTGGCTGGACATGGTCAATGTCAAGTTTACGTTTACTCCCAGATCTTTCTCAGCCTCTCCTCTAGCTAGTTTGATACCACTTCTTCTTAATTGTTCAATTTTTTTTCTTTCCAACTGTACATCTTTTCACTTACCTGAACTGAATTTCATCTGCCATAGTTCTGTCCACTTACCAATATTATCTCTTCCTTGGTGTCTGTGGTGATTATTCTTTGTTTAGTAAGAAGTATTGTGATTGGTTATTTGTTTCCTGCCTTGGGATATATGCTGTAATCGCATTGGTAGTTGATGTCATGTGATTTGTGGTGGCCATCTTAAATTCAGTTCTTTCCAGCCTTTATTTGGGACTGGGTGTTGAAGATGTGCTACAGGATTTTTAAGTTAATAAAGCCTAGATTAGAAAGGCAAATCTGTTCTTTATTTCAATTTATTAACTTTGTCAGAATGGAGCGATATCTTCAACCAGAACGATTCAATGCTGACCCTAATATAAGGATGAATCGGTACGGGATGCTTTTATTAATGGATTACTGTCTAGATCAATTCGTCAGCGGTTGTTAGAAAATAAGACTTTGGATCTTAAGAGTGCTTTTGAGCAAGCTTCTACATTGGATGTGGCTCAGAGAAGTTCAGATTCTTATGCTCTTTTTAATCGGCCTGTGACTGTGGTTTCGGCAGTTCCGGATGAAAAGGAATTATGTGGACTTAATAGGAGTGGTTTACTAGATTCTGAAACAGTTTCTACTTCAGCGGCTGTTGCCTCTAGGATTCAGAAGTGTTATTTTTTGTGGGAACGTCCGGCACCCTCGTCTGAAGTGTCCTGCTCGGGAGGCTGTGTGTAGTAAATGCGGCAAGAGAGGTCATTACGCACGTGTGTGTAAATCATCAGGTTCAATTACCTCCTCTGTGACTATTCAGCCTTTAGATAGGGCGTTTATTGCATCAATTTCTGCTGCATTTGCTCATGGCCTAAACAAAGCTATAGTTACGGCCCAAGTTAATGGGTTGGAAGTGAAGGCCCTTATAGATACGGGCAGTACCGAGAGTTTTATAAGTCTTCAGTTTGCGAAGGAGAAGCATTTGAAAATTTCGCCTGTTTCCTATCAGGTGTGTATGGCTCAGACGACTCTCACTTCACAAGTAGCTGGTTGTTGCCTTGTGAAATTGATTCTTCTAGGTAATACGTATACTGATATACGCCTATCTGTTTTGCCTAATCTCTGTGCGGATATTTTGATTGGACATGATGTGCTTCAGTTACACGAGTCTCTTAGTCTTTCATTTGGAGGGACTAAGCCACCTTTATCTATTTGTGGATTAACCTCTTTATCTATTCCTCCAGTATCACTTTTTTCCAATTTGATGTCGGATTGTAAGCCAATTGCTACCAAGTCAAGAAGGTATAGCAGTCAGGATAGAGAATTTATTAATTCTGAAGTTCAACGTCTCTTATTGGAAGGAATCATTGAACCTAGTTGTTCGCCTTGCCGGGCACAGGTAGTTGTCACGACTAACGAGAGACATAAGAAACGAATGGTGATAGACTATTCCCAAACTATTAATAGGTATACTCAATTAGATGCGTACCCTTTGCCTAAGATTGATGAGCTTATCAATAAAGTATCTCAGTATAAGGTTTTTAGCACTATTGACCTAAAGAGTGCTTATCATCAGATTCCTATTGTTAAGAAGGATCAACCATATACGGCCTTTGAGGCTGGTGGAAAGCTGTATCAGTTTTGCCGAATACCATTTGGTGTTACTAATGGTGTTGCTTGTTTTCAACGGGCAATGGATGCTTTTATAAGTGATAACTCTCTCTCTGACACCTTTTCATACTTAGATGACATCACGGTGTGTGGCAAATCAAGGGTGGAGCATGATTCTAATTTAGAAAGATTCCTTCAAGCTGCGGAAAAAGTTGGTTTAACTTTCAATAAAGAGAAGTGTACCTTTTCGACCACTGAGGTAAATCTACTGGGGTACATTATCTCGGGAAACAAGATTAAACCAGACCCAGAACGTCTGCGACCATTGATTTACCTTGTCCTACTAATTCTAAGGCTTTGCAACGAGTTGTTGGACTGTTTTCTTACTATTCTAATTGGATTGCAAATTTTTCTCACAAGATCCGGCCTCTTATTCGGGTTACGACATATCCTCTATCATGGGAGGCCAGGACGTGTTTTGATAATTTTAAAAAGGATATCCTTGGAGCAGTTGTGCATTCTATTGATGAGCAGGTTCCTTTTGTGATTGAGACGGACACTTCTGATTTTGCAATTGGGGCTACTCTGAACCAAAATGGAAGACCTGTGGCCTTTTTCTCACGTACCTTGAACAATAGTGAAAAAAGGCATTCTTCAATAGAGAAAGAGGCGTATGCAATAGTAGATGCACTGCGTAAATGGAGACATTATTTATCGGGGCGACATTTTACGTTGGTAACTGATCAAAAGTCTGTGTCCTTTATGTTTGATGTCAAACATTTTGGAAAGATTAAGAATGATAAAATAATGAGGTGGAGGATTGAGTTGGCATGTTACCATTTTGATATAGTTTATCGTCCGGGGAAGGATAATGTTGCTGCTGATGCGCTGTCGAGGGCTTATTGTTCTGTGATTCATGGAGATACGCTTATTAATCTTCACAATGCCTTATGTCATCCTGGGGTTACGAGGATGATACACTTCGTACGCAGTAAGAATTTGCCCTTTTCAGTTGAAGACGTCAAGCGGATGACTTCATCATGTTCTATCTGTGCTCGGTGTAAACCGAATTTCTTTAAGCCTCAACGAGCTCATCTTATAAAGGCTACTTCTCCTTTTGAACGTTTGAGCGTCGATTTTAAGGGGCCTCTTCCTTCAACTACTCAAAACCGATATATATTTACTGTTGTGGATGAGTTTTCAAGGTTCCCTTTTGCTTTTCCTTGTGCCGATGTATCAGCTGCTACAGTTATCAAATGTCTGACTCAACTTTGTCATCTTTGGGATGCCTGCGTATATCCATTCAGATCAGGGAAGTTCTTTTATGTCTTCCCAGTTGAAGGAATACCTTCAGAGTCGGGTTATTTCTACTAGCAGAACTACCCCGTATAATCCCCAGGGTAATGGACAGTGCGAACGATACAATGGGGTGATCTGGAAGGCAGTTATGTTGGCTTTGACATCCCGGAACCTTAAGAATACACAATGGGAAATGGTACTGCCTGATGCCCTGCATTCCATTAGATCATTGCTTTCAGCGGCTACTAATGTGACCCCCCATGAAAGGCTCTTTAACTATCCGCGGAGATCTACTACGGGATATTCGGTACCTTCATGGCTTACTATGCAGGGACCTGTGCTGCTTCGACGCCATGTTAGATTGTCAAAATATGATCTTTTAGTGGAGGAGGTGGAGCTGTTGGAGGCAAATTCCCAATATGCTCATATTCGATTCCAAGATGGGAAAGAAAGTACCGTTTCAATTAAAGACTTGGCTCCTTGTGGTGGCCAGCCCTCTTCTGAGGATATTAACAATAGTCATGATTCAGATAATGTGGATGCTGTTACAGATACTACGAATATTTCCAATCCGACTGCAGATAATTATACTTCTATTAGTCAGCCCTCGATGGATGTTCATGACCGTCCCAGTTTACCTCCTGATGGGATTTCTAATCCGGAAACCGTTGAAAATCGGGAGATGGATAGCCTTCCTGCAGAAGATACTTCTGTGTCTCCTGGTGTGGGAGGGCAAGGATTTTCACCAAGGTTAAGAAGGTCGACACGAACAAGATATCCAGTTGACCGATTGAAAATGGACTTTTAAGTTGATAGTAATGTTTTAAAATTGTTGAAATATTATATTATATTGTTTTAGTTGAGAGATACTTATGTGCAATATTACTATTTGTTGTTGCTCACTTAGTATTGTGTCATGTTGAATAGTTTTATTTTGTCTGTGCATAGTTTTAGTTGTAAATAATTATAAATTGTAAAGGTTATTTAGGTTGGAGTATATTTTAAAAGGAGGGGTGAATGTGGTGATTATTTTTGTTTAGTAAGAAGTATTGTGATTGGTTGTTTGTTTCCTGCCTTGGGATATATGCTGTAATCTCATTGGTAGTTGATGTCATGTGATTTGTGGTGGCCATCTTAAATTCAGTTCTTTCCAGCCTTTAGTTGGGACTGGGTGTTGAAGATGTGCTACACGATTTTTAAGTTAATAAAGCCTAGATTAGAAAGGCAAATCTATTCTTTATTTCAGTGTCTTCCCCCCCCCCCCCCCCACCCCCAGTTTAGTGTAATCTATGAAATTTGACCAACCAGAACACATAATAAAAAGGGACATGAAAACTAGGCTGTTGTAGTTGTACTTTAGAACAAAGACAGTAAGTAAATATTAGTCTGAACAAAACTAAACCTACAAAACCATGGGCTTCTGTAGGAGGGTGAAGTTTTCTTGCTGTTTGTGGTGGGAAGGAAGGGAAGGCTAAGATGAAGAGCTTCACTGCGAGGGGCTATGACATGAAAATATGAAAGCCTGCCCATTTAGAAAGCTGAAGTTTGTTTTCTATATGATTGTAGGTTGGGTGAAGAACAAGACCTGGATGGAGATCAGTTTCCTGTTGAAAGTACTAAGAAAATGAAAAGGGTCTACTGTGACACCAGTTCTGACCAGTAAGTGTCTAAATGACGTGATATGGTGGCAGTCAATGATTTGGTTGGTCTAATGAAGCCGTTCAGTTATCCGATATTTATTGAACACCAATTGTTTCTCCCTTTTGATTTTTCCACTTTCTATTTAAAGCCACACTTCCCCACAGCTGCCCTGTAAACCAGCCCATCCAGTGTAAACGTCTAAAACAGCAGATCTGTGTTTATTGTGTTTTCTTAATCGTGACCAATGCAGCTGTCTTAAGAACATAGGAACAGGAGTAGACCATTCAGCCCCTCGAGCCTTCGCTGCTGATCTCCGCTCTATTTATCTACATTTGCTTCATATTCCTTTATACCTTTATGCAACAAAAATCTATTGATCTTGGTCTTGAAAATTTCAATTGACTCAGCAAATTACAGCATTTGGGGGAGAGTTCCAATTTTTCCACTACCCTTTGTGTGGAAAAAGTGTTTTCTGATTTGTCTCCTTAAAAATCCTAACTCAAACTTTAAAATTATGCCTCCTTGTTCTGGATTCTTCCACCTGAGGAAATAGTTTCTCTGTATCTACCCTATCAAAACCTTTTATCATTTAAAAGACCATGATTAGATCACCACTCAACCTTCTAAAGTCAAGGGAATACTAGCCAAGTTTATGCAACCTGTCCTCATAATTTAACTCTAAACCCTGGTATCATTCTGGTGAATCTGTGCTGTTCCCCTTCCAAGGCCAATATATATTTCCTGAGGTTCAGTGCCCAAAACTGAACACAGTACTGCAGATGGGGTCAGACCAAGGCTCTGTATAACTGAAGCATCACTTCCTTTTCTTTGTTTTCCAGCTCCTTGAGATGAAAACTCATTCAACTAACCTTTTTGATCATTTTTGTACCTGTGCACTTTTTGTGTGTATCTTTTAGTGATCTGTGCACATGGGCACCAAAAGTCCCTTCGCTCCTCCACAGCTCCAAGTCTCTCATCATTAAGAAAATATTCAGATTTTTCTTTCTCCAGTCCAAAATGGATGACTTCGCATTAAGCTCCACCTGCCATAGTTTTGCCCACTCACTTTATCTGTCCCTTTTTGTAACTTCCTGCTCTCATAAGAACATAAGAATTAGGAGCAGGAGTAGGTCATACAGCCCCTCGAGCCTGCTCCGCCATTAAATAAGATCATGGCTGATCTTCGACCTCATCTACACAATTTACTGTGCCTCTTAGTGTCATCTGAAAACTTAGATATGCAACTCTCTCTTCCTTCATCCAAGTCATTAATATATATGGTGAAAAGCTGAGGCCCTATACAGATCCCTGGGGAACACCACGTCACATCCCACTAATTTGAGAATGAGCCCTTTATCCCAACTCTCCATCTCTTACCTCCCAACCAATTACAGACCCATGTCACAAGGTTACCTCCAATTTTGTGCACTTTATTTTTTCTAATAATGACCCGGAATTTGCGGTCAGCGGTGAAGCTGTTCGCCACTGGCCCCGAAGTAAGCTGCACACAAAGACCTTGCGATCTCTGTCGAGGTTTGGGTTTGCCGGCGTTCAGTTCGAATCAACGAAGTATAGTGGGAATCCCCTTGTGTGAGCTGCTGTGACGTCAGCAGGCTGTCTAAGCAGCCAGTCAAAACGCAGAATTCTCAGACAGCGAACATTAAGTGGGTAAGCTCTTAAAATTCTAACTTTTTAAAATAGTTAGAGAGCAAAACAAAGATTGGGGCTCTCGCATGGGGAAAAGGCAAACCCGAAATAACGAACAAACTATTTAAAAAAAAAAAAAAAACTTTTTTTTAAAGTTTCTTAATTTTAATTTTTATTAAAATTGATAAATTTAACACTGCACAAAATTAGTATTTCAGGGCCATAACCTTTGATTAGCAGTCAATATGCTGTTAAAACCCCAGATACACCTAATCCCCCTTTGGGCTTAACTTTTAGTGGGGAATTTAATGGCGCTAAATAATTTTCCTTGATTTGAGTGATTACACTGATTGCCGGCCCTGTGAGGTGGGGGGGCGGGACACAGCGCAGCCTGTGTCGGAGCAGTGAATGACAGACTGCAACTTCAGGATTTCCATGCACCAAATCCCGAAGTTGTGGTCAGTTTCATAGGCGGAATGACGACGAAAGCTGCCAGTTCGCCATCATCCAGATCCTAAATTCAGGGCCAATCTCTTGTACGTAACCTTATCAAATGCATATAGACAACGTTCATAGACAATCTCCATAGGCACTCCCTATTGGCCATGCTAGTGACCTCTCCCAAAAAAAAAAAAAAATTATTCAGCTAAACAAGAGATATCCATACTACACTGTGCCCATGAGAGAATATCTTAAAGATTTGCAATGGCCGTGCTTCAGATTTCCTTACTTTTATTTCCTGTTGGGAATTACCTGGTCTCCAATCAGTACACTGATCCTGAAGCTGAGATGAACAAGCAGAGGGCAAGTATATTCACGATTTTTAGTGGATGTAATTGCTGCAATTGATTGTTCACAGATGCTTAGGAAATCCTTTAGTCTGTGATAAATTTGTCTCGGGTGATGGAACTGCCTTGGCTTCGCCAGCTCATGAGGCCTGCAGTGAGTTTTTCTAACCATAATGGAAGTTGCTGTGGAGTATGAATTTGAGATTTGTCAGCAAATAGAGTGCTGAAGACATGTGCTTGGACTGAGTATTGAAAGCTGTGAATCTAGCTCTGGTATTTGTCGTGGGTGGATGGAGGAATTATAATTATTTTGTGTAGTTAATGTGTCTGGAGCAGTGTGATACTGTGTTCACAGAACTGGGATTAATTAGCAGATAGTACAACGCCATAGAATTTTCAATATACGACTTATTAATCTTTCTTCCTGCAGGTACAAATTGCTAAAGCACCCACATTGGGTGTTGTCTGTAATGTGGGGATTTCAATTTTCCGAGCATTAAATGATCCGATGGTGAACTATCTCGTGTAGCAGGGAGATTAACAAACTATGCCATTTATGATCGTTTTCTAACACACCATGTTTGTGATCAGACGATGACTAGTCAAATTCTTGATCTATTTTTTAGCAGTAACCCTACTAGTGTATTTAGACGTCCGCTGTGGTTCAGTGGTAGCGCTTGCTTCTGAGTCAGAAGGTTGTAACTTCAAATCCCACTCCAGAGACTTGAGCACAAAATCTAGGCTGACACTTCAGTATAGTACTGAGGGGGTGCTGCACTGTCAGAGGTGCCACCTTTCAGATGAGACGTTAAAAAGAGGCACATCTGCCCTCGGGTGGATGTAAAAGACCCCATGGCACTACTGTATTTTTGAAGAAGAGCAGGGAAGTTTCCCCCTGGTGTCCTGGCCAATATTTATCCCTCAACTAACTTCACCAGAACAGATTATCTGGTTATTATCTCATTGCTGTATGTGGGACCTTGTTGTGAGCAAATTGGCTGCTGTGTTTCCTACATTATAACAGTGACTACACTTCAAAAGTACTTAATTACTCTATCATTGGCCCCCCTCCTATTTGTCATCTATATGCTACAACTTGGCGACATCATCTGAAGACACAACATCCAGTTCCATGGAAGCTGATGATGCCCAGCTCTACATCATCGCCACTTCTCTTTCCACTGCCTTTATGTTGTCAGACTACTTGTCCGACATTCAGTCCTGGATGAGCCTAAATTTCCTCCATTGGGAAGACCGAAGCCATTGTCACAAACTCCGTTCACGAGCAACAGATTGCATCCTCCTTCTTGGCCGCTGTCTGAGGCTGAACCAGACTGTTCGCAACCCTGGTGTCCTATTTAACCCTGAACTGAGTTTCTGACCCCATATCCTCTCCATCACAAAGACCACCTATATCCACCTCTAATATTGCCTGTCTCTGCACGTGCCTCAGCCCATCTGCTGCTGAAACCTTCATTCATGCTTTTTTACCTCCAGACTTAACTATTCCAATACTCTCCTGACCGGCCTCCCAGCTTCCATCCTCCATAAACGTGAACTCATCCAAAACTCTTCTGCCCATATCCTAACTCTCATCGAGTCCTATTCACCCATCATCCCTGTGCTCGCTGACCTGCATTGGCTCCCGATCCACCAACGCCTTGATTTTAAAATTCTCATCCTTGTGTTGAAATCCCTCCATGGCCTCGTCCCTCCCTATCTCTGTAACCTCCTCCAGCCCTATAATCCTTTGAGAACTCTACATTCCTCCAACTCTGACCTCTTGTGCATCCACCACTTCCTTCGCCCAATGACCATGCCTCTAGGTCCTAGGCTCATGAATTTCCTCCCCAGACCTCTTCATCTCTCTACCTCTCCTTTAAGATTGTTTAAAACCTACCTCTTTGACCAAGCGTTTGGTCACCTGTCCTAATGTCTCTTTCTTTGGCTTGGTGTCAGTTTTTGTCTGATTATGCCCCTGTGAAGCACCTTGGGACATTTTACGACGTTAAGTGCTGTAAAGTTACTGTTGCCAGTATCGCTCAGATCCACAGAACAAATATACTGTTGCTCAGGATTATCACTAGAAGAAGACAGGAAAATTAGAAGCTTTTCCACTCTGGGTTCTTGGTACATGCTTTGCTTTACCACAAGTGGCTTTAAGACATTGACTGGAACAACAACAATTTGCATTTATATGGTGCCGTTAACATAGAAAAACATTCCATGGCACTTCAGAGGAATAATCAATGGAAGCTGTCATGAGGCGTGTCATGTCCTAGTCATAAACCGCGGACCTTCATCCTTCCTACGTATCTCGCATCAAACAATTGTTACTCACAGTACCTCAGTGTTGTATTGGGCCAGATTTTACTCTTTAAAATAATGGTAGCCTAATAGTGCTCACTGTTATTTATGTGTAAATGGTACAGCTACTTCAGGCGAGGAGCCGATACATGTTTAAATGCCAGTATCCAAAAGTTGCTGTCTGAGTTGTGCCGCTCCATCGTTATTTTTGTGAAAATGGCATCTCGCTGTCAGCCTCACCATTGAAATGTATTGAATGTCGTGAAGTTGCTGTATTTCCACAGTAGATATGAACTAAACTCACCACAGAAGTTTCAGTCTTGTCATTTCAACTGCAAGTACCCTTTTAACAATGTAGTAAGTGTTAATTACTATCAATCAACCTCTGGCACTGAAAATTAACTCTTACAAGTGTGGAGTCTCATTCCTTCAGGGATTAATTTTTGTTGGAGATTTAAAAAATGTCAAATTTAAAACTTTTACACTCTTCTCCCTCTCAATCTAATCTTTCTTTCCCTCTTTTTTTTTTAATTTCTCTTTCCGTACCTGATTTGACATTGAATTCACCCACTTTAATTTATACTTTCTTCTTGGTCCTTGTGTTGTTTATTTCTCAATCCTAGAATCTGATTAATTAAGGAGATAGAGTTGGTTGCCCTGCTCACTCGGGTTCCAGATGCCCAATTTCCCTCATTGCAGCATTATTAGATCGCACTTTCAGCAACATGCCATACAAAAAATTCAAACACCTAAACATGCAAGGGCAAGTCTAACTAACGGCAAATGCTGTTGGATGCCCTGCTACAGCAAAATCTAGGCAAATAAAATGCTACAAAAGCTCACTTAATCAACCCCATCAAACACCAACGCACTCCACACAGCAAGACCCAGGAACCCAACAGAAGTTTTTTTTTCTTCGGCTCTCAATAGGGGCTATGTTCTGTGTAGCGCCTGTTTTTAGGCACTACTCGGCCACCTAACACTCGCAAATGGGGTCCAAGATGCACAGGACACAATCTTGGTACAGGAGTTTTGCACATGCACCTAACGACCGCCAGCAACATGCAGAGCAGGCATGTCATGATGCTAATTTGATGCAAACGCTGCCATTTCCCAACTGCACACTCTTGCCAACGTCCTGTCTTAACTTCGCACAGCTAAAGATGACATTAAACGGCATAAAGGACCCCCCCCCCCCCCCCCAACTAACGCTATTTAAAGGGATCATGAACTGCCTGCAGGTTAGTTGCTGGATTATTTCTTTTGGCTGCTGGTGCAATTGTATGTGTTTTTGGATCCTTTCCTGTACTTGGCTAAAGTTTAAATAGTCTTCAGGGAGTGCCCTGGCTGGTGCTGAAGTACTTTTCTGTTCAGTACAAGTTTTAAAATGAAACAATTTGCTCCAGACATGGGTGGCACGGTAGGGCTTCTGAGAATTGAGCATGACTGGGAGAATGAAGAGGCCATGAAGAGCAGGATAAGCTGCTAGATGAGAGAGGAGGGGGAGAAAGAAGTGGAGGAAGTACAACAGAATGTGGAGGAACAGCAAAGGAGGCTACCATGTAGACAATCTCATTCTGCTTTGGCTCTACATGATCAAATAATTCATGAGCGATACCAGTAACCTCAATCACATCTTCCAACAGTCCACCGTGCTTAACCTTCCTCTATCACTGACCATCACTTCGTCCTCTTTCCAACAACATAAAATTAAAAACCACCAGAAAATGCACATTCCAATTCAATTTTATAAATTCAATCATTTTATCGTGCATGCAAAAACAAACTAATCACCCTTGTGCATCCCCTTAGTGTCTCCTCTGTGTGCCTTTGCTGATCCTAGAGTCCTAACGAGGTGCTTCCCCAATGGCTGCTGCATGGGTGGTGGAAGGCTACTGACCTTCAATTGAGGGGACTGCAGATGGCCTTGGAGGGTGACCTCAAGCATCTCGGTCTGGGCTGTAGAAGTCTAGGCTGACTGGCAAGGGCAATGGTGGAGTGGCAGAGGTAGGAACAGGAATGCTGTCATCCTAAGAGAGGACAGCAGGTTCATGTTCCACGGAGCCACTGCCACTCTCCCGGGGCGGCACCTCAACAGTCCTACTGATCTGTTGGAGAACAGATTGATGGACTCCTGGAAGCCCTTTTGAACAGTGGTATGGTGGCAGCAGTCTAAGCTTGCAAGGCAGCAATCTGAGCTTCCGCTGCAGCATTCAGACCTTTTGGAAGCTGTTTGTGCTGCAGTGCAAGCTGTGACATAGGCAATCAGATGCTGCATCATGGTGGGCTACACAGGTGTTGATGCAGGTGCCCACCCATTGCATGTTTGAAAGGCTGGGTTCCAAGCTCTGCACAAAGCCCTGGACTCCTCCATGCTCCTTGATATTGTGCGCAGGCTTTCCAGTGCACCAAGCATTTGGTTATGTACACCGTCGTCTTGTCGCCTGGCCCATCGCAATCCTCACCAAGGCCTTGTACAATTGTAGCAAGACTTCTCACTCTTATACTCCAACCCCCTTGCCATAAAGGCCAACATGCTATTTGCCTTCCTTATTGCTTGCTGTATCTTTATGCTAGCTTTCTGTGTTTCTTGCACGAGGACACCCAATCTCTCTGAACACCAACATTTTCAATTTTCTCACCATTTAAAAAATATTCTGTTTTTCTATTCTTCCTACCAACGTGAATAACCTCACATTTCCCTACATTATACTCCATCTGCCACCTTACTGCCCACTCACTTAGTCCATCTATATCCCTTTGCAGACTCTGTGTTCTCCTCACAGCTTACTGTCCCACCAAGCTTTGTATCATCAGCAAACTAGGATACATTACACTCGGTCCCTTCATTTAGGCCATTAATATAGATTGTAAATAGCTGAGGCCCCAACACTGATCCTTGTGGCACCCCACTAGCTACATCCTGCCAACCTGGAAAAGATCCATTTATCCCTACTCTCTTTTCTGTCAGTAAACCAAATCCTCTATCCATGCTACCCCAACCCCATGAGCCCTAAATCTTGTGTAATAACCTTTTATGTGGCACCTTCAAATGCCTTTTGGAAATCCAAATATACTGCATCCACTGGTTCCCCTTTATCTACCCTGCTAGTTACATCCTCAAAAAATTCTAATGAATTTGTCAAACACGATTTCCCTTTCATAAAAACCATGTTGACTCTGCCTAATCATGTTATGATTTTCTAAGTGCCCTGATACCAATTCCTTAACAATGGATTCCAGCATTTTCCCTACGACTGATGTCGGGCTAACTAGCCTGTAGTTACCTGTTTTTTCTCTCCCTCTTTTCTTTAATAGTGGTGTTACATTTGTGACCTTCCAATCCTGTGGGACCATTCTAGAATCTAGGGAATTTTGGAAGATCAACACCAATGCATCCATTATCTCTTCAGCCACCTTTTTTAGAACCCTAGAATGTAGGTCATCCGGTCCAGGGGATTTGTCAGCTTTTAGTCCCATTAGTTTCTCTAGTACTTTTTCTCTACTTATATTAATTATGTTAAGTTCCTCACCCTCATTAGACCCTTGGTTCCCCACCATTTTTGGTATGCTTTTTGTGTTTTCTACTGTGAAGACAGATACAAAATATTTGTTTAACATTTCTGCCATTTCCTTATTCCCCATAATAATTTCTCCTGTCTCAGCCTCTAAAGGACCAACATTTACTTTTGCTACTCTCCTTTTTACATACTTGTAGAAGCTCTTACAATATGCTTTTATATTTCTTGCTAGTTTTCTCTCATTTTATTTTTTCCCTTTTTATCAATTTTTTGGTCAACCTTTGCTGGTCTCTGAAACTCTCCCAATCCTCAGGTTTACCATTATTCTTTGCAACATTATAAGCTTCTTCTTTCAAACTAATGCTATCCTTAACTTCTTTAGTTAGCCACGGTTGCATCACTTTTTTCCTGTGGAGTTTTTGTTTCTCAATGGAATGTATTTTTGTTGAGAATTATGAAATATTTCTTTAAATGCTAGCCACTGCTTATCTACCGCCATACCTTTTCATCTCTTTTTCCAATCTACCTTGGCCAACTCACTCCTCATACCTGTGTAATTGGCTTTATTTAAGTTTAAGACTCTAGTTTTGGACTTTGGCAAGTCACTTTCAAAATTAAGGTGAAATTCTGTCATATGATCACTCTGCCCCAGAGGATCCTTTACTATGAGATTGCTAATTAACCCTGTCTCATTACACAATACAAGATCGAAAATAGCCTGTTCCCTGGTTGGTTCCATGACACATTTTTCTAGGAAACTATCCCGAATGCATTCCATGAACTCGTCCTCTAGAGTATCTTTGCCAATTTGATTTGTCCAGTCTATATGAAGATAAAAGTCCCCCAAGATTATTGCATTACCTTTGTTGCAAGCTCCTATTATTTCTTGATTAATATTCTGTCCAAAGGTATAGCTACTGTTAGGGGACCTATATACTACTCCTACCAGCGTTTTCTGCCCCTTGTTATTTCTTATCTCCACCCATTTGATTTCTACTTCCTGATCTTCCGAGCCGAGATCCTTTCTCGCTACTGTCCTTATGTCATCCTTTATTATCAGGGCTACTCCCCCCTCCTTTTCCATTCTGTCTGTCTTTTCAAAACGTCAAGTGTTAAGTCCGTGGATGATTGAGACATGAACTAGCAGGAGTGAAAACAAACAGATCTTTACTGGTGAAAGGCAATAACGAAACTAAACAGAGGCTCTCTAGTGCCTTTTATACAGGGGTGGTCACTGCCGGTACTGCAGTCTGAGACCAGTTATTCTCTTAAAGGTACATACACAACAATTCCTCCCCTTTTAGATAAACAGTACATAACATTCATTTAACAACTAAATGATAACGAATTACAATCACAATTACTGTTGCTAGATACATTGATTAAGTTTAAGCAATTATAAGTTCAGTCTTTGAGGAGGCTTCCTGATTCTGTCTGGATAACGCCTCTTTGGGGTATCAGGTTCTTCTGGCAATGTTGCGTCGGCATCAATGTCGTTGTTTGGTTCATCTGCTTCCAATATTACCGGTTCTGCGGTAGCTGCAATTGGAACGTCGATTTCACTACCAGGTGTATCAGATCATGGTGTGGAGTTGACGTTTTCCAGTGACTCTAGAATCTGGTCAGCATGGCATCTTACAATGCTCTCCCCAACGTCCACGGTATACATGAGAGGTCCTTGTCGTGTACAAATCGTTCCTGGTTGCCATTTCTCAGTGCGGTAGTCCCGGGCCAAAACTGGTTGACCTATCTTAAAACTCCTATCGGCCTTTCATTCATACTCTGAAACTGCCTGTTCTCCACATCTCTTCGGACATTTGGCTTAACCAAATCCAAGCGGCATCGTAGTCTTCGATTGAAGAACATCATGGCTGGAGTTTGGTTGGTAACCGCATGTGTCGCATTCCGGTAGGCAAACAAGAAGTTGTCCACCTTGTGTTGTAGGGGTATATCTTCATTACACATTGCCTTGATAGCCTTCTTGAATGTTTGGACAAACCTCTCGGCCAATCCATTAGTGGCTGGATGATATGGGGCAGATGTGTAATGCTTAACACCATTGTTCGTTAAGAACCTCCGGAACTCTTCAGACACAAACTGTGGTCCATTGTCAGAGCAAATCTGTTCAGGCAGCCCATTCCTGGCGAATATGGTTCGTAAAACTGTGATAGTTTTTTCCGTGGTGGTTGAGGACATTTTTATTACCTCTGGCCACTTTGTGCATCCACCGCAATTAAAAACATCGAGCCCATGAAGGGACCAGCAAAATCAATGTGCACCCTTTGCCATGGAGATGAGGGCCACTCCCATGGATGCAGAGGAGCTTGTGGTGGGGCGTTTTGGACCTTCTGGCATCCTGCACAGCTCTTGGTCATCTCTTCGATTTCTCTCTCGATTCCCGGCCACCACACAAACGCTCTGGCTAAGCTCTTCATTTTTACCCCACCCAGATGACCCTCATGAAGCTCATTGAGCACTCTATCCGTCAACTTAGGTGGAATTACTACTCTGGATCCACACATCACGGTTCCTCTGCACACTGACAGCTGTTCTCTTCTCGGCGAGAATGCTGGCAGCAGTGGTTCGCCATGTGCTGGCCATCCCTTCACCGTTAAATCATAGACCCGTGATAGTGTCGGGTCATTCCGTGTTTCCTTTTCTATGTTTGCATTCGTCACAGGGAGACATTCGACTATGGTCGAGTGGAATAACTCCATTGGATGCACTGCAAGGTCGTCTTCTTCCACCGTCGGTAACGGTAGACGTGACAATCCATCAGCATTTCCATGCTGTTTAGTTCCTTTGTACTCGATGTCATATTGGTGTGCCCCTAGGAAAAGGGACCATCTCTGCAGCCGTTGTGCTGTCATTATCGGTACGCCCTTCTGAGGGTTGAAAATGGAGACGAGGTTGATGATCGGTTAGTAGAGTAAATTTTTGACCGTGCAGATAGTGATTGAACTTCTTCACCCCCCACACTAGGCTGAGGGCCTCTCTGTCAATCTGGGCGTAGTTACGCTCGGCAGAAGTTAACGAGCGTGACGCAAAAGCTATCGGCCTCTCCAAACCATCAAGGAATTTATGTGACAGTACCGCCCCAATGCCGTAGGGAGACGCATCACACGCCAGCCTGATTGGCAGTGCTGGGTTGTAGTGAGCCAATACTTCCTTTTGAAGTGATTAAGTCCTTACTCTTCTGAAAAGCACACTTACAATCATCGCTCCATTTCCATGCTACCCCAGTTCGTAGCAGGGCGTTCAGTGGGTGCAGAATTGTCGACAAATTCGGCAAAAACTTATGATAGTAATTCACCAACCCGAGGAATGACCTCAGTTGCGACACATTTTCAGGCGCTGGGGCCTTAACAACCGCTTCAATTTTGTCGGGACTTATGTAACCCCTCTTCATCAATCACGTGGCCACAATACGATATCTGTTTCTTGAAAAATTCGCACTTGGGGCGGTTGGCTCGCAGCCCATGTTCCCGTAGTCTAATGAGCACCTGTTCTAGGTTGTTAAGGTGTTCACTGTCATCTTCACCTGTCACAAGGATGTCGTCCAAGTAACACTGAATCCCCGGAATCCCTTGCAGGACTTGTTCCATCGCTCTTTGCCATATCGCCGGAGCCGATGCTACTCCGAATACCAATCGATGATACTGGTAAAGACCTTTGTGAGTGTTTATCGTGAGATACTTCCTAGAGGACTCTTCAACCTCCATCTGCAAATATGCTTGTGCTAGGTCAATTTTTGTAAAACGCTTCCCTCCAGACAGCGAGGCGAAGATGTCTTCTATCCTTGGAAGAGGATATTGTACTGTGCGAAGGACAGGGTTCACCGTCACCTTGAAATCCCCACAGATGCGAATCTTCCTTGGCTCTCCGGACTTATTGCTTAACGTTTTCTTCATGACCGGAACGATGGGTGTTGCCCACTCGCTCCAGTCGACCTTGGACAACACGCCCGCCTTCTCCAGATTCTCCAGCACTGCCTCGACGGCTGGGCGAATTGCATATGGTACCGGTCTCGCTTTGAAAAACTTGGGAACTGCATTCTCTTCTATTTTTATCGAGGCGGTTATGCCTTTAAGCGTGCCCAGTTCTTGTTGAAATACCTCTTTTGCGATTACATTGTGAAGTTTGAGACAGCTTAGTCTCCTGTTTCCGGATTCACTATCGCTCATCTGGTCTTTGGAACTACTGTCCGTCATCTTTTGTACTTTCTTGTACGGTTCCTTAGTAGCCTTTTTGTTGTCGCTGGTCTTCTTCCCAGACCTACAAACTCGTGCAATGTGTCCAATCTTCCCGCATTGTCTGCATATTTTGTCTTTGGGCCAGCAGTCCTTCTGGTCATGGTTAGTTCTGCCGCAGCGATAACATTTTGCAAATCCCCGTGTCATTTCGTGGGTGCCGTATTCCTGTGGTTTTTGTTGAATTTCTGCAGCTCCCCTGGCTGCTGCTTCATACAATACTGCCACGCTGAAAGCCTTATCTAGCGTCAGCTCTTTTTCTGAGAGTAACTTCTTCTGTGTTCCTTCACTCAGGAGTCCACAGACAAATTTGTCCCGTAGGGTATCTGCCAGTCCTGCTCCGAACTGGCAGTGCTTTGATAGCTTGCGTAGTTCCGTAAGATACTCAGCATTGCTCTCATCTTTGTGCTGAGTTCTCCTGTGGAATTTAAATCTTTCCGCTATCAACAGCGGTGCAGGGTTTAAGTGTTCCTGTAGGACAGCAACAATTTCGTTAAAACTCTTCGCCTTCGGTTTGGCTGGAGTAATCAGATCCCGCAATAGGCCGTACGTTCTAGCGCCCATTAATTTAGCAATATCGATGCCTTTTTCCCCTCCGCTATTTCGTTTGCCTCGAAATATACCTCGACTCTTTCCACACACGTGGTCCAGTCCTCTAATATGTTATCAAAAGCAGTGATACAGCCAGTCTTCGGCATCTTGCAAATCTAAAACCGCGCTTTGCCTTCTTCCCCGATTTAACAAAATGGCGCCTCCCGCGCGTTGCCTTCTTCCCCGCTGTTGTTAACGCTGCTTTCCACAGTTTCCTGCGCGTTAAATATTCTTTTTCTTTTATTATCTTCTCGTCGTGGAGCGGACCCTCTGGGACACTTCCCTCCCTCTTAGGTCCGAACGCTGCCCGGCTTCGATGCACCGGCCGCGCCCTGTGTGCTCCACCCTCTCTCTCTCTTTGCTTCCCGACCCGCTGCCTGGCCCCGTTGAAAAGCCACCCGATCGAGCTTCAGCCCGCCGCAGCCCAGGAAGGATCAGAGCACTACCTGCCACCAGCCCGATTAGCTGGGAAACCACGGACCGAGGAACCCAGCCTGGCTCTGGACAGTCTCTCCTGCAAGTTTTGAAATCGATGATTGACGGTCGACGCCCGTTTCCCGAGTTTCAATGGCCTCTTTTTTTTTTCTTTCTTCTGGCTCCGACCTTCAACGTCGTCGGAGCTGCTGCTGCGTTGCAGGTAAGTTCGTTTCTTACTCGTCGCCAGTGTTAAGTCCGTGGATGATTGAGACACGAACTAGCAGGAGTGAAAACAAACAGACCTTTACTGGTGGAAGGCAATAACGAAACTAAACGGGCTCTCTAGCGCCTTTTATACAGGGGTGGTCACTGCCGGTACTGCAGTCTGAGACCAGTTATTCTCTTAAAGGTACATACACAACATCAAGTACCCTGGAACATTTAGTTCCCAACCTTGGCCACCTTGCAACCACGTCTCTGTAATGGCTATTAGATCAAACCCATTTATCTCTAATTGTGCCACTAGTTCATCTATCTTGTAACAAATGCTTTGTGCATTCAGATAAAGAGCCTTTAATTTAATTTTTTTACCATTATTCCCTGCTTTGACCTTATTCTCTGCTGCACTGCTACCATTAAACTCTGTCCCTTCCTGTCACACTCTGCTTATTTTTACCCAAATCGCTACACTGCTCTATTGCCTTGACCTTTCTCTTTAGATTACTAAATTAAAATCCAGCCAATTACCGCCCCATCAGTCTACTCTCAATCATCAGCAAAGTGATGGAAGGTGTCGTCGACAGTGCTATCAAGCAGCACTTGCTCACCAATAACCTGCTCACTGATGCCCAGTTTGGGTTCCGCCAGGACCACTCTGCTCTAGACCTCATTACAGCCTTGGTCCAAACATGGACAAGAAGAACTGAATTCTAGAGGTGAGGTGAGAGTGACTGCCCTTGACATCAAGGCAGCATTTAACCGAGTGTGGCATCAAGGAACCCTAGTAAATTATTGAAATGGTGATAGATTGGGAAATGTTGATGTACAGAGGGACCTGGGTGTCCTTGTACACTAGTCACTGGAAGCAAACATGCAGGTGCAGCAAGCAGTTAGGAAGGCAAATGGTATGTTGGCCTTCATTGCAAGAGGATTTGAGTACAGGAGCAAGGATGTCTTACTACAGTTATACAGGGCCTTGGTGAGACCACACCTGGAGTACTGTGTGCAGTTTTGTTCTCCTTACCTAAGAAAGGATATACTTACCATAGAGGGAGTGCAGCGAAGGTTCACCAGACTGATTCTTGGGATGGCAGGACTGTTGTATGAGGAGAGATTGGGTCGACTAGGCCTGGATTCACTAGAGTTTAGAAGAATGAGGGGGGAATCTCATTGAAATGTTTAAAATTCTGACCGGGCTAAACAGACTGTCTGCAGGAAGGCTGTTTTCCCTGGCTGGGGGGTCTAGAACGAGGGGTCACAGTCTCAGGATACGGGGTAGGACATTTAGGATTGAGATGAGAAATTTCTTCTGAGGGTGGTGAACCTGTGGAATTCTCTACCACAGAAGGCTGTGGAGGCCAAGTCACTGAATATATTTAAGAAAGAGATAGATTTCTAGACACAAAAGGCATCAAGGAGTATGGGGAGAGCGGGAATATGGTATTGAGATTGAGGATCAGCCATGATCATATTGAATGGCGGAGCAGGCTCGAAGGGCTGAATGGCCTCCTCCCGCTCCTATTTTTCTATGTTTCTAAAACTAAAGTCAATGGGAATCGGGGGTGCGAACTCTCCACTGGCTGGAGTCATACCTAGCACAAAGGAAGATGGCTGTGGTGGTTGGAGATCAATCATCTCAGTCCCAGGACATCACAACAGGAGTTCCTCAGGGCAGTGTCCTAGGCCCAACCATCTTCAGCCTGTTCATCAACGAGCTTCCCTCCAACATAAGGTCAGAAATGGGGATGTTTGCTCAGCACTGCAGTGTTCAGCGCCATTCGTAACTCCTCAGATACTGAAGCAATCCATGCCCGCATGCAGCAAGACCTGGATGACAATTAGGCTTGCGCTGATAAGTGGCAGGTAACATTCGTGCCTCAAGTGCCAGGCAATGGCTATCTCCAACAAGCAAGCGTCTAACCACCGATCCTTGACATTCAATGGCATTACCATTGCCAAATCCCCCACCATCAATATCCTGGGGGTCACCATTGACCAGAAACTTAACTGGACCAGCCACACACATACTGTGGCTACAAGAGCAGGTGAAAGGCTGGGAATTCTGTGGCGAGTGTCTCACCTCCTGACTCCCCAAAGCCTTTCCACCATCTACAAGGCACAAGTCAGGAGTGTAATAGAATACTCTCCACTTGCCTGGATGAGTGCAGCTCCAACAACACTCAAGAAGCTCGACACCATCCAAGACAAAGCAGCCCACTTGATTGGCACTCCATCCACCACCGTGAACATTCACTCCCTCCACGAGTGCCGTGGCTGCAGTATGTGCCATCTACAAGATGCACTGCAGCAACTCACCAAGGCTTCTTCGGCAGCACCTCCCAAACCGGCGACCTCTACCACCTAGAAGGACAAGGGCAGCAGGCGCATGGGAACGCCACCACCTCCAAGTTCCCCTCCAAGTCACCATCCTGACTTGGAAGTATATCGCCATTCCTTTATCACTACTGGGTCAAAACCCTGGAACTTCCTCCCTAACAACACTGTGAAAGTACCTTCACCACACGGGCTGCAGTGGTTCAAGAAGGTGGCTCACCACCACCTTTTCAAGGGCAACTGGCGATGGGCAATATATGATGGCCTTGCCAGTGACACCCACATCCCATGAACAAATTTTTTTTAAAACTCATGATCTGTGGGTTGTCAGTCCAGTGCCATAACCACTAGGATACCATACCCAACTTTCTTGCCAGTAATAAATTTTGAGAGTAGGCTTGAGAATTTTTGATTTAATGAAACCTTCTTTGTGAGGTTGAGTGATGTCACACTTGTGACAATGTGACTTCAGTTTCCATTGGCAATTTACCCAGTAGTGTTCTATACATAATGCTATAGACAAGGAGTGCACGGCATGAAGTGGAGGAAAGCGTGGAATGAAGCGGTTTAGCCTTGGGTGCTTACAGAACTTCGTTTCACAGGGATGTAGGAACAGAGAAGAGGGAAATAAATACTTTTGTCAGCAGTGACGAGAAAGTCAGAAATGGAAGAAAGGAAGTTAGGTGCCATAACAGCATGTGTAATGAAGACAGCTTTTCCCTCAAGCTTTACACTGTAATGGTTAAGAGCACAGAAAGGCCTGAAGAATGAATATTGCAACCCCACAGAATGAGCATGCTTTAACTATCCTAGTTTGGCAGGGAATGGCTATTTGAGTTTGAGCATCTGGTGAATTCGAGGGCTAGAGGTACAAACGGTGATGGATAGGCCAGTAAACATGTTTGTTCTGCTCTGGGCAGACTTCTTTGCATTGATACAGAATGTTGAGATGCATCTGCAGCAGCTGTTCTGTTCCTTACAAATGTGGAGGTGTGTCTTAAATGGCAACAATGCTCATACTGCTTCAGTCATAATCTTGCATAGGATTAACTGCCTAACTACATCTATGTTGAGAGGGTGGGCTCCTGATTTTAATTAGTTAAACCAATATGGATTTAAATAGAATATTGTAGAGCTGGTAATCTCTCCAGTGTGCAGCTATTTTGCATCTTCATTCCCTCACTCAGGATAAGCTCAGGCAATTTGCTTCCCAATCAGTTTAAAATGTGAAAACATTTCTAGGGTATAAGGGTTGTGCATAATAAATTGGGTAACTGTTGAAGCTTGGAAAAAGGGGTGTGCGCTTTCTCCCTTAAGCTGCTGGCTTCTATCAGTTATGATTCTGAGGGTGCCAGGCATGCTCCGATAACTTACATAAGTTACCATTCTTTCCGTGTGAGCCCAGGCCATGAGTGTCGGCAATCTACTTGAATGGGGGCTTCACAGTTGAGGCCTCTCCTATCCTTGCCCACATAAGTAAACCTTTCCAGCAGGTATCATTGGATTGTGATCACAGCAGCACAGAACTGAAGATATTACCCACCAAACAGCCCCCTAGACTGAGGCCCCTACCTGTCATCTTAGCTGAACTCAACCCAGAAACCACTTGGTTCCTATGGCCCAGTCGTATTTGTTTTGCCAAATGAGCCATTGTGTGAGCTTGAAATAATTTTTTATTGTAATTTTCAGTTTTTTTTCCTTTTTATAAAGAAACATTTGTGTTTTGTCCTGCCCCTCATGTCTTGAAGCAGTTCACATCTAAGTAATCACTTTGAAATGCATTGTAATGATAGAGCAACCATTTTGCCAACAGCAAGATCCTACAAACAGCAATGTGATGAATGTCTAATTTAGATTTTTGGTGTCCTGTTGCCTGAGGGAAGATTATTGGCCAGAATGCTGAGAACTCATTGTTCTTCAAATACAGCCATGGAATCTTTAACATTCACCTGAAAGGCAGACAAGAGCTTTGTGTAATGACACGGTGCTAGAGTGTCAGCCTCGAATGGGGTTGAAACTTGCAAGCTTTTGATTCAGAAAGCAAGAATGCTGCCACCTGAGCAAGTTGACACTTCAAAACATGTTCCCTTAATATGGGTCCGTATAGTTTAAATTTTCTGATTACCAACTTTAAAAAAAAAAAAACATTTACCTCTTCTGCTTTATTTTTAGGTCAGTGGCCAAACCCAAGAAGGTGAAAGTGGAGGAAGCTAAAGAGAATGATGAAATACCTCAGGTATGCTTTTATAGGTTTCTATTTGTTAGCGATCACACTGCTGTAATTTACAAAATAAACTAATTTTTTTTACATTGGTCTGATTTCCACCACCCACATGAATAGGAGGCAAACTGCCATAATTCGTCAACAGCTCATTATTATTGTGACTACCAGGATGGTAGAAGCTAAACTAGATGGACTTTGGTCTTTTTGTCCTGTAATTCCTATGTAATACAGGATTTAGTGGGTAATGGTACCACTTGGTGTGTAACCTAAGCTTTAGGTCTGTGTTGAGTTAACTGATCCCAACTAGTGCAGCATTTGAGCTCCTATTTATTGGCCTCCAATTAAGAATTGGAATCGATTCATAGAATGATGTAGTACAGAAGGCGGCTGTTGTGTTTGTACCGCTATACACAACTACATAAAATAATAAAGCAGCAGAGACTGAGCGTAACTTCGTGATCTTTACTGGGTAACTGGAACTTTGGCAACGACTATACAAATCGATACGCGTCTATTATATACGCTCGCAACTAAGGATGTACATCAGCAAGACAAAGTAGTCCCTTCAATGTTGTATACATTACACTTCCTCCCCCTTTAGTTTAATAGTATATTAACGCAACATTTCTATAATTAACATACAGAGCCTGTCTTTACAGTAACAAAATTCAAATTCCAACATAACATTTTATTTTGTCAACAGCCCTTTTACAAGTCAAGTCTCTGGGGAGGCCTCCTCTGCCCCTCTGGGTAATGCCTCTCCAGACTCTCTTGCTTTGGGGAATGAAACTGTACAGGTACAGGTGCATCAGGTGAGCTATCGGCACAGGTAGAGCTCTCAGCTGTGGATGAGGCTGGTGCTGATGAATCAGGAGTGTCTGTTTCCATGTCAGGTGAGTCTGGGCGAGGTATAGGGGTGTTTTCCACCTGAACATCCAGAATTTGGTCCACATGACGTCTGAAAACGTTCTCTTCCCACATCCACAGTATACATCAGTGGTCCCTCTCTTGTGGATATTGTACCTGGTTGCCACTTTTCCGTCTGGAAATCACGAGCAAGAACTGAGTGTCCCACACTGAAGCTTCTTGTTGGCTTAGCATTCAAATGTTTGAACTGTTTGTTCTCTACATCACGACGTACATTCGGTTTAAGAAGGTACATGCGAGATCTCAGGTTCCTGTTCAGAAACATCATCGCTGGAGTCGGATTAGTGGCTGCGTGTACTGCGTTCCGATAAGCCAAGAGGAAATTGTCTATCTTGTGTTGCAGTGGTAGATTCTCGCTGTACATTGCTTTGGTGGCCTTCTTGAAAGTCTGTACAAATCTTTCTGCCAAGCCATTTGTAGCTGGATGGTACGGGGCAGATGTGTAGTGCTTGATTCCATTTTTCCTCATGAAACCTTGGAATTCGTCAGAGACAAATTGTCGTCCATTGTCTGTGCAGATTTGTTCTGGTAGGCCATTTCTAGCGAACATGGTCCTCAGAACTGAAATGGTCTTTTCAGATGTGGTTAATTTCATTTTAATGACCTCGGGCCATTTGGAATGTGCATCGACTGCAATCAAGAACATGGAGTCCATGAACGGTCCAGCAAAGTCAATGTGCACACGTTGCCATGGTGATGAGGGCCATTCCCATGGATGGAGAGGGGCTTGTGGTGGTGCGTTCTGGACCTTTTGACATCCTGAGCAGCTCTTTGTCAGGTCCTCGATCTGTTTGTCAATTCCCGGCCACCCCATGTATCCACGGGCAAGGCTTTTCATCTTTACCATACCCAAGTGGCCTTCATGCAGTTCATCTAGCACTCGGTTACGAAGCTTGGGAGGAATCGCAACTCGTGAGCCGCACATCAGTGTTCCCCGACACACTGATAACTGCTCCCTCCGAGCTGAGAATGCTGGAAACAATGAGTCACCATGCACTGGCCATCCCTTCACAGTGATGTCATAAACTTTTGACAATGTAGGGTCATTGCGTGTTTCTCTTTCAAATGAGGGAGTTTGTCACTGGTAGCTGCTCAACTATTGTGTGAAATACCTCTGCTGAGTCAACTGTTGTAGTTCTGAGGTCGGCAGTGGTAAACGTGACAAACCATCGGCGTTGCCATGTTGCTTGGTCCCCTTGTATTCAATATCATACAGGTGAGCCCCTAGGAAGAGTGACCATCGCTGTAGCCGTTGTGCCATCATCACTGGAACGCCCTTCCTTGGGTTGAAGATTGAAACGAGAGGCTGATGGTCAGTTAACAGTGTAAACTGTTGACCATACAAGTAGTGGTTGAATTTCTTGACTCCCCACACAAGGCTGAGGGCTTCTCGGTCAATCTGTGCATAATTGCGTTCAGCTGTAGTCAATGATCTTGAGGCAAAGGCTATTGGTCTTTCTGAGCCGTCTGGGAACTTATATGACAACACGGCACCAATGCCATGGGGTGAAGCATCACATGCCAGTCGAATAGGTAAGGATGGGTCGAAGTGAGCTAGCACCTCTTCTGAAGTAATCTTTTACTCTCTTGAAAAGCTTGTTCACAGCTGTCACTCCACTTCCATTGTGACCCTGTCTGTAGCAGTGCATTTAGTGGATGTAACACTGTGGATAGGTTGGGCAAGAACTTGTGATAGTAGTTCACCAGTCCAAGATATGATCTCAACTGAGATACATTTTCAGGTGTTGGTGCATTAATCACAGCTTCAGTCTTGTCTGGAGACTTGTGTAAACCGTCCTTGTCAATCACATGTCCACAGTATGAGATTTCCTTTTTGAAAAACTCACACTTGTCTCGGTTCGCTCGGAGCCCATACTCCCGTAACCTGATGAGCACCTGTTCGAGGTTGGAAAGGTGGTCGTTGTCATTCTTGCCAGTAATGATGATGTCATCAAGATAACACCGAGTACCTGGGATCCCCTGCAGGACTTGGTCCATTGCCCTTTGCCAGATTGCAGGAGCTGATGCTATTCCGAATACCAGCCGATTGTACTAGTAAAGGCCTTTGTGCGTATTTATTGTCAGGTACTTCTTTGATGCATCATCAATTTCCATTTGGAGATAGGCCTGGGCCAAGTCAATCTTTGTGAAGCATTCCCCTCTTGACAGGGAAGCAAAGATGTCCTCAATGCGAGGCAATGGGTACTGTACTGTGTGGAGGACTGGGTTAACAGTCACTTTAAAGTCTCCGCAGATGCACACTTTTCTTGGCTTTCCTGGTTTTGTGCTGGAGGTTTTCTTCATCACTAGAACTATAGGTGTGGGCCATGCACTCCAATCCACCTTGGACAGGACCCCTAACTGCTCCAAGTTCTCCAGCTCTGCTTCTACTGAAGGGTGAATTGCATAAGGCACTGGTCTGGCCTTGTGGAACTTTGGATTTGCGTTCTCCTCAATCTTAATTTTTGCTTTCATGCCCTTAAGTGTTCCTATTCCCTTCTTGAACACTTCCTGAGAGTCAGAGAGTATTTGTGACAGTCTCTCAGGAGTGGCATTGCTGTCCTCCTTTGCTGACATAAACAGTGCTTGGATGGTGTGCCAATCCAATTGTATTTTCCTGAGCCATTCGCGTCCCAGTAATGGTGGTCCTCCATTTTCCACTACATAGAGGTTCAATTACGGAATTTTTTTTTCTTTGTATGCCACTGTCACTTTCACTTTTATTTTACCTTTGGAGCATACTCTTTGTCCTGTGTATGTCTTTAACAGTACTTTAGTTGGCCTTAGCGGTATGTGTGAAAACAGTCGTTTGTAGTCATGTACAGAGATCACTGTTAAAGCTGAGCCTGTGTCCAACTCCATTTTCAGCCTAACTCCTGCCACTTCTGGAGTAACCCATATTATTCTGTGATCCCCTGTCTCTTTCACACTGTGTAGTTTTAGACAAGCCAGATCCTCTTCCTCCGAGTCTGTGTCACTTTTTTCTTTATTTGAACTGTCTCCAGTCACGTGGTGTACCTTCTTGTATCTATCTTTGAAAGGTTTCTTGTTTTCAGTCACTTGATGTACCTTTTTGTTACTCTGTATTGTTTGTTTTCGGCTTCTTATTTGCTTTGCAGACTCTTTCAAGGTGCCCTCGTCTGCAGTCTTTATCTTTAAACCAACAGTCATTGTGGTCATGTGACATTTTGCCACAGCGATAGCACTTCTTTTCTTGTTTCAGTGACATTTTATTAGTTGAATATTCCAGGGATTTTTGTTGAATTTCTAAAGCGCCACGTGCTGCTGCTTCCATTGATATTGCAATACTCAGCCTTCTCCAATGTGAGGTCTTTTTCAGACAGGAGCTTCTTTTGTGTGCTTTCACTTTGCATGCCACACACAAATCTGTCCCTCAATGCGTCTGATAAGCCCACTCCAAATTGGCAATGTTCTGATAATTTGCGCAACTTTGCCAAATATTCAGAAATGTTTTCATTTTTGCTCTGGTTCCGTTTATGGAATTTAAATCTTTTCGGCTATGAGCAGTGGTTTGGGGCTTAAATGGCCTTGGAGTGTGTCCACTATTTGTTTGAATGTTTTGTTTGCTGGCTTTTCAGGGTTAATAAACTACGTAGCAGCCCGTATGTCTTTGCACCCATAACACTCAGCAAAACAGTGGCTTCCTTTTCTACCTCCACTCCGTTCGCCTCACAGTACAACTCCACTCTTTCAATGTAAGTTGCTCAGTCTTCAATGCTGCTATCAAATGCTGCAATTGTGCCAATCATCGCCATTTTTTTTTTTCCAAACCCGTTTTTCTTTTTTACTAGTTAGCTAGCGTCATGCAAGTCCTGTGCACTTTTCACTTGACTTACGTATCCCCTGCCTAGCTTAGCAAGCGTGCTCCGTTTTCTCTACCTTCTCGCTCCTTTCTTCCACATTTTGGTGTCCTCTGGATGCGATGCCAGAATAGGAAGACGTAGGTTCATAATTCTCGTCGCCAATTTGTTGTTTGTACCGCTATACACAACTACATAAAATAATAAAGCAGTAGAGACTGAGCGTAACTTCAAGTGATCTTTACTGGGTAACTGGAACTTCGGCACTGACTATACAAATCGATACGCATCTGTTATATACGCTCGCAACTAAGGATGTACATCCACAAGACAAAGTAGTCCCTTCAATGTTGTATACATTACAGCGGCCAATTAGCCCATCATGCCTGCGCTGGCTCTTTGGTGGAGCTACCAATTAATTCCACTTTCTTGTTCTCTCCCCAAAGCCCTGTAAATTTTTTTGCCTTCAAGTGTTTATCCAATTCTCTTTTGAATGTTACTATTGAATTGGTTTTCACCACACTTTCTGGAAGTGCATTCCAGATCACACCAACTCGCTGTGTCCTCATGTCACCTCTGGTCTTTTGACAGTTACCTGGTTATTGACCTTTCTGCCACTGGAAACAGTTTCCTTATTTTGAACACCTACTATCAAATCTTCTCTTAACCTTCTTTGCTGTAAGGAGAACAACCTCAGCTTTTCCAGTCTCTACATAACTGAAGTCCCTTATCCCTCGTACCATTCTAGTAAATCTCTACTGCACCTTCTCTAAGTCCTTGACATCATTCCTAAAGTGTGGTGCACAGAATTGAACACAGTATTCCTGCTGAGGACTAACCAGTGTTTTATAAAGATTTAGCATAACTTCCTTGTTTTGAACGCTATCCCTCTATTAATAAAGCCAAGGATCCCATATGCTTTCTCAACTTGTCCTGCCACCTTCAAAGATTTGTGTATGTGAACCTCTAGGTCTCTGTTCCTGCACTCCCTTTAAAATTATACCATTTAGTTCATATTGCCTGTCCTCATTCTTCCTACCAAAATTTCACACTTCTCTGCTTTAAATTTCATCTGCTCTGTGTCTGCCCATTTTACAAGTCTGAGTATGTCCTCCTGAAGTCTGTTACTATCTTCCTCATTGTTTACCACATTTTCGAGTTTCATAAATCATATATTCATCAGGTTACTGAATGCTATCCGCGACGTATACTGGAAATGCGATTATATAATGTCTGTCAAAGATTGAATATAAAGACCTTTTTTAAAAAAAAAAAAAAAAAAAAAAAAAAAAATTGCATGTATTCATTCACATGATGTGAGCAGCACTGGCAAGGCCAGCATTTATTCCCCATACCCAATTGCCCTTGAGAAGGTGATGGTGATCCACCTTCCTGAACTGCTGCAGTCAGTGTGGTGAAGCTGTTATGTAGGGAGTTCCAGGATTTTGATCCAGCGACGATAAAGGAAGGCGATATATTTCCAAATCAGGATGGTGTGTAACTTGGAGGTGCTGTTGTTTCCATGCGCCTGCTGCCCTCATCCTTCTAGGTGGTGAAGGTCATGGGTTTGGGAGGTGCAGTTGAAGAAACCTTGGCGAGTTGCTGCAGCGCATTATATAGATGGTACACACTGCAGCCATGTTGCATTGTTGGTGGAGGGTGTGAATGTTTAAGATGGTGGATGGGATGCCAATCAAGCGGTCTGCTGTGTCCTGGCTGGTGTTGAGCTTCTTGAGTGTTGTTGGAGCTGCACTCATCCAGGCAAGTGGAGAGTATGCCATCCCACTCCTGACTTGTGCCTTGTAAGTAGTGGAAATGCTTTGGGGCCTCAGGAGCTGAGTCACTCTCTGCAGCCTCTGACCTGCTCTTGTAGCCACAGTATTTATGTGGCTGATCAGTTAAGTTTCTGGTCAATGCTAACCCCCACTTGTTGATGGTGGGGGGATCTGATAATGGTAATAAGAAGTAAGAGCAGGAGTAGGCCGGCTCCGAGATTCAATAAGATCATGGCTGATCATTGACCTCGACTCCACTTTCCTGCCCGATCTCCATATCCCTTGATTCCCCTAGAGTCCAAAAATCTAATGCCATTGAATGTCAAGGCGAGGTGTTTAGACTCTCTTGTTGGAGATGGTCATTGCCTGGCACTTGTGTGGTGCAAATGCTACTTGCCACTTATCAGCTTAAGCCTGGATATTGTCCAGGTCTTGCTGCATGCGGGCATAGACTGCTTCATTATCTGAGGAATTGCAAATGGAACTGAACACTGGGCAATCATCAGGGAACATCCCCACTCCTGATCTTATGATGGAGGGAAGGTCATTGATGAAGCAACTGAAGATGGTCTCCAACAACCGCAACCATCTTCCTTTGTGCAAGGTATGACTCCAGACAGTGGAGCGTTTCCCCCCCCCCCCCCCCCCCCCCCGATTCCCATTGACTTCAATTTTACTAGGACTCCTTGATGCCGCACTCTGTCAAATGCTGCCTTGATATTAAGGGCAGTCACTCTCGCCTCACCTCTGGAATTCAGTTCTTTTGTCCATGTTTGGACCAAGACTGTAATGGGGTCTGGAGCCGAGTGGACCTGGGGAGCCCAAACTCGGCATCGGTGAGCAGGTTATTGGTGTAAGTGCTGCTTAATAGCACTGTCACCGACACCTTCCATCTCCTCTAGTGGGTCTGTCCTACCGGTGGGACAGGACATACCCAAAGATGATGGTGGAGTCTCGGACGTTGGCTGATAATCATACTCAGAACTATGCCTATGTCCGGCTGTTGCTTGACTAGCCTATGGGACAGATCTCCCAATTTTGACACAAGCCCCCAGATATTAATAAGGAGGACTTTGCAGGGTCAACTGGGCTGGATGTGCCTTGTTCATGTCTAGATGCCTAGATAGATGCTGAGTGGTCCATCCAGTCTGGCCCATTGTCAGCACATGACAAAAAGTCACAGGTCAGGTATTAGGAAGCTACTTGAACTGGAGAGGAGAAATAGGGGAGAAACATGCACACAAATGATCCTCTGCTTTTTGGCAGAATGTTTCTAACTTAGGAAATTGTTTGCCTTTAGCTATTCTTTTAAAAAATATTGCCTTGACTTTTTGCATTATCTTTTAAAATTGTAGACTCTTCACTGCAGCACTTTTAAGAAGCTGCACTTAGTACAGTGTCTTAAATGTAGGGTACACTGTCTTTTCCAGGACCTTGAGGATTAATCCACACAAATGGGATCTCCCTCCCTCTCTTTCCCCAAACGGGCACCCTATGCAAAATGTTTTTGAGGATGTCTCAACTCCGATCCAAAATACAAAACTGTCCAAATAGCATGTTCCCTCAGACATCACAAGGATGGCTGATACAAGAAATTAATATGTCACACTGGGAGAGGGAGGGCTCTTGAGGAGCATGAACTCCACACCTATCCTATTCCATCCCACATCTGACAAATGAGGAGGATAGTAGCAGAATTCAGGAGGCCATAGACAAACATGGGCAGGCAACTGGCAGATGAAATTTTAATGCAGCAGAGTGTGAAGTGATTCATTTTGAGAAGAAGAATGAGGAGAGGCAATATAAACCAAATGATACAATTTTAAAGGAGATGCAGGAACAGAGACTTGGGGGTTTGCATACATGAATCTTTGAAGGTGGCAGGACAAGTTGGGAAAGCTGTTTTTAAAAAAAAAAAAAAAAGAGGATCCTTGGCTTTATAAATAGAGACACTGGGCTGGATTTTGCCAGCCCTGGGGAGGCAGGACTGCCAGGAAAATGGCAGAATTTGGGGGTGGGTGCCCAACCCGCCTCCATGCCATCTTGCCAGGAGGCGGGTAGCCGACCCGTGCCGGGTCCCGCCGCCTCGAGGCGGGAAGGGGATTAATGCCAATTAACTGCCTGTTAACAGGTAGTTAACGGGCAGTTTTTTGGCTAATCCCTATTTTGAGCCCTGAAATGTGGGCTTCCCGACGGCTCCGAACCTCGCCAGGGTCAGCAAGGCGGGCCGTCGGTCTGCAGGAGTTGGAGGGGCCGAGCTGTCTGGTGTGCAGGTGAGTAATGGGTGCATGTGTGCAGAGGTAAGTGTTTTAATAAGTTTTACTTACCTTTTACTTCTTCCTGCAGGCTTCCTCCCTTCAGGTCTCTGGAGTCCCTCAGCTCACCGGCACAGAAAGCAGAATGGCCGCTGAACTGTCAAAAGCTGCAGCCTTCTGCATTCTGGTCAGGAAGGCTTTCTAATTGAGTCGTGAGTAAAGACACAACTTAGAAGACAGATTGTCAGTGTTTGACAGCTTCACAGAGCTGTCAAGCAATGACATTTCATCTGTCAAAAGCTCTTGACAAATGAAACGGCACTCGCTGACGTCACCTGTAACTGGCTGTCCCTTAATTGGCCTGCTGAGCCCGCTGGGTGAGCTCAACAAGGTCGATCAAGGGAAAATAGCGTGGGTTGGCCACAAGTCGATGGAGGAGGGACTAAAACCCAACAAGTGGGAGTCCCGCCTCCAAAAACTCCCCAATGACAAAATCCAGCCCATAGGGTACAAAAGCAAGGAAATTATGCTAAGCTTTTATAAATCTCTGGTTCTTCCTCCGCTGGAGTGTTTTGTCCAATTCTGGGCACCACACTTTAGAATGTCAAGGTCTTGTAGAGGGTGCAGAGGAGATTTATTAGAATGGTATCTGGGCTAAGCAACTTCAGTTATGTGGAGCGACTGGAGAAGCTGGGATTGTTCTCCTTGGCACAGAGAACGTTAAAGGGAGATTTAATAGATGTATTCGAAATTATGAAGGGCATTGATGGAGTATAAAAGGAGAAACTGTTTCCACTGGCAGGATTTTCGGTAAGCAGAGGACACTGATTTAAAGATGATTGACGAAAGAACCGGAGGAGAGTTGACCAGAAAACATTTTTATGCAACAAGTTATGATGACCTGGAATGCACTGCCTGAAAGGGTGGTGGAAGCAGATTCATTCGTAACTTTCAAAAGGAAATTGGATATATACTTTAAAAGTAAAAAATCTGCAGGGCTATGGGGAAAGAGCAAGAGGGTGAGACTAATTGGATAGTTCGTTCAAACCAGCACAGGCATGATGGGGTGAATGGCCTCCTTCTGTGCTGTATTATTCTATGATTCTAAATGGCCTTTATGGTGACTTTCCACTGTTTCTATTGTTATGGGATATTTTAAGTGAGTTGTTGAATTATCGGGCAGTTTTGTATGTTTTGGCACATAAACCTAAAAAACTCTGTCATGCAGGATAGAAGAGATGTTTGGTCACATTATTCTGGGTAGCTCCTAAAGAGCACAATGTTCTAACTGACTGGTCTGAATTGTAGTAGGTGTCCTGAATTCATTAGTTATACTGAATATTACAGGACAAAGGGCTATGACGCAGTGAAGAACACCACAATTGAAGCTGGCCGATCAGTCACAAGTGATGAGGTCACTTCTTGAGTGGAGCTATTAGCCCACTTTTAGCTGGCTATCATAATCTCAGTCCATTAAAAACATTCACAACTTTTGTAAATGTAAAATCAGTATGAGCTAAAACTGCTAAATTTTAGGCACTTTGTGATGTTGCTATTTTATTGTGATGTAGTCATACCTGCAGGAGTATATGTATAACCTTTTTTAAAAATCTTCTCTGATTTTTTTTTTACCACACAAGTATGTGTGGATTTTTTTTTAAACTACTGATTTGCTTGTACTAATTTGCAAACCCTTTACAATTTTTTTTTCTGTTTTCATTTTTTGATTCTCAAATGAGACCTGAGGGCCTGTTCCTTAAAATGGCACAGCAAGCAATTGGAGAAGGACGCTGACCCTGAACAGTAGGATTGGAGTAGATTGAACAAGGATGTTAAAATAGTACAGTACTGTAATGTGAATTTTTGTGTGGGAAATAGAAGATCTACAGGATTTTTGTTTGTTTTTCCTGTTCCTGTCAGTTGGGACACCATGTCCGAATTAATGTTGGAGTCTCAGGTACCGCACTGATGGAATGCCATCAAAATTACGCATGTTGTATCCCTGGATCATTGTTGTCTCCATTGTTGATTGCATTCTCCAGTGATGCTTCATCTGTAAACATTCAGGAGAGACGGAAGGAGCCAACCTTGACTCACTGGGTTGACAATGCTGCAAAGTGGTGGGACACAGGCTGAGTTTTCAATAACAGCAGTGGCTCTGTGGTGAAGAATTAAGGGATTGGGGTAGAAGAATACTAAATGAAGGGCAGGTTGGGGAAATCTGCAGGAGAGTCAGCCAGGTTTGTGTTCATGCACATCTTATCAGCTGACTTTCAATAGGCTTTGGAGCAGGTCAGTCCCCTGCTTGAAGGTATACTTATGAGAGTGTCAAGTGAGGACAGGATCAGGTTCGGCTGTAACGACCCTTTCCGTCTGCTAACTTACGAACATGCACTCTTTAGGTTCCCCCAGAGGCCTTGGATGCCATATTAGAGAGGGCTGCCTCCTTTGGCTTTGACAAATTGTAGACCGCCCTCTCAGGATTTTACCGATCTGATCGGTACCATTATGTCTCCTTTCCCAATCAATGGCCGAACATATCTAGAGCCGAGTACTAGTGGGATGGCAAGAATGTATTTACATGATGGTGCAGTCGCTCAGGGTAGCAACTGATGGATGACTTCCCATCATACCCCTGAGATGCCTGCACATGTGGCAGAAAGGAAGCAGAACCTGATTGCCCTTGTGCATACAACAGAAGCAATAGGTCCACCATCTTGGGACTTGGTTGAGAGGGTCACCTCCATGCCATAAGCCATATAAGACCTTGCCCACTTGTGTAGCACCCGGAGAAGCATGAATCATAGTGTGAGAGATTGTACATCCTATACTAGTACTTGTGGTGATTATTCCTTGATTAGTAAAAGTATTGTGATTCGTTGTTTGTTAACTGCCTTGGGATATGTGTTGTAATCTCATTGGTAGTTGATGATCACATGATGTGTTGTGGCTACCTTAAATTCAGTCCTTTTCTAGCTTTAGTTGGGACTGGATGTGGAAAGATATGCTGCTGATTTTAAAGTTAATAAAGCCTAGCTTTGGAAGGCCAATCTATTCTTTATTTCAGTACTAAAAGGCAACACATTGAAAAGTAACGGTAGGCACATTTACAGTATGGGTTTTGATTAATATTTTGCAGACACGGGGAGAAGAATTGAGTCGCGCCCCCTTTGGGGCGCTAACTTCGCTGGGGCGCTATTTTTACAACCCCAAAAAAATTAGCGCCCCCACGGCTGATTTTCCCAGGTAGCGCTCAGAGGGAGAAGGGGCGCTACTGGAAGTGCCCCGCGTCGTTCTTGGGGCGCTGCGAGGCAATATTGTGGCGCTGCGGCATGTCACGCCGCGGTACTGCAGGCCTTCCTCCCCTTATTAAAGGGGAGGGGCCTGGCGCAGCGCATCCTGGCGCCCAGCTGGGCCACCAGGCATCGGGAGTGCCGGTAAATGAGCCCAGCACTGAGAGGAGTGCTGGGCTCAGTGAGCAGCCGGCACCCCGTTGGGGGCTTTATGGGGGCAAGTGCTGGCAGGCGGCCAGCAATAAAAATGGCCGCCCGCCACCTCCCCTTTAACTAGCGACGCCCCGGCCGCAGGTAGGACCCCCTGACTGGGGGCGCTACCTAAGATCGCGGCTGGGGCGCTGCGCACGGCGATGACGTCGTCGCCGGTGGCGCAGCAACACGGGGCGCTAACTGTTACCGCTAACCACCTGCTGAATTTCACAGGAGGCATTGGCAGCGCTGCGCCCAGGCACTAGTTGGCTTTGCGCCCTCTTAGGGTGCTAACGAGGTGCAAAGCAACTGAATTTTTCCCCCATGGTTTATTGTCAATATTTGGAAGTGGCTTTGAGGTAGCATGAATGGGATCCAAGTGACTTGATGCATGCAGAGAAATGTCTATCTTTATGAAATAATTATGGTGAGAAAGGGAAGATTGAACAACTTGCTCGTGCAGTGGACAGAGGTAACAATCAAGAGAAGGACCTGATATCAGATGGGCTCAAATATTTTGCAGCCAGAAACTTCACATCCTCTAGGCAGCTACTGCTTATCTGGCTAATCCATCAATGCGTTTGATTGTCTTTATCAAAGGCCTCTGATAGAAGGTCTTTCCTTAAGGCAAAGCTATAGAACTACTTGAGATCTTAGCCAGGTGAAAGTATAGAACATCCCCAGACTGATGAGACACCTGAAGCTTTCCCTCAAAATTGCAATATTGCACTCTTGACAGTTCTGCTGGTAAAATGGGCCTGGTTGAAAAGGTACTCAGCTGAATCTTGAGAAAGTTACACATGGGTATAAGTTAGCTTTGATCTCCCAGGATCCATCCAGACACTCCCTTCCTCCTTGGATGGAGAGAAACATCTGATTCTGCTCAGCACCTCCCCTGTGAGTTTAAAAAAAAACAAATTAAAAAAAATTCATTCTTGATGTGAGCATTGCTGGAAAGGCCAGCATTTATTGCCCTTGAGAAGGTGGTGGTGAATCACTGCAATCATGTGGTGAAGGTACTCCCACAGTGCTGTTAGGTAGGGAGTTCCAGGATTTTGACCCAGTGACTATGAAGGAACAGTGATATAGTTCCAAGTCAGGACGGTGTGTGACTTGGAGGTGGTGGTGTTTCCATGTGCCTGTTGCTTTTGTCATTCTAGGTGTTGGTGGTCACGGGTTTAGGAGATGCTGTCGAAGAAGCCTTGGCGAGTTGCTGCAGTGCATCATCTTCTAGGTGGGGTACATTGTTGCACTGGTGGTGGAGAGATACAATGGAGTGGCTTACTAGGTCACCTTTTGAGGGCAGTTAAACGTCAACCACATTGGTATGGGATTGGAGTCATATATAGGCCACACTGGGTAAGGACGGGGTAATGTCCTTTGGAAAAATATTAGTGAACCAGCAGGTTCTTACGACAATTCAACAGCTTCGTGGTCACTTTTTCTGATACCAGCTTTTCATTTCCAGATATTTTGAAACTGAATTCAAATTCTCAAATGGTAGTATTTGTACTTGCATTGTCTGGATTATTAGTCCAGGCCTCTAGATTACTGGTCCAGTAACATGAGCACTACACTACTATATCTGAATGTAGGGTGGGAGGTGCTGGGTGAGGGAGTTCAGTGGGTGGGGGTATATTGTTTGAAGGTGCGCTGCTGATGGAGTGGGAGATGAGGAGTAGGTGGTGTTGAACAAGTGGAGGGTGCTTGCAGGGATAAATGCTGAGGTAAGGTAGTGTGAGGCTATGGAGATGAGGCTAAGGATTTATTGCCAAATTACTTTTTGCAACTGGCTATTCTGTGCTTGGGAATGTTTGTGCATTCTGGGCACCAAAAGTAGTGTAGTATTCCCTACCAGTGCTGTCATTTCCTCCCCCCCCCCCCCCCCCCCCCCGCCGCCCCGACCCAAGATAAAGTTCACCCGAATGTTATTTCAAAATGAATGAATAACTAAGTAAGTAAAACACTACAGAAATGAGAGAGAAGATTGAATGAATTACCTTGTGCTCAGTGGCTTTTGGGAATGGTTTGAACTGGGTAGCTTGGCTGAATAAGATCAGTTTGCCACAATAAAGATGTGTTCCTTTCTTAGTAACCAGGAAATATACGCTGCAGTATTTGTTCTCGGTACTTCCTGAAAGAGGGAAAATAAACCTCACTAAAATGGACAGCAGTAACCTTTTTGTTTTGTCCTCTCTTACTGTGCTCCTGAATACCATGTTAAAATGCTCATTTAAAAAAAGGTTTTTTATTTTTAATTTCAAAACAGACATCATCTGCAAGCAAGACATCAAGAAGGGAACCAGAGAAGGTAAAGAGGAGTGTGAAGATCGAGGTCAAAGAGAAGAAGGGGAGAAAGCAGAAATTGAAGGATGGTAAAAGGAAGACCCAATTGAAAGGGGAGGAAGAGAAGAAAAAAGATGCAGCTAAATGGAAATGGTGAGATGAATTGGTTTGGGATGGGGAAGAGTTGTTGTGTAATTGTACCACCTTCAATTTTTTTAACTTCATGTTACCTTTTGATGCATTCATTATTTCTCTCTTTTTGTACAACCTCTGTGCAGTGCCTCAAAAATAGGTGGGATTGGGAGCAGAGATATGCCCACCTTGCTATGGGTTGAGAGGGGTATTTTAATGCATTAGATTTTTAATAAGCCTGTTTTCGCAATTTAAAATGCAAGAGGTGGAAAAGAGGGGCGAGAGAGTAACAATATAAAATCACCAGCCTCTCTTTTTAAACCCACCAAAATTGGCCACGAGATTCTCCTTCCCTGTTAAATTTGTGGTTTCTTTACATTAAAAGAGGTTCCTGCATGAAAGAAAGACTTGCATTTATATAGCGCCTTTCATGACCTCAGGATGTTCCAAAGCACTTCATATCCAATGAAGTACTTTTGAAGCGTAGTTACTGTTGTTATGTAGTAAATGTGGCAGCCAATTTACACACAAGGTCCCACAAACAATAATGAAATAAATGACCAGATTATCTGTTGTGTTGGTTGAGGGATAAATATTGTCCAGGACACTGGGAGAACTTCCCTGCTCTTCAAATAGTGCCATGGGACCTTTTATGTCCACCTGAGGGGCCTTGGTTTAATGTCTCATGAAAGCCAACACCTCCAACAGTGCAGCACTCCCTCAGTACTGCACTCGGGTGTCGGCTTAGATTGTGTGCTTAAGTCTCTGGAATGGAGCTTGAACTCGCAACCTTCTGACTCGTGAGAGTGCTACTACTGAGCCAAGGCTGACATTTGAGACCCTGTTCCACTTTATTTTTTGAAAGATTTATAAGATTCTTTCAATATGTTTAAGATCTACAGGAAGAAAATTGGTTAAATAGAATCGCCTTGCATTACTTTCAAATTGACACCGCATTTATGACAGGGCCCAGAAACTGCCTGAGAGTGTTTGTAAAGGAACAAAAATTCTAAAATAAATCTAATTGCTATTGAGTTGAAAAGTATTTGTTTTCACTTTGAAACTGTCAACAATAAGTAGGCTGTTTATTCCCTTTTTCTTCATCACCCTGTTTTCTCTCTTCTCCCTCCCCTAGGAACTGAAAGCGAGGCTTGTGCTAGTCTGTAGGATCAGTTACCATGTGCAGAAATGTGTTGTCTGCAGGGGAAAAAATTAGCAGGACCATAGGAACTGTTTCCAGGTTGAAGTTCAAAATGTAGCAGTAATGAGTGAAGCAAGTGTTTTATGTGTAGGGGGTTTCTTTTTCAGTGCAGTGTGTTTTGAAGTAAGCTAATCTCTGGGGATCTCTGCTGACAGTGTTTTGTTATGTTCAGATGTGTGGCTGCTGTAACAAAACTAGCCTTTGCTAACTTCAACATTAAGCACACCTATTTATCTGTGAGGACTTTAAGATGCACAGTTTCTGTTCTTCAGAGAGCACATTTTGCAGGAAAGAGGTAGGTTACAACTTTCAATTCTGTAATCAGGTGGGATTGTTCTCAAGAAACAAAAGGTTAACTGGTAACACTGTCTTCAAAGCATTTTTAATTTATTTTATACTGGTTAACCCCTGAAACCCTCTGTCCTTTCACTCCTGAGGCGATGTGATAGCCTCGCTATATGTCTTGTGTGTGTGAGATTTAATTGACTGGAAAATAGGGAAATGACGGGGTGGGCGGAAGAGATGCTTGGTTGCACCGTTTTCAGCTTGCCCATTATTGAAAGTGAAGTCTTTAAAGAACAGAACTTTTCATCAAAAGCTGCTAAAAATAGTGACGACAATTGCAACCCTCCAGTGGCACTGTGGAGCCCGATGAAACCGCAGGGTCCCAGCTTTCACCAGACCAGTAATTAGACCGCTATCAAGTTTGATTCTCTAGAGAACTGAACAATATTTTGGTCGTAGTAGTATAGGGCCTAGTGATTAAAGGTATACTCCCAGGTTAGTAAATAGAGATATTTAATTAATTAAATTTATATAGAGAGACGAGAGAAGCTGGGATTGTTCTCCTTCAAGCAGAGAAGATTAAGACGATTTAATTGAAGCGTTCAAAATTATGAGGAGTTTTGCTGGAGTAGATAAGGAGAAACTGTTTCCACTGGCAGGAGGAGAGTTAGTAACCAGAGGACACAGGTTTAAGATAATTGGCAAAAGAACCAGGGGGGAAGATGAGAAATTTTTTACACAGCGAGAAATGTTCTAGAATGCACTGCCTGAAAGGATGGTAAAAGTAGATTCAGTAGTAACTTTCAAAAGAAAATTGGATACATACTTGAAAAGGAAAAAAATGCAGGGCTACGAGGAAAGGGCAGGGGAGTGGGACTAATTGGATAGCTCTTCCAAAGAGCCGGCACCGGTATGATGGGCCGGATGGCTGCCTTCTGTTCTATATGGTTCTATATAATGCTTCGCTCCATGACGAGACGATAAATTGTCGCTGCTGCTGTCTGTTTTAAGTGTCTTGGTGTAGCAGCTACTGCTTCCAGAGAGCTTTAATTTCCTGTAGTGGCCTGGTTTAATGTGTTTGTGATATCTTTTTAACTTTTAGTTATTGATCTATTAAATAGCACAAAAAAGGAATTTTATGCAAAGTTGTTAAACAGTCTGTAACCAGAGAATGGTAAATCCCCAAAGTGTCTTGTGTCGCAGCAGGTTGAAGCTCCCAATGTATTGAGTGCTTTTGGGTCGTGTGTACTGTGGGCGATGGGTTTAACTTAATGGCCTAGAAATTGGGTTGGGGCGCCAAAGTGGCGCAAAAGTCGCCTGAGCGCAGGATTTAGCGCAGCGATCGGAGTAATACCGATCGCCAGAAATTCAGTTTCAGTGCCCCTCGAGGGACACGGGGCGAGGCTCGAGGTGCTCCGCGTCCCTCTTAGGGCGCTGAAACTGATTATCGCAGCGCAACGTGCCGCAGCGCCACACGCTGCGGCACGGCACGCTGCGGTACTGCAGGCCTTCCTCACACTGTTAAGGGGGAGGTGCCTGCAACAGCGCGATCCCCGCTCGCGAGTGCTGGCAAATGAGCCCGGCACCAAGGAGAAGTGCGTGGCTCTCGGGAAACAGCTGGCAATGCCGCGGGGGGGGGGGGTGGCGGCGGGTGTTAGGAGGCCGGGGACGGAGGTGCTGGCAGGCGGCCGCCGAAAAAGCGGCCGCCCCGCACCTCCACCTTACTGTGCCGGCAGCGGCGCAAGTTAAGGCCCCGTGAACCGGGCCCGGGTAGCGAACGGCGCAACTGCGGCATTCGCTACCAAATATCGCGAATGGGGCGCTGCGCACACCGATGACGTCATCGGTGGCGACGCAGCGCAACAGGCTAACGCCACCATTAGCGCCCCTCCTGAATATCGCGGGAGGCGCAGCCAATGGCGCTACAGCCACTGCCTGCCTCTTTAGGCGCTAAAAGGTGGCGCTACTTGATGTGCCTCAATAAATCCGAGACTCGATGTTAGCGAAACAAAACGAGGCTTTTATTGACTTAGAAGGTAACACACAGAGGAGAGGTATCTTCCATCCAGAGGTCTGCCGTACTGGATGTGATGCAGGCTGGGCCAGCTTACATAGGGGCCAGGTATGGGCGGAGCCCTACACATAGTACAATACAATGGTGAGGAAACGGAACTGAGGTAAGGGAAATTAAACTGAAACCAACCACAGTCACAGGCAGAGAATACCAATGAGTGATGAATGGAATATTTCATCACACTACTCACCCAATTTCTCCCCCAATATCTCCAATCTAAGCCTGGGTGGTGCAGTGAAGTAGCACACTGTCTTTTCACCGCTTGACCCAAGTTTGAATCTGCCACAGACTAAAGATACCAGGAACTGCTGGCTCTAAGGAGCCTGATTTGAAATGAATTGGAGCAGTTTCAACTCTGGTCTTAATGAGAATAGGGACCTAGAACAAAGCTCCCCCAATTGACATTCTTACTCCGAAACACCAGTTTGCAGAGTAGATAATTTGCTGTGATAGAATAGAGGAACAGATGGTCTCCTGCCAAAGCTGACATGAAAGTGATTTGTCTCTGACTCCACTAATAATTGCCTCAAAGACAAATATTAACGCCACTCATATGGCATATTTCTTGCTATATGGAATCAAACTGCAACACTATCACAGAATCACAGAAACCCCACAGTGCAGATAGAGGCAATTTCGGCCCATCGAGCCTGCACCGACACATATCCCACCCGATCCCCGTAACCCCTACACCAACACATATCCCACCCTATCTCCGTAACCCCACACATTTTAATCCCCCTAACACTAAGGGTCAATTTATCATAGCCAATCAACCTAACCTGCACATCTTTGGACTGTGGGAGGAAACCGGAGCACCCGGAGGAAACCCACGCAAACACGGGGAGAATGTGCAAACTCCACACAGACAGTCACCCGAGGCCGGATTCGAACCCGGGTCCCTGGCGCTGTGAGGCAACAGTGCTAACCACTATGCCACCGTGCTGTGGCATTACATTTATGCCTGTTGTTAAACTGCAGAGCAGCATCACTAATCATTTTAATTATCTGATCTGTTCTTTTACGTTATGATTGCTAGATAAAGTGGAACTTTATTTTCCTTTTTTAAATTATAGCAATTGGTAGATTTTTTTTTTTTTTTTTTTTGCCAAAAATTTAAAAAGCTGAATTATGGAGCTCCATTTCCTTGCGTCACCAGGTCCGCCACTTTGAGTGTAGCCACGTTGGGGGGTAATGAGAAGACGAATGGCAGCTTGAATGACGATGACATCAATGCATCCTACAAACTGCTGACTCACTATTCACTGAAGATTGTATATGACCCACACCGGCACTTTAGGTTTGAGCTTTTGAGGGTGTGGGAAGGGATTGCTTGTGTAAGTCCACATCAGAAAATAGTGTAAGCACAAGATAATGAAAACCAGTAGGTATTCATGATACCATTAGGAAAGGTTCCCTCCAATTTAATGACAGCATGTAGCTCCTTTATAAATAGCTGTCTGAGTAAGTGAGGAAAAAATAATGCCTTACCCCTATATAGTGCTTTTAAATGGAGACATCTGGGGAAGGGCAATGACTTTAAAGGAAACTTTTTTATTTCTAGAGTGCCTTATCGCAGCTCCAAGGAACATCTCTAAGTGTTTCACAGGCAATGAAATGTTAATGTACAATGTCTGTTACACATAGCTTTGTGCTGCTGCTGCATGTTAATTTTGTGCTGCACCTCTTGGTAGCTGTGGAGTTTCTCCCAGAGATGATGTAGACTACCTTGAGAGCAGTTCATATCCGTTTTCAGCACCCCAATATATTGCCTAAAAAGCTTTCAAAAGCTGCCTTTCCAGTAGATGAAGAATAATGTCTATGATGGTGAGTTTGTGGTCTAATCTTTAACTCAAAACAATTATGGTAAATTGAAACAGTTTATGATTTTAATTCTTCATTCTTTGAATCCTCAAGTACCCCTGGGGATGGTGGAAGCCATACCTCTGTACTGTTCTTTACTCTGCCCTGTAAGGTCAAGGTACAGTACTATGAGAGGAGATGATTTTTGTTCATAGTACTAACCAATTTTATAAAATAAAGTAATATATGGATTGTAATTTTTATTTTAAAAATGCCAATTTTCTTTCTAATGTTGATAAGGAAACCCTTGAGTACAACCTGCATCTCTCTTGTGCAGCTCCAGTGATGATCTTTGTACCTGTGTGTCTCTTACAAACGACATTGGATATAAATTCAAATGACCTGAAACTTTTTCTCGGGCCCCCTAACTCCAGACCAGACTGCAAGCTAGAGATGTTGACTTTCCAGTCTATTGGCACCGTTTCCTGGGGGATTGGGTGTCTCTGGGGGTGGCCATCAGGCTGGTGATGTTGTTTCTTCTGCTCTTGCAGTGGAGCCACTGGGATGCTCTCCCTAATTGGTGACACTTGGCCTACCTAAGGGTTTTCATGCTAGGGATTAAAATTGAAACTCAAATCAATCTTGCTACTTTCTTCAGTGCTTCGACTAAAAAGTAATGCTCCCTACCCCTGGACAGACCATTTCCCTTCTGCTTGGTGCTTGTGATGTCATAACATTGAACATTAAGTGCATGATCTTTCCCATACCTCTGCAAAAAGATGAACCCATGGTTTTAAATCATGTTATCTCACCTTTGGAAAAACATTTTGATCTCACTCCATCCCTAGCAATATTTTTGATTGTTGGTATGGTCTGCTTCTGTTGCCACGTGATGAATTCCTCCTTTTTTTAAATGTTTCAGTGTATGGGGGCAACAAACATTGACTTACACCTGAGCTTTTATGGTCAGAGGCTCTTGTGATTCTGCGTTCTGTGGTACACATGACATGGCTGCTTATAAAGTGTGTCCTTTTTTGCTAAGACTGTGAAAAACGTGTTAAACACGGAAGTAAAATTGGTAAGGGGTAGGTGCTGACCACCCCTCTGTCCCATCAAAACTTTGGTTATGCACAATTCTAATTCCGTTATGCCGCAGGCTAATTGCCCAAATAGCCAGCTTGATACCAGCTGCAACTCTATTTGATCTGATCAGTACTAATGATTTGCAATGGCAATTCCATTTTCTCATTCTGTCTGCCATGTCAGTCAGCAGTGATGGAGTTCACCTTGGCATCAAGACAGTCCTGAGATCCTGTGGAAGGAAGAGTTTCGTCTTGGCATCAGAGAGCCAAGAGGCCTGGCGATTCCTCAAATACCAAGGGCCTCATTCAGGCAGCCTGTCCTTACCCTGGGATTAGAACCATTTGCTGCAGATCTCTTAAAGGTCAACTTCTTTGATCTTTACAGGTTTTAACTCATGTATGCGCAAGGGGGTCTGGAAAGATGTGTGGAAGCGGCACATAGACTTAAATTGCGTGTACTAATTAGCCTGTATATATACATAATAATTCCTGCCACCAACCTGGAGAAGTGTACCAGATTCTATTTCTTTGTGACGAGATCTTCAGCTGGGACATAATTTGTGGGGTCAAAATGTCATCACTAAGGAGTCTGCCCTAATCAAGATAACCTGGTTTTAAATTCATTGCTCATCTTTTATAAGCAAGTAGCTCTGCTCCAGGTTGTAATAATTGACATTCAAAGCCCTGCCAGTGAGCCATTCCTGTAGTTGCTGGAGGACCTCCTCCAGACCTTCTCGCAACTGCAGCTTTGTAAATGTAGCAGCTTAACACCGAAATCTTGATGAATGACTTGTATGGCCGTGCATCTCAATAAGTTGCAAACAAAGCTGCTGCAGATGCCCTTCAACGGGAGGGCTTTTTCATTGAAAACTGATGGAAATGTTTGAAGTTTGCAAGTACTATTAGTAGGATCTCTAAACCAGCCTATAGAATGAGGCAGAAACAGCAGCCTTTGTATTTTTTAGCCAAGATCCTAGAGCAAACTGCTTTGATCTAGGTCCAATCCAAGGTAGCCAGCAGAAAAACACACAGTTTTTTTTTTTTTAGGTTCAGTAGTCATCTGTCATCTTGTGTAAATGTGAAGCTATCTACTTTGCTTCACAGCAAATATAGTGCAGATAGATTTCAAAGATCAAGTCAGAAGACAATCTATACAAAAACTATAAAAAAAAATTAAAAAAACCCTGGTTAGACCGCACCTGGAGTATTGTGATCAGTTCTGGGCACCACACCTTAGAAAGGATATATTGGCCTTGGAGGGAGTGCAGCGTAAGTTTACCAGAATGATACCCGGACTCCAAGGGTTAAGTTACGAGGAGAGATTACACAAATTAGGGTTGTATGCCCTAGAATTTAGACGATTAAGGGGTGATCTGATCGAAGCTTTCAAGATATTCAGGGGAACAGATAGGGTAGATAGAGAGAAACTATTTCCGCTGGTTGGGGATTCTAGAACTAGGGGGCGTGGTCTAAAAATTAGAGCCAGACCTTTCAGGAGTGAAATTAGGAAACACTTCTACGCACAGGGTGGTAGAAGTTTGGAACACTCTTCTGCAAACTGCAATTGATGCTCGATCAATTGTTAATTTTAAATCTGAGATTGATGGCTTTTTGTTAAGCAAAGGTATTAAGGAATATGGGCCAAAGGCGGGTATACGGAATTAGGCCGCAGATCAGCCATGATCTCATTGAATGGAGGAACAGGCTCGAGGGGCTGAATGGCCTACTCCTGTTCCTATGTTCCTATCAGAGTGTAAACCCTACAATCCGATCTTTCACATTTCTGCAGCTTCTTGGGGCATTACCAAGCTGGTGGCATCCAAGATAGATGGTCCCTTGCAATTAAGCAATTTCTTTCCCCAAAAAAGATTTTCATCATGGTTTTTGGTTCCCAAAAGATGGACATCTTTCACCCAATGTCTGATCACTGAACAAGTTTGTCAAAAAATATGGTGGTTACCTCAAATCATTTAGGCTTTGTCCAGAAAATATACAAAATGCCTGCTTAAACATTGCTGTCCAACCTGTTCAAAAACTCTTGCTGTTTAGTTTCCACAGTAGCAGCCATAAATATATTTTATTTAACCCGAGTGTTCCCTAAGGCTGCGGCATTTGCATATTTATCCATTTATAGACCACTCATTAGAGCTGCCCATCAGGGATAGCCTGGATAACTGTCTTTGCCACATTCCAGGGGGTTGACAGCTACAAGAAGTCTGATCTTGAGCTAAACAGGATATGATGTTTACAAGTGTTCCAAGCAAGTTATTTTTTTAACCTCCTAGATTAGCTTGAAATCCAAATATATGAAGGACGAGGACTAATTCATAGAACACTAAAGTTGTGCTCCTGTATGATGGTGGGCCATTTTTCTGGTCTCCACCATGAAAGAATTTGCCCAGAGATGATCCTACTTTGTCAGTGATTTGCATAACCACCGATCTCCATTGTTTCAACAAATGGAGATAAACGGACATTGAGGAGGCCAAGGATTTTCATCTCCAGTAGTGCAGACTTTGTTGGCTTCTGAGAAGAGAAAGAAATACATTAATTGGTCCTCCTGGTGGTATAACCCTCGCTCGTGTAAGGTCAACATTAGAGTTCTCTTGGCACCTGTGGGTGACGCTCTATCCACGAGAAGCTATCAATCTTCCATATTTCTTTGAGATATCCTTTGCTTTTTCAATTAATGTAAGGGGTCTAGAAATCTTCATTCCCATTCAGGTTCTTCGTTAAATTGTTCTCCCTTTTAACCCTGTTGGTTAATGTGATCTAAAATTCTAATCTTGCAAAATTGTTTTGCTCATTGTTATGGATGAGTACAATCAAGTGTCTTTGACCAACCCGATCTTGCTTGTTTAGGGATTTACAAATACCTGCTGAGGATGCCTCTTGATGACTAGGTTCATTTCCCCTTCTAGGTTTTTACCCCCTTTGTCTCCTGAAGGTACTCAACTTTGTAAGGTTATGGTTCCGGGACCTGTTCCAAATGTTGGCAGGTCACTTAGTTGAGCTGACCTAAGGCCTCTACACACGCAGGCCTCCTATTCCCTCAGCTTTACTGGTAATAAATTCATTGGGTCTTCTCCTTTTACTCTTGGGATTTTTGTGTCAGGATGAAGTGAAGCCTCCATGTGGCTGGGGGAAGGGGTGTGCATGTGGTCCGGCATTTTATAATGATCAAATAGGATACATTCTGATGTCATCCCATCATAGCTTTGTAAGCATAAGGATATTATCCCCTGGGACTTTCTGGGGGAAAAATTACTGAAATGTGGCCTTGCCTGTGGAGCATACCATTGATTTAAAGAATTAATTAGACACTAGCAGGTAGGTAGTCTTTTCTATTGCTTAAATATGTCATTGCAAAATATTTAGTATTGGTCTCTTCTAACTCTTCTTCCCTGTGGGATGTATTGGTTCCGTCATCAGGTGGGAAGAGGAACACTATGAGGATGGCGTAAAATGGATGTTTCTGGAACACAAAGGTCCATTGTTTGCACCCAAATATGAGCCACTTCCTTTTGACGTTGATTTCTGTTACAATGGTGAGTTACAGTGGGCAGCCATTTTTTTAATGCACCAATGGTCTGGGTAAGTTATCAACAGAAGATGCACTTTTTTTAATCATTTCGAGCATTACTCAACGAGGCAACAAGGATACCTAGTATAGCAGATTAAAATGTCAGTGACTAGTAGGGGATGCTTTTTTCAAGTATTGTGAAGCCCCTTCATGCCCTCAAACTTGGCAATTTTTTTTTAAAGTAGGGAGCTGGTAAGATGCACAGTAAAGAGTAACTTCAGATTACAAGGATTACACTTCAGATAATTTTTGTGCAACATAATAGTTGTGATTGCATGCTATGAAATGGCCCAATCATCATAGGATATACAATAAACTACCTGCTCTCCTGTTGCTTTGCTCGTGGTTACAAAAATACATTATTGTGATGTGCTATGTGTAATTTATATGTTCGATTCTGTTATTCACCTGTTTGTATTGAATGTCAGTTTTACAATAAATACATAAATGGGAAGAAAGTGAACCTTCCTCCTCTATCAAATTTCTTTTACTCCTAAATGTTACAAATATAGCTGTTCATTTACAGGTTTGTCTTGGTTCTCTGTTGTTTCTAAATATGATGCTTTAAACTGTCGGTTCAGGCTCACCAGTAGCTCAGTTGTTAGTGTATTGCCTGATGTGGAGGTTGGAAACGCCAATGGAATCATACGGTTTTATATAGGTCAGTGCTTTCAGGAAAGGAAGGGGAGGTAAAACCTGCACGGAGTGATCCTCAGCGGCAGGTATTGGTCCCCTTCCCATGTTTAAATCCCTAATCAGGAATACCCTGAGGCCGAGTAAAGCCATGTCTACTCTTAAAGAAGTTGTATTTATGTGGCGCTTTCATGTCCTCGGCATATCCCAAGTGCATTACAACCAATGGATTATTCTTGAAGTGTAGTCGCTGTTGTATAAGCAAGCGCACCTGCTAATTTACGCACAGTGAATGAACAGCAATGTAATATTTTTGATTGTAAGAACATAAGAAGAAGTAGGAGCAGGAGTAGGCCATACGGCCCCTCGGGCCTGCTCCGCCATTCAATAGGATCATGGCTCATCCGAATCTAGACTCAACGTCCACTTCCCTGCCCTCTCCCCGTAACCCCTAATTCCCTTATCTGCTAGGAAACTGTCTATCTCCATTTTAAATTTATTTAATGTCGCAGCTTCCACAGCTCTGGGGTAGCAAATTCCATAAATTTACTACCCTCTGAGTGAAGAAGTTTCTCCTCATCTCAGTTTTGAAAGGGCAGCCCCTTATTCTTAGATTATGCCCCCTAGTTCTTGTCTCACCCGTCAGTGGAAACATCCTCATCGCATCCACCCGATTAAGCCCCCTCACAATCTTATATGTCTCGATAAGATCGCCTCTCATTCTTCTGAACTCCAATGAGTAGAGGCCCAACCTACTCAACCTTTCCTCATACGTCAACCCCCTCATCTCCGGAATCAACCGAGTGAACCTTCTCTGAACCGCCTCGAGAGCAAGTATATCTTTTCTTAAATATGGAAACCAAAACTGCATGCAGTATTCCAGGTGTGGCCTCACCAATACCCTGTATAATTGCAGCAAGACTTCCCTGTTTTTATACTCCATCCCCCCTGCAATAAAAGCCAAGATTCCATTGGCCTTCCTGATCACCTGCATACTAACTTTGTGTTTCATGCACCAGGACCCCCAGATCCCTTTGTACTGTAGCAGTTTGCAGTTTCTCTCCATTTAGATAATAACTTGCTCTTTGATTTTTTTCTGCCAAAGTGCATAACCTCACACTTTCCAATATTATATTCCATCTGCCAAATCTCTGCCCACTCACTTAGCCTGTCTATGTCCTTTTGCAGGTTTTTTATGTCCTCCTCACTCACTGCTTTCCCTCCCATCTTTGTATCGTCGACAAACTTGGATATGTTGCACTCGGTCCCTTCCTCCAAATCGTTAATATAGATTGTAAAGAGTTGGGGTCCCAGCACTGACCCCTGCGGAACACCACTAGTTACTGATTGCCAGCCCGAGAATGAACCATTTATCCCAACTCTTTGTTTTCTGTTAGATAGCCAATCTTCCACCCATGCCAGTATATTACCCCCAATCCTGTGATTTCTTATCTTGATCAGTAATCTTTTGTGTGGAACCTTGTTGATTGAGGGATCAGCATTGGCCAGGGCACTGGAAGAACTCACCACTCTTTCAGATATTGCCAAGGGATCTTTTATATCTATCTGAGCAGATAGATGATGCCTCATTTATCTTCTCGTCCAAAATATGGCAATTTGACAATGCAGCATACTCTCAGTAAAGTGTTGGTCTACATTTTGTGCTCAAGTCCATAGTAGGGCTTGAGCTCTCAACCTCCCGAGTCACTTGCGAGAGTGCTACCAACTGAACTAGACACATGTTATTTTTTAAAATAAATTGCATCTCCAAACAAACCTTGAAAAATCACTTGCTGAAGTAGTATGACATTTCTATTCCCCACACCGGCTGAACTGAGTAAGATTTACCAATTCAAACTGGGTTGACAATAACCCTAAACTCCTTTGCTATCCTTGAAGCACATAATGGGCAGATTCTTTCAGCTCATCTGTATGGAATAGATTCCAGGTGAAAGAGCAGTGTTCTAATTACTTCTGGTCCTTAATCTTTTAAATTAATAGTTATTAGAAATTTGGATACTGTGCATGGAAATAAGTCAGCATCTGAAAACAGAAGGTAACTTTTTTTAACCAGTTTATGGTTCTGGCAAAGAAATACACAGTAACCTGCCCTTTTTTTCTTTTCAGATGCTGATAGAAATACACCTCGCACAACATTTTCCTAGTTTTATTTCAATATGCATTTTATTTAAAATCTCCACAGTTAGTTTGTAGTAGACTTTCTTTGCCCCTCTTCACATGTGATGGTTTGTTTTGTAAATCGGGTTTGTTTGTGTGTAGGAAATCAAATGAAGTTGAGTCTCGTAGCAGAAGAAGTGGCCACCTTCTTCGCCAAGATGCTGGATCATGAGTACACTACAAAAGAAGTCTTCAGACAAAACTTCTTTAACGACTGGCGGAAGGTGTGTTTTACTTCTGTTTCAATTGAGAAACCTAGATCATGAGTCAAGGCCAAAGTTGATAAGCGTAGGATAGAAGATGATAGTCCTAAGAAATATTGATTAGGTGACGCGAAGTTTAGACTTTAAAAGCCCGTAGATTGGAAGACTGAGGGAGGCAAGGAGTTCCACAGTTAGAGGTCCTGAGGGAGAATGAGTAAGAGATGGTTTTCACATTTTTTAATTTGATGTCCCGAGACACTTCCTTTTCAAAATCATCAGTTTTTTAAAATCTGGATGAATGGAATCTAAGATAAATAGAAAAACTGCAAATGTGAATTTAAAACTGAAAATGCTAGAAATCCTGTCAGCATCAGTAAAGAGAAAAGACAAATTACCATTTTGGGTTTAAAAACTTAAGCAAATTGAGTGCAGAGTTCAGTCTGCATCTGTTTTTACTGTTGCAGGTGCTAACAGACCATCTGTATATTTTTAACATTCTCTGAACAGAATCTGAGCTGGTCCACAGTATGAATAGTACTTTGCGCTTTTTTATTATTTGTTCTCGGGATACGGGCAACACTGACAAATGCACTTTTATTGCCCATCCCTAGTTCACTTGAGTAGGTGGGGTTAATGGGCTGCCTTGAACCACTGCAGATCCCACAATAATGATAGGTAAGGCATTCCACGATACGTCATGGAACCAACCAGGGAACATGCTATTTTAGATCTTGTGTTGTGTAATGAGATGGGGTTAATTTGTAATCTCATAGTAAAGGATCTTCTGGGGAAGAGTGATCATAATATGATAGAATTTCACATTGAGTTTTTCTGTGAAATACTTCAGTCTGAAACAAGAGTCTTAAACTTAAATAAAGCCAATTATGAGTATGAGTGGTAAGTTGGCTAAGGTAGATTGGGAAATTAGATTAAAAGGTATGACTGTAAGCAGTGGCAGACACTTAAAGAAATATTCTCAATGAAAATACATTCCATTGATAGTGAATACATTGGTTGTGATATTTCAAAATTCCATAGATTTGAGAACAGTCCCAGCGGATTGGAAAGTAGCAAATGTAACCTCGCTATTCAAGAAAGGAGGGAGAGAGAAAACTGGGAACTAAAGGCCAGTTAGCCTGATATCAGTCATTGGGGAAAATGCTGGTATCCATTATTAAGGAAGTAGTACAGGGCACTTAAATCATCATATGATTAGGCAGAGTCAACACAGATTTATTAAAAGGGAAATCGTGTTTAACAAATTATTAGAGTTTTTTGAGAATGTAACTAGCAGGGTGGATAAAAGGGAACCAGTGGATGTAGTATATTTAGATTTCCAAAAGGCATTTGATAAGGTGCCACATAAAAGGTTGCTATGCAAGATAAGGGCTCATGGGGTTGGGGGTAATATATTAACATGGATAGAGGATTGGTAAACAGAGGGATAAATGGGTCATTTTCCGGTTGGCAGGCTGCAACTAGTGGGGTGCTGCAAGGATCAGTGCTTGGGCCTCAGCTATTTATAATGTCTTTTTGTATTAGTTCCTGGGATGTGGGCGTCGCTGGCAAGGCCAGCATTTATTGACCATCCCCAATTGCCCTTGAGAAGGTAGTGGTGAACCACCTTCTTAAACCGCTGCAGCCCACATGGTGAAGGTACTCCCATAGTGCTGCTAGGGAGGGAGTTCAAGGATTTTGACCCAGCAACTATGAAGGAACGGTCATATATTTCTAAGTCAGGATGGTGTGTGCTTTGGAGGGGAGCTTTGAGGTGATGGTGTTCCCATGCGCCTGCTGCCCTTGTCCTTCTAGATGGTAGAGGTCATGGGTTTGGGAGGTGCTGTCGAAGAAGTCTTGGTGAGTTGCTGCAGTGCATCTTGTAGATGGTACACACTGCAGCCACGGTGTGCTAGTAGTGGAGAGAGTGAAGGTTTAAGGTGGTGGATGGGGTGCCAATCCAGCGAGCTGCTTTGTTCTGGATGGTGTCGAGCTTCTTGAGTGTTGTTGGAGCTGCACTTATCCAGGCAAGTGGAGAGTATTCTATCACACTCCTGACTTGTGCCTTGTAGATGGTGGAAAGACTCTGGGGAGTCAGGAGGTGAGACACCCGCCACAGAATACATAGCCTCTGACCTGCTCTTGTTGCCACAGTATTTGTGTGGCTGGTCCAGTTAAGTTTCTGGTCAATGATGACCCCCAGGATGTTGCTATTGGGGGATTTGGCGATGTGGTTAGCTGCTCTCTTGTTGGCGATAGTCATTGCCTAGCACTTGTGTGGCGCGAATGTTACTTGCCACTTATCAGCTCAAACCTGAATGTTGTCCAGGTCTAGCTACATGCGGGCATAGACTGTTTAATTATCTGAGGAGTTGCAAATGGAACTGAACACTGCAATCATAAGAACATAAGAAATAGGAGCAGGAGTAGGCCAATCGGCCCCTCGAGCCTGTTCCACCATTCAATAAGATCATGACTGATCTGATCCTAACCTCAAATCTACTATCACTCTACATCCCTCCCGAACCCATGTGATCTCCTGGGAGAGGCGAAAAACCAGATTTAAAAAACCCAATGGCCAATTTGGGAGAAAAAAATCTGGGAAATTCCTCTCCAACCCATCTAGGCAATCGAAACTCGTCCAGGAGATCACTGTCCCTATATTTTCTACAGTACTTACCTTCTGTAAAAGGTGATCTCCACCCCAGCCAGGAACAGGAATAGAACCATCTCCTGAAATCTAACACATAATTAGAACACAAGAAGTAGGAGCAGAACCAGGCTACACGGCCCCTGGGCCCGCTCCGTTACCCACAGGGCCATGACAGTTCCAAACATAGACTCATGTCCAATTTCCTGCCCGCTCCCCATAACCCCTAATTCCCTTTACTTCTAAGAAACTGTCTATTTCTGTTTTAAATTTATTTAATGATGTAGCTTCCACAGCTTTCTGGGGCAGCAAATTCCACAGACCTACTACCCTCTGAGTGAAGAAGTTTCTCCTCATCTCAGTTTTGAAAGAGCAGGCCCTTATTCTAAGGTTATGCCCCCTAGTTCTAGTTTCACCCATCATTGGGAACATCCTCACCACATCCACCCGATCAAGCCCCTTCACAATCTTATATGTTTCAATAAGATCGCCCCTCATTCTTCTGAACTCCAATGAGGGGCCGATTGGCCTACTCCTGCTCCTATTTCTTATGTTCTTATGATTGCAGTGTTCAGTTCCATTTGCAACTCCTCAGATAATTAAACAGTCTATGCCCGCATGTAGCTAGACCTGGACGACATTCAGGTTTGAGCTGATAAGTGGCAATGAACATCCCCACTTCTGACCTTATGATGGAGGGAACGTCATTGATGAAGCAGCTGAAGATGGTTAGACTGAGGGCATTGCCCTGCGGCACTCCTGCAGCAATGTCCTGGGGCTGAGATGATTGGCCTCCAACAACCACAACCATCTTCCTTTGTGCTAGGTATGACTCCAGCCAGTGGAGAGTCTTCCCCTGATTCCCATTGACGTCAATTTTACTAGGACTCCTTGATGCCACACTTGGTCAAATGCTGCCTTGATATCAAGGGCAGCCACTCTCCACTCATCTCTGGAATTCAACTCGTTTGTCCATGTTTGGACCAAGGCTGTAATGAGGTCTGGAGCAGAGTGGTCGTGACGGAACCCAAACTGAGCATCGGTGAGCAAGTTATTGGTGAGTAAGTGCCGCTTGATAGCACTGTCGACGACATCTTCCATCACTTTGCTGATGATTTAGAGTAGACTGATGAGGTGGTAATTGGCCAGATTGGATTTGTCCTGGTTTTTGTGGACAGGACATACCTGGGCAGTTTTCCACATTGTCAGATAGATGCCAGTGTTGTAGCTGTACTGGAACAGCTTGGCTAGAGGCGAGGCTAGTTCTGGAGCACAAGTCTTTAGCATGACAGTCGGGATGTTGCCGGGGCCCATAGCCTTTGCTGTATTCAGTGTGCACAGCTGTTTCTTTATCACGTGGTGTGAATTGAATTGGCTGAAGACTGGCTTCTGTGATGGTGGGTACCTCAGGAGGAGGCCAAGATGGATCATCCACTCGGCACCTCTAGCTGAAGATGGGTGCAAGCGCTTCAGCCTTGACTTTTGCACGCACGTGCTGAGCTCCGCCATCATTGAGGATGAGGATATTCATAGAGCCGCCTCCTCCCGTCAGTTGTTTAATGGTCCACCACCATTCATGACTGGATGTGGCAGGACTGCAGAGTTTTGCTCTGATCCGTTGACTGTAGGATTGCTTAGCTCTGTCTGTAGTATGCTGCTTCTGTTGTTTAGCATGCATGTAGTCCTGTGTTGCAGCTTCCCCAGGTTGGCACCTCATTTTTAGGTACGCTTGGTGCTGCTCCTGGCATGCTCTTCTACACTCCTCATTGAACCATAGTTGGTCGCCTAGCTTGATAATGGTAGTGTGCCGGGCCAGGAGGTTACAGATTGTGGTAGATTATAATTCTGCTCCTGCTGATGGCCCAGATTTCAGCTGCTAGATCTGTTCTGAATCTATGCCATTTAGCACAGTGGTAGTGCTAAACAACACAATGGAGGGTGTTCTCAGTGTGAAGACGGGACTTCGTCTCCACTAGATTGGTGAGGACGAGGTCAAGTAGGTTTTTCCCTCGTGTTGGCCCTCTCACCACCTGCCGCAGGCCCAGTCTGGCAGCTATGTCCTTCAGGACTCGGTCAGCAGTGGTGCTACCGAGCCACTCTCTTGGTGATGGACATTGAAGTCCCCATGAGGTTACAAATTGTGGTGGAGTACATTCTGTACCCGGAGTACACGTTGTGCCCTTGCTACCCTCAGTGCTTCTTCCAAGTGGTGGTCAACATGGAGGAGTACGGATTCATCAGCTGAGGGAAGGCGGTAGGTGGTACTCAACAGGAGGCTTCCTTGCCCATGTTGGACCTGATGCCATGAGACTTCACGGGGTTCAGAGTCAATGTGGAGGACTCCCAGGGCCACTCCCTCCTGACTGTATACCACTGTGCCACCACCTCTGGTGGATATGTCCTGTCCCACCAGCAGGACAGACCCAGGGATGGTGTTGGAGGAGTCTGTGACATTAGCTGAAAGGTATGATTCTGTGAGTATGACTATGTCAAGCTGTTGCTGTTGCTTGACTAGTCTGTGGGACAGCTCTCCCAATTTTGGCACAAGTCCCCAGATGTTAGTGAGGAGGACTTTGCAGGGTTGACTGGGCTGGGTGTGCCGTTGTCATGACCGAAGCTGATGCCAGGTGATCCGTCCGTTTTTTAAATTATTGTTTCTTATAGCGGTTTGAGTACAACGGAGTGGCTTGCTAGGTCATTTCAGAGGTCAGTCAACCACATTGCTGTGGGTCTGGAGTCACACATCAGCTAGACCAGGTAAGGAAAGCAGATTTCTTTCCCTAAAGCACATTAATGAACCAGATGGGTTTTTAAGACAATCTGGTAGTTTCCTGGTCACCACTAGCTTTTTATTCCAGATTTTTATTTAATTAACTGAATTTAAATTCCACGGCTGCTGTGGTGGGATTTGATCTAGTGCCTTTGGATTATTAGTCCAGGCCTCTGGACATCCCTTATTATTGACTTGGATGAAGGGACTGAGTGCAACATATCCAAGTTTGCTGACGATACAAAGCCAGGTGGGAAAGTAAGCTGTGAGGAGGACACCGAGTCTGCAAAGGGATATAGACAGGTTCATAGAAGTGGGCAATAAGGTGGCAGATGGAGTATAATGTCAAGAAAAGTAAAGTTATTCACTTTGGTAGGAAGAATAGAACAACAGAATATTTTTTAAATTGTGAGAAACTATTAAATGTTGGTGTTCAGAGAGTTTTAGGTGTCCTCGTACAGGAAACACTAAGTTAGCATGCAGGTACAGCAAGCAATTAGGAAGACAAATGGTATGTTAGCCTTTATTGCAAGGGGGTTGGAGTACAAGAGTAAGGAAGTCGTACTACAATTGTACAGAGCTTTGGTGAGACCACACATGGAGTACTGTGTACAGTTTTGATCGCCTTATCTGAGGAAGGACATACTAGCCTTCAAGGCGGTGCAATGAAGGTTCCCTCGACTGATTCCTGGGATGAAAGGGTTGTCCTCTGAGGAGAAATTGAGTAGATTGGGCCTATAATCTCTGGCATTTAGGAGAATGAGAGGTGATCTCATTGAAACCTACAAAATTCTGAGGGGGATTGACAGCTTCGATGCCGCGAGATTGTTTCCCTTGGCTGGAATGTCTAGAACTAGGGGGCATAGTCTCAGGATAAGGGGTCGGCCATTTAAGACTGAGATGAGGAGGAATTTCTTCACCTGAAGGTTGTGAATCTTTGGAATTCTCTACCCCAAAGGGCTTTGGAGGCTGCATCGTTGAGCATATTCAAGGCTGAGCTAGATAAATAGATAGATTTTTGGACTATAGAGGAATCGAGGGATATGGGTATCTGGCAGGAAAGTAGAGTTGAGGTGAAGATCAGCTATGATCTTACTGAATGGCAGAGCAGGCTCGAAGGGCTATATGACCTACTCCTTCTCCTAATTCTTATGTTATGTGCTTACTTTGACCTAGTGACGAAGAAGAAACAGTAGTATATGTCTAGGTCAGAATGGTATGTGACTTGGAGGAAACTTGCAGGTGATTCACTTGCATGATTTTACAGTTTTTGCCCTCTTTGGTGTTGGAGATCAAGGGCCTGGCAGGTGCTGTCAAATTTAGCGCGGTGAATTGCTGCAGTGCATCCTGTTTTTAGTACGTACTGCAGCCACATTGCACTGGTGATAGAGGGGGCTGGATTTTGAGTCCAGTGGCAAGGGCACCAATCAAGTGAACTACTTTGTCCTGGATGGTGTCCAGCTTCTTCTGTTAGCAGCTGTTCCCATCTAGATGAGAGGTGAGTATTCAACATCTACATGGCTCAAGTCTGTAGTTTGAAGGAGAGGCTTCCGAGTAGTCAGGAGGGGATCCACTTCTAGGAGCCATGCTCTGCTTTGCTCTTACAGCCACCTTGTTGAGATGGCTGGTCCAGTCAAGTTTCTGGTCATTGGTGATTTTCTCCCAGGATGTTGATGCTGGGAAACTCCGTGATGATGGTGCCGTTGAAGATCGGGTTGAAGTGATAATTCTTCCAAGAATTGACAGACATGGGGAAGTGTTCCTTCTATTTAATTTCCCCCTTTTCTCTGTAGAGAAGTAATCTTTTATTCAGTGACAAACTGCACAGCCAAGATCGAGACCAAAAAACCGGCTCCACCAACGAGGCCCGACCAGAGGGAGCAGCGAGGCGAGGTGAGGCGGAGCCCGGCTTAAAAACCGGCTCCACCAACGAGGCCCGACCAGAGGGAGCAGCGAGGCGAGGTGAGGCGGAGCCCGGCTTAAAAACCGGCTCCACCAACGAGGCCCGACCAGAGGGAGCAGCGAGGTGAGGCGGAGCCCGGCTTAAAAACCGGCTCCACCAACGAGGCCCGACCAGAGGGAGCAGCGAGGCGAGGTGAGGCGGAGCCCGGCTTAAAAAACGGCTCCACCAACGAGGCCCGACCAGAGGGAGCAGCGAGGCGAGGTGAGGCGGAGCCCGGCTTAAAAACCGGCTCCACCAACGAGGCCTGACCAGAGGGAGCAGCGAGGCGAGGTGAGGCGGAGCCCGGCTTAAAAACCGGCTCCACCAACGAGGCCCGACCAGAGGGAGCAGCGAGGCGAGGTAAGGCGGAGCCCGGCTTAAAAACCGGCTCCACCAACGAGGCCCGACCAGAGGGAGCAGCGAGGCATACCAAATCAACAGCAGAGGAGAGAGGTAAAAAGTAATCAGAGTGTGACGTCACCAGGGAGCAGGTAAGTGATTGGTTGGTGAGTATTTCTCTTCAATACAAGCTTGACTTCTGTGGTGTTAAATTTCTAGGGTCTCTGGTGTAGTGGGGACAGTTGGTAAATAAAGCGCCCTAGAGTATACCTGTAACTGGGGTATTGAATAAATTTTTTAATTAATTAAAGGAGTAAGTCATGGCAGGAGAGCTCAGACCCGTGTTCTGCTCCTCTTGCTCCATGTGGGAAATCAGGGACGCTGCCAGTGTCCCTGACGACCATGTGTGCGGGAAATGCATCCAGCTGCAGCTACTTGCAGCCCGCATTGCGGCGCTCGAGCTGCGGGTGGATGAATTTTGGAGCATGCGCGATGCTGAGAGGCTCGTGGATAGCACGTTTAGCGAGTTGTTCACGCCTCAGGGTAGGGCAGCACAGGGGGTGACCAGGCGGAGCAACAAAGGCAGGCAGGTAGTGCAGGGAACCCCTGCGGACATCCCCCTTTCAAACAAGTATACCGCTTTGGATACTGTTGAGGGGGATGACTCACCAGGGGAAGGCAGCAGCAGCCAACTTCCTGGCACTGGGGGTGCTCCTGCTGCCCAGGAAGGGGGGAAAAAGAGTGGGAGAGTGATGCGCTATCAATTACTCATAAAAGACTGAGAGTTAGAAGAGTAACTAAAGGCTTTTATTAACAACAGAATGGAGGTCTGCCTCGCGTGGTCGACCGGTCCAGGATACAAAGGGCTGGGGAGCAGTCACCTTTATACTAGGACCTGTGGGAGGAGTCAGCCGAGGCATGTCCAGGCATGTACACAGTGGAATACAAACAGGACAAACAGGAATACGAACAGTGGTTTACCACATTCACCCCTTGTTTAAAATTGAATCCGGCGGGGTGAAGTGTATTAAAAGTTAGTGTATTGGAGTCTCTCCGGAGGTCTTGGCTGCCGCTGTGATCGGCGTGGCGACGGCAGGGGTAGTGAAGCTTCTGGCGTCGAGTCCAGCGTAGGCTGTGGCACAGGCGTGTCGTCCTCGTAGATGTCGAGCGGGTCGCGGGGCCCAGGCCTGCCGTCTGCTGGGGCTGGATATCGGATCGTGGGGGGGGGGGGGTGGTAGTGGGTTACTGCGGCCCCCGAGGGTGCAAGGTCTCTTATGGAGACTGTGTCCTCCCGCCCGTCCGGGTATGCGATGTAAGCATACTGGGGGTTGGCGTGGAGGAGGTCGACCCTCTCGACCAGGGGGTCCATTTTATGGGTCCTCACGTGTCTTCTCAGTAGGACCGGCCCTGGGGACGTCAGCCATGGCGGTAGCGATGTCCCCGATGTGGACTTCCTTGGGAAGACAAACATTTTCTCATGAGGGGTGGCGTTAGTGGCAGTGCAGAGCAGTGACCGAATAGAGTGGAGCGCATCGGGGAGCACATCCTGCCAGCGGGAGGTTGGAAGGCCCCTAGACTTTAAGGCTAGCAGGACGGCCTTCCAAACTGTCGCATTTTCTCTTTCCACCTGTCCGTTCCCCCGGGGGTTGTAACTGGTGGTCCTGCTTGTGGCAATACCCCTAGTTAGCAGGTACTGACTGAGTTCGTCGCTCATAAACGATGAGCCCCGGTCGCTATGGATATAGCTGGGGAAGCCGAACAGGGTGAAGAGGTTGTTCAGACATTTAATGACCGTGGCACTGGTCATGTCCGGGCAGGGGAAGGCGAACGGGAAACGGGAGTACTCATCAATAATATTGAGGAAGTACACATTGCGGTCGGAGGAGGGGAGAGGCCCTTTAAAATCAACGCTAAGGGGCGAGTGGCCTTTATCAGGTGGGCCCTGTCTGGTCTATAAAAGTGCGGTTTGCACTCAGCACAGACTTGGCAGTTCCTGGTCATGGTCCTGACCTCCTCAATAGAGTAAGGCAGGTTGCGGGCCTTGATGAGGTGGAAGAACCTGGTGACCCCCGGGTGGCAGAGGTCATTGTGGAGGGCCCGCAGTCTATCGATCTGCGCGCTGGCGCAGGTGCCACGCGATAGCGCATCCGGGGGTTCATTTAGCTTCCCGGGCCGGTACAAGATTTCGTAGTTGTAGGTGGAAAGTTCGATTCTCCACCTCAAGATCTTGTCATTTTTGATTTTGCCCCTCTGCTTGTTGTTAAACATAAAAGCAACTGAACGCTGGTCAGTGAGCAGGGTAAATCGTTTTCCGGCCAGGTAGTGCCTCCAATGACGCACAGCCTCCACAATCGCCTGGGCCTCCTTCTCAACAGCGGAGTGTCTGGTCTCCGGGCCTTGGAGGGTTCGTGAAAAGAAGGCCACGGGTCTCCCCGCCTGATTGAGGGTAGCGGCCAGGGCAAAGTCGGACGCGTCGCTTTCCACCTGGAAGGGGATGGATTCGTCCACTGCGTGCATGGTGGCTTTGGCAATGTCCTCCTTGATACGGTGGAAGGCTAAGCGGGCCTCTGCCGTCAAGGGAAAAGAGGTGGACTTGATCAGCGGACGGGCCTTGTCCGCATAGTAGGGGACCCACTGGGCGTAATAGGAGAAAAACCCTAGGCACCTCTTCAGGGCCTTGAGGCAGTGGGGCAGTGGGAGTTCCATAAGGGGACGCATCCGGTCGGGGTCGGGGCCGATGACTCCGTGTTCCACAACACAGCCAAGGATGGCGAGGCGGTTTGTGCGGAATATGCACTTCTCCTTGTTATATGTCAGGTTTAGGAGTTGGGCGGTGCGGAGGAATTTTTCGAGGTTTGCGTCATGGTCCTGCAAGTCACGGCCGCAGATGGTCACATTGTCCAGATATGGGAAAGTGGCCTGCAACGCATTTTGATCTACCATCCGGTCCATCTCCCTTTGGAAGACGGAGACCCCGTTGGTGACGCCAAAGGGAACCCTAAGGAAGTGATAAGAGGCGGCCGTTTGCCTCAAAGGCAGTGTACTGGCGGTCCTCAGGGCGGATGGGGAGCTGGTGGTACGCTGATTTCAGGTCAATGGTCGAGAAGACGCGGTACTGCGCGATCTGGTTGACCATATCAGCTATACGGGGGAGTGGGTAGGCGTCCAGCAGGGTGTAGCGATTTATTGTCTGGCTGTAGTCGATGACCAGGCGCTGCTTCTCGCCGGTCTTAACGACCACAACCTGGGCTCGCCAGGGGCTGGTGCTGCCCTCAATAATCCCTTCTTTCAGGAGCCGCTCCACTTCGGTTTTAATGAAAACCCTGTCCCCGGCACTGTATCGCCTGCTCTTTGTGGCGATGGGCTTACAGTCGGGGGTGAGGTTAGCAAACAGTGGTGGGGGGGTGACTGAGTGTGGAGAGGTTGCACCTGGTGCGCGGCGGGCAATTTGGAAGCTGCTGGCTGCGGACTGTGAGTGGGGGTAGGGGTCCACCGTACGCCATCGTAACACTTTTAAGGTGGCACTGAAAATCTAACCCCAGCAGGACCAGAAGTTTAAAATGATCGTACACGGTCCCGTCTACTACGAGTGTCACCACGCAGTAGCCGCCGATGTCCGCCGACTGGGACTCGGAGGCCATAGAAATCCGCTGTTGCGCAGGCAGGACTGGGAGAGAGCAACGCCGCACCGTGTCGGGGTGGATGAAGCTCTCCGTGCTCCCAGAGTCAAAAAGGCAGATTGTATCGTGACCATTTACCTTAATGTCCATTGTGGAACTGGCCAGTTGGTGCGGTCTCGCTTGGTCCAGTGTAACGGATGCCAGCGTAGGGGTCGGTGTGTCGTTGCGGGTATCAGATGAGGCGGTGTCGGGGGCCTGCTGCGTCCCGGCTGTCGTCCAAGATGGCGGCGTCCATGATCCCCATGTGGCTGGAGGCGTCCAAAATGGCTGCTGTACCGGTGATTCGCACATGGCCGGGGAGGTCCAAGATGGCGGCCCACACGCGGCGCTGCTGGGGTTCGGGGTGGCTTTGGCCCTGCAGACGCTAGCGTAGTGTCCCTTCTTCCCGCAGCCCGAGCAGATCGCGTTTTTCGCCGGGCAGCGCGCTCTGGGGTGTTTTGCCTGGCCACAGAAGTAGCATTTCTGGCCTTGGGACACTGCTGCGGTAGTTGGGCCGTTGTTGGGGTGTGGCTGGGGTGGCACGGCGCTATGAGGCGGTCCTACCGTGTCCCAGGCTGTCATTCCCCGCGGCGTCCACGGTGCAGAGGAGTAGGCATCCATGCCCTGGTAGGCTGCATCCAACAATAGTGCGAGTTCAGAGGCCTTGTTGAGGTCGAGGTTACTCTGCTCCAACAGTCGCTGTCGGGTGTAATTGGATCTGTGGCCCGCTACAAAAGCATCCCGGATAAGTTCCTCTGTGTACACGGCGGCCTTTACATCCTTACAACCACAGGCCCGGCCAAGCACAGACAGTGCCTGAAGGTATTCCACGGTCGATTCCCCAGGTTGTTGTTTACGACTCCCCAGGAGGTGCCTGGCGTACACTTCGTTCACTGGGCGCGTGTACTGGTCCTTGAGGAGCTTGATAGCGTCCGCGTACGAGGTCGCGTCTTGGATGACCGAGTGCACTCGGTGGTTCACTTTGGAGGTCAGGACATCCAGTTTGTCCTCGTCCGATTTGATTGCTTCGGAGGCGGTCAGGAATTTTTCGAAACACTTAAGCCAGTGAGTAAACTTGGTGGATGAGTCCGCCTCCCGATGATCTAAGTCCAGGCATGCTGGTGTGAGGATCTTCTCCATTATAAAAATGTTGTTAATAAAATTGATGCGCTATCAATTACTCATAAAAGACTGAGAGTTAGAAGAGTAACTAAAGGCTTTTATTAACAACAGAATGGAGGTCTGCCTCGTGTGGTCGACCGGTCCAGGATACAAAGGGCTGGGGAGCAGTCACCTTTATACTAGGACCTGTGGGAGGAGTCAGCCGAGGCATGTCCAGGCATGTACACAGTGGAATACAAACAGGAATACGAACAGTGGTTTACCACAGAGAGCAATAGTGGTAGGGGATTCTATAGTAAGGGGAACAGATAGGCGTTTCTGTGGCCGTAGACGTGAATCCAGGATGGTTTGTTGCCTCCCTGGTGCCAGGGTCAAGGATGTCACTGAGCGGCTGCAGGGCATTCTGGAGGGGGAGGGTGAACAGCCAGTGGTCGTGGTCCACATTGGTACCAACGACATAGGTAAAAAGAGGGATGAGGTCCTGCATCAAGAATTTAGGGAGCTAGGTAACAGATTAAAGAGCAGGACCTCAAAGGTTGTAATCTCTGGATTACTCCCAGTGCCACGTGCTAGTAAGTATAGGAATGGGAGGATCGAGCAGATGAATGCGTGGCTAAAGAGTTGGTGTAGGGGGGAGGGTTTTACTTTCCTGGATCACTGGGCCTGCTTCTGGGAAAGGTGGGACTTGTACAAGTCGGACGGGTTGCACCTGAACCAGAGCGGGACAAATATCCTTGCGGGGAGGTTTGCTAGCACTGTTGGGGGGGGTTTAAACTAACTTGGCAGGGGGATGGGATACAGAGGGGAGCTGAAATAGGGGGGGATGTGCTGCCAATTATAGAGAAAAAAACAAGTCCGCTTGGTAGACAGGGCAAATATATAAGGGCAAGGCTGGATGGCATCTATTTTAATGCAAGGAGTCTTGCAAATAAGGTGGATGAACTGAAGGTGCTAATAAACACATGGGAGTATGATATTGTTGCTATCACGGAGACATGGTTGAGGGAGGGGCAAGACTGGCAGCTCAATATTCCGGGGTGATGTGCCTCAATTATTCCGAGACTCGAAGTTAGCAGAACAAAAGTAAGGCTTTTATTAACTTAGAACATAACACGTAAACTAGAGAGATGTCTTCCTTCAGGAGGCTGATGCCCGACTGACTTAGATTACAAAGGAGCCAGGTATGGGCGGAGCCCTGCACACAACCAATTCCAGCACATTCCAATACATAATACATGAGGACTGGGGGAAGGGAAAAGACACAGAAAGCAGGCAGTTACAAGACACAGAAAACAGGCAGTGATGAATGGAATATATTTCATCACATTCACCCCTTCTATAGATTTAGTCTGTTCGGGGGTTTGATAGTCCTCTGCGACCGACGTGGCTGTTGTGGTGCCGCGGGTGTCGGCTGGGTGTCCCCGGTAGCCTCCTGGGTCTCTGCCGGGGGTGCCGCCGGGGTTGTTGAAGTGGTTGTTGAAGTTGTTGGTGGGGGTGCCGTTGGTCGATGTTCTTCCGGGGGTGATGAAAGAGTAGTGGGTGGGTAAGGGTTGCTGTGATCGTCGTCGCTGCTATTGCCGTGGTTGTTGTCGATGCCGGCTGGGGCGACATCTTTTATGGGCACGGTGTCCTCCCTTCTGTCGGCGTGCCGGACATATGCGTATTGGGGGTTGGCGTGGAGTAGGTGTACTGGCTCCACGAGAGGGTCCGTCTTGTGGCCCCTCACATGCCTTCGCACGAGTACCGGACCTGGGGTGGAGAGCCATGACGGCATGGATACGCCTCAGGTGGATTTCCGAGGAAAGACAAACATTCGTTCATGAGGCGTGGCATTAGTGGCCGTACACCATAGCGACCGTATCGAATGGAGCACATCCGAGAGGACTTCCTGCCAGCGGGAGATAGGGAGGCCCTTGGTCCTTAGAGCTAGAGTGACTGCTTTCCACACTGTCCCGTTCTCTCGCTCCACCTGGCCGTTACCCCGGGGGTTGTAGCTGGTGGTACGGCTCGTGGCGATCCCCTTGGACAGCATGTACTGGCGTAGCTCTTCACTCATGAAGGACGCCCCCCTATCCGTGTGGATATAGCTTGGCAGGCAGAACAGGCTGTTGAGGCATTTAATGACCGTGGCGCTGGTCATGTCTGGGCAGGGGAAGGCGAATGGGAAACGGGAGTATTCGTCCACAATGTTCAGGAAGTAAACATTGCGGTCGACGGACGGGAGGGGGCCCTTGAAATCTAAGCTGAGCCGCTCGAAGGGCCGTGTAGCTTTGATTAAGTGGGCTCTATCTGGGCGGCAGAACCGAGGCTTGCACTCAGCGCAAGTGCGGCAGTTCCTGGTCAGAGACCAAACTTCCTCAATCGAGTAGGGTAAGTTACGGGACTTTATGAAGTGGAACAGCCGCGTGACCCCTGGGTGGCAGAGGTCGTTGTGGAGGGTCTGTAGCCGATCCTCGGTGGCGCTGGCACACATCCCTCGTGAGAGGGCGTCAGGGGATTCGTTAAGGGCCCCTGGCCGGTAAATGATGTCGTACTCGAAAGTGGAGAGCTCGATCCGCCACCTAAGAATCTTATCATTTTTAATCTTCCCCCTCTGTTTATTGTTGAACATAAACGCTACCGATCGCTGGTCGGTAAGTAGGGTGAAGCGTTTGCCGGCTAGGTAGTGGCGCCAGTGGCGCACTGCCTCCACGATGGCTTGGGCCTCCTTTTCCACGGAGGAGTGTCTGATCTCGGGGCCTTGGAGGGTCCTCGAGAAGAAAGCTACAGGCCGCCCCGCCTGGTTGAGGGTGGCCGCCAAGGCGAAATCGGACGCATCACTTTCCACTTGAAATGGAGTGTTCTCGTCCACTGCCTGTAGCGTGGCCCGCTCAATATCCTGCTTAATGCTTTTGAAGGCGGCGTGGGCCTCAGCAGAGAGCGGAAAAGAGGATGCTTTCAAGAGGGGGCGGGCTTTGTCGGAGTAGTTGGGGACCCATTGGGAATAGTAAGAAAATAACCCCAGGCACCTTTTCAGGGCTTTGGGAGTGTTGGGCAGGGGCAGCTCCCGTAGGGGGCGCAATCGGTCGGGGTCTGGTCCGATTTCCCCATTCTCCACCACGCTGCCCAGTATGCAGAGGCGCGTGGTGTTGAAAACGCACTTGTCCTCGTTATAGGTGAGGTTGAGTTTTTGTGCGGTTTTCAGGAACCTCTCGAGGTTCGAGTCGTGATCCTGCTGGTTGTGACCGCAGATGGTGACGTTGTCGAGGTAGGGGAAGGTTGCCTGCAAGTGGTGGTCATCGACCATGCGATCCATCTCCCTCTGAAAGACCGAGACCCCGTTCGTCACCCCAAAGGGGACTCTGAGGAATTGGTAGAGGCGTCCGTTCGCCTCGAAGGCGGTGTACGGGCGGTCCTCTGGTCTGATAGGGAGCTGGTGGTACGCTGACTTGAGGTCGATGGTGGAGAACACCCGGTATTGGGCGATTTGGTTCACCATTTCTGATATGCGGGGTAGCGGGTAGGCGTCTAGTAGGGTGTACCTGTTGATCGTTTGACTATAGTCGATCACCATCCGTTTCTTCTCGCTACCCCTTACCACTACCACTTGGGCGCGCCACGGGCTGTTGCTGTGTTCAATAATGCGCTCTTTCAGGAGCCTGTCTACCTCGGTCGCGATAAACCGCCTGTCCTCCCAGCTGTACCTCCTGCTTTTGGTCGCTATTGGCCGGCAGTTAGGGGTAAGGTTTGCGAATAGCGAAGGCGGCTTTACCTTCAGGGTAGCCAGACCGCGCACTGAGGGGCGGCTGGGACCCACCGTACTTGAGCGTGATGCTTTGGTGGTTGCACTGGAAATCCAAACCCAAGATCACGCTCGCACATAGATTCTTCATGATTAATACTTTAAAATTATCATACACAGTTCCGTTAACGCACAATTGTACCGTGCAGTAACCCAGAATGGTCGATGTCTGGGTTTTATCAGCCATAGAGATGGTACCCTGAGCAGGGACCACCTTTAGGGAGAGTTGTTGTGCCAGTTCAGGGTGAATAAAACTCTCCGTGCTTCCACTGTCAATTAAGCATTTAACCCGGCACCCGTTTACCTCGATGTCCACCATTGATTTGGATAGCGGATGCGGCCTGGTCTGGTCCACTGTGACCGATGCCACTGTAGGGCCCTGATCGAGACAAGATGGCGTCCACGCTGTCTGCTCATAAGATGGCGGACCCCACGAGGTCGGGCAAGATGGCCGCTCCCACGGCGCACACGCGGCGGTGGCGGGTTTTCCGGCGGTTGGTTTTCCGGCGGGGTTCCCTCTGCACACCTTCCCGAAGTGCCCCTTCTTACCGCACTTAAAGCAGGTGGTGCCTTTCGCCGGGCACAGGTTTCTGGTGTGCTTTGGCTGCCCGCAGAAGTAGCAGTTGGGTCCTTGACGCGTCGCGGCTGTCGTAGGGCTTCTGGGGGGAGAGCTGGGCCCCGCCGGTGTCGGGCTGCCGGGCGGGGAAGATGCCTTCCAAGATGGCGGCGCACACGTGGGCGGCGCGGGCTGAAGAGTAGGTGTCCGAGTTTCTCTGGGCCATCTCCAGGGACCGCGCGGTGTCCGCAGCCTGTTTCAGGTCCAACTCCGTTTTTTCCAGCAGTCTTTGCCGGATGTGAGTGGAGCTGAGGCCTGTGATAAAGGCATCGCGAACAAGCTCGTCGGTGTACACTGCGGCTTTTACATCTCGGCACTTACAGTCCTTGCCAAGCTTTTTCAGGATGCTTAGGAACTCCTCCACCGATTCCCCAGGTCGCTGTGCGCGAGTAGCGAGTAGATGCCTAGCATACACCTCATTCGTAGGCTGCTGGTAATGCGCCTTTAAGGTGTTGCAGGCGGCCAGGTACGTATCGGCGTCTTGGATGAGGGGGTAAACCCGGTGGCTTACCCAATTCCGTAGCATTCCGAGTCTCATCTTCGCAGTGTCCGTAGCGTCTTTGACGGCTGCGGAATTGTCCAGGAAGAATTCCATACAGTCAAACCAGTGTCCGAAGCGTGCTGATGCGTCCGGAGCATGTTGATCCAAATCCAAACGTTCGGGTTTCAGGAGTTGATCCATAGTGTTGAAAATTAAGTTAATAAAATTGATGTGCCTCAATTATTCCGAGACTCGAAGTTAGCAGAACAAAAGTAAGGCTTTTATTAACTTAGAACATAACACGTAAACTAGAGAGATGTCTTCCTTCAGGAGGCTGATGCCCGACTGACTTAGATTACAAAGGAGCCAGGTATGGGCGGAGCCCTGCACACAACCAATTCCAGCACATTCCAATACATAATACATGAGGACTGGGGGAAGGGAAAAGACACAGAAAGCAGGCAGTTACAAGACACAGAAAACAGGCAGTGATGAATGGAATATATTTCATCACACGGGGTACAGAATCTTCAGGCGAGACAGAGGGGGAGGTATAAGAGGAGGGGGTGTCGCAATATTAATTAAGGAGTCAATTACTGCAGTAAGGAGGGATGATATATTAGCAGGGTCCTCTAATGAGGCCATATGGGTGGAGTTTAAAAACAAAAAGGGGGCAAGCACTTTGCTGGGAGTGTACTATAGGCCTCCAAACACTCAGGGGGAGATAGAGGAACAGATATGTAGGCAAATCTCAGAGAAATGTGCAAATAATAGGGTAATAATAATGGGGGATTTCAACTTCCCCAATATTAACTGGGATAGTCAGAGTGTGAAAGGCTCAGAGGGTGTAGAATTCTTAAAGTGCATCCAGGAGAGCTTTTTGAGCCAGCATGTAGAAAGTCCTACAAGAGAGGGGGCGGTACTGGACCTAATTCTAGGGAATGTGGCCGGCCAAGTGGAAAAAGTGCTAGTAGGTGAGCACTTTGGTGATAGTGACCATAATATGGTAAGATTTAAGGTGGTCATGGAAAAGGACAGGGATGGGCCGGAAATAAAGGTTCTAAATTGGGGGAAGGCCGATTTTAATAGGATAAGGCAGGATCTGGCCAAAATGGACTGGGATCAGCTACTTGTAGGAAAATCCGCTTCGGAGCAATGGGAGGCTTTCAGAAGGGAGATTGAGATCATACAATGGCAACATGTTCCCGTAAAGGTCAAGAGTGGTTCCAAAAACCACGGAACCGTGGATGTCAGGGGATATACGAGAATGGATTAGGAAAAAAAGGAGGGCTTTTGGTAGATACAAAAGGCTAAAGACGGAGGAAGCCCTAGAGGAGTACAAAAAGTGCAGGGGGATACTTAAAAAAGAAATTAGGAGATCAAGGAGGGGCCATGAAATAACACTGGCGAGCAAAATAAAGAAAAATCCGAAGATGTTTTATAAGTATATTAAGGGTAAGAGGATGACTAGGGAAAAAATAGGGCCCATTAGGGACAAAAGTGGCAATCTGTGTGTGGAGCCGGAAGATGTAGGAGGGGTTCTAAATGAATTTTTTGCATCTGTTTTCACTATGGAGAAGGACGATGTAGACATAGAAATAGGGCGGGGGGACTGTGATATGCTCGAACATATTAACATCGAGAGGGAGGAGGTATTGGCGGTTTTAGCTGGCCTAAAAATGGATAAATCCCCAGGCCCGGATGAAATGTATCCCAGGCTGCTGTGTGAGGCAAAGGAAGAGATTGCGGGGGCTCTAACACATATATTCAGGACCTCTCTGGCCACAGGGGATCTGCCAGAGGACTGGAGAACTGCTAATGTAGTACCATTATTCAAGAAGGGAAGTAGGGAAAAACCGGGGAACTACAGGCCAGTGAGCCTAACATCAGTGGTAGGAAAATTATTGGAAAAAGTCCTGAGGGACAAAATTTGTCTCCACTTGGAGAGGCAAGGATTAATCAGGGATAGTCAACATGGCTTTGTCAAGGGAAGATCATGTCTGACTAATTTGATTGAATTTTTTGAGGGGGTGACTAGGTGTGTGGATGAGGGTAACGCAGTGGATGTGGTATACATGGATTTCAGTAAGGCCTTCGATAAAGTCCCGCACAGGAGGCTAGTCAAGAAGGTAAGAGCCCATGGAATCCAGGGTGCCTTGGCACATTGGATACAAAACTGGCTTAGTGGCAGAAGGCAGAGGGTGATGGTCGAAGGTTGTTTTTGTGACTGGAAGCCTGTGGCCAGTGGGGTACCACAGGGATCGGTGCTGGGTCCCTTGCTGTTTGTGGTCTACATTAATGACTTGGATATGAATGTAAAGGGTATGATCAGTTAGTTCGCGGATGATACAAAAATTGGTAGGGTGGTAAATAGCGAGGAGGGTAGCCTCAGTCTGCAGGACGATATAGATGGGTTGGTCAGATGGGCGGAACAGTGGCAAATGGAATTTAACCCGGAAAAGTGCGAGGTGATGCACTTTGGGGGGGACTAACAAGGCAAGGGAATACACAATGAATGGTAAGACCCTAGGCAAGACGGAGGGTCAGAGGGATCTGGGTGTGCAAGTACACAGATCCCTGAAGGCGGCGGAACAGGTGGATAAGGTGGTAAAAAAGGCATTAGCCGAGGCATTGAATATAAGAGCAAGGAGGTTATGATGGAGCTGTATAAAACACTGGTTAGGCCACAGCTGGAATACTGTGTGCAGTTCTGGTCGCCACACTACAGGAAGGATGTGATCGCGTTCGAGAGGGTGCAGAGGAGGTTCACCAGGATGTTACCAGGGCTGGAGCGCTTCAGCTATGAAGAGAGACTGGGCAGATTGGGTTTGTTTTCCTTGGAGCAGAGGAGGCTGAGGGGGGACATGATTGAGGTGTACAAAATTATGAGGGGCATAGATAGGATGGATGCTGAGGAGCTTTTTCCCTTAGTAGAGGGGTCAATAACTAGGGGGCATAGATTCAAGGTAAAGGGCGGGAGGTTTAGAGGGGATTTGAGAGAGAACTTTTTCACCCAGAGGGTGGTTGGAGTCTGGAACTCACTGCCCGAAAGGGTTGTGGAGGCAGAAACCCTCACAACATTTAAGAAGCATTTGGATGAGCACTTGAAATGCCATAGCATACAAGGCTACGGGCCAAATGCTGGAATATGGGATTAGATTAGACAGGGCTTGATGGCCGGCGCGGACACGATGGGCCGAAGGGCCTCTATCTGTGCTGTATTACTCTATGACTCTATGACCTTTTCCACTGATGCATGGACTATGTTTCTGTGTATTAACACATTGCGTTTCTTCTATTTGTGGTATTTTGAAAATAACATGTCTCCTATTATTACACATAACATAGTCTAATGATACCATTCAGTTTGATCTTCATGCATCAAGTGGCATACTTGTACCTTGTAAGCATTTCAAATGTATCTACCATGAATTCTGCTGAGGTGATTCATTGAATTTTGTACCCAACCTGGTGATGAGCCTCATCGGAACCATGCAGGTATAATGGAACAGATATAGCAATGCTAAGTATCATAGGTTTTAAGTATTTTTTTAAAAATCAAACAAAATCACTGCACTGCCTTGTTAGCTATTTAAGGTAAAAGAATTAAAGTAGCTTGTTTGGGTTAGTGTTGTTAATTTGAATACATGCTATTTGGATGAATTGCATCCCACTATCGATTCTGATAACTGACTGCATCATTCATTGTTATGGACTTTCTCGTGATTGTACATTACATCGTGATAGTTTCCTGCTGAGGGATTGGGGAAGACCAGGGGTCATGTGTATAAATTACGCAAAGGTAGGACCAGATTAGTGTTAGGTGTGTCTTTTGCCATGGAACAAGTTTCCGGGTCGTACAGTGGGTCCAGACCCTCTGCATATTTTCAAAAGAGAACTAAACCAGTTCCAGGCTGGAGCAGAGATCACATCCTATAAAAGGTGGGTGAACAAGGTAATATAAGCATGATCAATGTGGTCTCCTGGACTAATTTTATTTCCTTAACTGGATTGGAGAGAGATTTTCCACATTTTTGGCCCCTAAATTGCTCTATGGCTTTTCTCTTTTTTGGCCTCTCCCAGGAGGTTACATGGCTACAGGTGGGAAGGGAGTGTCTAATCACTATGCTTCAGGCATCACGAGTGGGGCAGACTTGATGATCTTTTCCTGCCTGTCATTTTCATATGTTCGTATATCCCACAACAATCACTTGCCACATTATTTGGAATTTTGTTGTGTGCAGTTCAGCAGCTCAGTTTGCTTATGTAATAGTCACTGCACTTCAAAGGTCATTCATTGGTTATAAGGCATTATACAAATACTATTCTCCATGACAGCTACGATTTTCTACACTACCATGTGTAGCATGATTTGGTGCCCAAGTAGTACAGTTTTGCATAATAAGTCCTGAAGGTAATAAAAATGAAAGGCTGTGAGCCTATCTGAGTGATGAATCCTGTCTGCTAATGCAACGTAACCCATTTACTGTTATGGACTTCCTCTGGAGTACAGGAAATGAACAAGTATGAGAGGATGACGATCACCAACCTAAGTAAATGCGATTTCAGCAACCTGCATCGCTACTTCACTGAAAAAGCAGAGGCCAAGAAAATGTTGCCCAAGGAGGAGAAGCAGGTGAGAATATATTTGTCAAGTAGAAGAAATTGTTGCTAACTTCCTCTCCTGTCCTTAGGCACTGATTCATGCTGGGGTACTGGGTACAATCCAACAGGTATTGGCAGCTCACCCAAATGACTATTTGTGAGAGCCTAGATGGTGAATGCCAGCAAGCTATTCAAGCAGGGAGGCACATCACAGTCGAGCCCAAACTTGTCTGCTCTTTAAATATGCAAATTTGTCATAGGATTGGAGATAAATCAGTACAATATCTTTGCTCAAGAAGAGAGAGAAAGATGAAATAGGTAACTAGAGACCAGTTAGTCTAACATCAGTTGTGGGAAAACTCTTTAAGACAGTGTTATGGAGAGAGTGTTTGGTAGTGGAATTTGTTTGAATTGCTCTATCAAAGAGCCAGCACAGACTCAGTAGTTGAAATGGCTGCCTCCTTTGCTGTGAACTTCTGTGGTGACCTGGTTCATACTGATGTGTTGGGGTAAAATCTCTCCATCTCTACTGTTGGCTTCTCCACTGCCATAGTACTCCAAGGGACTGTTGATTATTGATCAGGCAGCCTGGTGCATTAATGGGACCTGATGGGATAACCTACCCCTGGAGATTGAAATCCCTTTCATTCAGTACCAGATAATCGTGCAAGCCAACACCTTAATGGGTAACTGTTCCTAGTTAGACTAGCGAGGGAAAGCTTACTCGTGCTCTGTCCTTGTCAACTTGTGGTTTCAGCTGGTTAAAGACCAGCACTATCCTTGCATATACTTCCATAAGCCTTTGCTGCTGCCAATCTGCACAATAAGCTCTAATACAAAAGCAAAATACTGCGGATGCTGGAAATCTGAAATAAAACAGAAAATGCTGGAAATACTCAGCAGGTCAGGCAGCCTCTGTGGTGAGAGAAACCGCGTTAAAGTTTCAGGTTGGTGACCTCTGCCCGGCCAATGAAAATCCTACATTTATCAATAGCTTACTTAGAAAATTCTGTAGCGCAGTGGTGGATTCCATGCTTTTATCCAACTAACTTTATTTTAAAAATGTCTCTGGGTGTAAGACTTGAAATGACCTGAGAGTCTCAGCCCAGTTTTGTACTGTGCATAAGAAATAGGAGCAGGAGTAGGCCAAAGATCCCTCGAGCCTGCTCCGCCATTCAATACGATATTGGCTGATCTTCGACCTCAACTCCCCTTTCCCGCCTGATCCCCATATCCCTCGATTCCCCTAGAGTCCAAAAACCTATGAATATACTTTGAATATACGCAACGATGGAGAATCCACTGCCTTCAGGGCTAGCGAATTCCAAAGATTCACAACTGAGGGGCAGCACGGTGGCATAGTGGTTAGCACTGTTGCCTCACAGCGCCAGGGACCCGGGTTCAATTCCGGCCTCGGGTGACTGTCTGTGTGGAGTTTGCACATTCTCCCCGTGTTTGCGTGGGTTTCCTCTGGGTGCTCCGGTTTCCTCCCACAGTCCAAAGATGTGCGGGTTAGGTTGATTGGCCATGATAAAAAAATTGACCCTTAGTAACTGTTAGGGGGGATTAAATACGTGGGGTTACGGGGATAGGGCTTGGGTGGGATGGCTGTCGGTGTAGGGACCGGGTGTTAGGGTTTGGATGATCAGCCATGATCTCGTTGAATGGCGGAGCAGGCTCGAAGGGCCGAATGGCCTACTCCTGCTCCTATCTTCTATGTTTCTATGAAATTTCTCCCCATCTCTGTCCTAAATGGCCAACCCCTTAACCTGAGACTATGCTCCTTAGTTCTAAACTCTCCAGCCAGGGGAAACAGCTGATCACTTGGAAAACAGTGACAGGATCGGACAAAGTCAACATGGATTTACAAAAGGTAAATCATGCTTGACTAATCTACTGGAATTTTTTGAGGATGTAACTGATAGAATAGATAAGGAAGAACCAGTGGATGTGGTGTATTTGGACTTTCAGAAGGCTTTTGATAAGGTCCCGCATAAGAGATTATGTGCAAAGTTAAAGCACATGGGATTGGGGGTAAGGTACTGACTTGGATAGAGAACTGGTTGGCAGACAGGAAGCAAAGTTGGAATAAACGGGTCTCTTTCCGAGTGGCAGGCGGTGACTAGTGGGGTACCGCAGGGATCGGTGCTAGGACCCCAGCTATTCACAATATATATTAATGATCTAGACGAGGGAACTAGATGTAATATCTCCACGTTTGCAGATGAGACAAAGCTGGGTGGGCGTGTGTGCTGTGAGGAGGATGCAGAGAAACTCCAGTATGATTTTGGCAGATGCAGTATAATGTGGATAAATGCGAGGTTATCCACTTTGGTGGCAAAAACAGGAAGGCAGATTATTATCTGAACAGCAATAGATTGGGAAAAGGGGAAGTGCAACGAGACCTGGGTGTCCTTGTGCACCAGTCGCTGAAGGTAAGCATGCAGGTGCAGCAGGCGGTTAAGAAGGCAAATGGTATGTTGGCCTTCATAGCGAGAGGATTCGAGTGCAGGAGCAAGGATGTCTTGCTGCAGTTGTACAGGGCCTTGGTGAGACCACACCTTGAGTATTGTGTGCAGTTTTGGTCGCCTTATCTGTGGAAGGATGTTCTTGCCATGGAGGGCGTGCAGCGACGATTCACCAGACTGATGCCTGGGATGGCAGGAATGAAGAGATTGGGTCGATTAGGCTTCTATTCGCTAGAGTTTAAAAGAATGAGAGGGGATCTCATTGAAACTTATAAAATTCTAACAGGACTAGACAGACTAGATGTAGGAAGGATGTTCCCGATCGGGAGAGTCCAGAACCAGGGGTATCAGTCTAAGGATAAGGGGTAAGCCATTTAGGACTGAGATGAGGAGGAATTTCTTCACCCAGAGTGTGGTGAACCTGTGTAGTTCTCTACCACAAAAGGCAGTTGAGGCCAATTCATTAAATACATTCAAGAAGGAGTTAGATATATTTCTTAAGGCTAAAGGGATATGGGGAGAAAGCAGGGACAGGGTACTGAATTTGGATGATCAGCCATGATCTCATTAAATGGCAGAGCAGGCTCGAGGGGCTGAATGGCCTACTCCTGCTCCTATCTTCTGTTTCTACGTTTCTATCAGCATCTACCCTGTCAAGTCCTCTCAGAATCTTATGTTTCAATGAGATATAGGCTGACGTCACAAACTGCTGCCTTAGCAACAATTATTATTAGCTAGTCCCACTGAGGCCAGAGGATGATTGGTATGAGAAATGCAAAAATGTCACACTGGTGGTGTAGGAGTTGGTTTGAGATACAGATTAAAGAAATCTTTGCTCTGCATTTAAACTTGGCTATACCTGACCTGTCAGTGACGGTGGTGACCGAATTGAAAGAAGATTGAATTTCTTACTGCCGACATCAGGCGACTTAATGAATACAAAAATGCACCCCTTACCCAGAGCAAAAAGCACCTCATGGCGAACATGGAAATGGAGGATTCATGAGATTGGCGCCTTGTCTGTAACATGACTAGCTTATTTTGACCAGCTGCCCTGATGCACATTCTATTTACAGAACAAATAGAAGCTGATGGCTCCATTGATGAAGACAGTGTGGAATTGAACCATACAAACCAGGAAGATCTCTGGTTCACTTCCTAGTTGGTGTTGAGTGAGCTGATCAGTACCATGGGCAGTAATAGGGATGGCATAATTGGCCTCAGCACCCCAGGACTAGGCAAGCCAAAATTATCCAGCACACTTGCTCCTGATCACTATCCGGTGACTTCTGCAGGACTGCATGAGAACATAGTGAGTATAGGATCAGACTCGACTGTGATGCTCCCGTCAGCGAATAGGCTGACTCCACTGATTGTCAAAGCTCACATTTAAGGACTGACCACTTGGCTAAGGTGCCAACAGGCTACTGCTGTACATTGTCTTTTACCTTGGTGTCTTCAGAAGAGAAAGGCAGAATATGAGTAAAACATAAATAGCACAGACAACAAATATGGTGAAATTAAGCTAAATAAATGTTTACGTTTTTATGAAAAATAAATTCAGATACAGGAAACTCGTTTAAACAGCACCTAAATATCCAGAATTCTCTATTAACCGGCAAAATTCATACTCCGAAAACAACACCTCAATAACCGGAAATGTTGCCGAGTCCGAGTCTCCCGCAGTGGCCGAGTTAGTCAGTGGGGGTAGTTCTCCAAACTGCCACTACTCGGCCTCTTGGCGCTGTCGGAAGTCATTAAAGAGTTATGGATTACCCTCAACTGGCAGTACTGTACTTAAGCATCTTCCACCATTCATTTAACAACATTCTGTAGGTGAGTACCCAATCACTGTATACTGCACATTTCTTTATTTCTTTCATTTTTGTTTGTTAAAAATAGCCTCGGTAGATAACCCTCTCCATCATCTGGAATTTTTAATCAACTGGCACCATCCCGGTCCCGTCGGTGCCGGATACCAAAGAGTTTCCTGTACTTGCTATTCTGGTTGTAGATTGATACTGGTTAAGTCAGGTGATGTGATCCAGCACATTTTCTGTGTGAGGCTAGAGTTCAAAGGCAGAACGTGGGGAAGAAATCCAGAAGTGATTGGCTGTGGTGACTATATTGATATTGGTGCAGCTGTGGCAAGCATGTGCCTTGCTATACTATTTGCAGTCCATTTCTAACAAGTTAGTTGAGATTTGGTGAATCCTGCCCAACATATTTAACCTTTTCTCTGATGAATATTGGTTGACCTGATGTGCATATTACCAGTAGTGAGGTTTTTTTCTTCAGACTTGTAGGATTCATTTCCAAAATATTTTGTGGCCTTTTGAGTCTTTTCTGAATGTTTGAATCATAAAAATGTACAAAGCATAAACTGCTAAGCGCCAGACTGCCAGTCCAAAGATGACATTAGTCACATCACATGAGTGCACTGAAACCGTTACTCAATGGCGCTGATGTCAGAAACAGCAGAGGCATGACCTCTCAAACAAAATGGAATTAATGGAATGTTGGCCTTTCTCATGGGGGCTGGAATAAAAAGGGTGGACGTTATGCTACAGTTGTATAAAGCTCTGATTAGACTGCACCTGGAGTACTGCGTTCAGTTCTGGCCACTGCACCTCCGGAAGGATATTTTGGCCTTGGTAGGGATGTAGTGCAGATTCACCCGAATGGTACCAGGCTAAAAGGGTTAAATTATGAGGACAGATTGCCTAGATTAGACTTGTATTCCTCTGAGTGTAGAAGATTATGGGGTGAACTAATTGAGGTATTTAAGATAATTAAAGGATTTGATACGGTAGATAAAAATAAACTTATTTTCTCTAGTAGGGGAGTCTAGAACAAGAGGGCTAAATCTTAAAATTAGAATTAGGACATTCAGGGGTGATATCAGGAAGCATTACTTCATACAAAGGGTGGTGGAAATCTGGAACACTCTTCCCCCAAAAATCTGCTGAAGATAGGTCAATTGGAAATTTCAAAACTGAGATTGATAGATCTTTGTTAGGTAAGGGTATTAAGGGATATTGAAGCAAGGTGGATAAATGGAGTTGATACAGATCAGCCATGATCTAATTGAATAGAGGAAAATAGGAACAGCTCCTGAAGGCTGTTGTGCCATTCAATTAGATCATGGCTGATCTGTATCAACTCCATTTATCCACCTTGGCCCCTTGAGATAAAGGCCAACATTCCATTAGCCTTTCAAAAAAAAAAATTGTTGTTCCTGTCCACTAGTTTGTGATTTCTGTACATGGACCCCTAAATCTCAATAAACTTAGAATTGTCCAGTGAAAATCCACTCTTTCGCTACAGAAACTAAAGTTAGAGCAAGATGCAATCACCGAGGAGTATGGCTACTGTGTAATGGATGGGCATCGGGAAAGAATCGCTAACTTCAAAATCGAGCCACCGGGGCTGTTTCGTGGGCGTGGCAACCATCCAAAGATGGGAAAGCTAAAGAAAAGGATCATGCCTGAAGATGTTACTATCAACTGCAGCAAGTAAGTGGTTTATGTGATGAATGCAAGAAATAGCAATACGGGGAATCCAGCCTGCCCTGTCGTTTAGGTCCTACATAAGAACATAAGAAGTAGGAGCAGGAGTAGGCCATACGGCCCCTCGGGCCTGCTCCGCCATTCAATAGGATCATGGCTGATCCGAACCTAGACTCACGTCCACCTCCCTGCCCGCTCCCCATAACCCTTAATTCCCTTATCAGCTAGGAAACTGTCTGTCTCCGTTTTAAATGTATTTAATGTCGCAGCTTCCACAGCTCTCTGAGGTAGCAAATTCCATAGATTTACTACCCTCTGAGTGAAGAAGTCCTCTCTGTTTTTATCTTTCCATCTTGTTCCTCTCACCCGTGCCATTTCCTTTTTGAACATGTGAACTGATCCCATTGCTTAACCATTTTCCCAATATGGTTGTGGCTGAGTTTCACTTGTTTCTTGTGACAATCACTTCTATTTGTGTGGGGTGCAGAGGGGGGAATTGCCTTGCTGTTTCATATGAAGCAAAAAGTAACCCAGCAGAAGTGGGGCCCACCTTGGGAGTCTAAGCAAGGGAAAATGGCTTGTCACCCAAAGGGAAAGAAGCAGAGACACAAAGACCTGCACTTGCTCACTACTTTCTTTTTCTTTCTTTCTTTCTCTCTCTTTTCTCCATTTTCGCTCGCTCTCGCGCTCTCTCTCGCTCTCTTTTTCTCTTTCTTTCTTTCTTTCTTTCTGTCTTTTATAAAAGTAATTTCACTGGCCTCCTGCTCCCAACAGGGAGCGTCAATCAGAAATAGGCAGATCTGGTAGTATTATTAATTTGGTACTTTGAGTCCCCCTTGTGCAAGGGTATTACGTTAGTCAAATTGCTAAGTTCCTGGTGGTGGGGATGACTTGGCAGGTTGAGGCTGGATTTCACAGCAGCTTGGGGCAGGCAGGTTTCCATTAGCCCCATATAATTTAGGTGCCCTCCTCCTGATCCTGCAGTCTCCGGAAGGGTCAGCAGCAAAGGCATTGATAGACATCACCCTGACCCAGTGTAAATGCCAGGATTGCTTGCACGCATATAGAAACATAGAAGATAGGAGCAGGAGTAGGCCATTCAGTCCCTCGAGCCTGCTCCGCCATTCAATGCGATCATGGCTGATCATCCAAATTCAGTACCCGGTCCCTGCTTTCTCCCCATACCCCTTGATCCCTTTAGCCTTAAGAAATATATCCAACTCTTTCTTGAATATATTTAATGAACTGGCCTCCATCACCACCTGTGGTAGAGAATTCCACAGGTTCACCACTCTCTGGGTGAAGAAATTCCTCCTCATTTCTGTCCTAAAATGGCCTACCCTTTATCCTTAGACTGTGTGCCCTGGTTCTGGACTCCCTGACCATCGGGAACATCCTTCCTGCATCTAGTCTGTCCAGTCCTGTCAGAATTTTATAAGTTTCAATGAGATCCCCTCTCATTCTTCTAAACTCCAGCGAGTACAAGCCCAATCGACCCAATCTCTCCTCATACGTCATTCCTGCCATCCCAGGTATCAGCCTGGTGAATCTTCGCTGAACTCCTTCCATGGCAAGAACATCCTTCCTCAAATAAGACGACCAAAACTGCACACAATACTCAAGATGTGGTCTCACCAAGGCCCTGTACAACTGCAACAAGACATCCTTGTTCCTGTACTCCAACCCTCTCGCTACGAAGGCCAACATACCATTTGCCGCCTTTAACCGCCTGCTGCACCTGCATGCTTACCTTCAGCGACTGGTGCACAAGGACACCCAGGTCTCGTTGCACTTCCCCTTCTCCAAATCTATTGCCATTTAGATAATAATCTGCCTTCCTGTTTTTGCCACCAAAGTGGACAACCTCACATTTATCCACGTTATATTGCATCTGCCATGTTTCTGCCCAATCACCCAACATGTCCAAATCATCCTGGAGTTTCTCGACATCCTCCTCACAGCGCACACGCCCACCCAGCTTTGTGTCGTCTGCAAATTTGGAGATATTACATCTAGTTCCCTTCTCTGGATCATTAATATATATTGTGATTAGCTGGGGTCCAAGGACCGATCCCTGCGGTACCCCACTAGTCACTGCCTGCCACTCGGAAAAGGACCCGTTTATTCCAACTCTTTGCTTTCTGTCTGCCAACCAGTTCTCTATCCAAGTCAATCCCTAGCCCCCAATCCCATGTGCCTTAACTTTACACGCTAATCTCTTATGCGGGACCTTATCAAAGGCCTTCTGAAAGTCCAGATACACCACATACACTGGTTCTCCCTTATCTATTTTACCAGTTGCATCCTCAAAAAATTCCAGTAGATTAGTCCAGCACGATTTACCTTTTGTGAACTGTTTTCCAAGTGCTCTGCTATTACATCTTTTATAATGGACTCTAGCATTTTCCCCACCTACTGATGTCAGGCTTACCGGTCTGTATATTTTCAGAGCTACTGGCTGTTGGGCTGTATACATAGTCAGTGCAATCTTTTTCCTCATTAGATAATCAATTATAGTTCTATATCCAAGCACCCAGGTACTAAAAAATCTTTGTAGTAAATGCTCTTAAAATATCACCGAACTCAGGATATCTTAAATCCTGAATGCAATACAGGAGGCTGCCCTGTCACCTTCTATACATTTAAATGAAACCAGTCTGCTGATCTGTCACTGAGTAGTCTAGTTCACAAATATAATTTGCGATAGTCTAACCTGTTCAGACAGTCTGTTTTTCTAAATTAAGCTTATTTTATTCAGGGATTCCCAGATCCCAGTTCCCCCAGAAAATCACGAGTGGAAGGAGGTGCGTTTCGATAATAAAGTAACCTGGCTGGCATCATGGACAGAAAATGTCCAGGGACTCATTAAATACATCATGCTCAACCCGAGTTCCAAACTTAAGGTATGTGTTCTCTGACAGAATGATTATCATTTTCTTCTTGGTTTAATAGGCACAAGATTTATTGACTTGTTCTTTCCCAGGGCCACAAATTTCTAGAACTCCATCTTGCCTTCCTGTTGCAACCTATAATCTTTTAAAAACAAGCTCAGTGACATCTAATCACTGCCACTTTACTTAACCTAGCCTTCTAGATTGGGGCCCTTTTCATGAGAAGGTTGAGGATATTTGATTGAATTATTCCAAATTGAGAATTTATAAGGTAAATTGGGGGGGAGGGGGGGGGAGTGAAGCTACTTAGAATCATAAAAATTTACAGCACGAAAGGAGGTCTTTTCGACCCATTTTGTCTGTGCCAGCCGACAAAGCTATCCAGCTTAATCCCACTTTTCAGCTCTTGATCTGTAGCCCTGTAGGTTACGGCACTTCAAGTGCACATCCAAGCACTTTTTAATTGTGATGAGGGTTTCTGCCTCTACCACCCTTTCAGGCAGTGAGTTCCAGACCCCCCAACATCCCCTGGGTGAAGAAATTTCCCCCCGCATCTCCTCTAAACCTCTGACCAATTACTTTAAATCTATGCCCCCTGGTTATTGACCCTTCTGCTAAGGGAAATAGGTCCTTCCTATCCTTTCTATCTAAGCCCCTCAATTTTATACACCTCAAATTCGGTCTCCCCCTCAGCCTCCTCTGTTCCAAAGAAAACAAACCCAGCCTAGCCAATCTTTCCTCGTAGCTAAAATTCACCAACCCAGGCAACATCCTCGTCCAATAACCCATTTATATTCACTGCCAAGGCTCTACATTTGAGCATGATACCAGACGACTGCTGCTACAAAACCACTTCTGCTTAAGAACACCATTCTAATGAGTTCTGCAGCCACCTTTAAACACATTGGGGGAGAAATTGGGTGAGTAGCGCCACTTGTTAGCGCCTAAAGAGGCAGGCAGTGGCTGTAGCGCCACTGGCTGCACCTCCCGCGATACTGACTTGGGGCGATAATGGTAGCGTTAGCCTTTTGCGCTGCGCCGCCACCGATGACGTCATCGGTGTGCGCAGCGCCCCGTTCGCGATATTTGGTAGCGAACGCCGCAGTTGCGCCATTCGCTACCCACGCCTGGTTCACGGGGCCTTACTGTGCCGGCAGCGGCGCAAGTTAAGGTGGAGGTGCGGGGCGGCCGCCTGCCAGCACCTCCGTCCCCGGCCTCCTAACCACCCCCCCCCCCCCCCCCCCCCCGCGGCATTGCTGGCTGTTTCCCGAGAGCCTGGCACCACTTCTTGGTGCCGGGCTCGTTTGCCGGCACTCGCGAGTGGGGATCGCGCTGTTGCAGGCCCCTCCCCCTTAACAGTGGGAGGAAGGCCTGCAGTACCACAGCGTGTGGCGCTGCGGCACGTTGCGCTGCGATATTCAGTTCCAGCGCCCTAAGAGGGACGGGGAGCGCCTCGAGTCTCGCCCCGTGTCCCTCGAGGGGCAATGAAACTGAATATCTGACGATCGCTGAAGCCTCAAACGCTGCGCTAAATCCTGCGCTCAGGCGACTTTTGCGCCACTTTGGCGCCCCAGCCTAATTTCTAGGCCCTTTTCTTAAAAGTGAAATAAATCAGTTAATGGTCAATCCTCCCTTTGCAACATGTTTGTGCAAACAGATCCAATAAGGTTACTGTACTGGGAACAGCTTACAAATGTTCTGGACCAGCGTTGTTCACTTAATCTTTGGAATGCCCTAATGCACTTTTGTAAGAAATCACACAACACCAGGTTATAGTCCAACAGCTTTATTTGAAATCACAAGCTTTCGGAGCGCTGCTCCTTCGTCAGGTGAAGTGAAGAGATGCATAAAAACACAGCTTATATAGTCAGAGAATAATGTCAGATGTTTACAGGTAATCTTTCTAACTGCCATTTATCACACCTCGGCAGAGAGATAATCACAGCAATCAAAGGTGTAAATGGTGTCCAAACAGGTCAGTCAGGAAAACATTACATCAAAGAACAATGAGGTGGGGTCACAAGAGGTCAAATGTTGCAGATGCTTGGGTCTGTATGAAAAACAAAAAAACAGACAAAAAACATTTTTTTGCTGGAAATCACAGCAGGTCCGGCCGCATCTGTGTGGCGAGAACAAGCCAACGACGACTCGAGTCTGGATGACCCCACATCAGGTGGGGTTGCATGTAGCGTGACATGAACCCAAGATCTCGGTTGAGGCCGTCCTCATGGGTGCGGAACTTGGCTATCAGTTTCTGCTCGACGATTTTGCGTTGTCGTGTGTCTCGAAGGCCGCCTTGGAGAATGCTTACCCGAAGATCGGAGGCTGAATGTCCTTGACTGCTGAAATGTTCCCTGACTGGGAGGGAACACTCCTGCCTGGCGATTGTTGCGCGGTGTCCGTTCATCCGTTATCGCAGTGTCTGCATGGTCTCGCCGATGTACCATGCTCCGGGGCATCCTTTCCTGCAATGTATGAGGTAGACAACGTTGGCCGAGTCACATGAGTATGTACCATGTACCTGGTGGGACATTCAGCCTCCGATCTTCGGGTAAGCATTCTCCAAGGCGGCCTTCGAGACACACGACAACGCAAAATCGTCGAGCAGTAACTGATAGCCAAGTTCCGCACCCATGAGGACGGCCTCAACCGAGATCTTGGGTTCATGTCACGCTACATGTAACCCCACCTGACGTAGGGTCATCCAGACTCGAGTTGTCGTTGGCTTGTTCTCTCCACACAGATGCGGCCGGACCTGCTGTGATTCCCAGCAAAAAAAAAAGTTTTGTCTTTTTTTGTTTTTCATACAGACCCCAGCATCTGCAACATTTGACCCCTTGTGACCCCACCTCATTGTTCTTTGATGTAATGTTTTCCTGACTGACCTGTTTGGACACCATTTACACCTTTGATTGCTGTGATTATCTCTCTGCTGAGGTGTGATAAATGGCAGTTAGAAAGATTACCTGTAAACATCTGACATTATTCTCTGACTGTATAAGCTGTGCTTTTATGCATCTCTCCACTTCACCTGACGAAGGAGCAGCGCTCCGAAAGCTTGTGATTTCAAATAAAGCTTATGGACTATAACCTGGTGGTGTGTGATTTCTTACATTTGTCCACCCCAGTCCAACACCGGCATCTCCACACTAATGCACTTTGTCAGTGTTGGAATGCAAACCTACAGCTGTGATTTTCCATGCACACAGGTGTTGAGTTCAGTCATGTAGCTGTAAGTGTTTAAGGCAAGTATCTCGTATGCTTTCTTAACTATCTTATCTACCTATCTTGCTATCTTCAGGGATCTGTGGACATGCACTCCAAGGTCCCTCTGTTCCTCTACACTTCTCAGTATCCTACCATTGATTGTGTATTCCCATGCCTTGTTAGCCCTCCCCGAATGTACTACCTCACACTTCTCCGGATTGAATTCCATCTACCACTTTTCTGCCCACCTGACCAGTCCATTGATATCTTCCTACAGTCTACAGCTTTCTTCCTCACTATCAACCATACAGGCAATTTTTGAAACATCTAGGAACATAGGAACAGGAGTAGGCCATTTAGCCCCTCAAGCCTGTTCTCCCATTCAGTGAGATCATGCAACCTAACTCCATATATCTGCCTTTGCCTCATATCCCTTAATACCTTTGCTTAACAAAAACCTATCTCAGATTTAAAATTAATAATTGATCTAGTATCAGTTGCCATTTGCAGAAGAGTTCCAAACTTTTACCACACTTTGGGGGAGAAATTCGGTATAGCCCCATTTGGGGCGCTAGAATTGGCGCTGCGCAAATTTTATCGCCAGGCGCAACTTATCGCTACCTCGAGCGATACTGGGTTGCTGCGCCCCTCAAGGTGATTGCGGCGTAAAATCAGGTGCTGCACAGGACTCTTAAGGCGCTAACCCGGCGGCGCTACTCAATTTCTCGCCGGCCGGGCGCAGCGCAGGTGCTGTCAATAATCGATTTCCCCGAGACATGCTGGCACCGGCCAGCTCTTAAGGGGGCAGGTCAATTAGGATCAGCTGCCACACTCTGTGGCCTAGAAATTCATTGTAGCCACTTTTGGGGCGGTAAAGTCGAGCGGCCGCTAAAGTTTGCGCCCGGCGCAAAATCGAGGCCACTTCTCCGATATTCATTTGCTTCGCCCTAAGAGTTTGGTCGAGTGCTAAAACTGACGCTGCACGCCTCTCTTTAGGCGCTAAGCCGGAGGTGCTGAGCGAGAGCGCCGAGGCCGGGCGCAGCGCAGGTGCGGCCATCTCGTGATTGACAGCAGACACCCTGGCGCCGGCCAGCTCTTAAGGGGGAAGGGTCGACTTGGTCTGCTGCCACGCCCTGGATAGTGGAGCCCTCCAGCTAGGCCTGAACACTGCTGCTGGACCCAAATAGCGCCTCAAAGTATGGAGAAGGCCCGTGAACGAGCGCAGCGCTTCTCAGAGCTTGATCTGAGTGTGCTGGTTGGTGCTGTGGAGAAGAGGCGCCATATTTTGTACCCGGACAATGGCAGGAAGGCGCCGGGCCGCGTCTACCGGAGAGCCTGGAGGCATGTCGCCAGCAAGGTGTCAGCCAACAGCGAGGTCCCCAGGAGCGGTGTCCAATGCCGCAAAAAGTTTAATGACCTCACTCGGATTGTCAGGATGAGTACCCTTTCCAGTGTCCTCCTCATCCTTGCATATGCACCTCGCATTATGGGCAAAGGGACCTGAAAGCCCTAATGGCCAGCCCTCATGCAGCAGCTATGGGACAGGCATGAACATCAATTGCACATTCTGCACTTAACACACTGGCCAAGCTATTCCACCATGGGAGGCAGTGCACACAAGATCAGGGCTACACACTGTACTTAGAGGCCGTCCTTTCTCTTGCAGGCCAAGCTGGCCAATAGGAAGAAGAGCCGGACTGCGACCGGGGGAGGCCGACTCCAGATCCAGCCGCTCACCGAGCTGCAACATCGCGTGGAGCGCATCATGGGTGGCCGGGTGATTGGCCCCGTTGCATGTGGAGAAGCCGACCCTGTTCTGGGCACCAATGGTAAGGACATCACCTTTTGGACCTCTCTCGTCCCACTTGCGCATCAGATCTACATCCTTTGCCACTGTCCGACCAATGCGCTGAATGCCACCACTCATGCATCCCTCGCTGACGCCCTCTCCTCACTCTAAAGCTAGTCTTGTGCTTTCCTGCTTTCAGATGGTGAGGAGGAGGTCCCTGAACTTGCCAGTGACAGCCCCTCAGAAGAGGAGGAGGAGCAAGAGGAAGGCGGCCCATCAGGGGAACCCTCAGCCGCGGCAACCCATGCCAATGTAGGGGACACGTCTTCCCTGGAGGGGAGCGTGGCGGAAGTGTCGGAGGGGAGGGGAGCTCATGGGACCTGCGGCCTGCAGAAACGCGGGAGGGGGGGTGGAAGCTCAGCGGCCTCCTCCCCAGAGGGGGGAAGGGTCGGAGGGGAGTCCAATTGCTGGGCCCAGCGGCGTCCAGCAACGCAGGAAGGGTCGGCCAGCTCGGCGGCCTTCTCCCCAGAGGGAGAGTCCGACCTCCAGTCCGGAGATGGTCTTCGCCGAGGAGATGGGATGCCTCGAGGACTTGTCCGCGGACTCGGAGCGCCGGCACACGGAGCTCATGGGGGTAGGGGCACGGTTGCCTGAGGCCATAGAGTCCCCCTCTCGGAGTGTGACCGACGTCGGGGCCTCACAGGCCATCAGTTTGGCGGAATTCGGGGCAGAGCAGGCAGCGAGTCGGGCGGCATTCGGGGCAGCTCAGGCAGCGAGTGGGCAGCTGATCAGTGGTGCCGTGCAGTCAGTGGGTGCTCTGATGAGGTCACTGAACAGGGCAACACGGGCACTCACTGCTGCCACACTCGCTGTGTCAGCCAGGCATTGCCAGGGCACCCGGCGCGCTGCAGCAGCACAGCGGTCTGTCCCTCGGCAGATTGGTGCACATGCTGCAGTGCTGGCCCGGGCGAGTGCCAGTGTCTCAGGCGACCAGCGAGCGCCTGCCATCCGCCAGCTTGCCCCCATTCCTCCAGCCGCCACTGCCACTCCCCCAGTGGAGCTGCCAGGAGCTGCTGCAGCGACTGATGTTGGCCAGCCACAGCTGCAGCATTCAACAGCCGCCCGCTCGACGGCCAGACCTCGACTAGGCCGACCCCCAAGGGTATCTGCCGTCACGACATGTGCCCCTCAGGAGCCTGCCCCCAGCCTTGCAGCAGCCAATGGCCTTACTTTGAGGAGGAGCAGCAGGGCGGGCAGGGGCCACACAAAAATGGCCAAGGCATCGCCCTAGCGGGCCAAAAAGTCGAATGTGTGGCCAGATGTGTTTGTTTTTTGAAGGCCGAGAATTGGATGTTTGTTTTTTGAAGGTCGAGGATGTGATGTTTGTTTTTTACGAAGGCCGAGGATGACGGCCATTTTAGTTGCACTGTTTTGTTAATCCTCTCCAGGTTGTGGGAGCGAGTAATGTGTTTGAGTGTTTTTTGGGGGTTTCGTCTGTTTTTGGTTTTCATGTGGGAAGGGCCCTGAGTTTGTACAATAAAGCATTTTATTTATTAACATTGTCCATGTTTGATCTTTGAAGTGTTTGTTGCCTTAACCGGCTGAGGGCTTGCGGAGCGGCTGCAATCATGTTCTTTCATTGGCACAAGCCATTCCCTGACAGGGGGCCTAGAAGTGACGTTCAATAAGCCGCCGACGGGCGGCCCTTGGACCTTCTGCCTCCCTCCTGGGCTGGTACTCCTCGTCCTCCTCCTCCTCATGCTCCTCCTCCTGAGGTGGTGGTCCAACGTGAGGTGGCAGTGCCTGAGTCCTGCGGATAGCCAGGTTGTGCAGCATGCAGCAAACGACGATGAATTGGGAGACTCGCTCTTGCGAATACTGGAGGGCTCCCCCGGAGCGATCGAGACAGCGGAACCGTTGCTTGAGGACGCCGATTGTTTGTTCTATGATGTTCCTAGTCGCTTGATGGCTCTCGTTGTATGCCTCTTCAGCAGGGGTCATGGGCGCGCGGAGCGGGGTCATGAACCAGGTACACAAAGGATAGCCTTTGTCTCCGATAAGCCATCCTCTTGGGTGAGGCTGTGCCTGGAACATGTCAGCCACAGTTGTCTGTCGCAGGATAAAGGCATCGTGGCTGCTGCCTGGAAAGCGGGCATTGACAGCTAGGATGCGCTGCCTGTGGTCACACACCAGCTGTACGTTGAGGGAATGGTAGCCCTTCCGGTTGCGGTAATCCTCGGCATGCTCCAGAGGTGCCCGCAAAGCCACATGCGTGCAGTCAATGGCGCCCTGCACCATGGGGAAGCCCGCTATTCTTGCAAATCCCACTGCACGCTGCTACTGCTTGTCCAGGGTCATGGGGAAGGAGATGAATTGCTGTCTCCTTCTGAAAAGGGCATCGGTCACCTGGCGGATGCAGCAATGCACGGCGAACTGGGAGATGTTAGCGATGTCCCCAGCAGCGGATTGGAAGGAGCCGGTGGCATAGAAGTTGAGAGCCACCGTCACCTTCACTGCCACCGACAGAGACGTCCTGCGCATCAGCTGTGGCTGCAGATCTCTGTGAAGCAGCTGGCAGATGTCTGCAACCACCTCCCTTCTGAATCGCAGCCTCCTAACACACTTCGCGGCAGACATGGTCAGATAGGAGGACTGCTAGCGGTATACCCTGGGTGGGTAAGGCCTCAGTTGGCGACGCCTGTTGCCCCCTCTGCGTCTAGCCAGGGCTGCCACTCACGGCGTCTGTAAGCCCTTCTGGCATAAGGCTGAAAGTTGGCGTTGGCACCCAATGCAGCCCCCATTCTATGCTGGCAAACACTGAGCTCTCAATGAAGGCAAAGATAATTGCTAAGCTCTGGCCTGAGCCAAAAATACCTGTCCTAGTGTTGGTCCAAACCAGTAAGCTCTCCTTCTCCTTGGTCTCTCTCCAAAAAACCGTTGCACAAGAGTGAATGCTGCAAAATGGCTGGCCTTTATAGTGCAGGGTAAGTGCTCTTTAATTAGCGCTCCCCGCGGCCCGCCTCGGCTGTGTACCGTTCCACTTCACAGTCGTTAGGGCCGCCCGGCGCACAATGGGCCGGCGCGAGTGAAGTTCCGGTTCGGGGCGCACAAAGGGCGTTGCACTAGGAAATGACGTCATGATCTGCGCGCGCAGCAGGGCGCGCGCTAAGACTTTGCGCCGGCGCTAAATGTGTACTGAAGTTGGGGCGAGGCGCAGATCGCGCTGCGCCCGGGCGCTAAGCGCCTAGCGCTCGAGATCTACTCCTCCTAAGGCGCTAACGGCTGGCGCGCCCAACTGAATTTCTAGGCCTGTGCCTTGTAGGCCTCAAAATCGGCGCTGTGCATTCTGTGGCGTTCCAAACTTTCAACAGATGGAGAGGGTGAGGCAGAGAGCGGAGCGCTTTACAGATGGGGCATTGGATGCTTTGGTTGGCACAGTGGAGCACCAGCGAGCTGTGCTGTACCCCGACAATGGCAGGAGGCCTCATCCGAGCGAGTACTGCAGAGCTTGGAGGGATGTTTGTCAAAGAGTTGCCTCCAGCAGCATCGTGCCCAGGACTCCTGTGCAATGCAGGAAGAAGTTCAACGACCTCACTCTGGTCGTTAGGGTGAGTGTCTTTTTCGCAATCATCTTCATCCCTCCATCTGTGTGGTAAACCACTGTTTGTATTCCTGTTTGTATTCCACTGTGTACATGCCTGGACATGCCTCGGCTGACTCCTCCCACAGGTCCTAGTATAAAGGTGACTGCTCCCCAGCCCTTGGTATCCTGGACCGGTCGACCACTCGAGGCAGACCTCCATTCTGTTGTTAATAAAAGCCTTTAGTTACTCTTCTAACTCTCAGTCTTTTATGAGTAATTGATAGCGCATCAATCTGCACCTGACTTTATGGCCAGAGGGTGCGCGAAGCCCCAATGGCCATCTGTCAGCCAGCACACATGGCCCTTTCTGGAAACACACACGCACATTCAGCTCCGGGCATAATGTAAGGGCTATTCTACCATGGGGGGCATGTGATGTCAGCTCAGGGCATAATGTATCATCACTTCCCGTCCTTTCTCCTGCAGGCCAAGCTGGCCAGGAACCGGAGGGAGCAGCTTCGTACCGGAGGAGGTCGGCCTTGCCGGCAGACACTCACGGACCTGGAGGAACGAGTCCACCAGATTGTTGGAAGCTGGATGATTGGCCGTGTCACCACTGGAGCTGCCGACCCCATTGTGCACAGCGATGGTAAGGTCATCACCTTTTTGAACTCTCTCCTTCCACTTGTTCCCCCCACCAGCATGCTTTTTCACTCTGGACCCATGTCAGAGCATTGCAGCACTCATGCGTCCCTTGCTGCCACCCTGTCCTTTTGCTAAAGCCACTCTTCAACCTCCCTGCTTTCAGATGCTGCATCACCAGCTCGGGAGCCGGGCCCTCAAGCTGCCACTGACTCCGGAGGCGACGAGCAGGAGGAAGCCGGACCATCCGTACCACCCTCCGGCGAGCCAGCCCATCTGCAGACTGGGGATAGTACTTCCCTGGAGGGGGGCAGGCTCTGAGGAGGAACCAGCTCCAGGACCCAGCGGGCTGCAGCAACGCAAGGGGGGTAGGGAAGCTCGGGGGCCGTCTCCCCGGAGGGCGAGTCAGGCTGCGAGTACTGCTGCACAGAGCGCAGAAGAGGTGCGTGCCCTCGCAGAAATGCGCGCCCAGGCTCGGCTTGGGTACACTGAGCTCATGGCTGCAGTGGCAAGGATGCCTGAATCCATCGAGACACTGGCAAGGAGTGTCCAAGACTTCGGCGCAGCACAGGCAAGGAGTGCGCAGGACTTCGGGGCAGCACAGGCAAGGAGTGCGCAGGACTTTGGGACAGCACTGGAAAGGACTGTCCAGGACTTCGGGGCAGCCCTGGAAAGGACTGTCCCGGGCTTCACCGAAGCACTGGAAAGGACTGTCCAGGGCTTCACCGAAGCACTGGCACCTGCCACGGAAGTGCTGAGTGCTGCCACGCAGTCACTCGCTGGTCTCATGCAAACTCAGATTGAGGCCACGTGACCACTGACTGCTGCCACCCTCGCTGGATCAGGCAAGATTACCCGGGGCCCTTGCAGCACCACAGCAGGCCAGCAATCTGTGGACCAGCCGATTGGTGCGCATGCTGCGGTACTGCCCCGTCAAGAGTGCCAGTGTGTCGGCCGACCACAGAGCAGGTGTCCGCCCTCAGGATGACAGCATTCTCATGCCACCACTGGCACGTTTCCACTGCAGCTGCCACCACCTGCAGGACAGACTGCTTCCACCCATGCACAGTTGGAGCAGTCAGCATCCGGGCCCTCCAAGCCCAGAGGTCGTCCCTCGGGCATCTGCGCTTTCGGACAGTCAGCAGACCTCCCCCAGCCTTGATGCAGCCACTGGGGTCCCATTACGGAGGAGTTGCAGGGAGGGAAGGGGCCGTTCTCGCAAGAGAAGTAGATCACCATCAAGGGGGAAAGAGTAGAAGGTGCTGCTGAAACGTCTTATTTGTAGAAATCAAGGCCGTGGATGCTGGTCTGAATGTTAGTTATGTTTTGGATAGTCTCCCGGGTGTGCGAGTCACCTGGTCTGAATGTTAGTTATGTTTTGGATAGTCTCCCGGGTGTGCGAGTCACCTGGTCTGAATGTTAGTTATGTTTTGGATAGTCTACCGGGTGTATGAGACACTTATGTGTTAGAGTGTTAGTTTTGCTTTCTGTTGCCATTGCTTTGTCATGTTGGAAGGAAGCACATTTTGCAAAATAAACAAATGTTTTTATTTACATTGGCCATGTCTGCTATTTACATTCATATTGCCCTTCATAGGCTTTGGGTTATCAGAACGGTTCCATTGCTGCTCTTCGAATGGCACCAAGCATTCCGTGAGAGGGGCCTAGAAGCGACTTCTGATCAGCCTCTGACGGACGGCCTTTCCAGTTTGTGCCTCCCTCCCGTCTTGGTCCTCCTCCTCCTCCTCCTCCTCCTCCTCTGCTGGTGCTTCAGTGTCTGCTGGCATTGGCTGGGTGCGTAGGATAGCGAGGTTATGCAGCATGCAACATACAACCACGAAGTGGGAGACTCGCTCAGGTGAGTACTGCAGGGCGCCTCCGGAATGGTCCAGACAGCGGAACCGCTGCTTCAGCACACCGATTGTGTGCTCCACAATGTTCCTCGTTGCCTGATGGCTCACATTGTAGCGCTCTTCAGCAGGGGTGCTGGGCGAACGGAGCGGGGTCATCAGCCATGGGCACAGAGGATAGCCCTTGTCACTGCGAAGCCAGCCTCCTGGGTGAGCCGGGGCCTCAAAGGTCTGCAACTGAAGTCTGGCGCAGGATGAAGGCGTCGTGGCTGCTGCCTGGGAACTGCGCATTGACTGCGAGGATCAGCTGTCGGTGGTCACAGACCAGCTGCACATTCAAGGAATGGAACCCCTTGCGGTTGCGGAACTCCTCCGGATTCAATACAGGCGCCCGCAAAGCCACGTGCGTGCAGTCAATGGCGCCCTGCACCATGGGGAAGTCCGCTATTGCTGCGAAGCCTTCTGTGCGCTCCCGCTGCTTGCCCAGTGTCAGAGGGAAGGAGATGTACTGCCGCCTCCTTTTAAACAGGGCATCAGTTACTTGACGGATGCAGCAATGCACCGCAAATTGCGATATGTTGGCTATGTCCCCAGTTGCGGCCTGAAAGGAGCCGCTCGCGTAGAAGTTCAGGGCAACAGTCATCTTGACAGCCACCGACAGAGGTCCTGCACCTTATCTGAGGCTGCAGATCTGGCTGAAGCAGGTGGCACAGCTCAGTCACCACCTCCTTTCTGAAGCGCAGCCTTGAGAGACACTGCTCCTCTGACATGTTCAAGTAAGAGAACTGCTGTCGGAAAACCCTGGCAGCGTACGGTCTGATGTGGCGACGTCTGTTGGCCCTCCTCCGTCTGGCCATGCCTGCCCCTCTCTCCCTGCCTCTCTGTGCCCTTTCCAGATGGTTCAGCAGCAGGACGTTCCCCTCCAATGCAGCCCCCATAATAGCGCACAAGAAAGTTTTCCCGTTGTAAATGCTCACCAGCAGCAAGGTGATGGTCAGAAGGCTGAAGTTCCTCTGCCAGCGCTGGCTCACTGGTGAAATGGCTCTGAGTGCAGCTCAGCAACTCTGTGAAACTCTCGAAGAAGTTGTGCTCCCAAAATGGCTGCCGCTTTTATACCAGTGCAGTCCCCTTTAAAGAACGCCCCCCCAGCCCGAGAGCGACTGGGGAACGTTCCAGGTAAGCTGTCCTTATTAGCGCCAGGCGGAACGGAGGGGGGCGCCACTGAATTTCCAGTCCGGGGCGCCAAAAAGGCGTTGCACACTGAAATGACGTCATGATCTGCCTGCGCCCGTGAGCGGGCGCTAAGATTTAGCGCTGGCACTAAAAGTCCACTCAATATGGGAAGAGGCGCAGGGTTCACTGCGCCCGGGCGCTAGTTGGTTAGCGCCCCACTTCTCGGCCTCTTTAGGTGCTAATTGCTGGCGCTACCAACCGAATTTCTCCCCCTTTGTGTGTAAGATCTGGCTCTAATTTGTAGACTCTGTCCCCTAGTCCTAGACTCCCCAACCAGTGGAAATAGTTTCTCTCTCTCTATCCTATTGGTTCCCCTTAATATCTTGAAAACATCGATCAAATCACCTGTTAACCGTCTAAATTCCAGAGAATACAACTCTAGTTTGTGTAATCTCTCCTTGTATTTTAACCCCTGGAGTCCGGGTATCATTCTGGTAAACCTATGCTGCACTCCCTCCAAGGCCAATATATCCTTCCTAAGGTGTGGTGCCCAGAACTGCTCACAGTACTCCAGGTGTGGTCTAACCAGGGCTTTGTATGGCTATAGTTGTAATTATGCTATTCTAGTCCTCCTAGATATAAAGGCCAGCATTCCATTAGCCTTTTTGATTATTTTCTGTATCTATTCATGACATTTTAATGATCTCTGTACCTGGACCAAAGCTGGGAACTGAATGTTCCAGGGTACTTAACATTTAGGAAGGACAGACAAAAAGGAAAAGGAGGTAGCGTAGCGCTGTTAATAAGGGATGAGATCGGTACGGTAGAGATAAAAGATCTTGGCTCAGCAGATTGTGATGTAGAACTGGAATCAGTTTGGGTGGAGCCAAGAAACAGCAAAGGGTGGAAAACATTGGTGGGAGTTGTGTATAGGCCACCAAATGGTAGTGGTAATGTAGGGCACGTATCAATCAAGAAATTAGAAGTGCATGTAACAAGGGCAATACAGTAATCATGGGGGACTTTAATTTACATATTGACTGGGCAAATCAAATTACCACTAATGGGGCGGAGGACAAATTCTTGGAATGCATGCGAGATAGTTTCCTGGATCGATATGTGGAGGAGCCAACCAGGGAACAGGCTATTCTGGATCTGGTACTGTGTAATGAGAAAGGGCTAATCAATAATCTTGTGGTAAAGGGGCCTTTAGGGACAAGTGAGCATAATATGATTGAATTTTACATTAAGTTTGAGAGTGATGCAGTCCAATCTGAAACTAAGGTCTTCAGTCTAAACAGAGGAAACGACAAGGGTATGAGGGACAAGTTGGCCATGGTAGAGTGGGAGACTACACTAAAAGTGGGAGACTACACTAAAAGGTATGAAGGTGGACATACAATGGCTAACATTCAAGGAAATAATGCATAATTTGCAACAAACATATATTCCTCCAGGGCATTAAAAACCCAAAAGGAAAAGTGATCCAACCATGGCTAATAAAAGAAATTAAAGCTAGTATTAAGTCAAAGGCGTAATCTTATAAAGTTGCCAGAAAAAGCGGTCAGCCTGAGGATTAGGATCTTTTTAGAAATCAGCAAAGGGGGACCAAGAAATTGATAAATGGAAAATAGAATGAGCACAAACTAGCGAAAAATATAAAAACGGATTGTAAAAGCTTTTATAGGTATGTGAAACGGAAAAGACTGGCGAAGGTAAATGTAGGTCCTTTACAGTCAGAGATGGGAGAATTTATAATGGGGAATGAAGAAATGGTTGAGCAATTAAACAAATACTTTGGTTCTGTCTTCATGGAAGAGGACACAAATAACTTCCCAGAAATGCTGGGGAACCAAGACTCCAGTGAGAAGGAGGAATTAAAGGAAAATAGTGCTGGAGAAATTAATGGGACTGAAAGCTGATAAATCCCCAGGGCCTGATAATCTGCATCCCAGAGTACTAAAAGAGGTAGCCATGGAAATATTGGATGCATTGGTTGTCATCATCCAAAATTCTATAGATTATGGAACAGTACCTGCAGATTGGAGGGTGGCAAATGTAACCGCACTATTTAAAAAAGGAGGTAGAGAGAAAACCAGGAACTACAGACCGGTTAGCCCAACATCAGTAGTAGGGAAAATGCTAGAGTCTATTATAGAAACATAGAAGATAGGAGCAGGAGTAGGCCATTCGGCCCCTCGAGCCTGCTCTGCCATTTAATGAGATCATAGTTGATCATCCAAATTCAGTACCGTGTCCCTGCTTTCTCCCCATATCCCTTGATCCCTTTAGCCTTAAGAAATATATCTAACCCCTTCTTGAATATATTTAATGAATTGGCCTCAACTGCCTTCTGAGGTAGAGAATTCCACAGGTTCACCACTCTCTGGGTGAAGAAATTCCTCCTCATCTCTGTCCTAAATGGCTTACCCCTTATCCTTAGACTGTGACCCCTGGTTCTGGACTGCCCTGCCATCGGGAACATCCTTCCTGCTCTTTTTCCTCCCGTCCTGTGCAGCAGAACCACCCATGGTGCCAGGAAGTTGGCTACTGCTGCCTTCCCCCCGATAAGCCATCTCCCCCAACAATATCCAAAGCGGTATATCTGATTGAGAGGGGGATAGCCACAGGGGACCCCTGCACTACCTGCCTGCGCCTACTACTCTGCCTGGCAGTCACCCATTCCCTTCCTGCCTGTGCAGCCTTTACCTGCAGTGTGACCAACTCCCTAGACCTGATAACAGGACACTTAGAAAATATCAACGGGATTAGATGTCAACATAGGTTTATGAAAGGGAAGTCGTGTTTGACAAACCTACTGGAGTTTTTTGAGGATGTAACTGGTAGAATAGATAAGGGAGAGCCAGTGGATGTGGTGTATTTGGATTTTCAGAAGGTGTTTGATAAAGTCCCACATAAGAGGTTAGTGTGCAAAATTAAAGCACATGTGATTGGGGGTAATATACTGGCATGGATTGAAAATTGGTTAACAGACAGGAAACAGAGTAAGAATAAATGGGTCTTTTTCAGGGTGACTAGTGTGGTGCCGCAGGGATGCGTGCTTGGGCCTCAGCTATTCACACTATATATCAATGATTTGGATGAGGGAACCAAATGTAATATTTCCAAGTTTGCTGACGAGACAAAACTAGGTGGGATTTTGAGTTGAGGTGGATGCAAAGAGGCTTCAAGGTGATTTAGACAAGTTGAGTGAGTGGGCAAATACATGGCAGATGCAGTATAACGTGGATAAATGTGAAGTTATTCACTTCGGTAGGAAAAACAAAGGCAGAGAATTATTTAAATGGTGATAGATTCGGAAATGTTGATATACAGAGGGACCTGGGTGTCCTTGTACACCAGTCACTGAAAGCAAACATGCAGGTGCAGCAAGCAGTTAGGAAGGCAAATGGTATGTTGGCCTTCATTGCAAGAGGATTTGAAAACAGGAGCAAGGATGTCCTGGAGTAGTGTGTGCAGTTTTAGTCTCCTTACCTAAAAAAGGATATACTTGCCATAGAGGGAGTGCAGCAAAGGTTCACCAGACTGATTCTTGGGATGGCAGGACTGTCGTATGAGGAGAGATTGGGTCGACTAAGCCTGTATTCACTAGAGTTTAGAAGAATGAGAGGGGATCTCACTGAAACATAAACTTCTGACCGGGCTAGACAGACTGGATGCAGGGAGGATGTTTCCTCTGGCTGGGGGGGTCTAGAACAAGGGGTCACAGTCTCAGGATATGGGATAGGACATTTAGGACTGATGAGAAATTTCTTCTGAGGGTGGTGAACCTGTGGAATTCTCTACCACAGAAGGCTGTGGGGGCCAAGTCACTGAATATATTTAAGAAGTAGATAGATAGATTTCCAGACACAAAAGGCATCAAGGGGTATGGGGAGAGAGTGGGAATATGGTATTGAGATAGAGGATCTGCCATGATCATATTGAATGGCGGAGCAGGCTCGAATGGCAGAGCAGGCTCAAAGAGCCGAATGGCCTACTCCTCCTATTTTTCTATGTTTCTAAACAAAATTAGGGCTCATGGGATTGGGGGTAATATACTAGCATAAGTACTGTAGAAAATATAGGGACAGAGTGAGCTGGAAGAATTTTGATCGCCTAGATGGGTCAGAGAGGAATTTCCCAGATTTTCTTCTCCCAAATTGGCCATTGGGTCTTTTATCTGGTTTTTCGCCTCTCCCGGGAGATCACATGGGTTCGGGTGGATGCAGAGTGATAGAAGATTTGAGGTTAGGACCAGATCAGCCATGATCTTGAATGGCGGAGCAGGCTCGAGGGGCCGATTGGCCTACTCCTGCTCCTATTTCTTATGTTCTTATTGAGGATTGGTTAACGGACAGAAAACAGCGAGTAGGAATAAACGGGTCATTTTCAGGTTGGCAGGCTGTAACTAGTGGGGTACCGCAAGGATCAGTGCTTGGGCCTCAGCTATTCACAATCTACATCAGTGATTTGGATGAGGGGACCAAATGTAATATATCCAAGTTTGCTGATGATACAAAGCTGGGTGGGAATGTAAGTTGTGAGGAGGATGCAAGGAGGCTTCAAGGGGATATAGACAGGCTAAGTGAGTGGGCAAGAACATGGCAAATGGAATATAATGTGGTTATCCACTTTGGTAGGAAAAAAAGAAAAGCAGAGTATTTTTTAAATGGTGAGAGATTGGGAAATGTTGGTATTCAGAGGGACCTGGGTGTCCTTGTACAAGAATCACTGAAAGTTAACATGCAGGTACAGCAAGCAATTAAGAAAGCAAATGGTATGTTGGCCTTTATTACAAGAGGATTTGAGTATAAGAGTAAAAATGTCTCACTGCAATTATATAGGGCCCTGGTGAGACCACCCCTGGAGTATTGTGTACAGTTTTAGTCTCCTTACCTAAGGAAGGATATACTTGCCATAGAGGGAGTGCAACGAAGGTTCACCAGACTGGTTCCTGGGATAGGGGGATTGTCCTATGACGAGAGATTGAGTAGACTAGGCCTATATTCTCTGAAACCTAGAAGAATGAGAGGTGATCTCATTGAAACATACAAAATTCTTACAGGGCTTGACAGGGTAGATGCAGGGAGGATGTTTCCCCTGGCTGGAGAGTCCAAAATAAGGGGTTGGCCATTTAGGATTGAGATGAGGAGAAATCTTTTCACTCAGAGAGTGGTGAATCTTTGGAATTCTCTACCCCAGAGGGCTGTGGAGGCTCAGTCGTTGACTATATTCAAAACAGAGATCGATAGATTTTTGAATATTGGGGGAATCGAGGGATATGGGGATAGTGCAGGAAAGTGGAGATGAGGTAAAAGATCAGCCATGATCTTATTGAATGGAGGTGCAGGCTCGAAGGGCCTACTCCTGCTCCTATTTCTTATGTCCTTCATTAGTGAGTTTGTTAGCTGTGCTCCGAAAGTTAACTGAAATGACCTATGTTGGTATAGGAGTCATTGGCATTCATTTGTTATGTGTTGTGGGAATATCGTGTATCAGATGTTGCCTGGCTCCTGTATGAATAACACTTCTGTTGCACATTCACTAATGTCAGCTTTTCTATAGAACACACTGCACTGCTGATGGTTACCATAACGTGGGTAAAAGAATGCAGAACATAAAGATTACAGATCTCGTTGTGTGCGGGTACAGATCTGATTGAGTGGTTGAAGTCCTTCCCATCCTTTATTAAATCCTTTTTTTAAAGTTTTGAGAAATCAAGGCCCCCCTCATTCTCCCCCTCATCAAATTTTCAACTCTTCTCCTCCTGCAAGTACTAACATGCTGGTAGGGGTGAGGGAATACATTTCAGGGGCAGCAATAGCCATCCAGTATCTCTTCTGAAGATACTGGCAGGTGTTTGGGGGGATGGGGTCCCCTTCTAGAAGCAGCAGCCTTTGTATGTGAAGCTACACCATGTCTAAGGCTGTTGGACCATAGGGAGCATCAAATCTAAGCCTGATTCTTCCTCATCCAATGTACACACATGCACGCTTTCAAGCCAGAATCTCTCGATAGCCATGCAGAGGGGGAAGAGCTGGCTGCTTCCCCTCTCATCTCTATCATCTCCTCTCAATTCATCAGGCTCTCCTCTGAGTTCACTACTCTCCTATCCTCCCTAAATCTCTCCCTTCATGTAAACTCCCCAACCCATATTCATGGCTCTCCCTCGACCTTGCCATCTCTCGTAGCCTCGCTACTCCCATCGTGTCAATCGCAGATAAGGCCATCTCTCTCCACCCACATCCCCCTTTTCTTCTCTTTCTCCCCCGCCCCCAACCTTACTTCTGTGTCCGCTCCGGGGAAAAAAACTCTCCCAACTCGCTTACAACTGCACTTAGAAATCCCAACTGTCCAGCCTTTGGCTCTCCATTCACCACGTCATTTATGCAGTTACCGATTTGCTCAAACACACCCTCGCCACCACCTTTGATGCCCTAGTCCCTATTAAAACCGTTACACTCTCTCACCCTGGCCGTTCCCCCTGGTACGACCCTCATAAGTCCAAGGAACTTGAACGGATATGGTTGTCAACATGTTTAGCCATTTTCCACCAGATCTGGCTTGACCGCAAAGCATTATCGGGTCCTGCTCTCGCCTGCCAAAACTGCTCACTATTCCAGGATCATTCTGGAATGCAAAGATAACCGCCAGCTTCTATTCTCTACTGCTAACCATCTTAAACCCCTCTCCCGTCGTCTCCAACATCAAGTGTGAGGAGCTCATGGACTTTTGTCTCCAAGATTGAGACCATCTGATCAGCTGCCTCTGCCACTTCCATGCCTTTCCTGAGCCCACCAGGCCAAACTTTTTCTAAGCATCCCCCGCCCTAGCCTTGAACTCTCATCTTTCTCCAGTTTCTCTCCAATCTCCCCTCATGACCTCTTTGTGCTCATTTTGTCCATGAGACCCACTTCCTGCTCACTCAACCCGATTCCCCACTAAATTGCTGACCACCCAACTTCCTTTTCTATCTCCCATGTTAGCTGACATTGTTAAGCATTCTCTCCTCGGGTACTGTCCCCCTCTCCAAATCTGCCGTCATCACCCCTCTCAAAAAAAACAACCATTGATCCCTCCGTCCTAGCAAACTACCACCCCATCTCCAACCTCCCTTTCCTCTTCAAAGTCCTTGACATGTTGTTGCCACCCAAATCCATGCCCATCTTTCCCGGATCTCCATGTTTGAAACCCTCAGGTTTCCGCCCCACTAGAGTACCGAAACAGCTCTCATCAAAGTCACAAATAGCATCCTTTGTGATTGTGACAAAGCTAAACTATCACTCCTCATCCTTCTCAACCTGTCTGCAGCCTTTGACACGGTTGACCACCCCATCTTTCTCCAACGCCTCTCCACTGTCGTCCAGTTGGGTGTGACTGCACTCCACCTGGCTCCATTCTTTTCTATCTAATCGTAGCCAGAGAACCTGCAATGGTTTCTCTTCCTGCTCCCGCATTGTTGTCTTAGGTGTCCACTAAAGATCTATCCTTGACCCCCTCCTATTTCTCATCTATATGCTGCCCCTCAGCAACATCATCCGAAAACACAGTGTCAGTTTCAACATGTCGACACCCAGCTGTACCTCACCACCTCTCTCGACCCCTCCACGGTCTCTAAATTGTCAGTCTGCTTGTCCGACATCCAGTACTAGAGGAGCAGAAATTTCCTCCAATTAAATATTGGGAAGAACGAAGCCATTGTCTTCGGTCCCTGCCACAAACTCTCTTCCCTAGCCACCGACTCCATCCCTCTCCCTAGCGTCTGTCTGAGGCTGAACCAGACTGTTCGCAACCTTGGTGTCATATTTGACCCTGAAATGATCTTCCAACCACATATCCATGCCACAACTCAGACCGCCTCTTTCCACCTCTGTAACATCGCCCGTCTCCACCCCTGACTCAGCTCATCTGCTGCTGAAACCCTCATCCATGCCTTTGTTACCTCTAGACTTTATTATTCCAACGTGCTCCTGGCTGACCTCCCATGTTCTACCTGACGTAAACTTGAGGTCATCCAAAACTCTACTGTCCATGCCCTAACTTGCACCAGTCCCGTTCACCCATCACTACTGTGCTCGGTGACCTACATTGGCTCCCCGCTGAGCAACGCCACGATTTTAAAAATTCTCACTTGTTTTCAAATCCCTCCATGGCCTTGTCCCTCCCTATCTCTCTCATCTCCTCCAGCACCACAACCCCCTGAGATCTCTCCGCTCCTCTTGAGCATCCCTGATTTTAATTGCTCAACCATTGGTGGCCGTGCATTCAGCTCCCTAGGCCCTAAGCCCTGGAATTCTCTACCTCTTTTTAAGACGCTCTTTAAAACCTACCAGTTTGACCAAGCTTTTGGTCATTGCCCTAATTTCTCCTTGTGTGGCTCGGTGTCAAATCTTTGTGTCTTCTAACACTCCTGTGAACCGCCTTGATGTTTTACTACGTTAAAGGCACTATATAAATACTAGTTGTTGTTGTAGTAGTAGTGTAGCCCAGGGGTGCTGATACTGATTATAGTATCTCTACGACTGTCCTAGTTGAGATTAGCTAACTCCACACAAACTTGAATGAACTTGGGAATTTCTGGATCTATATCGATCAGTTCCACACAAGCTATTGAGGTGCTGAGGGCGAGGTGCTCTGGATCCATTTTCTTTAACTCTACAGTAAAGTAAAATGTTATCTCCAGTAAGTAACTGATGAACAGGACTAACTTTGTATTGTTTTCTGGTAATACTATCAGGGTGAAAAGGACTGGCAGAAGTATGAAGTAGCCCGGCGCCTGAAGGACAGGATTGCTGCAATCCGAACTCAGTATCGTGTAGACTGGAAATCGAGGGAAATGAAATCACGACAACGAGCAGTGGCACTGTATTTCATTGACAAAGTACAATGTTTTTGTGTTTATACTGTATTTGTTTTACACTGTTCAAGGTGAATGAGGTCAATGCAGGAGAACTTTTCATAACAAAACATGGTGCAAGAAAAGGCCATTTGACCTTTTCTTCCAGACCATGAACAATTTATAAAGTGTAAGCAATTATCATGGGGAAATAGTTGGGTGTATTAAGGACCCAAAGGGAAATCTTCATAGAGGCAGAGGATATGGCTAAAGTATTAAATAAGTACTTGCATTTGTCTTCACAAAGGCAGCGGTTGATGTGAAGGTTACACTAAAAGAGGAGAAAGAAGTTATGGACAGGATAGTACTAGATAGAGAAGATATATTAAAAAGATTAGCATTGCTGAAAGTTGGTAAGTCACCTGGTCTGAATGGAATGCATCCTAGATTGCTGAAAGAAGCAAAGGTAGAAATAGCAAAAGCATTGGTCACAATCTTTCAATCCTCAATGGATACAGGATTAGTGCCAGAAGACTACTTTTTATTCATTCATTGGATGTGTGCGTCGCTGGCAAGGCCAGCATTTATTGCCCATCCCCAGTTGCCCTTGAGAGGTGCTGGTGAGCCACCTGTGTGGTGAAGGTACTCCCACTGTGCTGTTAGGAAAGGAGTTCCAGCATTTTGACCCAGTGACAATGAAGGAACGGCAATTTACTTCCAAGTCAGGATGGTGTGTGACTTGGAGGGGAACTTGGAAGGTTGCTAATGTTATTCAAGAAAAGGGAGAGGAATAAACTACAGGCCAGTCAGTCTAACATTGGTGGTGGGAAAGTTATTGGAAACCATCATCAGGGACAAAATAAACTTTCATTTAGAAAGGCATGGGTTAATCAAGGAGAGCCAGCATAGATTTGCTAAAGGCAAATCATTCTGACTAACAATTAAATTCTTTGATGAAGTAACAAAGAAGGATGATCAAGGTAGTGCAGTAGATGTTGTGTATAAATGGACTTTGGGAAGGCATTTAACGAAGTGCCACACAGGAGGCTTGTTAAGATGAAAGCCCATGGAATTAAGGGAAAGTGGTGGTATAGATTCAGAATTGGCTCAGTGACAGGAAGCAAAGGGTGGTGATGGATGAATGTCTTTCAGACTAGGTGGTGGTTTGCAGTGGTGTTCAAGGATCAGTTTTAGGTCCATTACTCTCTTCAATCTTTATAAATGACCTAGGGAGAACATCATAAAGTTTGCAGATGATGCTAAACTTGGCAATGTAGTAGATAGTGCTGAGGATAGTTGTAGACTTCAGGATGACAGACAGAATGGTGAAATGGGCAGAAGCACGGCAGATGGAGTTCAATGCAGATATGTGAAGTGATGCACTTTGGGAGGACTAATATGGAAAGACAGTATACTATAAATAGCATAATTTTGATGTGTAGATGATCTTGGTGTCCATATATATGCATTCTTAAAGGTAGCAGGGCAAGTTGATAAGGTAGTTAAAAAAGCATCTGAGTTACTTGGGTATATTGTTAGAGGAATAGAATATAAAAGCAATGAGATCATGCTAAAAATTTATAAATTACTGGTTAAAACCTCAGCTGGAGTATTGTGGACAATTCTGGGCAGCACACTTCAGCAAAGATGTAAAGGCCTTAGAAAGGGTACAGAGGAGGTTTACCAGGATATTACAAGGGATGAGGGACTTCAGTTATGAGGAAAGGTTGGAAAAGTTAAGACTATTTTCCTTGGAACAGAGAAGGTTAAGAGGCGACCTAATGGAGATTTTCAAGATGATAGGTTTTGATAGAGTAGATGGAGAAAAACTATTCCCTCTGGCAAGTGGGTCAAAAATCAGAGGTCCTAGATTTAAAATCATTGGAAAAGATCTAGAGGGAGTTGAGGACAGTTTTTTTTTGAGTTGTTGGGATCTGGAAAGCTCTACCTGTAAAGGTGGTGGAAGCTTATTTCATAAATAATTTTCAAAGGGAATTAGACAGGTACTTGAGGATGAGGAACGTACAAGGTTACGGACAAAAAGCGTGGATGTGTGACGGAGCATGATTGCTCTTTCAAAGAGCCAGCACAGGCCAAATGCCCTCCTTCTGTGCTGTAAGTTTCTATGGTTCTATGAATTTACCTAGTCCTAAAAATATGTAAAAGTTACAACATGGCTCAAACAGTCCATGTTGATGTTCCATGCAATCAATTAATCTGAACCGCATTTACCCACCCAGTTTCCGTATCTTTTTATCCCCTTTTCCTTCGTTTACCTCTCCAATCTAATCTTGAATGTTGGCCTAGCCTCTGCCTCAACCGCTCACTCTGGAAGTGAATTCTACTGCTTCACAACTCTGTAAAGGAATCTTTCTTGCTCCCTTACACTTACCTTGCATCTATGGCCCCTTGGTCGTGACACCAGCATCATAGAATGTTACAGCACAGAAGGAAGCCATTCAGCCCATCATGCCTGTGCGGCTCTTTGAAAGAGCTGTCCAATTTAGTCCCACACCCCCTGCTTTTTTCCCCATAACCCTGCAAATTAGTCCCCTTAACCTTCTCTGCTCTAAGAAGAACAATTTCAGCTTCTTCAATCTCGCCACATAACTGAGTGCCCTCATCCCTGGTATCATCCTAGTAAACCTCCTCTCTACCCTCTCCAGGGCCTTGACATCTTTCCCAAAGTGTGGTGGCCAGAGGTGTGCACACTACTCCAGTTGAGGCTTAACCAGAGATTTGTAAAGGTTTAGCATGACTTCCTTGTTTTTGTATTCAATGCCCTAATTTACAAAGCCAAGTATCCCATACGCTTAACTTCCTTATCAACTTGCCCGGCCACCTTCAAAGATTTGTGATTATGCCCCCTTCGGTCCCTCTATTCTTCCACCCCCTCAAAATAGTACCATTTATATTATACTGCCCCTCCATGTTATTTCTCCCAAAGTGTGCACTTCACACTTATATCTGCATTAAATTGCATCTGCCCAATTCGCCACTCTGTCTATGTCCTCTTGAAGTCTGCTACTATCATGCTCATTATTTACTACATTGGCACGTTTTGTATCATCCACACACTTCCAAATTGTACTCCCTCTACCCAAGTCCAGGTCATTTTCTATATAACAAGAAAAGCATTTGCCCTAATACCAACCCCAAGGGCCCCCACTGTGCATACTTCTCCATTCAGAAAAACATTGTTCACCACTATTCTCTGCCTCTTATCCCTTTAACCAATTATGTACCCAAGTTACCACTATTCCTTTAAAACCATGTGCTTCTATTTTCTGAATAAGTCTGCTATGAGGTACTTTATCAAATACTTTTTGAATTCTTTGATGAAATAACAAAAAGGGTTAATGAAGGTAGTGCAGTAGATACATGTATGGAATTCAATCAGATTAATCAGACACGATTTGCTATTAACAAATCCATGCTGGCTGTCCCTTTATTAACCCATGCTCCAAGTGAGAATTAATTTTGTCCTCAACAGTGGTCTCTAGCTGTTTTCCCACCACTGACATTAGACTGATTAGCGTGCAGTTACTGGGTTTATCCCTCTCCCCTTTTTTGAACAGAGGTGTAACATTATTAATCTTCCAGTCCTCTTGCACCACCGTCATATCCAAGGAGGATTGAAAGATTATGGTCAGAGCTTCTGCTATCTCCATCCCAACTTACCTCCGCAATCCAGGATGCATCCCATCTGGACCGGGTGACTTAGTCATAGGGCTCGAATTTCCAAGCCCTGTGGAGGTGGGTTTGGAGGCGGGAGTGGGGGGAAAATTGCAGAATCGGGGCACGAACCCTTCCTGCCTCCATGCCCGTTTCCCAGGAGGCGGGTACCCGACCTGTGCTGGGAGCCGCCTCCCCGAGGCGGGAAGGGGATTAGTGCCAATTAACTGCCAGTTAACGGGCAGTTTTTGGCCTAATCCCTATTTTTAGCCCTGAAGTGTGGGCTGCCCAACGGCTCCAAACCACGCCAAGTTAGCGAGGTGGACCGTCAGGCTGAAGGGCTTGGAGGTTTCGAGATGTCCAGTGTTCAAGTGAGTGATGAGTGCAGAGGTAAGTGTGTTTGGTGTGTGCAAAGTGTTTGAAGAAGTTTTACTTACTAATGCAGGCTTCCTTCCTTCAGGTCTCGGGAGTCCCTCATCTCACCGGCACAGAAAGCAGAATGGCCGCGAGCTGTCAAAAGTTGCAGCATTCTGCTTTCTGTTCTGGAGAGATTTCTAACCGAGTCTGTGGAGAAGGACTCAAGTTAGAAGTCAGATTGTCAGTGTTTGACAGCTTCACAGAGCTGTCAAATGCTGATATTTCATCTGTCAAAAGTTCTTGACAGATGAAATGTCAATCCCTGACGTCACCTGTAACTGGGTGTCCCTTAATTGGCCTGGGCTCAACAAGGTCAATCAAGGGGAAATAGCGTGGGTTGGCCACAAATCGATGGAGGCGGGACTACAACCCAAAAAGTGGGAGTCCCACCTCCATCACGTCCCCATTGACAAAATCCAGCCCATAGAGTCTCTGGGCTCGATTTTCCAAGCCCCGAGGGGGTGGGTTTGGAGGCGGGAGTGGTGGGAAAATTGCAGAATCGGGGGGTAGGAAACCATCCCGCCTCCGTGCCAATGTCCCAGGAGGCGGGTACCCAAATTGTGCTGAGAGCCGCCTCCCCGAGTTCGGAAGGGGATGAGTGCCAATTAACTGCCTGTTAACAGGCAGTTTTTTGCCTAATCCCTATTTTTAGTCCTGAAGTGTGGACTGTCCGACGGCTCCGAACCACGCCAAGTTAGCGAGGCGGACCGTCGGTCAGAAGGTGTTGGAGGGGTCGAGATGTCCGTTGTGCAGGTGAGTGATGGGTGGATGTGTGCAGAGGTAAGTGTTTTAATAAGTTTTACTTACCTTTACTTTCTCCTGCAGGCTTCCTTCCTTCAGTTCTCGGGAGTCCCTCAGCTCACCGGCACAGAAAGCAGAATGGCTGCTGAACTGTCAAAAGCTGCAGCCTCTGCTTTCTGGTCTGGAGAGCTCTCTAACTGAGTCTGAGTAGAAGGACTCAAGTTAGAAGACAGATTGTCAGAGTTTGACAGCTTCACAGAGCTGTCAAACGCTGATTTTTCATCTGTCAAAAGCTCTTGATGAAATGTCAATCGCTCACGTCACCAGTAACCGGGTGTCCCTTAATTGGCCTGCTAAGCCCGCTGGGCGGGCTTAACCAGGTCAATTAAGGGAAACTAACGTGGGTTGCCCACAAGTCGATGGGAGGCGGGACTACAACCCAAAAAGTGGGAGTCCTGCCTCCAAAAGCTCCCCATTGACAAAATCGAGCCCATAGAGTTATACAGCACAGAAAGAGGCCCTTCGGCCCATCATGTCTGCGCCAGCCATCAAGCCCTATCTATTCGAATCCTTTTTTCCAGCACTTGGTCCATAGCCTTGTATGCTATGGCATTTCAAGTGCTCATCTAAATGCTTCTTGAATGTTGAGTGTTCCTGCCTTTACCACCCTTTCAGGCAGTGAGTTCCAGATTCTAACCACCCTCTGGGTGAAAGTTTTTCCTCAAATCCCCTCTAAACCTCCTGCTCCTTACCTTGAAACTATGCCCCCTGGTTATTGACCCCTCTACTAAGGGGAAAAGTTCATTTCTATCTACCCTATCTGTGCCCCTCATAATTTTGTACACCTCAATCAGGTCCCCCCCTCAGCCTTCTCTGCTCTAAGGAAAACAACCCTAGCCTGTCCAGTCTCTCTTCATAGCTGAAGCGCTCCAGCCCAGGTAACATCCTGGTGAATCTCCTCTGCACCCTCTCTAATGCAATCACATCCTTCCTATAGTGTGGCGACCAGAACTGCACACAGTATTCCAGCTGTGGCCTAACTAGCGTTTTGTACAGCTCCATCATAACCTGCTCTTGTATTCTATGCCTCGGCTAATGAAGGCAAGTATCCCATATGCCTTTTTAACCACCTTATCCACCTGTCCTGCTGCCTTCAGGGATCTATGTACATGCACACCAAGGTCCCTCTGATCCTCTGCCCTTCCTAGGGTCCTACCATTCATTGTGTATTCCCTTGCCTTGTTAGTCCTCCCAAAATGCATCACCTCACACTTTTCAGGGTTAAATTCCATTTGCCACTGTTCTGCCCATCTGACCAACCCAATTAGTTCGTCCTGTAGCCTGAGGCTTCCCTCCTCACTATTTACCACTCCACCAATTTTCGTGTCATCTGCGAACTCACTGATCATACCTCCTACATTCATATCTAATCATTAATGTACACTACAAACAGCAAAGGACCCAGCACCGATCCCTGCAGTACACCACTGGACACAGGCTTCCAGTCACAAAAACAACCTTCGACCATCACCCTCTGCCTCTTGCCACTAAGCCAATTTTGGATCCAATGTGCCAAATTTCCCTGGATCCCATGGGCTCTTACCTTCTTGACCAGTCTCCCATGCAGGACTTTGTCAAAAGCTTTACTGAAGTCCATGTAGACTACATCAACTGCACTACCCTCATCCACACACCTAGTCACCTGCTCGGAAAATTCAATCAAATTGGTTAGACATGATCTCCCCCTGACAAAGCCATGCTGACTATCCTTAATTAATCCTTGCCTCTCCAAGTGGAGACTAATTCTGTCCCTCAGATTTTTTTCCAATAATTTCCCTACCACTGATGTTAGGCTCACTGGCCTGTAATTCCCTGGTTTATCCCTACTACCCTTCTTGAATAATGGTACTATGTTAGCTGTCCTCCAGTCCTCTGGCACCTCCCCTGTGGCCAGAAAGGTTCTGAAAATTTGTGTCATAGCCCCTGCAATCTCCTCCCTTGCCTCACACAGCAGCCTGGGATACATCTCGTCTGGGCCTGGGGATTTGTCCACTTTTAAGCCCGCTAAAACTGCTAGTACCTCCTCCCTCTCAATACTATTTTGTTCAAGTATATCACAATCCCCCTGCCTGATTTCTATGCCTACATCGTCCTTCTCCATAGTGAACACAGATGCATAATATTCATTTAAAACCCCACCTACATCTTCTGGCTCCACACAGATTGCCACTTTGGTCCCTAATGGGCCCTACTCTTTCCCTGGTTATCCTCTTGCCCTTAATATACTTAAACACCTTGGAATTTACCTTTTTATTTTGCCTGCCAGTGTTTTTTCATGCCCCCTCTTCGCTCTCCTAATTTCTTTAAGTACCCCCCTGCACTTTCTATACTCCTCTAGGGCTTTCACTGTTTTTAGTCCTTTGAATCTGCCAAAAGCATCCCTTTTTTTTCCTAATCCATTCTTGTATATCCCTTGACATCCAGGGTTCCCTGGGCTTGTTGGTCCCACCTTTGACCTTTACGGGAACATGTTGGTGTTGTACTTTCTCTATTTCCTTTCTGAAAGACTCCCTCTGATGTGGCTTTTCCTACAAGTAGCTGATCCCAGTCCACTTTGGCCAGATCCTGCCTTATCATATAAAATCGGCCTTCCCCCAATTTAGAACCTTTAATTTCCGGTCCATCTTTGTCCTTTTCCATGACTACCTTAAATCTCACCGAATTATTGTCACCGTCACCAAAATGCTCTCCTACTGACACTTCTACCACTTGCCCAGCTACATTCCCTAGAATTAGGTCCAGTACTGCCCCCTCTCTTGTAGGACTTTCTACATGCTAGCTCAAAAAGCTCTCCTGGATGCACTTTAAGAATTCTGCACCCTCTAAACCTTTCACACTCTGACTATCCCAGTTAATATTGGGGAAGTTGAAATCCCCTACTATTATTACCCTATTATTTCTACACTTCTGAGATTTGCCTACATATCTGTTCCTCTATCTCCCCCTGACTGTTTGGGGGCCTATAGTTCACTCCCAGCAATGTGCTTGCCCCCTTTTTGATTTTAAGTTCTACCCATATGGCCTCATTAGAGGGACCTGCTAAGATATCATCCCTCCTTACTGCAGTAATTGACTCCTTGATTAATATTGCGACACCCCCTCTTTTACACCCCCCTCTGTCTCGCCTGAAGATTCTATACCCCGGAATATTGAGCTGCCAGTCCTGCCCCTCCCTCAACCATGTCTCTGTGATAGCAACAATATCATACTCCCATGTGTTCATCAACACCTTCAATTCATCTGCCTTAATCGCAAGACTCTGTGCATTAAAATAAATGCCATCCAGTCTTGCCATACTCCCTTGTGTCGTTACATATTTGCTCTGTCTTCCAGGCTGACTTGTTTTTTCCTCTATATCTGTGCATCACCCCCTACTATAGCTCCACTCCGTATCCCATCCCCCTGCCAAGTTAGTTTAAACCCCCCCCCCCCCCCCCCCAAACAGCACTAGCAAACCTCCCCACAAGGATGTTGGTCCCGTTCCGGTTCAGGTGCAACCCGTCCGACTTGTACAAGTCCCACCTTCCCCAGAAGCAGACCCAGACCCAGACCTAGTGATCCAGGAAACTAAAGCCCTCCCTCCTGCACCAACTCTTTAGCCATGCATTCATCTGCTCTATCCTCCTGTTCCTATACTCACTACTTGTTAACTTTGAGTGATGCCAACCTATTTAGCACCTCTGTTCTATCTATTGTTATACAATCCAATATCTCTACTCCCCCTCTACTCTAACATTAACTTCATCCTCTCTTGCGAAGACAGATGTAACATACTCATTCAGTACCTCGGTCACGTCCTCTGCCTCCACAAGAAGATTGCCTTTTTTGTCCCTAATCAGCCCCACCATTTCTTTAACTATACTTTTACTTTTTATATGTTTAAAAAAGATTTTTTGATTCTTTGTTACCTGCTCATCATTTCTCACACTCTTTCTTTGCCGCCCTTGTATTCTCTCTTAATTTCCCCCTGCACTCACTGTATTCTGCCTAGTTTTCGATTGTATTCTACGCCTGACATTTGTCAACTACTTTTCCTGTTTTATTTTAACCTCTTATTTTCTTTGTCATCCAGCTTTGGATGCCTTATCTTTCCTCCTTATGGGAATATGCTTGATTTTTATCCAAACTATCTCCACCTTGAAGGTCTACCTTTGCTCATTTACTGGCCAATCTTTTTTTCCAGTTCGCCTGTGCTAGATCCTTTCTCAAGTTATTGAAATTGGCTCTATTCTAGTTTGCTATTTTCACCTTTGATTTTTCTTTGTCCCTGTCCATAACTACTTTAAACCTAATTATATTATGCTCACTATTATCCAGATGTTCTCCCACTGAAACACACTCCACTTGCCAGAACTAGATCCAGCACTGCTTCATTGGGCTAGAAACATATTGATTTAAGAAAGTTCTTGTGTACGCAATTTAAGACTTTTTCACCCTCCTTTACTCTTTTTCCTCCCAGTCTGTATTACGGCAATTAAAATCCCCTGTTATTACTGCTCTATTATTTTTACATTTCTCTGAAATGTGCCTACAGATTTGCTCCTCTATCTTCTTTGTGCCATTTGGGGGTCTATAGTAAACACCCAGCAATGTAACGGCTCCTTTTCTGTTCCTTAACTCTAATCAAATATATTCAGTCTTTGAACCCTCTAATATATCGTCCCTCTGTAGAACTGTAATATTATCCTTGATCAATACTGCCACCCCGCCTCCTTTCTTTTCCCTTCGCTTCCCTATCCCTCCTGAATACATTGTAGCCAGGAATGTCTAGTTCCCATTCCTGCCCATGTTTAAGCTAGGTTTCTGCTATAGCCACTATTATCATAATCCTATGTGGCAACTTGCACCTGTAGCTCCTCAGCTTATTTGTAACACTCCTTGCATTAACACACATGCATTCCAACACCATGCTAGTCTGCTTTACTTTTTTTCCATTTGCTTCCTGCACTTTCTACATTATTTTTTGTTCTGTTGCTGTTTGACCCTCCTAGTTTTCTATACACCTTGTCTCCTCTCTGCTGCTGCGTTCTGGTGCCCCTCCCCCTGCAAAATTAGTTTAAACTCTTCTCCCACAGCATCAGTTAGTTAACCTCTTTGCCAGTACATTGGTCCCAGCCCTGTTCTGGTGCAACCCGTCCAGCTTGCACAGGTTCCTCCTGCCCCAGAACTGGTCCAAATGCCCCAGTAATCTGAAGCCCTCCCTCCTGCACCACTTCTCCAGCCACACATTCACCTGCACTATTTTCCTGTTTCTGTACTCACTAGCATGTAGCACTGGGAGTAATCAGTAATTACCACCTTTGAGGTCCAGTTGTTTAATCTCTTTCCTAGCTGCTGAAAGTCTGTCTGTAGGACCTCAACCTTTTCCTAATTTTGTCATTGGTTCCAATATGGACCACAACTTCTGGCTATTGACCTTCCCTTCACAGAATGTCCTGCATCCGTTCAGTGATATCCTTTACCCTGGTACCAGGAAGGCAACACGCCGCATCTGTTGTTGCAGAAACGCTTGTCTACTCCAATGACTATTGAATCCTCCTAACAACTGCAGTGCTACAGTTTCTTGTGCCCCCCCCCCCCCCCCCCCCCCTGAAGCCGAGACTCACTCAGTGCTGAGGATTTGTTTCCGACTGCACTCCCCCAAGGTGTCATCACCCTCGCTGGTATTCAACACTAAATATCGGTTTGAGTGCCACACTCCTGCATTGCCTGCCTTTTCCTCCTAGTCTGCCTGGTCACCCACTCCCTCACCGCCCAAACTCTCTAACTGCAGGGTGACCACCTCCTGAAACGTGCTATCTACAAACCTCTTAGCTTCCTGTTTGCACTGTAGTGATGCCAACTGCCCCTCAAGCTCAAACTTTGAGCTCGAGCAGTTTGGTGGCACTTGTGTTGTGGAGTTCCCACATGATGTGCATGTGACCGACCACAGCTGCCCTGCCATGTTGGCTAACAGTAATTTAAAATTGTTTGTTTAGCTTTATGGCTGTTTAACTGTTTAGCAAACACAAACTCTAACCACTAAAAAAACTAACCATTAAACACTAACCAATAAACTAAATTCTTAAGCTAACGCAACACTAACTGCCAAACAACATATCCTAAATACTTACCTGTAATTCCTTGTGCTCCGCCTGGTTGTGAGGTTACTTTTTCTCCCTGATTGTTATGCGATGCTCTTGCTGCGCCTGCGCTGTATTTATGCTCCTTGGGCCTCCCGCGATGTTCTCTGTCCCATCCTTTCATAATTTAAAACACTTCTATCATATTTCTTTCCCTTCCTATTCATTCATAACCTCGCTATTTCATAGCTGTGATGAACTGACTAGACACAGACAGGGACTGGATCCTTCTTGCCCTTTATGACTCTCTACTATGCTACATGGTGCAGTTACTAAGCTACAGTTTTGGAGGCAGCAGTTGGAAATAGTGTTGAATGTGTGCTTTTCTGTTGACCACATCACTGTAAAGCATTGGTGTTCATAACTGCATTTCCATTAATTTGTATATATCTCACTTTTCTGATATCATCAAAAGATCTTGCTGTCAGGATTTTGTATTTATCTACTAATAAAACATCTGTTTACTAACTCCAGGCCAAACCAGCAAATAAGACTTGAGCACAAAGTAAGCTCGGGCTCCATGGAGCAAATTGCCAGGCCTTGGGAGAGCTGCAGGTTGGACACCACTAACGTAGAACCTAGAGTGCAGTGTTAGCCAGGTCATTAAGAAAAAGGGTAAAGGTGGACAATTTGTGGGAGTGGGGGGGGGGGGGGGGCAGAAGAGAGAAGACAGCACCTGGAATTGCTCACTGTTCACATCACATCATTGTCATCCCAATGGAGGAAGATTGAATAAGTTCCTTCAAGCTACAATGCATGGGCAATGATTGGATAGTTGTATTTCATTCAATAAGGTTACTTTTTAACCCGCACTTTAATTAAGTAGCTTATTTTCTGTGCTTCTGTAGCTAGCGTTGAGAGCTGGGAATGAGAAGGAGGAAGGAGAGACTGCCGATACAGTTGGTTGCTGCTCACTCCGTGTTGAGCATATTAAATTGCATGATAGCCATGGTGGATTGCAGTGCGTGGTAGAATTTGACTTCCTGGGAAAGGACTCTATTAGATACTACAACGAGGTTCCAGTGGAAAAACAGGTACAGACTGCATCTCCAGTAAGAAATGCAAATGCCACTACGTAACACCATTCAGCATCTTAGCCTGCCTTAATTTGGTTGATTCAATTATATTTCATTAATGGCTGTTTAGAACCAAAAATATGATTGTTCAAATCTGTACAAACTCCTTCAGTGGTTCAGTTGTGAATGTGTCAAATGGTGCAGTGCTGAGTCACACAGACCAGCAACATGGCCTATGTTGAGCTGAGTCGAAGGGACTACAATGAGCTTGCTAAATTGACCTTGATGTCTGAGCTACTGAAGGGACATTGTCGTCGTCTCCTGATTGCTGTTGAATGTTGCTGAAAATGGGAATTTTGGGTGAGGATGAGATCTGGCTCAGTTTTCATGTACTGGTGACAAAATTTGTCTGGGCTAGCATTAAGAATAGCACCAGAGAGCTACCCATCCCCATCAAGCCATATACTAATGCGAGTGAGACAATGAGTGTAGCAGGTTATTTGGTCATAGTGGAGCACTACAGCCAAACCTGAACCTTGCCCGTACATGTGTATTCCCAGTACGGTTGCTGGAAAGTGATGGGTAGCCTTTTGGGATTTTATCGTCCTTGCTTCTCCAAATCTGAGGATACCAAGGCAAATTTTTAATCCCTTGTCCCTGTTGCATTTGCAATTGGCTAAATTGGCACCACAGTTCAAACCCAGGACCTTTCTGATGTGTAAGACTTTTGGTACTACACCAGTTACCTGCTGAAACACCGAGCCCCCGCCAGACATCATAGTTGAGATTGTGAACTTACTGTGAGGTGCAATCAAAAGCACAGCCTCCATCATACCACTCTGGTTTGGTGCACTTATGCTCTGTGCTAATACTCAAATAGCCAATATGAATATCGATTCTAGTTCTCAGATTTTCACTGAATGGATTAGTAACGAGGGAATTGTTCCTCCTAGTTTTGAGAAGTGAATGTAGGGGGTGGGGGGGAATTATACCACATTCTTTAAGAACACAAGGTCGGTTTGAGAGACGACCGTTAATCCTATTACAGGTAGTTGCTAATTCCTTTTACAGATAGTGTAACAATCTAGCCCAGACTCGATCCTGAAAATGTAATCTCCCGAGGTAGGATTCCGCAAGATTTTCTCCCAGCCCTGCCCCAAAGGGGAATTGAACGAAATTCTAGAATGTCTAACCTTGCATCCTACATTAGTCATCCTTGACTAGTTAGCTTCCTTGGTATGGTGTTCTCTTGGTCCCAACAGTTCAGCAACTTGTGTCCTAGCATCTCCCTCTATATATAGTCACAACTATATCATCAGCTGGTTCAACAGTAAATTGAATACTGTGGACTTGAAAGACTTGCATTTATATATCACCTTTCACGACCACCGGACGTCCCAAAGTGCTTTTTACAGCCAATTAAGTACTTAGCACATGTCAAAAATGATGTATTATGAAAACTGCAGAACACAGTGAAGTGTGTGCTAACTTTTGTCATTTGATTTTAGTGTAAGCCTTTGGTTAACATGATTGGATTTGAAATTTTTGGAACAGCGGATGGGGTCACTAGATTGCATGAGACATTATAGCTGACCCCAATTCTGTCCTCACCAGACAGCCACTTCCAACAGGGTCCACTGCATAACAATCAGAAGTGAGAATCCTAGTAAGCTAGGATCTTCCTGGTCTGTGTGACTTAGTTACTCTGGCTAATTCCTCTGAGCCATTAGAAGAGGTGCTCTTAATTCATCACCTCTGATTAGTTGCATCGCAGGTTGCCTCCACCACTAACTCGATGAGTGTTAAATACTTCAAGATGCCGTCCAAACAGAACCCAAATTTGGAAGAACATCTATAATTGTATCTGAGTACTTTTTTGTAGTGGGCACAATAGGAGTATTTCACTTGCATATTATTGAACTTTACTAAAATCCTAGTGACTGCAATCCTGTGATTCTGGTCCTGGATTATAATGAAACACTCTAGACGGTCACATGATCTTTCCTCATTATATGACTATGCCTCATAAAATGTCAGCCATGGCTCAGTTTGTAGCTCTCCCCTCTGAGTCAGTAGGTTGTGGGTTCAAGCCCACTCCAGAGACTTGAACATATAAGAAAGGCGGGAGAGAGAAAACGGCAACTACAGACCAGTTAGCCTGACATCAGTAGTAGGGGAAAATGCTAGAATATATTAAGGACGTGGTAAAAGGGCACTTAGAAAATAATAATAGGATTGGGCAGAGTCAACACTGATTTATGAAAGGGAAATCATGTTTGACGAATCTGTTAGTTTTTTGAGGTTGTAACTAGCAGAATAGATGAGGGGGAAACCAGTGGATGTGGTGTATTTGGATTTTCAGAAGGCATTCGATAAGGTGCTACACGAGGTTATTACAAAATTAAGGCTCATGGGATTGGGGGTAATATACTAGCATGGATTGAGGATTGGTTAACACAGAAAACAGAGTAGGAATAAACGGCTCCTTTTAAGATTGGCAGGCTGTAACTCGTGGGGTACCGCAAGGATCAGTGCTTGGGCCTCAGCTATTCATAATTTATATCAATGATTTGGATGAAGGGACCAAATGTAATATATATCCAAGATTGCTGATGATACAAAGCTAGGTGGGAATGTAAGTTGTGAGGAGGATGCAAACAGGCTAAGTGAGTGGGCAAGAACATTTTTTAAATGGTGAGAGATTGGGAAATGTTGGTCTTCAGAGGGACCTGGGTGTCTTTGTGCACGAATCACTGAAAGTGAACATGCAGGTACAGCAAGCAATTAGGAAAGCAAATGGTATGTTGGCCTTTATTGCAAGAGGATTTGAGTATAAGAGTAAAGGTGTCTTACTGCAATTATATAGGGCCCTGGTGAGACCACCCCTGGAGTATTGTGTACAGTTTTGGTCTCCTTGCCAAAGGAAGGATATATTTGCCATAGAGGGAGTGCAACGAAGGTTCACCAGACTGGTTCCTGGGATGGGGGGATTGTCCCATGAGGACAGATTGAGTAGACTAGGCCTATATTCTCTGGAGTTTAGAAGAATGAGAGGTGATCTCATTGAAACATACAAAATTCTTACAGGGCTTGACAGGGTAGATGCAGGGAGGATGTTTCCCCTGGCTGGGGAGTCTAGAACTAAGGGTCACAGTCTCCGAATAAGGGGTCGGCCATTTAGGACTGAGATGAGGAGAAATTTCTTCACTCAGAGGGTGGTGAATCTTTGAAATTCTCTACCCCAGAGGGCAGTGGAGGCTCAGTCGTTGACTATAATCAAGACGGAGATCGATAGATTTTTGGATATTAAGGGAATCAAGGGATATGGGGATTGTGCAGGAAAGTGGAGTTGAGATACAAGATCAGCCATGATCTTATTGAATGGCGGAGCAGGCTCGAGGGTCCGAATGGCCTACTGCTCCTATGTCTTGTGTTCTTATAATCCAGGCTGACATTTCACTGCAGTACTGAGGAAGTGCTACACTGTCAGAGGTGTTGTCTTTCCGATGAAATGTTAAACCGAGAACCCGTCTGCTCTCTCGGGTGGACATAAGAGATCCTACGGGATTATTCGAAGACGAGCAAGGGAGTTCTCCCCGGTGTCCTGGCCAATATTTATCCCTCAACCAATAACGACCAACAAAAAAATTATTTGGTTATATATTTCATTGCTGTTTGCAGGACCTTCCTGTGCGCAATTTGATGGCTGCATTTCCTACATTACAACAGTGACTGCACTTCAAAAGTTCTTAATTGGCTATAAAGTGCTTTGGGACATCCTGTGGTCGTGAAAGGAGCTATATAATTGCACGTTCTTTGTTTCTTTCTTATGCCTGTATTTGTGCAGCATATACAATTCCTTAATGATATTTGTATTTCTTTCTCCCAGGTGTTCAAGAATCTAAAATTATTCATGGAGAATAAGGATCCTACAGATGACCTGTTTGACAGATTGAACGTATGTTTTGTTTTTTGTGAATCTCACTAATGTACATTTATCTAATGCTCAGTTTTTTCTACCCTCATGTATACCTGTACGAATTAATGCTGAGAGGAATCTGTTTAGATCAGCTTACTACCACCGACCATAGACTAATCTAGACCTCTTTCTGGAGCTAAGAAAAAGAACTAGAGTTTTATTTTCTATCTTTAGACCTCTGATCTGAACAAGCACCTTCAGGAGTTGATGGAGGGGCTCACTGCCAAAGTGTTCCGAACGTACAATGCCTCCATCACACTGCAAGAACAGTTGGTAGAATTGACTGACCGTAAGTGATTATCCTGTCATTGAATCCTTTTGTTGGCATAAAATCGAATCTGAATAAGAATAGAAAATGGAGTTGGGTTAATGGTTCAGGTATGACTGACCTTTCATCAGAAATGGGATACGGTACAAAAAACCTAACTTTAGATTATGCTTTAGCTACAGAATCTTCCTTGTGACTCCGATAAGCAACAGAATATCGCCTTGCTTTAGGCTTTAACTGCACCGAAAACATCAACCTCTTTCTGCACTTTATATGGCAGAGAAATTAAACAAATACTTTGTCTGTCTTCACAGAAAAAGACACAAAAAAAAATCCGTAAATGGAGAACCAAGGGTCTAGTGAGAATGAGGAACTGAAAGAATTAGTATTAGTAAAAAAGTAGTACTGGAGAAATTAATGGGACTGAAAGCCGATAAATCCCCTGGACCTGATTGCCTACATCCTAGGGTTTTAAAAGAAATGGCTATAGAGATAGTGGATGCATTGGTTGTCATCTTCCAAAATTCCATAGATTCTAGAACGGTTCCTGCAGATTGGAAGGTAGCAAATGTAACCCCACTATTTAAGAAAGGAGGGAAGAGAGAAAACAGGGAACTACAGACCTGTTAGCCTCACATCAGTACAGTAGTAGGAAAATGCTAGAATCTATTATTAAGGACGTGATAGCAGGGCACTTGGGAAAATAATAATCAGATTGGGCAGAGTCAACACGGATTTATGAAAGGGAAATCATGTATGACAAATCTGTTGGAGTTTTTTGAGGTTGTAACTAGCAGAATAGTTAAGGGAGAACCAGTGGATGTGGTGTATTTGGATCCTCAAGGAATTCGATAAGGTGCTGCACAAGAGGTTATTAAACAAAATTAGGGCTCATGGGATTGGGGGTTATATACTAGCATGGATTAAGGATTGGTTAACTGACAGAAAACGGAATTGGAATAAATGGGTCATTTTCAGGTTGACAGGTTGTAACTAGTGGGGTATCGCAAGGATCAGTGCTTGGGCTTCTGCTATTCACAATCTACATCAATGATTTGGATGAGGGGACCAAATGTAATATATCCAAGTTTGCTGATGATACAAAGCTGGGTGGGATTGTAAGTTGTGAGGAGAATGCAAGGAGGCTTCAAGGGGATATAGACAGGCTAAGTGAGTGGGCAAGAACATGGCAAATGGAATATAATGTGAAGTTATACACTTAGGTAGGAAAAATAGAAAAGCAGAGTGAAATCCGGAAACACTTTGTCACACAAAAGGTAGTGCAAATCTGGATCTCTCTCCCTAAAAAGGCTGTGAATGATGGGTCAATTGGAGCTTTCAGGACTGAGATTGATAGATTTTGTTGGATAAGGGTATCGAGGGATATGGAGCAAAGGTGGGTAAATCGAGTTAAGGTACTACAGGTCAGCCATGATCTAATTGAATTGTAAAACCGGCTTAAGTGGATGAATGACCTAATGTTCCTATGATTTGTGATCCTTGACAAAAAGTTGATGCCACAGGATTTCTGCCTTTTCTAAAACCTTACCCACCTGAAACAATTAAATAAGCAGCTTTTACTGTAATTCAGTTATTTGATCAAGGACATGGTTTGCTTTTTTTTTCTTTACAGCCGAAGAAAGTATCGCAGAAAAAGTCCTGGCCTACAACCGAGCCAACAGAGCAGTGGCCATTCTCTGCAACCACCAGAGGGCGCCCCCGAAAACCTTTGAGAAATCCATGAAAAACATTCAGATCAAGGTAGAATGTCTTGACAACCAGAGCAGAAAATGCACACTGCAATAAACACAACAATACTCATTCATTGAACTAGCACAAAGTGAATATTGTGTTTCTTACATATTCTAATAATAATGGGAACAGGACATTCAGTGCAAGCAAACTCATCATTTTTAATGGATTCTCAGCCGTTTCTATCCAACTTCTCACCGCATCTCTCAATCCTTCCTCTCGAAACATTTCAGATTGTGCTGCAAACCCATTTATACCATCTGGCTTAAAGGCCTTTCTTGGATAACTAGTCCCACAATGCCATTACACCTCGGCTGGAAACATTCCACTGGACCTCCCTACACGTTCCTAACTTTCTAATTTTTAACTTGTATCCAAAGTCTTTACCATAGTGAACAATTTGCCTGGAATATTTTTACCAATTCTCTTCATAATTTTGAAAACTTCAATTAGGTCACCTCTTAAATCGCGCATGATGGTACTTTTGAATCACTTTCTGAGGTACTGATGCTACAGCCTGGAGCCACTTATGACTTATCTCACATCACCTGTTATTCTCAGCAGATTTGTTGCTCCATTTGTTTGGCATGGTTTTAGAGGTTACCAGCTGTGGAGTGAGAGAAAGAAAGAAATATGTTGAAAAATTTGTGAAGAATGCATTTTATTTTGAAGTAAAAAAAATTGAGCACACGTATGTTTCTAGTGGTAGATGAGAGAGTAACCTTTTAAAACAGCCCTGCTCAGGATTGCAGCCTAGGGGCTCCAATATCAGTAAAAACCTGCAGATGGCTACACTTGACAACCATTACTTCCACAGTGCTCAACAATGCCATCAGTAAGAGGGAATGGGTTGTGTCTGTAAAAATAAAAAATAGAATCTTACAGCACAGAAGGAGGCCACTTGACCCATCGTACCTAATGCCAGCTCTTTGAAAGAGCTGTCTAATTAGTCCCACTCCCCTGCTCTTGCCCCATAGCCCTTCAAGTTTTTACTTTTCGATTTACATATCCAATTTCCTTTTGAATGTTACTATTGAATCTGCTTCCACCACCCTTTCAGGCAGTGCATTCCGGATCGTAACAATTTACGTTAAAAAAAAAAAAAAGCGGGAACATTGTTTGATACAGAATTTTTTTTTAAGCTAGAGGAGGTTCAGCTCCACCTGATGTGGAAATGCAGTAGAGTCCAATTCCAGCTTTGATCTCCATTGTTGGCATAGCAGTGGGATGCTATAGTCTACCTCTGTGCCACTTCGAGTGGGCAGTTTAATCAGCTAGGATCTGGCACCTACTACTCTGAATGCTGCATCTGTTGAAATCCAGTGAGGATTTGACTGAGGCCATCATGGTCAAATAGATGGTTGACGCACTTTGTCTAGGTTCACACTTGAGGAATGTCCAGTTGGATGAGTGACTGAAGGGCCAGCCATGCTTAGGAAGAGGAAAGGGAGGTTACCTGTGAGATCCCTTTCTGACTGATGATTCTTGGGCTGGTAATCTGTAAACGTGGCAGTAACAAACAGGCTGTGATTTAGAGTTCATATTTTTCTATTGGCAGATTGAAGCAAAAAAAGAACTTCTTAATATGACCAAGAAAGATCTGAAAAATGCCAAGGTGGATTACAAAATGAAAAAAGATGAAAGATCAAAACAGTAAGTATTTCCTGAGTAGGACCACACAGACTCATTACACAGCTTCCTGTTGAAGCAAGGGCCTTCAATAGGAAAGAATAAAATGTTTTTTAATCTCAATTTTTGTAGTTCAAATGGGAGAAAATAATTGTCTACTTTTGCAATATTCACATTCTCTGTTTTAAAAAGAAGCATTACTCTCCTACTTTGATCAATTGGCAAAATGGTGCTATACAGAGCTGAGCCCAGCACTGGTAGGCTAGGAACAGGTGGAGGCCATTCAGCTCTCTTGAGCCTGTTCCACCATTCACTTAGATCATAGCTGATCTGTATTTTAACACCATCTACCCGCCTTGGTTCCATAACCCTTAATATCCTTCCCTAACAAAAATCCATCAGTCTCGGTTTTGGAATTTTCAATTCGCCTAGCCTCAACAGCTTTTTGGAGGAGAGAGTTCCAGATTTCCACTACCCTTTGTGTGAAGGAGTGTTTCCTTGCATTACCCCTGAACGGCCTAGCTCAAATTTTACGGTTATGCCCTCTTGTTCTGGATTCCCCACCAGAGGAAATAGTTTCTCTCTCTCTATCTCTCTACCTTATCAACTCTTGAAAGATGTCTAGTGAGAACCAGACACCGCTGTGATTGTACCCTTTCATCAAATGCTCTGTCAACGTTCAGTCAATAACCACATGTTGATAATGGCCCCGTCGGAAAGGAGCAACCAGAGGAGCTGTGGAATTGTATCCCAGCATAAGTTGGAAAGTAAATTGTTTGGGATGGGGGAGGTGGGGGTGAAGAGAGCCGTGATGAAATCTTGGCCTAGAAGTGAGCCGTCTTGACTTTGCTATCGCTTCCCAAAGAATTGTGAAATGACCTGCTTGCCCTGTTGGAGCAAGGAGACTAGAAATGAAGATGACTTTTGTTGAAATGATCTTGTTCTAAAGGGACTGACATGAAGTTTCTTTGTGCAGGGTGGTGGAGAAGAAGAAGAAGCAGTTAGAGAGGTTAGAGGAACAACTGATGAAGCTGGAGGTTCAAGCAACAGACAGAGAGGAGAACAAGCAGATTGCGTTGGGCACGTCCAAACTCAACTACCTTGATCCCAGGATCACCGTGGCTTGGTCAGTAAAACTACAAAGTTTTTGGCATACAACGCTACCTCAGCTGCCGCAATGTGGCCATTGGATTGATATCATTTGATGTCCTGAATAATCTAAACTACGAAAAACAATGTTGGTTGGGTATGGCAGTTACGAGCCAAACAGTTGGCCGTAGAGGCAGCGTTCAGATATTTTAATATTGTTGTACCCCCACTCGCCAAATTCAGTTTTTGAGTGAGGTGCCTGGAACTATTCTAAAGCATAAACTGGAGACCAGATTCCGATTCTGTTCTAACAAAGTTTCTCCTCTAAAAACTTGACCTTGTCTCTCCTCTTTTTCAGATATTGACTGACCAGCATTTTCTGTTTTTATTTCAAATTAGCATTCATTGTTTTTTTTCTAGCATATTTCTAACAAGTCTTTTTGAGATATTTCTCTTTCTCCTTCATCCCCCAAATGTCAGAACTCAGGCCCTGATCCTACCCTTTGACTGTTTTTCATCTTGCCTGGTTTTGGATTTGGTAAAAGATGTCAACTCTTGTCATTGTATTAACTTTTTGTATAATCTTGCATATTTATGAAATTACAGTAAAATTACTGGCAGCCTAAATGTGAGCTATATGTTTACCCAATTATCTCCTTTCTTTGTTGAAGGTGCAAGAAGTGGGGCGTTGCAATTGAGAAGATCTACAACAAGACGCAGAGAGAGAAATTTGCCTGGGCTATCGATATGACCGATGAGGACTTTGAATTCTAAAACAAAATGCAAATGTTCACCTCGAGAAGCAATTACACAATACCTCAGGGAGTCAAAAAAAGATGTTACATTATAAAGATTTGCACTTGAACACTGTTCACTGAATCTGTGTTTCTTTCAATAGGTTTGTATTATTTACAGATTTATAATATATATCATTTTTTGATAAATTTGCTTTGTTGCACAGTTCATAGGAAATGTTCATTGGAAAGAATTGAGATTAAAGTTATTGAAATATGTAAAGCTTAATGAAAGTAAAAGTTTTGGCTTAGTAGTGCTGTATTGCAGCATGTCTGTAAGCGCACGTTGGGAAGCCATGAGGTGCTTCGAAAGAAAAAAATAAATAAACTTGCATTTATATAGCACCTCAATACATCTCTCAATCACCTCAAAATTCTTGGGATGTTACCTGTATAAGTGCTCAAACACTGCACTGCAATTGCAGGTGAATATCACCCACAACAAAGCAGTATGTCAGTGTCGCTCAAGCCATTGACAATAGCATCGAGCAAAAACAAATGATTATAAGCATTACACAACAGTTGAATGGGAACCAAGTACTATGAAACAGCGGGTTGGAAAATTAGAGCATCTGCCCATTGTGTTTGTAGATTGGTGTTCATCTGGGTTCAGGGTCAGGTAATTCCTATGTCCTAGGCCTAAGAAAGCAAAGAGGAATCTATTAATTGTATATTAAATACAGTGCACAGTCAAAACATTCTAAAAAGATTGTACCCATAGGTGTGAGTTTAATGTTATGTGATGTTATGTGATAAGGCCACCTGAAACAATCTTTAAAAAAAATATTTTCCCCAGAATAATTTCAATAACCTCAATATTTTTCCATATGCTGGACCTGAAAAAATGAGAAGTTTAAGGAACAACCGGAAAGCAATAGACAATGCTCTGAAATCCTCTTCTCACAACAGAACTAGTAACTGGCATAAGATTTTCTGCTATGTATATTGTCCCTCCCCAACAAATAAATCTGAAGAACCAGAACAGAAAGCTGAAAATAGCAGGCCTACATAAAGGAAATCACCAAGCAACAGAACACCAAATCTTGATCCCACCTCATGCCTCCATAGACAGAACAAACACCACGTAAACAAAGAGAATGTTTGTTTAATTTACGGGCAAACGTAAGTGTCTACTCTCAATTGCAAATTTCAATGTCACTTATTTGAATTGAGTTTTGCTAAACCATAATCTAGTACAGTAGTGTGATGTTTGCTTTGGTTTAAAGTCAAATGTACCAGCTTAAAATTAACAAAATGACAGGTGCAAAATAAGCAAAGCCTCCCAGAAACAAGTTGCCAAGAGGAGAGTTGCTATCTGTGGCATTGTGTTGAACGTGATAGGACCAACCAAGTCTTCAAGAAGAGGGAAGTGAGCACCACAGGTAACTATCAATCCAGAATACCAGAAATGAGGCAAGTTTATCCGAGGAGGGCGAAGCCAGGTTTCTGGCCCTGGGCCTATTACAGACAACTGTGTGTACATTGAAATGTAGTTTCCTATTCACCCATCCACGTCGACCAATGCCCTTCTCTTCTGACTCTTCTCAATTCAGCCACCCCAGCAGTCTTAAAAGGGCAAGCCAAGGAAAATATAAATTCAAAATATCTTGATCCACATCAACAAAATGCTTTCACCTTTTCTCCACTAATACACTTAAAATAATCCAGTTATAAGATCACATGATAATTACAGAGGATGAAGACCATTCAACCCATCTTAATTCATCCATTCAGAACAACCTTATGCTTCTGCCACTCCCTGCATTTTTTATTAAATGATTCCAGGGTTTTTGCCTCCATTACTCTATATATAAAGTCTGTTTCATATTTTGAATATGCCTTGTATGAAGAATTTTCAGACGGTCCTAAATTGACTTGACTAGCTTGAATCTGTTTCTCTTTGTCCTACTCTCTGTTTAAAGTAATTGCAGGTTTACCATTTCTATTCCAATTAATATTGTCTATATCTCTCTGATCTCTGCTTCCCAGTCTGAAAAGCTCATCCCTCCAGTCTTTCCTCATAGTTCAGCCGTTTGATGTTAGGATATAGCCTCTATCTCTTGTGTCTCAGTGACCAGGACCGGATGTCGTATTCAAGGTGCAATCTGACCAGAGTACAATAAAGTTTGTTTACTACCTCTTCTAAATTGCATTCTACTGTTTTGGCTATATAGTTCAACATTCTAAGTAACAACAGAAAATGCTGGAAAAACTCTCCAGGCCAGGCAACATCTGTGGAGAGAGAAATAGAGTCAACGTTTCAGGTCAAAACCCTTTGTCAAGACTCATTCTATTGGCTTTTGTTTATTACTGTTCTGTACTGGTTTGTTGAGCATCAGGTTCTAAGATGTATGGCTAAGACTCCTAGCTCTCTCCGTTTTATACTCCACGTACTTCGATTCACTCCACGTGATATCAAGAAACGGCTGAGCGCACTGGATACGGCAAAGGCTATGGGCCCAACAACATTCCGGTTGCAGTGCTGAAGACTTGTGCTCCAGAACTAGCCATGCCTCTGGCCAAGCTGTTCCAGTACGACACTGACATCTACCTGACAAAGTGGAAAATTGCCCAGGTATGTCCTGGCCACAAAAAGCAGGACAAATCCAATCTGGCAATTACTGCCCCATCAGCCTATTCTCAATCATCAGCAAAGTGATGGAAGGGGCCGTTGAGAGTGCTATCAAGCGCCACTTACCAATAACCTGCTCACTATTGCCCAGTTTGGGTTCCACCAGGACCACTCAGCTCTGGACCACATAAGAACATAAAAAATAAGAGCAGGAGTAGGCCCCTCAAGTCTGCGCCGCCATTCAATAAGATTGTGGCTGATTATCGACCTCAACTCCACTTTCCCGCCCGATCTCCATATCCCTTGATTCCCTTAGAGTCCAAAAATCAATCTATCTCAGCCTTGAATATACTCAAAGACTCAGCATGCATAGTCCTCTGGGGCAGAGATTTCCAAAGATTCACAACCCTCTTAGTGAAGAAATTCCTCCTCATATTGGTCTTAAATGGCCTACCCCTTATCCTGAGACTATGCCCCCTAGTTCTAGACACTCCAGCCAGGGGAAACAATCTCTCAGCATCTACCCTGTCGATTCCCCTTCAGAATTTTGTATGTTTCAATATGATCACCTCTCATTCTTTTAAACTCCCGAGAGTATAGGCCCATTCTACACAATCTCTCATCATAGGACAGCCCTCATTCCAGGAATCAAACTAGTGAACCTTCATTGCACCGCCTCCAAGGCAAGTATATCCTTCCTTAGATAAGGAGACCAAAATTGTGCACAATACTCTAGGTGTGGTCTCACCAAGGCCCTCTACTTCCCCCCCCCCTTGCCATTTGCCTTTCTTATTGCTTGCTGTACCTGCATGCTAGCTTTCTGTGTTTCTTGCACGAGGACACCCAAATATCTCTGAACACCAACATTTGAAAGTTGCTCAGCATTTAAAAAATATTCTGTTTTTCTATTCTTCCTACCAAAGTGAATAACCTCACATTTCCCTACATTATACTCCATCTGCCACCTTACTGCCCACTCACTTAGTCCATTTATATCCCTTTGCAGACTCTGTGTTCTCACAGCTTACTGTCCCACCTAGCTTTGTATCATCAGGAAACTTGGATACATTACACTCGGTCCCTTCATCTAGGTCATTAATATAGATCGTAAATAGCTGAGGTCCCAACACTGATCCTTGCGGCACCCCACTAGTTACAGCCTGCCAACCTGAAAAAGATCTGTTTATCCCTACTCTCTGTTTTCTGTCAGTTAACCAATCCTCTATCCATGCTACTATATTACCCCCAACCCCATGAGCCCTAATCTTGTGTAATAACGTTTTATGTGGCTCCTTATTGAATGCCTTTTGGAAATCCAAATATACTACATCCACTGGTTCCCCTTTATCTACTGTAGAGGGTGGTGGGGTTGGCGCGTGCGCCCAGTCAGTTATGCCTCTGGCTGTTTGTGAGCGGTTCGAATCGCTCCCACGCCCCTGCGTTCTAGACACCGGACTTAGGTACAGGCGGCGATACAGAAAACTCGAGTAGGCAGGTGGTTTGGATGTAAGCAAAACCAAGATTTTATTAAACAAAATAGAAATTAACACAAACTTATGAGAAGTTACTAGTGTAAAATTACAGGCAAATACAAAATAACTATACTTATACAGGGAATGGGGAACACACAGCACATCAAGGGAAAACAACTATCTTAATAATCTCCTTATCCCACCCCCTATACCTAACTAGATTAAGCTATGAGGGGCCAGAATTTATGCTCACCAATCAAAATCTGCTGAATTCAAACAACGTTGAGGCTTGGGGTTCGCTCTTTGTGCTCTCTGGAGCCTGCTGTCGTCATGTGGTCTCGGGGTGCTGCAAGGGCGTCGTCCAGGTACCAGTACCCTAAGGTTAAAGTCTTTGCTTGGGTACTTTACCTTGCAGGGATGATGGTTCCTCTCCCTCAAGCGGCAGTTGGAGTTTGCATGAAGATAGTCACAGGTCGGCTGGATTGAAGGCCCGATTATTCAAAGCTTTTCTTCAATTGTCTTCCCATTCGTCCCGCCTCCTCACCTCGTCTCGTCCTGCCTCGCCTGGCCTGGTTTGTCCGTGTCCGCCTGGTGCAATGTCGGGCGTTCCTGATGGGATGGGGAAAGGCACGGGCGGTGGCCAGGTGGTAAGCGCGGGACGGGGGAAGAGCAGCAGCCACGAGGGCAAGGAGCGAGAGCCAGAGAGAGAGATTGTTACCCGGGGCCTTCAGTTATACTCCTTCGGATGGCCCTTATCTGTGCGCCAAATCAGGTTAGTTCATTGTCCCAATCTTGGCAGGCTAGTTTAAATAATGGTAGCAATCTAAACTAACTTTTTAGATGGCCGGTAATCGCATCTACTGGCCTGATGTCTGAGCTGTATTGTTATTAATGCATCTTAATCAGCCTGACCAGCCTCGATGGCTTCCCTAAGCTGTTTCCGATTATTTATGCAAACTGCTTGATGGCCTTAAGTATAGGCCTAACTGGTTTTGATCTGTCTCCGATTTGACTTAATACATATTCAAAGTCCTGCTGTCTGCTTTTTAAAATACAAAAGCCCTTCACAGAAACTGCATTTTAGGTTTCGATTTCTCCAAAAGCAGCTTGTGCCACAGAGTCCATGCTTTTAAAATTTTACAGGCTTTCGGCCACGAGGTGCGGACGCCATCTTTGGGTACCCTTTTATTAAAATGTCCACGCAGTGTCCCTTTTATTAATACAGGTGCACTATCCCTTATCCGAAACCCTTGGGACCAGATGTTTTTCGGAATTCGGAATTTTTCGGATTTCAGAATGGTATTCAGAATCAGTATGTAACACCCTAGCAGGGGTCTGGGCAGCACCCCGTAAGCAAACACATTAATATTTCTGCAGCGAACCTTATGAATATTCACACTGAGTGGGATAAATAAAGACTATAAATAGTATTACAGTTTATTTGTACAGTAATAATTTGGTAAATTAAATAGTGGGATAAATATAGAACATAAATACTCCAGTTACGCTCCACGAAAAAGCTTTCGGTTTTCAGAGGTTTTCGGAAGTGCGGATAAGGGATAGTCTACCTGTAATAACCTTGGGGAAATGTGGAAATTTTGTGAATCCTACACTCCCACTTGTGATACTAAAACTTGCTTGAAGTATCATTCTTACAAGGTGAGCAAAATTTTTCTGACCCTCCATAGTCAACCTTCCCCTGTAATTACCTATCTAATATACCCACGACACATGCACTTCCCATTCCGCGAAAATGTAGTGTACAAAAGCATACATAGGATAAATTACAGACTTTACACACATCCAAGCATGGAGGGGTCCAACACCCCTGAACCACTTGGTACATACACATCTTTATTAAATGCGTCGCAAAAAAAAACAGAAAAACCTTTATTAAAAACATTAAACACAAAAAAACAATCATCTTTAATCAGAATACAAGGAAAACAGACTTAAACAGGCGTATCTCCCTCCACCTTTACATAATGTTCCTTCCAGATCCTCTGGTTTCGGAATTCTAACAACTGACCTTTTCCCTTACACTGAATGCAAACTAAATACAACACTATCCCTAGCTGGCAAACCACAAGAATGTGGAAAACCAGTCTGATCCACGAAGGGACCTCTATGTTATTGAAAATGCCCCACCAGGGTGGAATCACAATATCTAATATCTTAGTCCCTATCTCTACTGTTTTCTGCTCTAGAGTGTAAAAATGTTTCTGCGAAACTATAACGGCTTTGAGTATTTTGGTAAGGTGTTCAGGGAGAGGGGGAATTTCGTAGCCAAAGTGCACTACGTACTTTTGCAAATTCATAAAATTCTTCACAGTGAGGTGAACAGTGGAGGGTTCAGGAATGGGGACAATTCATTCCTGGGCCACTTGAACTTCTGCCTCGGGTTTAAAACAGAAACTGCTGTCACTAACCAGGCACCAGCTATGCTGTCCATGCTGGTAGTGGGACACGCCGGTGGTGACACAATATGTCCCACCTCCTATATATGCTACTTGCGGGGGAACATGGCCTTGTGCCATTGCCTCCATGGTGCAATTTATAGGCTTCACGCCAGCAGCTCTGAACCCACACTGCAGTTTTGAATAGGCATTCAAGTGCTGGGGACACAGGATTATGTGTGCTCCCTGGCTCCGGCACTCTGAGAGGTCAGTACCTGTCATAGCGTGCTCCCACTTTATGACGTAAGGTGGGACCGCTGTGAAACGAATGTGTGCACCCCCTTGAATGACTCCAATGTTCTCAACCCTGTATACCGGCATGGGTCGGGCTGTCCTACCCATGACCAGCATCCTAACTACTACTCCCATGATTGTGTGGTTGGACCGCCCACAATCCACGGGGACTGGGTAGGCTTCGGAGGCTAGCCGGAGTTGGCACGGGCTTAATGCATTCTCAAATGGGTGGAGGGCTGCGAGGTGCTTGTTGCTAATCCAGGAGGGGAATAAACCCTGTTTTAAATCCTCCAGATTACTGCGGCCCTCGCCCAGTAACCACGCCCCGTATAGCACGCACACCTCATTCTGCGCAGCCTGGTCAGAAGCATTTCTGTCCTCCCTTATGAGGGCATTTACCGTCTTTGCGTGCTTTTCCAACTGCACTATGATTTCCTTTAAATGGACCATCATGGCCTGGTTCTCATGCAACTCCGAGCCCACTACCTTGTTCTCATCCAGTAATATTTTCTTTAACTGTGTTTTTAGGCCGTTTATCTGGGTCTGCTGCTCTAAGTCATCCAAACTGTTGATGACAGAGGACCCAGTATTAAACGCAGTAAAAACATCATTCCATACTCCCCTTCTTTGCCTCCCTGCATTACCCAAAAATTCTCGGTGTGTGGTGTACAGTTCGGTTTTGTCCACGTGGGCGAAATCGAACTCATAGAACTTCTTGAACATGTCCTTTAATAGGGCCTGGTATAGCTGCTCTGTTTCTTTGGGGCACCACTCCGGTAAATGTACCTCGGTGAGATTTAAAATCACGGAGGCTACCACGTAGTGTACCCCCTGGTACAGCATCTGATCGGTAGGTACTAGTACCAATGCATTCCCTGGTCCCTTGGTGGTGGTGGGGCAATCTTCCCTGTGTATCCTCGCTGCCTGCGCCGTGGGCAGGGGCTTACGGGGGTGGGTTACAAGCTCAGTGGCATTGACTGGGATCGGGGAGAATGGGACTGCGCACGCCTTCAGGCTGGTATCCCACCTCATCCCCTCCCTGGCGTCTTGCCACTGCCGGTGGAAAATAATGGATATGCCTGCGGGGCAGACCTTCTCTGACCCCCACATACAGATATAAGTCCCTTGGTCTGGTTCCCACCACTTGTCCCAACACGTACTTAATCCTCCATGAGTCCCTGTAATCGTCCGGTGGGTGTTGTTCCCCAACCGTTCCCACTCGACTTCAGGGTTCCTCATATCTTTGCTCAGCTTTCTGAGCCACCACCACCTATCCAGAGGAATGTGTCCTTTACACATTAAACATATTCGCTTTCCAACGGTGATGCTGACCCTCGTGGTAACGACCCGTACCCTGGGGCACAGGAGGGAGGCTTCCCCGTACGTGAATCCGGTTTGGCTGGAGTACTGAGATGAATTGGACCCCAGCCAGCCTGGCCACCTTCCCTCGTGGACGTAGACGGCGGTCTCCTCCACATCCCGTTCACCGCTTCCATCGGTCGCTATAGGTGCTCTATCTCCCGAGCACCCGTAGATGTGGGAATCCTGTACGTCGCCTCGTCTTCCAACGCTCATCCCAATCAGGGCGAATAGGATCACAATCCCCTCCATCCTGAAAGTCTTTCTGCAAAAGATGCAAAAACATGCAGCCAGGTCCCCAAGAGATTCTCTGGCTTGGTGAAGCATGGTCGGGTCCCGCGACCTCGACCCAAATATACACACTCTTAGCAGATTACTTACTTAAAACTACCCATCACCTTATTTAACTTAAACTAAAACACCCAAACTTAAGCTAAATACTTAAACTTCTAAAAACCTAACTTAACAATAACCAAAGCTTAAACTAAAACTATATACATCCGCCGCCCGTCTCCGGGCGGCCAGGCTAATTCCTGGTTGGACTGCGGCTCACCGCTACCTCCGGTGTGGCCGCACCGTCCTGCAGTGTTGGTCCCTCGCAGCCCGTGGCTGCTGGCTGAGGACCTCTGTCCTTGAACCTCTCCCTGACTCGAGGGGCGGCCCTTGGTAACTGGAGGGCTGGTGACCATGGCTTTCTCAGCTGGGGCGTCCGTGGGGACCTTCTAGGGGCCTTGGCAGGTGGGGCTTTCTTGGCCGATGGGCCTTTAACCCGAACCGCTGCTCGCTCAGGCTTGACCTCTCCCGAACCTGGGCTAGGGGCAGGTAACTCTTCGCAGCCTGCTGCTGCGAACTGAGAGTCTCCGCCCCCAGGTCCCATGGCTGGGTCCGGGGCGGGGTTTTCGCCCTCAGGTCCCTCCCCCTCGTCTGGGTCCCAGAAGATTGGGGGGGGGTCCCAATCGATGGGCGGGATGGCCCCTCCCTTCAAGCAAGCCACAGCGCCTGTCTGTGCAGCCTGTGAACTCGCTCCTGCTGCAGGCTGAGGATCTTTAACCTCAGACCTTACCTCATCTGGCTGTTTTCCCCTTTCAGGTGTAAACAGCTTACACTGGTTGATATGGAACCATTTTGTACGCCGGGGCATCTTCACGGCGTATACCATGGGGCTGGCTTTATCTACAATGCTGTAGGGCCCCATGTACAATGGCTCCAAACTTCCTACTCGGGCATAGTTTCTTACCATGACCTGATCTCCTAACTCCCACTCGTGGTGCTTTCTCAGTTCGAGCAGCAATCGGTTACTCGGATGCTGCCTTCCCATGTTCCCAGCCGCCTGCTCCTGGACCTGCTTCAGGTGCTCAAAGAGGTTTTGGGCGAACCTGTCCTGGTTTACCTCCCTGAGCTGACCTTCCGTGAGCACCAGGGCTAGTACATGGGTGGGGGTCCGCATAACCCTGCCAGTCATTAGCTCGTACGGGGAATACCCCGTGCTTTTAGACTGGCTGGCTCGGATCCCCATCAAAACCAGCGGTAGGACTTCAGCCCATTTACGGGGCAAGTCTACCATCTCCTTCCTTAACCTTTCCTTTAGGGTCCGATTCATACGTTCCACAATCCCTGATGCTGCGGGTTGTGGGCCATGCCATTTCCCTTCAATGCCTAATAGCATCAGGGTGTTCTGCATCACCTGTCCGGTGAAGTGACTCCCTTGGTCGGACTCCACATACTGTGGTAGTCCCCACCGCGAGAACACTTCCCGGACCAGGATCCTAGCAGTACCCAGAGCTGTGGCTGTTCTGCAGGGAAAGGCCTCTACCCATTTGGTAAACACGTCCACCAGGACTAGGCAGTACTTATAGCCTCCCTGGGCAGTGGGCAGGGGCCCGATGTAGTCGACTTGTATCGACTGCCATGGTCCCTCTACCCTCCTGACGTGCCCCATAGGTACCTTCCTTTTGTGAGGGTCGGGGTTATTCGCAGCGCACACAAGACAGCCTGCACAGAACTCGCGGACATCGTCCCTGAGTCCCGGCCACCATCCCACCTGTTCCACCTATTGCCAGGTGGTCTCAGGCCCGGGGTGTCCCGCTCCTGGACCCTCATGGGCCAACTGAAGGAATTCCCTCTGGTGCTGCTGCGGCACAACCCACTGCTCCCCCCGAAACAGCATACCTTCTTTAACGGAGAGGGTCGCTGTGCCGTACGGACCCTCTACTCCCTTTCCCTCAGCTACAGCGCTAAGGACTGCTTTGAGGACGGGGTCTTGGGCTTGGACCGTCTTAAGGTCTGGGGCTAATGCTACCCCTACACTCCCTTGGGTCCCATCCCTACCTCTGACCGCCGCGATGGGTCTGGACCCAAATGGGTCCCAGAAAGTGCCTGTGCGGGCACTCTCCTTGGCGAGCAAGTCAGCCTGCTGGTTGCCTTGGCCGTGGGGTTCTGTGGAGGAATGGGCTTTCACCTTGTGAATGAAAACCTCCCCTTCCTCCCCCACTGCTGCCAGGATCTTTTCCAGCAGGGGTTTTACTGTGAGGGGTCTCCCGTCAGCAGAGGTGTATCCACAGCAGGACCAGATGGCCAGGTACTCCATACACAAATTGCACATGAACATGCTGTCTGAGCAAATCGTGTAGGGGGCGGGGAAGATTTTGGGGTGTGTAACAACGTACACTACCGCGGACAGTTCAGCCTGCTGGGCGCTCATGGTGCTGGGAGCTTAATCGCCAGGGCAATGTTCGCCGCTGGGTCGTAAACTCCACACCCCGTGAGACGCTCGCCAGCAGATACCGTGCTGGAACCGTCTACATAGATTTCGCAACCTGTGGGATGTATCCCAGCCCGTAAACCTAGGTTTACTTCCCAAACCCCTTCAATGGAACACCGGTGGGCTGCTCCAGGATATACCAGGTTGGCTGCGAGCTTTGGTTCACAGAGACCCTTCACCTTCAGATCCATCTGTGAGAGGAGCAAGGCCCAGCGGGCAATGCAGGCACTGCTCACTGTCCCATCTTTGATCTTCCCGCCCAGAAGCATCTGGGTGGGTGTGTGATGGGTGAGGAGGGTGATGGGAGAGGTGCCTGTGAAGATCAGTGATCTTTTCACAGCCCAATGTGTGGCCAAAAGGTGCTGCTCACAGTTGGATTAGCTCCTCTCCACATCTGTGAGTATCCGGGAGGAGTAGACCACCGGCCACAGCCGGCCATGCCGCTCTTGGAGCAGCATAGTACTCAGGCTGTCCCTGCTGGCTGCTACCTCCAGGAAAAACTCTTTCCCCCCATCTATGGCCCCTAGAGCTGGTGCGGTCTGCAAGTCTTTCTTGAGCCTGATGAATGCTGCCCGGCAACCCTCATCCCAAAGCCACTCCACTCCCTTGTGTAGGATTCGGAGCAGAGGGGCTGCGGTGGCTGCATAGTCCTCAATAAAGTCTCTACAGTACCCGGTTAGCCCTAGAAACGACCTCACACCCGTTACTGTGTTAGGGACCAGTAGTTCTTGTACCGCCTCCCTCCTTACCTTATCTATGGCCCTTTCTCCAGCGCGCACGGTCAGGCCGAGGAATTTCACCTCCTGCTGGCCGATCTGCGCTTTCTTGGGATTCACCTTGAAACCCTTCTGCCCTAGCCGCTCCAGCTGTTCAGCCAATAGTGGGCCATGCTCCTCTTTCGAATCAGTGAACAGGAGCAGGTCATCCACAAATTGGACCAACTGCCTGGGCTGGCTAAAATCCCTTAAACTGTTCGCCATGCACTGATGGAAAATGTTGGGGCTGTTGTGGAAGCCCTGCGGCAAACAGTTCCACGTGTACTGTTGCCCTTTAAACGTAAAGGCAAACTTGTACTGATCCTCCCTCCTTACAGGGATGGACCAAAACCCATTGGAAATATCCAGCATCGTGAAAGTGGTTGCAGATGGTGGAATACTCCCTATGAGGTCGGCGACTGCTGCTACTGTGGGTGTACAGGCTGGGATGTTATTATTGAGCACACAATAGTCCACGGTGGCCCTCCAGGAATTGTCCGGCTTTCTGACCGGCCATAACGGAAAATTCACGTGGGTAGCTAGCTATCGGTCTCAGCACTCCCTGCTGCACTAACGAGGACATGGCTGCTTCCATGTCTGGCTCTGCTTCCCTGGGGAAGTTATACTGTTTCTGTGGTCGGGCCATGGGGTCCCCGTCTACGCTGACCTCAAACCCTGTGACCCTCCCGCAGTCGTGTTTGTGAGTGGCAAATATGGCCAGGTGGGCCTGCACAAATGCCTGGAACTCCCGTGGGGTGTTGCTGACCATGAGCCCGAGGTTATAATCCTTGATGTGCCATCGATAACTCAAAGACAAGGAGTTTAAGGATTCAACTAAAGGCTTTTAATCACTAAGAACTTTGCAGGTCTTTACACATCGGGTTCGCCTGCTAGAATGACTCATACAGCTCTTGAGACCTTTATATGGCAAAAGACAGGGGCGTAGCCAATACACACAATAGGAAAAAGGGGGCGGTACACACACAATACAAAGCAGGTAAAACACAGGGGCTGATGAAGGCATATATTTCATCACATTCACCCCTTCTACAGATTTAGTCTGTCCGGGGGTATGATAGTCCTTCCTGAGCGTCGCAACAGTACCACGGGTTCCAACCAGGAGTCCGTGGTGCCCTCCTTGGCATACCCATGTGTTGGGGGTGTTGCAGGTACTTCTGGGGGTGGTAAGCCTGGGGGTGGTGGTGGTTCTTCTGGGGGTGGTAGTGATGGGTCGTCGTCGCTTCCTGCCGAGGCGAGGTCCTTTATGGACACGGTGTCCTCACGCCCGTCGGCGTGCTTGACGTATGCATACTGTGGGTTTGCGTGGAGTAGGTGTACTGCCTCCACAAGTGGATCCATTTTGTGGCCCCTCACATGCTTTCGTAATAGGACGGTCCCTGGGGTGGAGAGCCACGAGGGTAGGGACACTCCTGAGGTTGATTTGCGGGGAAAAACAAACATCTTCTCGTGAGGAGTGGCGTTAGTAGCAGTGCACAGTAGCGACCTTATCGAGTGGAGCACGTCTGGGAGGACCTCTTGCCAGCGGGAGGTGGGGAGGCCTTTAGACCTTAGTGCTAAGGTGACCGCCTTCCACACTATCGCGTTCTCCCTCTCCACTTGCCCATAACCTCGGGGGTTATAACTAGTGGTCCGACTCGTGGCTATCCCCTTCGACAGCAGGTATTGGCGCAGTTCGTCGCTCATGAACGACGCCCCCCTGTCAGTGTGGATGTAGTTGAGCATGCCGAACGTGCAAAACAGGTTGCCGAGGCACTTGATGACCGTGGCACTGGTCATGTCTGGGCAGGGGTAGGTGAATGGGAAGCGGGAGTACTCGTCCACAATGTTGAGAAAGTACACATTGCGGTCGGTGGAGGGGAGTGGTCCCTTGAAATCTAAGCTCAGGCGCTCGAATGGCCGTGTAGCTTTGATCAGGTGGGCTCGGTCGGGCCTGAAAAAATGGGGCTTGCATTCCGCACAGGTGCGGCAGTCCCTGGTCATAGACCGGACCTCCTCGATAGAATAGGGCAGGTTACGGGATTTTATAAAGTGGAATAGCCGGGTGACCCCTGGGTGGCAGAGGCCATTGTGGAGGCCCTGTAGCCTGTCCCCCTGGATGGTGGCACACATCCCTCGTGATAGGGCGTCGGGGGATTCGTTGAGGGCCCCCGGCCTATATATTATGTCGTACTCAAATGTGGAGAGTTCGATCCGCCACCTGAGAATTTTGTCGTTCTTGATCTTCCCCCTCTGTTTGGTGTTAAACATGAAGGCTACCGACCGCTGGTCGGTAAGCAGGGTGAAGCGTTTGCCGGCTAGGTAGTGCCTCCAGTGCCGCACTGCCTCCACTATGGCCTGGGCCTCCTTCTCTACCGAGGAGTGCCTGATCTCGGGCCCTTGGAGGGTTCTTGAGAAAAAGGCTACGGGCCGCCCATTCTGGTTGAGGGTGGCTGCTAAGGCAAAATCGGACGCATCGCTTTCGACCTGGAAAGGGATGTTTTTGTCCACTGCCCGCAGCGCGGCCTTCTCAATGTCATGTTTAATGCTGTTGAAGGCGGCGTGGGCCTCGGCCGTGAGCGGGAAGGACGTTGATTTCAGGAGGGGACGGGCCTTGTCGGAATAATTGGGGACCCATTGGGCGTAATAGGAGAAGAGCCCCAGGCACCTTTTCAGGGCCTTGGGAGTGTTTGGTAGGGGTAGCTCCCGTAGGGGGCGCAATCGGTCGGGGTCCGGACCGATTTTCCCGTTTTCCACCACGCAGCCCAGGATACAGAGGCGCGTGGTGCTAAAGACACACTTATCCTCGTTGTAGGTGAGATTGAGTCTGAGGGCGGTTTTCAGAAATCTCGCGAGGTTCCAGTCGTGGTCTTGCTGGTCGTGGCCGCAGATGGTGACGTTGTCTAGGTATGGGTAGGTGGCTGTTAACTGGTTCTTATCGACCATGCGGTCCATCTCCCGCTGGAAGACCGAGACCCCATTCGTTACCCCAAAGGGGACTCTGAGGAAGTGGTAGAGGCGTCTGTTCGCCTCGAAGGCGGTGTATGGACGGTCCTCCGGCCTAATGGGGAGCTGGTGGTATGCCGATTTTAGGTCGATGGTGGAAAACACCCGGTATTGCGCGATTTGGTTAACCATATCCGCTATGCGGGGCAGAGGGTAGGCATCTAGCTGGGTGTATAGATTAACCATCTGGCTATAATCTATCACCATCCGCTTCTTTTCGCTACCCTTAACTACTACTACCTGGGCGCGCCACGGGCTGGTACTGCATTCGATGATACCCTCCCGCTTGAGTCTTTCTACTTCCGACGCAATGAACCGTCTATCCTCCCAGCTGTACCACCTACTCTTGGTCGCTATGGGTCGACAGTTGGGTGCGAGGTTGGCGAACAGAGAGGGGGGCTTGACCTTCAGGGTAGCCAGACCGCACACTGTGAGGGGCGGCTGGGACCCACCGTAGGTAAGCATGATACTTTGGTGGTGGCACTGGAAGTCCAGACCCAAGATCACAGTCACACAGAGATCTGGCATTATCAATAGTTTAAAATCTCTGTAATCAGTGCCTTTTACCGACAGCATAACCGCGCAGAAACCTGTGATTTTTGAGGTATGAGTCTTATCAGCCATGGCGATTTTGCCCTGTGTGGGGACTATCGTTAGTGAAAGTCGTTTTACCAGGCTAGGATGAATAAAGCTTTTGGTGCTCCCGCAGTCAATCAAGCATTTAACCTTGTTCCCGTTTACCTCTATGTCCATCATCGATTTAGACAACGGATGCGGCCTGGATTGATCCACTGTGATCGAGGCCACCAGTGGGTCCTGGAGGTCCGTGTAGTCGGGGCAAGATGGTGGACTCCATGAGGGTGGACAAGATGGCTTCCAAGATGGCCGCTCCCACGGCGCGCACGCGGCGGTGGTGGAGTTGGAGGCGGGGTTCCCTCTGCAGACTTTGCTGAAATGTCCTTTCTTCCCGCATTTAAAACAGGTGGTGCCCTTCGCTGGGCACAGATGCCTGGAGTGTTTGTCCTGGCCGCAGAAGTAGCATTTCGGGTCCCGATGCATCGCGGCAGTAGTGGGGCTCCTGGGTGGGGGCTGGGGCTCCGATGGTGCTGGGCTGGCCTGAGACCTGGGAGGTGAAGATGGCTTCCAAGATGGCGGCCCCCATGGCGCGCACGAGGCGGAGTGGGCAGCATGGCCTGGGGAACAGGATTCAGAGTTCCTCTGGGCCATATCCAGCGATCGCGCTATACCCATAGCCTGTTTTAAGTCCAGTCCCTCCTTTTCAAACAGCTTCTGCCGAATGTAATTTGAGCTGAGGCCCGCAATAAAGGAGTCTCGGATCAGCTCCTCCGTGTACACGGTGGCAGACACGGCCTTACAGTTACAGTCTCTGCCCAGCACTTTTAGGCTTAGCATAAAGTCCTCTAGTGACTCACCATGCCGCTGCGTGCGAGTAGTCAGAAGATGCCTGGCGTACACCTCGTTTATTGGCCGCACGTAGTGGGCCTTCAGAATGGTGCAGGCATCCCCGTAGCTGGTGGCGTCTTGGATGAGAGGGGAGACCCGATGGCTCACCCAGTTTCGCAGGATTCCCAGTTTCCCGTCTCCGGTGGCGGCTGCTATGGCGGTGGATGAGTTTGCAATGAAAAATTCGAAGCATTGGAACCAGTGTCCGAACTGTGTGGCTGCATCTGAGGCATGGGGGTCCAGATCCAAGCGCTCTGGTTTCAGTAGTCGATCCATCTTGTTGTTTCAGTGATTAAAATTGATGTGCCATCGATAACTCAAAGACAAGGAGTTTAAGGATTCAACTAAAGGCTTTTAATCACGAAGAACTTTGCAGGTCTTTACACATCGGGTTCGCCTGCTAGAATGACTCATACAGCTCTTGAGACCTTTATATGGCAAAAGACAGGGGCGTAGCCAATACACACAATAGGAAAAAGGGGGCGGTACACACACAATACAAAGCAGGTAAAACACAGGGGGTGATGAAGGCATATATTTCATCACAATCCTCTTTGGGCTTCATGGTGCAGAGGGTCCCCTTCCAACCCGGGATTACTACGATCTCACCGTTGTTTACTTTACCTGCCCCCCAAAGGCAATGATTTCTTAAATCCACTAGGATCCCATGGCCCACAATAAAGTCGGCCCCCAGGACCCCTCTTCCACCCTCTACTTCCCATTTCATCAGGACACAGGTCCACTTGGAGCGGAGCGGTCCTAGCCGAATGGTGAGCAGGATGGAAAACGAGCCAGCCTGTTCTTTACCCACGAACCCCGATAGACTGTATGGGACCCCGTTAGAGAGAGGCGAGATGGTGCGGTTAGCTGAGTAGACCGAGGTGCATGATGCCCCCGTGTCTAACAGATAGGTCCCCATCACCTTTTCCACTTCCATCTCCAAAAGGGGTCTTTTCCACTCATCATACCGGAGAGAACACAGGTAGACAGGCTGCGCTTGTTCTAGTCACGGCTGTGGGTTGGATGGGGCTGATGGGGTCAGAGCACCGGTGGCGGCTGCTACTCTCCCCTGGCCAGTCAATAAGGACCTCATGGTGTCCAAAAGTGACCTGACCTCTGCGGAAGGGATCCCTGCCCCCGCCTTTTGGGCTGGGGCTGTGGAATGCTTTCCCTTGTTATCTTTCCAAGGGTTTTTGCGCTCCTTCTGCCAGTGACCATCCTTCCCACACCCGTAACAATTGGTTTTTGTGTTGGGGGGGTTACTCCCTTCCTGGTGCCACTCTTTCCTACACGGTCCGGGTTTTGCCTCATGCACCTTCCCTTTGGGTGGGTGTGCATCGGCTCCCCTACCATTTTTATAGGCCAGAGTGAGCTGCCTAATCACCGTGAGTTCGGTGGTCTGGGGATTTTTGGGGTTGAACCAGGCTTCTGCCTTGGCCCGGACCTGTGGCAAGCTGTTCGCCACCAGTCAACGGAGCTAATGGGCCAGGAGATCCCCGTTCAGGAACACTTGGTCCGGCGTCCCCAGACAGGCCCTCCGGTACACCGGCCACAGCCAGTCCGCAAAAGCCTGCGGGGTTTCCCCCGGTAGCTGGATCGTCTTCTCCACCCGGGAGAAAGGACTTCCCTCATTCATCCCCATGGCCTCCAGAACCGCATCTCTAAGCTCCTCGTACCCACTCTGCCCCCTTTTACACTCGTCAGAGAGGGATTGGAGGAGACTACTCTCCAGGGAGAATAGCAGCATCTTGGCCTTCTCAGCGTCATCACAGCCGTTGACGCTGGCTGCCTGCTCTACTTCCCTGAAGTGGATCGAGGGGTCTCCCTTTTCAGAGAGCCTCGGGATATGGTTGACCATAGCCCTAAGCTGTTGGGTGTTAAGGGGTAATACGAACTGGTTTTGGAGGGGTCCCTCATTGTCGCCATTGGCAGGTGGGCCGAACCTCCGATGCCGTGCTGGGCACATTGGTCCTGGTTCCGACCTCTCGGGCGGGAATTGCTCCACCTCCGCCTCCACCCCCCCTTGTTGCCAAACCTCGCTGAAACTTGGCGCTACGGGTGGTGGTCGTAAGATCTCTCTCTCAACTGGGTCGTCCCTAGGCACTACCGGTGACGTTGGAACTGTCCTCCCCTCGTTCCCCATAAAATCTGCCTGGCCTGCCTTTGGGCTTATGAGGCATACCATGCCTTTTGCCTTCCGGAGGGCCCGGCTCAGATTTTCTATCATCTCTTTACAGGGGCCGTGGTCTTCCTCCTCAAACCCCTGCTTGCTCACTAGCTTGTAAGCGGCCTTTACCTCCTGTACTTTCTCTTCCTGTTCCCTAATCTGCCTTGCCAAGCGGGCGTTTTTCTCCCGCAACCTTAACTCATTTCCCTTGGCCTCGGTGACTTGGCACCGTAGGTATTCCAACTGGGCCTTGTGTTCTCCCATTAAATGCACTCTCTCCTGATTCAAAGCCTGCAAAGTTACTAATAACTTCTCCCCTGTGAGAGCCTTATCCTGGATCTCCAGGGCTGACTCCCTTAACTCGACTGCCTGTGCTGCAACGATCCTGTCCAACAGCTGGACCTGCTTTTTAAAACTGCCTTCTCTAAGGACTTCTTGTGTTCCTTTCCCTCTGTCCACTTAGCTGCTGCATCAACCGGACGCCCAGCCTTTAACAGAGTGGTGATCCACTTCTTAGTGATATTCACCTTGCTAAACACATAATCAGAAATCCTTTCCTCCATCATGGTTTGCTCATCCGAACCATTGTCTACTGTATCGCAACCCTGTTGCCGGTGTCCTGCCGCGGTTGCCATTTCTGTAGGGGGTGGTGGGGTTGGCACATGCACTCAGTCAGTTATGCCTCTGGCTGTTTGTGAGCGGTTTGAATCGCTCCCATGCCCCTGGCAACCATGTGTGCAGGAAGTGTATCCAGCTGCAGCTACTGGCAGACCGCATTGCGGCGCTAGAGCTGCGATTGGATACATACTGGACAATTCGCGATGCAGAGGACATCGTGGATATCAAGTTGGTCACACCGCAGGCAAAGGTTGCACAGGCAGAAAGGGAATGGGTGACCAACAAGCAGGGTAGTAGGCGCAGGCAGGAAGTGCAGGAGTCCCCTGTGGCCATCCCCCTCTTAAACAGATATACCACTTTGGATACTGATAGGGGGGATGGCTTACCAGGGGAAGGCAGCAGCAGCCAACTTCCTGGCACCAGGGGTGGTTCTGCTGCACAAGACGGGAGGAAAAAGAGTGGGAGAGCTATAGTGATAGGGGATTCTATTGTAAGGGGAATAGATAGGCATTTCTGCGGCCGCAAACAAGACTCCAGGATGGTGTGTTGCCTCCCTGGTGCAAGGGTCAAGGATGTCTCAGAGCGGCTGCAGAACATTTTGGAAGGGGAGGGTGAACAGCCAGTTGTCGTGGTGCATATAGGTACCAACGATATTGGTAAAAACCGGGATGAGGTCCTAAAAGTTGAATATAGGGAGTTAGGAGGTAAATTAAAAAATAGGACCTCAAAGGTAGTAATCTCTGGATTGCTACCAGTGCCACGTGCTAGTCAGAGTAGAAATAGAAGGATATTTCAGATGAATACGTGGCTAGAGGAATGGTGCAAGGGAGAGGGATTCAAATTCCTGGGACATTAGAACTGGTTCTGGGGGAGGTGGGACCAGTACAAAACGGACAGTTTGCACCTGGGCAGGGCTGGGACTGATGTCCTAGGGGGAGTGTTTGCTAGTGCTCTGGGGGAAGGTTTAAACTAAAATGGCAGGGGGTTGGGAACCTGAGCGGGGAGACAGAGGACAGGGAAACAAGGATAAAAGCAAAAGACAGGAAGGAGAAAAACAAAAATGGCAGACAGAGACATCAGGGCCTAGAAATTCAGTGCCCTTAGCACCGATTTTGCGGCGCTAGAGGGCCTAGCGCTGCAATTGGCGCCGGTTCCTAAATTGCCTGGTGCCCTTCCGCGGCGGTAGACCGGTAGCGCTGCGCCGGCACCGATGATGTCATCGGTGTGCGCAGCGTCCCGGTTGCCGTGGTAACCCGGCCCCAAGCCGAAATTCAGTTGCGGCCGCCTCGCCAGTGGCAGCCGCAACTAAGACTCCGGCAAACGAGTGTTGCCGGAGTCTGCGCCGGCGCTTTAAGGAGGCGCGGCGGCCGGCCGCTTTCCCGCCGGCCGCCTGCCCGCAGCTCCCTCCCCGGACTTCTCCCCGCTCCCCCCCCCGGAACAGATGCAAGCCCGGCACTTGTCCGAGGTGCCGGGCTCATTTTTGATGAGATTTGCGCGGGCCGCGGCCGGGTGCAGGCAGCTCCTCCTTAACGGAAGGAGGAGGCCTGCACTTCCCGAGCCTGCCGCACCGCAGCGGGTGCCGCAGCGCCGGAATAGCGCCGCAATGCGGCGCGTTGCGCCAGTTTTCAGGCGCTAAAACCCTTCAGTAGCGCCGGCAGCCGTTTGGGCGCGGCGCTACTGAATTTTTGGCGCGCGCAAAGGGCTTTAGCGCCGGCGCTAACTTCCGGCGCTAAAGCCCTGGCGCAGCGCAAACTCAATTTCTAGGCCCAAGGGTTTAAATCAAATATGGCCACAGTAAATAATAATTCTAAAAGATCTAAGGGCTAGATTTTCAGTTGCTTGCGCCAGCAGTTAGCGCCTTAAGAGAAGTGATTTCCGGGCGCTATGCGTGTAGCGCCCGGGCGCAGCGCAGTTTGCGCCCCGCCCCAAATTAAGTTGCCCGTTAGCGCCGGCGCAAAGTTTAGCGCCCGCCCGGATGCGCGCGCAGAAAATGACGTCACATCCTCGTGCAACGCCCTTTGGCCGCCCCGATTGCAAACTTCAGTCGGACCGCCCCATTGTGCGGCGGGCGGCCGGAGCGTTTGGAAAAAGGAACGCAACACAACCAGCGCGGGCCCCGGGGGGCGCTAATTAAAGGGAACGTCCTCTCCAGTATAAAGGCCATCCATTATTTCAGAAAACAGTCTTGTGCCACGCATTTCTGGAGACACAACAAGGAGGATAGCTAACTGGTTTCAAGCAGCAAGAGCCAGGTATTTTTGGACTCAGGCAACAGCGCTGCAAGTGGCCATTTGGAAATTAGAGTGTTTGCCAGGATTTGATGGGGGTTGCATGGGGTGCCAACGCGGAGCTGCAGCTCCATGTCCGTAGGGCTCGCAGACGTATTGTGAGAGGGGCAGCCCTGGCTAGAGGCAGAGGGGGCTACAGGCGTCGGCCACGTAGGCCTTACCCAGTCAGGCTATACCGCCAGCAGCGCTCCTACCTAAACATGAGTGCCGCGCGATGTGTTAAAAGGCTCCGATTCCGGAAGGGGGTGATTGCAGAGATCTGCCACCTGCTTCGCCGAGATCTGCGGCCAAAGCTCAGGTGCAGGACGTCTCTGTCGGTGGAAGTGAAGGTGACAGTGGCATTGAACTTCTATGCCACCGGCTCCTTCCAATACGCTGCTGGGGACATAGCAAACATCTCCCAGTACGGCGCGCATCGCTGCATCCGCCAGGTGACCGAAGCACTGTTCAGAAGGAGAAGCCAATTCATCTCCTTCCCCATGGCCCTGGAGAGCCAGCATCAGCGCGCATTGGGATTTTCCAGACTCGGGGAATTCCCCTTGGTGCAGGGCGCCATTGACTGTACGCATGTGGCTTTGCGGGCCCCTCTGGAGCATGGCGAGCAGTATCGCAACAGGAAGGGCTACCATTCTCTGAATGTGCAGCTGGTCTGTGACCACAAGCAGCGCATCATGGCAGTCAATGCCAGCTTCCCAGGCAGCAGCCACGATGCCTTTATCCTGCGGCAGAGTACTGTGCATGACATGTTCCAGGCACAGCCTCCCCCAAGAGGATGGCTACTCGGGGACAAAGGCTATCCTTTGTGCACCTGGCTCATGACCCCGCTCCGCGCGCCCAGGACCGCTGCTGAAGAGGCCTACAACGAGAGCCATCAAACCACCCGCAACATCATCGAGCTAACTATTGGGGTCCTCAAGCAGCGGTTCCGCTGCCTTGATCGCTCCGGAGGAGCTCTCCAGTATTCGCCGGACCGGGTCTCCCAATTTGTGGTGGTTTGCTGCATGCTACACAACCTGGCTATCCGCAGGACTCAGGCACTGCCACCTGACGTTGGACCAGCACCTCAGGAGGAGGAGCAGGAGGAGCATGAGGAGGAGGAGGAGGAGGAGGAGGAGGAGCAGGAGTACGTTCCCAGGAGGGAGCGACCAGGGCCAAGGGCCGCACGACGCCACCTTATTACACGGTACTTCTAAGCCCCCTGTCAGGGAATGGCCAGGGGCCATGAGGGAAGATGAATGCAGCCGCTCCACAAGCCCTCAGCCGGCGAAGCCAACAAACACTAAGAAGAACAACCATGGAGACTGCATGAATAAAGATAATTTTTTATTAAACAAAAATGAAAAGCCCTTCCCACATGAATCCCCAAAAACAATAAACGGGCCCCACAAAAAGCCCAACAAACGACTCACTCCCACAAACTGGGGAGGAGCCACTCCACCTTTATTGAAACCGGGCCTCAACGTCGGCCTAACGCAAAAAAAAAGCCCTCCAAAAGCACAACCATGGGCAAAATAAAGATGGCCACCGCCATATTAAAGGAAAGCTGGCCACACCCTCTACTGAGTGGCCCGCGAGGGCGAGACCTTGGCCAGCATTTTGCCTCCCCTGCCCTGCCTGCTGCTCCTTCGCAAGCTCTGCCCAGTGGCTGCTGCGAGGCTGGGGGAAGGCGCCTGAGGCTCAGATGCCCTTCCGCCAGATGCCGCTGGGGGGCGGCCTACACGGCGTTTGGGCCTCGAGGGGCCGTCTCCTGAGTGGCGCGCCTGAGCCTGGCCACCATCAGCTGCAGCCGCTTGCCCTTGACGCCCCAGAGGGGGAATGGCGGCGACGGATGGTGCAATGTGGGCCAGCTGGCGTCTGGGATGCGCTGGCTGGTGCTGTGGCGCGGTGGCACTCGGCCGGGCCCGCACTGCAGGATCCGCAGCAATCAGCCGACGGCCGGCTTGCTGGGATGGTCCAGCGCGGCGCCTGCCCTGGCGATGCCTGCCTGAGACAGCGCGTGTGGCAGCAGTGAGTGGCCCTGTGGTCCTGGTGTGCGCGCGCATCACATCCGCCAGGGTCTTGACGGCATCAGTTAGCATGCGGCCAGTCGCGGCAGTTGCTGCCCCGAACTCGCGCACACTGGTCGCCAGCGACTCGATGGCCTCAGGCATGCGCCCCACCACGCTCATGAGCTCCGTGTGGCGCCGGTCCGAGTCGTCGGCCATCTGATCGAGCTTCCGCACCTCCTCCGAAGTGAAGGTGTCCGGACTGGAGTCGCGACTCTCCCGCTGGGGAGGAGGGGGCCGAACTAGGGGACCCTTGCCGCGTTGGTGACGGCGAGTGTGCCGAGCAGCAGCACTCCCCTCTGATCCTTCCCCCCTTTGGGGGGAAGGCCGCGGGCCACGCGCACGGCTGCTGGGTGGCTGGACGCCACTGGTCCCAGAAGCTGCATTGCCCTGCGACAGTTCCTCCAGGCACTCGTCCAGTGAGGAGGTGTCGAGCATTTCCTCCTCTCCTGCGGGACGTGACTGTTCCCCCGAAGGTCCGGCTTGCTCCTCCTCCTCCTCCTGGTTGGAGGTGCTGTCACTGGCAGCCTCAGGGTCCTGGTCGTCACCAGCTGAAAGCAGGAATGCACAAGAGTAGCTTCAGAGTGAGGAGACGGCGTCAGCGAGGGAGTTAGGACTGGTGGGATTCAGCGCATTGGTGGGACAGTGGCAAAGGAGGTAGCTCGGATGGGCCAGTGCGACGCGAGAGGGCCAAAAGGCGAGGTCCTTACCATTGCCGGGCAGTGGAGGGTCGGATACACCGCACGCTGTGGGGACAATCACACGTGCTCCCATGAGCACACACACGCGCTCCTCCAGCCGAGTGAGCTTCTGCAGCTTGGCGCGGCCACCCCTGGCACGGGCCTGGCGATTAAACGCTACTTTAGCCTGCAAGAGAAAGGACGGGCTGTAAGTGCGCAGTGAAGCCCTGATGTAGTGTGCACTGCCTCCCATGGTGGAATAGCTTGGACAGAGTGAAGCCCTGATGTAGTGTGCACTGCCTCCCATGGTGGAATAGCTTGGCCAAAGTGTAGAGTGCCGAATGGCCATTTGATGCTCATGACTGTCCCAATGCTGCTGGCTGAGGGCTGGCCAAAAGGACTTTCAGGTCCCTTTGCCCATCATGTCAGGTGTACATGCAAGAATGAGGAGGAGACTGGAAAGGCTACTCACCCTCACAATCCTGGTCAGATCGTTGTACTTCTTACGGCATTGTGTGTGGGTCCTGGGGGCCTCGCCGGTGAACGTCACCCTCTGGGCGATCTGCTTCCAGGCTTTGGTGTAGTCGTGGTGGGTTGGATTCCTCCCACTGTCTGGAAACAAGATCTTGCGCCTCACCTCCAGAGCTGTGAGCATGATGTCCAGATCACCCTCTGAGAAGCGCAGGGCACGCTGACGGGCCTTCTCTGGCGTTGCCATGACTCCCTGGGGCTGAGCAGTAGTGTTGAGGCCTCTTTGCAAGGCTGCAGTGTGCAGGGCGTGGCAGCAGACCAATTCGTCCCTTCCCCCTTTAAGAGCTGGTCGGCACCACGGGGTCTGCTGTCAGTGCAAAAATGACCGCACCCGTGCTGCGCCCCGCCTGGGCGCTATCCCTCTGGACCGCCGGCTTAGCGCCTAAAGAGAGTAGTGGAACGCCTCTTTTAGCGCTCCACCAACCTCTTAGGGCGAAGCCACTGAATTCCCGGCAACGGGGCGCTACTTTGGGGCGGGCGCTAACTTCGGGCGGGCGCTAAAGCTAGCGCCCCAAAACTGCCTAAACTGAAAATCTAGCCCTAAGAGCGTTAAAAAAACAAGCCTGAAGGCTTTGTGTCTAAATGCAAGGAGCATTCGTAATAAGATGGATGAATTAGCTACGCAAATAGAGGTAAACGAATATGATATGATTGGGATTACGGAAACATGGCTCCAGAGTGGCCAAGGCTGGGAACTCAACATCCAGGGGTATTCAATATTCAGGAAAGATAGGCAAAATGGAAAAGGAGGTGGGGTAGCATTGCTGGTTAAAGAGGGGATTAACACAATTGTAAGGAAGGATATTAGCTCTGATGATGTGGAATCTGTATGCGTAGAACTGAGAAATACCAAGGGGCAGAAAATGTTAGTGGGAGTGGTATATAGACCTCCAAACAGTAATGCAGAGGTTGGGGATGGCATTAAAAGGGAAATTAGAGAAGCGTGCAATAAGGGCACAGCAGTTATCATGGGTGACTTTAATCTACATATAGATTGGGCTAACCAAATTAGTAACAATATTGTGGAGGAGGAAATCCTGGAGTATATACGGGATGGATTCCTGGACCAATATGTCGAGCAACCAACTAGAGATCAGGCCATCTTAGACTGGATGTTGTGTAATGAGAAAGGATTAATTAGCAATTTTGTTGTACGAGGGCCCTTGGGTCAGATCGATCATAATATGATAGAATTCTTCATTAAGATGGAGAGTGAAGTAGTTGACTCAGAGACTAGGGTCCTGAATTTAAATAAAGGAGACTACGATGGTATGAGGTGTGAGTTGGGTAGGATTGATTGGGGAATGTCACTCAAAGGGTTGACGGTGGATAGGCAATGGCAAACATTCAAAGATCGCATGGATGAACTACAGAATTTGTTCATCCCAGTTTGGCATAAAAATAAAACAAAAAAGGTGACTCAACCATGGCTAACAAGGGAAATTAGAGATAGCATAAGATCCAAGGAGAGGGCATATAAATTGGCCAGAAAAAGCAGTAAACCTGAGGATTGGGAGCAGTATAGGATTCAACAAAGGAGGACAAAGGGATTAATTAAGAGGGGGAAAATAGAGTATGAGAGTAAGCTTTCAGGGAACATAAAAACTGACTGTAAAAGCTTTTATAAATATGTGAAGAGAAAAAGATTGGTGAAGTCAAGCGGAAGTCCCTTGCAGTCAGAATCAGGGGAATTTATAATGGGGAACAAAGAAATGGCAGACCAATTAAATACATACTTTGGTTCTGTCTTCACAAAGGAGGACACAAATAACCTCCCAGAGATGTCGGGGGACATAGGGTCTAATGAAAGGGAGGAACTGATAGAAATCAGTATTTGTAGGGAAATGGTGTTAGAGAAATTGATGGGATTGAGGGCCGATGAATCCCCAGGGCCTGATAATCTACATCCTAGGGTACTTAAGGAAGTGGCCCCAGAAATAGTAAATGCATTGCTGGTCATCTTCCAAAATTTGATAGACTCTGGAACAGTACCCATGGATTGGAGGGTAGCTAATGTTACCCCACTGTTCAAAAAAGGTGGTAGAGAGAAAACGGGGAATTACAGACCAGTAAGCCTGACATCGGTAGCGGGGAAAATGCTAGAGTCCATTATAAAAGATGTAATAGCAGAGCACTTGGAAAACAGTGACAGGATCGGACAAAGTCAACATGGATTTACAAAAGGTAAATCGTGCTTGACTAATCTACTGGAACTTTTTGAGGATGTAACTGGTAAAATAGATAAGGGAGAACCAGTGGATGTGGTGATTTAGACTTTGAAAAGGCTTTCAATAAGGTCCCGCATAAGAGATTAGCGTGTAAAATTAAGGCACATGGGATTGGGGGCAAGGTATTGACTTGGATAGAGAATTGGTTGGCAGACAGAAAGCAAAGAGTTGGACTAAATGGCTCTTTTTCCGAGTGGCAGGCACTGACTAGTGGGGTACCGCAGGGATTGGTCCTTGGACCCCAGCTATTCAGAATATATATTAATGATCTGGACGAGGGAACTAGATACTGTTGAGGGGGATGACTCACCAGGGGAAGGCAGCAGCAGCCAACTTCCTGGCACTGGGGGTGCTCCTGCTGCCCAGGAAGGGAGGAAAAAGAGTGGGAGAGCAATAGTGGTAGGGGATTCTATAGTAAGGGGAACAGATAGGCGTTTCTGTGGCCGTAGACGTGAATCCAGGATGGTTTGTTGCCTCCCTGGTGCCAGCGTCAAGGATGTCACTGAGCGGCTGCAGGGCATTCTGGAGGGGGAGGGTGAACAGCCAGTGGTCGTGGTCCACATTGGTACCAACGACATAGGTAAAAAGAGGGATGAGGTCCTGCAGCAAGAATTTAGGTGCCACGTGCTAGTGAGTATAGGAATAGGAAGATAGAACAGATGAATGCGTGGCTAAAGGGATGGTGCAGGGGGGAGGGCTTTAGTTTCCTGGATCACTGTGCCTGCTTCTGAGGAAGGTGGGGCTTGTACAAGTCGGACGGTCTACACCTGAACCAGAGGGGGACCAATATCCTTGCGGGGAGGTTTGCTAGCACTGCTGGGGGGGGTTTAAACTAACTTGGCAGGGGGATGGGATACAGAGTGGAGCTATAGTAGGGGGTGATTTACAGCCAAATACAGAGGAAAAAACAAGTCAGCTGGGAAGGCAGAGAAAATATGTGAGGGCAAAAGGGAATATGGCAAGGCTGGAAGGCATTTATTTTAATGCAAGGAGTCTTGCAAATAAGGTGGATGAACTGAAGTTGTTGTTGAACACATGGGAGTACGATATTGTTCCTATCACGGAGACATGGTTGAGGGAGGGTCAGGACTGGCAGCTCAATATTCCGGGGTATAGAATCTTCAGGAGAGACAGAGGGGGGTGTAAAAGGGGAGGGGGTGTTGCAATACTAATTAAGGAGTCGATTACTGCTGTAAGGAGGGATGATATATTAGCGGGTTCCTCTAATGAGGCCATATGGGTAGAAATTAAAAACAAAAAGGGGGCAAGCACCTTGCTGGGAGTGTACTATAGGCCTCCAAACAGTCAGGGGGAGATAGAGGAACAGATATGTAGGCAAATCTCAGAGAAGTGCGAAAATAATAGGGTAATAATAGTGGGGGATTTCAACTTCCCCAATATTAATTGGGATAGTCAGAGTGTGAAAGGCTTAGAGGGTGCAGAATTCTTAAAGTGCACGCAGGAGAGCTTTTTGAGCCAACATGTAGAAAGTCCTACAAGAGAGGGGGCGGTACTGGACCTAATTCTAGGGAATGTAGCCGGGCAAGTGGTGGAAGTGTCAGTAGGAGAGCATTTTGGCGACAGTGACCATAATTCGGTGAGATTTAAGGTGGTCATGGAAAAAGACAATGACGGCCCGGAAATAAGGGTTCTAAATTGGGGGATGGCCGATTTTAATATGATAAGGCAGGATCTGGCCAAAGTGGACTGGAAGCAGCTACTTATAGGAAAATCCACATCAAAGCAGTGGGAGGCTTTCAGAAGGGAAATAGAGAGAGTACAACGCCAACATGTTCCTGTAAAGGTCAAGGGTGGGACCAACAAGCAAAGGGAACCTTGGATGACAAGGGATATACAAAAATGCATTAGGAAAAAAAGGGGGGCTTTTGGCAGTTACAAAAGACTAAAGACAGAGGAAGCCCTAGAGGAGTATAAAAAGTGCAGGGGCATACTTAAAAAAGAAATTAGGAGGGCGAGGAGGGGCCATGAAATAACACTGGCGAGCAAAATAAAGGAAAATCCTAAGATGTTTTATAAGTATATTAAGGGCAAGAGGATAACCAGGGAAAGGGTAGGGCCCATTAGGGACCAAAGTGGCAATCTGTGTGTAGAGCCAGATGATGTAGGCGGGGTTTTAAATGAATTTTTTGCATCTGTGTTCACTATGGAGAAAGATGATGTAGACATAGAAATCGGGCAAGGGGACTGTGACATACTTGAACATATTAGCATCGGGAGGGAGGAGGTACTAGCGGTTTTAGCAGGCCAAAAAGTGGATAAATCCCCAGGCCCGGATGAGATGTATCCCAGGCTGTTGTGTGAGGCAAGGGAGGAGATTGCAGGGGCTCTGACACAAATTTTCAGAACCTCTCTGGCCACAGGGGATGTACCAGAGGACTGGAGAACAGCTAACGTAGTACCATTATTCAAGAAGGGTAGCAGGGATAAACCAGGGAATTACAGGCCAGTGAGCCTAACATCTGTGGTAGGGAAATTATTGGAAAAAATTCTGAGGGACAAAATTAGTCTCCACTTGGAGAGGCAAGGATTAATCGGGGATAGTCAACATGGCTTTGTCAAGGGTAAATCATGTCTGACAAATCTGATTGAATTTTTCGAGGGGGTGACTAGGTGTGTGGATGAGGGAAATGCTGTGGATGTGGTTTACATGGACTTCAGTAAAGCTTTTGACAAAGTCCCGCATAGGAGACTGGTCAAGAAGGTAAGAGCCCATGGGATCCAGGGTGCCTTGGCGCGTTGGATCCTAAACTGGCTGAGTGGCAGGAGGCAGAGGGTGATGGTCGAAGGTTGCTTTTGTGACTGGAAGCCTGTGTCCAGTGGGGTACCTCAGGGATCGGTGCTGGGTCCCTTGCTGTTTGTGATCTACATAAATGATTTGGATGAGAATGTTAAAGGTATGATCAGTAAGTTCGCAGATGACACGAAAATTGGTGGGGTGGTAAATTGTGAGGAGGAAAGCCTCAGGCTACAGGAAGATATAAACGAGTTGGTCAGATGGGCGGAAAAGTGGCAAATGGAATTTAACCCTGAAAAGTGCGAGGTGATGCATTTTGGACGGACAAATAAGGCAAGGGAGTACACAATGAGTGGTAGGACCCTAGGAAGTACAGAGGGTCAGAGGGACCTTGGTGTGCATGTACATAGATCCCTGAAGGCAGCGGAACAGGTAGATAAGGTGGTTAAAAAGGCATATGGGATACTTGCCTTCATTAGCCGAGGCATAGAATATAAGAGCAGGGAGGTTATGATGGAGCTGTACAAAACGCCGGTGAGGCCACAGCTGGAGTACTGTGTGCAGTTCTGGTCGCCTCACTATAGGAAGGATGTGATTGCTTTAGAGAGGGTGCAGAGAAGATTCACCAGGATGTTACCTGGGATGGAGCGCCTCAGCTATGAAGAAAGACTAAACAGGCTGGGGTTGTTTTCATTGGAGCAAAGAAGGCTGAGGGGGGACCTGATTGAGGTGTACAAAATGATGAGGGGCATAGATAGGGTAGATAAAGAGGAACTTTTCCCCTTAGTAGGGGGGTCAATAACAAGGGGGCATAGATTCAAGGTAAGGGGCAGGAGATTTAGAGGGGATTTGAGGAGGAACTTTTTCACCCAGAGGGTGGTTGGAATCTGGAACTCTCTGCCTGAAAGGGTGGTAGAGGCAGGAACCCTCACAACATTCAAGAAGCATTTGGATGAGCACTTGAAATGCCATTGCATACAAGGCTATGGACCAAATGCTGGAAAATGGGATTAGACTGGACAGGGATTGATGGACGGCGCAGACACGATGGGCCGAAGGGCCTCTTTCTGTGCTGTAAAACTCTATGACTATGTAATATCTCCAAGTTTGCAGATGACACAAAGCTGGGTGGGCGTGTGTGCTGTGAGGAGGATGCCAAGAAACTCCAGTATGATTTGGACAGGTTGGGTGATTGGGCAGAAGAATGGCAGATGCAATAGAACGTGGATAAATGCGAGGTTATCCACTTTGGTGTCAAAAATCGAGAAGGCAGATTATTATCTGAATGGCAATAGATTGGGAGAAGGGGAAGTGCAATGAGACCTGGGCGTCCTTGTGCACCAGTCGCTGAAGGTAAGCATGCAGGTGCAGCAGGCGGTTAAGAAGGCAAATGGTATGTTGGCCTTCGTAGCGAGAGGGTTTGAGTACAGGAACAAGGATGTCTTGTTGCAGTTGTACAGGGCCTTGGTGAGACCACATCTTGAGTATTGTGTGCAGTTTTGGTCGCCTTATCTGTGGAAGGATGTTCTTGCCATGGAAGGAGTGCAGCGAAGATTCACCAGGTTGATACCTGGGATGGCAGGAATGACATATGAGGAGAGATTGGGTCGATTGGGCTTGTACTCGCTGGAGTTTAGAAGAATGAGAGGGGATCTCATTGAAAGTTATAAAATTCTAACAGGACTAGAGAGACTAGATGCTGGAAGGATGTTCCCGATGGTCAGGAATAGTATCATTAGGGGGATAGATAGGGTTCTTTGCAGCCGAGAGTGAGAGTCCTAAAGGTTGTGTTGCCTGCCCGGTGCCAGGGTTAAGGACATCTCCTCTGGGCTGGAGAGAAACTTGGAGTGGGAGGGGGAGGATCCAGTTGTCGTGGTCCATGTTGGTACCAATGACATAGATAGGACAAGGAAAGAGGTTCTGCTGAGGGAGTATGAGCAGCTAGGGGCCAAATTAAAAAGCAGAACCACAAGGGTAATAATCTCTGGATTACTACCTGAGCCACGAGCAAATTTGGCTAGGGTAAATAAAATCAGAGAGTTAAATGCGTGACTGAAAGACTGGTGTGGGAGAAATGGGTTTTGCTTCTTGGGACACTGGCACCAGTACTGGGACGGGAGAGAGCTGTTCCGTTGGGACGGACTTCACTTGGCCAGTGCTGGGACTAGAATCCTGGTGAATCGAATAACTAGGGCTGTAGAGAGAGCTTTAAACTAATTAGTGGGGGGGAGGTTTCAAGAGAGCGAAAAATAAAAATGTCAGCGAAGAAGGCAATAGAGCAAGGTAGCAGTGGGGGAATTAAAAACCAGAGCATGTCAGGAAGGGACAGAATATATAAAGATAAAGGTAAAGTAGTAAAGGGGATAAAAGCAGGAATAAATTGTCACAAAACATATTTTAAAGTTTTTTATCTGAATGCACGCAGCATTCGTAACAAAATAGACGAGTTGACGGTACAAATAACTACACATGGGTATGATCTGGTGGCCATTACGGAGACATGGCTGCAGGGTGACCATGACTGGGAACTAAACATTCAGGGGTATCCAAACAACGGTTTGGGTGGAGATAAGGAATAATAAGGGGAAAAAGTCACTAGTGGGCATAGTCTATAGGCCTCCTAACAGTTGCAACTCTATTGGTCAGAGTATAAATCAGGAAATAGTTGGGGCTTGTAATAAGGGAATAGCTACAATCATGGGAGATTTTAACTTTCATATTGACTGGACAAATCAAATTGGGCAGGGCAGTCTTGAGGAAGAGTTCATAGAGTGCATTAGGGATGGGTTCCTTCAGCAGTATGTTACTGAACCAACCAGGGGGCAGGCAATCTTAGATCTGGTCCTGTTTAATGAGACAGGATTAATAAAAAATGTCCTAGTAAAGGATCCCCTTGGAATGAGTGACCATAACATGGTTGAATTCCAAATTCAGTTGGAAGGTGAGAGAGTTGGATCTCAAACCAGCGTACTATCCTTAAATAAAGGAGACTATGAAGGTATGAGAGCAGAGTTGACTAAAGTGGACTGGGAAAATAGATTAAGGTGTAAGACGGTACATGAGCAGTGGTGTACATTCAAGGAGATATTTCACAACTTTCAAGAAAAATATATTCCACTGAGGAAAAAGGGGCGTAAAAGAAAAGACAGCCATCCGTGGCTAAGTAAAGTAATAAAGGATAGTATCCGACTGAAAACAAGGGCATATAAAGTAGTCAAATCTAGTGGGAGGATAGAAGATTGGGAAGCATTTAAAAGCCAGCAAAGAATAACTAAAAGATTAATTAAGAAAGGGAAGATAGATTATGAAAGTAAACTAGCAAAAAATATAAAAACAGATAGCAAGAATTTCTACAGTTATATAAGAAGAAAAAGGGTGGCTAAAGTGAATGTTGGTCCCTTAGAGGACGAGACCGGGAAATTAATATTGGGGAACATGGAGATGGCAAAAACGCTGAACAAATATTTTGTATCAGTCTTTACAGTAGAGGACACTAAAAATATCCCAACACTGGACAAACAGGGGGCTATAGGGGGGGAGGAGCTAAACACGATTAAAATCACTAAGGAGATGGTACTCGGTAAGATAATGGGACTTAAGGCGAATAAATCCCCTGGACCTGATGGCTTACATCCTAGGGTCTTGAGAGAAGTAGTGGTAGGGATTGCGGATGCGTTGGTGGTAATTTTCCAAAACTCCCTGGATTCAGGAAAGGTCCCAGCAAATTGGAAAACTACTAATGTAACGCCCTTATTTAAAAAGGGAGGTAGACAAAAGGCTGCAAACTATAGACCAGTTAGCCTAACATCTGTGGTTGGTAAAATGTTGGAGTCCATTATTAAGGAAGCAGTAACAGGACATTTGGATAAGCATAATTTAATCGGACAGAGTCAGCATGGTTTTATGAAGGGGAAGTCATGTTTGACAAATTTGCTCGAATCCTTTGAGAACGTAACAAACAGGGTGGATAAAGGGGAACCAGTGGATGTGGTGTATTTGGGCTTCCAAAAGGCATTTGACAAGGTGCCACACAAAAGATTACTGCACAAGATAAAAAATTACAGGATTGGGGGTAATATACTGGCATGGGTGGAAGATTGGCTATCTAACAAAAAACAGAGAGTTGGGATAAATGGTTCATTCTCGGGTTGGCAATCAGTAACTAGTGGTGTTCCGCAGGGGTCAGCGCTGGGACCCCAACTCTTTACAATCTATATTAACGACTTGGAGGAGGGGACCAGGTGCAACATATCCAAGTTTGCCGATGATACAAAGATGGGAGGGAAAGCAGTGAGTGAGGAGGACATAAAAAACCTGCAAAAGGACATAGACAGGCTAAGTGAGTGGGCAGAAATTTGGCAAATGGAATATAATGTTGGAAAGTGTGAGGTTATGCACTTTGGCAGAAAAAATCAAAGAGCAAGTTATTATTTAAATAGAGAGAAACTGCAAAGTGCTACAGTACAAAGGGATCAGGGGGTCCTGGTACATGAAACACAGAAGGTTAGTATGCAGGTACAGCAGGTGATCAGGAAGGCCAATGGAATCTTGGCTTTTATTGCAAGGGGGATGGAGTATAAAAGCAGGGAAGTCTTGCTTCATTTATACAGGGTACTGGTGAGGCCACACCTGGAATACTGCGTACAGTTTTGGTTTCCATATTTAAGAAAAGATATAATTGCTCTCGAGGCAGTTCAGAGAAGGTTCACTCGGTTGATTCCGGAGATGAGGGGGTTGACTTATGAGGAAAGTTTGAGTAGGCTGGGCCTCTACTCGTTGGAATTCAGAAGAATGAGAGGCGATCTTATCGAAACATATAAGATTGTGAGGGGGCTTGATCGGGTGGATGCGGGGAGGATGTTTCCACTGATGGGTGAGACTAGAACTAGGGGGCATAATCTTAGAATAAGGGGCTGCAGTTTCAAAACTGAGATGAGGAGAATCTTCTTCACTCAGAGGGTAGTAAATCTATGGAATTTGCTACCTCAGAGAGCTGTGGAAGCTGCGACATTAAATAAATTTAAAATGGAGATAGACAGTTTCCTAGCTGATAAGGTAATTAAGGGTTACGGGGAGCGGGCAGGGAAGTGGACGTGAGTCTAGGTTCGGATCAGCCATGATCCTATTGAATGGCGGAGCAGGCCCGAAGGGCCGTATGGCCTACTCCTGCTCCTACTTCTTATGTTCGTATGTAGAACCAGGGGTCACAGTCTAAGGATAAGGGGTAAGCCTATTTCAACATTTGTGGAGTCTGCCCATCCACTCTTTTTTGGTATGTGCAATTCTTAATACTTTTCTGCATTCAATTTCAACTATTTTTCTACCGACTTTTATATTTTATTCAACTAATTTTTTAATTTGTGAGCTGAATCCACTGCCCCTGCCAATTTGATATCACCTGAAAATTTGATCAACTTGCATTGAGTTCTGAATCCAAGCTGGTTATGTAAATTAAAATCTGTAGTTGTCCCAGGCATGCTCCTTTAAACCTATTAAGAAAGGCCTGGGGGAGCTCAAGCCAATCGCTGCCTGAGCCTAGCCACTGCATGTAATATTTTGTACATTACAACAGTGACTACATTTCAAAAAGTAGTAAAGCGCTTTGGGACATCCTGAGATCATGAAAGGTGCTATATAAATGCAAGTCTTTATGTAATTAATCCCCATCCACTCCACTCAGTTGCACTTGCTTCATAATTCCTGCCTTTGTCTTTCAACTACTTTTCCAACTCACCCTCTATTTATTTCCTACTGCCCCAAGCACAGAATGCATATTCCATCCCTGTAACAAATGCCCCTTTTGACCCTGAAATTAGGAACCAAGCCTCCACCATGGGCGATCTCCAATTGATCTGAATTCCTCTGCCATTTCCTCCAGCTCTTGACCTTCTGCAATTCAACAAAAAAAATCCACATTACGACATACATCAGAGATTACCTAATTACAATCATTCTTGCCAATACTCCAGGGGAGAATACCTAATTGGCACAACGGGAGTAAAACATAAATAAATAAATAACAACAGAAAACGCTGGAAAAACTCAGCAGGCCAGGCAGCATCCATGGAGAGAGAAACAGAGTTAAGTATTTTGCTATTATAAATAAATATTATTAGCTACAACAACTTGAGTTGGTGATAGTAATGCAATATTAGCCATTCGACTATTTAAAGCATATAGGGCTTTTAACTGATTAATCAAGTGCATACACCTAACAACCGTTGACAACAGATGAATAGATTAAGGTGCGTCCAGATGCAAACAGAACGACTAAAAACCAGTTTAGAGACAGGTAGTGCTGCTTTTAAATGTATGCCAAGCCACAGAAACATCTATGGAAAACAACTAGCTAATATTAAGTAATGGCATTTTCACATTTAAATTTGGATTAAAAAATAAATAAAATCAGATAGTTGGCAAAAAATGTTGGATTTTCTTAACATGAGAAAACATTAGCAAAGACCAAGGTCCACAGAGAAGGACATGACTGACTGTGAAAAGAGCAGGAGGGAAGATGAAGTAAATGAAGTAGGAGAGCTACAATTGGCTTCAGCATCCATGTGCTTGACAGATAAAAAGAAAACAACCAGGATTCCTACTCCTGATACACCATAAAAATAAACAGGCCAGAGTGTTGATATCTAATGGATACTTAGCAGTAAGTTATACACTGCAATCTAATCGGTGGACTAAACTGGTTTATACACAGAATCACGGATACCAACAATGAGTTAGAGACTGCAATCAAATTGAGGAATTCAATTTTTTTTAATACAGAATAATAATGGATACCTGAGACTGCGTTACAGGCTAGAATCTAATCAAAGGGTTCAAATGGTTTATATATAGAATAAGGGATACCCAGAAGTGAGTTACGTGCTGGAATTCAATTGAAAAGTTTGGTTGGTTTATAAAGGAAACTACAGAATGAGATGCATGTTGGAATTTAATCAAGGAGTTCAAATGGTTTAAATAATAATGGATATCAGTCTATGTACATTATACAATAATAAGTCAGTCTATAGGTTATGTAATACAGTTATCTGATCAAAAATTTGTCTTTCATGTTGATTAATTTTCTTCTGTTTGCCTCTAATTGGTGAATAATTAGAAAATAACCAATCAAGCTGCATAAAAACAAAATTTCTCCCAATCATATTATAGATTTATTTTCTCCTACATTCAGCTGTCATGATAGTTCCTTGCCCATCTCACTATATACCAGTAAAATCAAAAAAATAATTCGCGCACAATCAATCAAATGATTCACAAAGAAACTCACAAACCACTCATTAACATATCCATCCCACCTTTCATGTTGTGACATCTCTTCTCATCTCCTACCTGTAATGATCAATAACATGTCATTCTAGAATGGTACGCTAGATGGAGCCGTAGAGCTGTATAGAGCTGTATACTGCTGTGTGTTTGGTTGTATGTGTTTAAGTTTACACTACCCACGATGCACTAGGCTACCCACAAGGCAGTAGTCAAGATGGCTGCCTGCACACAGAAGTACACATGCTGAATCTCTACAGATGCTGTACCTAGAGAACGTGTACTGAATAAATGTCTAGCTAGAAGCTAGCTGTTCATAATAAGAATGTCTAGTTATTAATGAACATAACATGGTACCAGGATTGGTGAAGATCTGCTCAAAATTGTGAAACGCGACATGGAGAATTTGAAGCCACTGGAGTTTTTGAATCTCACGGGAAATGTCGACTACAATTGGCGGACTTTCAAACAACAATTTGAACTCTACATTGCTGCCATTGGGTTCGGTACGAAGCCAGATGCAAGGAAAATAGCGTTGCTGCTCACGGTTGCAGGCCCACAGGCGATAGAGGTATTTAATACATTTGTATTTAATCCAGAGGAGAACAGAGAAAATTTAGACGATGTGCTAAAGAAATTTGATACACATTGTTCTCCCAAAAAGAATGAGACCTATGAAAGATACAGTGTTACAAACAGTAATAGAGAACATTCATCATGGTTGGCCAAAAGGTTCCTGTCCAAAATATTTTCACATAAGGTCAGAATTGAGTGTTGCAAGTGGACTATTACTAAAACAGAACAGAATAGTCATTCCACAGGCTCTACGTCAAGACATGCTCAAAAGGATTCATGAAGGACACCTCGGAATTGAAAAATGCAAAAGGAGAGCAAGAGACACTGTTTATTGGCCTGGCATAAATAAGGACATTGAGAACATGATAGGCAAATGTGAGACATGTCAGAAACACCAAAACAAACAAACAAAGGAACCAATGATAGTAGCTGACATACCAACAGCACCATGGCAAAATGTTGGTATGGACCTCTTTCATTTGAATGGTAAAGAATATCTAATAGTGATTGACTACTATTCTAACTATCCTGAGATGGTGCTGCTCTCAAGCACCACAGCAAGCAGTGTCATAATGCATGTGAAATCCATCTTCGCCAGACATGGAATTCCCAGGATTGCCGTTAGCGACAATGGTCCGTGCTTCATCTGTAAGGAGTGGCAACAGTTTGCAGCACAGTATGACTTTCAGCACATCACATCCAGTCCTTTGTATGCTCAGTCAAATGGTAAGGCAGAGAAAGGTGTTCAAGTTCTCAAGCAGCTACTGAAGAAAGCGACAGAAAGCAAGTCCGATCCTTATCTCGCCCTGCTGAGCTACCGAGCCTCACCTTTAGACTGTGGTTCTTCACCTGCTGAACTACTAATGGGTCGCAAGTTGCGCACCACGCTGCCCTGCTGTGCAAATGAAAAGCAAAGTAAGGAACTGAGACAGAAACTTCAATTGCTAAAGCTGAAACAGAAATCATACTGTGACAAGTCATCCAAAACTCTGAAACCATTGACAAGGGATGATGTTGTCAGGATTGAGGATCCAGATGCATGGAACAGGAAAGCTACAGTTCTTGAGGAAGTACGACCAACGTCATACACTGTTAGAACTGAGGAAGGACAGATTCTCAGGAGGAACCGCCGTTCCCTCCTGAAAACACAAGAAACTATCCAACAGCAAGTCGATGACAATGCCGCAACTGAATCTTGTCATTCACCACCAGAACAATCTCATGAAAACACATCAGACTTACCCGTGCTGAGAAGATCCACATGTGAAGTAAAAAAGCCTGATAGACTTAATCTTTGAGTACAAAGAAAACCATATCGAAAATGTATTGACTGTTGTGAAAATGTTTATGTTTATAGAGCACTAACAAAAGTGTTACTGATATCTTCTTTATCGTGTTTCTTGAAAGTTGATTGATATTGATTGATATTGATTTTGTTTAACCTCAAAGAAAGGGGATGTAATGATCAATAACATGTCATTCTAGAATAGTACACTAGATGGAGCCGTAGAGCTGTATAGAGCTGTATACTGCTGTGTGTTTGGTTGTATGTGTTTAAGACTACACTACCCACGATGCACTAGGCTACCCACAAGGCAGTAGTCAAGATGGCTGCCTGCACACAGAAGTACACATGCTGAATCTCTACAGATGCTGTACCTAGAGAACGTGTACTGAATAAATGTCTAGCTAGAAGCTAGCTGTTCATAATAAGAATGTCTAGTTATTAATGAACATAACACTACCCACACAAAATCGACCGCTTTGACCTCAGATACGTCATCCCTGATAACAGATACCATGGTCTGATATTATGTAGGCCTTCTGTCTGGTACTGTCTCCAGCTGCTCCACACCCATTGCCTCCACTTGCTGCCTCCAAGAGCTCTCTGTGGTGCTGTTGACCTGGTCACAGCTCCTGTGGATCAAGTTCCATTGTGAGAGTCCATTGTGGCAAAATGCAGCAGTTGCAAGTAATTTAGGGAAAAGGCCATTGCTATATTTGGGGGGGGGGGGAAAGGATTTGCACTTTTTAACTTTTTTTTTACTTTCTCAACCTGCCCTGCCAACTTCAACGATTTGTGCACATATATCCCTGATCTCTCTGTTCATGCACCCCCTTTAGAATTATACCCTTTAGTTTATATTGCCTCTCCTCATTCTTCCTACCAAAATGTATCACTTCGTATTTTTCTGCGTTAAATTTCATCTGTCATGTGTCTGCCCATTTCACCAGCTTGTCTATGTCCTTTTGAAGTCTATCACTATCCTTCTCACTGTTCCAAGTTTTTGTGTCATTTGCAAATTTTGAAATTGTGCCCTGTACTTCCAAGTCATTAATATATATCAAGAAAAGCAGTGGTCCTAGTACCGACCCCTGGGGAACACCACTTCCTCCAGTCCAAAAAACAACCGTTCACCACTACTCTCTGTTTCCTGTCACTTAACCAATTCCGTATCCATGCTGCCACTGTCCCTTTAATTCCATGGGCTTCAACTTTGCTGGCAAGCCTATTATCTTTGCTGGCAAGCACTTTATCAAATGCCTTTTTGAAATCCATATACACCACATCAACCGCATTGCCCTCATCAACCCTCTCTGTTGCCTCATCAAAAAACTCGATTAAGTTAGTAAAACACAATTTGCCTTTAACAAATCTATGCTGGCTTTCCTTAATTAATCCACACTTGTCCAAGTGACTGTTAACTTTGTCCCTGATTATCGTTTCTAAAAGCTTCCCCACTAGGTTAAACTGACTGGCCTGTAGTTGCTGGGTTTATCCTTACACCCGTTTTAAATAAGGGTGTAGCATTTGCAATTCTCCAGTCCTCTGGCACCACCCCTGTATCTAAGGAAGATTGGAAGATTATGGCCAGTTCCTCCACGATTTCCTCCTTAACCTCCCTCAGCATCCTAGGATGCATCCCATCCAGTCCTGGTGACTTATTAACTTTAAGTACAGACAGCCTTTCTAGTACCTCCTTTATCAATTCTTATCTCATCCAGTATCTCCACTCTTTCACCTCTTTCACTATGACTTTGGTAGCATCTTCTTGGTGAAGACAGATGCAAAGTACTCATTTGGTACCTCAGCTATGCCCTCTGCTTCCATGTGTAGGTCTCCTTTTTGGTCCCTAATCAGCCCCACCCCTCCTACTACCTGTTTATTATTTATATATGCCTATAGAAGACTTTTGAATTCCCTTTTATGTTAGCTGCCAATCTATTCTCATACTCTCTCTCTTTGCCCCCCTTATTTCTTTTCACTTCCCCTCTGAACTTTCTATATTCAGTCTGATTCTCACTTGTATTCTCAACCTGACATCTGTCATACGCGCTCTTTTTCTGCTTCATCTTACTCTTCATCTTTTTCATCATCCAAGAACCCCTTGGCCTACCATTCCCCCTTGTGGGAATGTACCTCGACTATACCCGAACCATCTCTTTAAAGGCAGCCCATTGTTCGATTACATTTTGCCTGCCAATCTTTGATTTCAATTTACCCGGGCCAGATCCATTCTCAACCCACTGAAATTTGCCTTCCTCCATGTTGTAATTTTCGGGTTTTATTTCTTATAATAAACCTTGACTCAGTGATAACACTCTTACCTCTTTAGTTTCTTTTGCACTTTTTTCCCTCGTTTGTCAATTTCTCTGCATCTTACTATTTTTAAAGTAGTATTCTTCTTTCCATAATGGGGAAGCTAAGAATTAACCGGATTGCTATGCCCAACAACATAATCATTAATTGAAGATTTATTTCGCTTTAAAGAGGATGTTTCTGATTTCACTAGAAATATTGAACATTGGGACTTGTCACAAATGGCTTTAGATGTTTGTACATATAGAAATCTATATATTGATGGGACCTCCGAAGATGGGACTGTAGGTCACAGATCTGACCCTCTTGTGTTAATTGACCTATCAGTGACTCGTAAACCCTAGCAAAGCCTCACAAATTTTTGCAAATTTATTTTTGAAATGTCTTTCCTTTTCTCTTCATATGCCACCTCTTTCTCTCATTTTATCTTCTCTTGTTCTTTCAGTTCCCGTTTCTTTGCTGTCACCTCTTTTCTGGATATATTTTATGGATTGGCTCCCTTCCCCACAGCATCTGTCTAATTTCAAATTGTCTTCTCTCCCCCATAACAAGTTACTGCACTCCAAAAGTAATTCATTGTGCGAATTATTTTGAGACATGTTTTTGTAATAAGGCACGATATAAATATAAGTATTATATAATGATTATCCCTTGCTGTCTGCCTCCTCCACTCCAGCCCTCGCCATTTGCCCATTAGTTGTCCTACTTAGCATTCGTTTTGCCTCATATTTCTCTCTTTCACACCTTTTCAGTCCTCTCCTTTTTATTTGTATTCACCCTTTCTCTCTAGATGTCGCTGTTTTTCATTCTTTTCAACACTTTTTTTCCTCTCTCTCCCACCGCCCCCCCCCCCCCCCCCCCCCCTTCCTCCCCCGATCCTATAATATTTCAGATTCCTGTCTCTGATCTCTTTCCGGCTATGTGTGTATGTGCTGTTTCCTCTGGGCTCGGCTCTGCCTTTCGACCGTGTCGATTTCACTTGGACTAAAAGTGACAGAAAAAAACGAGGGGGTGTGGGGGGAATATATATCTGTGTGTGTGTGTGTGTTTCCAGCAGTACTCAGCCATCTTCAGTGCATCTGCCAGTACAACCGAGGATTTGACAGTAAGGGGAAGAACGTCCAGACATCCAGGAAGCAGGCAAGGATCCAACACCGCAACATTGGAGCAATTTCATTGGCAATTTTTTTTCCACGTTTAATGATATTATTTATGAATATATATTAGAGGAGGGAACCCGCGTACCTACCCTGGCCAACAGGAGACTGGTTTGCAGCGGAAAAATAAAGGCAGGGAAAAGGGGCCAGTTTAGAATTCTAATTAAAAACGTGTTCTTTTTTGTTGTTCAATCAAATCGGGTTTATTTACTTTTCTTAAATTATAAATAATCTATTGGATGATGCTCTGAAGATGTCAGTGTCCAGAGTCGGTTTTCCAAATGGATTTTTGCTGGAAGATGGGAGGATGGAGGCAGAAGTTAGCAGGATCATCCGAAACTTGGAGCTGGGGACTGTCATGACTTTATATTATCAGAAAAAATCCCAGCGACCGGAGAGAAAAACTTTTCAGGTTAAACTAGAAACCCGGCAGATCACCTGGTGCAGGACGTGCGAAAAGATCGAAGGGGAAAGTAAGTAAAACAAATATACACTTGGAATTTTTATAGGATGTTGGGTGACAGATAGTCTGCAGGTACCAACCATCTAAGGGCTGAGATGGAACCATCAAAGTCAGATGAGTGAGACCCCTTAGCTAAGAATGTGATCCAAAGTGGGACAGATACACACTTTACATTGCTTACTCTCTCTGTTTTTATTGTTTTTTTTGTGGTGATGGGATGTCACGGTTAATAACATTGGACGACCGACTGAGCCATCTAACTTGAACAGAAACTATATTCAGGGCGATATGGGATAGATTGTATACCCTGTACCAAAAATATATATATATACGTGTGTGTGGTAAATATATGCTCAATACCATATTATGATCTATGCTAAAAATAGCTATCAGTGCACTTCTCATATGAAGTCAAATACTTACTGAGATTTACTCTGAATCAATGCCTCAGACAGTAAATGACGTTAAGCCATTAAATGCTCCTGCAATACAGTGACCTCCAGTTGTCCAATTTGTAACAGCAATATCTTTGATTTCAATAGATGGTATATTTTGTTGGGTGACAGAGGATGGATATTTTTTAATTAATACAAACTTGGAAAGGCTGCAACTCTCAAATAGTGGATCCTAATAGGATTTGGAATTTCTTCTGATTGAGTCTGCAGTACTGATTCAGATATCCCTCCTCTTCTGAAGGTGCCAACTCTAGCTGAAGTATGGTTCCACTTGGTACCTCACCCTAGTGGCCATTCTTCACTGTGAGCTTAGCTAGTTAATGTCAGCAGTTTATTCGACCACTGAGATCAGCTAACTCGGGGCAATTAGAAGAATCAAACATAGTCTTACATAGTATTTACAGCACAGAAACAGGCCATTCGGCCCAACAGGTCTACATCAGTGCTTATGCTCCACACAAGCCTCCTCCCACCCTTCTTCATCTAACCCCATCAGCGTATCCCTCTACTCCTTTCTCCCTCATTTATTTATCTAGCTTCTCCTTAAATGCATCTATGCTAGTCATCTCAACTACTCCTTGTGGTCCTTGAGATCCATATTCTAACCACTCTGGTTTCTCCTGAATTCCCTTTTGGATTTATTAGTGACTATCTTATATTTATGGGCCCTAGTTCTGGTCTCCCCTGCAAACCTCATGTGTATAGCTCAGCTATTCATTAGACACACTTGCCAGGCAGTTGGGAGAGCTGGATTCATATTTCTGAAAGACTTTTACCTTTAGTTATCTATTGCAGCACCTGTTCATGTTTTGCCTGCAACAGGCAGAAGGGTTGTCTGAAACCAAACCTGATTGCAGATTGAAAGGTTGTAAATAAAACAGGAGCTGATTGGATTCATAAGTGGTTCTCAAGCTCATCCATAGAAGTTATTTATTTAGTTAGCTAGTTAGTTAGTTATTATATTAATATATAACTAGAGTAAACATCTAACAGTTTTAAAGCACATTTTCATGGAGCACTGAAATTGAATCCAGGGCTAGAAGATTCCACTCCTTAATTAGCCAGCAGTGGGCTGAAAATCTAAGTAAACTCCCAAGCAACATAAGAAATAGGAGCAGGAGCAGGCCATTTGGCCCTTCGAGCCTGCTCTGCCATTCAATAAGATCATGGCTGATCTTTTTTTAAATTCGTTTTTATGGGATGTGGGTGACACTGGCAAGGCCAGCATTTATTGCCCATACCTAATTGCCCTTGAGAAAGTGGTGGTGAGCTGCCATCTTGAACCGCTGCAGTCCATGTGATGAAGGTTAGGTAGGGAGTTCCAGGATTTTGACCCAGCGACGATGAAGGATCGGTGATATACTTCTAAGTCAGGATGGTGTGTGACTTGGAGGGGAACTTGGAGGTGATGGTGTTCCCATGCGTCTGCTGCCCTTGTTATTCTAGGTGGAAGAGGTCGCGGGTTTGGGAGGTGCTCCTGAAGATGCCTTGGTGAGTTACTGCAGTGCATCTTGTAGATGGTACACACTGCAGCCATGGTGCACCGGTGGTGGAGGGACTGAATGTTTAAGGTGGTAGATGGGGTGCCAATCAAGCGGGCTGCTTTGTCCTGGATGGTGTCGAGCTTCTTGAGTGTTGTTGGAGCTGCACTTATCCAGGCAAGTAGAGAGTATTCCATCACACTCCTTACTTGTGCCTTGTAGATGTAGAAAGGCTTTGGAGAGTCAGGAGGTGAGACACTCGCCACAGAATACCTAGCCTCTGACCTGCTCTTGTTGCCACAGTATTTATGTGGCTGGTCCAGTTAAGTTCCTGGTCAATGGTAACCCCCAGGATGTTAATGGTGGGGGATTTGGCGATGGAAATGCCATTGAATGACAAGGGGCAGTGGTTAGACTCTCGCTTGTTGGAGATAGTCATTGCCTGGCACTTCTTTGGCATGAATGTTACCTGCCACTTATCAGCCCAAGCCTGAACGTCGTCTAGGTCTTGTTGCATGTGGGCATGGACTGCTTCATTATCTGAGGAGTTGTGAGTGGACACTGTGCAGTCATCAGCGAACATCCCCATTTCTGACCTTATGTTGCAGGGAAGATCATTGATGAAGCAGCTTCTACCCCATCTCCACTTTCCTGAACTATCCCCACATTCCCACCCAGCTTTGTATCATCAGCAAACTTGGATATATTACATTTGGTCCCCTCATCCAAATCATTGATGTAGATTGTGAATAGCTGAGGCCCAAGCACTGATCCTTGCGGTGCCCCACTAGTACAGCCTGCCAACTCAAAAAGGACCCGTTTATTCCTACTCTCTGGTTAACAGACAGAAAACAATCCTCAATCCATGCTAGTATATTACCCCCAATCCCATGAGCCCTAATTTTGTTTAATAACCTCTTGTGTGGCACCTTATCGAATGTCTTCTGAAAATCCAAATACACCACATCCACTGGTTCCCCCTTATCTATTCTGCTGGTTACAACCTCAAAAAACTCTAACAAATTCATCAAACATGATTTCCCTTTTATACCACATCCTTAATAATAGTTCCCTACTACTGATGTCAGGCTAACTGGTCTGCTGTTCCCCGTTTTCCTTTCTCCCTCCTTTCTTAAATAGTCAGGTTACATTTGTTGCCTTCCAATCTGCAGGAACCGTTCTAGAATCTATGGAATTTTGGAAAATGACAACCAGTGCATCCACTATCTCTATAGCCAACTCTTTCAAAACCCTAGGATGTATGCCATCAGATCCAGCGGATTTATCGGCTTTCAGTCCCATTAATTTCTCCAGTACTACCTTTTTACTAATACTAATTTCTTTCAGTTCCTCATTCTTGCTAGACCCTTGGTTCTCCACTATTTCTGGAAAGTTTTTTGTGTCTTCTTCCGTGAAGAGAGACAAAGTATTTGTTTAATTTCTCTGCCATTTCCTTATTCCCCATTATAATTTCTCCTGTCTCAACTTGTAAGGGACCCACATTTACTTTTGCTAATCTTTGCCTTTTTACATACCTAAAGAAGTTTTTACAGTTTGTTTTTATGTCTCTCGCTAGTTTACTCTCATATTCTATTTTCCCTTTATCAATTTCTTGGTCCTCCTTTGCTGAATTCTAAAATCCTCCCAATCCTCAGGCTTATTACTCTTTTTGGCAGAATTATAAGCTTCTTCCTTTGATCTAATACTACCTTTAACTTTTCTTGTTAGCCACGGATGGACCACTTTTCCTGTGGGGTTTTTGTGCCTGAAAGGAATGTATATTTGTTGTAAATTATTTATTAATTCTTTAAATGCTAACCATTGCTTGTCCACTGTCATACCTTTTAATGTAGTTTCCCAATTTGCCTTAGCCAACTCGCCCCTCATACCTATGTAGTTTGCTTTGTTTAGATTTAAGACCCTAGTTTCGGATTTAACTAAGTCACTTTCAAACTCAATATAAAATTCTATCATATTATGGTCACTCATCCCGAAAGGCCCCTTTACTACAAGGTTATTAATTAACCCTTTCTCATTGCACAATACTAGATCTAAAATAGCCTGTTCCCTAGTTGGTATATTAGTATATATATCCCTCTGTCTAGTTTCTCCCTTCATCCCCAATCTTTCAGTGGGTCGCTCCCTTTGACCCAATCCTTCCTTTGTTCTAGAGTTCCAGTTCTATGAGTTCCAGAGAAGGTGAAAGCACAACAGATGGAATTGTCTTTACCTAAGCCGAACCAGTACTAATGTCCTTGCAGACAGGATTTATATACTAATAAGGCAGGGTAGCAGCAAATCAGAGATTATGGTGGAGGGGTTAAAAACAAGTATCGTGAAGAGGCTGATCAGTGAAAATGGTAAACTCCCAAACCCACGACTTCTACAACCTAGAAGGATAAGGACGGCAGGCACATGGGAATACCATCACCTCCAAGTTCCCCTCCAAGTCACACATCATCCTGACTTGGACATATATCCGTGTTCCTTCAACATCACTGGGTCAAAATCCTGGAACTCCCTACCGAACAACACCATGGGAGTACCTTTACCACACGGACTGCAGTGGTTCAAGAGGCGCTCACCGAGGGCAACTAAGAATAGGCAATAAATGCTGGCCTTGCCAGCAACACTCACATCCCATGAATTAAAAATTTACAAAAAACTCAAATGGCAGTATGGAGAGACGTTAATGAAAAGAATAGTGAAGAAAAGAATAATTAAAATAAAGAAGGGAAATTGATACTGAGGAGAATGAACATTCAGAGTTACAGTGTTTATATACAGATGTAAGAAAGAAAAAAGAAAGGAAGACTTGCATTTATATTGCGCCTTTCATGACCATCGGATGTCCCAAAGTGCTTTACAGCCAATTAAGTAATTTTTTTTGAAGTGTAGTCACTGTTGTAATGCAGGAAATACTGCAGCCAATTTGCGCACAGCAAACTCCCACAAACAGCTTCTTCTTCTTAGGCAGAAGATGTAATGTAGGAAATGCTGCAGCCAATTTGCGTACAGCAAGCTCCCACAAACAGCAATGTGATAATGACTAGATATTCTGTTTGTATGATGTTGAATGAGGAATAAATTTTGGCCAGGACACCAGGGATAACTCCCCTACTCTTCTTCAAAATAGTGCCATGGGATCTTTAATGTCCACCTGAGTGAGCAGACGGGGCCTCAGTTTAACGTCTCATCCAAAAGACAGCACCTGTGACAGTGCAGCACTCCCTCAGTACTGGAGTATCAGCCTAGATGTTTTATGCTCAAGTCTCTGGAATGGGACTTGAACCCACAACCTTCTGACTCAGAGGCACGGGTGCTACCAACTTTTTTTTTTATAAATATACTTTATTGAACATTAAGAACATTTACAACATCTTGATCATTTACGGGTGCTACCAACTGAGCCATTGGCTGACACACAGTATTATACTAATAATATATAATACAAATATATATAATACAAGTTCTGGAACTAGAAGCATTAATTACAATGGAAGTTTATGGTATTTGTAGCCTTGATGGAAACTTGACTTTGGCTGGGCAAAACTGAGAACTAAATATTCCCAGCTATAAAACTTTGAGGAGACATAGAGAAGGAAAGGGAAAAAGAAAGATAAATGACCAATTTAATAGTCTTTTAGTGATGCTAGTTGAGCTGATGGCCAGGAAAAATACCCTGATCGTCTTCAAACAGTGCCATGGCACCTTTTACAGCCACCTGAGAGGGCGTAACATCTTATTTGAAAGACAGCACCTCCAACAGTGCAGCACTCCCTTGGTACTGCACTGGAGTGTCTGTCGAGAATATATGCTTAAGTTCGAGAGTGAGGCTTCAACCTGCAGAACTTCTAACTCAGATGTGCGAGTGCTACCACCGAGCCAATGCTAGCATCTTGGCACAAAGGGAGAAGGGGTGGCCTTATTAATTAAGGGCACAATCACCTCTTCAAAATCCAATGTTTCTCCGAGTCTGTCTCTCCATCTCCAATCCTTCTCTGAGTCTCTCCATCATCTCCAATCCTTCTCTGAGTATCCATTTCCAATCCTTCTCATACACCAAAAGGTGTATATTTTATTTTTTTGAATTGTTTCCACAAGTTAAGTTTCAATGTAATGTTGCTAAGTATAAGAACATAAGAAATAGGAGCAGAAGTAGGCCATTTGGCCCTTCGAGCCTGCTCTGCCATTCAATAAGATCATGGCTGATTTTCTGCCTTAATTCCGCCTTCTTGCACTATCTCCATATCCCTTGATCCCTTAATATGCATAAAGTTCATTTTGAAGAGTTCAAAAAAAATTGTGCCCTGGAAAAAGTGAGTATGGTTAAAACATAACAGCAGGACACAGTACATGTTACTTAAGGATGTTTTGCAATAAAGCAAGACAGCAGGAAAAAGCATGTCAGACAGACGTGTAACATTAAAGCACGACAGCAGGACAATGTGAGTCACAGACATCACAGACAGACTTGTTACATTAAAGCATGAGCAGAACCACGCACATCATGATGGACCAGTTAAATTAAGGAATGAGCAGGAGAGCCCACATCTGTTACCTTAAAATGGTACAACAGAACAACAACAACTTACATTTATATAGCACCAAACGTCCCAAGGCGTTTCACAGGATCGTAATCAGACAAAAATTGACACCGAGCCAAAGAAGGAGACACTAGAACAGGTGACCGAAACTGTAGTGTATGTGCCTTTAAGAGCCCCATGTGTACTGTAATGCCGGTAATGGCCACTCGGGCTATATAAGCCTGTATATTGTGTTGTATCCGTTAGTTCCCCTCCAGACTTTGTTTAGTAAACACCTATGAACCAAACTCCTGTCTTCAGTGTCTCTATCAACACACAGACGCAACAGTGGCGACGAAGTGGAAACGGACTTACCTGCAATTCGGCAGCACCTCAAGGACATCGATTCCTCTGGCGTCCAGAAGAATCAAGAAAGTGAAAGAAGCTGTGGTTTCACCAGCTGGCCAAGCTGGTGGCAGGTACTGCGCTAATCCTTCCTGGGCATCAGGCTGGGGCTCCAGTGGCTGGCTCTACAGCTGGGACAAGCAGCGAAATCGGAGGCAAGCAGTAACAGACGGGGAGGGAGCACTCGGGAGACGGCCGGCGCTGCAAGCAGGTTGGCGTTCAGACCTAGAGAGAAAGTCCGGCGGGAATGAGTCTCCAACTGTAAATAAATAAATAAAAAAGAACGGAAACCGCGGGAAACAGCGTTGTCATCGGCAGCAGCGGCGGGAAAGCGCGGGAAGCGCCATATCTTTTCTAAGATGCCTAAGTCTGGCAATATTGATGCTTTTGATAACGAGATAGAGGATTGGACCACATATGTGGAAAGAGTGGAGGTATATTGCACTGCAAATGGAATAGAAGATGAAAAAAAAGCTTCAGTACTGCTAAATCTAATGGGCGCAAAGACATACGGGCTGTTACGAAATTTAATCACTCCAGCCAAACCAAAGGACAAGAATTTTAAAGAAATTGTTGATACCCTACAGGAGCACTTAAACCCAACACCGCTGCTGATAGTGGAACGATTCAAATTCTTCAAGAGAAATCAACACAAGAATGAAAGTAACGCTGATTACCTCACCGAATTAAGAAAGCTATCAAAACACTGCCAATTCGGGGCAGGACTAGCAGATTATCTTCGAGACAAATTCGTTTGCGGTCTCTTAAGTGAAGGAACACAGAAAAGGCTGCTTTCTGAAAAAGATTTAACACTGGACAAGGCTTTCAGTATGGCTGTATCATACGAAGCAGCCGCAAGAGGAGCTGCAGAGATACAACAAAAGACACAGGACTTCGGCACCCATGAAATGACACAGGGTTTCGAGAGATGTTATCGCTGGGGCAGATCCACCCATAACCAGAGGGACTGCTGGTTCAAGGACAAAGCATGCAGGCAATGCGGAAAGATTGGACACATTGCCCGGGTATGCCGATCTGGACAAAATAAATCCACAGACAGGAAAAAAAAAATCAATAAAGAAAAGTACAGAAAGGTACAAATGATGACGGACAGTAGCTCCGAAGACCAGAAGAGCGATAGCGACTCCGAAAACAAGAGACTAAGCTGTCTCAAATTATATAATGTACTTGCCAAAGATGATTACCAGACCATTTGGGTTACCCTCACGATAGCAGGGTCCCCAGTTAAAATGGAGCTAGATACAGGATCAGCTCTGACCGTCATAAATCGATGGGATTACGAGCGGCTATTTCCGCATATACCTTTAAAAGACACATCCATTATCTTGAAAACATATACGGGGCAGAAAGTATACCCCAAAGGAAAAATAAGGGTGCCTGTTGTATACAACGGCAAGGAAATACAAAAGTTGTATTTATACATTCTACAAGATGGTGGCCCACCGCTGTTGGGACATGAATGGATCAGGAAAATACGTTTAGACTGGCACTCCATTCAGGCACTAACGGTGACCAGTAAGAAAAAAAACAATGATGACGTTATACCTGAACGATTAAAAGACATCTTGGCCAACGCCAAAGAAGTGTTTCAAGAGAAACTAGGAACCTTGAAAGGCATCACCGCCTCAATAAAAGTGGAAGATGCAGCAATTCCCAAGTTTTTTAAAGCAAGACCGGTGCCATACGCAATTCGTCCAGCAGTCGAGGCAGAGCTGGAGAATTTGGAAAAGGCAGGCGTATTATCCAAAATAGATTGGAGCGAGTGGGCAACACCCATCGTTCCAGTCATGAAGAAAGCATTGAATAATGATAAATCTGAAGAACAGAGAAAAATTCGCATCTGTAGGGACTTCAAGGTGACGGTAAACCCGGTCCTTCACACGGTACAGTATCCTCTTCCGAGGATAGAAGATATTTTCGCCTCACTATCCGGAGGGAAACGTTTCACCAAAATTGACTTGGCACAGGCATATCTACAGATGGAGGTTGAAGAGGCCTCTAAAAAATATCTCACGATAAATACACACAAAGGTCTGTACCAGTACAATCGACTGGTTTTCAGAGTAGCATCCGCTCCAGCTATCTGGCAAAGAGCTATGGAGCAAGTCCTCCAAGGGATTCCGGGGACTCAATGCTACCTAGACGACATCCTTGTAACAGGAGAAAACGACAACGAGCACCTTGCCAATTTGGAGCAGGTGCTCACTAGGCTGAGAGAACGGGGCCTACGAGCAAATCGCCCCAAGTGCGAATTTTTCCAAAATCAAATATCATATTGTGGCCACATAATTAATAAGGAAGGGTTGCATAAGTCACCTGAAAAAATTGAAGCGGTCATAAAAGCCCCAGCACCTGAAAATGTTTCACAATTAAGGTTGTTCCTGGGATTAATAAATTACTATCATAAATTTTTACCGAACTTATCAACTCTTCTACACCCTCTTAATGAACTGCTACAAACAGGAGTAATTTGGAAATGGAGCGAAGACTGTAAACGTGCCTTCCATAAATGCAAAGACTTAATCACGTCCAAAGAAGTTTTGGCTCATTACAACCCATCACTGCCAATCAGACTGGCGTGCGATGCATCCCCTTACGGCATCGGAGCAGTATTACCGCATAAATTCCCTGATGGCTCGGAACGGCCAATAGCTTTTGCGTCACGCTCATTGAACTCAGCTGAGCGTAACTATGCCCAAATCGACAGGGAAGCACTCAGCCTGGTATGGGGAGTGAAGAAATTCAACCATTACCTACACGGACAAAAATTTACCTTGTTGACTGACCATCAACCCCTCATCTCCATATTCAACCCTAAAAAGGGTGTTCCCATTATGACAGCGCAAAGGCTACAGAGGTGGTCCCTTTTTCTAGGGGCACACCAATACAACATAGAATACAAAGGATCAAAACAGCATGGGAATGCTGACGGGTTATCGCGCCTACCGTTGCCAACGGTAGAAGAGGCACCTACAGTAGACCCAGTGGAGATGTTCCACTCAACCATAGTGGAATGTCTACCAGTAACAAATCCTGCCATTGAAAAGGAAACGAGAAATGACCCGACTCTCTCACGAGTCTACAACTTAATGGTGAAGGGATGGCCAGCACATGGCGAACCACTGTTGCCAGCATTCTCGCAAAGAAGAGAACAGCTGTCGGTATGCCGAGGAACCTTGATGTGTGGATCCAGAGTGGTGATTCCACCCAAACTCCAGGAAAAAGTGCTAAAGGAGCTTCACGAGGGGCATCTGGGTGGAGTGAAAATGAAGAACCTAGCCAGAGCATTTGTATGGTGGCCAGGTATCAATGGAGACATAGAAGAAATGACCAAGAGCTGCCTAGGATGCCAGAAGGTCCAAAACGCTCCACCCCAAGCCCCTCTACATCCATGGGAGTGGCCCTCATCTCCCTGGCAAAGGGTACACATTGACTTTGCTGGTCCATTTATGGACTCAATGTTCTTAATCGCGGTTGATGCACACTCCAAGTGGCCGGAGGTAATAAAGATGTCCTCCACCACCACGGAAAAAACCATCACAGTATTAAGGACCATATTTGCCAGGAATGGGCTGCCGGAACAGATCTGTTCTGATAATGGACCGCAATTTGTGTCCGAAGAATTCAGGAAGTTCTTAAAAAACAATGGGGTTAAGCACTACACGTCTGCCCCATACCATCCCGCCACCAATGGATTGGCTGAAAGGTTTGTCCAGACCTTCAAGAAGGCCATAAAGGCCATGGGTAATGAAGACATAAAACTTCAGCACAAGGTGGATAACTTCTTGTTCGCATACAGGAATGCAACACATATGGTTACAAACCAAACTCCCGCCATGATGTTCTTCAATAGAAGCCTAAGATGCCGGCTGGATTTGATCAAGCCCAACATCAGAAGGGACGTGGAGAACCGGCAATTTCAAGGCATGAATGAAAGGCCAACTAGAACTTTCCAGATAGGTCAACAAGTTTTGGCCCGGGACTACCGTACCGAGAAATGGCAGCCTGGAACTATCTGCACACGACTAGGACCGCTGATGTATACCGTGGACATCGGAGAAAGCATAATAAGGCGCCATGCTGACCAAATCATAGAGTCATCCGAAAAGGGACAACCTACACCACAACTCTATATGCCTAACGATGAAGTAGAGATACCCATATCTACCTCCGATCCGGTGATACTGGAACCCGATGAACCCGACACTGACATTCAAGCCGAATCAGCCTTGCCAAAAGAACCTACTACACCACCAGAAACTACTACACCACCGAGGCGTTATCCGGACCGAGTCAGGAAGCCTCCAGAGAGACTGACTTATAATTAATTAACTACAGCAATGTGTATATTATTTTTCTTATAACATGTAATTAATAATTACTTAAAATATTATGTACTGGTTAGCTAAAAGGGGAGGAATTGTAGTGTATGTGCCTTTAAGAGCCCCATGTGTACTGTAATGCCGGTAATGGCCACTCGGGCTATATAAGCCTGTATATTGTGTTGTATCCGTTAGTTCCCCTCCAGACTTTGTTTAGTAAACACCTATGAACCAAACTCCTGTCTTCAGTGTCTCTATCAACACACAGACACAACAGAAACCTTGATCAAAGAGGTCGGTTTTAAGCAGCGATGGTGGGGCAAAAGAGGTGGGGGATGCACAAGTCAGTGCATGCCATAGACAGATCTGTTACATTACATGTGAAGCATGATATTGTTTTCAATTAACAAGGCTAGATGATGAGATAAGGCCCACTTTACATGATAGTAACCGCCAAGGTTGAAAAGAATATGGGTGAAATAGGATGAATCAAGAAGTAGTGGCAAGGTGACATCAAGTTTGGGTGTAAGAAGCCTCCAGACTGTAGAATATGACTGTTCCACAGTTTTCCGTTGCTAAGAAAGAATGAGTTAGAATAGGAGACAGCGTGTTGAGACTCCATTTCAACAAAATGAGAATGCAGAGAGCATGCATAACAACGAATCTGGGAGGAACATGAAAGGAGCAATGGCCATAGTAGTGCCAATAAAACACCTTATTAAAATGTATTAAATACCAATTTAAGCAATAAAGCAAGCTTAGGTGTTATGTTCCAAGTGTTGACTCTTTAGAGGGGACTGGATGACTGCCAGCATATTACAGTGCAGTGATTAAGGCGGTTCAGATGACACCATGAAACATGAGAGCAAAAGCTCAATCAGTTCATTCATCAGCTGAACCTGGAGGGTTATATTAGATGGTGAGATAGAGAGGAGATCATCACCTTCCAAATAATAGACATAAGCGATAATTTTACGAATGAGTGATCCGAGAAATGGCATTGCATATCAGGAATATGGTTGAGAGCGCGGTATGATTTTCTGTCCATTAATTTTTACGGGAGTCGTGTGCCCGAATTCTCAATAACTGATCCCTGCAGATGAAGCCCTGCGCAATGAATGCAAATTAATAAGATTACCCCTATGCAGACCAAAACTCTGCTGCCCATATCCTAATTAATAGCATCTACAAGATGCACTGCAGCAACTCGCCAAGGCTTCTTCGACAGCACCTCCCAAACCCGCGACCTCTTCCACCTAGAGGGACAAGGGCAGCAGGCACATGGGGACACCAGCACCTCCAAGTTCCCCTCCAAGTCACACACCATCCTTACTTGGAAATATATCACCGTTCTTTCATTGTCGCTGGGTCAAAATCATGGAACTCCCTCCCAACAGCATGATGGGAGTACCCTCACCACATGGACTGCAGCGGTTCAAGAAGGCGGCTCACCACCACCTTCTCAAGAGCAATTAGGAATGGGCAATAAATGCGATGCCCACATCCCAGGAACGAATAAAAAAAGTCCCGTTTACCCATCACCCATGTGCTCGCTGACCTACATTGGCTCCCAGACCACCAACATTTAAAAAAAGAATTCTCATCCTCATGTTCAAATCCCTCAATGAATTCGCCTCTCCCTATCTCTGTAACCTCCTCCAGCTCTACAACCCTCCAAATACTCTAGAGTTCCTCCAACTCTGGCCTCTTGTCCATACCCCACTTCCGTCACCTCACCATTGGCAACTGTGCCTTCAGCCAACTAAAACCTAAACTCTGGAATTCCCTCCCCAAACATCTGCGCCTCTCCACCTTTAACACTGTGTTTAAAATCTACCTCTTTGACTAAGCGTTTGGTCACCGATCCTAATGTCTCCTTGGCTCAGTGTCAATTTCTGTCTGATTACACTCCTGTGAAGCACCTTGGGACGTTTTACTACAGTAAAAGGTGCTATATAAATACAAGTTGTCATTTTTATATTCTAAATTCACAAGTTTGTGTTTGTGGGATTTGCTTTATCTGTGCACTAAGTCATTCCTAGGATATAGAACCTTGTTAACAAACCCTTCTTTAAGTCAAATAAGGTTGACTCAAGCCTGCATATGGCTCTTTTTGCTACTGAGGCCTTTTAAGCTCAGCAAATGCTTTGACCCGGCCCTGTTGTATGTTTCAATTCAAAGTTATTGCCAATAAAAAGCATCCAGTTTAAAACTGCCAGAATATTCAATATTTTCATTGTTGCTACTATTTAGAGGCTAATTTCTAGGTAGGTGAAAATGGTCTGACAATCCTATTGGTTAAGAGTAAGGATATTAATACATAATATAAAGCTCCATTCTTAGAAATCGCTCAATTGCCACAATTCAGTTATTATATTGCAGTGCATTTGCTCATCAAAATATCAGCAAATGCAACCAACCTACTCGAAGAGCAACCCCAACCCCATCTAGGCTAATTCGTAACACTGTCCCACCTACTGTAATTAGTAAACCAGCTCCAGCTACTCTAAGTAGTACCTCAGCCCCACAAACTCTAATTAATGACCACAGCCCCACAAACTTTATTTAGCAACCTCAGCACTAACTACTGTAATTAGTAACCCTAGTTCCACCTATTCTAATTAGTAAAACCAGCCCCATCGACTCTAATAATAATCCTAGCTCCACCTACTCTCATTAGTAACCCCAGCAGCCCTAGTCTGTTTAGTAACCTGAGCCCACTTACTCAAAATAAAATCCTCAGTCCCAGCATTAATGATCCATCTTGAAGTTTCCTTCTCTCCTTACCAGAAGTCTCTCAATGTCTTTCCTCTCTGCTTCCCATTCTCCATTTCTTCTATTCTTCTGTATATGACTCTCCTCTCCTCGCAACTCCCTTCTCTCTCCTCTATTGTTCGTCAGCTTTCATTTCACCTCTCCCCATCCTTCTTTCCCCTCCTTCTGGCTGTCCTCAGTGTCCCGCTCCACCTCTCCTTCCTTCTTCTCTCTTTGCTATTCTCTCTCCTCGCCTCTTCTTTTGTCTCTCCTCTTCTTCCCTCTTTCTTCACCATCCTTCTCCTCCCCACTGCAGCTTTAAACTTTCTAGTATGTTTATTATCACATTATATCACCACAGTGGATCCGGAGCCAGCCTCTTCCCCCTCCCTAACAAAAACATTTGGATTTATAAGCAGACAGGAAATGATATGTCAGTACACACTAGAGTTAGGATGACAAACCAGGCCTTAGTAAATATTAGCCTTTGCTTTAGCAGGCTTGGAGATTTGGGTGTAGTTATATTTGCTTTCAATCCTGTCCTTCCTCAAGTTCCTGATTCTAAATATAGAAACAGTACACAAAGGTTATGACGGGGAGAGAGGATGTGACTGAATTATATAACAAGTAAATATGCTCATGAAGGGAAATGAAACCTTATCAACCTGAGCCTCACTTACTCAAATTAACAATCCCGCCCCCACAAACAAATATTGATAACTCAACCCATCTACTCAAATTAGCATCAGCGGCCCCACCTACTCTAATTAGCAACTCCCCTTCCCTGCACTCCAATTAACAACCCCCCAGCCCCACCTACTCTATTTAATAATCCCAACTTCACCTAATCTAATTAGTGACCCCAGTTAACTGGCGGGAGACTTTAATGTCTCATCCAAAAGATGGCATCTACGACACTCCCCCAGTACTGCACTGGAGTGTTAGCCTAGATGTTTATGCTCAGGTCTCATGGAGTGGGACTATGAACACATGAATTTCTAATTCAAAGGTGAGAGTGCTACCAACTGAGCCACAGCTGATGCTGAAAATAGTTCTATGAAAAAATATTCGTGCCACTATTCCTCATAAAAACAACAAAACATTTTGCATTTATATAGCGTCTTTAATGTAGTAAAGCATCCCAAGGTGCTTCACAGCTTGGTCAAAGATGTAGGTTTTGAGGAGCATCTTAAAGGAGGAGAGAGAGATGGAGAGGCGGAGAGGTTTAGGAAGCGAATTCCAGAGCTTCAGACCTAGGCAGCTGAAGGCTTGGCCGCCAATGGTGCAGCAATTAAAATAGGGGGTGCACAAGAGGCCAGAATTAGAGGAATCCAGCGTTCTTGGAGAGTTGTAGGGCTGGACGAGGTTACAAAGATAGGGAGGTGCGAGGCCATGGAGGGATTTGAACACAAGGATGAGAATTTTAAATTCGGGACATTGCTGGACTGGGAGTCAATGTAGGTCGACGTGTACAGGGGCGATGGGTGAACGGGACTTGGTGCGAGATAGGATACAGACAGCAGAGTTGTCGCAGATACCACGCAGGCCAGACATTTCTAAGAGGCCTTGGGCTTGCCTTCTCCTGCTCTTCTGCAGATTGTATACTTCACCTTGGCCTTGGGTTCTGAAATTTGCAGCCATCTGTAGATGTGCAACCTTTCAGACCTCTGCCATTTGGAAAGGCTAATTCATGTGCACTGGCCCTGGGAGCAGCACGGGGAGTGCAGCATGAGGTCACAGAGAAGATCACAGGGGATGGGGAGCAGAGTGGGCCAGTGGGAGTGGAGTAGTTACACCGGGGAAACAACATAAATTCAAATTTCAGTTAAAACAACTAGACCTGCCAATCTATGAGGCTGCAATGGTCCCTAAGTTCAAGAGAACAGCTCAGGAAGCTAAATTTAGACCGAGGGATAATTAGAAATGCAAATTAATGGTAAGTGAATTCCGTGGAAATTTAAGGATGAAGATGAATAAAATTGGTTGTGTCAGGAAAAGGTTCACAGGTTTGCACAAGCCTTTCACAAACAGACTGCTGTCAGTAATGGTTTCTAACTTTTGGCCGACTTGGCAAAGCTGTAAGCACCTAATTGGAGAAAACAAATGGTCAGGTTTCCACTGACCAATCTATCATTATAAAGCGACAGCATATCATGGACCAATGAGGTCACTAAACGAAAGCTCTTGCATTTATATAACAGCTTTCATGACCTCAGGACTTCCCAAAGCGCTTTACAACGAGTGAAATACTTTTGAAGTGCAGTCACTGTTGAAATATAGGAAACGCAGCAGCCAATTTTCACACAGCAAAGTCTCTCAAACTGCAATGTGATAATGACCAGATAATGTGTTTTTAGTTGAGGGACAAATATTGGCTGGGACACCAGGGAGAACTTTCTTACTCTTCTTTGAAATAGTGTTATGGGATCTTTTACATCCACCTGAGAGGTTTAATTTCTCGTCTGAAAGATGGCACCTCCAACAGTGCAACACTCCCTTCGGACTGCACTGGAATGTCAGCCTAAATTTTGTGCTTAAGTATCTAGAATGGGACTTGAACCCTCAACCTTTTGACTCAGAGGAGCGAGTGCTACCACTGAGCCACAGCTGACACTTGACAGCTGCCAGTGAACTGGATATGTGTGCGCAATCAATGATTAAATAATAGATAGATAGATTTAAGTGTTACTCTTCAATTTAGTACTTTAGATTAAATATTACAATAATAAAGTTATTTCTATTGTTTGAATAGCTTTATTTCTGTAATGTTGATGCTAATTTCAGCATCAGATTATGTAATCTGAAAATTTAGGATACCAGTCGGCCAAATAGTTCCCCCGAATTCGGTCATTTAAATACTATGAATACAGCATGTATTATGTAACAACACAATTATTACGCAACCCGTAAGCTTTTGTCAGTCTACAGCTATAATATAATACAGCGTGTGAGCACACACAGACATTACGCTGCAAACTTCACACGGCAGATTTCACGCTCCATGCATAATTGCTCCTCTAGGGTCCACAAAAATAATCTGGGCCACTGGCGCCACAGGACTCCTTCCCCCTCTCCACCCACCGCACCCGCCCCCCCCCGCCTCCCCCCAACCCCACCTCCCCTCCCCACCCCACACACCACAGGACTCCTTCCCCCTCTCCACCCACCGCACCCCCCCTCCCCGCCTCCACCCCCCCAACCCCAACCCCACCTCCCCTCCCCACCCCCCACACACACCTTCACGGCAACTTGCTTTAAAAATTCAGCTCATTTTCTTTCTAACAAAGAAAAATTCTGTTGAGGAAAGACACTCTGAAGTTTATACAGTATTTATAACTTGAACACTCATTAAAGCACTTATGTGAGCAATATAGTCTGTCATGTTTTTTCTCTTTCTCTCATGCACAAAAATGTTTTAAAAACACTCAATATCAATTTAACTTGAACAAAGCTTTTGAAATTTATCTTGTAGCCTTTCTTCAAATCATTTTGAAAGACAATCAAATAGATTTTGCACTGCCTGAAATGTTGGTGGAAGCAGATTCAATAGTAACTTTCAAAAGGAATATGGTTGAAAAGGAAAAATTTGCAGGGCTGTGGAAAAAGAGCAGGGGAATGGGACTAATTGGATAGCTCTTTCAGGAACAATGGGCTGAATGGCCTCCTTCTGTGCTGTAAGAATCTAAGATTTTGTTGAAGACTGGGAGAGAGTTATTCTATCATATGGCGAGTCTAAATGTTACTGACACATCTGGGAAAATGTCCAAACGTGCATATACTCAGACTGTAGAATCTAACTTCAGCGTAACGGAGTCATCACAAAAATATCAGGTCCAAGCAGAAGCTCTTCCGAGAGGATGAGACCTCAGACTTTACAAACTTTAATAAAGGTATAAAACAATTCAGACAGCATCTGTGGAGAGAGAAACAGAGTTAACGTTTCAGGTCGATGGCCTTTTGTCAAATCTGACAAAAGGTCATCGACCTGAAACGTTAACTCTGTTTCTATCTCCACAGATGCTGCCTGGCTTGCTGAGTATTTCCAGCATTTTCTGGTTTTATTTCAGATTTCCAGCACCTGCAGTACTTTGCTTTTGTGTAAAACAATTAAATGGCCACATTTAATCACATTGGGAAATGTGTATTTTTTAAAGTTTTGTTTAAAACCTTATTTTGGACGTAAGAAATTGCAATTACCAGGAAAAAATGGTGGAAGAAAACTTTAATTGGTTCATTAAGAAAGCATGATGATCAAATATTTACATATATTTTTCCCATTATAAAGTGTTGACATGCTAGAATCCCATTATAAATGTTTACAAAGGAAGTTTTCATTCTAACTGTTGACATAAAAAGCATTTTAGGAACTAATGTTTGTGGAAAAGAAGTGCATGCCACACACAGAACATTTACTATAGATAAAACAAATAAATAGCGGCTTTAGGATCAAATAGTGCATACATCTGCAAATATCAGTGTCAACGTCTGTGTTCATTCAATATATTATGAGGGGGTATGGTAGCGTAGTGGTTATAAGAGCAATTTAAGTTCAAATCTCACTGCGCCAGTTTGAGAATTTGAATCTATTTTAAAAATGTGGAAATAAAAAGCTGACATCAGTAAATCAGTGACCATGAAGCTGTCGGATTGTTGTAAAAATTAAACTGGTTCACTGATGTCCTTTAGGGAAGGAAACCTGCTGTCCTTACAGGTCTGGTGTGGCCTAGATGTGCGAGCTCCACAAAAATAATCTGGGCTACTGCCGCTCTGGGACCCCCACCCTCTGTAATCGCAACAGCCACCCCCCCCCCCCCTCACCCCATCATCTGTACTTACCTTGCTGGCAGCCAGGGCAGCCTAATAATGAGACGCCTCAATCCGCCAAGCTGCATCGGGACACTCATTTGGCGTAAGAACTGTTTCATAAACATTAGAGGTAAATATTAGGGGTGCTCGCACGATCCACAATAAATGACAACACAGTTCCTATGTGTGACACTATGGTAAGAATTCCTTTGGCCACTATTAGGTAAATCCAGATCCCGTGTTCCCAGTGGGAAGCCGAACTCAAAGGCAGCATTGGATAGAGACAGGGCCTCGGGACGAAAGTACCGATTCTGTGATCCACACTCCCTTCAAGCATGGCTCCCCACTGGGAGCACGGGATTGGTTAATTCACTTTCATGCGCAGCGACATTGTAATCACGTTGACTTCGATATTTACTCGGGTTTTGTAAGCAGGGATGCGGAGGAGTTTTGGCCAGGCCTCACACGCTGTGCGGTTTTAATGTTCCAGCGTGCATCTATTATTTCAAGCAGGTTCCCCTCCCAGAAGCCAGCCTGATTGACAGGCTTGGCTCTCTGTCATGTGGGGAACGTTCCAAAGGAGGCCACAGGCCAGGAGCAGGTAGGGAGCCTGAAACTAGGTTAGTGGGAGTGTAGTGGTGTCCAGATCTTGTGGGGAGGGGTCCAATCGTGGCGGGGGGGGATTCTTTTTATCCCGGGGTGGGGGCGGGGGGGTCCAATGGCGGGCAGGGGTTCAGGTAATCTTGGTGGGCCGGGAGGAAGCACTCCTGCTCCTCTTGGCAAACAAGCACTGTAAGGGCACTTACCTTTTCCATGAAGCAGTCCTCACCTCCCTTTAGCTGCTGGCCGGCATGGGTTAAATCCTGCAGGTACAGCAAGCAATTAGGAAGGCAGCACGGTGGCATAGTGGTTAGCACTGTTGCCTCACAGCGCCAGGGACCCGGGTTCAAATCCGGCCTCGGGCGACTGTCTGTGTGGAGTTTGCACATTCTCCCCGTGTTTGCGTGGGTTTCCTCCGGGTGCTCCGGTTTCCTCCCACAGTCCAAAGATCTGCGGGTTAGGTTGATTGGCTATGATAAATTGACCCTTAGTGTTAGGGGGATTAAATACGTGGGGTTACGGGGATAGGGTGGGATATGTGTTGGTGTAGGGGTTACGGGGATCGGGTGGGATATGTGTCGGTGCAGGCTCGATGGGCCGAAATGGCCTCTATCTGCACTGTGGGGTTTCTGTGATTCTGTGAAATGTTAACCTTTATTGCAAGGGGGTTGGAGTATAAGGGTACTAACAGTAAGGAAGTCATGCTGCAATTGTACAGGGCTTTGGTAAGACTACACCTGGAGTACTGTGCACATTTTGGTCTCCTTACCTAAGGAAGGATATACTTGCCTTAGAGGGGGTGCAATGAAGGTGCACTAGATTGATTCCTGGGATGAGAGGGCTGTCCTATGAGGAGAGGTTGAGTAGACTAGGCCTATATTCTCTGGAGTTTCGAAGAATGAGAAGTGATCCCATTGAAACTTATAAGATTCTGAGGGGGATTGACATGGCAGATGCTGAGAGGCTGTTTCCCCTGGCTGAAGAGTCTAGAACTAGGGGTCACAGTCTCAGAAGAAGGGGTTGGCCATTTAGGACTGAGTCAGGAGAAATTTCTTCACTCAGAGGTGAATCTTTGGAATTCTCTTCCCTAGAGGGCTGTGGAGGCTCAGTCGATGAGCATATTCAAGACGAGACCGACAGATTTTTGGGCACTAAGGGAATCAAGGGATATGGGGATAGGGCAGGAAAGTGGAGTTGATTTAAAAGTTCAGCCATGATCTTATTGAATGGCGGAGCAGGCTCGAGGTGACACATGGCCTACTCCTGCTCCTATTTCTTATGTTCTTATGTTCTTATAGGTTAAATATGAGGCACGCAGCCTCATTATAATATTTAAATGGCCAATCCGCCTCCTGGGAGTGGGCTGATTGCCCGCCCCCGTCCCGTCTCCGTTAAAACCAGAAGTGGATGGGTTGGAGGCAGGTTGAGGTCGGTGTAGTGTATGTACCTTTAAGACAGAACTACTTTTACAGCTCCTGTATACTGTAGTACCGGCAGTGACCACACCTGTATATAAGCCTTGCGCATGCCTCTGTACCCCCAGTCTTGAGACTACCCTCCTCCAGTAAATACCTGTTTATTGTTAAGTTACAGCATCCGTGTGGTTATTGAAAAACATCATACTCTCAGAATCATGGATCTAACAGTGGCGACGAGTGTCGATTCGAATCTACCTGCAACTCTGCATTTCCCTTCGAGGATTCGCTCCGGGAGGGCGGTGTAAGAAAGTCGAGGCCAGGAACACGGGCGTCGACCACGAGCAACCGCCCAGTCGTCCGGCAGAGAGTGAACATCGCAGGGGAGGCTGTGGAGAGCCGGGCTTGGTTCCCCAGCCACGACGATCAGCAAGAGACTGACGACAGGTCCAGCGCAGACCCTTCCCGGACAGCGGCGGCTGGAGCCGACCAACGGTGGAGAGAAAGCCGAGCAGCGTCGATGGGGTAAGACAGAGGGTGAAGCGCACAGGGTGCAGCCGGGGGTTGAAAACCGAGCGGCGTCGAGAAAAAAAAAAAATGGAGAGAGAGAGGATAAAGCAACAGCCGGGTTCAGGACTGAGCGGCGTCGAAAAAAAAAAAAAAAAAAGAACGCGCAGAGCACAGCCAGGGCTCAAGGGCTGAACAGGGTCCGCAGGGAGAAGAAGGGAGTGCGCGGGAGAGGCCATTGAGCTGCGGAGAAGAAGGAAGAGCGCGGGAGACGCCATTTTTAGAAGCCGCAGCAGAGAAGAAGGACGAGTGTGGGAAGGAAGGAAAGCGCGGGAGACACCATTTTGTGCCAGCGGAGAAGAAGGGGAAGCGTGGGAGACGCCATTTTTGACAGTTAAATCCCACCCAGGGATGCCGAAGAGTGGCAGTATCTCTACGTTCGACAATGAAGTCGAAGATTGGGCGACATATGTGGAACGTATTGAGGTGTACTGCAGGGCGAATGAAGTGCCAGATGCTAGGAAAGCACTGGTTTGGTTAAATTCCATGGGTGCAAAAACTTATGGGTTACTGCGAAATCTAATAACCCCAGAGAAGCCGGTGAACAAGAATTTCGAAAGCATAGTAGAAATCCGACAGGACCACTTAAACCCCACACCGCAGCTGATAGCAGAATGATTTAAGTTCCATAAAAGGAACCAACACAAAGACGAAAGCAATGCTGAGTACCTAACGGAACTGCGCAAGCTATCGAAACACTGCCAGTTTGGAGCGGGACTAGCAGATACGTTAAGGGACAAGTTTGTGTGTGGGCTACAAAGTGAAGGAACCCAGAAACGGCTTCTATCAGAAAAGGATCTTACGCTGGACAAGGCTTTCAGTATGGCAGTATCACATGAAGCAGCCACAAGGGGCGCTGCAGAGATACAACGGAGACCGCAAGAATATGGCACCAATGAAATGTCCTATGGAACAGGGAAGTGCTATCGCTGTGGCAGAACAACACATGACCAGAAGGATTGTTGGTTCAAGGACCAAGTGTGCAGACAGTGTGGAAAAGCAGGACACATAGCAAGAGTCTGCAGGTCTGGGAAGAAAACCAACAGTAAGAAATCTCCACAGGAGAAGTAAAAAAGGTACACCAGTTGATGGACAGTGGTTCAGACGAACAGAAAAGTGACACAGACTCCGGAAGCAAGGAGCTGGGTTGTCTGAAACTACATAAGGTAACCAAAATGGAGGATCACGAGACTATCTGGGTTACACTCAAGATAGACGGAGTCCAAGTGAAAATGGAATTGGACACAGGATCAGCACTAACAGTCATAAACCAAAGGGACTACAAGCGGCTATCTTCACATATACCCTTGAAAGCTACAGAGATTGTCTTGAAGACGTATACGGGGCAAAAAGTCTACCCCAAAGGAAAAATAAGGGTGAAAGTGATATATAAAGGCCAGGAAATACCTAAAATGGATATATATGTATTGCCAGATGGAGGACCACCACTGCTAGGACGTGAATGGATCCGGAAGATGCAATTAGATTGGCATTCCATACAGGCACTGAAGGTTGAGGCCAAAAAGGATGACGACGTCACACCTGGACGACTGTCAAAAATGCTAACTGACGCAAAAGAAGTGTTCCAGGAGGGACTCGGAACACTAAAAGGCATAACAGCATCGATTAAAATGGAGGAAAATGCAAGCCCAAAGTTTCTTAAGGCCAGACCAGTGCCTTATGCGATCAGACCAGCTGTCGAAGCAGAGCTGGAAGGGTTGGAACGTTCAGGAGTACTGTCCAAAGTGGACTGGAGCGAGTGGGCTACACCCATCGTTCCTGTAATGAAGAGGTCGTTGAGTAATACGCCTGGGGAACCAAAGAAGGTCCGCATCTGTGGGGATTTTAAGGTGACAGTGAACCCAGTCCTTCACACGGTACAATATCCGCTTCCACGAATTGAGGATATTTTCGCCTCGCTATCTGGAGGTAAACGCTTCACCAAAATTGATCTAGCCCAGGCGTACTTGCAAATGGAGGTAGAAGAAGCTTCGAAACAATACCTTACGATTAACACTCATAAAGGTCTCTATCAATACAACTGGCTGGTGTTCGGGGTAGCCTCGGCTCCGGCTATCTGGCAAAGGGCAATGGATCAAGTCCTGCAAGGGATTCCAGGGGCCCAGTGTTATTTGGATGACATCCTGGTCACGGGCGAAAATGACAGTGATCACCTCGCCAACTTGGAGAAGGTGCTCACCAGATTAAAGGAGTATGGGCTACGAGCTAATCGCCACAAGTGCGAGTTTTTCCAGAAACAGATCTCGTATTGTGGGCACGTCATCGATGAAGAGGGGCTACATAAGTCCCCTGAAAAGATTGAGGCAGTAGTCAAGGCTCCAGCACCGGAAAATGTGTCACAATTGAGGTCGTTCCTCGGGCTGGTAAACTACTACCACAAGTTCTTACCAAATTTGTCCATGGTATTACACCCACTGAACACCCTACTGCAAACAGGGGTACCATGGAAGTGGAATGACGAACGTAGACGAGCTCTCCAGAAGTGTAAATAATTTATCACATCAAAAGAGGTGTTGGCCCATTTCAACCCAGCACTACCAATTCGTTTGGCATGTGATGCATCAGGGTGATGCATAGGGTATGGTATTGGAGCGGTGCTGTCGCACAAATTCCCAGACGGGTTGGAGAGGCCAGTAGCCTTTGCGTCTCGGTCACTAACCTCAGCCGAGCGCAACTACACCCAGATTGACAGGGAGGCCCTCAGCCTAGTATGGGGAGTAAAAAAATTCAACCACTATCTGCATGGGCAGAAGTTTACCTTGCTGACTGACCACCAACCACTTGTCTCCATCTTTAATCCTAAGAAGGGCGTTCCAGTGATGACTGCACAACGGATACAAAGATGGTCCCTGTTTCTAGGGGCGAATCAATATGAAATAGAATATAAAGGCACGAAACAGCATGGGAACGCTGATGGGCTATCGCGCCTGCCACTGCCTACTGTGGAGGAAGCACCAGCAGTGGACCCTATCGAGATATTTTATTCGTCAATAATTGAACGATTGCCAGTAACGAACGCGGATATGGAGAAGGAGACCCGAAATGATCCGACGCTGTCTCGGGTATATGATTTGACGGTGAGGGGATGGCTAACACATGGTGACTCACTGTTGCCAGCATTCTCATCCAGAAGAGAACAGCTGTCAGTATGCCAGGGGACAGTGATGTGTGGATCCAGAGTGGTGATTCCACCCAAGTTAAGGGAGAGAGTGCTATATGAGCTACATGAGGGTCACCTGGGGGGAGTGAAAATGAAAAGCCTTGCTAGGGCTTATGTGTGGTGGCCGGGAATCGATCAACAAATCGAAGACCTAACTAAGAGCTGCTCAGGATGCCAGAAGGTCCAAAATGCACCACCACATGCCCCTCTACACCCATGGGAGTGGCCCTCCTCTCCATGGCAACGGGTGCATATTGATTTTGCTGGTCCATTCATGGACTCAATGTTCTTAATAGCAGTGGATGCTCATTCGAAGTGGCCTGAGGTGATAAAAATGTCCTCAACCACTACAGAGAAAACGATTGCAGTCCTACGTACCATATTTGCCAGAAACGGTTTGCCAGAGCAGATTTGCTCTGATAATGGACCACAGTTTGTGTCCGAAGAGTTTCAAAAATTTATGAGAAGGAATGGGGTAAGGCATTACACATCCGCCCCATATCATCCAGCCACAAATGGATTGGCTGAGAGGTTCGTACAAACCTTTAAGAAGGCGATAAAGGCCATGTGCGACGATGAAATTCCACTACAGCATAAGGTGGACAATTTCTTATTAGCTTACCGAAACGCGACACATGCAGTTACCAACCAGACCCCGGCCATGATGTTCTTTAACCGAAGGTTGAGATCTCGTCTGGACTTGCACCAGACCAAATGTGTGAAGAAATGTTGAGGACAAACAATTCCAGCACATCAATGAGAAGCCGACAAGGAGCATCAATGTAGGACAACCAGTCTTGGCCCGTGACTACCGAACAGCGAAATGGTAACCCAGAACGATATGCACAAGGCAGGGGCCATTAATGTACACAGTGGATGTCAGGGAGAACATTGTGAGACGCCACGTCGATCAGATCTTAGCGTCACAGGAACGAGTCAACCCCATGTCTCGAGTACCTGGGGATGAACCCGACATACCGGTAGCATCTACCTCAGAACCAGTAGCAGTGGAAACCGATGAACTACCCGATGAAAACCGATGAGTGCGAGTCATCAAAGAGTGCTCTGAGTTTGGGTAAGTGTGAGAGTTCTTTAATTGTTATTTCTCTTTAAATCATTTTTGATAAGATTACTTAAGCAGTTTAAGTAAAGGGGAAAAGTTAAATATTTGGGATTCTGTTGGTTTAAGAAGAGTAAAACAAGGTTACACTGCAGTAGGAGTAAATTGGCACAGCAGGCAGTGGAAACCAGTTTTCTAACCAATCAGCAGGGGTGACTCATTTGGCTGTAAACAAACAAACAGTATAAAAAGACCAGTCCTAGTGCGAGCAAGCACTGAGTGCGAGTCATCAAAGAGTGCCCTGAGTTTGGGTAAGTGTGAGAGTTCTTGAATTGTTATTTCTCTTTATATCATTCTTGATAAGATTACTTAAGCAGTTTAAGTAAAGGGGAAAAGTTAAATATTTGGGATTCTGTTGGTTTAAGAAGCGTAAAACAAGGTTACACTGCAGTAGGAGTAAATTGGCACAGCAGGCAGTGGAAACCAGTTTTCTAACCAATCAGCAGGGGTGACTCATTTGGCTGTAAACAAACAAACAGTATAAAAAGACCAGTCCTAGTGCGAGCAAGCACTGAGTGCGAGTCATCAAAGAGTGCTCTGAGTTTGGGTAAGTGTGAGTTAGGGTAAGTGGGGTGTTAGGTGCTCTTTTCAAACTTTAACTCTGTGGGTTGTAGTTAATAAGGCCTTTCTGGTGCAGAGTGACTGTTGGTAAACCATTTAACTGGTGTAACTAGAGGGATTGATTTAATTTAAATCCAACTAATTAAAGGGGATACTAGCATCTAAAATCGGGCAGAGGGTGTCCATAACTAACAATAAAAAATTTAATTAATTACATAGAATGGAGCAGGTGATGTGTTACTGTTGCGAGATGTGGGAGCCGGTGAACCCCATTGAGGCTCACGGTGATTACGTCTGTGACAAGTGTCTGCTGCTACAGGAACTCCAGCTCCGTGTTGATGAGCTGGAGTCTGAGCTTCAGACACTGCGACACATCAGGGAGGGGGAGAAGTACCTGGACTCTGTGTATCAGGAGGTGGTCACACCTATGAAGTTAATTAATTCAGATGTAGCCCATGGTCAGGGACAGGATGGTGTGACTACGAGTGAGGCAGGTACAGGGATCCAGGCGGCAGAGCTGGAGGAGCCGCAGCCCTTGCTCTTGTCCAACAGGTTTGAGGTTCTTACTCCCTGTGGGGACAGGAGCAGCGACTGCAGGGAGGATGAGCAACCTGGCCACAGCACCGTAGAACGGGAGGCCATTCAAGAGGGGGGGAGTAAATAGAAATGTTGTAGTGGTAGGGGATAGTATTACTGGGGGGATAGATAGAGTTCTCTGCAGCCAAGAGCGAGTGTCCCGAAGGCTGTGTTGCCTACCCGGTGCCAGGGTTAAGGACATCTCCTCTGGGCTGGAAAGAAACTTGCAGTGGGAGGGGGTGGATCCAGTTGTCGTGGTCCATGTTGGTACAAACGACGTAGATAGGACTAGGAAGCCGGTTCTGTTAAAGGAGTATGAGCAGCTAGGGGTCAAATTAAAAAACAGAACCTCAAGGGTAATAATCACTGGATTATTACCTGAGCCACGAGCGAATTTGGCTAGGACAAATAAAATTAGAGAGTTAAATGCGTGGCTCAAAGACTGGTGTGGGAGAAATGGGTTTTGCTTCCTGGGACACTGGCACCAGTACTGGGGCAGGAGGGAGCTGTTCCGTTGGGACAGGCTTCACTTGGCCAGTGCTGGGACTAGAGTCCTGGCGGATCATATAACTAGGGCTGTAGAGAGGGCTTTAAACTAACTAGTGGGGGGGAGGTTCCTAGAGAGCAAATAATAAAAATGACAACAGAGAAGGTCATAGACTTAGGTAGCAGTGGGGAAATTAAAACCAGAGCATGTCAGGAAGGGGCAGAAGGTATGGAGTAAAAGGTAAAGTAATAAAAAGGGCAAAAGCAGGAACTAAGTGTCACAAAACATATTTGAAAGTTCTCTATCTGAATGCACGTAGCATTCGTAACAAAATAGACGAGTTAATGGCACAAATGACTACATATGGGTATGATCTTGTGGCCATTACAGAAACACGGCTGCAGGGTGACAATGCCTGGGAATTAAACATACCAGGTTATTTAACGATCAGGAAGGACAGGCAGGAAGGAAGGGGAGGTGGGGTGGCTATGTTAATAAAGGAAGGAATCACTGTAATACAGAGAAATGATATTGGGTCAAAAGATCAGGATAATGAAACAGTTTGGGCGGAGGTAAGGAATAATAAGGGGAAAAAAACACTAGTGGGCGTAGTCTATAGGCCTCCGAACAGTTGCAACTCTGTTGGACGGAGTATCAATCAGGAAATAGTTGAGGCTTGTAATAAGGGAACATCTATAATTATGGGGGATTTTAACTATCATATTAATTGGACAAATCAAATTGGGCAGGGCTGCCTTGAGGATGAGTTCATTGAGTGTATTAGGGATGGGTTTCTTGAGCAGTATGTAACTGAACCGACCAGGGGGCAAGCAACCTTAGATCTGGTCCTGTGTAACGAGACAGGATTAATTAAAAATGTCCTAGTAAAGGATCCCCTTGGAATGAGTGACCATAACATGGTTGAATTCCATATTCAATTAGAGGGTGAGAAGGTTGGATCTCAAACAAGCGTGCTAAGCTTGAATAAAGGAGACTATGAAGGTATGAGAGCGGAATTGAGTAGAGTGGATTGGAAAAATAGATTAAAGGGTAAGACGATACACGATCAGTGGTGTACATTTAAGGAGTTATTTTACAACTTCCAAAAAATATATATTCCACTGAGAAGAAAAGGGTGTAAAAGAAAAGACAGCCATCCGTGGCTAAGTAAAGAAATTAAGGATAGTAATCAACTAAAAACAAGGGCATATAAGGTAGCCAAATCTAGTGGGAGGATAGAGGATTGGGAAAACTTTAAAAGACAGCAAAAAATAACAAAAAGATTGATTAAGAAAGGGAAGATAGATTATGAAAGTAAATTAGCAAAAAATATAAAAACAGATAGTAAGAGTTTTTATAGTTATATAAAACGAAAAAGGGTGGCTAAAGTAAATGTTGGTCCCTTAGAGGATGAGACCGGGAAATTAATGGTGGGAATTATGGAGATGGCAAAAACACTGAATGAATATTTTGTATCAGTCTTTACAGTAGAAGACACTAAGAATATCCCAACACTGGACAAACAGGGGGCTATAGGGGGGGAGGAGCTAAACATGATCAAAATCACTAAGGAAGTGGTACTCGGTAAAATAATGGGACTCAAGGCAGATAAATCACCTGGACCTGATGGCTTACATCCTAGGGTCTTGAGGGAAGTGGCGGTAGGGATTGTGAATGCATTAGTAATAATTTTCCAAAACTCCCTGGACTCAGCAAAGGTCCCAGCAGACTGGAAAACTGCTAATGTAACACCCTTATTTAAAAAGGGCAGTAGACAGAAGGCTGGAAACTATAGACCGGTTAGCCTAACATCTGTGGTAGGTAAAAGTTTGGAGTCCATTATTAAAGGAGACAGTAACAGGACATTTGGATAATCATAATTTAATAGGACAAAATCAGCATGGTTTTATGAAGGGGAAGTCATGTTTGACAAATTTGCTGGAGTTCTTTGAGGAAGTAACATATAGGGTGGATAAAGGGGAACCAGTGAACGTAGTGTATTTAGACTTCCAAAAGGCATTTGACAAGGTGCCACACAAAAGATTATTGCTTAAGATAAAAAATCACGGGATTGGGGGTAATATTCTGGCATGGATAGAGGATTGGCTATCTAACAGAAGGCAGAGAGTTGGGATAAGTGGTTCATTCTCAGACTGGCAATCAGTAACTAGTGGTGTTCCGCAGGGGTCAGTGCTGGGTCCCCAACTCTTTACAATCTATATTAACGATTTGGAGGAGGGGACCGAGTGTAACATATCAAAGTTTGCAGATGATACTAAGATGGGAGGGAAAGTAGTGAGTGAGGAGGACATAAAAAACCTGCAAGGGGACATAGACAGGCTAAGTAAGTGGGCAGAGATTTGGCAGATGGAATACAATACTGGAAAGTGTGAGGTTATACACTTTGGCAGGAAAAATCGTAGAGCAAGTTATTATCTTAATGGCAAGAAACTGGAAAGTACTGAAGTACAAAGGGATCTGGGGGTCCTGGTGCACGAAACTCAAAAGGTTAGTATGCAGGTGCAGCAAGTGATTAAGAAGGCCAATGGAATGTTGGCTTTCATTGCTAGGGGGATAGAATATAAAAACAGGAATGTATTGCTTCAGTTGTACAAGGTATTGGTGAGACCGCACCTGGAATACTGCATACAGTTTTGGTGTCCATACTTAAGAAAAGACATACTTGCTCTCAAGTCAGTACAAAGAAGGTTCACTCGGTTAATCCCGGGAATGAGGGGATGGACATATGAGGAGAGGTTGAGTAGATTGGGACTCTACTCATTGGAGTTCAGAAGAATGAGAGGCGATCTTATTGAAACATATAAGATTGTGAAGGGGTTGGATCGGGTGGATGCGGGGAGGATGTTCCCGATGATGGGTGAAACTAGAACTAGGGGGCATAGTCTTAGAATAAGGGGCTGCTCTTTCAAAACTGAGATGAGGAGGAACTACTTCACTCAGAGGGTGGTAGGTCCATGGAATATGTTGCCCCAAAAAGCTGTAGGAGCTACATCATTACATAAATTTAAAACAGAAATAGACAGTTTCCTAGAAGTAAAGGGAATTAAGGGTTACGGGGAGCGGGCAGGAATTTGGACATGAGTCTAGGTTCGGATCGGTCATGGCCCTGTGGGTAGCGGAGCGGGCCCAGGGGCCGTGTAGCCTGATCCTGCTCCTATTTCGTGTGTCTAATTCTGTTAGATTCAGGAGATGGTTCTGTGATAGTAGATTGGCAGTTAGGATCAGATCAGCCATGATCTTATTGAATGGCGGAGCAGGCTCGAGGGGCCGATTGGCCTACTCCTGCTCCTATTTCTTATGTTCTTATGTTCTTATGGGCCAGAATCGCCTCTGCACCAAGAACGAGAACCTCAGGAAAGGCGCTATCCCGAAAGGGTTAGGAAGCCGCCCCAAAGACTGAATCTATAAATGGACAATTGTTGTCTAATGTACATGTTAAAGTGTTAATTGTTATTTGAATATTAGGGGTACTACTAATCTAAAAGTGGAGGAATTGTAGTGTATGTACCTTTAAGACAGAACTACTTTTACAGCTCCTGTATACTGTAGTACCGGCAGTGACCACACCTGTATATAAGCCTTGCGCATGCCTCTGTACCCCCAGTCTTGAGACTACCCTCCTCCAGTAAATACCTGTTTATTGTTAAGTTACAGCATCCGTGTGGTTATTGAAAATCATCATACTCTCAGAATCACGGATCTAACAGTCGGCTTTGAGAATTTAAAGATTTTATCATCCCACCTGATCCCAATCCACCCGTTTTTGGGATTAACGTTATCCCCGTTCTGTCTATTCCGCATTTCAAACACGTTTATGGTTTCAGCACAGAGCCAGAGGAATTCTTATCTGCACTGTGTAAAAACAGATTGGGAGCAAAATAATTCAGGTCCCTTTACAGTCCCATTATTTACAGATAGAACCACAGGCTTCCTTTCCCACGATAATGTCTGTGGGTGTATAAAGTTTGTGAACTCTTCAAAGTGCTGTGTGTCTGATTATTATTTTTTCGAACAGCTGTATTTTAAGCCATTGATTTTATTATTTAATTTATTTACAATAAATTTGTGCAGTTATTAAACTGTCCAGACAAAAAAGTGTTTTCCTGTTCCCCCTCCACCTCAATGTTCTCCCCTTGAGGCACTAACATGGTGGGTTAGGGTTCCGCGGACACCAACAGCCCTGCCGTACATTACCCTACTGGGCATTCTTCATGTGTAGCCTTGATGTTCAGTGTTGCAGTCAGATGGGGGACTGCAGCCAAGCCCAATCCTTGCCTTACAGTTCCATTGTCCAAAAGGGGTCTTTGATCAGGTATTTCACCCCTCCCTAACCCAAGAATATTGAGGCCAATTGTAGCACCCCCAACATCATGGGTTAGATCAGCACGGACTGGGAATCAACCCCGGGATGTCCCTGATCTATTTTACCATACCCCACAGTCTCCCCTCATTGCACAGTCGCTTACTGTGTACCGTTCAGCCTTAGCTGGTACCAGTGTGGCCAGTCTCAGGAGTTCTGGGGCTGAGGGAGTTAAATTATGAGGACAGGTTGATAAAATAGGCTTGTATTCCCTTGAGTATAGAAAATTGAGAGGTGATCTGATCGAGATGGTTAAAGTGTTGAAAGGATTTGAAAGGATAGATAGGGAGAAATGATTTCCTCATGTGGGAGAATCTAGAATGAGGGAACATAATTGTAAAATTAGAGTTTAGAAGGGAAATATTGGATTCTCCACCAAAAGACTGGATGCTGGGTCAACTGGAACTTTCAAGACTGAGATCAATAGATTTTTGTCAGATAAGGTTATCAAGGGAAATGAAGCTAAGGTGGGTAAATGGAGTTAAGATACCGATCTGCCATGATCTAATTGAATGGTGGAACAGGCTCGAGGGCTGAATGACCTACTCCTGGACCTAGGTTCCTAAGAGTGAGTCATGCAATGAGAAGGATCACCTCCCTTCAGGCATTCAATTTCTCAGTCGTACTGTATTTATATTACGCTACTGCCACTACAGGCATGGAATCCCACTTCGGGAAGTGTTTTTTTCACCACTGTGCCAAAGACCAAACATATAAATGGCCACCTCCAGCAGTGCTGAATGCTGCGTGTGGCTGTGTTTTGTGTGCCATGGGACAGCTGGGTGCTTAGCCCAGTCCCAGCCACTATAGTCCTTTAATCATTGTTTTACACTGTTGGGCTTCACAGCTTCCCCCTTCACAAGATATTTTATGGGCTTTTTTTCAATAGCCTGCTGATTGTGACTTTTCGACAACTGTTGATGTCAGTGCTCTGAAGTATAAAAAAAAGGACAGATTTCAGACTCCACAGCACCAGGTGCCCATACGTTCAGGGGGAAAATCAACCCCATGTTTGAAACCAATCACAGTTGCTCATACATTAGAGGAGTTCAGTCACCTGTCGTCCCTCCACCAGCTCCTATGAATAAGGGGGTGATTTTGTCAATGGGGGCGCGTTGGAGGTGGGACTGCTGCTTGTCGGGTTTTAGTCCTGCCTCCATCGACTTGTGGCCAACCCACACTATTTTCCCTTGATTGACCTTGTTAAGCCCGCCCAGCGAGCTTAGCAGGCCAATTAAGGGGAAGCCGGTTACAGAGAACGTTAGCGTATGATGTTTCATCTGTCAAAAATTTTTGACAGATGAATTGTCATCATTTGACCACTCTGTGAAGCTGTCAAACACTGACATGCTCTGTTGTTTGATGAGTTCTTGTATTCAAGACTCATCAAACCTCTTTTGTGAGCAGAAATTAGATGGTTGTTGCATCAGAGAATGCAGCAGCCATCTGTCATCTCTGCCGGTGAGATGCGAGAGTCTCCGCATCCTCAACGATTGAAGCCTGCAGGAAGAAACAAGGGTAAGTAAACATTTTCTATCACTTTCCACTCACCTCACATACTCACCTCTCCACACTTGCACCCATCACTTACCTCCACAGCGCACATTTGCACCCTCCGACCCCTGCAGACCCACTGCTCGCCTCGGTGACCCTGGCAAGGTTTCCCGACATCGGGAAGGCTGCACCTCTGGTGGAAAAATGGGGATAATCCTCTTAACTGCCTGTTAACTACCTGTTAACAAGCAGTTAGGTGGCTGTAATCCCCTTCCCGCCTCCAGGAGACGGGAACCGGCGCGGGTCGGCTACCCACCTCCCGGGAAGATGGCATGGAGGCGGGTTGGGGGTGGGATGGGTACCCACCCCCAGATTCTACCATTTTCCCGGCAGTCCCGCCTCCAAACCCGCCTCCCCAGGGCTGGCAAAATCCAACCCTAAATATCTGATGGTTTTAGTTAATTCTGGCTCTACGAATCTGTCGGCTGGTCAAGTGTGTTCAGTCAGTCAGGCTAAACGCAGAGAGCAGTGAAACTCAGGCCCTGCAGACACCAGGGCACATGACCACAAAGTCTGACTGATGGAGAGCAGTACATGGAGGTTGACTGGAACATAATGATAAGCGGAAAAGTATCTCGTATCAAGGGAAGACTTTGTTCATCAAATATCGACCAGTCTGGGCTGATCATTGGCTGGGGGGAGGGGATAGAAGCTCAGGCACTGGCTGACCTGCTTTATGAATCCCCTGTGTCCATTATTGCCATTGAATTGGATTTTGTCTTCACTTATTTATTACTCCAGACTCACAGAGACAATAAACTGTTAATACAATCCCATCTAAGGCAGCCTGGTATCACAGCTTATCAAAGCAGATTGACGGAACATTACTTATTACTGCTGCCCAGTATAAGTGTGTGCAGGGCAGTGTTGCTCACTATGTACTTTGTTGATTATACCCATATTACTATAAAAAGACGTAACGTCTGATCTAGTACCATGCTAGTATATAAAGTGCAGCTCTGTGTGAATGCATGCTCCTTTAAGACTCTGGGTTTAATTATTGAGCTTTCCTGGGACAGTAGAGCTCAACTGCTTTTAGCAGATCCTGATGCCAGTCAGAGGTCAGACGAGATTTCTTTGTCTATAATCTTATAAATGTAATTCCTGAAGTTAATTAGAATGTATTTTCTGTCGCTGAGGATATTTCTCTGTAGACTGCAAATAATTGGCTCTCTTTTTCTCTTTCGAACACTATTTTTAAGTGTGTGCAGGTGGAATAGTGTGACACTTGAAGTGTAAACTTTTACAGAGGGGCGATGAGGGGAAATTGTTTTACGCAGCAAGTTGTTATGATCTGGAATGCACTGCCTGAAAGGGTGGTGGAAGCAGATTTAATAATAACTTTTAAACGGGAATTGGATAAATACTTGAAAAGGAAATATTTGCAGGTTTATGGGGAAAATGCAGGGGAGTGGGATAACTCTTTCAAAGAGCCGACATTGAAACGATGGGCTGAATCAACTCCTTTTGTGCTGCAAGACTCTATGGCCTAGAAATTCACTGGTGCTGCGTTTGGGGCGCCAGCCTCGCCAGGGCGCCGGAAGTAGCGCCCCGTAAGAAGTCGCGGCCGCCCGCCGCAAATTCAGTTTGCGCGCCCCAGAGGGAAGCGCGGCGCTACTTGAGGCGCCCTGCATCCCTCTTGGGGCGCTGCAACTGAAGTTTGCAGCACAACATGCCGCAGCGCCACACGCTGCGGCACGGCGCGCTGCGGTACTGCAGGCCTTCCTCCCCTTCTTAAAGGGGAGGGGCCTGCTGCAGCGCACTCGACACAAAAGAGCCCAACACCAAGGAGAAGTGCCGGGCTCGTGGGACAAAGCCGGCACGCCGCGGGGGGGCGGGGGGGGGGGCTTAGGAGGCCGGGGACAGCGGCGCGGAGAGGTGTTGGCAGGCGGCCAGCAAAAAAAATGGCCACCCCGCACCTCAGCGCCTCTACCGCCGCAGGTAGGCCCCCCTGAGCCAGTCGCAAATTGTGACCGGTGTTAAAGCAGGGGGCGCTACTAAATTTCACGATCGGGGCGGTAGCGGGGCGCTGCGCACACCGATGATGTCATCAGTAGCGGCGCAGCGCTAACGGCTAGTGCCGCCATTAGCATTCCACTAAATTTAGTGGGAGGCGTGGCCAGTGGCGTAAAACCCACTAAGCGCCCTTTTAGGGCGCTAACGGGTGGCGCAGCCCACTGAATTTCTAGGCCTATAATTCTATTATACAGAGAGATACATCCCTAACAATCAGTAGGTTACTATCACAAAATATGTACAGTTAATAGGGGCCATCATGTTTTTCCTGTTCTTAGAACAGAAATCAGAAGATTATGGGTTCAAATGCTACTCCAAAGACTTGAGCACAAAAAGCTAGGCTGACACTCCAGTGCAGTGCTGAGGGAGTGCTGCACTGTCGGAGGTGCCATCTTTCGGATGAGACGTTAAATTGAGACGCCTGCTCTCTCAGGTGAATGTAAACAATCCCATGGCACAATTTCAAAGAAGAGCAGGGGAGTTATCTCCGGTGCCCTGGCTAATATTTATCCCTCAATCAACATCACTAACAACAGATTATCTGGTCATTATCACATTGCTGTTTATGGGAGCTTGCTGTGCGCAAATTAGCTGCCACGTTTCCTACATTACAACAATGACTACACTTCAAAAAGAAAAGTACTTAATTGGCTGTAAAGCACTTTGGGATGCCCAGTGGTCGTGAAAGGCACTATATAAATGCAAGTCAATCAGTCAGTCTTTCTTTCTTTCTTTCCTTTGTCTGGGAGACACTGTGGCCAACTGAAGCTTCCTTAATTGCCACTCCAGCTAAGATTGTTCATTTGGAACAGATCTGAATCAAACCTGGGTCCTCCTTGGTATGAATGGCTCAGCTTCACACCATGTGATACGTTTACCAACTGAGCCATTTGGGGAGGCAACAATGTGGGATTTAACCATTTTCATTTCAGCAAGGGTGGTTTGGACCAGTGAGGATAGCACAACAATGAAGAATAAGAACTTGCATTTATATAGTGCCTTTTATGATAAAGTACTTTAGAAGTATAGTCACTGTTGTAATGTAGGAAAACGCAGCAGACAATTTGCAAAGCAAAGTCGAACGAACAGCAATGTGATGATGACCAGATAATCTATTATTAGTTATGTTGGTTGAGGGACAAATATTGGCCAAGACACCAGGGAGAACTCATCTGATGTGTAATCTTTTATGTCCATCTAAAGGGCAGACAGGGCCTCATCTGAAAGACTGCACCTCCTACAGTGCAGCACACCCTCAGTAGTGCACTGAAGTTTCAGCCTCAAGTCTCTGGAATGGGACTTGAATCCACCACCTTCTGATTCAGAGGCGAGAGTGCAAGGAACATAGGAACGGAAGTAGGCCATTATGACCCTCAAGCCTGTTCCGCCATTCAATGAGATCATGGCTGATCTGCGACCTAACTCCATATACCCACCTTTGAATATAGGGAGTTAGGAGGTAAATTAAAAAATAGGACCTCAAAGGTAGTAATCTCAGGATTGCTACCAGTGCCACATGCTAGTCAGAGTAGGAATAGAAGGATATTTCAGATGAATACATGACTAGAGGAATGGTGTGAGGGGGAAGGATTCAAATTCCTGGGACATGGAACTGGTTCTGGGGGAGGTGGGACCAGTTCAAACCGGACGGTTTGCACCTGGGCAGGGCCGGGACCAATGTCCTAGGGGGAGTGTTTGCTGGTGCTCTGGGGGAGGGTTTAAACTAAAATGGCAGGGGATTGGGAACCTGAGCAGGGGGACAGAGGAAAGGGAAACAAGGATAAAAGAAAAAGATAGGAAGGAGAAAAACAAAAGTGGCAGTCAGAGAAATCAACGGTTTAAATCAAACATGGCCACAATAAATAATAATTCTAATAGGTCTAAGAGCGTTAAAAAAACAAACCTGAAGGCTTTGGCCTAGAAATTCAGTAGGCTTTGCGCCCACTTTTCGCCCAAAGAGGGTTTCTGCGCCAGTGTAAGAGGGTGCGCTGATATTCAGCGCTGCGGTAATGGCGGTGGTAGCCGGTAGCGCTGCGCCGACACCGATGACGTCATCGGTGTGCGCAGTGTCCCGGTTCCGCCCCGCTTCCGGCCCAAACCCCATATTTAGTTGCGGCCGCCTCTTCTGCAGCGGCCGCAAACAGCGCTGGAAAAACGGGGCCGTACTGCTGCGCAACTGGGGCGCTTTAAGGTGGAGGTGCGGCCGGCCGCTTTTTCGGCGGCCGCCTGCCCGCACCTCCCTCCCCGGCCTCCTACACCACCCCCCCCCGCGGCATTGGTGGCTGATTCCCGCGAGCCCGGCACTTCTCCGTGGTGCCAGCCTCATTTGCCGGCAGAATCCAGCGGCGATCTCACGGCTGCAGGCAGCTCCTCCTTAAGAGAAGGAGGAGGCCTGCAGTACCCCAGCCTGCCGCACCGCATCGGGTGGCGCAGCTGCAGCTGGAGCGCTGAAATTCACTTTCAGCGCCCCAAGCGGAGGCGGGCACACCCTGGAACAGCGCCCGGTTCTGACTTGGGGCGCTAAAAGTGAATATCTGGCGGGCGCAACTGGCTCCGCGCGCAGCGCTAACTTTTGGGCGTTAGCCTGCTGGCGGGCCTTAACTGAATTTCTAGGCCTTTGTGTCTTAATGCGAGGAGCAGTCATAATAAGGTGGATGAATTAGCTGCGCAAATAGAGGTAAACGATTATGATTTGATTGGGATTACGGAAACATGGCTGCAGGGTGGCCAAGGCTGGGAACTCAACATCCAGGGGTATTCAATATTCAGGAAAGATAAGCAAAAAGGAAAGGGAGGTGGGGTAGCATTGCTGGTTAAAGAAGGGATTAACACAATTGTAAAGAAGGATATTCGCTCTGATGATGTGGAATCTGTATGGGTAGAACTGAGAAATACCAAGGGGCAGAAAACGTTAGTGGGAGTGGTATATAGACCTTCAAACAGTAATGCGGAGGTTGGGGATGGCATTAAAAGGGAAATTAGAGAAGCGTGCAATAAGGGTCATCATGGGTGACTTTAATCTACATATAAATTGGGCTAACCAAATGAGTAACAATATTGTGGAGGAGGAATTCCTGGAGAGTTTACAGGATGGTTTCTTGGACCAATATGTCGAGGAACCAACCAGAGATCAGACCATCTTAGACTGGGTATTATGTAACGAGAAAGGGTTAATTAACAATCTTGTTGTACGAGGCTCCTTGGGTCGGAGCGATCGTAATATGATAGAATTCTTCATTAAGATGGAGAATGAAGTTGTTGACTCAGAGACTAGGGTCCTGAATTTAAACAAAGGAAACTACGATGGTCTGAGGCGCGAGTTGGGTAGGATTGATTGGGGAATGTCACTCGAAGGGTTGACGGTAGATAGGCAATGGCAAAAATTCAAAGACACGTGGATGAACTACAGAATTTGTTCATCCCAGTTTGGCATAAAAATAAAACAAAAAAGGTGACTCAACCGTGGCTAACAAGGGAAATTAGGGATAGCATAAGATCCGAGGAGAGGACATATAAATTGGCCAGAAAAAGCAGTAAACCTGAGGATTGGGAGCAGTATAGGATTCAACAAAGGAGGACAAAGGGATTAATTAAGAAGGGGAAAATAGAATATGAGAGTAAGCTTTCAGGGAACATAAAAACTGACTGTAAAAGCTTTTATAGATATGTGAAGAGAAAAAGATTGGTGAAGTCAAGCGGAAGTCCCTTGCAGTCAGAATCAAGGGAATTTATAATGGGTCAACAAAGAAACGGCAGACCAATTAAATACATATTTTGGTTCTGTCTTCACAAAGGAGGACACAAATAACCTCCCAGAGATGTCGGGGAACATAGGGTCTGATGAAAGGAAGGAACTGAAAGAAATCAATATTTGTAGAGAAATGGTGTTAAGGAAATTGATGGGATTGAAGGCCGATAAATCCCCAGGGCCTGATAATCTACATCCTAGGGTACTTAAGGAAGTGGCCCTAGAAATAGTAGATGCATTGCTGATCATCTTCCAACATTCGATGGAATCTGGAACAGTACCCATGGATTGGAGGGTAGCTAATGTTACCCCACTATTCAAAAAAGGTGGTAGAGAGAAAACGGGGAATTACAGACTGGTAAGCCTGATATCGGTAGTGGGGAAAATGCTAGAGTCCATCATAAAAGATGTAATAGCAGAGCACTTGGAAAACAGTGAAAGAATCAGACAAAGTCAATATGGATTTACAAAGGGTATATTGTGCTTGACTAATCTACTAGAATTTTTTGAGCATGTAACTGGTAAAATAGATAAGGGAGAACCAGTGGATGTGGTGTATTTGGACTTTCAGAAGGCTTTCGATAAGGTCCCGCATAAGAGATTAGTGTGTAAAGTTAAGGCACATGGGATTGGGGGCAAGGTACTGACTTGGATAGAGAACTGGTTCCCAGACAGAAAGCAAAGAGTTGGAATAAATGGGTCTTTTTCCGAGTGGCAGGCAGTGACTAGTGGGGTACCGCAGGGATCGGTCCTTGGACCCCAACTATTCACAATATATATTAATGATCTAGACAAGGGAACTAGATGTAATATCTCCAAATTTGCAGATGAAACAAAGCTGGGTGGGCGTGTGTGCTGTGAGGAGGATGCCGAGAAACTCCAGGATGATTTGGACAGGTTGGGTGATTGGGCAGAAGCATGGCAGATGCAATATAACATGGATATTTGTGAGGTTATCCGCTTTGGTAGCAAAAACAGGAAGGCAGATTATTATCTGAATGGCAATAGATTGGGAGAAGGGGAAGTGCAATGAGACCTGGGTGTCCTTGTGCACCAGTCGCTGAAGGTAAGCATGCAGGTGCAGCAGGCGGTTAAGAAGGCAAATGGTATGTTGGCCTTCGTAGCGAGAGGGTTTGAGTACAGGAACAAGGATGTCTTGCTGCAGTTGTACAGGGCCTTGGTGAGACCACATCTTGAGTATTGTGTGCAGTTTTGGTCGCCTTATCTGAGGAAGGATGTTCTTGCCATGGAAGGAGTTCAGCGAAGATTCACCAGGCTGATACCTGGGATGGCAGGAATGACGTATGAGGAGAGATTGGGTCGATTGGGCTTGTACTTTCTGGAGTTTAGAAGAATGAGAGGGAACCTCATTGAAACATAAAATTCTGACAGGACTGGACAGACTAGATGCAGGAAGAATGTTCCCGATGGTGGGGGAGTCCAGAACCAGGGGTCACAGTCTAAGGATAAGGGGTAGGCCATTTAGGACAGAAATGAGGAGGAATTTGTTCACCCAGAGAGTGGTGAACCTGTGGAATTCTCTACCACAGAAGGCAGTAGAGGCCAATTCATTAAATATATTCAAGAAGGAGTTGGATATATTTCTCAAGGCTAAAGGGATTAAGGGGTATAGGGAGAAAGCAGGGACAGGGCACTGAATTTGGATGATCAGCCATGATTGCATTGAATGGCGGAGCAGGCTTGAGGGGCCGAATGGCCTACTCCTGCCCCTATCTTCTATGTTTCTATATCTTCTATGTTTGGCCTATATCCCTTAACACCTTTGGTTAACAAAAATCTATCAATCTCAGATTTAAAATTAACAATTGATCTCGCCTCAATTGCCATTTGTGGAAGAGAGTTCCAAACTTCTAACACTCTTTGTGTGTAGAAGTGTTTCCTAATTTCACTCCTGAAAGGTCTGGCTCTAATTTTTAGACTATGCCCCCTAGTCCTAGACTCCCCAACCAGCAGAAATAGTTTCTCTCTCTCTGCCCTATCTGTTCCCCTTAATATTTTGAAAACTTTTATCAGATCACCCCTTAACCTTCTAAACTCTAGGGAATACAACCCTTATTTGTGTAATCGCTCCTCGTAATTTAACCCTTGATGTCCGGGTATCATTCTGGTAAACCTACGCTGCACTCCCTCCAAGGCCAATATATCCTTCCTAAGGTGTGGTGCCCAGAACTGCTCACAGTATTCCAGGTGTGGTCTAACCAGGGCTTTGTATGGCTGCAGCATAACTTCTACCCCCTTGTATTCTCATCCTCTAGATATAAAGGCCAGTATTTCATTAGCCTTATTGATTATTTTCTGTGCCTGTTCATGACATTTTAATGATCTATGTACCTGGACCCCCGAGCCTCTTTGGACCTCCACTGTTTTTAGTTTTTTACCATTTAGAAAGTACCCTATTCTATCCTTTTTAGGTCCAAAGTGGATGACCTCACATTTGCCTACATTGAAATCCATTTGCCACAGTTTTGCCCATTCACTTAATCTATCGATACCCCTTTGTAATTTTATGCTTCCATCTACACTCCCAACACAGATCCCTGCAGGACACCACTAGTCACATCCTGCCAATTAGAGTACCTATCCATTATCCTTACTCTCTGTCTCCTGCCGCTCAGCCAATTTCCTAACCAGGTCAATAATTTGCCTTCAATTCCATGGGCTTCTACCTTAGTTAACAGTCTCTTATGTGGGACTTTATCAAATGCCTTCTGTAAGTCCATATAAATAACATCCATAGACATTCTCCTGTCCACTACTTTAGTCACCTCCTCAAAAAATTCAATCAGGTTTGTCATGACCTACCTTTCACAAATCCATGAAAATGCTACCCCTGAGGCAAGGCTGACACCTGTATGGCCCATCAGAGGTATGGGAAACCACTCTGTAATGCTATCTTTGCGAGCCATTTGTGTAGAGGGAGGTTACATTTATATTCCTCATTAATGAGAGAGCATGAAACAACGGAGCCAAGTTCCTTGTCTGCTGGTAGAAACGTGGTGGGTGGGAATTCTGCCTGCCTGTTGTTTGAGCCCGCTGGTCTTGGCTCACTTCCCAGGTCAGAGACATTTAAATATTTCACGCGGGCACAATCACAGTGCAGCTGGGCACCGCCTCAGTTGGGGGGTGGGGAGTCGGAGGAAAATCTTTGTGGTGCCTTGCTGCAGTTCAGGTTGACTAGGCACATAGGTCCTACTACAAGCTTCACACTGACTGCCCAGATTACGTCAGTTTTCCAGCGTAACCTGTGAGGCAATTTGGCACCACTATGGGGGAAACAAAACAAAACCAAAAAAAAAGTTGCTTGTTGTGGCATTGCACACACCATTATCAGGCACATTCTGGTTTCCACCAAAGTTTGTGTCACTCTGCATGCTCAGGCAACATGAACGATACATACAATAGCAAAATACTGCGGATGCTGGAAATCTGAAATAACAACAGAAAATGCTGGAAATACTCAGCAGGCCAGGCAGTTCTGATGAAGGGTCCCAGACATGAAACGTTAACTGTGTTTCTCTCTCCACGGATGCTGCCTGGCCTACTAAGTATTTCCAGCATTTTCTGTTGTTATTTATGAACGATACATATGTGGATACCTCCAACAGACCATGTTGATTCTGCACTGTCACGACTCTATCCAATTTACTTAATGCCTGAGGGAGGCAGACATCATTTCCAAGAAGTAATTGACCAAGAAAAGAGCATCAATCCTGGTCAGACCTGGAGCCAGAGCTTTCCACCCAGCTTCTAATCATACTCAACTTTAAAACCTTCCTGGCCAGATGTGAGTCAAGCCAGCTCCCTTTTGTTCAATGAACATAGCCTTGAGGGGGAAATCTCCTCATGAAAAGATGTCTGAAAAAAGTGTCTGGCAAACTTCTGTTTGGTTGAGAAAGAGAAGAAATCCCTGGGCAGAATGCACTTCTCTGCACTTTCTTCACCTAAGCTCCAAATATTCCATTTTACACATTCTTTCCACCCCTGCATCCTCGTAACTCATTGGAGGTGAAATTGGTCCTGGCTCATTTTGGTCCAACGAACGGTCGGCGTGCAGGAGCTCGAGGCGTGAGGGGCGCCCAAAATTGGGCTTCGGGCCTCATTTAATAATTGCGGGAACAAATTGGGCCATCTGCCTCGCTGACAGCAGCCCTCAGGTGAGTCCCGTTTGTTGGGAGCACGAGAACAGGAGGAGAGCTAGCGCAGGCCGTCATGTCTCCAATTACTCATACACTAAATCCCAAAATGTTATTTCCTGAAAGAAATCTGTCTAACTTACATTCGAATCAATAAATACTAACTGATTCCTCTGTCTCCCGAGGGAGTCTGTTCCATAGATTGACCACTCGCTCACTGAAATATTATTTCCCCAGATTTGTTTTGAATCTTTCGGCTGAGACGTCAAACCGAGACTCTGTCTGCCCTCTCAGATGGTGTAAAAAATCCCATGGCACAATTCGATGAAGAGCAGAAGAGTTCTCCCGGTGTCCTAGACAACTGTTATCCCTCAACCAACATCACTAAAATAAATTATCAGCTCATTATCACATTGCTGTTTGTGGGAGCTTGCTGTGTGCAAATTGGCTGCCATTTTCCTACATTGCAACAGTGTCTACACTTCAAAAGTGCTTTGGGATGTCCTGAGGTCGTGAAAGGCACTATATAAATGCACGTCCTTTTTCACTTGATAAAATCACTCAGCTATCAAGGGAAATTGGGCAGTGGCTTCTTTAAAATCCAGGCCTGATGAGAAATTACGGGGGGAAAATTCGGTTGATTTGCGCCTCCCGTTAGCGCCTTAAGAGGGCGCTAATGGGGCGCAAAGCAACTAGCGCCCGGGCGCGACGATGTCGGCGCCGCTCGCAAAATTGACCAGGCATTTTGCGGCGGCGCTAAACAATACCGCCCCGATATCCTGCGCCCGCAGATCTTGATGTCATTTGAGCGTGCAACGCCCTTGTGGCGCCCCGGACCGGATATTGAGTGGCACCCCCCCCTCCTTTCCGCCTGGCGCAAGCAACGACATGTAGACTGGAATGTTTCCCAGTCGGTGTGGGGCTGGGGGTGCGCTACAGGAAACTCTTTGGTATCTGGCACCGATGGGACCGGGATGGTGCCGGTTGATTAAAAATTCCGGATGACGGAGAGGGTTATCTACTGAGGCTATTTGTAACAAACAAAAATAAAAAAATCAAGAAATGTGCAGTATAATTGTGTACTCACCTGCAGAATGTTGTGTTAAAGAGACTACCGGCAGCGCGGGAGAGTCAGACTCCTGTTACTGAGGTGTTCGGACTTCCGACAACGCCAAGAAGCTGAGTAGTGGCAGTTTGGAGAACTACCCCCACTGACTAACTCGGCCACCGCGGGAGACTCGGACCCGGACTCGGCAACATTTCTGGTTATTGAGGTGTTGTTTTCGGAGTATGAATTTTGCTGGTTAATAGAGAATTCCGGATATTTAGGTGCCGTTTAAATGAGAGTTTCCTGTATTTAAAGGCGGCCTCTTCCTGGCTTTTTCTGTGGTAGACATTTTTGCAACACTCATGCTGACAGAGAGAGAGATTCTGAGAGAGAGAAGGAGAGACTTCTGCATAGAGTCAATGCTGTGTGAAGTAGTTTTGGCTATTGAGCATCACTTTGCAGGTACTTTTGTTTTTGACCTTCATTACTTTGATTGCCAAGAGACTATGGGGGCTGCACTGATTCTGGGCGTTGTCCTGCGCCTGCAGATTCGGAGGCAACAGAGACGCAAAGAGAGAGTGGCAATCATGGCCAGATGGAGGAGGGCCAATAGGCCTCTGCACAGGAGACCTTACCCTCCCAGGGTATTCCGGGAACAATTCTCCTACATTAATTTGTCTGAGGAGCAGTGTTTGTGCAGGCTGCGCTTCAGCAAGGAGGTGGTCACTGAGCTCTGCCACCTGCTACAGCCAGATCTGCAGCCTCTACTGAGGACCAGGACATCTCTGTCAGTGGCAGCGAAGATACCAGTGGCTCTCAACTTTTATGCCACCGGCTCCTTTCAAGCAGCTACTGGGGACATTGCCAATATCTCCCAGTTCGCGGTCCATTGCTGCATCCGTCAGGTCACAAATGCCCTCTATAAAAGGAGACGCCAGTACATCTCTTTCCCGATGACCCGGGCCAAACAGCATGAACGCGCATTGGGCTTTGCGAGGATAGCGGGCTTCCCCATGGTGCAGGGCGCATTGACTGCACGCATGTGGCATTGCGTGCACCACATGAGAATGCAGAGGATTTCCGCAACTGAAAGGGATTCCACTCCTTAAACGTCCAGTTGGTCTGTGACTACAGACAGCTGATACTCGCTGTCAATGCCCGCTATCCTGGCAGCAGCCACGATGCATTTATTCTGCGCCAGACTGCTGTGGCAGAACTTTTCCAGGCACCGCATCAGCCAAGTGGTTGGCTCCTCGGGGACAAGGGTTATCCACTGTGCACCTGGCTGATGACACCGCTCCGTAACCCCAACACCCCTGCTGAGCTGCGGTACAACGAGAGCCATCTCACCACCAGGAACATCATTGAGCAGGCGATCGGCATGCTCAAGCAACAGTTCCGCTGTCTGGACCACTCAGGAGGAGCCCTGCAGTACTCTCTTCATAGTTGTGTGCTGCATGCTGCATAACCTGGCAATCCTCAGGACCCAGCCAATGCCACCAGGCCTTGGAGCACCACCAGAGGAGGAGGAGGAAGAGGAGGAGGATGATCATCAGCAGCACCAAGGCAGGAGGGAGGCCCACAATGTTGAAACTGCAAGGTCCGTCCGTCAACGGCTGCTAGCAAGCCTCTTCTAGGCCCCTGCTGAGGAAATGGCTTCTGCCATTGAGAACAACATGAATAAAACCAACCCGCAACCCCTAAGCCGGCCAAGGTAGCAATGATTCCAAAGACCAAACATGTACATTTTGAATACAAAAACGTATTTATTTTAAAAACTCTGTATGTGTCATTTCTTCATGACAAACTAATAGAATCAAACACAAAAAAACAGTCATTAACATAACTGGTTCTCACAGCCTGGAGATAATGTCCAAAACATTAAACAAAAGTTTGAACATGAACCTCGGCCTTTAATAAAAAATTGACCAACATTTTGTCACACCTCCTACTTTTTGCCCTTCGAGGGTGATCTCCTTCCCTTGTGCACTTTCCCCCCTTCCTACCCTACTGCTCCTCCGTAATGGGACCCCAGTGGCTGCAGCAAGGCTGGTGGAAGGCTGCTGATTGTCAGAACCTGAGACTGTAGATGCCCTTGAAGGACAGCCTCGACCAGCTCTGGGCCTGGAGGGCCCGGCTGCAGACTGCACCAACTCTACATGGGCGGCTGCAGTCTGGGCTACAGGCGGTGGCAAGTGCAATGGGGAAGTGACAGTGGTGGCAGCAGGAATGCTGTCATCTTGAGAGAGGACAGCAACTCCCTGCTCGACCGACACACTGGCACTCCCACGGGGTAGCACATCAGCATCCGGAGCAATCTGCTGGAGCACAGATTGCTGCACTGCTGTGGCACGGTGAGAGCCCCGGGGAAATGTGTCCGGACCAGCGACAATGGCAGCAATCAGTGCTTGCGTGGCCTCAATCTCAGTCTGCATGAGAGCAGTCTGAGATGGGATCATGGCAGCCAGTGACTGAATTGCAGCACTAAGCTTTAGCGTGGCATCCGCCTGTGCTACAGCGTAGTGCTCCACACTCCTTGCCATTGATTCAATGCATTCGGGTGCCCTTCCCACTGCACCCATGAGCTCAGTGTGCATGTCCACCGCCTGGGTGTTCATTTCAGCGATGAGCCACTCCTCTTCTGTGTCCAGTGTAGCAGGACTCGCTGGCATACTCTCCCTCCGGGGAGAAGGCCCCTGAGCTTCCCCAGCCACATCGCGTTGCTGCAGCCCGCTGGATCCTGGAGCTTCACCCTCATCAGACCCTTCCCCCCTGCTCCCCTCCAGGGAAGGCATGTTCCCAGTGTGGGCATGGGCTTCCTCAGGAGAGGGTGGCGCTGATGCTCCGGCTTCCTCTTCCTCCTTGCCTGCAGCTTCACTCCCACTGGCAGCTTGAGGGCCCGTCTCCTCAGCTGGTGAATCACCATCTGAAAGCAGGGAGGTACAAGAGTGGCTTTAGTGTAAGGAGAGGGGGGCAGTAAGGGAGGAATGAGTGCAGCGATTTCGTAAGTTGGATTGAAAGTGTCAAAGGCTGGTGTTGTGAGGAAAGTGGAATAAGAGAGGACAAAAAGGTGATGACCTTACCATTGCTGTCCAGAACGGGGTCGGCCTCTCCAGTGGCGACGGGACCAATCACCCGGCTTGCCACAATCCTGTGGACGCGCGCCTCAAGATCGCTGAGGGGTTGCAGCTGAGGCCGCCCTCCACCCGTCCGTTGCTGCTGTCTCCTATTATGAGATAGCTTGGCCTGCAAGAAAAAGGATGGCACCTGTGTAAATATACAGCCATGGTCTTGCCTGATGTGGCTCCCATAATTGAATAGCCCTTACTGTATGCAGCCATGGTCTTGCCTGATGTGCCTCCCATAGGTTAATAGCCCTTACTGTATGCAAAGTGTGGACTGTGCATGTGTGTTTCATGAGAGGGCCATAGGTGTTGGATGAGTGTTGGGCATTGGGGTTTTAAGACCCTCTGGCCATAGAGTGAGGTTGAGATGGAGGGATGGAGTGGTATTGAAAAAAAGCCACTCACCCTGACGACCCGAGTGAGGTTGTTGAACTTTTTGTGACATTGAGTATGGGTCCTGGGCACCATGCCCCTGGAGGAGACGTGCTGAGCCATCTCCCTCCACACTCTTCTGTACTCGCGCAGCAAAGGCCTCCTGCCACTCTCAGGGTAGCGTATAGATCTTCTGCGCTCCACCACGCCAACCAGAGCCTCCAAGGCCCGCTCGCTGAAGCGCTGAGCTCCTTCTCTCACCCTCTCCATAGTCCTTGGCTGGAAGATTTAGGCACAGGTCTCTCCAGGCCGAGATTCAAGGCTCCAATGAGCAGGGTGTGGCTGGAGAGCAAGATCAACCCTCCCCTTTAAGAACTGTCCGGCGCCAGTGTGTCTGTGTTCCATCGCTAACTGACATCACCTGCGCCGCGCCTGCGCTCTGAGGTAGCGCCTCGCTCCTCGGCCTTTGTACCTTAAGACAGGTGTGTAGCGCCTGATTTAGCGCTCCAATCGCCTCCAGGGGCGATAAAAGCCAAGTTTGCAGTCAGAGGCGATAATTAGCGCCAGGCGCTAAACTTTGCGCCCGGCCGATAATCGCGCCCCAAACGGGGTGATACTGAATTTCTCCCTCTACGTCTTTAGAACAGAGCATGTTATAATGACATGGGTGTTGCAGAGAGAACATGTTCTATTAGTGAAGAAGCCATAAAAAATGCATGTAATTAGAGAGGCTGTGGCAGATCAGAGAATATTAGTATCTGTTGTGGTTTCTGTATTGGTGAGGGAGCCAGGAGTGTGGGTGTTCTATGGGATATTGTGCGATTACAGGAAGGGCCAAGTGTCTTTCTATTGATTTGCATGAGTGCCAGTCTAATTGTAGATGGATTGAGGAGGATGCGGCTCATCTGTTTTGGTTTCATAAATGGAAATGCTGGTTCACTGGGGAATATTGGGTTTTGGAAAGTGCAGTGTTTATTTCAGAGAGCCATTGTCCAGCTTTAAAGAGGTTAGACACAGCAGAGAGGGCTATTGAATTGGTTGAGGTGAAGGAGTTAATGCAGTTACTTGGCTATTTGGTGCTTCTGTCTGTAACCATGCTGAAAAGGTGGGGTGGGGTGGGGTGGGATAGCGAGAGAGCGAGGAAGAATTTTCTTTTGTCCAACATAAATTATTTCAGATATTTCAGGACAAGTTTGAAATGTCAAATATATACAACCCCTGCCAAAAATCCTATTGAATATAAAACAAAACAACATGGATGGTTTAATAGCTTAGACGCTGCCATTTTCTTTTGGGACTTTTTGGATCAACTGTAGCCTAGCTTGAAAGCCAGCACAGGTAAGATGGGCTGAGTGGTCTCTATCTGTGCTGTAAGATTCTATGATTCTATGATAATGTCTCCTCTCTCTGCGATGGCTGTAAAGGCCATATCTGAGACAAATTTGGGTAATCTTAATCCACTTGTTAGTGGGCATGAGACCACAACTCAAACAGCATCGAATTTGGCAATCTCACGCAGAAAGGCCATGAAAATAACTGATGTTGGAGGTGGAAAAATGTCACACTGGTAGAGTAGGGCCACTCTCTGAGAATGGGAGTTAAAGTGCAGTACATTGTGGGGGCAAAGTAGAGGGACCTTCAATTTCCATCTAACCTGTGCATCACTCTGCCTCTGGGATAGCTTGTTGCTGGCAGTAAGGACCTGAAAAGTGTTCCATTCCTTTCTATTAAGACCTATAGTTAGGTGAGCATAAATATAAACAAAAATATGAAGGTGCTGTGGCTCACAACATTAGGGACCACAAACATTGTGCCATTTCCTAATGGGATATGGGCCCAAGTCTGGAGATTTTATCCCACCACAGCTGCCTGACTTCAGTTGTGCGATTGTACAAAGGAACCATTGGAAGATTCAAGAGAGTTGCATCATACGGAGCTCGTGGCAGCTGCAATGGCGGAGTGGCAGTGTCGGCTGCAGGAATGGTGGCAACCTGGCAGATCGCAGGTGCTCGCTGGTAGCCTGAGACATTGGCACTCGCACGGGCCAGCACTGCAGCATGCGCAGCAAACAGCTGAAGAACAGACTGCTGGGCTGCTGCTGCGCGGCGAGTGCCCTGGCGATGCCTGGCTGATCCAGCGAGGGTGGCAGCAGTTAGTGCCCGTGTGGCCCTGGCCTGTGTCCGCATGACACCAGCCAGTGAATGGACGGCACGACTGAGCACTTGGCTAGAAGCCGACTGTGCTGCCGCGAAGTCCTGCAGACTCCTGGCCTGTGCTGCACTGAATTGTTCCAGACTCCTGGCCTGTGCTGCACTGAATTGTTGCAGACTCCTGGCCTGTGCTGCTCCGAATTGCTGCACACTCCTTGGAAGAGACTCTATGGAGTCAGGCATCCTTGCCACTGCAGCCATGAGCTCAGTGTGCCTGCGCTCAGCCTGGACGGCCATTTCCTCTAGGAGGCGCACCTCCTCTGTGCTCACCGTCGCAGGACTGGAGGCCGCACTCACCCTCTGGGGAGAAGTCCGCCGAGCTTCCCCACCCCTCCCGCGTTGCTGCAGGCCGCTGGGCCCCGGAGCTTCACTCTCCTCCGACCCTTCCCCCCAGCTCCCCTCCAGGGAAGACGTGTCCCCTACATCGCCATGGGCTGGCGCGGCTGAGGGTGGCACTGATGGGCCGGCTTCCTCTTCCTCCTCCTCATCTTCCGAAGGGCTGACAGTGGCAGCTTGAGGGCCCGCCTCCTCACCTGGCGATTCACCATCTGAAAGCAGGAAGGCACAAGAGTAGCATTAGAGTGAGGACAGGGCGGCAGCGAGGGAGGCATGAGTGGTGCCATTCACCACATTGGTCGGACAGTGGCAAAGGATGCTGATCTGATGCGCAAGTGGAACGAGAGAGGTCCAAAAGGTGATGCCCTTACCATTGGTGCCCAGAACAGGGTCGGCATCTCCACTGGCGACGGGGCCAATCAGCCGGCCTACCATAATGCGCTCCACACGCTGGTCGAGGTCGGAGAGCTCTTTGAGGTCAGGACGGCCTCCCCCGGTCTCAGTTCGGTTGCGCCGGTTGTGCGCCACCTTGGCCTGCAAGAGAGAGGACGGCCTCTAAGTACAGTGTGAAGCCCTGATCTTGTCTGCACTGCCTCCCATGGTCGAATAGCTTGGACAGTGTGTAGCCCTGATCTTGTCTGCAATGCCTCCCATGGTCGAATAGCTTGGACAGTGTGTGAAGTGCTGAATGTGCAATTGATTTTCATGCCAGTCCCATAGCTGCTGGATGAGGGCTGGCCATTAGGGCTTTCAGGTCCCTTTGCCCATAATGTGAGGTGCACATGCAAGGATGAGGAGGACACTGGAAAGGGTACTCACCCTGACAACCCGAGTGAGGTCGTTGAACTTCTTTCGGCATTGCACAGGAGTCCTGGCAACCACGCTGTTCGAAGACACCCTGTTGGACACCTCCCTCCAGGCTTTCCGGTAGGCGCTGGGCAGTGGCCTCTTGCCACCTTCTGGGAACAGAACATGGCGCCTGCGCTCCACTCCGCCAACCAGCAGCCTCAGATCACCGTCGCTGAAGCGCTGCGCTCTCTCCCTGGCCTTCTCCATAGCCCTGGACGTTGTGCAGGTGAAGCTGAAGTGGTCAGGCCTAGGTTGAGGGCTGCAGTGTGCAGGGCGTGGCAGGCAAACAAATCCACCCTCCCCCTTTAAGAGCTGACCGGCGCCAGAGTGTCTGCCGTCAATCAAGAACTCGCCGCACCTGCGCTGCGCCCGGCCTCGGGGGTATCGCTCAGCACCGCCGGCTTAGCGCCTAAAGATAGTTGTGCATCGCCTGTTTTAGCGCAGCAGCAACCTCTTGGGGCGATGCGACTGAATATCGGCGAAGGGGGCGCGACTTTGCGCCGGGCGCAAACTTTAGCGGCCGCCCGACTTTACCGCCCCAAAAGTGGCTATACTGAATTTCTAGGCCTATGTTTTCAAAATCCTTTTCCACTGGCTTCTCTGGGGTTACTAGGTTTCGCAGTAAGCCATATGTTTTTGCACCCATGGAATTCAACAATACCAGTGCTTTCCTGTCATCTGGCACTTCATTCGCCTTGCAGTACACTTCTATGCGTTCGACATATGTCGCCCAATCTTCGACTTCATTGTCGAACGCTGTGACACTGCCACTCTTCGGCATCCCTGGGTGTGGTTAGACTGGCTAAAAATGGCGTCTCCCGCGCTCTCCCTTCTTCTCCGCTGTGGCTCAAAATGGCGTCTCCCGCGCTCTCCCTTCTTCACCGCTGTGGCTCAAAATGGCGTCTCCTGCGCTTTCCTTTCTTCCCGCGCTCTCCCTTCTTCTCCGCTGTGGCTCAAAATGGCGTCTCCCGCGCTCTCCCTTCTTCTCTGCTGCGGCTCAAAAAAAATGGTGTCTCCCGCGCTCTCCCTTCTTCTCCGCTGCGGCTCAAATGGCGTCTCCCACGCTTCCTTTCTTCCCCGTGGACGCTGCTCAGCCCTTGAACACATGCTGCGCTCTGCTCGTTTTCCTGCGCGCCTCTCTCGTTGACGCCGCTCGGTCCTGAACAGCGGCTGTGCCCTGTACGCTCTACCCTCTCTCTTCTCGCGTTGACGCCGCTCGGTCCTGAACAGCGGCTGCGCCCTGTGCGCTCTACCCTCTCTCTTTTCCCGTCGACGCCGCTCGGTCCTGAACACCGGCTGCGCCCTGTGCGCTCTACCCTCTCTCTGCTCCCGTCGACGCTGCTTGGCCTTTTCCTGTGCCGTCGGTCGGCTCTAGCCGCCGCTGTGCGGGAAGGGTCTGCGCCGTACCTGTTGCCAGCCCGTTTCGCTGGAGTCTCCGTTGGATGGTCGGTGTCCGTGCTTCTGGAATCGGCCTTCTTCTGCAGAGTTGCAGGTAGGTTCGAATCGAGTCGTCGCCAATGTTAAATCCGTGTGTCTTGATGTTGTGTGTCCTTCAATAACTAGACAGAGACTGCAGGGAACAATCAACAGGTGTTTACTGGATGAGGGTTACTCTAAAACTACATACAGATCCCTACTCAGGGTTTATATACAGGTGTGGTCACTGCCGGTACTACAGTATACAGGAGCTGTAAAAAGTAGTTCTCCCCTTAAAGGTACATACGCTACACCCGTCCCGTCCGACTTTCGGACCGCCGTTTCTCCGCGGCCCGCTTCAGTCCCGGCCACCGCTGGCGGGACTTGTCGTCGGAACACTAATGACCAATTATTACCTTGTTGAAGTAGATTTTCCGGGGCCGTTGCGAATTTGGGGCTTTCCCCACGTGAAACTCACCTGCGGGGAACCCCGCTGATGAGACCTGGCGTGAAGCTTGCCGACTTGCTTGCTGTCAGCTGCAGGTCAATCGGAGAAGCTGCGATTTAAAGGGACAGCACTTGTATATTGAAGGACCTTGTTGTTGCAGGTTTGGGGCTACTTCTTCAAGGCTTAGGCACAGCTGCGGAAGGTTGGAGCCTCACACACTTCTCCAATGCGATCTCCTGGGAAGCCCCTCTCGCCACCCTCACTCAGCGCTTCCTCAGCGGAGGCATCTACGAGAAGCATGGGACGCCTTTTTTTCCTTCCCTTCTTGCCATTAGAGGATCTCCAGCAGCAGAGGCGGCAGCAGCAGAACCAGGAACAGCAGGATCAGCAACAGGAGCACCAGGCTGCTGCTCACTCACCTGAAGCTACACAGGCCAGAAGGTGCCAGCGTTGGAAGTGGCTTGAGAGCACCTTGCTGCGCTTTAGGGGGCCAGTGGGACCCATTTCTGCACTGGCAGTCCTACTCAGAAGGACTTCCATGAAGATCTGGTTTCTCTGTTCAACAGATGGCCAATGCTGCTCAAGAGATGTCATTCTCTTATGAGCACGCACCATGTTTTCTGTACCCTGGCGAGTTATCTCCTCCATGGAGGTTGCCAACCTTTCCATGGTGATGCGTTCATGCGCCAATGACTCCATAAAGGCTCTGCTCATGGTCGCTATGGACTCCTCCATTCGCTCCACACTCGCAGCGACCCTGGAGACAACACCTGCCAGAGACTCCTGCATCTGTGCATGGAGATCCATCACGTCTTCTCTTGCGGATGGACCCAGAGGCAGAGGGTCGACATGCAGCGCAGCTGAGCTGAGCTGGCAGAGTCCTGCGCCCTCTGACGAGGACTCTCCACTGCTGTCCCTGTCTCCAGAATCTGCTGAGGCTCACTTGTGAGCTGTGAAACACCAGGTGACAACACTACTCTATGTCCCGAAGGTCCCCCGAGGTGTGAGTGTCTGCGCTGGTGCTGGGTGTGCTTACTTCTGCTGACGCTGCGCCCTCAGAGGTTGGAGCATCCTCTGAGGAGTCTGGCTGCACAGCCTCTTCCTCCTCCACAGTGAGGACGGGGGCTCTGGATGGTACTGTGGGGGAGTAAAGGAAGGAGTTAGAGATGTAATGCCAAGGTTCTTCTGGTGACTCCCAGCAAGTTGGCATCTGCTGACACCTGCATCCATGCAGCATTGTTCTCAGTGGGAGTCCTCTTCCTCCCTGACCTAGGGAAGAGGACCTCCCTGTGGGCCCTAACCCCATCCAATAATGCCTGCAGTGAAGCTTCGTCGAATTTGGAGGCAGCTCGGGGTCTGGCACTGGCCAAAGCTGCTGCAGGCTCCTCTGCCATCCTGTATGGTTCGTTTGGAAGCCTTCAGAGGATGCAGTGCTTGCTATGGACCTTGAAAGCACCACGAATGATGACATCATAGTGTGGGGATTTCTGACTCGAATTGGACAATTAGCAAGGCTTCCCACATGCTGGGAATTAATTGGCCACTTGAGGGAAAATTGCATGGAGCTGGCTGACACTTTTTTATGTGTGTCAGAAACCCCACATTCGGGGAAACCCGACCATTTCCCACACAAGCTGAAAATCGGGGCCCTCCTCTCATTCTTCTAAATTCCAAAGAGTGTAGGCTTAACCTACTCAATCTCTCCTCATAGGACAACCCTCTCATTCCAGGGATTAGTCTAGTGAACTGCCTCTAAGGCAAGTATGTCCTTCCTTAGATAAGGAGACTAAAACTCTACACAGTACTCCAGGTGCGGTCTCACCAAGGCCCTGTACAATTGTAGCAAGACTTCCTTACTCTTATACTCTAACCTCCTAGTAATAAATGCCAACATGCTATTTGCCTTCCTAATTGCTCGCTGTACCTGCATGCTAACTCTCTGTGTTTCCTGTACGAGAACACCTAAATCTCTCTGAACACCAACATTTAATAGTTTCTCACCATTTAAAAAATATTGGGCCGGATATTCCGACCCCCATGGGTGCGTATGAGGTACGTATGTGCCCGTAGGGGCCTCGCAAGTGCCGGTTTCAGGCATGCGAAGCGCATGTGCTAAAAACCGGCACTTCTGATCATCTGCCTGCCCGGGAGAACGGCCATTGCGAGCAGGGAATTACGCTTTCTGCACAAAGTCCACCCGCTGAAAACCTTTAAAATTCTTACGCCTGGTAAAATATTTAATTTAATGTAATTTTAACTAATTTTAAATACGTGATTTAAATTTTTTTAAATTTAATGTTTAACTTTTTTAAGTGATCCCCATTCATACTTTTGACAGATCTATGCGTACAGAACTGTCAAAAGTGTGAAGGGGGATTCCCTTCTTTGATTGGTTTCCCATGGCCCACGTGATCCCAGGGACACTTGCGAACCGTATGCGCCCCTGGTATACCTGGGCCTCTGTGCACGCGGTCCAGGAGAGGCCCAGGATCAGAAGTCTTGGGACCTATGGAGCCAGCAGGTATGTTTGTAGATTTTTCCCGATCGGAGGCATCTGCATGCCGGAAGCCTCCGATCGGAAAATCTGGCCCATTCTGTTTTTCTATTCTTCCTATCAAAGTGAATAACCTCACATTTCCCCACATTATACTACACCTGCCACCTTATTGCCCACTCACTTAACCAGTCTATATCCCTTTGCAGGCTCTTTGTGTCCTCCTCACATCTTACTTTATCACCTAGCTTTGTAGCATTAGCAAACTTGGATACATTACATGCTGTCCCTTCATCTAAGCCATTAATATAGATTGTAAATAGCTGAGGCCCAAGCACTGATCTTTGCGGCACCCCACTAGTTACAGCTTGCCAATCTGAAAATGACCCGTTTATCCCAACTCTCTGTCCATTAACCAATCCTCTATCCATGCTAATACATTGCCTCCAATCCCATGAGCCCTTATATTATTTAACAACCTTTTATGTGGCACCTTATCGAATGCCTTTTGGAAATCCAAATATACTACATCCACTGGTTCCCCTTTATCTACCCTGCTAGTTACATCCTAAAAAAACTCTAATTGATTTGTCAAACATAATTTTCCTTCCATAAAACCATGCTGACTCTGCCTAATTGTATTATGATTTTCTAAGTGTTGATATCATTTCTGCTTCAACTACTAACCCTGGAAGTGAATTCCATAGCCTCACAACTCTCTGTAAAGAAGTTTCTCCTGCCCTCTGTTGTAAATACCTTACATTTAATCCTGTAACTGTGGCCTATTGTTCTTGACCCCCTCAACTACTGGAAATACTCTGCTTCTAGCTACCCTGTCTCATCCTTTCATTGTTTTCAAATACTCCTATTGTATTGCCTCATAATTTGGGTTGCTCTAATGAAAGAACAGCCATTTCTTCAAGACTTTCTTTGGAAGAGCGCGCCCGACCATTAGTATGCTGATGCTGCCTGAATTTCCAGAGTCAAGCTCATGAACATACTGTGGGTGAGCTCCTGATGTGAATAATGCCTGGGGAGAGGAGGAGAATTTGGCAATATTTGCTTTTAATCATGCTTTTAATCATCTAGCCCTACCGCTTTTCTGATTGGTATAAATGCGCCAAAGAAGATGGGGTGCTCTTTGGAACTTGGTTGTCACTGAACCCCAAAATTAGCTGCAAAACAGACAGAAAAAAGCTTCTAAAACAGCCTTAAGCAACAGCAGTATCACTTCCTATGGGACTGAAACTAATCTTCAGCATTGGTGCAAATCAGTAGCCCCTTTTACATCCCGCCCGAATCAATGGAAAAGAAAACCGGGCAAGGTGCCGATTCGTTAGCCCCCATTTTGCGCATGAAGACCAATTTCACCCCCATGTGTCCTTTTAACCCCAACCTGACATCCAAAACAGTCCCAAGTAACCTGGATGCCCATTTTATATGGGTATTTGCTTACTCAATTCTCCTCAGGCATAAAAGTCAGGCAACTGTACAGACATCTAAATGAACCTTGTTTTAATCTTAGAAAGGACCTCCCGCCTGTTTGAGGAGGAGCTTCCACCTCCAACATCATTTTCAATTAGGAAATCACATGAAACAGCAAATGGGCAGAGATCCAGTGTGTGTGATCTTTGCCCATATTTTTGGTTATATCTAGATTATACCCATTTACGGGGCACAACCAATCAGAAAAATCTAGCCTATGGGTTTTCAGTTCAAATTGGCACGGATACAGAGAGGAGGAAGACATGTAGGACAGTATATATGGAATTTAGGAGGAACAAGAGAGTAAAGTTCAGAGGAGCAATGGCCATAAAGTATCAATTAAATAGACGCAAGGAAGATTGCAAAAGTAAGAGGGAGCCTGTAAGCTAAGCGACAATTCTCAGCTGAATCCTCAATCAGGAAATGAGTCTGAGGCAATGATCGAAGAATGTAAAGATTCTTGATTCATCTGTCAACAATCTCACAGGACAAGGCAAGACATGCTTTGCTCAAAACCAAACACCAAATTAATTATATGCCAGCGTTTGTCTGCCTTATGGATATTATGTTTAGATTGCTGGCAGAGTCAGGTAAATTCCTGTCTCCCTGGACCAACCGGTTTGGTAAATTTCTAGCACACGCAATGTGACGCTGAAAGAAAATATTATTTTCAGAAAGAAAATGATTTAATTTGCATTTGAATGAATCAATACTATTTGCTTCCATCATCTCCATAGGAAGCCTGTTCCATAGATTGACTATTCGCTCACTAAATTATTGTTTCCGCAGATTCATTTTGAATGTACCACTTTTCGAGCGCAGGCCATGTCCTCTAGTTCTATTGCTCTGGACAAGATGAAATAGCTTGTCATGGTCTACAGTCATGGTTTACTTATTTTTATTTAACTAAAATGATGCACAGAACTGGCGTCAGTGCATTTTTTTATGTTGTGCCTCATCACATCCTTCATATGTCTCAAGCACTTTACTTTGGAAGTACAGTCACTGTTGTCATGTAGGCAACACAGCAGTCAATTTGTGCACAGTAGGGTCCAACAGACAGAAAAATTCACAAATGACCAGAAAATATTTTTTAGTGGGGTTGGTTGAGGTAGGAATGTTGGCCAAGATACCAGGACAACTGCCCACTCTTTTTCAAATAATGTCATATAATGTCTGCGTGAACCTCAGTTTAACATCTGTAGGGGGTGGTGTGTGGGTCAGCTTCCCCTCTGACTTCTGAGCAGTTCGAATCACTCCCACTCCCTTGATTCTAGACCTTGGGCTTATTTGGGGGTTGTGACAAAAGTGCAGCAGACAACTGGTTTTGGTGCAAGAAACTTTGATCTTTATTCAAGAAAGAAAATACAACACAGCAATCTTCTACTCTAATAAAAATGGGGAACTCTTCAATACATACGAGGGAAAATACCTCACCCCTCCCGATCCCACTTCCTAGCTAAGTTGAACTCTGGAGGACATGGGATAATGCTCACCAAAACGAATCCTTGATGGTTGAGCTGGTTCGCGGTTTCGGGGTTCACTGGATGTGTTGGTCGGTGTCTGCTGTACCCCATATGTGGTAGAGGACTTTGACTATCTGCTGGCCAGTCTTCGCGAGTCCGCTGATGCGGTAGGGTGCATTTTGGATCTATGGGGTGAGTACCCACTTTTCTTCGGTAGAGATAGGGTTTAGAGTTCCTTTTAAGTAAAAATCTTACCCGGGGTAAGTCAGGAATAGATTGTAGAGTGGAAACTTTCGAATCTTCAGTTTTTTCTCCTGAGTTGTTTTACTTTGGTCGCGGTGGCTCAATATTACCGGATTGGTTGGTGGTAATATTTTGTTGGTAATTTCATAAGGCTCTTGTTGCCACGGGGTGTCCAACAATGTCCTGGGTCACTGAAGCTGTTGAACTTGGGTGTACGGTAGAATGCTGCCTCATTTCGATGCTTCAGTTTCTCTTGTGTGTTGCTTCTGGGGCGAGCTTTCTGAGAGAGAACTTCTTGAGTTTCTCGAACTTCTGGAGAGTTGCTTTCTTAAGAAAACAGGCCTTTAATTATACTAACTGGGGCCTCCTAATCTATGTGCCAAATCAGTCCCGGTTTAATGTTTGATTTGGGCAGACTCATTAAGGTAACTTGATTAAAAATGTGAAAAATGGTTTTGGGATGGTGCACTGTTTAGTCAATGAGTTGTTGATCGCCTAGTTCATTGTCATAGTTATATTCAGGTTTCGAGTATCCTGTCTGAGCCTGAGATTTCTATGTAGGTTGGCGAGGTGATTTGCATTATGCATGTTTTGGATGGGTCCTGTGTTTTGGGTGGGGACTGCTCCTTCGTGGATCGATTGTTAGGATGAATTGAGGTTACACAGTTCCCCAGACAATTTGATTTATTCCAATATCCAAACTGTCTTTACAGAGGTTGATCCCATTTCCTGTTGCAGCCTTTTCTCCCTGTACAGGTCCAAACATGCCTTTTTATTTTATCATCCTGAAACTTGTTTAGAGAGAGTCCAAAGTCATTTTCCTTAGGGTTTTTTTCTAGCTTTGGGGGATCTGTGAATTTTGAGAATCTTACACATCTCATCAAAGAACAAACACAAGCAGAAAAGTATAAACATAATCAGTAGTTAACACTCCATAGCAAGTCTGTCGTTCTCCAAGTTACTCTCAACAAACCTTTGGAAGGATACAGTTGCTGGAGATACATTTGAAAGAATTCACATTTGTTTAGTATCTTTTTTCATCCTCAGGATGTTCTAAAGCACTTCACAGCCAATGAAGCACTTTGAAGTGTAGTCACTGTTGTTTTGTGGAAAATTGCAGCAGCCAATTTTGCGCACAGCAAGGTCCCGCAAACAGCAAATGGGATGAATCACTTGTTCATCTGTTTTTGTTGATGTTGGTTTAAGGAGGAAGGTTTCCATGACACCGAGAGAAAGAACTCCCTGCTCTTCTTTAAATAGGGATCTTTTACATCTACCTGAACACGCAGAAGGGGCCTCAGTTTATTGTCTCATCTGATGGATGACACCTTCTACAACCTGTGGAATTCTCTACCACAGAAGGCGGTTGAGGCCAAGTCTTTAAATATATTCAAGAAAGAGTTGGATATATTTCTTAAGGCTAAAGGGATCAAGGGATATGGGGAGAAGGCAGGGACAGGGTACTGAATTTGGATGATCAGCCATGATCTCATTGAATGGCGAAGCAGGCTCGAAGGGCCGAATGGCCTACTCCTGCTCCTATCTTCTATGTTTCTATGTTTCCCGCAGCCCTGCGGTGAGGTAACAGACTAGACTACGTGCTCGAGTGGGACTTAAACCTACAATTTTCTGACTCAGAGGCGAAAGTGCTATCAACTGAGCCAAACTGACATTCTGCAAGTGCAGTTTATGGAGTGCTAGCCACCTTCTGCATATATAACAGCAAAGGGCAACAGAAATTCATGTCCACACGTCACAACCCTTTGATGTGGAAGCTGTCTCTTTGAAGATGTCTTTAACAAACAGAGTCTAAGCAGACTAACATCCCATTAAGCAGAGTGATCAATAATATTCATACATTCAGATACTGGGATGCATCTGGAGAGTACTGGAATACATCAGAACAAGTTATACTAACATTGTACAGATGAATGCTGAGACCATTTCTGCAGCAGGTCACGCAGAAAAGGCAGTTAATTCACAGAGCTGGATTGAAATCAGCTTAAAGGAAGGGGATTGAGAGCTATTGAAATATTAATAGCACTGCTATTTTAAAGGGATGGACAGGGTAGGAGTGCATGGTAAATTGGCTGATCCCATGCTCCCAGAGGGGAGCTATGCTCAAAGGGAGTGAGGGCAGAAAACTGGGTCCATCTTGGTGTGGACTTATCTACGACTCATGCACCATTTGAGCGCTGCTCCCCTCTGGAACCATAAGAGCATTGAAATGTTCCTTAAAGTAGTGAATCAGCAGCTGGGGAATGGAATAAATTTTGCACTTTGTGCAGCAAACATCAAGCACTTCAACCCCATCTCAAGAGTATACCCATCATCATTAACACTGCCTTTCCCATACCAGCTACTCTTGTGGCTTCTCTACATGAATTAGTGCCAACTAGTGAGCTGCGAGTCCATGCACATTAGGAACTCTGTTGTTCCAAGCTCATTTTACTTCAGTTTCTTACAGCAAACTAGAACTTACATCCCAGCAGTCTTGTAGTGTATGTGCCTTTAAGAGCCCCATGTGTACTGTAATGCCGGTAATGGCCACTCGGGCTATATAAGCCTGTATATTGTGTTGTATCAGTTAGTTCCCCTCCAGACTTTGTTCAGTAAACACCTGTGAAACCAACTCCTGTCTTCAGTGTCTCTATTAACACACGGACACAACAGTGGCAATGAATTGGAAACGGACTTACCTGCAATTCGGCAGTACCTCAAGGACATCGATTCCTCTGGCGTCCAAAGTTGAAGAAAAATCAAGAAAAAGAAAAAGCTGTGGTTTCACCAGCTAACCAAGCTGGTGGCAGGTACTGCAATAATCCTTCCTGGGCGTCAGGCTGGGGCTCCAGCGGCTAGCTCTGCAGCTAGGCCAAGCAGCGAAGGCGGAGGCAAGCAGTAACAGACGGGGAGGGAGCACTCGAGAGACAGCCGGCACTGCAAGCAGATCGGCGTTCAGACCTAGAGAGAGAGTCCGGCGGGAACGAGTCTCCAACTGTAAATAAATAAATAAAAAGAACGGAAACCGTGGGAAACAGCGTTGTCATCGGCAGCAGCGGCGGGGAAGCGCGGGAAGCGCCATATCTTTTCTGCAGAAAAGAAAGAAAAGCGCGGGAAGCGCCATTTTTTTTCTAGGATGCCTAAGTCTGGCAATATTGATGCTTTTGATAACGAGATAGAGGATTGGACCACATATGTGGAAAGAGTGGAGGTATATTACACCGCAAATGGAATAGAAAATGAAAAAAAAGCGTCAGTACTGCTAAATCTAATGGGCGCAAAGACATACGGGCTGTTATGAAATGTAATCACTCCAGCCAAACCAAAGGACAAGAATTTTAAAGAAATTGTTGATACCCTACAGGAGCACGTAAACCCAACACCGCTGCTGATAGCGGAACGATTCAAATTCTTCAAGAGAATTCAACACAAGAATGAAAGTAACGCTGATTACCTCACCGAATTAAGAAATCTATCAAAACATGGCCAATTCGGGGCAGGACTAGCAGATTATCTTCGAGACAAACTCGTCTGCGGTCTCCTAAGTGAAGGAACACAGAAAAGGCTGCTTTCTGAAAAAGATTTAACACTGGACAAGGTTTTCAGTATGGCTGTATCATACGAAGCAGCCGCAAGAGGAGCTGCAGAGATACAACAAAAGACACAGGACTTCGGCACCCATGAAATGACACAGGGTTTCAAGAGATGTTATCACTGTGGCAGATCCACCCATGACCAGAGGGACTGCTGGTTCAAGGACAAAGCATGCAGGCAATGCGGAAAGATTGGACACATTGCACGGGTATGCCGATCTGGACAAAATAAATCCACGGACAGGAAAAAAAAAATCAATAAAGAAAAGTACAGAAAGGTACAAATGATGACGGACAGTAGCTCCGAAGACCAGAAGAGCGATAGCGACTCCGAAGACAAGAGACTAAGCTGTCTCAAATTACATAATGTAATTGCCAAAGATGATTACCAGACCATTTGGGTTACCCTCACGATAGCAGGGTCCCCAGTTAAAATGGATCTAGATACAGGATCAGCTCTGACCGTCATAAATCGACGGGATTACGAGCGGCTATTTCCGCATATACCTTTAAAAGACACATCCATTATCTTGAAAACATATACGGGGCAGAAAGTATACCCCAAAGGAAAAATAAGGGTGCCTGTTGTATACAATGGCAAGGAAATACAAAAGTTGTATTTATACGTTCTACAAGATGGTGGTCCACCGCTGTTGGGACGTGAATGGATCAGGAAAATACGTTTAGACTGGCACTCCATTCAGGCACTGACGGTGACCAGTAAGAAAAAAATGATGATGACGTCATACCTGAACGATTAAAAGACATCTTGGCCAACGCCAAAGAAGTGTTTCAAGAGAAACTAGGAACCTTGAAAGGCATCACCGCCTCAATAAAAGTGGAAGATGCAGCAATTCCCAAGTTTTTTAAGGCAAGACCGGTGCCATACGCAATTCGTCCAGCAGTCGAGGCAGAGCTGGAGAATTTGGAAAAGGCAGGCGTATTATCCAAAATAGATTGGAGCGAGTGGGCAACACCTATCGTCCCAGTCATGAAGAAAGCATTGAATAATGATAAATCTGAAGAACAGAGAAAAATTCGCATCTGTGGAGACTTCAAGGTGACGGTAAACCTGGTCCTTCACACGGTACAGTATCCTCTTCCGAGGATAGAAGATATTTTCGCCTCACTATCCGGAGGGAAACGTTTCACCAAAATTGACTTGGCACAGGCATATCTACAGATGGAGGTTGAAGAGGCCTCTAAAAAATATCTCACGATAAATACACACAAAGGTCTGTACCAGTACAATCGACTGGTTTTCGGAGTAGCATCCGCTCCAGCTATCTGGCAAAGAGCTATGGAGCAAGTCCTCCAAGGGATTCCGGGGACTCAATGCTACCTAAACGACATCCTTGTAACAGGAGAAAACGACAACGAGCACCTTGCCAATTTGGAGCAGGTGCTCACTAGGCTGAGAGAACGGGGCCTACGAGCAAATCGCCCCAAGTGCGAATTTTTCCAAAATCAAATATCATATTGTGGCCACATAATTAATAAGGAAGGGTTGCATAAGTCACCTGAAAAAATTGAAGCGGTCATAAAAGCCCCAGCACCTGAAAATGTTTCACAATTAAGGTTGTTCCTGGGATTAATAAATTACTATCATAAATTTTTACCGAACTTATCAACTCTTCTGCACCCTCTTAATGAACTGCTACAAACAGGAGTAATTTGGAAATGGAGCGAAGACTGTAAACGTGCCTTCCATAAATGCAAAGACTTAATCACGTCCAAAGAAGTTTTGGTTCATTACAACCCATCACTGCCAATCAGACTGGCGTGCGATGCATCCCCTTACGGTGTAGGAGCAGTATTATCGCATAAATTCCCTGATGGCTCGGAACAGCCGATAGCTTTTGCATCACGCTCATTGAACTCAGCTGAGCGTAACTATACCCAAATCGACAGGGAAGCACTCAGCCTGGTATGGGGAGTGAAGAAATTCAACCATTACCTACACGGACAAAAATTTACCTTGTTGACTGACCATCAACCCCTCATCTCCATATTCAACCCTAAAAAGGGTGTTCCCATTATGACAGCGCAAAGGCTACAGAGGTGGTCCCTTTTTCTAGGGGCACACCAATACAACATAGAATACAAAGGATCAAAACAGCATGGGAATGCTGACGGGTTATCGCGCCTACCGTTGCCAACGGTAGAAGAAGCACCTACCGTAGACCCAGTGGAGATTTTCCACTCTACCATAGTCGAATGTCTACCAGTAACAAATTCTGCCATTGAAAGGGAAACTAGAAATGACCCGACTCTCTCACGAGTCTACGATTTAACAGTGAAGGGATGGCCAGCACATGGCGAACCACTGTTGCCAGCATTCTCGCAAAGAAGAGAACAGCTGTCAGTGTGCCGAGGAACCTTGATGTGTGGATCCAGAGTGGTGATTCCACCCAAACTCCAGGATAAAGTTCTAAAGGAGCTTCACGAGGGGCATCTGGGTGGAGTGAAAATGAAGAACCTAGCCAGGGCATTTGTATGGTGGCCAGGTATCGATGGAGACGTCGAAGAAATGACCAAGAGCTGCCTAGGATGCCAGAAGGTCCAAAACGCTCCACCCCAAGCCCCTCTACATCCATGGGAGTGGCCCTCATCTCCCTGGCAAAGGGTACACATTGACTTTGCTGGTCCATTTATGGACTCAATGTTCTTAATCGCGGTTGATGCACACTCCAAGTGGCCGGAGGTAATAAAGATGTCCTCCACCACCACGGAAAAAACCATCACAGTATTAAGGACCATATTTGCCAGGAATGGGCTGCCGGAACAGATCTGTTCTGATAATGGACCGCAATTTGTGTCCGAAGAATTCAGGAACTTCTTAAAAAAACAATGGGGTTAGGCACTACACGTCTGCCCCATACCACCCCGCCACCAATGGATTGGCTGAAAGGTTTGTCCAGACCTTCAAGAAGGCCATAAAGGCCATGGGTAATGAAGACATAAAACTTCAGCACAAGGTGGATAACTTCTTGTTCGCATACAGGAATGCAACACATATGGTTACAAACCAAACTCCCGCCGTGATGTTCTTCAATAGAAGCCTAAGATGCCGGCTGGATTTGATCAAGCCCAACATCAGAAGGGACGTGGAGAACCGGCAATTTCAAGGCATGAATGAAAGGCCAACTAGAACCTTCCAGATAGGTCAACAAGTTTTGGCCCGGGACTACCGTACCGAGAGGGACAACCTACACCACAACTCTATACGCCTAACGATGAAGTAGAGATACCCATATCTACCTCCGATCCGGGGATACTGGAACCCGATGAACCCGACACTGGCATTTAAGCCGAATCAGCCTTGCCAAAAGAACCTACTACACCACCAGAAACTACTACACCCCCGAGGCGTTATCCGGACCGAGTCAGGAAGCCTCCAGAGAGACTGACTTATAATTAATTAACTGCAGCAATGTGTAGATTATTTTTCTTGTAACATGTAATTAATGATTACTTAAAATATTATGTACTGGTTGGCTAAAAGGGGAGGAATTGTAGTGTTTGTGCCTTTAAGAGCCCCATGTGTACTGTAATGCCGGTAATGGCCACTCGCGCTATATAAGCCTGTATATTGTATTGTATCAGTTAGTTCCCCTCCAGACTTTGTTCAGTAAACACCTGTGAAACCAACTCCTGTCTTCAGTGTCTCTATTAACACATGGACACAACAAGCCTGTGCTAGATTTCAGAGATCAAAGGTTAGTCTGTGATCCCACGGCACCATCCGGCCCTCCACAAGATTGTGTTTTAGTTCAAGAAAGCCCTTTAAAGCTGTTTCATGGAATTACTCCACCCAAGTATTCTAAAAGGTTATTTTGAACAACTGTGAGTAATTTGCCTATAGGCTGTTTTCTTCCAATGTGATGTCAACAATGTGAAGAGAGGCTAAAGATATCTTCATCCCATCATAATCACTTATGATTCAATGCCAGGAAGGAGATGGGGCTGGACCAGTGCAGAACAAGCACAGTGAAGCCTTTCAGCAATCTCCCCTCAGTCTTGATAACCGATGGCGAAATGCTTAGAAGAACGGCGACATACTGAATGGATTCTTTATAAAGAGCAAGAGAATAACTAAGGAAAGAGTAAGGCCTATTAAAGACCAAAAAGGTGGAAGATGTGGGTACGGTTCTTAATGAATACTTTGCGTCTGTCTTCATAGAAGAGAGGGACGTGCAGACATTGTAGTTGAGGAGGAGGAGTGTGAAATATTAGATGGGATAAATATAGAGAGAGAGGAAGTATTAAGAGGTTTAGCATCTTTGAAAGTAGATAAATCACCAGGCCCGGATGAAATGTATCCCAGGCTGTTAAGAGAGGCAAGGGAGGAAATGGTGGAGGCTCTGACCATCATTTTCCAATCCTCTCTGGCTGCAGGCCTGGTGCCAGAGGATTGGAGGACTGCTAACATTGAGCCATTGTTTAAAAAGGGAGAAAGGGATAGACTGAGTAATCACAGGCCAGTCAACTTAACCTTGGTGGTGGGAAAATTATTGAAAAAAATTCTGAGGTACAGTATAAATTATTTAGAAAATCACAGATTAATTAAGGACAGTCAGCATGGATTTGTTAAGGGAAGGTCATGTCTGACTAACTTGATTGAATTTTTTGAGGAGGTAACGAGGAGGGTCGATGAGGGTAGTGCATTTGATGTAGTCTACATGGATTTTAGCAAGGCCTTTGACAAGGTCCCACATGGCAAGTTGGTCAAAAAAGTAAAAGCCCATGGGATCCAAGTAAAAGTGAGAAGTTGGCTCAGTGGCAGGAAGCAAAGGGTAATGGTCGATAGGTGTTTTTGTAACTGGAAGGCTGTTTCCAGCGGGGTTCCACAGGGCTCAGTACTAGGTCCCTTGCTTTTTGTGGTACAGGTATATATCAATGGTCTAGGGGGAGAAATTCGGTTGGTTAGCACCTACGTTAGCGCCTCCGGAGGGTGATAACGGGGCGCTAATGACTTACTGCCCGGGCGCGGCGATGTTACTGCTGCCCGCAAAATTCACCTGGAGGTTTATGGCGGCGGTAACCCCTAGTGCCACGACCTCCTGCGCCCGGAGATCGTGACGTCATCTGGCTGTGCAGCGCCCCGGTAGCTCCCTGGACCCGAAATTCAGTTCTGCCCCCTGCAGCACCGCTGGGCGATAACACCGACAGTTGCAGGAGGCGTTGTTCGGGAGGCCGGGTACTTCGGGAGCGCTAATTAAAGGTAAGGCCGCTGGTCTTCAGGAGAAATGTGTTTCCTTCCATTAGGGCGCATTTTGAAAATGTTTAAATGGTACGATTGATCAGCCCAGAGTGCTCGGAGCTGATTGTCGAGGATCCCGGCTGCCGTCGGCAACGAGGGAGATTGTTCAAATGCAGAGCCTGCCGCAATGGTCCTTCCCTTTAATGGAGGGAAGGAGCCCTTGGATCCCGGCAGCGCTGCAGTGGTCATTGTGCAGCGCTGCACCTCTACCGCCCCCACCCCTGTTTGGTTTAACGCTCCAGAAGGGAAGTGGTAGCGCTTGATTTAACGATCCACTTCCTTCCTGGAGCGCTAACACTGAATTTACCGAAAGCTGAGAATGATTAGCGCCTGGTGCTAATTTTTCCAGTTTTCAAAATTTAGCGCCCCAAACGGGGTGATACCAAATTTCTCTCAAGAGTTCAATGTAGGGGGTATGATTAAGAAGTTTGCAGATGATACAAAAATTAGCTGTGTGGTTGATAGTGAGGAAGATAGCTGTAGACTGCAGGAAGATCTCAATGGACTGGTCAGTTGGGCAGACAAGTGGCAAATGGAATTCAATCTGGAGAAGTGTGAGGTAGTGCATTTGGGGAGGGCTAACAAGGCAAGGGAATACACTATAAATTGAAGGATACTGAGAAGTGTAGAGGAACAGCAGGATCTTGGAGTGCATGTCCACAGATCCCTGAAGGCAGCAGAACAGGTAGATAAGGTGGTTAAAAATGCATACGGGATACTTTCCTTGATTAGCCGAGTCACAAGAGCAGGAAGGTTATGCAAAAACTGTATAAAACACTAGTTAGGCCACAGCTAGAGTACTGTGTACAGTTCTGGTCACCACATTACGGGAAAGATGTGATTGCACTAGAAAGGGTACAGAGGAGATTTACGAGGATGTTGTCAGGACTGGAGAATTTTAGTTATGAGGAAAGATTGGCTAGGCTGGTGTTGTTTTCTTTGGAACAGAGGAGGCTGAAGGGAGATTTAATTGAGGTGTATAAAATTATGAGAAGCCTAGATAGAGTGGATAGGAAGGACCTATTCCCTTAGCAGAGAGGTCAATAACCAGAGGACATAGCTTTAACGCAATTGGTAGCAGAATTAGAGGGGAGTTGAGGAGAACTTTTTTCACCCAGAGGGTGGTGGGGGTCTGGAACTCACTGCCTGAAAGGGTAGTAGAGGTAGAAACGCTCATCGCATTTAAAAATTATTTGGATGTGCACTTGAAGTGCCGTAACCTGCAAGGCTACGGATAAAGAGCTGGAAAGAGGGATTAGGCTGGATAGCTCTTTTTCAACCGGCGCAGACAGGATGGGCTGAATGGCCTCCTTCTGTGCCATGGGGAAAAATTCAGTATCGCCCCATTTGGGGCGCCGTTATCGGACGTGTGCAAAGTTCAGCGCCTGGCGCTAATTATCGCCTCCGACAGCAAACTTGGCATTTATTGCCTCTGGAGATGATTGGAGCGCTAAATCAGGTGCTTCACACCTGTCTTAAGGCACAAACGCCGAGGAGCGAGGCGCTACCTCAGAGTGCTGGTGAAGTAAGGAAGGGCAAATCAAAATAAACCTGCAAAGTGCTGCTCAGTACTCAAAACTCCTTCATACATCGTTGAATCTCTCCAGAAGTCTCTCTCTCTCTCTCTCAGAATGCGTGGTGCAAAAATGTCACTGACAAAAAAAGGCAGGAAGCGGTCGCCTTTAAATAGCGCTCCCCTAGTCCCCTTCTGACAGCATAACGCTCCCCTCAACCTGTTGTTGCTAGCAGCAGGCGGTAAGGCAGGGGGCGCCACTCCATATCTGGTCCGGGGCACTAACGGGGCGTTGCGCACTCGAATGACGTCACAGTCTGCCGGCGCAGGAGATCGTGGCAGAACTGTTTAGCACCGCCGCAAAATGTCTAGTTAATTTTGCGAGCAGCGCAAACATCGCTGCGCCCGGCCTCTAGTTGCTTTGCGCCCCAATTGGCGCCCTCTTAAGGCGCTAACGGGAGGCGCAAACAACGGAATTTTTCCCCCTATGATTCTATAGAGGACCCCACAGTACAACCTGAAGGATCAAACCTTCCTGGCAAACAATCAAATGCCTCAGAACTGGTCATGGTAGATGCTGCCACCTTCTCCATAGATGGAAGATTAAAGCATCCCCATCATGTGATTGCAGAGCTCCTAAACAGATCCTGGAGCGCATCATTGAGCACTGCCCTTAGAGGAAATTCACAGACAAGATATCCACGCTATTACACTGGAAGATTTGGCCTGCATATCTGACTTAGACATTGACATTTCATTTGTTTATTGCTACTACCATACAAAAGAAGAAGAAGAAACACAGTGAAACCCATACTCAGAATGTGTTCTAAGGAGTAATACATTGAAGGGTTCAGTTGACATTTGCTGTTGCAGTTGATCAAAATTGTTTGAATCCCAATGGGTGTTACTGTCCTGTAACACTTGCCGTTATCTTTTACTTAATATAAAATTGTCTTTCTTTCCTCCAATCTTCTATCTGGAAGTTGAAGACTAGTTGGTGTAGGTTTTCATGGGTGCCAACTGACATTTGGTGCAGCCCCCAACAACCATTTAAGAAATTAAAGCTAGTATTAATTCAAAGGAGGAAGCTTATAAAGTTGCCAGAAAAAGCGGTCAGCCTGAGGATTGGGATCTTTTTAGAAATCAGCAAAGGGGGACCAAGAAATTGATAATGAAAGGGAAAATGGAATATGAGCACAAACTAGCGAAATATATAAAAACGGATTGTAAAAGCTTCTATAGGTATGTGAAAAGGAAAAGACTGGCAAAGGTAAATGTAGGTCCTTTACAGTCAGAGACGGGAGAATTTATAATGGGGAATGAGGAAATGGCAGAGAAATTAAATAAATACTTTGTTTCTGTCTTCGCGGAGGAAGACACAAAAAACCTCCCAGAAATACAAGGAAACCAAGGGTGTGATGAGAATTAGGAACTTAAAGAAAGTATTATTAGTAAAAAAACAGTACTAGCAAAATTAATGGGACTAAAAGTCAATAAATCCCAAGGACCAGATGACCTACATCCTAGGGTTTTGAAAGAGGTGGCCATTGGAATAGTGGAAATATTGGTTGTCATCTTCCAAAATTCTATAGATTCTGGAATGGTTCCTGCAGAATGGAGGGTAGCAAATGTAACCCCACTATTTAAGAAAGGAGGGAGAGAGAAAACGGGGAACTACAGACCTGTTAGCCTCACATCAATAGTTGGGAAAATGCTGGAATCTATTATAAAGGATGCAATAACTGGGCACTTAGAAACTAATAGTAAGATTGGGCAGAGTCAACATGGATTTATGAAAGGGAAATCCTGTTTGACAAACCTATTGGAGTTCTTTGAGGATGTAACTAGTGGAGTAGACAAAGGGGAACCGGTAGATGTGGTGTATCTGGATTTTCAGAAGGCCCTTCGATAAGGTCCCACACAAGAGGTTGGTGAACAAAAGTAGGGCACATGGAATTGGGGGTAATATACTAGCATGGATTGAGAATTGGTTAACAGACAGAAAACAAAGAGTATGGATAAACACGTCTTTTTCAGGATGGCAGGCTGTGACTAGTGGGGTACCACAAGGATCAGTGCTTGGGCCCCAGCTATTCACAATCTATATCAATGATTTGGATGAGGGGACTAAATGTAATATTTCCAAATTTGCTGATGCTACAAAGCTAGGTGGCAGTGTCAGTTGCGAAGAGGATGTGAAGAGGCTTCAAGGGGATCTCGACAGGCTCAGTGAGTGGGCAAGAACATGGCAGATGGAATATAATGTGGATAAAAGTGAAGTTATCCACTTTGGTAGAAAAAACAGAAAGGCAGAGTATTTCCTAAATGGTGAAAGATTGGGGAATGCAGATGCTCAAAGGGACCTGGGTGTCCTTGTACATAAGTCACTGAAAGTGAATGTGCAGGTGCAGCAAGCCATTAGAAAAGCAAATGGCATGCTGGCCTTCATTACAAGAGTATTTGAGTACAGGAGTAAAGAAGTCTTACTGCAGTTATATACGGCCTTGGTGAGACTACACCTGGAGTACTGTGTACAATTTTGGTCTTCTTACCTAAGGAAGGATATACTTGCCACAGAGGGAGTGCAACGAAGGTTCACGAGATTGATTCCTGGGATGGCGGGACTGTCATATGAGAAGAGACTGATTAAAGTAGGCCTGTATTCTCCTGAATTCAGAAGAAAGAGAGGGGATCTCATTGAAGCATACAAAATTATTGCAGTACTTGATAGGATGGATGCTGGTAGAATGTTTCCCTTGGCTGGGGAGTCTAGAACCAGGGACCACAGCCTCAAGATAAAGGGTAGGCCATTCAGGACTGAGGTGAGAAGAAATTTCTTCACACAGAGGGTGGTGAATCTTTGGAATTCTCTACCCCAGAGGACTGTGGAGGCTCAGTCATTGGTTATATTCAAAACAGAAGTCGATAGATTTCTGACTAGTAAGGACATCAAGGGATATGGCGATAGGGCCGGTGAATGGAGTTGAGGCAGAAGATCAGCCATGATCTCATTGAATGGCGGAGCAGGCTCGAAGGGCCGAATGGCCTACTCCTGCTCCTATTTCTTATGTTCTTATGATCTTATAACCATCCTTCATGTGTGAGTTTAGAGCGTGAGTGTTAGTAGGCTTTTGTAAGCTTGGCTCAGTCAGCAGCACTCATGCCCCTGAATTAGAATGTTGTGAGTTCTACACATAACTCTAGGGGGGCAAAATTTGGTTGCTTTGCGCCTCCCTTTGTCCTGATATATAACAATTTCTGACCATTTGCAGCTTGTTTTTATTGCTGATAAGTGGATGGTCAGTTTCTGATTGAGTGCCACGTGATGAAGGAAAAATGATAGTGGGATTTATTTTATTGCTTGGTAATGGGGCATAACTCACTTCTATTTCATAAATTAAAGAGGCACTGTCTCCACGAAAAATGTTTGGAATAATTTTTGTTTTGGTTCTAGAAGGAGAGGAGTATAATGGGATTTATAAAGGATTATCAGAATTGTCGACATTGGACAAACTGTAGGTGTGAGATCTGCAGTCACGCTGCATCACTTCACTCACTCACTGCGTGCCTGAGGTGTTACATCAAACCTCACACCAAATGCAGTTAAATGATGCAACCTGCATCTGTCAATATAGGTCTCTGAGCATAGCCAAGCTGCACTAGTATAGTTTCCTCTTTTCCCTGTCTCTTTTCTTTTTCTATTTCTCATTTCTTCCGTTTTGTCTTTTGAATTATTTCTCTCTCTTTCCCTGAATTTATTTCTCTCTTTACTCACTTGGGCTTGAGGAGGGTGTGTGTGTTAGTCTGTGTGTGTTAGTATGTGTGCATATTAGTGTGCCAGTGTTTGATTGTGTGTGTTAGTGTTAGTGTGAGTGTGTTAATGTGTGCGTGTTAGTGTGTGCGAGTTAGTGTGTATGTGTTAGTTGTGTTAATGTGTGTGTGTTAGTGTGTATGTGTTAGTGTGTGTGTGTTATTTGTGTTAATGTGTGTGTGTTAGTGTGCATGTGTTACTTGTGTTAATGTGTGTGTGTTAGTGGGATGTGTTAGTGTGTGCGTGTTAGTTGTGTTAATATGTGTGTTAGTTGTGTTAATGTGTGTGTGTTAGTGGGATGTGTTAGTGTGTGCGTGTTAGTTGTGTTAATATGTGTGTTAGTTGTGTTAATGTGTGTGTGTTAGTTGTGTTAGTGTGTGTGTGCTAGTTGTGTTAGTGTGTGCATGTTAGTTGTGTTAGTGCACGTGTGCTAGTTGTGTTAGTGTGTGCGTGTTGGTTGTGTTAATGTGTGTGTTAGTTGTGTTAATGTGTGTGTGTTAGGTGTGTATGTGTGTGTTAGTTCTGTTAGTGTGTGTGCTAGTTGTGTTAGTGTGTATGTTAGTGTGTGTGTGTTAGTGTGTGTGTGTTAGTTCTGTTAGTGTGTGTGCTAGTTGTGTTAGTGTGTGTGTTAGTGTGCGTGTGTTAGTTCTGTTAGTGTGTGTGTGCTAGTTGTGTTAGTGTGTGCGTGTTAGTGTGTGTGTTAGTTGTGTTAGTGTGTGTGTTAGTGTGTGTGTGTTAGTGTGTGTGTTAGTTGTGTTAGTGTGTGTGTTAATTGTGTTAGTGTGCGTGTTAGTGTGTGTGCGCTAGTGTGTGTGCATTAGTGTGTGACATGAATCAGTCATTCATGTGTTAGTTGTGTTAGTGTGTGTGTGTTAGTGTGTGTGCATGTTAGTGTGTGCGTGTTAGTGTGTGTGTTGGTGTGTGTGCGTGTGTGTTAGTGTGTGTGCATTAGTGTGTGTGTGTTAGTGTGTGCGTGTTAGTGTGTTAGTGTGTGCATGTTAGTGTGTGTCTGTGTGTGTGCGTGTTAGTGTGTGCGTGTTACTGTGTGTGTTGGTGTGTGTTAGTGTGTGTGCATTAGTGTGTGACATGAATTAGTCATTCATGAAAGAAAGACTTATGAAATAATACTGAGCAGCCTGTGGGTGGCGCTGTCCAGGGAGAGTATAAATACTCGGGCACGGGCCCAGCTTGCACAGGACATTCTTAACAGGAACTACTGAAGGACACAACTAGACCTCCATGTTGTAAAACAGGTGATTAAAGCTTTGTTTAACGCTTAGACCAAGTGCCTAGTAGTTTTCTTACGTCAGTGTGTGTGTGTGTTAGTTGTTTTAGTGAGTGTGTGTTAGTGTGCATGTGTGTTAGTTGTGTTAGTGTGTGTGTGTTAGTGTGTGTTAGTGTGTGCATGTTAGTGTGTTAGTGTGTGTGTGTTAGTGTGTCTGTGTTAGTGTAAATACTCGGGCACGGGCCCAGCTTGTGCAGGACATTCTTAACGGGAACTCGTGAGGGACACAACTAGACCTCCATGTTGTAAAACAGTTGAATAAAGCTTTGTTTAACGCTTAGACCAAGTGCCTAGTAGTTTTCTTACATCAGTGTGTGTGTGTTAGTTGTGTTAGTGTGTGTGTGTTAGTGTGTGCGTTTTAGTGTGTGTGTGTTAGTGTGTGTGTGTTAGTGTGTGTTAGTGTGTGTGTGTGTGTTAGTGTGTGTTAGTTGTGTTAGTGTGTGTGTGTTAATTGTGTTAGTGTGTGTGTGTTAGTTGTGCTAGTGTGTTAGTGTGTGTTAGTTGTATTAGTGTGTGTGTTAGTGTGTGTGGTAGTTGTGTTAGTATGTTAGTGTGTGTGTGTTAGTTGTGTTAGTGTGTTAGTGTGTGTTAGTGTGTGTGTTAGTTGTGTTAGTGTGTGTGTTGTGTGTTTGTGTGTGTTAGTGTGTGTGTGTTAGTGTATGTGTGTGTGTTAGTGTGTGTGTGTTAGTGTGCATGTGTTAGTGTGTTTGTGTGTGTTTAGTGTGTGTGTTGGTGTGTGTGCATGTTAGTGTGTGTTAGTTGTGTTAGTGTGTGTTAGTTGTGTTAGTGTGTGTGTGTTAGTATGTGCGTGTTAGTGTGTGTGTTAGTGTGGATGCGTGTTAGTGTGTGCGTGTTAGTGAGTGTGTGTTAGTGTGTGCATGTTAGTGTGTGTGTTAGTGTGTGCGTGTTAGTGTGTTAGTGTGTGTGTGTTAGTGTGTGCATGTTAGTGTGTGCGTGTTAGTGTGTGCGTGTTAGTGTGTGTGTGTTAGTGTAAATACTTGGGCACGGGCCCAGCTTGTGCAGGACATTCTTAACGGGAACTCGTGAAGGACACAACTAGACCTCCATGTTGTAAAACAGTTGAATAAAGCTTTGTTTAACGCTTAGACCAAGTGCCTAGTAGTTTTCTTACATCAGTGAGTGTGTGTGTGTTAGTTGTGTTAGTGTGTGTGTGTTAGTGTGTGCGTGTTAGTGTGTGTGTGTGTTAGTGTGTGTGTGTGTTAGTGTGTGTGTTAGTGTGCGTGTGTTAGTGTGTGTTAGTGTGTGTGTGTGTGTTAGTGTGTGTTAGTTGTGTTAGTGTGTGTGTGTTAATTGTGTTAGTGTGTGTGTGTTAGTGTGTGTTAGTTGTATTAGTGTGTGTGTTAGTGTGTGTGGTAGTTGTGTTAGTATGTTAGTGTGTGTGTGTTAGTTGTGTTAGTGCGTTAGTGTGTGTTAGTGTGTATGTTAGTTGTGTTAGTGTGTGTGTGTTATTGTGTGTTTGTGTGTGTTAGTGTGTGTGTTAGTGTATGTGTGTGTGTTAGTGTGTGTGTGTTAGTGTGCATGTGTTAGTGTGTTTGTGTGTGTTTAGTGTGTGTGTTGGTGTGTGTGCATGTTAGTGTGTGTTAGTTGTGTTAGTGTGTGTTAGTTGTGTTAGTGTGTGTGTGTTAGTATGTGCGTGTTAGTGTGTGTGTTAGTGTGGATGTGTGTTAGTGTGTGCGTGTTAGTGAGTGTGTATTAGTGTGTGTGTGTTAGTGTGTGCATGTTAGTGTGTGTGTTAGTATGTGCGTGTTAGTGTGTTAGTGTGTGTGTGTTAGTGTGTGCGTGTTAGTGTGTGCGTGTTAGTGTGTGCGTGTTAGTGTGTGTGTTGGTGTGTGCATTAATGTGTGACATGAATCAGTTATTCATGAAAGAAAGACTTATGAAATAATACTGAGCGGCCTATGAGTGGCGCTGTCCAGGGAGAGTATAAATACTTGGGCACGGGCCCAGCTTGTGCAGGACATTCTTAACAGGAACTAGTGAAGGACACAACTAGACCTCCATGTCGTAAAACAGTTGATTAAAGCTTTGTTTAATGCTTAGACCAAGTGCCTAGTAGTTTTCTTACGTCAGTGTGTGTGTGTGTTAGTTGTGTTAGTGTGTGTGTTAGTATGTGCGTGTTAGTATGTGCGTGTTAGTGTGTGTGTGTTAGTGTGTGTGTTTGTGTTAGTGTGTGTGTGTTAGTGTATGTGTTAGTGTGTGTGTGTTAGTTGTGTTAGTGTGTGTGCGTTAGTGTGTGTGTGTGTGTTAGTGTGTGTGCATTAGTGTGTGTGTGTGTGTTAGTTGTGTTAGTGTGTGTGTGTGTTAGTTGTGTTTGTGTGTGTTAGTTGTGTTAGTGTGTGTGTGTTAGTTGTGTTAGTGTGTGTGTGCATTAGTGTGTGTGTTAGTGTGTGTGCGTGTTAGTGTGTGTGTTGGTGTGTGTGCGTTTTAGTGTGTTAGTTGTGTTAGTGTGTGTGTTAGTTGTGTTAGTGTGTGTGTGTTAGTGTGTGTGTTAGTGTGTGTGCGTGTAAGTGTGTGTGTGTTAGTGTGTGTGCCTGTTAGTGTGTGCATGTTAGTGTGTGTGCCTGTTAGTGTGTGTGCCTGTTAGTGTGTGCGTGTTAGTGTGTGTGTGTGTTAGTGTGTGCTTGCATGTTAGTGTGTGTGTCTGTTAGTGTGTGCCTGTTAGTGTGTGTGCCTGTTAGTGTGTGTGCCTGTTAGTGGGTGCGTGTCAGTGTGTGCATGTTAGTGTGTGCGTGTTAGTGTATGTGCGTGTTAGTGTGTGCGTGTTAGTGTGTGTGCCTGTTAGTGTGTGTGCCTGTTAGTGTGTGCCTGTTAGTGTGTGCGTGTTAGTGTGTGCCAATTAATTCTTGGATTCCTGTTGCTTTTAATCAATGGAATGTGAGTGAAAGCAAGAGAATGCTATGTAGTGGACTATTCCCAGAATTCATAAGGGCACGCAGCACTGGATTATCAGCTTTTCCCAGTGTATACTGGACATGTACAGGAGCTGACACTGACAGACACAAGAACCGTATCATACTAGGTGAGAGTGAATTGTCAGCTTTTGCCCATAGTATGGAATTATTTAGTGGCAACATTCCCGCCTCTGAGTCAGAAGGTGCAGCGTTTGAAGGCCGCTCCAGACAATCCCCCTGAGTGGAGACTGGAACTGTTGCTCTTAAATCTGGGTGTGTTTGGCCCTGCCCTCATTGTGTGGATTGTCGGAGCCCATAAAACCTTTCTGCTGTATAAGACTAACTACCCTATCAGCTGGTATAAAGATGGTTACAGCCATGGAAGGAGCGTTCATGTTATGGCCTGTCAGACTGTTAATCAGCCTGAAAATTCTTCCACTACTTTGCAAATATTCTCCAAGGCAAGAGTGTGAAGATAGGAAAACAACAACCCATAACATATTTTTTCCCCCCAGAAATTTTACTCCTACTCTACTGTAGGCAGTGACTCATACTGGGATTCTCCCCTCCAGTATCTTGCTTGAGTGCTTATTATTCATGTGTGAGCTATTTGACTACTTGAGGCATCACAGCTGCACCTGATCCTGTACTCTTTGTCCCAATTGATAGATATATATATATGCAGACACACAAACACCCACTTAGAGCAGGGATAGCATTCAGGAGCAGGAACCCTGACTGATTTCCCTTACCAGGTGTGTTGGCACCAATTGTAACACCTCTACTACCAACCTGGTTGAGATCAGCTGATTTAGCAAAGACTGGAGATCAAAACATGGACCTTCCTGGTCCCTGTGGTGTAGCTGTTTAACCAGCCAATCCATCTCGAGTCTTATAGTATTCTACGGTAGAATTAAAGGGGTAAGTTGTATGCTTCCTGTGAGGGATTGAGCTTGTTAGGCCCTGTGTCTGAAATAATCTTCCTAGACTGGTTTGGATTTCAAACCCAAGTCTCCCAGTAGAGCCTGTATCTTAAACCCAGATCTCCCAGTTGATGTTGGATCTCAGATCTGGGTGAGGCTTTCATCTCAAAATAATCTAGTGGAGCCTGGGTCTCAGCCCCATGTCTCCTAGTTGAACTTTGGTCTGAAACTAGTCTTCCAGTTTGAGCTAAGCCTCAGATTCTGGTTATGCCAGTAAAACCTGGCCTCAAGTCAGCTCTCTCAGGTCAGCCTGCATGGCTTCCAAACTTGAGTTCCCCAGTTGATCCATAGTCTCAGACACAGGCCTTTAATTGTATTCAAGTGTGAAACATGGCTCTGCAAAAGAAACCAGCATTGAAGAAGCAGTGTGCGCTTGAAAGCTGCAGGGTTGAATTATTTATTTTCATAAACAAAACCACAGTTTTGACGGAGTGAATATGAAGAGCACCTTTGATGATCATGAAGTGTGGACAGGCTGAATGTCAGTGGGCCTTCTTTGCATAGTGAGGTCTGTGTCATCAGCTTCCATTGAAACATACATCATTTCCTTGTGGCATCGCTCAGCCATGTGGGTGTGTGGGTGTATTTGTGGGGAGGGGAGGATGATTTCCATGATGCACATTTACATCTAGCTGCCTGTTACTGTTGACTGACTCCATAGTCTATCAGAGGATTTGAGAATGAACTGTCCATGAAAGATAAGTACATTATTTGTCAATCCAGCTCTTTATTGTTAGCTAAAAGAAAAGTGGGCACTGGATAAACACTTATCTGAGGAAGGATGTTCTTGCCATGGAGGGAGTGCAGCGAAGATTCACCAGGCTGATACCTGGGATGGCAGGAATGACGTATGAGGAGAGATTGGGTCGATTGGGCTTGTACTCGCTGGAGTTTAGAAGAATGAGAGGGGATCTCACTGAAACTTATAAAATTCTAACAGGACTAGACAGACTAGATGCAGGAAGGATGTTCCCGATGGCAGGGGAATCCAGAACCAGGGGTCACAGTCTAAAGGTAAGGGGTAAGCCATTTAGGACAGCGATGAAGAGGAATTTCTTCACCCAGAGAGTGGTGAACCTGTGGAATTCTCTACCACAGAAGGCAGTTGAGGCCAATTCATTAAATATATTCAAGAAGGAGTTAGGTATATTTCTTAAGGTTAAAGGGATCAAGGGATATGAGGAGAAGGCAGGGACAGGGTACTGAATTTGGATGATCAGCCATGATCTCTTTGAATGGCAGAGCAGGCTCGAGGGGCCGAATGGCCTACTCCTGCTCCTATCTTCTATGTTTCTATGTTTGAAGTAAAATATCATTGGCTACAGAAGAAAGAGAATAAAATAAAAATCGAGCAGATAACTCTGACTTGCTGGGATTCCAGACATGCTGAAATGTGAGATAACCACAGAAAATGTTGGAAGTGCAAAACAGAAACTAGTCAGCATGTGAAAAGATGGGACTCTTCACCAGAATAGCCAGTACTAAAAAGGAAGACAGACGTGCATTTATATAGCGTGTTTAATGACCTTAGGATGTCCCACAGTGCTTTACAGCCAATTAAGTACTTTTGAAATGTAGTCACTGTTGTAATGTAGGGAAATGTGGCAGCCAATTTGCACACAGCAATGTCCCACAAATAGCAATGTAATACTGACCAGAATAATCTATTTTAGTGATGTTGGTCGAAGGATAAATATTGGCCAGGACACCAGAGAGAACTCCCCTGCTCTTCTACGAAATAGTGTCATGGGATTTTTTTTATGTTCACCTGAGAGGATAGACGCGTTTAACCTCTTCATCTATCAGTATAACCTACTATTCCTTTCTCCCTCATGTGCCTATCTATCTTTCCCTTAAATGCATCTATGATATTTGCCTCAACTACTCCATTGTGGTAGCGAGTTCCACATTCCAACCACTCTCTGAAGTTTCTCCTGAATTCCCTATTGGATCTATTGGTGATTATCTTTATTTATGGCCCCTAGTTTTGGATTTGGGTTCCACAGCTGCCAACAGCCTTCCAATCCTTTGTCTAGGTCGCTATTCTTTGTGCCGGAATCTAGTCAGTAAATTTCGGCAAACTATCCACCATGGGTCGGTGGGGGGGAGCGGGAGGGAGGGGGGCATCACTGGCTGGCCCAATATAGCGCCTGACATCAACACCTGTTCACTTTCCAACAGGAATCATTGCAGAGAAATCAGGAGAGAAAACAAAGGCTGATTCTCCCCATCAAAATCTAAGGGACACTAAGGCACCGGCTGAAAGTAGCTAACTCAGGAACAGACCAGAAATGAATGCTAGGGCCTTCTTGATCTCCAGTAGCACATTAAGCATTGAAAGTACTCACTGGTCCACTGAGGAAGAGTGAGGGTAAAATCCCATCAACCACTTTCACTTCCTCTTGGCCTCGGGGGTTTTCAAGACATTTGAAGACAATTTGCATGATCTTAAAAGCAGAGTTAGGATTCTCCTGTATGTTGCAGCTTGTCCCAATATCATTCCTGTAAACTTCTGATGGACCTCGTGTATAGTACTGCGATTTTTGTGCTAGAAAAACAATCGGTTGTCATCTAGCGTAGGAGGACTCTGGTTCATGCGAATGATTTTTCACAAAGTGGGCTTCTAATGTTAGCCATCCCATGACACTGAGTGAAAACCAGTCACTATCTCATAGTGAAGTCAGGAAGCCCAGTCATACAAGGCCGACTCTCATACATCATTTAGTAGGCTGGTTATTGAGTAGCATTGGCCTGAATCACATCAAAGTTTATAAGAAGGTATGATGGAACAGGGAAATTGAACTCTTTTCTATTCGGACACCCTCTGTCATTATGAGATGCAGTGTACAGCTCCTTCTGCTTTGCTCCCTGGCAATGTACCTTTGTCACCCCCTCAGAAGAGCAGCCTCTTTGTACCAATTTCACATACCCATTTCCTACACCAGCTATTCTTGAGGGCTCTTTGAACGGAATTGCCAACAAGTGCCAAATTAGAGTCAGTTTTGTCCGATTCCACCACACTTTCAGGAAATGCGTTCCAGATCTTAACAATCCTCTGTGTGAAGAAATTTCTCCTAATTTTGCCTCTAGATCTTTTGCCAATTATTTTAAATCTATGGCCTCTCATTACTGACCCACTTGCCAGAGGAAATAATTTCTCCCTACTTGCTCTGCCAAAACCCCTCATGATTTTGAATACCTCTATTAGGTCTCCCTTCTCTGCTCGAAGGAGAACAACCCCAGTTTCTCCGATCTCTCCACATAACTGAACCCCTCATCCTGGTAAACCTCCTCTCTACCCTATCCAAGGCCTTGACATCCTTTCTAAATTATGGTGCCCAGAATTATACACAATACTCCAGCAGAGGCCTAACCAGAGATTTGTAAAGGTTTAGCATGACTTCCTTGTTTTGTATTCAGTGCCCCGTTAACAAAGCCATAAGCTTTCTTAACTACCTTATCAACTTGCCCTGCCACCTTCAAAGATTTGTGAATTTATACCCCCGGGTCCCTCTGTTTTTATACCCCTTCAAAATAGTACCATTTAGATTATACTGCTTCTCCATGTTGTTCCGCTCAAAGTACATTTCTTCACACATATCTACATTAAATTGCATCTGCCATGTGTCTACCCATTTCACCAGTCTGCCTATGTACTTCTGAAGTCTACTACTAACCTGCTCACTATTCACTGCATTGCCATGTTTTGTATCATCCACAAACTTCACAATTGTACTCCCTATATCCAAGTCCAGGTCATTTATATATAACAAGGAAAGGAATGGTTCACATACCGATGACCCCTGGGGGACCCCACTGCATACTTCTCTCCAGTCAGAAACATCCGTTCACCATTACTCTCTGCCTCCTATCCCTTAGCCAATTACATACCCAAGTTACCACTGTCCCTTTACTACCATGTGCTTCTATTTTCCGAATAAGTCTGTTATGTGGTACCTTATCAAATGCCTTTTGAAAGTCCATATACACAACATCTACTGCACTACCCTCATCAACCTTCGCTATTACTTCATCAAAGAACTCAATCAGATTAGTCAGACATGATTTGCCTTTAACAAATCTGTGCTGGTTGTCCCTTATTAAACTATGCTTCTCCAAGTAATTTTGTACTTGACAAGCCTTTCTAGAGTTAGCAAAGTATTTTAATTACTGTTTTTTTTTTAAAAGACTGCAATCTCTAGTAGTTTGCCCACCACTGACGTTAGACTGTATTGAGATTAATTTCCTAAACAGGATTCAAACAGTCAGGACACTATTGAGTTAATAAAACTGGACAGCATCATATACACATACACCCAGTATTGGATAAATGTGTTTCTATTAAAAGAGCATTATTGATATCATAAGAATTTGAGAAACAGGAAAAGGTCATTCAACCCTAGAAGGTTTTGTGATTGGCCCACCCAGCTTCTCACCATAGCTTTATTCAGCAATCCTGCACCAAGTCTCAATAGATAGGACACATCAGAAATAGGCTACAATACTGTAGCCTCAATTCACCAACCTGCGTTCCCCTCTAGCAAGCTTCAGCACTAGAAGCACGGACTCATATTTCTCCTCAGGTTCCTCAATTCTTTCTTTCTCCTGAAACAAATCTAATTGCCTCTAGAACCCATTTCGATGGCTTTCCCTGTAGCTTTTCCTACAAAGCTGTTAAAAAGACATTCCACCTGATTCTGCTTCTTACCCCTGACTTCTTCATTTCTAACTTGTGTTCAAGGTATTTGAGTTGTTTGCCAGTGAACATTGTGCTTGGGTCAACTTTGTCAATTTCCTTTGTCGTTTTGGAAATCTCAAAATTGCTTTTCCAACGAAAACAAACTCAACTTCCTGATATTCTCCTCATAACTTAAATTCCTGATACTGGAATCATTTTAGTTGCTTGCCTTCAAAACACTTATATCCTTCCTCTGATTAGGTGATCAGACTGTACACAGTATTCCAGATGGGGGTCTGGCCAGATCCTGTTTTGACTTTATTCTAGTAAATTAACAATAGTAAACAAAACTAATCTGGTGACTGATCTGTCTCAGTGCTGCCTATATTGCAATCCCACTCTAACCTAATCAACCTAAAATCAGTCAGATTTATACAGAACCTTAGGCCCGCAGTGAAGGGCACCACCAAGGCTGAAAATAGTAGGAGGATGTAAGAGTAAATTAAGCAGTGATTGGGTGTAACCAACCTTAGGTTTTAAAGGACTGAAGATTATAGGAGGAAAGAAAGTCTGAGGTAGAGAAGGGGCTGGAAATTCCTGTGGAGCGTAAGAGTGAGGATGCCCCTGTCCCTTGCCTGAGTCATTGACTCGAGCCGAAGGAGAAAGCAAGAAAGGCTTGGATTCATACAGTGCTTTCACATCTCAGACATCGCAAAGCACTTTACAGCCAGTACATTTTCTGATGTGTAGTCACTGTTATAATATAGAAAAATTGGCAGCAGCCAGTTTGCACACAGCTAGGTCCCATAAGCAGTACAGTACTGCCATAATGACCAGATAATCTGTTTTTGTGATGTTGATTGAGGGATAAATATTGGCCAGGACACTGGAGAGATCATCCCTCTTCTAAATAGTGCCATGGGATCTTTTACGTCTACCTGAGAGGGCAGACTGGGCCTCGGTTTAACATCGCATCTGAAAGTCAGCACCTCCAACGGCGCAGCACTCCTTCAGTATTGCACTGCAATGTCAGCCTAGATTTTGTGTTCGAGTCTCTGGAGTGGGACTTGAATCCACAGCCTTCTGATTCAGAGGCAAAAGTGCTACCAATGGACCATGGCTGACACCGAGTGGAGGGGGCATTTTAATATGTTGGGTGAGTGCCAGCGTCATTTACAGTGTTATTGGGGCATCTGCTGCAGGTTGTCTGCTCTGAAGATTTCTGTATTTGCCATAAAATTTAACCCAAAGGCCCTCAGCTATCAAGGATCAAGGGATATGGGGAGAAAGCAGGGACAGGGTACTGAATTTGGATGATCAGCCATGCTCTCATTAAATGGCGGAACAGGCTCAAGGGGCCGAATGGCCTACTCCTGCTCCTATCTTCTATGTTTCTATGTTTCTATGTGATGCACAGGTGTCCCTTGTGCTCAGGGTTGCTAGGGTGCAAATGATGGCAAGTACATTGTACCTACATATTTGGGCAGGCATATTAAGCGCCAGATATCACTTCTGGCAGCTGATATTCCTCCTTTGTGTCTCCAGGTTATGCCGATTTACCAGCAGAGCTTGACATGAAATGTGTGGCTAAGAATGTTTCACAGTTTTGAATTGCTGGAAAAAAAACTTCTTGGAGACAGCTTTAACAATGGAAAAGGGAGTGCCACTCAAGATCACATGGTGAGGCCAAGAATGTTGACAGATGAAGGACTTGGGCTGGGACTTTCAAAGATATGAGGAAGCAACTGTTGATTTAATGTTTGAGTAACCAAAATTCTGATTATTAAAATATATTCATTCACGCAATGTGGGCATCGCTGACAGCACCGGCATTTATTGCCCGTACCTAATTGCCCTTGAGTTGCACCTCCCTAGTTGTACCAACTGAAGTGTGACAGAGCAAAGCCTATGGGGTCAGCAGCATTAACTCAGTCATGTAACGGCTTCAGCGGCACTTCCCTCTGTTCGCCGCCTGAGGGCGGTTTTTGAGGCTTCGGTGCGCTCCCCGCTGTGTCTTTGTGTTTAATTTTCAAGTCTCCTAGGAAGAAGACCCCCACTGTGTTAAATTTTCAAGTGAACTTTCAAGTCTTCTATGTTAAATTCAAGTGAACTTTCAGGTCGGCTGGGCCTTCATAGTGTTAAATTTTCGAGTCAACCTTCAAGTTTCCTGGGCCTCCTGTTGTGTTAAATTTTCAAGTCAACTCTCAAGTTTCCTGGGCCTTCATTGTGTTAAATTTTCGAGTGAACTTTCAAGTCTACTGGACCTTCATTGTGTTTAACTTTCAAGCTTCCTGGCCCCCTACTGTGTTAAATTCTCAAGTCGAATTTTCAAGTGAACTTTCAAGTCTCCTATGTTAAATTCTCAAGTAAACTCTCAAGTCTCCTGGGCCTTCATTGTGTTAAAATTTCGAGTGAACTTTCAAGTCTCCTATGTTAAATTCAAGTGAACTTTCAAGTCTACTGGGCCTTCATAGTGTTAAATTTTCGAGTGAACTCTCAGGCCTCCTGTTGGCCTTCATAGTGTTAAATTTTCGAGTGAACTCTCAGGCCTCCTGTTGGCCTTCATAGTGTTAGATTTTCGAGTCAACTTTCAAGTTTCCTGGGCCTCCCGTTGTATTAAACTTTCAAGTCAATTTTCAAGTTTCCTGGGCCTTCATAGTGTTAAACTTTTGAGTGAACTTTCAAGTCTACTGGACCTTCATTGTGTTTAACCCTCAAGCTTCCTGGCCCTCTACTGTGTTAAATTCTCAAGTTAAATTTTCGAGTGAACTCTCAAGTCTCCTGGCCCTCATTGTGTTAAACTCTCGAGTGAACTTTCAAGTTTCCTGGACTTTCATTGTGCTAACTTTCTAGTTAACTTTCAAGCATCCTGGGCTTCTACTGTGTTAGACTCCCAAGTGAACTCTCAAGTTTCCTGGGCCTTCATTGTTAAATTCTCAAGTCAACTTTCAAGCTTCCTGGGCCTTCGTTGTGTTAAACTCTCGAGCTCTCTTGGGCAAAAATTTGGTCTCCTAGGAAGAAGACTTCCCGCTGTGTCTTTGTGTATAATTTTCGAGTCTCCTAGGAAGAGGACCCCCGCTGTATTTGCTACCCTCCTCCTGGTTGGGACAAGATAAACTTTCGAGCTCTCCTGGACAAAATAAACTCTCGAACTCTTCGGCTTTGGTATCGATAAACTTTCGAGCTCCCCTGGATAAGAAACTTTCGAGCTCTACTGGATAAGATACACTCAAGTTCTCCTGGACAGGATAATTTTCGAGCTTGCCTGAATAAGATACTCTCAAGCTGTCCTGGACAAGATAACCTCTCAAGTTCTCCTGGACAAGATAACTTTCGAGCTCTCCTGGACAAGATAAACTCTCAAGCTCTCCTGGACAAGTTAAAACTTTCGAGCTCTCCTGCACAAGATAAATTCTCAAGTTATCTTGGGCAAATATTTGGGTTTTTTGCTGTGTTTTGTGCTGTTGAACTCTCGAGCGCTCCCGAGCTCCCACTGTGTTTTTTGTGTTTAATTCTCGAGTCTCGCTAAAAATAAAGTATTAAAAAAATGTAATAAATAAATAAATAAATAAATAGAATTGGGATCATCTTAGGCTTATGGGACGTCAGGTGCCGTCCCTAAAAAGGGGGGGTACTGTAACGGCTTCAGCGGCACTTCCCCCTGCTCGCCACCTGAGGGCGGTTTTTGAGGCTTCGGTGCGCTGCTGCTGTGCCTTTGGGCCCCTCTCCTCACCTGTTTCTCGAGTAATTGATCTCATCAGAGTAATTAGGCTAGTTAATAAAGTTGTTCGTTTTTGTTCTTGTCTTGTCCTCTGTGCCTCTGGCCTCACCTGTGTGTTAATGCATTTGTCTCCTGTCTCATTTGATTAATTATGTCACGTGACCACTCTGGCCCGTATTTAAGCTTCCTGTTTCCTGTCCTCTTTGCTCAGTCCTGGGTTCGCCTGCCTGCAGGTAGCAGCTCTCTCGAGTCGCTCTGTGTTTTCGAGGTTCAAGGAATCTCCTTTCGAGTGTTACTATGTCTCTATGTTTTCGAGTCTCAAGTGAATCTCCTTTCGAGTGTTACCCTGTCTCTATGTTCTTGAGTCTCAAGGAACCATCTCTCGAGTGTTACCATGTCTCTGTGTTTTCGAGTATCAAGTTAAGCATCTTTCGAGTTCTACCCGGTCTCGAGTCCTTGGATAGGTTTCCTGCGCTTGGGTCCACTACCGAAAACCCTAGCATAACGGCCCCGTGAATGCACGGCCCCGTGACAAGTCAGGACAGGTGGATCATGCTTGTAAGGGAACATTAGCAGTGCTGCTGGTGAGGAGGCCTTGACTATCAATGTGTTGCTATGCTGCTCCAACAGAACAAAGGCAGCCTGAAAGGTCCCAGCAGAAATACTGCTGCACAAGTCTTCAGCTCCCAAAGGAACTATTGGGCCATCTTGTCAAGGTAATTGATCCACTTGGGATTACCTTTTCCCTGAGGTATTTTGGGGCCTTTGGAAGGTGTGTAATAGAACCCATGCCTGCCAAGCCATTGGGTCTATTAGGTGGTGCACTGAGTGGAATTTCATGGGTAGTCCAGGATTTCCCCCAGACACCCCTTCCCACTAGGCTTCTTTCCACAGGACATAATCCTAGTTTTTAGGTCCCCCTCCCCCTTCTGACAGTTATGTTGGCGATGCCTCCGGGGCCTGAGTAGAATTCTAGACCCTGTCTCTTCAAAAAATTGAAAGATTAGATTTTCATTGTCCACTGGGACACAGAGGAGATCAAGACCATTGTGCTGACTGAAAGGTTGTCAGCTCTAAAGATCTGCAATGTGAATTCACTGAATGGAGAAAGGAATCACCAGAACAAGAGTGTTGCCGGTTAAATGTGGAGCGGAGAAGGTCATTGCATGAAGAAGGGATAGAGTGAGAGGGAGAACAAGACCTGAGTTAATGTTAAGAGTCAGAGGATAAACTGAGATCAAACACAATTTAAGAGACAACTGGGTAGCTTTGAACACACATTTAACATTTCAGGTCGATGACCTTTCATCAGAACTGAAACGTTAACTCTGTTTCTCTCTCCACAGATGCTGCCTGACCTGCTGAGTATTTCCAGCATCTTCTATTTTTATTTCAGATTTCCAGCATCCACAGTATTTTGCTTTTATAGTTTTGAACACACCTTTGGTAAGGGGTGATAAATTTAGACGTGCACAGTGCTGGACTCTGCCAAAGGCTTTGGCGATGTCCATGGCAGTGACAAAGAATTCACCAATGTGTTCAAGAGCAGATGTGCATTACACAGGCAACAGGATCATCAGTGGGAGCTCTGAGCGAAATAGCAGACTGGTAATATTCATTAGAAGTTTAAAATCAGCAAACGGTTAGAGAAAAAAAGGGGAAATTAAATAGGCACAGACACATTTATCTCTTCCTTTCAACAAATGTTTATACCGACAGGGTGATTATCATTTATCTGGTGTGGGCCTTACCAGATTAAATTTAGCAAAACTAATGCTTTCTGTACATGAGATAACATAGTTGTTATCAGTCTCAATTACAGGGGGAGGTTACTCGTGATGTATGTTGGGTCTCAGTTTGTAACACAATCAACGAAATTAGGTAATGCCATAAATCTGATGTAATTAAGGCCTAGAAATTCAGTCGCGCCACTTCTGGGGCGCTAAAGTCGGGCGGGCGCTAAAGTTAGCGCCCGCCGGAAAGTGTAGGCCACTTCGCCGAAATTCAGTAGATTTGGCCAAGGAGTTTGGGCGAGCGCTGAAACTGGCGTTGCACTCCTATCTTTAGGCGCTAAGCCGGCGGTGCGGACTGATAACGCCGAGGCCGGGCGCAGCGCAGGTGCGGTCATGTTTTGATTGACAGCAGACACCCTGACGCCGGCCAGCTCTTAAAGGGGGAAGGGTTGACTTTGTCTGCTGCCACGCCCTGGATAGTGGAGCCCTGCAGCTAGGCCTGAACACTGCTGGTGGACCCAAATAGCGCCTGAAACCATGCAGAAGGCCCGTGAACGAGCGCAGCGCTTCTCAGAGCATGCTTTGAGGGTGCTGCTTAAGGCTTTTGAAAAGAGAAGAGAGATCTTGTGCCCGGACAGTGGCAAGAAGGCTCCCAGGAGGCAGTACAGGAGAGCCTGGAGGGAAATCGCCCACAGGGTGTCATCCACCAGCGATGTCCCCAGGAGTGCGGACCAATGCCGCAAGAAGTACAACGACCTCACTCGGATGGTCAGGGTGAGTACCCTTTCCAGTGTCCTCCTCATCCTTGCATATGCACCTCACATTATGGGCAAAGGGACCTCAAAGGCCTAATGGCCATCCCTCCTCCCGCAGCTATGGCACTGGCATGATCATCAATAGCACTTTCTGCACTTTACACACTGGCCAAGCTATTCGACCATGGGAGGCAGTGCACACAACAACAGGGCAACACACTGTACTTAGAGGCCGTCCTTTCTCTTGCAGGCCAAGCTGGCCAAGAATATGAAGAGCCGGAATGTCACCGGGGGAGGCCGTGGCCAGTTCCAGGAGCTCAGTGACCTGGAGGAGCGCGTGGCTCGACTCATGCGTGGCCGGGTGGTTGGCCCCGTTGCTATTGGAGATGCCGACCCTGTGCTGGGCCCCAATGGTAAGGACATGACCGTTTGGACCTCTCTCGTTCCCCTTGCGCATCAGATCTACATCCTTTGCCACTGTCCGACCAATGCGCATAATGCCACCACTCATGCCTCCCTCGCTGACGCCCTGTCCTCACTCTAAAGCTACTCTTGTGCCTTCCTGCTTTCAGCTGGTGAGGAGGAGGTCCATGAAGCTGAGAGTGCCAGTCCCTCGGAAGAGGAGGACGACGAGGACCAAGAGGAAGGCGGCACATCGGGGGAACCCACATCCGCGCCAGGGGATGGCAATGGAGGGGACACGTCTTGCCTGGAGGAGAGCCAGGGGGAAGTGTTGCAGGGGGGTGCAGCTCCTGGGCCCAGTGGCGTCCAGGCAGGCGGGAAGGGTCGGGCAGCACGGCTGCCTTCTCCCCAGAGGGGGGAAGTGTTGCAGGGGGGGTGTAGCTCCTGGGCCCAGTGGCGTCCAGGCACGCGGGAAGGGTCGGGCAGCTCGGCGGCCTTCTCCCCAGATGGAGAGTCCGCCCTCCAGTCCGGAGACGGTCCTCGCCCAGGAGGTGCGCCTCCTTGATGAAATGTCCACGGCCTCCGAGCGGCGCCACAACGAGTTCATGGGGGTTGTGGGACAGTTGCCTCAGGCCATTGAGTCCCTGGCTCATAGTGTGGCCGCTTTCGGGGACTCACAGGCCAGGGGTGTCGACCAACTCGCGGCAGCACAGGCCAGGGGTGTCGACCAACTCGCGGCAGCACAGGACGCGAGTCGCGAGTTCATGAGTGGTGCCGTGCAGACACTGGCTGATCTGCTGCGGGCACAGAACAGGGCAGTTCGGGCACTCACTTCTGCCACACTCGCTGTGTCACGGAAGCATCGACAGGGCACCCGCCGCCCTGCTGCAGCACAGCGGTCTGGCCTTCACCAGATTGCTGCGCTTGCTGCAGTGCCAGCCCGGCCGAGTGCCAGTGTCTCTGGCGACCAGCGAGCGCCTGGCATCAGCCAGCTTGCCCCCATTGCTGCAGCCGCCACTGCCACTCCCCCAGCCAAGGTGCGACGAGCTGCTGCAGAGACTGATGCTGCCCAGCCACAGCTGCAGCAGTCAGCAGCCGGACCCTCCAGGGCCGGACCTCGTCTAGGCCGACCCCCAAGGGCATCTGCCGTTACGCATTGTGGCCCTCAGGAGCCTTCCCCCAGCCTTCCAACACCCACAGGGCCCAGGTTGAGGCGGAGCAACAGGTCGGGCAGGGGCCGGAGAAGCCTGCACAAGGACTCGCCCTCTCGGCACACCAAGTAGAGGGTGTCGGCAACTGTTTTTTTTATATGGGGGTGTTTGTGTTCTGGAGGGGGGGGGCTTATTTTGGAAAGGCCGAAGATGAAGGCCAATTGGATTGACAAGTTTTGTTATTCCTCCCCAGGTTGTGGGAGTGAGATATGTTTTTCACTGTTTTTTGGGGGTCTTGTCTGTTTTTGTGTTTCATGTGGGAAGGGCCCTGAGTTTGTTAAATAAAGCTTTTTATTTATTCAGCTTGTCCAGGTGTCATGTTTCAAGTGGTTGTTGCGTTAACCGGCTGAGGGCTTGCGGAGCGGCTGCATTCAGGTGCGTTCATTGCCACAAGCCATTCCCTGACAGGGGGCCTAGAAGTGTCGTTCAATAAGCCGCCGGCGGACGGCCCTTGGACCTTGTGGCTCCCTTCTGGGCTGGTACTCCTCCTCCTCCTCCTCCTCATGGTCCTCCTGCTCGTCCTCCTGAGGTGGTGGCCCAACGTGAGGTGGCAGTGCCTGAGTCCTGCGGATAGCCAGGTTGTGCAGCATGCAGCAAACGACGACGAACTGGGAGACTCTATCCGGCGAATACTGTAGAGATCCGCCGGATCGATCCAGGCAGCGGAACCGTTGCTTCAGGATGCCAATCGTTTGCTCTATGATGTTCCTTGTGGCTTGATGGCTTTCGTTGTATGCCTCCTCCGCAGGGGTCCTGGGCGCGCGGAGCGGGGTCATGAGCCATGTGCACAAAGGGTAGCCCTTGTCCCCAATAAGCCATCCCCTTGGTAGAGGCTGTGCCTCGAACATGTCAGCCACAGTAGTCTGGCGCAGGATAAATGCATCGTGGCTGCTTCCTGGAAAGCGGGCATTGACAGCTAGGATGCGCTGCCTGTGGTCACGCACCAGCTGTACATTGAGGGAATGGTAGCCCTTCCGGTTGCGGTAATCCTCGGCATTGTCGATAGGTGCCCGCATAGCCACATGCGTGCAGTCAATGGCGCCCTGCACCATGGGGAAGTCGGCGATCCTGGCAAAACCGACTGCACGCTGCTCCTGCCTCTCTAGGGTCATGGGGAAGGAGATGAATTGGTGTCTCCTTGCGATAAGGGCATCGGTGACCTGCCGGATGCAGCGATGCACGGCGAACTGGGAGATGTTCGCTATGTCCCCAGCAGCGGCTTGGAAGGAGCCGCTTGCATAAAAGTTCAGAGCCACCGTGACCTTCACTTCCACCGACAGAGACGTCCTGCACATCAGCTGTGGACGCAGATCTCTGTGAAGCAGCTGGCAGATCTCTGCAACCACCTCCCTTCTGAAGCGCAGCCTCTTAACACAATGCGCAGCAGTCATGGTGAGATAGGACACCTGCTGGCGGTATTCCCTGAGTGGGTAAGGCCTACGTTGCCGACGCCTGATGGCCCCTCTGCGTCTAGGCATGGCTGGCCCTCTCACACAGCGTCTGCGAGCCCTTCGCACATAATGCTGGAACTGAGGGTTGGAACCCCATGCAGCCCCCATAATAAACTTGCAAACAGTGAAATCACAAAGAGTCAAATTTCCAAGCTCTGGCCAGAAGCCAAAAATACCTCTCCTATGTTGTCCCAAATCACTAAGGTCTGTTCCTTGGTCTCTGTCCAGAAATCCAAAGCACTAAAGTCATTGCAGCAAAATGGCTGGCCTTTATAGTTCAGTGTAAGTGCCCTTTAATTAGCGCTCCCCGAGGCCCGCAGGGCCTCTGCTGCGTTCCACTTCACAGTTCTTAACAGCGCCACGCCCACATTGGGCGGGCGCCACTGAATTTCCGGTTTGGGGCGCACAAACAGCGTTGCACGACGAAATGACTTCATAAGCTGCGCGCGCAGCTGAGCGGGCGCCGGCGCTAAATGTCAACTGAAGTTGGGCGTTGGCGCAGACCGGCCTGCGCCCGGGCGCTAAGTGCCTAGCGCTGGAAATCTACCCCTCTTATGACGTTAACGGCTGGCGAACGCAACTGAATTTCTAGGCCTAAGTGCTTTATGTAAATTCTTCCGATTAAACTATACCAGGACAAGCTTGTTGATGGCTAAGTGTGAAAATGCATTGTTCAGTGTGGTACTAGGCTACACAGACCTGGAAGGTTTCAAGTACAGTCCCAGCTCTGCACTGAGTTAAGTCTAGGGACGAGAACATCTGCCAAGATGTCAGCTCCTGATTGGTAGCCAATGATCCCTATTGGAAACTGCATTCTGTGCACACTGGGTGAGGAGAGGAGCTTCCGCTGTGATGCCCTCCACATTCAAACAGCCTGCTGACACCTGTGCTCTAGCCTAATGAATGAAGCCTGACCCCAGCATTCAGGAGAGGAAGGGAACACAGTGTGGAATAAAACATTCTTTCTGAGAAGCTAGGAGCTTTTGACAAAGTACCACATAATAGACTTGTGAGCAAAATTAAAGCCCATGGGAATAAAAGGACAATGGCAGCATGGATGCAAAATTGGCAACGGGACAGAAAGCAGAGAGTAGTGCTGAGCGGTTATTTTTCAGACTGGAGGGAGTTATGCAGTGGTGTCCCACAGGGCCGATATTAGGAACACTGCTGTTTTTGATATATATTAATGACTTGGACTTGGGTATACAGGGCATAATTTCAAAGTTTGCAGATAACTCAAAACTCCGAAATATAGTAAACAATGAGGAGACTTCAGGAGGACATCGACAAACTGGTGAAATGGGCAAACACATGGCAGATGAAATTTAACACAGAGAAGTGTGAAATGATGAGGCAGTATGAACTAAATGGTACAATTTTAAAAGGGGCGCAGGAATAGAGAAACGTGGAGGTGTATGTACACAAATCTTTGAAGGTGGCAGAACAAGTTGAGAAGGCTGTTAAAAAAGCATACGGGATCCTTGGCTTTATTAATAGAGGAATAGAGTAAGAAAGCAAGGAGGTTATGCTAGACCTTTATAAAACACTGGTTAGGCCTCAGCAGTTGTATTGTGTTCAATTCTCGGCACCAAACTTTAGGAAGGATGTCAAGGCCTTAGAGAAGATGCAGAAGAGATTTACTAGAATGGTACCAGGGATGAGGGACTTCAGTTAGGTGGAGAGTCTGGAGAAGCTGGGGTTGTTCTCCTTAGAGCAGAGAAGGTTAAGAGGAGACTTAATAGAGGTGTTCAAAATCATGAACGGTTTTGATAGAGCAAGTAGGGAGAAACTATTTCCAGTGGCAGAATGGTCGGTAACCAGAGGACACAGAATTGAGGTGATTGCCAAAAGAACCAGAAGCGACATGAGGAATCATTTTGTTACACAGCAAGTTGTTGTGATCTGGAATGCACTGCCTGAAAGGGTGGTGGAAGCAAATTTAGTAGTAACATTCAAAAGAGAATTGAACAAATACTTGAAGGGTTATGGGGAAAGAGCAGAGGAGTGGGATTAATTGGATAGCTCTACCAAAGAGCCGGCACAGGCACGATAGGCTGAATGGCCTCCTTCTGTGCTGTATCATTCTATCATTCTATGATTCAAATTGAGGAATTGTGGGAAGGCATATTTCTAATAAGGACCCTGTCTTGGCCTCTTGGCATTTTTGCCCGCAAAAGTGGATCTGAATTCATTTAGAGTTTCTCATCACTCCAGCCAAGACTGGCACAGTTCTGCAAGGATTTTTTCCCTTTATTACTGGAAGCAGAGACAGGATGTGCTGATTGAGACCAAAGGGGCTTCCGTCAGCTTGAGCCTTTCCCGATCAGCTGACTGTTACAGTCCCTTTTGTTTGTTTCCTGTAATTGGACAAAAATAGAACTTTGGAAATCAGCTCAACAAAAAGGGCGCTCCTCCCTTCCATCCTCCCCTACCCCCCTCCCCCACCCCCACCCCCACTCCCAGTCCCTCATACCAAACACTTGTGGAAAAACTGAGTCCATTGTTACTGGAGATATGCGCCTTGATTGGAAACAATTCCACTTGTGAAACAACGATCTGTTCCCTGAAAAATGATCAATCTCTGGACTGAAAAATGAGCAGTGCCTTGGGACACAATTACCAAAATGCTGGTAAAATTCCTGGAAAATCCATTGGGTTACTGTAAACCAGTACGGTTCATTTTAAATGGAGATAATCAAAGAATGCAATCCCATGTAATCAAATAGGATCTGACTTACTCAGTATGTATAATAGTGGGCATGATAATCACTCATCATATTTCTGAGGTTGCCACATTTATTTTACAGCATACCAAGACTTTACAGCCTAGAAACTGAATGGAGACGCACCCATTTTTCAGGCACTAAATGGCCTCCTAAGTCTCCAATATGGAGGAAAAAGTGCATGCTCATTACAAGCTGGTAGTATGCCGCCCGCCATATTGGTGTAGGCAAGAAACATAGGCATCCAGGGCCCATGCCTATTCAAATAAGGGGCCCAATTGAGGGTTTGAGGCCCTGTCTCAAATATTTTACTCTTGAAGACAAGAAATGAAGCCATCTCTCAAGGTGGTGATCCCTGCCTCTGGTGGCATGTACAGCATTGCCCTCAAAGGTACAAGCAGGGCTGAGGCCTCTTGTCACCCTGCTGCACAATATCAGAATGCTTTCAAAGTTTATTCTCCAATCTCAATCCTTTCCCGGTGAACTTTCCTCCCTCAAGCAATAGCATTAACAAATAAGTTAACTGATTGCTATTTGTGAGACATTTCTGTGTGCAATAGGGCTGCTGTGCTTGTCTACAGCGTAACGGTCACGGCACTTCAAAAATGATTAATGTGATAAGGTTTCATAAATCTTACCTAAATATCAAACACTTCCTATCTGTGTCACTTGATTTCCTATTGTCATATTTTTGTCACACTTTTTGTGTCAAATTTTCCTTTATAATTTCCTATGTGCACATTTATAATGAAAAATTGGTATAATTCTGATGGCACAATCTGGTCCCTAGGTCATAGAGACTAGGTACTGGGTTCCCACGATTCTCTCAAAATACATTCTGAATTATTTTTCATTATCATATTTTACTCAGTAACTGAGTAAAATGAATAACAGTACTGAAGAAAATAATGGCACTAAAGAGTGACAAATCCCCAGGACTAGGTGGTTTCCATCCCAGGTTTTTAAAGGAAGTAGGTGAGAACATTGCAGATGCCTTAACTATAATGTTCCAAAGTTCTCTCGATTCAGGAACCATTCGTTTAGCTTGTAAAATTGTGCATGTCTGCTATTTAAGAAAGGTGAGAGAAGGAAACCATGGAATTATAGACCAGTTAGCCTAACATCGGTTAGTTGACCTATATCCGACAGGGTCAGGATGGCATTTTTTGCGGAGGCGGCGGCACTAATAAAGGGCAAGTGCCAGACGGCCTTTTTTTTGGGCAGCCTGTCAGCACCTGCCCCATCCCGCGTCTTTATACGGGGTGCCGGCCGTGATTGGTCAGCCTGGTACTCCTCTTGAGTGCCGGGCTGTTTTCCCGGCATCCCACTCCCTGGTGGTCCAGCAGGGCCCCGGTGCGCGCAGCACTAGGCCCCTTCCCTTTAATCAGGGTGGCCTGTAATACCACGGCGCTAGGTGCCAACGTGCGTGGCGCTGTTACACGTAGCACCCCAATATTGAATGGTATCGCCCCAGGAAGGAGGGGGAGTGCTTCCAGTAGTGCCCCACCTCCTGCTTGGGGTGCTACCACTCAATTTACATCGTGGGAACGCTAAGCTTTTCGGGGCGCTAAAACAGCTATACAAAGCCCTGGTTAAACCACACCTGGAGTATTACCTGCTACTTATCAGCCCAAGCCTGAATGTCGTCCAGGCCTTGCTGCATGCGGGCATGGACTGCTTCAGAGCAAAGGATATGGAGTTAGGTCACAGATCAGCCATGATCTCATTGAATGGCAGAACAGGCTCAAGGGGCTAAATGGCCTACTGTTCCTAAATTTTAAATGTTCAAAATAATGGTTTAACTAAAACTTACAAAAACTCAATACATTGCAGATTTCACAATGACATGATTAATTTTATCTATTTAAATATCTTTTGTGTCTTTATTAACATTTTTACTTGAAGGCTTGAGCCTCTCTCAAAAGCCTAGGGTTAGAGTTGATATTTTTGACTAGAACTGTGATGCTATGAGTTGAATTTGTTTTGTGCAGTCTGAGCATTCCCAGGGTGTATTAGTACTGCAAGTCAGTTATATTGAGAAATGTGTTTTTCTTTAGCTCTAGCAGTTTCTGCATAAAAGGTTTTCCCAAATTATTTGTGGAAAATCGAGGGAGCGGAAAATAACAGTGTCAGGAACATAGGAACAGGAGTAGGCCATTCAGCCCCTCGAGCTTGCTCCGCCATTCAATTAGATCATGGCTGATCTTACCTCAACTCCATTGTGTTGTGACCTGTTGTAGCTTTTATTTTGTGTTGTATAAACTTCAGAAAGTGTGAGATAAAGACGGGGGTAAGAGACAAAAGACTGTGGAGTAATTTTAACCTAACCCATCCAGTGGAAACCTAACGGGATCGGATCAGCTTCCCGTTTTACACCACGCCCGATCTTACTTTCCATTAAAGTCAAAGGAAAATAAACTTGGGCAGGTTGCAAAATAGGGAGCCGATCTCATCCTGTCGGTTTCCCGATGGGCGGGTTAGGTTAAAATGACCACATGTGTTTTTCTTCATGTAACTACATCACAGTTGAATTTTGCAGCCAACTAATTATCACAACCTGTGTTTTGTTGACTGTTGGAAAAGGTAAATGCTACAGAGACAGAGACTATTATTTTTAACACCTACGAGGCAGAGGGAGAGAGAAAGACGGGGTAGATTTTAATTTTAGGGCGGTCAATCGGATGAGCACACTGGCCGCCTATTTGTGCAAAGTGGCTGGAGCCGTTTCATTTAAAAAGAACGGCCGAGCTTCAGGCGCCAAACGGGCGTCCCAATGCAACTTGCTGGATGTGGGCCAGTGCAATATTGGGCGGCCAGGTGGCTGTCCGCCCGGCAGCTATGTTAGTCTTGGCAACGGCCCAGATTATTTTTGTGGGGCCTAGAAGAGCATTCCTACCATGCCCCGTCCTATAAAAAAACTGTTAACTTCCCTTTTTAGGGCCTTTTCAACTATACTGCCTGGAAAACTGAGCAAAAGATGAACGGTATCGCTCAGCCCAGTTGTCTCCTAAAATGGCGATCGGAGTCCTGTGTACGTCATAGGACCCCAATTTGCATATTGAAAGGGCCTACTGCCTGAAACAGGCAAGCGCTCCCACCACTCAGTGGTACGTCCTTTTCAAGATGGCAGTGGTGGTAGTGCTGGTGTAAACCAATTTGAGGGAAACAAAAGTTAGGGGAGGAGGGAAACTGGTTGCGGGTGAGGGGAACTTTGGCCCCTTGTCAACTGCTCTTGCGGGATGCCATAAGGAATGGGAGGAGAGGATATAGGGTTAAGGAAGTAAATGACAGTGGAGCAAGGGAGAGAGGAGGATAAAGGGGTCAAACGGGTAATTCAAAGTGTAAGAGTTAGGGGTAGTGGTGGAGTAAGGGTGCAGTACAAAGGGAAATGAGTATTCATAAAATGAAGGGACGGGAATGAGAATCCAGGGGAAAGCATGACTGATTGAAATGGGAAGGGTGGTTTTAAGGGCTATATTTCCCCCACAACCCCAACTCCAAATGCAGCCTACAGCTGTTGCTGGCTCATTTCCCTACTATACCACTCATCACCTAGAATACAACAGAGTGAAACAAAGATAAGAGTTTAGGAAGATAAGAAAAATAAGAGAAAGATAGACAGGGAGATGAACAGCCCCAGAAAGACAGCAGAGGCAGGTGAGAGGCCATATTCACCAACATACCGTGCGCAACTTGTAAATGTAAATATTTCTTTTGTGTTTATGGTGTGGTCTGATGGTTGTTTTAGAATGTGTGAAAGCTTCCTCTTTCTCAATGTGCTCTGAGTAATTGGCAGTATGTAGATGAGACAAATATTTCTAACAAACTAGCAGATAACTTGCCTTTATATAGTGCCTTTAAAGTAACAAATGGTCCCAAGATGTTTCACAAAAAATGTAAGGATAATACATGCCAAGCAGGAAGGGGTGACCAAATGCTTGGACAAACAGATGGATCTTGAGGATGTTTTCAAAGGTGGAGAGTCAAAAAGATTTAAGGATGGAGTTCCAGAGAGGAGGACCCAGGTAGCTGAACACTTTACCATCAATGGTGGCATAAAGGGATGCTGAGAGGAACAGAGCATTTGAGAGGAGATATCGGGCTGAAGAAGACTGCAGAAATAGTGTGGGGCAAGATTCACTGAGGGTTTTATAGACAAAGACAAGGGGGATGAATTCGTGGTCGCCACGAGGGTCGGTCAACGGCCGCTGAAAATGGACAAAGCTCTACCAGGGAAAAATTCGTGCTGGGGGCTAAATTTTTTTAGCCCAGTGCTAACTTACGATGTAACGCCTTCCTGGTGGCATTAGCGCAGGTATGGGAGTCGAAGTTCCCATCCTGAAGCGGCGTTCCAGCTTCCAACAGCCTCTGGAAGTGAGGTTATGGAGTACGCTTTGTGGGAAATTAAAGAGGCAGTGCATTAAAAGGGCAATGCCTTCTGAACTAATAAAAATTAAAATGAAGTGGAAAAAATGTAGTTTTCAGCCCTTACTGCCTTTAAAACAAAATTGACATGAAAAAAAAATTCCCAAATGGGAATTTTCATCTCTTAAAGTTGAATTCCCGTCCACACCTCAAAAAATGGGAACAGTGCTTCAACACCAACACAAGTGACTTAGCAAGCCAGGGAAGGGGCACCCAGGGTCTCGCACGCAACACTCCAGCTTTGTGCAGGGGGTCAACACTGCAAGAGAGGTCTCTGCCCACAGGGGCCAGGAAGCCCCCCAGAAAGAATGATGTGGGACAACATCACTGAGGCCATCACTGCCAGCAGTGTCGCCCCCACCACCTGGCTCCAGTGCCCAAAGAAGCTTCATGACCTCAGACCACTGGTCAAGGTCAGTGAATGCATCTTCAAAAACCGTCTCCCACCAACTGCACCACTAGCTTCACACACTGCTCAATCCATGATGCCCCCTCCCCAGTCACTCACCTACCAACAATTTGTACCAACCACGATGCACATCTCCCATTCATAGCCTCACTTCACCTCCTTGGAGGAGACGGTGCAGGCCATTCTTGGCAGGATCATGGCTGAGCCTGAAGGGATAATTACTAGTCCTAGCCCTTTTTGGGCTACTCCAGATCAGGCGTATTCCCCAGACATTCACCTTTAACTAAAGTTAGAGATAGCCAAATTCTATAAGATGCTTAATTGGGTCTAAAGGTTCAGACTATCTCTCCCTGAAGGAAAGGAATGACTTGAAGATGTTACTGTCCTCCAGATAGCACTTTTAATAAGTTTAACTAGACTGTAAGCTTCCGGATATTATGAGGGTCCGGAATACTCCCCCAGAATTCTGTAGCTCCTCACCAAAAAGTGTACAGAGATTGAGTTCGCGAGTTTGATACAGAAGTACTCTGTGAGACAATTCAAAAAATATACAGATTTATTAAAGAACCGACATGTAGTTAACAGCTGGTGAGTCAATCGCAACTTTAACAGTTCAAAATACAAATAGCTTACATTTCTTATTCTCAGAGATCCTTCTTCTCAAATCTTAACTTTGTTACATTTTTACATTTCTTATTATTTTTAATCCAGGAAATCCACCAAAATCAAATAAAAGCACCTTTTTGATCCGCGAGACTCAGAGTTAAAAACTTACAGAGCCTGCCTCTGAAGTTGAGAATTGCTTGCCCCTTCCAGCGACTCCTGACTTTCTATCTGAAAGTTTCATATTTTATACCCTTTTTGCGGTGGTATATCCTATGAAGTTTTCTGCTGATGTAAGCTAATTATCTCTAGTCATTCTTTCTGTTGACTTCTTTCTAATCTTACTGTCAGTTCAGCTGTTAACTTGCAGAACCCTGTCTCTACCTTTAGGTGTTCAAATTTTATCATAAAAAATGGTTATGACTGATGTATCTATTTGATACCATTCTTACGAAGGGCTTCCATTCAATTTTTAAATCACCTTAACTGTTTATAAGTAGACGTTGTGTCTCCTAACTGTTCCATTTTCAACACAAACACAATGTGATTGCTTGGTACATCTATTGATGTAATATTTACAGTCTTCTGTTTGTACCTTTTACAATATGTAAATCAAAAACACTTCAACTAGGATATTCTATGCATTTCTTAGCTACTTCAGTAGTTATATCACAGACGCCGTGTCTGCTTGTTTCATTTGATGTGATATTTATCAAAGGCACATGGTTTTTTAATGTTCCGTGATGCTTTCTGAAGTGTTGGTTTATAACACTTAACTTGGGCATTGCTATTGTGTTTCTTCCAATGTTCAGACATAGAGGAACCTCCAACCTGCTGTTTCAACAGGGCCATTGTTTTAGTATCAATCAACCAATTCCCATTTCAAAAGCTTGTATGGTGTTTACAACTTTTGTGTTAACAAACCGTCTTATCTCAGAAGCCTGTATTCTGTTTACAGCCTGTGTCTCTGAGGCTTTTAAATTTTTAAACCCAGTTTTCATGTTTTAATAAAGTCAAAAATTCCATTCCTAGGATGGTGTATTTTTCTGAAATATGGCTATTCCTTTACAAGACAGCATCTCGACCTGAGACGTGAACTCTGTTTCTCTCTACATGGATGTTACCTGACCTGCTGAGTGTTTGCAGCTTTTTCTATCTTCTCAGAAGTCTTCCTTTACCATCTGAGGCCTTGCAAATGTCCAGCAGCACTCCCTACACACTTAAAAAACTTTTAACATCTATTGCATCAAGTCACTACTTCAGTAAAATCTAAAAAAAAAACATCCAAAAGCTTAAATGCAAACTTACCTGAAAGATGTGTGTGTCCCTTTAAGAGGTGCTTGCACCTCTGTGAGTCTGCTTGCATGCTGGGTTTACCCAGCATGCTTAGGACCCAGCGCTAAACTCAGCGCAACGGTCCAAGTTCGCCGTGGTGACGTTATGCCGGCGTGACAGCGTGTCATCACTGCTCCCTCATTTTCCTTTGCAGGATGATGCATCTTACCGGCAGTGCTGCCAAGCCTAGGAAAGTGAAGGATGCCATGGGACCCGCCACCAGCTGGTGAAAGAGCGGCAGCCGCCCTCTTTTCGCGATTTTTTTTGACAAACAAGCCTTCATAAAGCCCCCGAATATTTAGCCCAAGGATTTTATGTGTAATGTATTGGGAGACCAGGAACCAGTGTAGGTCAGTGAGAACCTGGGCTGATGGGTGAGCGAGACCAGATGGAGCAGAGGTTTGGACAAGTTTGAGTTTAGAGAGTGTGGTGGATGGAAGCCAGTAAGAAGAGCATTGTTGTAGCCTAGTCTGGAAGTAACAAAGACATATATATATAGATATAGAGAGAGAGAGAGACAGAGAGAGAGACAGAGAGAGAGAGAGAGACAGAGAGCCTTCCCTCATTGCTCAGCAAGTTTATTTGGTGAGTGACGTAAGGAAACTACTAGGCACTTGGTCTAAGCGTTAAACAAAGCTTTAATCAACTCTTTTACAACATGGAGGTCTAGTTGTGTCCTTCACTAGTTCCTGTTAAGAATGTCCTGCGCAAGCTGGGCCCGTGCCCGAGTATTTATACTCTCCCTAGACAGCGCCACCCATAAGCCGCTCAGTATTATTTCATAAGGTTTTCTTTCATGAATGACTGATTCATGTCAGTGAGTAGGTCCCAGGGTCAATTGCTGATCTCAGCCAAGAAGGTAGAAGAGTAACTACAATTGGCGTTAGCATCTCTTGGTTAGGGAGGCGAAAAACAGGTACGGGTTCCCACTTCTAACCACTATCGGAAGACTGTTCCTAGCATAGCAGTGTGGATGTTGTCTGAGGATATGGTAGAGCTTGACTGTGATTCCTCATTACATGCTAACCTCAAAAATGAGCAAAGGCTGACCATCAGCTTCAAAAGAAATAGTTGACAGAGCTCCAAGATAAAGCTGACAACTCCAAACAGCATTGAATATGAGCCTATGAGATGTGAAAATTGGAGTGGGCTGCAGTTGTAACTTAAGCTGTAATTATAATTCAATCAATTACATTGCAGAGAAAGACACAAAAGCACGGTTTGCAGCTGTATCCCATTTAACATTTCTCAAGGAGGGGTAACGGGAGCGTTGAAGGTGTGAGATATATTTTGCTGAGGCTTCTGGGAGTATCCTCACCCCCAAAAAAGTATGATTTTTGATATTTTATTTGATGCATTTCCAACATTTTGGAGGCTCCTGAAATTATGCTTTCAAGCCAAAAATAATTTATCCTGGCAGCATTACAGATACTTCCAATAGGAAAATAAAGTACTTGTACAGACTTTAATACAAGCTAATTGGATCCAGTTCTATACAAGCCCACTATCCGCATGTTACGTGGACATTAACGTCTTCAAGTCACTCTTTTCTTGTCCAAAGATGCTGCTGCAAATCAGCACCTCTCTTGGTTCTGCCTCTCAACGCCGCTCCCGGCTTTTCCTCGCAGGATCACTTGCTACCCCTGCCAACCGCTGCATGCCGTGGACGAGAACTCTTGCCTGTGTGACTGGGCAGAGGGAGAAAACTGGCATTAAGAAATCGCAAGAAGAGTGCCAGCTTGATTCTTCAGAGTCAGGAGTGCCAACGTGAACTGGGTAGAATGGGAGTGAGATTGCCAGCGTGAACTGCAAGGTGAGAGGCAAGAGAAGATTATAAACTGGGTGCAGGAGAAGAGTGCCTCCATGCCATCGTGACAACTGAACAATTTAGCAACAGAGTACCAATGTACATCCAGGATGCCTCCACAAGAAATGAGGGAAAATACATTCATCTTCCACTATACAAGTGACGTTGAGTATACCTGCAGCTTAAGTTACAACAAGCCAGTACCTCCCCCCACGCCTCCCTCCCCACCTTGTAGTTACAGTGTAACTACACGGCACAGGCCTATATTCACAGCTGTTTTTGAATTGTCAACTTTTGCTACTTTTCCAGGGTTGGTATGTTTACAGTTTCTTGTAGTGTGAGGTTAATGCCAGATTGGCCATTGTGATCCTGTTAACAGAAACCTTTTACAACACGTCTACAATAAACCCATCCCAACGAGTACCTGACAGACCATAATGTAAGCAGTACCAGGACTAGGCCACCCCTTTTAGTAGATTGGTGGCAGGTGGACTCCTTGCCAGAGGACCTCTATGCCAGAGCTGGAGCATCACAAACTTGTTATATCTGAGAGTCTACTGAGCCCCGCGGAGGAAGCCTGGCCGGCATCCCCGGAGACAGAAATCACCACTCTGGACAGAATTGCTCTGAGTGCTCTCTGCTAGTGATAGAATGTTGGTCATAAACCAACTGGTGGCTGTCATTCTCTGGTTACTTTGATCCCTCCCTCTGGATTTGACAACAAGATTCAGAGGAAACATCGATTTCTTCTGGGACAAAGGAAGGCACAGGGTCTCTGCCAGAGTTCTGAGTCTGCCGCTTAGGGAGGGTGATCAGGCGCTGGTGTACGTTCACACCCAGGTTGTGACTTTACACCTTCAGATCCTGCAGAGACACCTGTGCATTAAGGATCCTCCAAAGTGGTGTGCACTTGGGATGTTCTTCCTCTGCCACATGTGGGGCCTGAGTTACGACAGGTAGCAACAAATTGCAAGGAAAATAGAAACATAGAAAAAAACATAGAAAAATAGGAGCAGGAGTAGGCCATTCGGCCCTTTGAGCCTGTTCCACCATTCAATATGATCATGGGTGATCCTCTATCTCAATACCATATTCCCACTCTCTCCCCATACCCCTTGATGCCTTTTGTGTCTAGAAATCTATCTATCTCCTTCTTAAATATATTCAGTGACTTGGCCTCCACAGCCTTCTGTGGTAGAGAATTCCACAGGTTCACCACCCTCTGAGTGAAGAAATTTCTCCTCATCTCAGTCCTAAATGTCCTATCCTGCATCCTGAGACTGTGACCCCTCGTTCTAGACCCCCCAGCCAGAGGAAACATCCTCCCTGCATCCAGTCTGTCTAGCCCTGTCAGAATGTTATACATTTCAAAGAGATCCCCTCTCATTCTTCTAAACTCAAGTGAATACAGGCCTAGTCGATCCAATCTCTCCTCATACGACAGTCTGGGGAACCTTTGCTGCACTCCCTCTATGGCACGTATATCCTTTCTTAGGTATCTGCATCTCCTGATCAGTCTGCTCCTGGGCCTAGAAAAAACCTCCATCCGCAGGTCCATGATGTACAGGAAGGAGATGCTCCGACTGCCTGCCACTCTTCCAAGGGTAGTTGCACACCCGGGTGACCTTGGAGCAGGGGATGATAACCAGTTCACTTGAGGCAATTCACAACCGGTGGGCACTGCAACACATATGTTATTTTATTGACAAAGAAAACCGAATTATCTTTCAACTATATGCACGCGCTTTTAAATTGGATGGGCCGATTATATTAGTGCTGCTCTCTTTGAAAGGAGGGGGCACAGATTAAGAAGAAAAAAATCTAAAACATACAAAGTGAATGCAGCCTGGTTCCCTGTATCCTCCATAAATCCACTACTGGTCTATAGGAACAGACGGGAGAAGCTGAATTGTGCACTCTCAGGTGGAGTTGACTGAAAGCTTCCAGTCCTGTCCACCAACTGATCTGCTTGGTTATTTTGAAAGAAATACTTGCATTTATATAGCACCTTTCACAACCACCGGACGTCCCAAAGCGCTTTACAGCCAATTATAGTACTTTTGAAGTGTAGTCACTGTTGTAATGTAGGAAACGCGGCAGCCAATTTGCGCACAGCAAGCTCCCACAAACAGCAGTGTGATAATGACCAGATAATCTGTCTTTTGTTATGCTGATTGAGGGATTAATATTGGCCAGGACACCGGGATAACTACCCTACTCTTCTTCGAAATAGTGCCATGGGATCTTTTACGTCCACCTGAGAGAGCAGACGGGGCCTTGGTTTAATGTCTCATCCAAATGACAGCACCTCCGACACTGCAGCACTCCCTCAGTACTGCACTGGGGTTTCAGCCTAGATTTTTGTGCTCAAGTCTCTGGAGTGGGACTATGAACCCACAACCTTTTGACTCAGAGGCGAGTGTGATACCCACTGAGCCATGGCTGACACTGTGAAAACTCAGATTTTTTTGCCAAAACACAGACTTGAAGGCACTGGATTCTGAGTGTTGGCTGTTAGCATAAAAAAGAACTTGCATTTCACATTCTCAGGATGTCACAAAGCGCTTTACAGCCAACAAAGTACTTTTTGAATGTCCCACAAACAGCAATGAAATAAATGACCCAATAGTCTATATTTTAGTAATGTTGGTTGAGGGAGAAATGTTGGCCAGGACAACTCCCCTGCTCTTTGAATAGTGCCATGGGGTCCTTTATGTCCACCTCAGAGGGCAGACATCAGTTTAACGTCTCAGTATAACAACAACAACTTGTATTTATATAGCGCCTTTAACGTAGTAAAATGTCCCAAGGCGCCTTACAGGAGCCTTATCAACAAAATTTGACACTGAGCCACATAAGGAGATATTAGGGCAGACTTGGTCAAAGAGGTAGGTTTTAAGGAGTGTCTTAAAGGAAGAAAGAGAAGTAGGGAGGCAGAGAGGTTTAGGGAGGGAATTCCAGAGCTTAGGGCCTTGGCAGCTGAAGACACGGCCACCAACGGTGGAGCGATTAAAATTGAGGATGCTCAAGAGGCCAGAACTGGAGGAGTGCAGCTATCTTGGAGGGTTGCAGGGCTGGCGGAGATTACAGAGATAAGAAGGGGTGAGTCCATGGATGGATTTGAAAACATTAAAATCAAGGCGTTGCTTAACCGGGAGCCAATGTAGGTCAACAAGCACAGGGATGATGGGTGAACGGAACTTGGTGCGAGTTAGGACACGGGCAGCAGAGTTTTGGATGACCTCAAATTTACGGAGGATAGAATTGATAGTGCAACACTCCCTCCATATTTTGTTGAAGGTGGCAGCCTATAATAGATGCTCAAGTCTCTGCAGCGGGGCTTTGAACCCACAGACCTTCTGATGCAGAGGTGAGAGTGCTAACACTGAGCCGAGGCTTATACCAGAAGCACAGATAGCTGGCATGGCTGCTACTGATTTCCCTCTTGCTTGTGATCACTTAGTTTTTTTTAATTGCCCCTCCTCTTGCCAGTTCTTTTTTTCTGTCACTAGGCTCTTGCCTCTTACCTCACTCCTTCACCTACTGCGATCTGCCTGGCTCTTGCTCTCCACCCAGGAAAGCAAGCAAAAAAGGTTCAACAGAGACTCCAATGTTGTTCCACTGAGCACAGGAGGCACATGAAACACTAGTGCAGGTGCACTGAAGTCTGGTTAGTATGGTGTAGGAGGCCTCACATGGGTACATCATACAGCACCTCTGCATAGGAACATAGGAATTACTGGACAAAAATAGACCAAGGTCCATCTAATTCGTCTTCTACCGTCCTGGTAGTCACATAATACAATGATAATGGAATCGTTGACTAATCATGGCAATTAATGCTCTCCAGCGGAATGAATAACGTAACTTCTAGTCAATTGACCAATCAGAAGGCAATGCCCCATTATGATTAGAACCCATTTATAAACCAATCACAGGAAAGCTATAAACTGACCAGGGGCAGCTCAATAAAGCAATTGGAGAATGAGAGGAGAAAGGCATCATTGACAGTTCCGCTGGCCATTTAAAGATGCTAGCTACAGTATTCAGATTTTGGAATGAGCAGAATTACAATGTCAAGGGGTGACTCTGCAGATTGTGAGCACTCAGAGGTTTCAATGGGAGTGTCTGGGATGCAGCTTTGCATTGATTTTGAAGCACAATGGTGAACAACATGGATGGCAGCTCCAAAAATTCCATGTGGCCAGTCAGCTGGTCGGAAAATCTGCTGACACTCACACAGGAACAATAGAAATTTGGATGAGGTACCAGAAGGTGCCCAATGCTTGTTCAAACCAGACCTAAATGAGGCGTAGTCAATGCCTTCAAGAGAGGAGGAGAGGGAAAGAGAGGGGAGGAAACAGGTGAAGAAAATAAAAGAGTTACATTGATCTTGCACAGAATTCAAATAGAGCAAAACACACCATTCACTCCTATTATAAAATCTCAGTGGAGCAAACCACTTCCCATTCACTCCCATTGTATAGACTGTCAATGCATCAAAACATTTCCCATTCACCTCTATTGTTCAGAGCTTCAATGAAACAAACCATTTCCAAGTCACTTCCATTGTATTTATAACTCTAGAGATGTAATGGGCCAAAAAATGTGGTGGGTAAATTTCCGAGGTCTTTCTCGTGATTTGCTGCTATAACTTTGACAGAAGAGCCAGAGAAACCCCAGAAAGGGGCGTAAATGTTCTTTACACTGTGTTTCCAGGATGCCAGTGGCTCTTCTCCCAACGAGCAGCAGAAGCGCCGTGATAATTGAATCTCCTCTCGTTAAGTGTTGAGCGATTGCTGAGGCACACTTCTATGGCTACCAGGTACCTTTCAGTGCCTTGCTCACATGGTCGTTCTTCACATGTGCGTCTAACAGTTGGCAAGCTATTTTTCCATGGGTAGCACCGAGTGCTGCTCTCACCCAATGTCCAAACATACACATTTCAGGCATGGATCAATGGATAACAATCATTGTTGGGAACCTAGCTAATTTTGCTCTCCCTAACCCAGGGACAAATTTTAACACTCCTACCTCTGTCAAGGTCAGCTAATTCAGCAAAAACCAGGGATCGCACTTGAGACCTTTCCGGTCTGTCTGACTCACGTACTTATGGAATAAACTCATTGAGTCATCAGAACAATTGCCTCTCTACCCAAATCCACATTGTAGATTCAACTAATGCACCTGGATTAAGCCCTATCCTCTACTGTCTAAAATATCCCCTTTGGTTGAAGTATTTTATGCGCTTTTTATTTCAATTGAACAAGCATAGGGGCTGCAGAGGTACAAAGGTTTACAGAAAGGCGAATGTGTTTGTGTAGTTTATCAGGGTACAGCTGCTGTTAGTACAATAGACTCAGGCAGTTCCAAGTATAAAGTCCATCTGTAATGTATCCAAGGTCACAACACTGCACTGCGACCAAAAGACTTAAGAAAATCTACTTCCTTCTGCTAATGGACAAGCCTTTGTTGACAAAAGCGGGGATTAAAACTGCTCTGGCTCTCCCTCCCAAAAAATCCCAATGTTCACCAAACAGAATATTAAGGAACACAAGAATTGCTGCACGTACACTCATTGCTTTTCCTGCCTGTCGAACACTCTTCCAGATAGCATTTTCTCCTGGAACCCTGTCTCGTGTACACAGACGTTTAAATGCAGAGTTAACCATCGCTTCATGGACTGGGGCTGCTAGAGTGTGCATTAAGCTATGGGAAGTCTGTGACCTTAGATACTTACTGCAGATCTTCAGACTTCCATCTGCCTTCCTTATATTTGCCTCGGGCAGCACCTGATGGAGGGGGCAGAAAGCACATGTGTACAGTAAGCAGGCCTTCAGCCCATCAAGCCTACTCCACAATTTTGGTAGCCAAGCCAGATCTTTATTGTTTTAATCCTAATTCTAAGCCCTTTCTCCAGATCAAGGGGATTCGAATAATTGCCTGAAACTAAAGGGTAATGTCCAGAAACCTTATGTTGACCATCCTTGGACTCTAGATGAATCAAGGGATATGGGGATCGGGTGGAAAATTGGAGTTGAGGTCGAAGATCAACCATAATCGAAGGGTCGTATGGCCTACTCCTGCTTCTAATTCTTATGTTCTTATGTTCTTTTCCTGTTACTCCCTTTCCTAAAGGTGTGGTTACTTAGTGTAGTAGGTTGCTATGGGGGACGGGTGCATCAACCAAATGGCCATTCTTCAGATGTGGGCCTTGACAGGGAGTAGGGATAAGGTTTTTCACATCTGTGGGTGACGTCACAACTGAGCCTAATCTTGTTGTCATTTGGCGACCGAACGTGAACTTCCAGCAAAAAATCGCTGATTAGCGAGTAGGAGCAAGAACTGATTTTGCTCCCCCCTCCCCACTCTCCCTAACTCAGAGACCAAATGTAGCCTCATCATTGGCTAAAATGGGATTATCTAACACAACACATGCCAGGGATCAAATCTGGAACTTTTTGGTCTCTATATCTCAACCTCACACCTTTACTCCAGTAACACATCAGGGTGCTCTGACCAACTTTTATATCATAGGAACATAGGAACAGGAGTAAGTCATTCAGCCCCTTGTGCCTGTTCTGCATTCAATTAGATCATGGCTGTGCCTTGGTTCTGTACGCTTAATATCCTTGCTGAACAAAAATCTATCAATTTCAGTTTTTGACCTACCCTCAACAACATTTGGGGAGAGAATTCCAGATTTCGACTACCCTTTTTATGAAGATATGCTTTTTGATATCATCCCTGAACGGCCTAACTGAAATTTTAAGGTTATGCCCCCTTGTTTTAGACTCCCCCACCAGAGGAAATAGTTTCTCTCTATCTACCCTATCCTACTTTAATCATCTTAATCACCTCAATTAGATCACCCCATAATCATAGAAACATAGAAGATAGGAGCAGGAGTAGGCCATTCGGCCCCTCGAGCCTGCTCCGCCATTCAATGAGATCATGGCTGATCATCCAAATTCAGTACCCCGTTCCTGCCTTCTCCCCATATCCCTTGATCCCTTTAGCCTTAAGAAATATATCCAACTCCTTCTTGAATATATTTAATGAATTGGCCTCAACTGCCTTCTGTGGTACAGAATTCCACAGGTTCACCACTCTCTGGGTGAAGAAATTCCTCCTCATTTCAGTCCTAAATGGCTTACCCCTTATCACAGAAATCACAGAAATCACAGAAACCCCACAGTGCAGATAGAGGCCATTTCGGCCCATCGAGCCTGCACCGACACATATCCCACCCTATCCCCGTAACCCCACGTATTTAATCCTCCTAACACTAAGGGTCAATTTATCATAGCCAATCAACATAACCCGCACTATGACCCCTAGTTCTGGACTCCCCGGCCATCGGGAACATCCTTCCTGCATCTAGTCTGTCCAGGCCTGACAAAATTTTATAGTTTTCAATGAGATAATCCTCTATACTCAAGTGAATACAAGCCTAGTCTATGCAACCCGTCTTCATGATTTAACCCTTTTAGCCTCGGTATTATTCTGGTGAATGAATCAGTGCTGCATCCCCTCTAAGGCCAATATATCCTTCCTGAGGTACAGTTTCTCAGAACTGAACGCAGTATTCTAAATGGGGTCTAACCAGAGCTTTATATAATTGTAACATAAATTCTACCCCTTTGTATTCCAGCCCCCTTGAGATATCAAATCCTGATCACACAGTCACAGTAGACATAATCTGAGTGGAGACTGAGTGTGTAGTGAGGAAGAGAGTCAGGTTAAAGATTGATTTATGTAGAGATTCAGAGCAAAAGCTGTGATACCCTATTTGAGGATGTGCAAAAATTGGCAGCTTGATGCAGATGATGTCAAGTTTCCTGACAGCATTCCAGGGTTGCCTTGGCAACCAGACTGGCAACAGATGAGGACTGACCTCCTGGAAATGCTTTCCACTCTCCTTGTTATCAAAGCAGGGGCCCTGAATTACAAGATGAGGCACTAAGCAAGCAGGGGGACTCAGACACTGTTCTCAGCAACTCATAACATCCCCCAACTGGACACAGGTATTAAAAGTAAGGATCTCCCACGGGTTGTGGGCGGTTTAAATCCCTCTGTCTCAGATATGAATAATTATAGAGAGATAAGTATGGTATTTAAAGCTGTATAGTCCGAAGTTTTATTTTTAATATTAACCTAGAAATGACAGCTATAGGCAGATGAACGTGTAGTGGCTTTATCCAACAGTCTTCTGTGCTTTACTTTTAAATGGCTTAATGCCTCTGGAAGACTTGTGAGGAGAGAAATGGCATCAAGCATTCATCACCTAACATCGGCAAGAGTAATTTCTAGGCGATAATATTTTACTTTATTCCATCAGCTTCCTGCCCTTCTCTTCTGAACACACGAACATAGGTATTGCTAGATGAAAAAAGGCCAAGGTTTATCTAGTTCACTTTCTACCAGCCTGGTAGTCACATGATACAATGATAATGGAGTTACTGACTAATCATGGCAATCAATCTCTATCAATTAGTCTACAAGAGACCCAGACATGACGTGAGGAAAACCCCTGTGGTGGAGAGCTTTGGGAACCATAAGTCCAAAGTCACCTGCTCCTTCTATGCATGCTACACTTACCAGTGATGCCGTGGCCCGAATTCCAAAGCTGGTTCGCCGGCAAGCTGCCTATGGACGTCCAGCATGTGACCACAGCTTGCCAGTGTTAAATGAGGCCCAAGGCCCAATATTGACTGTGCCTCGGTATCGTTCCCGGCACAAAAAAATTTCTAGGCCGCAGACTCGTGTTACAGTTCCATGGGTAGCAGTCACCAGGCAGTACATCATCCCAGTGACTGTTTTCACGTGTGAGCCGAGGCAGTGAGTTTGTTTACAGGGAGCGGATGCATTGCACATGATTTCCAGCAGGGGGCAGATCACTGGCTAGCAACCAGGAAGGTGAACTCTGGCTGATTTCTTCCCCTCCATGTATCTAGGGATACTGAGCCCCATTGTAGCTCCCCTGCTGTGATTAGCTAACTTGACACAGACCTGGAATTGATACTAGGAGTTTCCTAATCTATACGGCTCAGTGCCACACTTGCCAGTACCTTTACCATCAAGGATTAACTGTATCCTTGTTACAATTGTTTCCAGTTGTACTCTCTTGTTATGCCACCTAACACAGAAAAAATTGATGGAATTAAAAGAAAAAGAAAACAGCTTCAAATTGATAAGCAGGTGGCAGTAGAAAAGATCCAGCCACTGGTATAAGTCCCTACCTGGCGAAGCTGTGTCCGACACAGGTTACACAGGGATCAGGTGGTGGATTCAAAATCAGTTGCTTCCTGCCCCAATTTCACTAGTTTCAAATTAGTCTCATCCAAGTATTCCACAAAAAAACACCTGCTTCCTGTTGTAATTCATGAATGGTGCCCATTGTTCTCCTGGTGACGCAGTGATTCTGTCCAGTCAGTAACTGAGCCACATATAGACCAAGAAAGCCACAGGTCGGATCCTCGGTATGCACCCAGTTAGCTGATCTCATGCAGGTTAATTTTTTTAAATTTCGTTCCTGGGATGTGGGCAAGGCCAGAATTTATTACCCATCCCTAATTGCCCTCGAGAAGCTGGTAGTGAGCCGCCTTCTTGAACCACTGCAGTCCATGTGGTGAAGGTACTCCCACAGTACTGTTAGGGAGAGAGTTCCAGGATTTTGACCCAGTGACAGTGAAGGAACGGTGGTATATTTCCAAGTCAGGATGGTGTGTAACTTGGAGGTGAACTTGGAGGTTCCCATGCATCTGCTGCCCTTGTCTTTTTGGGCGGTTGAGGTCGCGGGTTTGGGAGGTGCTGTTGAAGAAGCCTTGGTGAGTTGCTGCAGAGCACCTTGTAGATGGTACACACTGCAGCCACGGTGCCCCACTGGTGGAGGGAGTGAATGTTTAAGGGGGTGGATGGGATACAAATCAAGCGGGCTGCTTTGTCCTGGATTGTGTTGAGCTTCTTAAGTGTTGTTGGAGCTGCACTCATCCAGGCAAGTGGAGAGTATTCCATCACACTCCTAACTTGTGCCTTGTAGATGGTGGAAAGGCTTTGCGAAGTCAGGAGGCGAGTCACTTGCCGCAGAATACCCAGCCTCTAACCTGCTCTTGTAGCCACAGTATTTATGCGGCTGTTCCAGTTATGTTTCTAGTCAATGGTGACCCCCAGGATGTTGATGGTGGGGGATTCGGCGATGGTAATGCCGTTGAATGTCAAGGAGCAGTGACTAGACTCTCTCTTGTTGGAGATAGTCATTGCCTGGCACTTGTGTGGCACGAATGTTACTTGCCACTTATCAGCCCAAGCCTGAATGTCGTCCAGATCTTGATGCATTCGGGCACGGACTGCTTCATTATCTGAGGAGATGCAAATGGAACTGAAAACTGTGCAATCATCAGCAAACATCCCCACTTCTAACCTTATGATGGAGGGAAGGTCGGATTGGATTTGTCCTGCTTTTTGTGGACAGGACATACCTGGGCAGTTTTCCACATTGTCGGATAGATGCCAGTGTTGTAGCTGTACTGGAACAGCTTGGCTAGAGGCGCGGCTAGTTCTGGAGCACAAATCTTCAGCAAGACAGCCGGGATGTCGTCGGGGCCCATAGCCTTTCCTATCCAGTGTGCTCAGCCGTTTCTTGATATCACATGGAGTGAATCAAATTGGCTGAAGACTGGCTTTTGTGATGGTGGGGACCTCACCTCAGGAGGAGGCCAAGATGGATCATCGACTCGGCACTTCTGGCTGAAGATGGTTGAGTACGTTCTACGCCCTTGCTACCATCGGTGCTTCTTCCAAGTTGTGTTCAATTTGGAGGAGTACTGATTCTTCAGCTTAGGGAGGGTGGCAGTCGTTTTTCTTGGCAATGCTTGACCTGATGTCATGAGACTTCATGGGGTCCAGAGTCAATGTTGACGTGTCCCAGGGCCCCGACTGTATACCACTGTACCGCCACCTCTGGTGGGTCTGTCCTGCCGGTGAGACATGACATACTCAGGGATGGTGATGGAGGAGTCTGGGACGTTGGCTCAAAGGTATGATTCTGCGAGTATGACTATGTCCCAATTTTGGCGCAAGTCTCCAGATGTTAGTGAGGAGGGACTTTGCAGGCTCGACTTGGCTGGGTGTGCCTTTATCTAAGTAGATGCCGGGTGGTCTGTCCGGTTTTATTCTTAGGATACTTTTTAGCGGTTTGGCATAACAGAGTGGCTTGCTAGGCCATTTCAGAGGGCAGTTAAGAGTCAACCACATTGTGCGTCTAGGGTCACATGTAGGCCAGACCAGGTAAGGACAGCAGATTTCCTTTTCTCAAGGACATTAGTGAACCAAAAGGTTTTTTGCGACAATCCGATAGTTTCATGGTCACCATTACTGATACTAGCTTTTTATTCCAGATTTATTTAATTAATTGAATTTAAATTCCCCAGCTGTTGTGATAGCATTTGAACTCATGTCTCCAGACCATTAGTCCAGACCTCTGGATTACTAGTCCAGCAACACAACCACTAAGCTACCATACCTGGGTTGCAACAATTGGCTTCAGCACACTTGGGTTCGGTTGGGGGACAATCACCCAGGGCTTTCAATCCTGGTCGCTTTTCAGTGCCAGCTGCTATGCACCTGTGTAGATGTTGCATGAGGTATTTGTTTGAATTGGGATGCTCAACCCCCATCAGCACTCATTGTCCAAAGTGACATATGAAGAATGGTTGTGTCCGAGTCGTTGATATAAATAGAACGCAAATGTAGTTCCAGTGCAGATCCCAGGCGAGGAACAACGTGTACCTTTTATTTCAGATGTCCATCATGTTCCACTTGAGCAGCTTCAGCATTTCTTATTGTGTTGACATAAGGATTAATTTTTCAACTGTTCTTTCCATTGCTTTCCTCCTCCGCTATAAGCGATCCCTGTGCAATTGTATTCATGCATGTAGGATTGTTTGTACATTTAAATTCTTTAGCAATAACATGAAGCGCGTGGTCACACAGAATGTGTCAGCCATGGCACTCTCGCCTCTGAGACAGAAATTTGTGGGTTCAAGTCCCGCTCCAGAGCCTTGAACACAAAATCTACGCTAACACTCTAGTGCAGTACTGAGGGAGTGCTGCACTGTCAGAGGTGCTGTCTTTCAAATAAGACGTTAATGCAAGGCCCCGTCTGCTCTCTTAGGTGGATGTAAAAGATCCCATTGTGCTATTTCGAAGAAGAGCAGGGGAGGTCGCGCCGGTGTCCTGGCCAATAGCTATCCCTGAATCAACATCACTAAAACAGATTATCCGGTCATTTATTTCACTGCTGTCTGTAAGACCTTGCTGTGTGTAAATTGGCTGTCATGCTTCCCTACATTACATTAGTGACTACACTTCAAAAGTATTTCACTTGCTATAAAGCACTTTGGGATGTCCTGAGGTTGTGAAAGGTCCTATATAAATTCACGTTCTTTCTTTCTTTGATTTTAAGCCTTCTCACACCGTTACCATTGTGCCTCTTTTTAAATTGATGCAAAAGTGGTGGAACGGTGGTGTGATAAAAATAATAACTTCCGGGAAGTTATGTCATCACTTCCTGTGAACTGTGAACTGTGAACTATGAACTATGAACTGTGTACATACCTCACTTCCTGTCATGTGTCACTTCCTGTTGGACTGGTATAAATACTGGTCTGTTCAGTATTGTAAGAGGCTTCTACCAGAGGCATGGTAAAGACCTCTCTTGTATATAGTGTGTTTATAAGTTACTTAAAGCTTACTTTAAAGTTACTTGATGGTAAGCCTCCTTTTTCTTTCATCAATTTAAGTAACTTAGTATTTACACTCACGAATACTAGACCTTCGGACAAACTCGGAATTAAGGATCCAGGGAACCACCCATCATGGAGAAAATCCTTAGACCTATTCGTCTGGACTTGGACCCGAATGCACCAGCAGCTGGCAGGGTATGGAAGCATTGGTACCGTACTTTTGAGAATTTTCTGGATGAATGTGAAGCGGATGCTCCTGCTAGATTGAAGATACTTATCAATTATGTGACCCCAAAAGTGTTCGAATATGTTGATGAATGGGATAATTACGATGAGGTGATTCGGGCACTTAAGAAACTGTATGCGAAGACCCCAAATGAGGTCTATGCTAGACATCTACTGGCCACAGCCCGACAAGGGCCAGGGGAATCAATTGACGAATTCCTGCAAGAACTTCGCAGGCTCAGCGTAGATTGTAACTTTCAGGCAGCCTCAGCTGAGCTGTACCGCCAAGAAATGATTCGTGATGCTTTCATCTGCGGGATTGCCTCTCCATTTATACGCCAGCGTCTACTAGAAAGTAAAACACTTGAGCTACAAAAAGCTTTTGACCTAGCTTGTTCACTGGATTTGGCAAAGAGAAATGCAGACCTCTATCAGCTGCCCAGATCTCGATCTGCTGCTGTAGCTGCAACCAGACAATTCAAGCGGTCTCAGGTGAACCCTATCATGGGGGAATCTAATTCTGATAATTCTGATGAAGAAGAGGAGGACGACCCCACTTTAGCAGCCTCTTGGCAATCTAGGAAGGAATGCTTCTTTTGTGGAGATGCTTTTCACCCTAGGAAAACCTGCCCTGCTCGCAATGCAATCTGCAGTTATTGCGGGAAAAAAGGACACTTTGCTAAAGTTTGCCTATCAAGGGCCTCTACGAGGGCCAATCCAGCTAAGGCCTACCGAACTGCCCCAATTAGGGCCTATCAAGATGCTCCAGCTAGGACCTATCAAGCTTCCTCTCGAGCTCTCTCCCGAAGAAGCACACCGAGAGTTTTAGCCACTCTCTGTGCAACGACACCAATTACAGCTGCTTGCCCACAGAACCTGTCTCATGCTGCCACAAAAATTTCAATTAAAGGGCATACCTTAGATGCCTTAATTGACTCAGGAAGTACTGATAGTTTCATTAAGGAACAGATTGTTGCGAAATTGAAACTACATGTCTTCCCATCGGACCAGGCAATTGCGATGGCCCAGTCATCACTTAATACCAGAATCTCCGGCTTTTGTGTTGTTGATATGACACTTCATGGTCGTATGTATCCCTCCACCCGACTTTCGGTGCTCAAGGACTTATGTAGTGATCTCCTCTTAGGACTGGACTTCCAAAAACAGCATAAGAAACTCACCATTGAGTTTGGTGGATCCAAACCCGGACTTACTATTTCTAATATACCGTCTAAATTACCATTTTGTGCATTATCAGCAGCTTCACTTGATGAACCCTCATTATTTGCCAGTATTCCGCCTCAATGCCAACCGATAATAACGAAATCGCGGCGCTTTAATCAGGAAGACCAATCTTTTATTGCGGCTGAAATCTCTCGACTTCTAGCAGAGGATATCATTGAACCATGTTCGTCGCCCTGGCGGGCTCAAGTCGTCATTGTCAAGAACCCTCTAAAACCTCACAAACAGCGACTATGCATCGATTATTCGCAAACCATCAATCAATATACCGACTTGGACGCCTACCCATTGCCACGCATTGATGATATGGTTAATAAACTGGCCGAATACAAAGTGTTCTCAACTTACGATTTAAAAAGTGCCTATCATCAGTTACCCTTGAAGGTCTCAGATAAGCAGTACACAGCCTTTGAGGCTAATGGACGGCTGTACCAATTTCGTCGCCTCCCATTCGGGGTTACTAATGGAGTGGCTGTCTTTCAACGAGCAATGGATGGCCTGGTTAAGCAGGAAAACCTAAGGGACACTTTTCCCTATCTTGATAACATTACCATTGCAGGTCACGATCAACAGGAACACGACTCCAACCTCCAAAAATTTCGGGATGCCCTCCATCGCCGTAATTTGACCCTGAATGAATCCAAATCTGTTGAGTCGCAACCGACCATCAACATCCTTGGCTACTGCGTAGGCAATGGTATCATTAAGCCAGACCCAGAAAGACTTCGCCCGCTCCAAGAGCTCCCGTCACCTAAGAATCCGGCTTCTTTACGTCGGGCTCTCGGTCTGTTTGCATACTACGCTAAATGGATTCCTCATTTTTCGGACAAAATCCAACCCTTGCTGCATGCTAGATCATTTCCACTGGGAACAGCGGCTGTTGCAGCCTTTAACCTTCTCAAAAAACAGTTGGAGAAAGCGGCTCTTCACTCCATTGATGAGAATCTCCCTTTCGTGGTTGAATGTGATGCCTCGGAGGTGGCGATCTCGGCTACTCTGAATCAGGAAGGTCGTCCTGTAGCATTTATGTCCAGGACCTTACAAGGTGCCGAGCTACATTATCCTCCGGTTGAGAAAGAAGCCACAGCCATCATAGAGGCAGTACGGAAGTGGAACCATTTTCTAGCTTGCCAGCACTTTACATTGATCACGGACCAACGATCAGTCGCCTTCATGCTCGATAATCGAAAACGAACCAAAATTAAGAATAATAAAATACAACTTTGGAGGATGGAACTGGCCTCTTTTGGTTATACCATTCTCTATCGGCCTGGCAAGGAGAATGTGGCCCCGGACACCCTCACACGGGCATTCTGCTCCACTATGTCATCCTCCACCCTCATGGATGTCCACAATGGTTTGTGCCATCCTGGCGTTACGCGCATGCTACATTTCGTACGATCACGGAATCTCCCTTTTTCCACTGGAGATGTAAAGAAAATATGCTCAGAATGCCGGCTTTGTGCGGAATTAAAACCTCAGTTCTTCCGCCCCTCAGATGGTATACTCATACATGCAACCCAACCGATGCAACGACTTAGCATCGATTTTAAGGGCCCAGTGCCCTCTTCAACTCGGAACACATATTTGCTCGCCATGATCGACGAATATTCACGTTTTCCGTTTGCCTTCCCCCTGCTCCAATATGTTGGCGTCCACAGTAATCTGCTGCCTTGAGCAGGTATTTTCTCTCTGTGGCATGCCGGCTTATATTCACTCAGATCGGGGTCCATCCTTTATGTCGAGGGAACTCAAGGGCTACCTCTCAGAACGGGGAATTGCTACAAGCAAAACAACACCATACCATCCCATCGGAAATGGGCAGGTAGAGAGGTATAACGGTATCATCTGGAATTCTGTACGTCTCGCTTTAAGATCTCGGGGCCTACCAGACCAGCAATGGGAAACAGTGCTTCCGGATGCATTGCACTCTATACGGTCCCTGCTTTCTACAGCCACAAATACTACACCTCATGAGCGGTTCTTTGGATTCCAGCGTCGCTCATCTCATGGGACATCACTCCCGTCATGGCTAACTACTCCTGGACCTGTATTACTCCGAAGATACGTTCGGACGTCTAAAAATGACCCTCTTGTAGACGAGGTCGAACTAACCGATGCCAACCCCACCTATGCAAACATACGATATTCCGACGGCCGAGAATCTACCGTATCATTACGGGATCTGGCTCCCTGCCCACCAGGACCTAGTGGGACATCGGGTGATGGCATTTCACCAGGAAACTCTTGGGACCTATCGGGTACCCCTCTCCAGGATCCTGATCGGACACCAACTAGCTTGGTGCCGGTAGAACCCCGTGCTCAAGGTTGCGACCCTCCCAGTACCATGCATGAAAGTACTGGTCTGCCACAGACCAGCTCTGCACCTCCCTCTGAACAGAGGCAGTCTGACTTTGAACCTATTGGGGCTCGTACTCGAAGCCATGATCTCCCCGACCCTTCACAGGGCAATCCAGGCCACACGGACTCTGGCCAATGGCCAACCGCATGTAAGCGGACCAGCGACCCTCTACGACGGGAATCCAAACGGGTGCGACTCTTCCTTGTTCGGCGGCTGCGGACCAAAAGGTAGACCATAGCCTCCTAAACCTGCAGGAGGGAAGAATGTGATAAAAATAATAACTTCCGGGAAGTTATGTCATCACTTCCTGTGAACTGTGAACTGTGAACTATGAACTATGAACTGTGTACATACCTCACTTCCTGTCATGTGTCACTTCCTGTTGGACTGGTATAAATACTGGTCTGTTCAGTATTGTAAGAGGCTTCTACCAGAGGCATGGTAAAGACCTCTCTTGTATATAGTGTGTTTATAAGTTACTTAAAGCTTACTTTAAAGTTACTTGATGGTAAGCCTCCTTTTTCTTACATCAGGTGGTTTCTGGTTAAACTGTGGAAAAACTCCCCTAAAGGTTCTGTGGCTACGTTCACAGCCTAGATTGCTTTGAACCATACAGGCCAGGAATGCCACATGTTCAATCCCCAGCCTGTGCTGATTACAACTGGAGCGACAATAAAAGAGTGCTACTGTTGGCCTGCTAGAGGAGCTAGGTTTTCCCACTCGTGATTGGCTGTGATGCCCCCTGTTACCGAGTAGCCTCTTGGCACTCAGTGTTAAGACTCATACATGAAAAATGTCCACACGGGTGAGGTAGTGAAGGGAGCCTGTGGAAACGTACTCCAGGAAGCAGCCAGCACTTTCAGGAGAGGTGGAGGGAAAGGGAGAAAATTGGCAGGAAAAGAAAAACATGCAATGCCAGCAGTGTCTGGCAAATGAAGAAAGCAACTCAAGTGAGAACCATGTGTGAATATCGGCAAGAGGCAGTGAATGGTTGGGGCTTTCGGGAGCGGCTCAAAATTTCATCAACTAGTTCTAAACATGATTTTATTTTTTCCGTGGGTGGTTCTGAAACAATCTGAGGATTATTTTGCTATCAGGACCCCTTGTAAAAGAGATTTTGCTAATAGAATATGCCATATGGTGCAATGGATTAAAACTTCCCATCTGAAACAAGGGTTTGAATCCAGCCCAGACTGATGAGATGAAATCTTTGCTGTCTATGAGTCCTCTGTGAAATTACTTTGGTCAGTCTCGGAATGGTGTGTGTGTGAGGTGGAAAAAATTACACTAACAAGGTGTTCTTCTGAAGCTGGGGCTGAGGCATATTGCTAGGACATTGTAAAGGGAGCTTTACCGTTCTGTGTGCTGTGCTGCACCTCACCTGGTAGTGCTTAACTCTGGCACTGGCTGGCTATAATGGGAAAGCATTCTACTTCGCTTCTGTAACATTCTGTGCTTCTATGACCATCAAAACCACAAAATGAAAGGGGAGTGGAACAATTGAGATCCCTCAAATATTTTGATTTCTACAATCAACCAGAGGTGTAGTTAATAAATATTGGAACAGTGATTCTCAAACTCTGCTCGTCCATTCTCACCAGAGATGAAACATCACCTTCCTTATGTCCAGAAAGAGCCATTTCCTGGACACAAGGGATGATACGCAGTTTCTTCTGCCTTTAGTGATTTCAGTTATGTGGAGAGACTAGAGAAGCTGGGATTGTTGTCCTTAGAGCAGAGAAGGTTAAGGGAAGATTTGATAGAGGTGTTCAAAATTATGAAGGGTTTTAATAGAGTAGATAGGGAGAAACTGTTTCCACTGGCAGGAGGGTCGGTAACCAGAGGACGCAGATTTAAGATAATTGGCAAAAGAACCAAAGGGAGATGAGCAGAGTTTTTTTAAGCAGTGAGTTGTTATGATCCGGAATGCACTGCCTGAAAGGGTAGTGGAAGCAGATTCAATATGGAAGTGGATAAATACTTGAAAAGGAAAGACTTGTAGGGCCATGGGGAAAGAGCAGGGTAGTGCGACTAATTGGATAGCTCTTTCAAAGAGCCAGCACAGGCACGGTGGGCTGAAATGTCTCCTTTTGTGCTGTATGGTTCAACGATTCTATGCGTTCTCTGCAGCTACGTAAACTTCCATAGAATTTTTACTCATAAATTTTACCAGTCTGTCATGAACATTACACTTCATTGTTTCAGTACACGATATCCACACAAAACCGGATAATAAATTTAAAAAAAAATTTTTTTAAGATCAGCTTGTACTTGTTAAGATTAATATGGAAGAATATATTTTATTCCAATTTTCGGAACTGCTGGGTGAATTTTCACTTTTATCGCCAGGCGATAAACAGGCAGCAGTGGATCGGCCGCCTGTTTTACACCCTGCCCAATCAAGTCAATGGACAGGAATAATGGGCGGGGTGTAAAATGGGCAGCTGATCTGCTACCTTCCATTTTCCGCCAGCGGTAAAAGTGTAAAATCACCCATGCATCTCTCAACAGGGTTCTTGGTGGCGAAATTCTATGTAGTGGTGCTGGTTGTTAAGGCCCTTTTTCTTGAAAAAGTGCCGGCTGCCTCACTTCCGGCATGGGACACAGTGGCCGCCATTTTGGAGAGGTCAGCAGCGCTGCCGTTGCCTGCGCTCGCCTCTCCAATGTAAATGGGCATGTCGTGACGTCAATCGGCGTGCAACGCCTGAATTGATGCATGACTGTGTTTTTGGATGTCGCTGCACTCCATAACACCCTCTCCTAACCAAGCATGGAAGAATGAGTGTGCAGCAGTTGTACAGAGAAGCTGTCAGTGCTTCTTAAAGAGACACACATATCTTTCAGGTAAGTTTCGATTTCAACTTTTGGAGTGTTTTTTTATATTTTATTGGATTGTGGCTTGGTGCAATATATTTAAAAAGTTGGTAAAGTGTGCAGGCAGTGCTGCTGTACACTTGCAAGGCTTTGGATGTTAAAGGAAGACCTCTGAGAACACCACTTGCTTTCTGTCCTGGGGGCTCTACTTGCAGTCCCCCTTGAGCTGCAACATCACATGAAGATAAAGCAGAGGCAGCAAAGGGGACAAGCTGCTCGCAGAGGGAGGAGGAAGCAGAAGAGGAAGAAGCAGAAGAGGAGGAATCAGAAGAGGAAGAAGCAGAAGAAGAGGAAGCAGAAGAGGAAGAAGCAGAAGAGGAGGAATCAGAAGAGGAAAAAGCAGAAGAGGAGGAATCAGAAGAGGAAGAAGCAGAAGAGGAGAAAGCAGAAGAGGAGGAAGCAGAAGAGGAGGAGACAACCCAGACAGCCCCTTTCTAGCTGGGATACCCAGGATCGAATCATACGTCTGCTGTACCACTGACCACAACCCCAATTCCCCTTTCAACGTTAGTCCCACACCTTACCTTACCTCTGTTACTGACCATCACAGCATTCTCTTGGCCACAATTCTGAAATAAAAGCCACCACAAAGCAAACTTTCCAAACCAACCTTATCCATCATCCAAAAATACATTAAAAAATTAGCAAATCACCCTTGTGCATTCCCATAGTGAGGGGGACGCTGCAGATGGCCTTTCAGGATGACCTCGAGGAGCTGGTGGTTGGGAGTGTGAAATCGAGTGACAGTGTTTCTTCTTCTTCTTCACTCTCCTCTTCCTCTTCTTGGCCAACCACTGGCTGGGCAGGCTAGATTTTTTGTGTTTCTGAAATGAAGAAGGCACAAGTGTACGGTAGTGGTTAGGGGCAGGCAGGAAAGCAAGAGGAGCATGCTTACACCATGTGCAGCTTGTATATGAGAAGATATTGTGGGATGAGGAGGATGTGAGAAGGAGGATAATGTATGAGGATACCGGTATCTTGTATTCTTTCAGCCCTGCCACTGGCCAAGGGCTCAGCCATGCCGCTGCCAAGAATGGCCAGCGCTGTCTCCACCTAGGGGGTGAGGTAAAGCTAGGACTGTGACGTGTGCCTTGTGTTTGGTAGAGATTGTTGGTAGGTGAGTGATCAGGGCAGGGGGTCATGCATTGAGCAGTGTTTGAGGCTAGTGGTGCAGTTGGTAGGAGACGGCTTTTGAAGATGCAGTCACTGACCTTGACCACTCGTCTGAGGTCATGAAACTTCTTTGGGCTCTGGAGCTAGGTCCTGGAGTTGACACTGGTGCCAGTGACAGCCTCGGCATTCTGAACCACACCAAAATAATGTGCTGCCTGTGATTTCTGAATTGGGCACGAGCAAATCTCGCCCCATGGTGCCACCACCCATTTTCAATCCTTATTGCATTTCTAGGCCCTTATCTTTTTAAAAACTTTAAATTAATTTATTTTTAAAACATACTATTGCAACTCTTATTTAGCTGACTGCTCCTGTTTGATTTCTTGTTTCATGTGTCATGAATAGTTTGTTATTAGAAGTTTATTTACCCACATTCCTATTGGAGTTCTTTGAGGATGTAACTAATGGAGTAGACAAAGGGGAACCGGTAGATGTGATGTATCTGGATTTTCAGAAGGCCTTCGATAAGGTCCCACACAAGAGGTTGGTGAACAAAATTAGGGCACATGGAATTGGGGGTAATATACTAGCATGGATTGAGAATTGGTTAACAGACAGAAAACAAAGAGTAGGGATAAACGGGTCTTTTTCAGGATGGCAGGCTGTGACTAGTGGGGTACTGCAAGGATCAGTGCTTGGGCCCCAGCTATTCACAATCTATATCAATGATTTGGATGAGGGGACTAAATGTAACATTTCCAAATTTGCTGATGATACAAAGCTAGGTGGCAGTGTCAGTTGTGAAGAGGATGTGAACAGGCTTCAAGGGGATCTTGACAGGCTCAGTGAGTGGGCAAGAACATGGCAGATGGAATATAATGTAGATAAATGTGAAGTTATCCACTTTGGTAGAAAAAACAGAAAGGCAGAGTATTTCCTAAATGGTAAAAGATTGAGGAATGCAGATGTTCAAAGGGACCTGGGTGTCCTTGTACATAAGTCACTGAAAGTGAATGTGCAGGTGCAGCAACCCATTGGGAAGGCAAATGGTATGCTGGCCTTCATTACAAGAGGATTTGAGTACAGGAGTAAAGAAGTCTTACTCCAATTATATAGGGCCTTGGTGAGACCACACCTGGAGTACTGTGTACAATTTTGCTCTCCTTACCTAAGGAAGGATATACTTGCCATAGAGGAAGTGAAACAAAGGTTCATGAGATTGATTCCTGGGATGGCGAGACTGTCATATGAGAAGAGGTTGAGTAAACTAGGCCTGTATTCTCTTGAATTCAGAAGAATGAGAGGGGATCTCATTGAAGCATACAAAATTATTATAGGGCTTGAAAGGGTGGATGCTGGGAGAATGTTTCCCTTGGCTGGGGCGTCTAGAACCAGGGGCCACAGCTTCAGGATAAAGGGTAGGCCATTCAGGACTGAGAAGAGAAGAAATTTCTTCACACAGAGGGTGGTGAATCTTTGGAATTCTCTACCCCAGAGGGCTGTGGAGGCTCAGTCATTGGGTATATTCAAAACAGAAGTCAATAGAGTTCTGACTAGTAAGGGCATCAAGGGATATGGCGATAGAGCCGGTGAATGGAGTTGAGGCAGAAGATCAGCGATGATCTCATTGAATGGCGGAGCAGGCTCAAAGTGCTGAATGGCCTACTCCTGCTCCTATTTCTTATGTTCTTATGTTTGATTCATCCAACTCCTACTCCTTTGGCTATCAGTTGTTGCTCTTTTGCAAATACAAAATGTGAGCCAATCAACTGCAAGAAATCTGCATATCTTGCTAAAGCAATGCTGAAGTGTGACACAGAAAATGTGACGCAGGAAGTGTTAACTGATGGGGATAATGCGTGCTAAATGAAACACGTATATGCTTGTAAATCTCCGGAGAATGTGATCACCCTCTTCCCTGTTTCTGATGTCTTTGCTGTTTCTCTCTATTTCTCCTCTTCTGCTGATGATTCTCTATTTATTTTCTTTCTATCACTTTCTCTCTTCTTTACCTTTAAAGCTTCTTTTTGCTCCTCTCTCTGTCTCCTTCTGCCTCTTAATCTCTTTATCTTCTTTTCTTTCTGGTTGTGGTATGGCATAAGTGTGGCAGGGATGGAGTCACCAATGGCTTCAGGCTGAATTTGGGATGGGGTTGCAGGAAAATGTGATCCTCAATGGCTCCCTCTTTCCCATAAACATGCTCCCCCCACCCCTCATCTCATCCCTGACTCTAATCACTTCCTCCACCTCTGCCCCATTGAACTATGTGCTCAACCCCTATATCTTCCCATCTCCTCTCTTCCACTGTCACTCGTCTCATCTATATTTATGGGGGATTTTAACTATCATATTAATTGGACAAATCAAATTGGGCAGGGCTGCCTTGAGGATGAGTTCATTGAATGTATTAGGGATGGGTTTCTTGAGCAGTATGTAACTGAACCGACCAGGGGGCAAGCAACCTTAGATCTGGTCCTGTGTAACGAGACAGGATTAATTAAAAATGTCCTAGTAAAGGATCCCCTTGGAATGAGTGACCGTAACATGGTTGAATTCCATATTTAATTAGAGGGTGAGAAGGTTGGATCTCAAACAAGCGTGCTAAGCTTGAATAAAGGAGACTATGAAGGTATGAGAGCGGAATTGAGTAGAGTGGATTGGGAAAATAGATTAAAGGGTAAGACGATACATGATCAGTGGTGTACATTTAAGGAGTTATTTTACAACTTCCAAAAAATATATAGTCCACTGAGAAGAAAAGGGTGTGAAAGAAAAGACAGCCATCCGTGGCTAAGTAAAGGAATTAAGGATAGTATTCGACTAAAAGCAAGGGCATATAAGGTAGCCAAATCTAGTGGGAGGATAGAGGATTGGGAAAACTTTAAAAGACAGCAAAAAATGACAAAAAGATTGATTAAGAAAGGGAAGATAGATTATGAAAGTAAATTAGCAAAAAATATAAAAACAGATAGTAAGAGTTTTTATAGTTATATCAAAAGAAAAAGGATGGCTAAAGTAAATGTTGGTCCCTTAGAGGATGAGACCGGGAAATTAATGGTGGGAAATATGGAGATGGCAAAAATACTGAATGAATATTTTGTATCAGTCTTTACAGTAGAGGACACTAAGAATATCCCAACACTGGACAAACAGGGGGCTATGGGGGGGAGGAGCTAAACACGATCAAAATCACTAAGGAAGTGGTACTCAGTAAAATAATGGGACTCAAGGCAGATAAATCACTTGGACCTGATGGCTTTCATCCTAGGGTCTTGAGGAAAGTGGCGCTAGGGATTGTGGATGCATTGGTAATAATTTTCCAAAACTCCCTGGACTCAGCAAGGGTCCCGGCAGACTGGAAAACTGCTAATGTAACACCCTTATTTAAAAAGGGCAGTAGACAGAAGGCTGGAAACTATAGACCGGTTAGCCTAACATCTGTGGTAGGTAAAATTTTGGTGTCCATTATTAAGGAGACAGTAACAGGACATCTGGATAATCATAATTTAATAGGACAAAGTCAGCATGGTTTTATGAAGGGGAAGTCATGTTTGACAAATTTGCTGGAGTTCTTTGAGGAAGTAACATATAGGGTGGATAAAGGGGAACCAGTGGACGTAGTGTATTTAGACTTCCAAAAGGCATTTGACAAGGTGCCACACAAAAGATTATTGCTTAAGATAAAAAATCACGGGATTGGGGGTAATATTCTGGCATGGATAGAGGATTGGCTATCTAACAGAAGGCAGAGAGTTGGGATAAATGGTTCATTCTCAGACTGGCAATCAGTAACTAGTGGTGTTCCGCAGGGGTCAGTGCTGGGTCCCCAACTCTTTACAATCTATATTAACGATTTGGAGGAGGGGACCGAGTGTAACATATCAAAGTTTGCAGATGATACTAAGATGGGAGGAGGACATAAAAAACCTGCAAGGCGACATAGACAGGCTAAGTAAGTGGGCAGAGATTTGGCAGATGGAATACAATACTGGAAAGTGTGAGGTTATGCACTTTGGCAGGAAAAATCGTAGAGCAAGTTATTATCTTAATAGCAAGAAACTGGAAAGTACTGAAGTACAAAGGGATCTGGGGGTCCTGGTGCACGAAACTCAAAAGGTTAGTATGCAGGTGCAGCAAGTGATTAAGAAGGCCAATGGAATGTTGGCTTTCATTGCTAGGGGGATAGAATATAAAAATAGAGAGGTATTGCTTCAGTTGTACAAGGTATTGGTGAGACCGCACCTGGAATACTGCATACAGTTTTGGTGTCCATACTTAAGAAAAGACATACTTGCTCTCGAGTCAGTACAAAGAAGGTTCACTCGGTTAATCCCGGGGATGAGGGGATGGACATATGAGGAGAGGTTGAGTAGATTGGGACTCTACTCATTGGAGTTCAGAAGAATGAGAGGCGATCTTATTGAAACATATAAGATTGTGAAGGGGTTGGATCGGGTGGATGTGGGGAGGATGTTCCCGATGATGGGTGAAACTAGAACTAGGGGGCATAGTCTTAGAATAAGGGGCTGCTCTTTCAAAACTTGAGATGAGGAGGAACTACTTCACTCAGAGGGTGGTAGGTCCATGGAATATGCTGCCCCAAAAAGCTGTAGAAGCTACATCATTACATAAATTTAAAACAGAAATAGACAGTTTCCTAGAAGTAAAGGGAATTAAGGGTTACGGGGAGCGGGCAGGAATTTGGACATGAGTCTAGGTTCGGATCGGACATGGCCCTGTGGGTAGCGGAGCGGGCCCAGGGGCTGTGTAGCCTGATCCTGCTCCTATTTCGTGTGTCTAATTCTGTTAGATTCAGGAGATGGTTCTGTGATAGTAGATTGGCGGTTAGGATCAGATCAGCCATGATCTTATTGAATGGCGGAGCAGGCTCGAGGGGCCGATTGGCCCACTCCTGCTCCTATTTCTTATGTTCTTATGTTCTTATGTAAACCCTTCATCCAGTCTCACTTGCTCTCTCTCCCAAGAGTAGCTGGTGAGCAACCAGTGCTCCCCTTACCCTCAAACTATTTGGTTCAGCATCATCCTCGCTCTCCGCTTCTTAGCGGTTTCCTTCAAAAAGACTTTGTCTGCTTTCAACACTCACCGTGGGTACGGTAGCCCAGTGGTTATGTAACTGTGTAAGGAGGGGTGGTGTGTGTGGTCAGCTTTACCTCTGACTCCCTGAGCGGTTCGAATCGCTCCCACTCCCTTGGTTCTAGACTTTGGACTTATTTGGGGGTTGTAATGAAATTGCAATAGACACCTGAGTTGTTCAAAAGAATTGAGATTTTTATTTTGAGACAGGAAAATATACAATCTTATACTCTAAAAGGGGGAACACTTCGGAATATGCGAGGGAGAATTACAATAGACAAAAATACCTTACCCACCCAACCCCACTATCCTAACTAGGTTGAATTCCAGAGGACCAGGAAATGCTCACCAAACGACTTCCTTGACAGATTGTAGAGGTTCGCCATTTTGGGGTTCTCTTTAGTTGTGGCAGTTGGGGACTGCCATACCCCGGACGTGGTGGAAGACTGCATCTGCGTTGGGTTTTCAGTCTTCGCCTGTCCGCTGATGTGGTTAGATGCGTAGTTGGATTTATCGGGTAAGTACCCAATTTTCTTTGGTTAGGTATAGTTTTTAGAGTCTTTTGTGTCAAATCTTACCCAGGGGTAAGTCAGACTAGCCTGTAGAGTGGAAACAAGTGCGTGATTTTTCGACTTCTCGGTGGTTGCTTTCTTGTTGGTCGCGGTGGCCCACTATTACCTAATTGGTGGTAATATTGGTAGTTGTTGGTTTCTTGAGGCCTTTGGTCACCACGATTTCCTTTTCCTTCCATTTTGTTCTTCTTTCTTCAAGTCTCCGATCCTCCGACTGAGTACGGTGATGATGATATCTTTTTCTGAACGGTAATTTCTCTCCTGTACTGAACTTGAGCCTTCTTTCTGATCTGATCTCGTCTCCTCTGATCTCAACTCACACTGATGATGTTTCACTGAACAAGCAGGCCTTAATTATACTGTTTTGAGGCCTGGCTTATCTGACTGCCAAATCTCTGATCCTTTGTTAATTTTGGCGGACTCATTAATTTTAATATGTTTCAATCCTCATCGAGTTTTCGGGGATGGTCCCGTCTATCTTTAATTGGCTTTTAACTGGTTTCGGGATGGCCTTGAAATCAGTTTAAAATGTAAAGTGTTTTGGAAATCTTTCTGATGGGTTTTTAAACTGTTGTTTGATTGTTTTCTTCCTGCTGGGGCCAGGTTCTCTTTTGTTGACTGTTGGCATGTATTGTATTATTCATGTACTTGGTGGCTCTGTGAGTTTCGGTGGGAACAGTCTTTCAGTGGGTTTATTGTCTTTATGTAGAATGGTTGGGGTGGCCCAGAACATTCCCAGACGATCTGGCCTTTCCAATACTAAAACTGTCTGTGTTTCGGGGGCCCATCCCACCTCCTTTTGTCACAGTTTTTCCACAGGCCTGAACATGCCTTTTAAAATAGCCAAAATCCTGGGGTTTTGATTTTTAAGCCCCTTTCTGGCCCAATATTATCCAATATCTACTTTTCTTACTTTGGGGGAATTTGTATAATTTTGCGAGCCTTACAACTAAACTAGTAATCCAGAGGTCTGGACTAATTATCTGGAGACATGAGTTCAAATCCCACTATGCCAGTTGGGGAATTTAAATTCAGTTAATTAAATAAAGCTTGTATCAATGATGGTGATCATGAAACTACTGCATTGTTGTTAAAAAACCTGTTTGGTTCACTAATGTCCTTTTGGGAAGGAAATCTGTCATCCTTACCTGGTCTGGCCTATATGTGACTCCCACAGCAATGTGGTTGACTCTTAACTGCCCTGTGAAATGGTAATTAGGGATGGGCAATAAATGCTGTTGCCTGCATCCCATGAATGAATATATAAAAGAAAATTTCATCTGTCTGCCTTGCCCTCTTTCAATGTCTGTCAGCTTCATAGATGTTAGAAAATAAAGCATTTGTCTCATAGGTGTATACAATTAGCATTGACCTTTTCCAACTGTCAACAAAACACATGCCACATGTACAGACTGCACAATCCAAATTCAGTTCACAACATCATAGCTCAAGGCAGAAATATCAAGTCCAAGTTCAAGCTTTTTGGAAGAGGCTGAAGCCTTCAAATAAAAACTTTGATGAAGGCATTAAAGTATGCAGAAGTCAACTAATGGATAAATGTAATCATGTTATTGTGAAATATGTAATTTTTAAACATTTTTTATTTTAGATAGAATATACAGCACAGAAACAGAACATTCAGCCCAACTAATCTGTAAGATTGTTAATATATTACTAGTTGATCTTCTGTGGCATTGCACACAGGAAGTGAAGACTAAATATAGGGGGAAAATTCGGTTGATTTGCGCCTCCCGTTAACGCCCTACGAGGACGCTAATGGGGCGCAAAGCAACTAGCGCCCGGGCACGGCGATGTTTGCGCCGCTTGCAAAATTGACCAGACATTTTGCGGCGGCACTAAACACTACCGCCACGATCTCCTGCACCCGCAACGTCAGTCGAGCGTGCAACGCCCCAGTAGTGCCCTGGACCAGATATTGAGTGGCGCCCCCTGCCTTACTGCCTGCCACTAGCAATGACAGGTTGAGGGGAACGTTTTGCAGTCAGGAAGGGACTGGGGGAGCGCTATTTAAAGGTGACTGCTTCCTGACTTTTTTTGTCGGCAACATTTTTGCACCATGCAGTCTGAGAGAGAGAGAGAGACTTCTGGAGAGATTCAACGCTGTGTGAAGAAGTTTTGGGTACTGAGCAGCACTTTGCAGGTTCATTTTGATTTGACCTTCCTTGCATCGATTTAGAAGAGACTATGGGGGCTGCACTCTGAGCTCTTTCCCTGGGCTGCTCCATTGTTCTTTCCAGCAGAATTGATGTACAGGTCTCTCCAGCCGAGATTCAAGGCTGCAATGAGCAGGGTGTGGATGGAGAGCAAGATCAACCCTGCCCTTTAAGAACTGACCGACGCCAGTGTGTCTGTGTTCCACTGCTGACTGACATTACATGAGCTTCGCCAGCACTCTGAGTTAGCGCCTCACTCCTCAGCGTTAGCGCCTTAAGAGAGGTGTGTAGCACCTGATTTAGTGCTCCCATCACCTCCAGGGGTGATAGAAGCCAAGTTTGCAGTCGGAGGCGATAATTAGTGCCAGGCGCTAAACTTTGCGTCCGGCCGATAATTGTGCCCCAAAAGGGGCAATACCAAATTTCTCCCCCATAGTCTTCAGTTGAAGGATTGAAGGAAGCCCATTGGACCTGGTGTGCAGACTAATTCAGTCCCCATTATAAAGTCATACATTATATTTTTATTTTTGTATTCCCATTAATTCCTATGTCCACAGTTATAATGCAAATTAACCATGTAAACCTGTCTTGCTATAATTACATCCTGCTGCCGATGTTTACGCTGCAGCACCTCCAATGGGGGGAGGGTGTAATTACAGCCTAACAAGTTTTACTTAGGCAGTTACCATTATAAATATGGGCATGGGAATTCATAATAGAAAACATTGACAGAAAGGGCATGCAGATACAACATTGTTAATATTATTCATTTAAAAAAACCATGGAATAACCTGAGATTTTTTCTTTTCTCTTTTCATATAGTCGACATTCGGGAAATTAAAGAAATTCGACCTGGGAAGAACTCGAGAGATTTTGAACGTTACCCAGATGATGCACGTAAACTGGATACTAGTCTGTGCTTGGTTATTCTGTACGGAATGGAATTCAGACTGAAAACACTAAGTCTTTCAGGTAAATTATTATAGTCTTTTTGTGCTGATCAAGTAGAGAGATCTTAGTGCTGGAAAATTGAATACTTTCCCATTTCTGCTATTTAGTATCAGCACTAAGCACTCCCACATCAGGCACAGTCCAGGTTATGTGCAGATTAATGAGCCCTCTACTTCGTCCTAACAAGTAGTCTCAGATCAGGCATAGTATAAGTTAGATGCAAAGTAAAGCTCCCTTGACACTGACCTAGCAGGAAGTCAAACCCTTCAGGACTGAAAGAAGAAAGGGGAGAATATTGTCAAGAAAAAAATAGTCTTCAGCTATATTGCATCTTATGACTGGACAAGAAGGTCCAATGATATGGCACTTTCTATTTTATAGTATGACGCTGAAGATGTGATAGCTTTAGAGGCACTGAGCCGAGGCCAGATGCCATTATTCATATGGCAGCCTTGACAAAGAATGTTGGCCAGCTATTTGATTATACACACACACACACACACACAGAAACCCCACAGTGCAGATAGAGGCCATTTCGGCCCATCGAGCCTGCACCGACACATATCCCACCCGATCCCCGTAACCCCTACACCAACACATATCCCACCCGATCCCCGTAACCCCTACACCAACACATATCCCACCCGATCCCCGTAACCCCTACACCAACACACATCCCACCCGATCCCCGTAACCCCTACACCAACACATATCCCACCCTATCCCCGTAACCCCACGTATTTAATCCCCCTAACACTAAGGGTCAATTTATCATAGCCAATCAACCTAACCCGCACATCTTTGGACTGTGGGAGGAAACCGGAACACCCGGAGGAAACCCACGCAAACACGGGGAGAATGTGCAAACTCCACACAGACAGTCGCCCGAGGCCGGATTCGAACCCGGGTCCCTGGCGCTGTGAGGCAACAGTGCTAACCACTATGCTAATCACAGTCCCTCACCCAATTCCTAACAGGCCTATATCCAGCAGTAGTTGCTGGACAGCAGAATCCCTGGTCAATTTTCCACACCTATCAAAGAGCTCTGAAACCAAGTGCTGTATTCTGATCCTATCACCATCCCAGTTGAGATTAGCTAACACTGCATAGGCCAATGGTTGGACCTGGGATGCACTTCACCCATATTGCTCAGCTACTCATTAGATAAACTTGGTGAAGATCCTTAATGCTCCTTTTTTCATCCACTCTCAATCACTGCACATAGAGACTGCTATCGTCTTCAGAAGACCACCAGTCAGTTTGTGTTGAATTCAGTCATGCCCTCAACCTTACATCTGCTCACAACATGGGTGATTGAATAGTGATCAGAAACACTGGCTGTTTTTCTTTCCCCTCTTCCTAACCCAGAGATTCTGAGTTCAGTTGTAGCATCCCTCCTGCCTCAAAGCCACCTAGACTGAGCACAGATTGGTTGAACTTGAAGTTGCTCTAGTTTGGCAAGGGACCTGTTGGACCAAACGGCCTGTTACTGTGATGTAAATACTATGTATGGCTCAGTTCCACACTGGGTCACCCATTTTCAACTGAGCCATTGGAAAACCATGCTGGGCGCAAGTTAAAGCAGTTATCCTGAAGTGAGTTGTGAACTGCAACACAATCTAGTGGGCTTAATGACATCAGGTGACATGATATTAATTTGTAAAAGATACTGGCCAGGAAATATTTACAACATTAGGTGCGTTTAACTCATATTAAAGAGTAAACCTCACCATCTACTCTTGGCTCATTTGATAGTACTCTCACCTCTGGGTCAGTAGGTTGTAGATTCAAATAGCTACCCAGGAGATTGAGCTCATAATCCAAGTACATTCTAATATTATATGACTCATGCTGGATAGTGCATTCATCAACTGAGGGAGTCCTGCATTAGAGTCACAGAGTTATACAGCACAGAAAGAGACCCTTCGGCCCATCGTGTCTGCGCCGGCCATCAAGCCCTATCTATTCTAATCCCATTTTCCAGCACTTGGTCCGTAGCCTTGGATGCTATGGTGTTTCAAGTGCTCATCTAAATGCTTCTTGAATGTTGTGAGGGTTCCTGCCTCTACCACCCTTTCAGGCAGTGAGTTCCAGATTCCAACCACCCTCTGGGTGAAAAAGTTTTTCCTCAAATCCCCTCTAAACCTCCTGCCCCTTACCTTGAAACTATGCCCCCTGGTTATTAACCCCTCTACTAAGGGGAAAAGTTCCTTTCTAGCTACCCTATCTATGCCCCTCATAATTTTGTACACCTCAATCAGGTCCCCCCCTCAGCCTTCTCTGCTCTAAGGAAAACAACACCAGCCTGTCCAGTCTCTCTTCATAACTGAAATGCTCCAGCCCAGGTAACATCCTGGTGAATCTCCTCTGCACCCTCTCCAATGCAATCACAGCCTTCCTATAGTGTGGCGACCAGAACTGCACACAGTATTCCAGATGTGGCCTAACTAGCGTTTTGGACAGCTCCATCATAACCTCCCTGCTCTTATATTCTATGCCTCGGCTAATGAAGACAAGTATCCCATAATCCTTCTTAACCACCTTATCTACCTGTCCTGCTGCCTTCAGGGATCTATGTACATGCACACCAAGGTCCCTCTGATCCTCTTTCCTTCCTAGGGTCCTACCATTCATTGTGTATTCCCTTGCCTTGTTAGTCTTCCCAAAATGCATCACCTCACACTTTTCAGGGTTAAATTCCATTTGCCACTGTTCTGCCCATCTGACCAACCCATCTATATCGTCCTGTAGCCTGAGGCTTCCCTCCTCACTATTTACCACTCCACCAATTTTCATGTCATCTGCGAACTTACTGATCATACCTCCTACATTCATATCAAAATCATTAATGTACACTACAAACAGCAAGGGACCCAGCACCGATCCCTGTGGTACACCGCTGGACACAGGCTTCCAGTCACAAAAACAACCTTCAACCATCACCCTCTGCCTCCTGCCACTAAGCCAATTTTGGATCCAATGTGCCAAATTGCCCTGGATCCCATGGGCTCTTACCTTCTTGACCAGTCTCCCATGCGGGACTTTGTCAAAAGCCTTACTGAAGTCCATGTAGACTACATCAACTGCACTACCCTCATCCACACGCCTAGTCACCCCCTTGAAAAATTCAATCAAATTGGTTAGACATTGGGGTCGATTTTCCCGAAGCTGTCGGGAAGGAGGCAGGACTACAACTTTCGGGTTTTAGACCCACCTACTTCGACGTCCGGCCAATCCGCGTGATTTTCCCTTGATTGACCTTGTTGAGCCCGCCCAGTGGGCTCAGCAGGCCAATTAAGGGCCACCCGGCAACAGATGACGTCACAGACTGCAATTTCATCTGTCAAGAGTTCTTGACAGATGAAATATCAGTGTTTCACAGCTGTTTGAAGCTGTGAAACACTGACAGTCTGAGCTCTAACATGAGTCCTTCTGCACAGACTCAGTTAGAACTCTCAGCAGCACTCAAAGCTGAAGGCTGTCACTTTTCACAGATCGCAGCCGTTCAGCTTTAAGTGCCGGGTGAGTGATGGGCTCCCGACGGCTACAGGAAGAAAGGCTGTTAAGGTAAGTACAGGTAAGTAAAAGTTCTTTACACACTTTAGACACACAAAACACACTTACCTTTGCATTCATGCACCCATCACTCACCTGAACAGCAACATCGCGACCCCTCCAACTCCTTCAACCCGACGGCCCGACTGCTCTAACCTGGCGTGGTTTGGAGCCATCGGGAATCCCACACGAAACCCCTCAAAATAGGGATTAGGCTAAAAACTGCCTGTTAACTACCTGTTAACAGGCAGTTAATTGGCACTAATCCCTTCCCGCCTGGTTTCGGCGGGTCCCAGTGTGGGGCGGGTACCCGCCGCCCCTGAAAGTTGCATGGAGCGGGGTTTTGGGCGGGATGGTGTCGGAACCCCCAAATTCGGGATTTCCCCCCCCCCACACACCTGAAACCCCACCTGATGGCTCCACAAAAATCGACCCCATTATCTCCCTACCTGACAAAGCCATGCTGACTATCCTTGATTAATCCTTGCCTCTCCAAGTGGAGACTAATTCTGTCCCTCAGAATTTTTTCCAATAATTTCCGTACCACTGATGTTAGGCTCACTGGCCTGTAAGTTCCTGGTTTATCCCTAGTACCCTTCTTGAATAATGATACTACGTTAGCTGCCCTCCAGTCCTCTGGCACCTCCCCTGTGGCCAGAGAAGTTCTGAAAATTTGTGTCAGAGCCCCTGCAATCTCCTCCCTTGCCTCACACAGCAGCCTGGGATACATCTCGTACGATAGCAAAATACTGCAGATGTTGGAAATCCGAAATAACAACAGAAAATGCTGGAAAAACTCAGCAGGCCAGGCAACATCCATGGAGAGAAATTATAGTTGACATTTCGGGTGAACCCTTTTTCAAAACTGGAAAAGAAATGAACTAGATCGACGGCAGGGCTGCGATAGAACAAAAGAAGTAAAGAAGTAAAGAGACATTAAGAGGTATTCAAAACCAGACGAGATGGTAATGGGACAGTGGAGACAAAAGACAGCTCAGATTAGGTGTGAAGTGTACTGGCAGGATGAGAGACAGCTGCCATGTGGGAGAGAGAAAAAAAAAGGAAAGTGGGGGGAAGGTGAAACCCAAAACAAAGGGGTGGAAAAGAAGTATAAGTAAAAATGTAATAGGGGCCGAGGTTATGATCTGAAATTGTTGAACTCGATATTGAGTCCGGAAGGCTGCAAAGTGCCTAATCGGAAGATGAGGTGCTGTTCCTCGAGTTTACGTTGAGCTTCCGTGGAACAATGCAAGAGGCCAAGCACGGTGAGGTCCGAGTGGGAATGGAGCGGTGAATTAAAATGACAGGTGACCGGAAGCTCGGGGTCGCCCTTATGGACTGAACGGAGGTGTTCCGCAAAGCGGTCACCCAATCTGCGGTCAACCCACCAGCCTCCACATTCAATGGATCATCCTCCGCCATTTCCGCTACCTCCAAAGTGATCCCACCACGAAACGCATCTTCCCCTCCCCTCCCCTTTCAGCATTCCGTAGGGACCGCTCCCTCCAAGACACCCTAGTCCACTCCTCTATCACCCCCAACAGCCCTTCCCCTTCGCCTGGCACCTTCCCGTGTAAGCGCAGGAGATGTAACACCTGCCCCTATACCTCCCCCCTTCCCACTGTCCAGGGCCACAAACACCCCTTCCAGGTGAAACAGCGATTTACTTGTACATCTTGCAATCTAGTATACTGTATTCGCTTCTCACGATGCGGTCTCCTCTACATTGGGGAGACCAAACGCAGATTGGGTGACCGCTTTGTGGAACACCACCGTTCAGTTCGTAAGGGTGACCCCGAGCTTCCGGTCACCTGTCATTTTAATTCACCACTCCATTCCCACTCGGACCTCACCGTCCTTGGCCTCTTGCATTGTTCCATGGAAGCTCAACGTAAACTCGAGGAACAGCACCTCATCTTCCGATTAGGCACTTTGCAGTCTTCCGGACTCAATATCGAGTTCAACAATTTCAGATCATAACCTCGGCCCCTATTACATTTTTACTTATATTTCTTTTCCACCCCTTTGTTTTGGGTTTCACCTTCCCCCCCCCTTTCCTTTTTTTCTCTCTCTCCCACATGGCAGCTGTCTCTCATCCTGCCAGTACACTTCACACCTCATCTGAGCTGTCTTTTGTCTCCACTGTCCTATTACCATCTCATCTGGTTTTGAATACCTCTTAATGTCTCTTTACTCCTTTACTTCTTTTGTTCTATCGCAGCCCTGCCGTCGATCTATTTCATTTCCTTTCCAGTTTTGAAAAAGGGTTCACCCGAAACGTCGACTATAATTTCTCTCCACGGATGTTGCCTGGCCTGCTGAGTTTTTCCAGCATTTTCTGTTGTTATTTCTGGGATACATCTCGTTTGGGCCTGGGGATTTATCCACTTTTAAGCCCGCTAAAACCACTAGTACCTCCTCCCTCTCAATACTAATTTGTTCAAGTATATCACAATCCCCCTGCCTGATTTCTATGCCTACATCGTCCTTCTCCATAGTGAACACAGATGCAAAATATTCATTTAAAACCTCACCTACATCTTCCGGCTCTACACACAGATTGCCACTTTTGTCCCTAATTGGCCCTACTCTTTCCCTGGTTATCCTCTTGCCCTTAATATACTTATAAAACCTTGGGATTTTCCTTTATTTTGCCCGCCAATGTTTTTTCATGCCCCCTCTTCACTCTCCTAATTTCTTTTTTAAGTAGCCCTCTTCACTTTCTATACTCCTTTAGGGCTTCCACTGTTTTTAGTCCTTTGTATCTGCCAAAAGCCTCCCTTTTTTCCTAATCCATTCTTGTATATCCCTTGACATCCAGGGTTCCCTGGGCTTGTTGGTCCCACCCTTGACCTTTACGGGAACATGTTGGCGCTGTACTCTCTCTATTTCCTTTCTGAATGACTCCCACTGCTCTGATGTGGATTTTCCTACAAGTAACTGATCCCAGTCCACTTTGGCCAGATCCTGCCTTATCATATTATTGTTGCAGGTGATGCTTTTCAGATTTAATTCACATTAAATTGAGGTAGTGTTTTGCCTGTTCCAGTGGTTCAGGTGGAAGTTAAAGTTTGCATTCAAAGAGAAGTAGAGATTTCTTCCAGTATCTTGCTCAATTTAACTTTGGTAAATGGAAGGGAAGCAGCCAAAAGTCATGGTTTACATAGGAACCAATGACATAGGAAAAAGTCAGATGGAAGTCTTGCAGTGAGAGATTTGAGGAATTAGGTTCTAACCAGTGTCAGCCCTCTCACCTCTGAGCCAGAAGGTTGTGGGTCCCACTCCAGAGACTCGAGCACAAAAATCTAGGCTGACACTCCAGTGCAGAACTGAGCGAGTGCTGCACTATCGGAGATTCCATCTTCGGATGAGATGTTAAACTGAGGCCCTGTCTTCCCTATCAGGTAGACGTAAAAGATCCCAGAAGCTCGGCGTCACGCTTGTGGAATGACTGGAGGTGTTCCATAAAGCAATCACCCAATCTGAATTTGGTCTCCCCAATGTAGAGGAGACCGCATCGTGAGCAGCGAGTACAGATTACTAAATTGAAAGAAGTACAAGTAAATCGATGTTTTACCTGGAAGGAGTGTTTGGAGCCTTGGATGGTGGGAAGGGAATAGTTAAAAGGGCTGGTATTGCATCTCTGGTGCTTGCACAGGAAAATGCCGTGGGAAGAGGAGTGGGTGTTGGGGATGATAGAGGAGTGTACCAGTGTCGAGGAGGGAATGGTCCCTTCGGAATGCTGAAAGGGGAGGAGAAGTTGTGTTTGGTGGTGGGATCACGCTGGAGGCGGTGGAAAGTGTGGAGAATGATTCATTGAATGTGAAGGCTGGTGGGGTGGAAGGTGAGGACAAGGAGAACTCTATCCTTGTTCTGCGAGGGAGGGGAAGGGGTGAGAGCAGAATTGCAGGAAATGGAATGGGCATGGTCGAGTGCCCTATCAACCACGGTGGAGGGGAATCCTTGGTTAAGGTCAAAGGTAGACATATCGGAAGCACTGGTATGGAAGGTGGCATCGTCGGATCAGATGCAGCGGAGATGGAGAAACTGGGAGAATGGAATAGAGTCCTTACAGGAAGCGTGGTGGGAGGAAGCGTAGTCAAGGTAGTTGTGGGAATCAGTGAGCTTATAGTGGATATTGGCCGACAGCCTAGCCCCAGAAATAGAGACACAGAAGTCGAGGAAGGGAAAGGAAGAGTCAAAGATCGACGAGGGAAGAGTGGAAATTGGAAGCAAAGTTGTTGAAACTTTCCAGTTCAGGGTGAGAACAGGAAATGGCACCAATACAGTCATCAATGTACTGATAAAAGGGGTTCAGTGAGGGGACCTGAGTAGGACTGGAACCAAGAATGTTCCACATATCCCACGAAAATACAGGCATAACTAGGACCCATATGGGTTCCCATAGCAACACCTTTTATTTGGAGGAAGTGAGTGGAGCCAAAGGAGAAGTTGTTCAATGTGAGAACAAGTTCAGCCAGGCGGAGGAGGGTGGTGGTGAATGGGGACTGGTTGGGCCTCTGTTAAAGCAAGAAGCGGAGAACCCTCAGACCGTTCTGGTGGGAGATGGAGGTGTTGAGGGATTGGATGTCCATGGTGAACAGGAGACAGTTAGGGCCAGGAAATTGGAAGCTGTAAAAGTGTTGGAGGGTCTCAGAAGAGTTGCAGATGTAGATAGGAAGAGGCTGGACAAGGGGAGATAAAAATAGAGTCGAGATAGGAAGAAATCAGTTCCATGGGGCAAGAACAGGCTGAAACGATGGGTCTACCAGGGCAGTCCTGTTTGTGGTTCTTGGGAAGGAGGTAGAAGCGTGTTGTGCAGGGTTGGGGGACTATGAGGTTGGAGGCCATGGGGGGATGATCTCCAGAGGAGATGAGGTCAGTGACAGCCTTGGAAACAATGGCTTGATTTTTGATGGTGGGGTTATGGTCCAGGGGAAGGTAGGAGGAGGTGTTAGAGAGTTGGCATTCAGCTTCTGTAAGGTAGAGGTCAGTTCACCAAACAACAACAATGCAACCCTTCCCAGCAGGTTCAATGACAAGGTTCTGGTTGGATCTGAGAGAACGGAGTGCTGCAAGTTCAGAGGGAGGTAGGTTAGAGTGAGTGAGGGGAGCAGAGAAATTGAGATGGCCGATGTCATGCCGGCAGTTCCCAATGAAAAGATGTAGAGAGGGTAAGAGGCCAGGGGAGGGGTCCAGGTGGAATGAGAATTCTGAAGACGAGCGAAAGTGTCCATTGTTCGGAGGGAAAACTCCTGGCCAAAGAAGTGGGCATGGAGGCGAAGGCAATGGAAGAATAGCTCAGCATCATGCTGAGGTCGAAATTCATTAATGTGGGGGCATAGGGGGATGAAGCTCAGGCCTTTCCTGAGGACTGATCGTTCAGGGTCAGAGAGGGGAAGGTCAGAAGGGATAGTGAAAACACATCAAGGGGTGAGATTGGAAGAAGGTGTAATGATCAGTAACATGTCATTCTAGAATCATACACTAGGTGGAGCTGTATGTTGCTGTATGTTTAGCTGTATATATAAGAGTGGGACTGCCCATGATGCACTAGGCTACCCACAAGGCAGTAGTCAAGATGGATGCTGTACAAGTCCACATACTGAATAAAGTGACGAGCTCAAGCTAGCTGTTCATAATAAGAATATCTATTTATTTATGAACATAATAACATGGTACCAGGATTGGTAAAATCTGCTGAATATTGTAAAACGCGACATGGAGCATTTGAAGCCACCTAGGGTTTGAAACTCACGGGGAATGTCGACTGCAATTGGTGGACTTTCAAACAACAATTCGAGCTCTACTGAAGAAGATGTGGATGTTCATGTGAGTATGGTCACTGCTGCGCTGCCCGTGTCAGACACAAAATCAAAGCAAATAGCAGAAGAAACAGTAAAAGATACAGTGTTACAAACAGTAATAGAGAACATTCATCATGGTTGGCCAAAAGGTTCCTGTCCAAAGTACTATCACATCAGGTCAGAGTTGAGTGTCGCAAGTGGACTATTACTAAAACAGAACAGAATAGTCATTCCACAGGCTCTACGTCAAGACATGCTCAACAGGATTCATGAGGGACACCTCGGAATTGAAAAATGCAAAAGGAGAGCAAGAGACACTGTTTATTGGCCTGGCATAAATAAGGACATTGAGAACATGATAGGCAAATGTGAGACATGTCAGAAACACCAAAACAAACAAACAAAGGAACCAATGATAGTAGCTGACATACCAACAGCATCATGGCAAAAGGTTGGTATGGACCTCTTTCATTTGAATGGTAAAGACTATCTAATAGTGATTGACTACTATTCTAACTATCCTGAGATGGCGCTGATCTCAAGCACATCAGCAAGCAGTGTCATAATGCATGTTAAATCCATCTTTGCCAGACATGAAATTCCCAGGATTGACATTAGTGACAATGTTCCCTGCTTCAACTGTAAGGATTGGCAACAGTTTGCAGCACAGTATGACTTTCAGCACATCACATCCAGTCCTTTGTATGCTCAGTCGAATGGTAAGGCAGAGAAAGGTGTTCAAGTTCTCAAACAGCTACTGAAGAAAGCGACAGAAAGCAAGTCTGATCCTTATCTCACCCTGCTGAGCTACCGAGCCTCACCTTTAGACTCTGGTTCTTCAGCTGCTGAACTCCTAATGGGTCGCAGGTTGTGCACCACGCTACCCTGCTGTGCAAAAGAAAAGCAGAGTAAGGAACTGAGACAGAGACTTCAACTGTTAAAGCTGAAACAGAAATCATACTATGACAAGTCATCCAAAACTCTGAAACCATTGACAAGGGATGATGTTGTCAGGATTGGGGATCCAGATGCATGGAACAGGAAAGCTACAGTTCTTGAGGAAGTAGGACCAAGGTCATACACTGTTAGAACTGAGGAAGGACAGATTCTCAGGAGGAACCGCTGTTCCCTCCTAAAAACACAAGAAACTATCCAAGAGCAAATCGATGACAATGCCGAAACTGAATCTTGTCAATCACCACCAGAACAATCTAACACAAACACACATACAGGCTCTCATGAAAACACATCAGACTTACCTGCGCTGAGAAGATCCACACGTGAAGTAAAAAAGCTTGATAGACTTAATCTTTGAGTATAAAGTAAAGCTTTGAAAATGTGTTGACTGTTGTGAAAACATTTATGTTTATAGAGCACTAACAAAAGTGTTACTGATATCATCTTTATCGTGTTTCTTGAAAGTTGATTGATATTGATTTTGTTTAACCTCAAAGAAAGGGGGATGTAATGATCAGTAACATGTCATTCTAGAATGGTACACTAGGTGGAGCTGTATGTTGCTGTATGTTTAGCTGTATATATAAGAGTGGGACTACCCATGATGCACTAGGCTACCCACAAGGCAGTAGTCAAGATGGATGCTGTACAAGTCCACATACTGAAAAAAGTGACTAGCTTAAGCTAGCTGTTCATAATAAGAATATCTATTTATTTATGAACATAACAGAAGGGATGGGGTCAGAGGAAAGTGAAGGGGAAGAAAGTTCCGGAGGGGCTTTGGCATCTAAGAGTTGTTGAAGCTTACGATCCTTGAGCCTGAAAGGAAGAAAACAAGTTTTTTGTTAAAGTGCCGGATGAGGCGAAGGATGAAATGGAATGGTGGACCAGGACAGCTTTGAGATAGAGTTGGTGCCACTGAAGAGAGAGGTCGAGAGTGTGCATGTGGCAGCACATGGCATTGAGCGTAGATTTCAGGATACGGCAAGAGCAGTGGTTCGAGGAACACTGAATATCCTGGAGATATCCGTAATCATGAGTAGATCCGAAACATGAAGGGTGGAATTTCAGTTGGAATCCACATGGAATACGTCGGAGCGGGAGACAGTTGCTGAGGAAAGAGATGTGACTGTGAAAGCAAGTTTTGGTAGATAGCTGATCAAACATGAGAAGGGAAACAGAAAACAGTGAAGATGAATAAGGTAAAAGAGTCAAATGGAAATCCTGTCGAAGAGAAAAGCAGAACTTCTTCAAGGTGGGCATTCCTGGAAGAGAAGTGGCAGTGAATTAAATGCTATTAGAAAAGCAAGATACAGCAGATGCTGGAAATCTGAAATATAAACAGAAAATGCTGGAAATACTCAGCAGGTCAGGCAGCATCTTTGGAGAGAGAAACAGAGTTAACATTTCAGGTTGAAGAGCTTTCGACAGAACTGGAAAAAGTTAGAGATATAACAGGTATTAAGCAAGTACAGAGGCAGGGAAAGGGGACGGGAGGAAAGAACAAAAGGGAAGGTCTGCGATAGGGTGGAAGACAGGAGTGATTAAATGACAAAAGGGATGATGGTGCAAGGCGAAGGGAGATGGTAATGTGACAAGTAAAGAAACAAAAAATGGGTCAAGAAGAGGTGTAAATGGGAATATCAGAATCATCTGCAAAATAATGGGGGCAGAGGTTTTGAAGAAATTGTTGAACTCAATGTTGAGTCCGAAAGACTGTAAAATGTCTAATATAAAGGTGAGGTGTTGTTCTTAGAGCTGTAATCATGTCTGCTTAGACCACAGATCAGGAGGATAAGTTGGGACAAGAACTTCCTTAGTCAAGTAAGGTAAGTGGGTATAGGAGCAGATGCAGTTGTTAAGGATGTCCACATCCCATGAACAAATAGAAAAAAATATATATTAAGTAACAACCAGGAGAAGGTAGAACAGGGCACACTGTTTCACAATTTGGAAACAGTGATCATAATATTGTGGCGTTTAAGTTTAGGCTCATGATGGAAAACAAATGTGTACAACAGAAAAAATGGAAATAATGTGGGAAAATAAAGGCAACAAAAAACTTTCCTCAAGTATAAAGTCAGCAATAGCTCAGTGGGCCAAGATGAATTAAAAGAAAGGCAATTAAGAAACAGTTCAGGACAGCTAAAGTAGAAAATGAGGTTAGGATAGCAGAGAATATTAAAGAAAATATCAAGGGGGAAAAATTCAGCTGGTTTGCGCCTCCTGTTAGCGCCTTAAGAGCGCGCTAATGGGGCACAAAGCAACTAGCGCCCGGGCGCGGCGATATCTGCGCCTCTCGCGAAATTGACTGGACATTTTGCCGTGGCGCTAAACAATACCGCCCGATCTCCTGCGCATGCAGATCTTGATGTTATTTGAGAGTGCAAAGCCCTTGTGATGCCCCGGGGCGGAAATTGAGTGGCACCCCCTCCTTTCCGCCAGGCGCAACCAACGACAGGTTGACTGGAACGCTTCCCAGTCATTGTGGGACTGGGGGGGGGGCGCTATTTAAAGGGGGCCTCTTCCTGGCTTTTGTGTGGTAGCCATTTTTGCACCACTCGTTCTGAGAGAGAGAGAGAGATTTTGAGAGAGACAAAGAGAGAAAGAGAGACTTCTGCATTGAATCAACACTGTCTGAGGTAGTTTTGGCTTCTGACCATAACTTTGCAGGTACTTTGCTTTTTGACCTTCATTACTTTGATTGTCTAGATACTATGGGGGCTGCAATGGATGGGGACGTTGTCCTTCTCCATCACATTCGGAGGGCACAGAGACGCAGAGAGAGAGTGGCAATCATGGCCAGACTGAGAAGGGCCAACAGGCCTCGGTACAGGAGACCTTACCCTCCCAGGATTTTTCGCCAACAGTTCTCCTACATTAACATGTCTGAGGAGCAGTGTTTGCGAAGGCTGCGCTTCAGCAGGGAGGTGGTCACTGAGCTCTGCCACCTGCTTCAGCCTGATCTGCAGCCTCAACTGAGGAGCAGGACGTCTCTGTCGGTGGCAGTGAAGATAACAGTGGCTCTCAACTTTTATGCCACCGGCTCATTTCAATCAGCTACTGGGGACATCACCAATATCTCCCAGTTCGCGGTGCATTGCTGCATCCGTCAGGTCACAAATGCCCTCTTTAAAAGGAGATGAGAGTACATCTCTTTCCCCATGACCCCGGACAAGCAGCAAGAACACGCAATGGGCTTTGTGATGATAGCGGGCTTCCCCATGGTGCAGGGCGCCATTGACTGCACGCATGTGGCTTTGCGTGCGCCGCAAGAGAATGCCAAGGATTTCCGCAACCGAAAGAGCTTCCATTCCTTAAACGTTCAGTTGGTCTGTGACCACAGACAGCTGATACTCGCTGTCAATGCCCACTTTCCTGGCAGCAGCCACGATGCCTTCAACCTGCGCCAGACTTCTGTGGCAGACCTTTTCCAGGCACCGCATCACCCAGGTGGTTGGGTTCTCGGGGACAAGGGATATCCTCTGTGCACCTGGCTGATGACACCGCTCCGTACGTCCAACACTCCTGCTGAGCTGCGATACAACGAGAGCCATCAAGCTACCAGGAACATCGTTGAGCACACAATCGGCGTGCTCAAGCAACGGTTCCGTTGTCTAGACCATTCTGGAGGAGCCCTTCAGTACTCGCCTGTCTCCCACTTCGTTGTTGTGTGTTGGATGCTGCATAACCTTGCAATCCTCAGGACCCAGCCAATGCCACCAGGCATTGGAGCACCAGCAGAGGAGGAGTAGGAAGAGGAGGAGGAAGATGAGGAAGATGATCATCAACAGCACCAAGGCGGGAGGGAGGCACACAATGTACAAAGTGGAAGGGCCGTCCATCAAAGGCTCAGAGCAAGTCGCTTCTAGGCCCCTTCTGAGGAAATGGCTTCTACCATTCAAACAACCTGAATGAAACCATCCTGCAACCCCTAAGCCGGTCAAGGCAACAATGATTGCAAAGACCAAACGTACATTTTGAATACAGAAACTTCTTTATTTGACAAACTCTGTGGCCCCAATTTTCTGCCAGCCGTCGGGCGGGTTTTCAGGTGGGCGGGGGCTGAAATTCGCAGAAATAGGGGGTTGCGACCCCCCCCCCGCCTGATTCCCCACCCCGTCCGACTTTCGGATCGCCGTTTCTCCGCAACCTGAATCAGTCCCGCCCGCCGCTGGCGGGACTGGCCGTCGGGACCCTAAGCACCAATTATTGGCATGTTTAATGCCATTTTAAGGGGCCCTTGCTATTTTCAAGGGTTCCCCACGCTAAACACGCCTGCGGGAACCCCGCTGATGATACCTGGCGTGAAGCTTGCTGGCTTGCTTGCTGTCAGCTGCAGGTCATTAGGGAAAGCTGTGATTTAATCGGAGAGCATTTGTATGGTGAAGGACCTTGTTGCTGCAGGCTTGGGGCTACTTCTTCAAGGCTTAGGCACAGCTATGGAAGGTTGGAGCCTCACACACTTCTCCAATGTGATCTCCTGGGAAGCCCCTTTTGCCACTCTCACTCAGCGCTTCCTCAGCGGAGGCATCTACAAGAAGCATGGGACGCCTTTTTTTCCTTCCCTTCTTGCTGTGGTGTATGTAACCTGTACCACCTTAAGAGACTACCTCAAGAGATGGACTACTTTCTCTTGGCTACTGTATATTGTAGTACCGGTAGTGACCACACCGGTATATAAACTCTGTGTAGTAATTTGCTAAGCAGTTCAGCCCTGACCTTCGATTAGTAAAGACCTGTTTAAGTTATTCTTGTTGTCTGTGTCCAGTGATTTAGAATAAGCATATCTGGGACACTCAGACTCAACAGTGGCGACGAGTCCGATCTTACCCTGTGGCAGTTTTGCATCCAAGGCAGCTTCGTCCTCAGAACGGGCGTCAAGAAGAGACATCCACCCTCATCAGCCTGCTGAGCACCGCATCGCACGGGAGGCATCGAGAACCCGGGTTGAAATTACTGACCACGAAGTCCTCCATCAGCGACAGGCAGTGATCATCCTTCTACCACGGTGGTGGGTAAGCCGATCTAGCGACACGGGCAGAAAGTCGGCCGCGTTGTCAGTGGAGAAGGGGAGGGAAACCGAAGGAAAAAGGGCGGAGAACTCGACCGCAGCCGGTGTAAAGGGCCGGGCTGCAATCGGGGCCGAGAGGCGCAGCGACAAAGGCAGCGTTAATGCCACGAGAACCGCGGAGAACTCGACCGCAGCCGGTGTAAAGGGCCGGGCTGCAATTGGGGCTGAGAGGCGCAGCAACAAGGGAAGCGTTAATGCCCACGAGAACCGCGGGGGAACAAAAGCAGCGTCGGGGAAATTAAGAACCGCTGGGAGGCGAGAACGGCAACAGCACGGTAATCGCCATTGTAGCCAGCGGGGGAAGAAGACCAGCGCAGGAAGCCGCCATTGTAGTCGGCGGGGGAAGAAGACAAGCGCGGGAAAAGCCACCAAGCGCGGGAAGCCGCCATTTTAGTAGGCGGGGGAAGAAGACAAGCGCGGGAAGCCGCCATTTTGGGAAAATAAAATATTTAAAGAAACTCTCAAGGATGCCTAAACACGGTAACATCACTGCTTTTGATAGCGATGTTGAAGATTGGGCCACGTATGTAGAACGCATTGGAGTTTATTGTACAGCAAATGAGGTACCAGATGATAAGAAAGCAATAACCTTATTAAACTCAATGGGTGCGAAGACGTACGGGTTATTGAGGCACCTTGTAACACCAGATAAACCGGCGGATCAGACTTTCGCGAATATTGTTACTATCCTGCAAGAACATTTAAACCCCACGCCACTGCTGATAGCGGAACGATTTAAATTTTACAGAAGAACGCAGCTGAAAGAGGAAAGCAACGCTGAATTCTTAATTGAACTGCGCAAGCTATCAAAGTACTGTCAGTTTGGTACAGGACTAGCAGACGCTCTGAGAGATAAATTCGTGTGTGGATTACTCAAAAGCGACTGCTAGAGGAAAAGGACCTTATGCTTGATAAAGCTGTCACCATTGCAGCATCGCACGAGGCCGCAGCAAGAGGCACCGCGGAAATGCAGCTAAGGTCATCGGAACTCAGCACCAATCGAATGGCATTGGGTGCAGTAAAGTGTTATCGTTGCGGAAGGACAACGCATGATCAGAACCAGTGCTGGTTCAAAAATCAGGAATGCAGAAAATGTGGCAGGCTAGGTCACATAGCTAAAGTATGCCGGTCAGGAAAGAAGACCAGCAACAAAAAGTCACCGCAGGAAAAGTGCAAAAAGGTACACAAGGTGACAGAGAACAGTTCGGATGAACAGAAGACGGATTCAGACTCCAGCAGTAAGGAACTGGGTTGTCTAAGAATACATAATGTGGGTAACACAGCAGACCACCAAACTATCTGGGTCACACTTCAGATAGCAGGAGTCCAAGTGAAGATGGAATTGGACACTGGATCGGCATTGACGGTCATGAATAAGCAAGATTACAAAAGGTTATTTCCACACATTCCCCTAAGGGATACGGAGATTGTATTGAAAACATACACGGGGCAAAGAGTATACCCCATCGGAAAGATAAAGGTAAAGGTGGTCCACAAGGGTAAAGAAAGCCGAGGAATGGACTTATATGTGTTACCTGAGGGAGGTCCACCACTACTGGGACGGAAATGGATCAGGAGAATAAATATGGACTGACATTCCTTAAAAGCACTAACTGTAGATTCCGGTAAAAAGGACGATGTCAAACCTAAACGACTGTCCAGAATATTGGACGATGCTAAAGAGGTGTTCCAGCAGGGACTGGGAACACTGAAAGGAATTACGGCAAACATCAAGGTTGAAGAACATGCAAACCCGAAATTTTTCAAAGCTAGACCGGTACCTTATGCGATACGACCTGCTGTGGAAGCTGAGCTGGAGGGACTAGAACGTTCCGGAGTACTGTCAAAGGTGGACTGGAGTGAATGGGCTACGCCCATTGTTCCCGTCATGAAGCGTTCATCGAGTAACAAGCCGGGGGAACCGGGGAAGGTTCGCATCTGTGGCGATTTCAAGATCACTGTTAATCCGGTGCTTCACACGGTGCAATATCCGCTTCCACGGATTGAGGATATCTTCGCTTCGTTGTCTGGCGGGAAACACTTCACCAAGATAGACCTGGCGCAGGCGTACTTACAGATGGAAGTTGATGAAGCGTCACGCCAGTATCTCACGATCAACACGCATAAGGGCTTATATCGGTATAATAGACTGGTTTTTGGAGTGGCATCGGCTCCAGTGATTTGGCAAAGGGCCATGGAGCAGGTATTACAGGGAATTCCAGGCACACAATGCTACCTGGACGACATTCTGATTACAGGAGATGATGATGAGGAACACCTTAAAAATTTGGAACAGGTGCTCACCAGATTGAAAGAATATGGACTTCGAGTTAATCGCCAGAAATGTGAGTTCTTTCAGAAGCAAATCTCGTACTGTGGTCACGTCATTGACCAGGAGGGGCTTCACAAGTCACCTGACAAGATCGAAGCTGTTGTGAAGGCTCCCGCTCCGGAGAATATATCCCAGTTGAGGTCGTTCCTAGGGTTGATTAACTATTACCATAAGTTTCTGCCAAATTTATCCACGGTGCTACACCCGCTGAATGCTCTTTTGCAGAAGGGAGTGCCATGGAAGTGGAGCGAGGACTGTAAGCGGGCCTTTCACAAAAGCAAGGCATTGATCACCTCTAAGGAAGTGTTGGCTCACTTTAACCCAACGCTGCCTATTCGTTTAGCTTGTGATGCTTCTCCATATGGTATTGGAGCAGTGCTCTCACATAAGTTGCCAAATGGCTTGGAAAGACCAGTCGCGTTCGCATCCAGATCATTGACCTCCGCTGAGCGCAACTATGCTCAGATAGATAGGGAGGCTCTCAGCCTTGTGTGGGGAGTAAAAAAATTTAACCATTACCTGCAAGGGCAAAAGTTTACACTGCTGACAGACCACCAGCCGTTGGTTTCCATTTTTAACCCTAAGAAGGGTGTTTCGGTGATGACAGCGCAGAGGCTCCAGAGATGGTCCCTTTTCCTAGGGGCACATCAATATCAGATCGAATTCAAAGGTACAAAGCAACATGGTAATGCTGATGGGCTGTCGCGCCTGCCACTACCTACAGCGGAAGAGGCACCGACAGTTGACCCTGTTGAGTTATTTCACTCGACCATCATCGAATGTTTACCAGTCACCAATGCAAGTATTGAGAGAGAAACCAGGAACGACCCGACACTGTCTCGGGTCTACGAATTGACAGTGAAGGGATGGCCAGCTCATGGTGAACCACTGTTACCGGCATTCTCAGCCAGACGAGAACAGCCGTCTGTCTGTCAAGGAACATTGATGTATGGAACAAGGGTGATTATTCCTCCTAAATTAAGGGAGAGAGTTCTAAAGGAACTGCATGAAGGTCATCTGGGGGGAGTCAAGATGAAAAGCCTTGCTAGGGCTTATGTGTGGTGGCCAGGTATCGACCAACAAATAGAGGATCTGACTAAAAGCTGCTCAGGGTGCCAAAAAGTTCAAAATGCACCTCCAATTGCACCGCTGCATCCATGGGAATGGCCTTCAACCCCATGGCAACGTGTGCATATTGACTTCGCAGGTCCATTCATGGACTCCATGTTTTTAATTGCGGTAGACGCACATTCTAAATGGCCAGAAGTGATTAAGATGGCGACCACTACCTTGGAAAAGACGATCGCAGTTCTAAGAACGATATTCGCAAGAAATGGATTGCCAGAACAAATATGTTCAGACAACGGACCGCAGTTCGTGTCAGAAGAATTCCAGAAATTCATGAAGAAGAATGGGGTGAAACATTATACCTCTGCCCCATATCATCCGGCTACAAATGGGTTGGCCGAGAGATTTGTACAAACGTTCAAAAAGGCGATAAAGGCCATGAGCGAAGACCAGATTCCACTACAACACAAGGTGGACAATTTCCTAATGGCATATCGAAACGCCACTCATGCAGTGACAAATCAAAGCCCTGCCATGATGTTCTATAACAGGAGGTTGCGGTCCAGGTTGGACTTGTTAAAACCAAATGTGCGGAGGGAAGTCGAAAACAAACAGTTCCAGCATATAAATAACAAGACCACTCGGAGTTTCGAAATAGGAGAACCAGTGTTAGCCCGGGACTATAAGAATGAGAAATGGCAATCTGGAACAATTCGTGCCAGACAAGGACCCCTGATGTACACGGTGGATATTGGTGAAAAAGTAATACGACGTCATGCTGACCAACTTGTAGAATCGAGAACAAGGGTCAAACCCATGACTACGACAGAGACACCAGTGGAAGAAGTTAGTGAACCTGAAGCATCTACCTCAGACGCCAATGTACCTGATGATGTCCAACCCATAAGAGATCAACTAGATGAGTCACCCCAGCAACGAGAATCAGAGACCCCTGAAAGGCGTTATCCAACTCGGATCAGGAGGCCTCCTCAGAGACTGAATCTTTGAACAGTGTTGCATGAAGTTGTATATATGTTATCCATGTTATGTTTAAATTGGGATGTACACTGTTAAGCTAAAAAGGGAGGAATTGTGGTGTATGTAACCTGTACCACCTTAAGAGACTACCTTAAGAGATGGACTACTTTCTCTTGGCTACTGTATATTGTAGTACCGGTGGTGACCACACCGGTATATAAACTCTGTGTAGTAATTTGCTAAGCAGTTCAGCCCTGACCTTCGATTAGTAAAGACCTGTTTAAGTTATTCTTGTTGTCTGTGTCCAGTGATTTAGAATAAGCATATCTGGGACACTCAGACTCAACACTTGCCATTAGAGGATCTCCAGCAGCAGAGGCGGCAGCAGCAGAACCAGGAACAGCAGGATGAGCACCAGGAGCACCAGGCTGCTGCTCACTCACCTGAAGCTGCACAGGCCAGAAGGGGCCAGCGCTTGGAAGTGGCTTGAGAGCACCTTGCTGCACTTTAGGGGGCCATGGGGACCCGTTTCTGCACTGGCAGTCCTACTCAGAAGGACTTCCATGAAGGTCTGGTTTCTCTGTTCAATAGATGGCCAACGCTCCTCAAGAGATGTCACTCTCTTATGAGCACTCACCATGTTTTCCGTACCCTGGTGAGTTATCTCCTCCATGGAGGTTGCCAACCTTTCCATGGTGATGCGTTCATGCGCCAATGACTCCACAAAGGCTCTGCTCATGGTCGCTATGGACTCCTCCATTCGCTCCACACTCGCAGCGACCCTGGAGACAAAACCTGCCAGAGACTCCTGCATCTGTACATGGAGATCCATCACCTCTTCTCTTGCGGATGGACCCAGAGGTAAAGGGTTGACATGCAGCGCAGCTGAGCTGAGCTGGCAGAGTCCTGCGCCCTCCGACGAGGACTCTCCACTGCTGTCCCTGTCTCCAGAATCTGCTGAGGCTCACTTGTGAGCTGTGAAACACCAGGTGACAACACTACTCTATGTCCCGAAGATCCCCCCGAGGTGTGAGTGTCTTCGCTGGTGCTGGGTGCGCTTACACTGCTGTCTCAGAGGTTGGAGCATCCTCTGAGGAGTCTGGCTGCACAGCCTCTTCCTCCTCCACAGTGGGGACGGGGGCTCTGGATGGTCCTGTGGAGGAGTAGAGGAAGGAGTTAGAGATGTGATGCCAAGGTTACATGCACATTCGAGTTGACATCTGCTGACACCTGCATCCATGCAGCCTTGGTCTCAGTGGGAGGCCTCTTCCTGCCTGACCTAGGGAAGAGGACCTCCCTGTGGGCCCTAACCCATCCAATAATGCCTGCAGTGAAGCTTCGTTGAATTTGGAGGCAGCTCGGGGTCTGGCACTGGCCACAGCTGCTGCAGACTCCTCTGCCATCCTGTATGGTTTGTTTGGAAGCCAACAGAGGAAGCAATGCTTGCTGTGGACCTTGAAAGCACCACGAATGATGACATCATACTGTGGGGCTTTCTGACTAGAAATGGACAATTAGCAAGGCTGCCCACAGGGTGGAAATTAATTGGCCACTTGAGGGAAAATTGCGTGCAGCTGGCTGACCCATTTTTTTGTGGGTCAGAACCCCACATTCGGGGAATCCGACCATTTCCCACACAATCCACAAAATCGGGCCCTGTGTGTCTCATTTCCGCATGACAAACTAATAGAAAGAAACACAAAAAAAACCAGTCATTAACATAACTGGCTCTCACAACCTGGAGACAATGTCCAAAACAGTTACAAAAATTTGACCACGAACCTCAGCCTTTAATAAAACTATGAACAACATTTTGTCACACCTCCTACTTTTTGCCCTTCGAGGGTGATCTCATGCGAAATTACCCCCTTCCCACCCTGCAGCTCCTCCGTAATGGGACCCCAGTGGCTGCAGCAAGGCTGGTGGAAGGCTGCTGATTGTCACAACCTGAGACTGCAGATGCCCTTGAAGGATGGCCTCGACCAGCTGTGGGCCTGGAGGGCCCGGCTGCAGACTGCAGTAACTCTGCATGGGTGGCAGCAATCTGTCCTACAGGCGGTGGCAACTGCAGTGGAGAAGTGCCAGTGGTGGCAGCAGGAATGCTGTCATCTTGAGCGAGGACAGCAACTCCCTGCTCGACCGACACACTGCCACTCCGACGGGGCAGCACCTCAGCATGCGGAGCAATCTGCTGGAGCACAGATTGCTGGCCTGCTGCGGCACGGTGTGAGCCCCGGGGAAATTTGCCCGATCCAGCGAGGGTGGCAGTAGTCAGTGCTCGCGTGGCCTCAATCTGCGTCTGCATGAGACCAGTCAGTGACTGCATTGCAGCACTAAGCATTTGCGTGGCAGCTGCCTGTGCTACAGCAAAGTGCTCCACACTCCTTGCCAGTGATTCAATGGATTTGGGCACCCTTGCCACTGCAGCCATGAGCTCAGTGTGCCTGTGCTCCACCTGGGCGCTCATTTCAGCGAGGACCTGCTCCTCCTCTGCGTCCAGTGCAGCAGGACTCGATGGCATACTCTCCCTCCGGGGAGAAGGCCCCCGAGCTTCCCTACCCCCATTGCGTTGCTGGGTCCTGGAGCTTCACCCTCATCAGGCCATTCCCCCCTGCTCCCCTCCAGGGAAGGCGTGTTCCCAGTGTGGGCATGGGCTTCCTCAGGAGAGGGTGGCGCTGATGCTCTGGCTTCCTCTTCCTCTTTGCCTTCAGCTTCACTCCCACTGGCAGCTTGCGGGCCCGTCTCCTCAGCTGGTGAATGACCATTTGAAAGCAGGGAGGTACAAGAGTGGCTTTAGCGTGAGGACAGGGTGGCAGCAAAGGAGGCATGAGTGCAGCGATTTAGTCATTTGGATTGAAAGTGTCAAAGGCTGGTGTTGTGAGGAACAAGTGGAAGGAGAGAGGACAAAAAGGTGATGACCTTACCATTGCTGTCCAGAACGGGGTCGGCGTCTCCAGTGGCGACGGGACCAATCACCCGGCTTGCCACAATCCTCTGGACGCGCACCTCAAGATCGCTGAGAGGTTGCAGCTGAGGCCACCCTCCACCGGCCCATTGCTGCTGTCTCCTATTATGAGATAGCTTGGCCTGCAAGAAAAAGGACGGCGTCTGAGTAAATATACAGCCATGGCCTTCCCTGAAATGCCTCCCATAGTTGAATAGCCCTTACTGTATGCAGCCATGGTCTTGCCTGAAATGCATCCCATAGTTGAATAGCCCTTACTGTATGCAAAGTGTGGAATGTGCGTGTGTGTTTGATGAAAGGGCCATAGGTGTTGGATGAGTGTTGGGCATTGGGGCTTTTAAGACCCTCTAGCCATAAAGTGAGGTTGAGATGGAGGGATGGAGAGGTTTTGAAAAAAAGGCACTCACCCTGACGACCCGAGTGAGGTCATTGAACTTTTTCCTGCATTGGAGATGGGTTCTAGGCACCATGCTGCTTGAGGAGACTCTCTGAGCCACCTCCCTCCACACTCTTCTGTACTCGCGTGGCAAAGGCCTCCTGCCACTCTCTGGGTACAGAATAGATCTTCTGCGCTCCACCGTGCCAACCAGAACCTCCAAGGCCCGCTCGCAGAAGCGCTGTGCTCGCTCCCTGGCCCTCTCCATAGTCCTTGGCTGCAAGATTTAGCCACAGGTCTCTCCAGGCCGAGATTCAAGGCTCCAATGAGCAGGGTGTGGCTGCAGAGCAAGATCGACCCTCCCCTTTAAGAACTGACCGGCGCCAGTGTGTCTGTGTTCAATCGCTAACTGACAGCACCTGCACTGCGCCCGCCCTCTGAGGTAGCGCCTCACTCCTCGGCCTTAGCGCCTTAAGAGAGGTGTGTAACGCCTGATTTAGCGCTCCAATCACCTCCAGGGGGCGATAAAAGCCACGTTTGCCATCGGAGGCGATAATTAGTGCCAGGCGCTAAACTTTGCGCATGGCCGCTAATGGCGTCCCAAACAGGGCTATACCGAATTTCTCCCCCCAAGCATTTCTAGAAATATATTCACAGCAAGCAAGTAAAAAAAGGAAAGGGTGGAGGCACTGAAAGGTCGTCGCCGTACGTGTCTTCACACTGTTCCCTTTGGGGAACTGTATGAAGTGGTGGAAGGATTTCTGGCCGCGATTAACGCTCCTTCCGTGACCGTAACCATCTTCGTACCAGCCATTAGGGTGGTTATTCCTATGGCGGGAGGGTTTTACGGGCTCCCACAACCCATACGAGGGGGGGCGCCACCCACACCCACGGACGCAAGTATCCCGCTGGATGTCAACCCAGAATTTAGAGCCGGAGCTCCGACTCCACTTGCCGGGACTGTCTGGAGCGGGGTTCAAAACCCTACGCCTTCTGGCCCAGCGGCGGGCACTGAAAGGTGACATGATATCAAGTGACTAAGGGATACCAAATTCATTCTTCTCTGCTATGTTCAAATCTCCAAAACTTGCTTGTTAATTTACGCCGATCTGTTGTTAGCTTCACACAAACGGCATCTCGCCCTTAGCCTCCCCGTTATTTTTAAGCACTTTTGCATTTGCACATTAATTGCCCATTAAATTCACCACAGAAAGTTAAGTCTAATAATCAATAGTTACAACCTTTGTGGCTGTGTGATAATTGTTAATGCAATTGTCAATGAGCTGCTCTGGCCCAGAAAGGGAACAATTTAAACCATGCAGTCACATTCCTTCATGTAGTGATTTGTTGTTGGAGATGTTAAAAATGTCAAATTGTAAATTTTTACATTTTTTTCTTACTTTTCCTTCCTGTCACTTTATTCTCTCTCTCTCTTAATGCAATCTTTGTTTCCCTCACTTTATTTCTTGTTCTATGCCTGATTTGACTCTAATTCACCTTACAGTATTTCCTTCTCCATCATTCCTGTTTCATTCTCAATCCTTAAATCTCATTGGTTAAGGAGATAGACTGTTGGTCCCGTTGTTCACTCAGGTCCCAGATGCCCTGTTGCCCTCGACACAGCATTATCTGCTTGCACTTCCAGCAAGTTAAGGCGCAAGTTGGAGCTGAAGGGTGCAGGAAAAAGTCTAACTAACAGCGTACGCCACAAGATGCCACTCTAGCAAGATTCAGCCCAATAGCTCTAGGCATAAAACAGGAGAGGAGGATCTGGTGGTATTAGTAGACACCCAAAAGCACAGTGTGAGGCAGCAATAAGGAAAGCTAACTGGATATATAGCAGAGAGATAGAGCACAAATCCCAGGAGGTCATGAAGAGTCAGATAGAGCACAAATCTCAGGAGGTGATGAAGAGTCTGTACAAGGCACTGGTATGGCCATACCTGGACTACAGTCTACTTTGAATTCAAAGGCCTAGAAATTGGGTTGGGGCACCAAAGTGGCGCAAAAATCGGCTAAGCGCAGGATTTAGCGCAGCGATCGGTGTGATACCGATCGCCAGAAATTCAGTTTCAGTGCCCCTCGATGGAGACGGGGCGAGGCTCGAGGCGCTCCGCGTCCCTCTTAGGGCGCTGAAACTGATTATCGCAGCGCAACATGCCGCAGCGCCACATGCGGCACGGCACGCTGCGGTACTGCAGGCCTTCCTCCCACTGTTAAGGGGGAGGTGCCTGCAACAGCGCGATCCCCGATTGCGAGTGCCGGCAAATGAGCCCGGCACCAAGGAGAAGTGCCGGGCTCTCGGGAAACAGCCGGCAATGCCGCGGGGGGGTGGTTAGGAGGCCGGGGACGGAGGTGCTGGCAGGCGGCCGCTGAAAAAGTGGCCGCCCCGCACCTCCACCTTAACTTGCGCCGCTGCCAGCACAGTAAGGCCCCGTGAACCGGGCGCGGGTAGCGAGCGGCGCAACTGCGGCGTTTGCTACCAAATATCGCGAACGGGGCACGAATGGGGCGCTGCGCATACCGATGACGTCATCGGTGGCGGCGCAGCGCAAATGCCTAACGCCACCATTAGCGCCCCTACTGAATATCGCCGGAGACGCAGCCAGTGGCGCTACAGCCACTGACTGCCTCTTTAGGCGCTAACAGGTGGCGCTAGTCACCCAATTTCTCCCCCAAAGTTTCTTAATTCAAATGATCTGATGATTCAATTGTTAGCACTATATCCTACTTTGCTTGTGTTGTTTATATTTCTTAATTCAAATTTTTAGATAATTTTTTTTAAGTGTCACAGATGAATTCAACTTACCAGAAGTAGACTGCAGTCTGTACAGCTCTGGTCACTATACTACAGCAGGGTGTCCAAACCTTGGAGTCAGCGCAGGGCAAATAAATCAAACTGATATCCAGCCTTAGGCTTATGAGCTATGAGGAGGGGTTGAAGAGTCTGGGATTGTTTATTCTGGAGACGAGAGGACTCATGGAAGATACTCAAGATCCTTCAGGGGATAGATAAATTGAATGATAATTATGTTTGAGATTTCCACAAACTCTAGTACTAGGGGACACAAGCTCAAGCTTAGCAGAGGGAAGATGCACAGACAGTTTAGATTTAACTATTATACACAGGGAATGGTGAATGCCCAGGGAGACAGTGGAAACAGATATTGTAGAAAAATGTAAGGGAGAATTAGAAGGTATTTGAGTGGTAGGTGATTCAAAGGTTAGGTTTTTAGGATCTGGCCAAATGGACTGCAGAGTCTTTTCCAGTCCTTTACTATCCGATGTTCCTATGTGTCAACTCCATCAAAAGAAAACATTCACTGGTCATTTATCTTATTGGTGTTTCTGTGGAAATTTTTTAATTTTTTAAAATTTGTTTTATGGGATCAGGGTGTCACTGGCAATGCCAGCATTTATTGCCCATCCCTAGTTTCCTTTGAGAAGGTGATAGTGAGCCGCCTTCTTGAACTGCTGCAGTCCGTGTGGTGATGGTACGCCCACAGTGCTGTTAAGTAGGGAGTTCCAGGATTTTGACCCAGCGACGATGAAGGATCGGCGATATACTTCTAAGTCAGGATGCTGTGTGACTTGGAAGGGAACTTGGAGGTGGTGGTGTTCCCATGCGCCTGCTGCCCCTGTCTTTCTAGGTGGAAGAGGTCGCGGATTTGGGAGGTGCTGCCAAAGAAGCCTTGGCGTGTTGCTGCAGTGGATCTTGTAGATGGTACACACTGCAGCCACGGTACGCCGGTGGTGGAAGGAGTGAATGTTTAAGGCGGTGAATGGGGTGCCAATCAAGCGGGCTGCTTTGTCCTGGATGGTGTTGAGCTTCTTGAGTGATGTTGGAGCTGCACTCATCCAGGCAACTGGAGAGTATCCCATCACACTCCTTACTTGTGCCTTGTAGATGGTGGAAAGGCTTTGGGGAGTCAGGAGGTGAGACACTCGCCGCAGAATACCCAGCCTCTGACCTGCTCTTGTTGTCACAGTATTTATGTGGCTGGTCCAGTTAAGTTTCTGGTTAATGGTGACCCCCAGGATGTTGATAGTGGGGGATTCGGCGATGGTAATGCCATTGAATGTCAAGGGGCGGTGGTTAGACTCTCGCTTGTTGGAGATAGTCATTGCCTGGCACTTGTGTGGCACGAATGTTATCTGCCACTTATCAGCCCAAGCCTGAATGTCATCCAGGTCTTGTTGCATGCGGGCATGGACTGCTTCATTATCTGTGGAGTTGAGAATGGCACTGAACACTGTGCAGTCATCAGCGAACATCCCCATTTCTGACCTTATGTTGGAAGGAAGGTCATTGATGAAGCAGCTGAAGATGGTTGGGCCTAGGACACTGCCCTGAGGAACTCCTGCAGCGATGTCCTCGGGCTGTGATGATTGACCTTCAACCACCACAAACATCTTCCTTTGTGCTAGATATGACTCCAGCCAGTGGAGCGTTTTCCCCGATTCCCATTGACTTCAGTTTTACTAGGGCTCCTTGATGCCAGACTCAGTCAAATGCTGCCTTGATGTCAAGGGCAGTCACTCTCACCTCACCTCTGGAATTTAGCTCCTTTGTCCATGTTTGGACCAAGGCTGTAATGAGGTCGGGAGCCAAGTGGTCTTGGCGGAACCCAAACTTGGCATCAGTGAGCAGGTTATGGCTGAGTAAGTGCTGCTTGATAGCACTGTCGATGAAACCTTCCATCAATTTGCTGATGATTGAGAGTAGAATGATGGGGCGGTAATTGGATGGGTTGCATTTGTCCTGCTTTTGTGGACATACCTGGGCAGTTTTCCACATTGTCGGATAGATGCCAGTGTTGTAGCTGTACTGGAACAGCTTGGCTAGAGGCGCGGCTTGTTCTGGAGCACAAGCCTTCAGCACGATAGCCGGGATGTTGTCGGGGCCCATAGCCTTTGTTGTATCCAGTACGCTCAGCTGTTTCTTGATATCACGTGGAGTAAATTGAATTGGTTTCTGTGATGGTGGGGACCTCGGGAGTAGGCCGATATGGATCATCCACTCGGCACTTCTGGCTGAAGTTGGTTGCAAACGCTTCAGCCTTGTCTTTTGCACTCGTGTGCTGGGCTCCACCATCATTGAGGAAGGGATATTCTTGGAAACTCCTCCTCCCGTTAGTTGTTTAATGGTCCATCACCATTCACGACTGGATGTGGCAGGACTGCAGAGCTTTGATCTGATCCGTTGATTGTGGGATCGCTTAGCCCTGTCTATAGCATGCTGCTTCCGCTTTTTAGCATGCATGTAGTCCTGTGTTGCAGCTTCCCTGGGTTGGCACCTCATGCAATCAGAGTAGAAATAGAAGGATATTTCAGATGAATATGTGGCTAGAGGAGTGGTGCAAGGGGGAGGGATTCAAATTCCTGGGACATTGGAACTGGTTCTGGGGGAGGGGGGACCAGTACAAACTGGACGGTTTGCACCTGGGCAGGACCGGGACCGATATCCTAGAGGGAGTATTTGCTAGTGCTGTTGGGGAGGGTTTAAACTAAAATGGCAGGGAGTTGGGAACCTGTGCAGGGAGACAGAGGAAAGGGAAGCAAGGATAGAAGCAAAAGACAGGAAGGAGAAAAGCAAAAGTGGCAGTCAGAGAAAACAAGGGTTTAAATCAAACATGGCCACAGTAAATAATAATTCTAAAAGGTCTAAGAGTGTTAAAAGAGCAAGCCTGAAGGCTTTGTGTCCTAATGCGAGGAGCATTCGTAATAAGGTGGATGAATTAGCTGCGCAAATAGATATAAACGGATATGATATAATTGGGATTATGGAGACATGGCTCCAGGGTGACCAAAGCTGGGAATTTAACATCCAGGGGTATTCAATATTCAGGAAAGACAGGCAAAAAGGAAAAGGAGGTGGGGTAGCATTGCTAGTTAAAGAAGAGATTAACACAATAGTAAGGAAGGATATTAGCTCTGATGATGTGGAATCTGTATGGGTAGAGCTGAGAAATACCAAGGGGCAGAAAACATGAGTGAGAGTTGTATACAGACCCCCAAACAGTAATGCTGATGTTGGGGATGGCATTAAATGGAAAATTAGAGACGCGTGCAATAAGGGCACAGCAGTTATCATGGGTGACTTTAATTTACATATAGATTGGGCTAACCAAATTAGTAACAATACTGTGGAAGAGGAATTCCTGGAGTGTATACCGGATGGTTTCCTGAACCAATATGTTGAGGAACCAATTAGAGATCAGGCCATCTTAGACTGGGTATTATGTAATGAGAAAGGATTAATTAGCAATCTTGTTGTGCGAGGCCCCTTGGGGAGGAGCGATCATAATATGATAGAATTCTTCATTAAGATGGAGAGTGAAGTATTTGACTCAGAGACTAGGGTCCTGAATTTAAATAAAGGAAACTACAATGGTATGAGGCGCGAGTTGGGTAGGATGGATTGGGGAACATTACTTAAAGGGTTGACGGTGGATAGGCAATGGCAAACATTTAAAGATCGCATGGATGAACTACAGAATTTGTTCATCCCTGTTTGGCATAAAAATAAAATAAAGAAGGTGACTCAACCGTGGCTAACAAGGGAAATTAGGGATAGCATAAGATCCAAGGAGAGGACATATAAATTGTCCAGAAAAAGCAGCAAACCTGAGGATTGGGAGCAGTTTAGGATTCAGCAAATGACACAAAGGGATTAATTAAGAGGGGGAAAATAGAGTATGAGAGTAAGCTTGCAGGGAACATAAAAACTGACTGTAAAAGCTTTTATAGATATGTGAAGAGAAAAAGATTGGTGAAGTCAAGCGTAGGTCCCTTGCAGTCAGAATCAGGGGAATTTATAATGGGGAACAAAGAAATGGCAGTCCAATTAAATACATACTTTGGTTCTGTCTTCACAAAGGAGGACACAAATAACCTCCCAGAGATGTCGGGGAACATAGGGTCTAAGGAGAGGGAGGAACTGAAAGAAATCAGTATTTGTAGGGAAATGGTGTTAGGGAAATTGATGGGATTGAAGGCCGATAAATCCCCAGGGCCTGATAATCTACATCCTAGGGTACTTAAGGAAGTGGCCCTAGAAATAGTAGATGCATTGCTGGTCATCTTCCAAAATTCTATAGACTCTGAAACAGTTCCCATGGATTGGAGGGTAGCTAATGTAACCCCACTATACAAAAAAGGTAGTAGAGAGAAAATGGGGAATTATAGACCGGTAAGTCTGACATCGGTAGTGGGGAAAATGCTAGAGTCCATTATAAAAGATGTAATAGCAGAGCACGTGGAAAACAGTGACAGGATCGGACAAAGTCAACATGGATTTACAAAAGGTAAATCGTGCTTGACTAATCTACTGGAATTTTTGAGGATGTAACTGACAGCATAGATAAGGGAGAACGAGTGGATGTGGTGTATTTGGACTTTCAGAAGGCTTTCGATAAGGTCACGCATAAGAGATTAGCGTGTAAAGTTAAAGCACATGGGATTGGGGGTAAGCTACTGACTTGGATAGAGAACTGGTTGGCAGACAGGAAGCAAAGAGTTGGAATAAACGGGTCTTTTTCCGAGTGGCAGGCAGTGACTAGTGGGGTACTGCAGGGATCGGTGATAGGACCCCAGCTATTCACAATATATATTAATGATCTAGATGAGGGAACTAGATGTAATATCTCTAAGTTTGCAGATGACACAAAGCTGGGTGGGCGTGTGTGCTGTGAGGAGGATGCCGAGAAACTCCAGTATGATTTGGACAGGTTGGGTGAATGGGCAGATGCGTGGCAGATGCAGTATAATGTGGATAAATGCGAGGTTATCCATTTTGGTGGCAAAAACAGGAAGGCAGATTATCATCTGAATGGCAATAGATTGGGAGAAGGGGAAGTGCAACGAAATCTGGGTGTCCTTGTGCACCAGTCGCTGAAGATAAGCATGCAGGTGCAGCAAGCGGTTAAGAAGGCAAATGGTATGTTGGCTTTCATAGTGAGAGGATTCGAGGACAGGAGCAAGGAGGTCTTGCTGCAGTTGTACAGGGCCTTGGTGAGACCACACCTTGAGTATTGTGTGCAGTTTTGATCACCTTATCTGAGGAAGGATGTTCTTGCCATGAACATAAGAACATAAGAACATAAGAAATAGGAGCAGGAGTAGGCCAATCGGCCTCTCAAGCCTGCTCCGCCATTCAATAAGATCATGGCTGATCTGATCCTAACCGCCAATCTACTATCACAGAACCATCTCCTGAATCTAACAGAATTAGACACACGAAATAGGAGCAGGATCAGGCTACACGGCCCCTGGGCCCGCTCCGCTACCCACAGGGCCATGTCCGATCCGAACCTAGACTCATGTCCAAATTGCTGCACCGCTCCCCGTAACCCTTAATTCCCTTTACTTCTAGGAAACTGTCTATTTCTGTTTTAAATTTATGTAATGATGTAGCTTCTACAGCTTTTTGGGGCAGCACATTCCATGGACCTACCATCCTCTGAGTGAAGTAGTTCCTCCTCATCTCAGTTTTGAAAGAGCAGCCCCTTATTCTAAGACTATGCCCCCTAGTTCTAGTTTCACCCATCATCAGGAACATCCTCCCCGCATCCACCCGATCCAACCCCTTCACAATCTTATATGTTTCAATAAGATCGCCTCTCATTCTTCTGAACTCCAATGAGTAGAGTCCCAATCTACTCAACCTCTCCTCATATGTCCATCCCCTCATCCCCGGGATTAACCGAGTGAACCTTCTTTGTACTGACTCGAGAGCAAGTATGTCTTTTCTTAAGTATGGACACCAAAATTGTATGCAGTATTCCAGGTGCGGTCTCACCAATACCTTGTACAACTGAAGCAATACCTCCCTATTTTTATATTCTATCCCCCTAGCAATGAAAGCCAACATTCCATTGGCCTTCTTAGTCACTTGCTGCACCTGCATACTAACCTTTTGAGTTTCGTGCACCAGGACCCCCAGATCCCTTTGTACTTCAGTACTTTCCAGTTTCTTGCCATTAAGATAATAACTTGCTCTGCGATTTTTCCTGCCAAAGTGCATAACCTCACACTTTCCAGTATTGTATTCCATCTGCCAAATCTCTGCCCACTTACTTAGCCTGTCTATGTCCCCTTGCAGGTTTTTTATGTCCTCCTCACTCACTACTTTCCCTCCCATCTTAGTATCATCTGCAAACTTTGATATGTTACACTCGGTCCCCTCCTCCAAATTGTTAATATAGGTTGTAAAGAGTTGGGGACCCAGCACTGACCCCTGCGGAACACCACTAGTTACTGATTGCCAGTCTGAAAATGAACCATTTATCCCAACTCTCTGCCTTCTGTTAGATAGCCAATCCTCTATCCATGCCAGAATATTACCCCCAATCCCGTGATTTTTTTATCTTAAGCAATAATCTTTTGTGTGGCACCTTGTCAAATGCCTTTTGGAAGTCTAAATACACTACGTCCACTGGTTCCCCTTTATCCACCCTATATGTTACTTCCTCAAAGAACTCCAGCAAATTTGTCAAACATGACTTCCCCTTCATAAAACCATGCTGACTTTGTCCAATTAAATTATGATTATCCAAATGTCCTGTTACTGCCTCCTTAATAATGGACTCCAAAATTTTACCTACCACAGATGTTAGGCTAACCGGCCTATAGTTTCCAGCCTTCTGTCTACTGCCCTTTTTAAATAAGGGTGTTACATTAGCAGTTTTCCAGTCTGCCGGGACCTTTGCTGAGTCCAGGGAGTTTTGGAAAATTATTTCCAATGCATCCACAATCCCTACCGCCACTTCCCTCAAGACCCTAAGATGTAAGCCATCAGGTCCAGGTGATTTATCCGCCTTGAGTCCCATTATTTTACCGAGTACCACTTCCTTAGTGATTTTGATCGTGTTTAGCTCCTCCCCCCCTATAGCCCCCTGTTTGTCCAGTGTTGGGATATTCTTAGTGTTTTCTACTGTAAAGACTGATGCAAAATATTCATTCAGTGTTTTTGCCATCTCCATATTTCCCACCATGGGGCAGCTCTCCCAATTTTGGCACACGTCCCCAGATGTTGGTGAGGAGGACTTTGCAGGGTTGACTGGGGTGGGTGTGCTGTTTCCGTGCCCGTAGCCGAGGTTGATGCCGGGTGGTCCGTCCGGTTTCATTCTTATTATTTTGTTTCGGAGCGGTTTGTTACAACTGAGTGGCTTGCTAGGCCATTTCAGAAGGCAGTTAAGAGTCAACCACATTGCTGTGGGTCTGGAGTCACATATAGGCCAGGCCGGGTATGGGCAGCAGATTTCCTTCCCTAAAGGACATTAGTGAACCAGATGGGTTTTTACAACAATCCGATAGTTTCATGGTTACCATTACTGATCCTAGCTTTTTATTGCAGATTTATTTAATTAACTGAATTTAAATTCCTCAGCCTCCATGGTGGGATTTGAACTCACGTCTCTGGATCATTAGTCCAGACCTCTGGATTACTAGCCCAGTGACATTCCCACTACGCTACCGTTCCCCCTTTTCTACTGCATTTGCCTGCATAAGAAAAGTGACTGTACGTGAAGATATTTCTGAGACTTTATTAGGTTCGCTGTATGAATGCAAGTATAGAATGATGCAGCACAGAAGAAGGTCATTCAGCTCATCGTGCCTGTGCCGGCTCTTTGGTAGAGCTATCCAATTAATCTCACTCCCCTGCTCTTTCCCCATAGCCCTGTCAATTTTTTCCCTTCAATTATTTATCCAATTCTCTTTTGAATGCTACTATTGAGTCTGCTTCCACCACCCTTTCCGGCAGTGCATTCCAGATCACAACAATTCGCTGTGTAAAAAAAAAAGTGTCCTCATGTCGCTTCTGGTTCTTCCGCCAATCCTCTGGTTACCGACCATTCTGCCACCAGAAACAGTTTCTCCTTATTTACTCTATCAAAACCATTCATGATTTTGAATATCTCCATCATATCTCCTTTTAACCTTCTCTGTTCTTATGGAGAACAACCCCAACTTCTCCAGTCTCTCCACATAACTGAAGTCCCTCATTCCCTGGTACCATTCCAGTAAATCTCTTCTGCACCCTCTCTAAGGTCTTGACATCCTTCCTAAAGTGTGGTGCCCAAATTGAATACAATACTCCTGCTGAGGCCTAACCAGTGTTTTAAATAAGTTTAGCATAACTTCCTTGCTTTTGTACTCTATTGCTCTATTAATAAAGTCAAGGATCCCGTATGACTTTTTTAACAGCCTTCTCAACTTGTCCTGCCACCTTCAAAGATTTGTGTACAAACACCCCCAGGTCTCTCTGTTCCTGCACCCCCTTTAAAATTGTACTATTTAGTTTATATTGCCTCTCCTCATTCTTCATACAAAAATATATCACTTCACACTTCTCTGCATTAAATTTCACCTGCTATGTGTCTGCCCATTTCTCCACTCTGTGTCCTCCTGAAGTCTGTTACTATCCTTCTCATTGTTTACTACATTTCCGAGTTTTGTGTCATCTGCAAACTTTGAAATAAAGTCCAGATCTTTAATATTTATCAAAAAGAGCAGTGGTCCGAATAATGACTCCTGGGGAACACCACTGTACACCTCCCTCCAGTCTGAAAAACAACCGTTCACCACTACACTCTGCTTTCTGTTCCATAGCTAATTTTGTATCCATGCTGCCACTGTCCCTTTAATCCCATGGGCTTTAATTTTGCATATCAAGTCTATTACGTGGTACTTAGTTAAACGCCTTTTGAAAGTCCATATACACAACATAGACGTGGTCAATAAGAATTTCACTATTAGGACTTCACTAGTTTAATTTTAGTGAATTGATGTGAAGAGTGTCTGTGCTAGTAAATGCAATACTCTTCCACTTTTCAGCCATCTTCAGCACTGAACTGTCTTAGATCCTCTTCTGAAGAAAGGTTTGTCCTCAATATGTTAACTTACCTGTGATGAAAGCAGAGCCCAGTCTTGCTTTACACTGTAAAAACTTGCACCAAGTCCCGTTCACCCATCATCCCTGTGCTCGCTGACCTTCATTGGCTCCTGGCCCACCAATGCTTCGATATTAAAAATTCTCATTGTCTTATTTGAATCCCTCCGAGGCCTCACCCCTCCCTATATCAGTTACTTCCTCCACTCCTACCACCATCCGGGAATTCTGTGTTCCTTCAACACTGGCCTCTTGTGTATTCCCCACTTCCTTCGCCCACCATTGGTGGCTGTGCCTTCAACTGTCTAGACTCTAAACTCGAGAATTTCCTCCCCAGACATCTCCACTTCTCTATCCTCCTTTAAGATGCTCCTTAAAACCGACCTCTTTGAGCAAGTTTTTGGTCACCTGTCCTAATGTCTCTTTCTTTGGCTGGTTGTCAACTTTTGTCTGATTACACTCCTTTGAAGTGCCTTGGGACATTTTATTATGTTAAAAGTGTTACATAAATGCAAGTTGTTGTATTATATCTCTTTATATTAAATTTTCCAATCAGTGTGAATTTATAATGAAACTGTGTTAGTCACCTTCTTAAAATTCTTTTGTCTTTGTGTGGGGGAAGTGAGAAAATACACAAATCTGTCTCGAGATAGCTTTGGGCTTCAGGTCAGAACCAGCCAGCTGGTTCTCCACAGTGCCTTTGCCTACAAGAATTTGAATTAAGTTTTAAAAAATCTAGAAATAAAGATCTGGGCCTAGAAATTCACTATGGCCCCGCCAGCTGGCTAGCGCCCAAAGGTTAGCGCTGGGCGCGGAGCCAGTTGCGACCGTCAGATATTCAGTTTTTGCGCCCCAAGTCGGAACCGGGCGCTATTCCAGGGTGTGCCCGCCCCCGCTTGGGGCGCTGAAACTGAATTTCAGCGCTCTAGGCGCCGCTGCGCCACCCGCTGCGGAGCGGCAGGCTGCAGTGCTGCAGGCCTCCTCCTTCTCTTAAGGGGGAGGTGCCTGCCACGGGGAGATCGCCGCTGGATTGTGCCGGCAAATGAGCCCGGCACCACAGAGACGTGCCGGGTTCGCGGAAAGCAGCCAGCAATGCCGCGGGGGGGGGGGGGGGTGGAGGAGGCCGGGGAAGGAGGTGCAGGCAGGCGGCCGCCGAAAAAGCGGCCGGCCGCTCCTCCACCTTAAAGCACCCCACTAAGGCTACAGTACGGCCCCGTTTTCTGGTCGCAGTTTGCGGCCGCTGCGGAAGAGGCGGCTGCAACTAAATATGGGGATCGGGCCGGTATCGGGGCGGAACCGGGGCACTGCGCACACCGATGACGTCATCGGTGCCGGCGCAGCGCTAATGGCTACCGCCGCCATTACCGCTGCGCTGAATATCAGCGCAAACTCCTGTATTGGCGCAGAAGCCCTCTTTAGGCGGTAACTGGCCGCAAAGCTGCCGGCGCCTTAATGAATTTCTAGGCCAAGGTGTCAGTAAAAGTGTCCATGAAGCTGTCGGAGTGTTGTAAAAATCCAACTGGTTCCTTTAGGGAAGGAAAACTGCTGTCCTTACCCGGTCTGGCCTACATGTGACTCCAGTCCCACACCCACCTTGTTGACTCTTAACTGCCCTTTGAAGGGGCTTGGCAAGCTACTCAGTTGTATCAAACGACTAGGGCAGCTAAAGATGGGTAATAAATGTTGGCTTGCCAGGGACACCCACATTCCAAATATATAATAAAGTACTGGGGGTGAAATTGGGTGCCTTTGCGCCTCCTGTTAGTGCCCCTGGGGGGCGCTAACAAGGCGCAAATGGCTTTGTGACCGGGCGCGGCCCTGACATCGACTCCCGCCATATTCGGTGGGAGTTTTGCAGCGGCACTACGGCGTTGTGACCCGATCTCCTTCGCCCGGAGATCATGACGTCATCGCTGTGCGCATTGCCCCGGTAGCACCCCGGACCCGAAATTGACTTCCGCCCCCTGCAGCAGCACCGGTTGAAAACACCGACAGCTGCAGGAGGCATACATCGGGCGGCCGGCCGCTTCAGGTGCGATGATTAAAGGCGAGGTGGCTGAGGTAAGTAAAAAAAAACTTTTCTTGTTCCCGTTTTTTTTGTGGGTTCCTGCCCGCGATCGATCAGCCTGGCACTCTGCTTGAGTGCTGGGCTGATTGCGTGGGATCGCAGCTGCCTTGGTGGTCCAGGTAGGTACTCTTTAAATTGCAGAGCCTGCAGCGGTGGCCCTTCCCTTTAAGGGCGGGAAGGAGCCTTCGAATTCGGCAGCGCTGCGCGATCCAGTGTGCAGCGCTGCTGAAGTCTCTGCCCCGCCTGCTGCCGATTGTGCTCCAAGAAGGAAGTGGAACACTTGATTTAGTGTTCCTCTTCCTTCCTGGAGCGCAAAACCGAATTTTTTAAAGTTTAGATACATTAGCTCCTGGCGCTAATTTTCTCAACTTTTAAAAGTTAGTGCCCCAGATGGGGCTATAATGAATTTCTTCCCCACTATGTAATACACTAAATTGACAATTTCCGATACAAGATGGCTGCTATAGGAAATGGAGAAATATACTACTGGTACAGTAGGCATTCTTCTCAGGCAGGGGCTGGGACACATAATTGCGATGGAGTAGAGGGAGCTTCCCTTTGCATTTAACCTATTTTATGTGTGACTGGGAATACTAGCTGCTGACATTTGGTGCCTGAAGTGGAAAGTGTTCCATTCACCTGCCCTAAAATTTTGCCTTTAATGAGCACAAATCACAAAAATGAGTTTATATTAAAAAAAAAATCTTAGCAATAATTCTTTATAACGGAAATGATTTTCTTTTTCTTCAGCATTCAGTGAGGATGATGTCAATGTATGGATAACCGGTTTGAACTGGCTGCTGCAGGACACTCAGAAGTCCCCCACACCCCTCCAGTTAGAAAGGTAATACATGATCCTTCTGTTTGTACCAATTGAAGACTAGGTTCTATTGGGAGCCATGTTGGAGCGTGCCCGCTTTTGCAATTGCTGCCAGTTTCTGACCGACAGTTTTAACCGACAATAGAGCAATCGCTTCTTTAATGATGAATGTTGGAAGTTTGAGCACTTAATGTAAAAAAAGTGGCCACTGATACAGAGGAACTTAACCTGAACATATTAATCACCAGAGGAAGTTACAGCCCCAAGATGTGTTTTGATGGAAGTAGACTCTTGCACAGTCAAGGTAGCAGTCGGCTAACTGAGCCCAGCGACCACACTGCTGTATCACTTATTCCTTTGAGAGTGACTAACTTTATCTCCGCTCTCTGCTTACAGGTGGCTCAGGAAACAGTTTAACCTGATGGACAGGAGCAAAGAAAACAGGTGAGTTGCAGTAATCCTCGACATTTGACACTTGACCCTTTCCTACTGAGGTGCCATAGACTTTCAGGTTTCCTTCCTTTTTCTTCTGTCTTTCTCACTCTCTTTTACTTCCACCATCTCTGGATTATTTTGGCTTTAGTTTTCAAAGGAGTGCTGTATGTTTTGCAACTTCCCCCGCCCTCCTTCCTCTCCTAAAGGCACCGACTCCAGCTGGGATATGATTCCACAGAAGCCAGTCGGCCCTCTGTAATCCTTCCCATTTGAGCCTAGAAAGCTTGTTTTTATGATGTAGAGGGGCTTGAAGTGGTTTTTGAGGAGGGGGAACATAAGAAACAAAAATAATAGCAGGAGTAGGCCATACAGCCCCTCGAGCCTGCTCCACCATTCAATAAGATCATGGCTGATCTTCGACCTCAACTCCACTTTCCTGCCTGATCTCCATATCCCTTGATTCCCCTAGAGTCCAAAAATCTATCTATCTCAGCCTTGAATATACTCAAAGACTCAGCATGCACAGCCCTCTGGGGTAGATAATTCCAAAGATTCACAACCCTCTTAGTGAAGACATTTCTCCTCATCTCAGTCCTAAATGGCCGACCCCTTATACTGAGACTATGCCCCCTAGTTCTAGAATATCCAGCCAGGGGAAATAGCCTCTCAGCATCTACCTTGTCAAGCTCTGTAAACATCACATCTGAGTTCAATCCTTCTGTGCCCTTTCCAACCAAATTGACCAGATAGGAATCAGTAATTTGTAAAAAAAAATCAATTTGGCTCCACCTCCCTCTACATCTGTTGGAGTGATTGGGAAAACGGTGATGCTGGCTTCTATTTCACTCTCCTAGCTTCTGTGGCAGCACGGTGGCATAGTGGTTAGCACTGTTGCCTCACAGCGCCAGGGACCCGGGTTCAAATCCAGCCTCGGGTGACTGTCTGTGTGGAGTTTGCACATTCTCCCCGTGTTTGCGTGGGTTTCCTCCGGGTGCTCTGGTTTCCTCCCACAGTCCAAAGATGTGCGGGTTAGGTTGATTGGCCATGATAAAAAAATTGACCCTTAGTGTTAGGGGGGATTAAATACGTGGGGTTACGGGGTTACGGGGATAGGGCTTGGGTGGGATGGCTGTCGGTGTAGGGACCGGGTGCTAGGGTTTGGATGATCAGCCATGATCTCGTTGAATGGCAGAGCAGGCCCGAATGGCCTACTCCTGCTCCTATCTTCTATGTTTCTATGTGACACATGCTACAGGTGTGTGGGAGTATGTAGCTATGGCCTACAGATCAGCTGAGGGTGATCTATCATCATCTGACATCCACGCACGCGCACTTTTCAGTGTGGCTCACCGGATAGTGATCAGGAGCGGGCACCCTGTCTTACCAGATGTCAAAATCAATATAGAGCCATCCTTAGGGCGCTAATGGGAGGCGCAAAGCAACTGAATTTTTCCCCCGTTGTCACACAAGTAAGGGAAATTTTAGTAGTATTATTAGTACTGAAAACTTGCTGGTAAAATTGACCCCATTTTACCTCTCCTGCTGATATAGTGGGTAGATGAATCGTGTGTTATGACACTGACCATGCAGACTGAGAGGTCCCAAGTTCAATAGCCGTATGCTAAGTTAGCTGATCTCAGACAAGGTAGCAGTCGGGTGTGCTACAATTGGCCTCAGCACCCCTGTGTCAAAGAAGAGGAGTCAGCCAGGGTGCAAAGCAACTCGCACCCGGGCGTGGTGCTGCCAATGCCTCCCGCAAAATTCAGCTCGTGCCCCGGTCACGATCTTTGGTAATGTCCCCTGACTTACCGCCGGATGCTATGTCCGACGGGGTCAGGGGGGCCTACCTGCAGCTGGGGTGGCGCTATATAAAGATGAGGTGCCGGGCGGCCATTTTTGTTGCTGGCCACCTGCCAGCACCTGCCTCCGCTGCCGCCCCCGGCCTCCTTACCCGCCCCCCTCCCCCGCAGAGTGCCGGCTTCGCTCCATGTGCCCGGCACTTGCTTTGAGTGCCGGGCTCTTTTGCCGGCACTCCTGATCCCCGGGGACCCAGCTGGGCCCCGGGTCGCGTTGCGCAAGGCCCCTCCCCTTTAAGAAAGGGAGGAATGCCTGCAATACTGCGGCGCGACATTCCCTCGCAGCGCCCCAAGAGGGAGGCAGGGTGCTATCACTTAATTTCGGTCGCGGGGGAGCTAAAAGTAGCACCCCGGCGAAGTTAGCGCCCCAAAGGGGGAGCGACTCAATTTTTCGTCCAAAGCACTTTGCCTCCATTTGGCACCTCATCACAGTCACATAAGGTAACTCAGTGTGTTGTTCAGTCTTTCCAGTTGCAGGAATATTCTTAGTGAAGTGAGTGGTGGTCTCTAATCACTTACTCTGACACACACACCACGGCCAATGTCCTGAATGCTTAGAAAGAAATAGATATCTCCTTTAATATCTTACCAGATGTCAAAATCAATATAGGCTGGAGCCATCCACCTGTAGTAGTGACAGAATAGACTGGAGCATTGGGTGTCAGGTTCAACAGGAGGCTGAGGATGTTGCTAACTCAGCTGACCCACGAAGCACAGACTGCGGTTCATTTCCACTGCCTCCCAGTCTAGGAAGATGCCACAGAATTGGGTATCTGGTTACCAGCATCAATCTTTGGAAGGGCCTTAATGGAGCTCTCAGCAGCAGCAAAGCCAGTCCCTTGTGGCCAGAGTAGAAAATCTATCAGACCCCTGCGACCTCTACTTCAAAAGGTTGCATCCTCACTTGTTAACCTCCTTTCAGGGAATCTCTTCTCAGCCTTAAGACAGACCATTGGCTTTTATGAAGTCGGCTGTTATCAGTGAGCTTTTTACCATCAGCAGGGACTTCAAAGCTGCCCTGTGCTCAAATGGTCACTTTGAAACAAATGGAATACCCTCTAGTTACTTGTTCTCATTAGACAAGGTGAATCACGATTTACATTGAATCACTACTTCTTGACTTGTTCAGCTCCTCTCTTTCTCAACTTGGGTAGTGTCCGTTTGCTATGAACCTTGTCCTTTCACGATTTTTTCTCCATAAACAGACTGCAGTATCTTTCAAGTGCTCCCACCTTTCTCACTGAAACTACTGTTATCATTCCTTGACCATTGCCCCTCCCATGTATAATAGCTTCGCTGCATCATAACACCTCACCCCCCTCGGAAAAAAATCTAACAGTAATCAACAATCCCTCCCCCATCCTCAAGAAAAATGCTGGATTTTCTGAGTTAAAAAGTTAAGGAAAGTGCTGAAATGTAAAATGAATAAAATTAATTCTGCTTCCCGTCTGTTGGTTTAGCATCATGGGATACCAAGAGGAATTTCGCTCCTCCCCATTTAACCATTAGTTTCTGTAAGGGAAGTGTATAATACAAAGGGGATCTGCAGCTATTTCTTCATCATGGAAATAAATGAAGTATCTATATATCCGTATATGTGTCTATCACACATACATCACACTGCTGGCACCCTGCTGCACACATCAAGCTCAGGATGTCACGCTGCATACGTTACACCCCAGGTGTCACGCTCCAGCCATCATGCTCCAGACTTTACACTTTGCTACAGAAAAAAACACCAATCTTAACAAACTCAGGCCCTATCTGCCCTCTCAGGTGGACGTAAGAAAACCCAAGGCACTATTCGAAGAAGACCAGGGAGTTCTCTCTGGTGTTCTGGCCAGCATTTGTTCCTCAACCAACACCTAAGAACAGATTGATTGATTGATTTTCTTTCTTGCTCTCTTTCTTGCTCTCTTTCTTGCTTTCTTTCTTTCTTTCTTTCTTTCTTTCTTTCTTTCTTGCTTTCTTCCTTCCTTCCTTATGAGCATTTCAGCATCCATGGGGTTAATCTTCCATCTCCTGCCTACCAAGCTTAGTATAGATTTCCAAAGGACAATATTCCGGTATTTGGCATCACTATCTGCTGCTGGCAGTATTCAAACATGACATGTGACAGGAAGTGATATCCCTGAAATAGGAAATGATGCAGGTTGCAGAAGCTGATTGAGTGTTCAGTCAGAAAGGCCCCTCTTAATGTTTTTATGTACTTTAATCAGAAATGATGAAAGGAAGAAAGAAGTAAGAACTTCCATTTATGTAATGCCTTATCATATCCTCAGGACTTCCCAAAGATCTTCACAACCAATGAATTGCAATTTGAAGCGCAGTCACTGTTGTTATGTAGGATAATGTGAAAACCATCTTGTGCAGAGCAAGGTCCCATAAACAGTAAATGAGATGAACAACCACTTAAGCTGTTATTGGTTGAGGGAAGAACATGGTCAGAACACCCAGCTCTTCCAGAATAGTAGCATGGGATCTTTTTACATCTATTTTAATTACTGAACCAAGCAAAAGGGCCTCGGATTAACAGCTCATCCCAAAGAAAACTCCAACAATTCAACATTCCCTCAGCACTGCATCAAAGGGTCAGTCTGGATTATATGCTCATAGCTTGGATTGGGGATTGAACCTACAGTGACAATGTGAGATACTCTGCCTTACAGAATTCCTCTGCTTTACAGGAAAATGTATCTGTATAAAGGTATAAGCAGGAAGACAGGCCTTCTATGCAGTGAATGAGAAAGACAGACACTCACACACTGGTGTAGGTATAAAAGAGAGAGATACTGAGGCAGACTGAGATGGAAGGAGTAACCGGGAGATAAAAAGTACAAGGCAGACAAGATTATGTAAGAATGCCACATGTGTGATTGTGACCTCACACCACTTCACCTCAGGTTCACAATACAAAGGGCCTCATTTCCCATAATGCAGAACAACAACAGGAAAAGCCCTCCTAAGTGCAGGTGCTGATATGCACTTTGGGGAATGTTTGTTGTGCACATATCACTGGTAAGCCACACACAGGGAGAGGTTTTATTCTTAAAGTTTGGCTTAATACAAAAGGTAGCCATAATAGGAAAGAAGTCCCTTATATACCTTCATACCCCAAACCTGCATCTTAAAATATCCACAGACTTACTGGGTGGCAAACATTAAAGGAGGCGGAGACAAGCTAATTTTTAATGACAAGATTCATTGATGTAGATTTCTGTCTTTAATAACTGGGCATAAAGAATTGCCTGGGCACAGTCCAGAGAGGAAAATTGGGCAGGGAGGATCACGCGCCCATAATAAACTAAACCCAGTTTTCCCCTCTTCGCTGCTTTATGTCCTGTCACTAACGATGTCACATTTATTTCAATACTGAAACACAAAGATGTGTGCGCAGTGCGAAATTGAGAGAGCAGAGACTTGTGACAATAGGTCAGTGTGCTTGAGTGGAGCTGTCTGGTGAGAAGGAAACAATGCCAAAGGTGAGAAGCTGAAAGACTGCGGGTGTCACAGATAGGGAAACCAAGTGACAAGGCTAGAGAAACCATAAACATATACAGGGAAAATGGGGAGAGAGAAAGGCAGAGATTCCTCCCATTTCAAAGAAATAATTTGAATTTATATAGAACCTTTCACATTCTCAGGATGTCCCAAATTTTTAATATATTCCTCATGTTGACACATCCGGAGAGAAAGAAAGTAAGAAAGACTTGCATTTACATAGCGCCTTTCACAACCTCATTTTCCCACTGCTTCTTTTGCCAATTATTTTAAATCTGTTTCCTCTGGTTACCGACCCAATTGCCAGAGGAAACAGTTTCTCCCTACTTGCTCTATCAAAACCTCTCCAATAACTTTGAATACCTCTATTAAGTCTCCCCTTAACCTTCTCTGTTCTAGGGAGAACAATCCCAGCTTCTCCTATCTCCCACATAACTATAGTCCCTCATCCCTGGTATCATCCTGGTAAAGCTCCTCTGTACCCTCTCCAAGGCCGTGACATCCTTCCTAAAGTGTGGTGCTCAGAATTGTACACAATACTCTAGCTGAGGCCTAACCAGAGATTTTTAAAGGTTTAGCATGACTTCCTTGTTTTTGTATTCAATGCCCCATATAACAAAAAAAGCAATGGTCCTAATACCGACCCCTGGGGGACCCCACTGCATACTTCCCTCCAGTCAGAAAAACATCCGTTCACCACTACTCTCTGCCTCCTATCCCTTAGCCAATGACATACCCAAGTTACCACCATCCCTTTGTGCTTCTATTTTCCAAATAAGTCTGTTATGAGGTACTTTATCAAATGCCTTTTAAAAGTCCATATATACAACATCTACTGCACTATCTTCATCAACCCTGTTCAAATAATGCCATGGGATCTTTTCACGTCCACCCGAGAGGGCAGACGGGTCCTCGGTTTAACATCTCATCCAAAAGACAACACCTCTAACAGTGCAGCACTCTCAGTACTGCACTGAAGTGTCAGCCTAGATTATGTGCTCAAGTTGCTGGTGAGAATGCTACCACTTAGCCACAGTTACCCACAGAGAGATGGGGACAGGTTGAGAGAGAGAGACAGATAGAAAGAGTAGCGAATGAAATAGACAGAGAGGAAGAAAGAGATAGAAAGATAACAATGGGGATAGAGCGATTGTCCCAGTGTTCCATTAATAGCCCAAAAGCAGGTTGGGATGATTTCAAGACTTCTTTTTCTCCATTCCCCCACCTCTGAATTTTTCTTTCTCTCTTCTCAGCTCTCCTGACTGTGAGATTGTAAATGTATTAGGCACGTAGGGCTATTCCAGCATGCAGACTGGCAGTGAAATCTCCCTATTAAAACTATTGAACTTATGGGGGTAATTTTGTGCAGTAGTGTAAATTGGGTGATAGTGAGTCGGCAGCCATTGACTTTAATGGAAATAAAAATGGGGAGCGATGTAAAACGGGCTGCTGATTCACTATCACCCATTTTACATTATCGCACTAAGTCAAAATTACCTCCATATCTTCAATATTCCTATAAAGCACAGTAGCTGTCAAGATCAGAGAACCATTAAGAGTGAAACTTAGAATTAAAAGGAGTGAGATTGATCACAAACCTTTTAAATGTGTTATACTAAAGAGTGAGATACATCAAAGTAGGCTACACATTTGAACCGAAATGAGTGAGAGAGCAGATATGTAATAACCCACACATCGCAATACCTTATCTTCCCTTGTTTTCCAGTGAGAGAAAGCAGGAGATATGTTGGGAATTACCAGCACAATGCAAGCATGTAGGAGATCAGGGCAAAAGGGTAGGGGATTGAAATCACCCACGTTAGACACCTGCTAAATGTGAGAGAGTTGTTTGCATTCATTATTGTAAAAACTGTGGCAAATTTGAATTCCTGTCACCGTCTTTGCTCCAGATTGTGGTTTGTATGCAGGGATATCTCCCTTGTAGGAGAGGAATTCTGACAGATACTGCCCCTTTAAGGTCAGCCATCTGTCATCTGTCAGATTTATGGAAACCCTGTCAGACACGGCTGCTCAGCTCCCTGGGTCTGTGTTCCGGTGCAATATGCAAGGCCTGCAGACTGAGAACAGAATCATCGCTGCTGCGCTCTGCTGTGCAACTCTGGTCACTGCAGCAAATGCATGATGACTATGTTCTGGGGGGAAAAAAGCAATGATCAGAAACAGTCTCTGGCCTGGAATTTCCTGGAAGCTTGTGCCGAAACATTGTCGTAATTACTGTGCCATGACGATTTTAAGCTCAAACTGTCGAGGAAATTCAAGTGTCAGCGACTTATGCCAGCTTTTATCTTGCACCTGAATTTTCACGATCTCTCCCGCTGATTCTGCAAAGCCTTTACCAAAACCTTCTGCTGCTCATTAACATAGCTCAACCCTCATACAAAAGTGCAGCTCATGCAAATTTCCTGCATTTACACTAGTTTTTGGCAGGTGTGGATTTAAGCATAAAAAAATTTAGGGGCAGCAGGGACCAATGTCTCTATGTTCAAAAACGAATTTAGCTTAATACAGCATCAATATATACCCCTACTTACCAAATAAAACAGCCATGGTGGGCAAAAGAGGTGAGAGATAACATAGATAACATAACATTGGGTCGACTAGGCCTGTATTCTCTAGAGTTTAAAAAATGAGAGGGGATCTCATTGAAACGTATAAAATTCTGACAGGGCTAGACAGACTGGATGCAGGGAGGATGTTTCCTCTGACTGGGGGTCTGGAATGAGGGGTCACAGTCTCAGGATATGGGGTAGGACATTTAGGACTGAGATGAGGAAAAATTTCTTCACTCAGAGGGTGGTGAACCTGTGGAATTCTCTACCACAGAAGGCTGTGGAGGCCAAGTCACTGAATATATTTAAGAAGTAGATAGATAGATTTCTAGACACAAAAGGCAGCAAGGGGTATGGGGAGAGAGCGGGAATATGGTATTGAGATAGAGGATCAGCCATGATCATATTGAATGGCGGAGCAGGCTCGAAGGGCCGAATGGCCTATTCCTGCTCCTATTTTTCTATGTTTCTATAAAACTAAAGGAACAAACATATAAATGTGTAAATAATAGTGTAAATCCAGGGGACTGGGAGAGAAACAATGAACAGTAAAGGAAGACAAAAAAGATAATAAGAGCTGCAAAATGGGAATACGAAAAGAAACTTTTGAGGGATATCAAGATTAACACAAAAAGGTTTTACAATTATATTACCCTGTAGTAGAAAAAGGGTAGCCCTTTAAAAACAGATGGAGGTAATATTGCAAATGAAAATAAGGAAATGGCAGACATGTTGAATAATTACTTTGTATCAGTCTTCACAATAGAAGAAGAGGATAACATACCTGGCTTTCCAGGGAAATGAATGATGTATCAAGGACTGGAACTCACTAAAGTTAATGTAAGCAAGAAAACGGTCTTAGAAAAAATAATGGCACTAAAGACTGACAAATCCCCAGGACTTGGTGGTTTCCACCGCAGTTTTAAAAGTAGTAGGTGAAGAAATTGCAGATGCTTTAGCCATAAACGTCCAAAGCTCTCTCGATTCAGGAATTGTCCTTTAAATTGGAAAATTGCTCCATTATTTAAGAAACGTGAGAGAGAGAAACCAGGAAATTATAGACCTGTTAGTCTAACATTTGTTGTTGGGAAATTATTGGAATCTATAATTAAGGACAGTAGGACTGAGCATTTAGATAAATTTGAGCTGATTAGAGAGAGTCAACATAAATTTGTAAAGGGTAGATCATGTCTAATGAACTTAGTTGAATTTTTTGAGGAAGTAACTAAAGTAGTAGACAGGGAAATGTCTACGGATGTATTTTATACTGAGTTCCAGACGGCATTCGATAAGGTTCCACATAAGAGACTGTTAGCTAAAATTAAAGCTCATGGAATTAAAGGCAAATTATTGACCTGGTTAGGTGATTGGTTAGGCGGTAGATGACAGAGAGTAGGGATAATGGGTATTTACTCGAATTTGAAGGAAGTGACTAGTGGTGTCCTACAAGGATCTGTGCTGGGGCCTCAACTATTCACTATATTTAATAATGATTTAGATAACACAATAGAAGGCCATATATCTAAGTTTGCCAATGACACAAAGATGGGCAAAACTGTGGCAGATGGATTTCAATGCAGGTAAGTGTGAGGCCATCCATTTTGGACCAAAAAAGGATAGATCCGAGTATTTTTTAAATGGTGAAAAGTTAGGAGCAGTGGCGCTCCAAGGGGTCCATGTACACAGATCACGAAAATGATCTTAATGAGACTTCACTGTACTTTTTATGACTTTGAATGCATTTTTATGGTATCAGAAAGTATTGCATAAAAAACTGAAAAGCTTCCATGATTGCATTCTCTTGAGCATGCGGTGCCCAATGGGTTGCCCAATGGGTTTGATAGTTTCAGACTAATTTTCATAAAGAAGAAAGATGGCGTAAGTGTCTGAATCAGAGACGTGAGCATGTAATTCAGGCTGACACTCCCAATGCAGTGCTGAGGGAGTGCTGCACTGTCGAATGTGCCGTCTTTTGGATGAGATGTTAAACTGAGGCCTGGCGTCTGCTCTCTCTCTCGAGTGGACATAAAAGATCCCACGGCACTATTTCAAAGAAGAGCAGGGGAGTTATCCCCAGTGTCCTTGCCAATATTTATCCCTCAATCAACATCACCAAAACAGATTATCTGGCCTATCACATTGCTGTTTGTGGGACCTAGCTGTGTGCAAATTGGCTGTCGCCCATTTTTCTATATTAGAACAGTGACTACACATCAAAAAAAGTACTGCACTTAATCATAATCATAATCAACTTTATTGTCATTGTTAGTGCACAAGTGCAGTACAACGAAATGTAGGCTTGCAGCTCCCGAGAGTGTACATTTAGATTAAGACATTTAAACATTCAACATTCATTTGGCTTGTAATACATTAACATAAACATAACCATAACAAAGTGCATTGGCAGATGTGCAGGCTTTAGAGTTTATTTGTGGAGTTCAGTAGGATGACAGCCCTGGGAAAGAAGCTGTTCCTAAATCTGGTCATTCGGGTGCGAATGCATCTGTAGCGTCTCCTAGACGGCAGGAGGGCGAACAGACTGTGGCTGGGGTGGGTAGGGTCTTTGATGATGGTCCGTGACCTCCGTAAACAGCGTTTCTGGTATATGTGCTCTATGGTCGGTAGCCGGGTGCCGGTAATGCGTTGGGCAGTTTTGACTACCCGCTGCAGGGCTTTCCGGTCATGGGAGCTACAGCTGCCATACCACACTGTGATACAGTTCATCAGGATGCTCTCTATTGTGCAGCGGTAAAAGTTAGAGAGGATCAGGGGTGACAGGTTACATCCCTTCAGCCTCCTTAGGAAATATAGGCGCTGCTGGGCCTTCTTCACCAGAGAGGAGGTATTGAGGGACCAGGAGAGGTCTTCCGTGATGTGGACTCCGAGGAACTTAAAGCTGTCCACCCTTTCCACCACAGCCCCATGGATGTGGATGGGGGTGTGACTTCCGCCTGTCCTGAGGCGTGAAAGGTGCTATACAAATCCAAGCCTTTCTTTCTTCCTCCTTAGGCTGGAGACAATGGCTCAGGCCTTGCTCTGTCACACTTCAGCCGGTGCAACGAGATCATTGGAATTTTGGTTACTCAAACATTCAGGAGGAGAAATTGGGTATCGCCCCATTAACTTTTATGGGAGCGCAAAAGTATCGCTGGGCGCTACCCAATTCTAACGGACGCAGACTTCCGGTTTAGTGCTCCAGGAAGGAAGTGGAGCACTAAATCAAGCACTACCACTTCCCTTGGAGTGCTAAACCAGGCATGAGGGGCGGTAGCGGCAGAGCGCTGCACAATGTCCAGTACAGCGCTGCTGGGATCAGAGGCTCTTTACCTCCCTTAAAGGGAAGGGCCTTTACTGCAGGCTCTGCCAGAAAACGAATCCCCTGATCGCCGACGGCCATTTCTGCAGGCTCTGCCAGAAACATAGAAACATAGAAGATAGGAGCAGGAGTAGGCCATTCGGCCCCTCGAGCCTGCTCCGCCATTTAATGAGATCATGGCTGATCATCCAAATTCAGTACCCTGTCCCTGCTTTCTCCCCATATCCCTTGATCCCTTTAGCCTTAAGAAATATATCCAACTCCTTCTTGAATATATTTAATGAATTGGCCTCAACTGCCTTCTGTGGTAGAGAATTCCACAGGTTCACCACTCTCTGGGTGAAGAAATTCCTCCTCATCTCTGTCCTAAATGGCTTACCCCTTATCCTTAGACTGTGACCCCTGGTTCTGGACTCCCCGGCCATCGGGAACATCCTTCCTGCATCTAGTCTGTCTAGTCCTGTTATAATTTTATAAGTTTCAATGAGATCCCCTCTCACTCTTCTAAACTCTAGCGAATATAAGCCTAATCGACCCAATCTCTCCTCTTACGTCATTCCTGCCATCCCAGGTATCCCCTGATCGCCGATGGCCATTGCTGCTGGCTCTGCCAGAAAACGAATCCCCTGATCGCTGACGGCACCTCCGATCGGTGCCGATTAGCCCCAAGCACTGTGTCAGAGTGCAGGGCTGATCAATCGGAGTACCTGAAAAACAGAAAAAAATGCAGAGTCTTGATGAAACATTTTTCGCCTACCTCACCAGCAATCCCTTTAACTACCGCTCCCCAAGCGGCCATCCGCGGTGACAACGCCTCCTGCAGCTGCCGGTGATGATGCCCTGCAATGCTGCATTGGGCAGAAGCCAAGTTCGCATCTGGGGTGGTACCGGGGCGCTGCGCTCCGGATGACGTCACAAGATGGACACAGGAGTTTTTGGCGTTAGGGGTTACTGCTGCAGCTAACCTGCAGGGAAAGTTCGTGGGCGTCGGTACTCTTGCCGCACCCGGTCGCAAAGCCGGTAGCACCCAGTTATCATGGAATCTCTTACATGCAGTTAAGGGGGCAACACCCAATTTCTCCTCCTGAATGTTTGAGTAAGCAAAATTCCAATGATCTCGTTGCACCGGCTGAAGTGTGACAGAGCAAGGCCTGAGCCATTGTCTCCAGCCTAAGGAAAAAGAAAGAAAGGCTTGGATTTGTATAGCACCTTTCACGCCTCAGCACATACTGTACATACACTAGAATGACAGGGATATCCAGATGATGTGGTTGGCACTCATTCATTCCTATCTTTGCCTTTCACTTATTCCTGTCTCTGCCTTTCCACCATTGCAACCTTAAGCCATTCATTCATTCCTACCCTCTGCCTTTCACTCACTCCTACCCTTTTCCTTTCACTCATTCCTAACTCTGCCATTCCCCATTGCACTCTCAAGCCATTCACTCCTTCCTGCCCTCTGGCTTTCACTCATTCCTTCTTACTCTGTTTCACTCATTTCAGAGAATCATCCAGAGAATCACCTGCAATGGCCTCTCTTCCTGCTCCCGCACCATTATATCTGGTGTCCTCCAAGGATCTATCCTTGGCCCCTTCGTATTTCTTATCTACATGCTGCCCCTCGGTGACATCATCCAAAAACACAGCATCAGTTTCCACATGTACGCTGACGACACCAAGCTCTACCTCACCACCACCTCTCTCGACACCGCCACTATCTCTAAGTTGTCTGAATGCTTGTCCGACATCCACTACTGGATATTGGGAAGACTGAAGCCATTGTCTTCGGACCTCGCCGCAAACTCCATTCCCTAGCCACCAACTTCATCCCTATCCCTGGCGATATTCATCCCTGGTCATATTTGACCCCGAAATGAGCTTCTGGCCACATATCTGCGCCATCACTAAGACCACCTATTTCCATCTCCATAACATTGCCTAACTCCGTCCTTGCCTTAGCTCATCTGCTGCTGAAACCCTCACACATGCCTTTGTTACCTCTAGACTTGACTATTCCAACGCACTCCTGGCCGGCCTCCCATCTTCCACCATCCGTAAACTTGAGGTCAACGAAAACTCTGCTGATCGTGTCCTAACTCGCACCAAGCCCCGTTCACCCATCAGCACTGTGCTCGCTGACCTTTATTGGCTCCCGGTTGAGCAACACCTCGATTTTAAAATTCTCATCCTTGTTTTTAAATCCCTCCATGGCCTCGCCCCTCCCTATCTCTATAAACTCCTCCAGCCCTGCAACCCTCTGGGGTATCAGCGCTCCTCCAATTGTGGCCTCTTGCGCATCCCCGATTTTCATCGCTCCACCATTGGCAGCCGTGCCTTCATCTATCGAGGCCCTAAGCTCTGAAATTCCCTCCCTAAACCTCTCCGCCTCTCTACCTCTCTTTCCTCCTTTAAGACGCTCCTTAAAACTTACCAATTCATCTCCTAATATCTCCTTTTGTGGCTCGGTGTCAAATTTTGTTTGATAACGCTCCTCTCGTTCACTCATTTATTCCTTCTTTTTTCTTCATGTTCCTTCCCTCTCTCTTCACTCAGTCCTACCTCTGACTTTCACTCATTCCTCCCTTCTTGCATGCTATGATTATGCTGTATGGTTATTGAACTGTATATGTCATGTTAATATTTTCCAGCATCACTGTGAAGGATCTAAAGGCCATGCTTCCTCAAGTCAACTACAGAGTCCCAAATATGAGGTTCCTGCGGGACAAGCTGTTGGTAAGTAGAAATGCTTTACTCACAACTCTTGTGTTTCTTGCACATTTTTGTAGATCAGGAAAAAGTGTCTGACTTCAGGTAGCCCTTTAAATATACTTTGTTTTTTCTGAAAGATTTTGCTGAGGGGTCACAGTACTGGGATTCGAACACTTTCATTATCCCATCAAGCACTCCCTAGCTGAGATGCCCCAATGACTCGTCAGGTTAGTGCTGCACCTGGTGTGATACTGAACCATACAGAATAGGAAGTTCCCAAGCAAAATCTGCACAGCTCCATTTGCCTTAACTACAGTGTCAGGAAAGTGCCCCCCACTTAGCAAATGTGATACTTCCATTACTACAGCAACCACCCTTGTGGCCCCCTAAGAATTACAGAATTTTACAGCAGAGGAGACCATTCGGCGCATCGTTCCTGTGCTGGCCCTTTGAAAGAGCTATTTAATTAGTTTCACTCCCCTGCTCTTTCCACATTGCCCTCCAATTTTCTCCTTTTCAACAATATAGCTAATGATATATATATCTAATGATATATACTTGCCTAAAATTAATGTCTATTTATGCTCAGTTATGAACAGTTGTGTGCTATTGGTCTGCTTACCTAGAGCTGGGCTATGAATGGACAAACTAGTGCTTCAAACCCTTAATGCGCATTCAGAGACAGGTCTTCAAGATGGAAGATGAGAGCTCTGGCCTGTTTAATGAGGGCTATCTTCCCAGAGTACTGACTGCTTCACAATAAAAGCGTGTAATTGAATTCAATAAGCCATGATCTTATTGAATGGCGGAGCAGGCTCGAGGGGCCGATTGGCCTACTCCTGCTCCTATTTCTTATGTTCTTATGTTCTTAATGTGGAGATATCAATGAGACTTTATACCACGGTTCATTCTACCTGCTTAGAGGGTTGTAAAAGCTCCCATATCACTGTTCAAAGAATAGAAGGCAGTTCTCCTTGGCTAACATTGCTTCCTCAACCAACCTCACCAAAAACAGATGAATTGATCATTCATTCATTTGTTTACATTTTGTGGGACATTGCCGTGTGCAAATTGGTTGATGGTTTTACCTACAAAACAACAGTGAACACACTTCAAATGTAATTCTTTGCCTGTAAAGTGCTTTGGGTTGTCCTGAGGACGTGATAAGCTGCTAATATAAACACAAGTTCTTTCATTCGTTCTTTACACAATCCTATCACTATATCAGTTTGTCATATGATAATGATCACTAAGATAATATACATTACTGCGGTTCCCTCATGACTAGAAAAGCCATATAAATCTCCCTCTATTTAACATTCTATTATAATCTCTGATAACAGTCATTGTTTCGGGTTTCCTTGTTATTAATGAAAACACAGAACATGCTGTCTGTACCAAGCCTCCTTGCTGCTACATTCTCTTCTTATGGGTCCTAATAACAAGGGGATCCACTTTACAGTTTTGAACATGCAGGAAATAAAAGTCGGGCAAGGAATGACCATGACCGCTGACTCATCATTGAAACTTTAACAGCACAGTAATGTGAGTTCTAAACCTCCCCAGTGCGGTATTAGGGGAATCAGATTCCATCATATTGCCCAGGTGGTGGCTCTAGTTTTTGAGATATGTTCTTTGTGTCATTGGCTTAATGTAACTCGAGAAGAAAGGTTACAGTAGCAGGCACTGATTCTAATAGAGTTGACTTTGCAATCCCTCCCATCCTCCAGTAGAATTTTTAACTCATTCTACACTTGCAAACAGTACAGCGGTCCAATAGCTTAGTTTGTTGGCACACCAGTTCATTGGGGTACCAAGGCATTGCAGATGGCAATGATTTTTTTAAAATTCGTTCCTATGATGTGGGCATCACTGACAAGGCCAGTATTTATTGCCCATCCCTAATTGCCCTTGAGAAGGTGGTGGTGAGCCGCCTTCTTGAACCGCTGCAGTCCATATGGTGATGGTACTCCCACCGCTGCAGTCCATATGGTGATGGTACTCCCACAGTGCTGTTAGGGAGGGGGTTCCAGGATTTTGCCCCAGCAACAATGATGGAACGGTGATATATTTCCAAGTCAGGATGGTGTGTAACTTGAAGGGGAACTTGGAGGTTGTGATGTTCTCATGCACCTGCTGCCTTTGTCCTTCTATGTGGTAGAGGTCGTGGGTTTGGGAGGTGCTGTCAAAGAAGCCTTGGTGAGTTGCTGCAGTGCATCTTGTAGATGGTACACACTGCAGCCACGGTGCACTGGTGGTGGAGGAAGTGAATGTTTAAGGTGGTGGATGGGGTGCCAATCAAGCGGGTGTCGAGCATCTTGAGTGTTGTTGGAGCTGCACTCATCCAGGCAAGTGGAGAGTATGCCATCACACTCCTGACTTGTGCCTTGTAGATAGTGGACTGGCTTTGGTGAATCAGGAGGTGAGGCACCCACTGCAGAATACCCAGCTTCTGACCTGCACTTGTAGCTACAGTATATATGTGGCTGGTCCAGTTAAGTTTCTGGTCAATGGTGACCCCCAGGATGTTGGTGGTTGGGGATTCAGCAATGGTAATGCCGTTGAATGTCAAGTGGCAGTGGTTAGACTCTTGCTTGTTGGAGATAGTCATTGCCTAGCACTTGTGTGGTGCAAATGTTACCTGCCACTTATCAGCCCAAGCCTGAATGTTGTCCAGGTTTTGCTGCATGTGGGCATGGACTGCTTCATTATTTGAGGAATTGTGAATGGTGCTGAACACTGTGCAGTGCTCAGCAAACATCCCAATTTCTGACCTTATGATGGAGGTAACGTCATTGATGAAGCAGCTGAAGATGGTTGGGCCTAGGACACTGCCCTGAGGAACTCCTGCAGCGATGTCCTGGGGCTGAGATGATTGACCTCCAACCACCACAACCATAAACTACCCACATCAGGGGATAACTCATATGCACCAGTTAGGAGGAAGATAAAAGGGTGAAGACCCATATGCTGGGTTTACATGATGTGCATTTCTGGAGGTGGCAGGGGGCAAAAGGGAATTGGTGGAAGGTCCCACTTGAAAGTCACCCTTTAATGTAACAGGCGATCCAGGGTTGTGAGGCACTGAGCAGCACAGGTAAGTAGTTATTAAGGGCCAGAAAAAGCTTTAGAAGAGATTTTCCCAACAGAGTAGTAAAACTATGGAATATATTCAGCGAACACGTTGTTAATGCTGTGCTAATACTGAGATTATACTGTGCTAATTCTGAGTTACTGTTGTGCTAATATTGTGCTAAGACTATTAATATCTTGTTGAATCTTTATTAATACTGTCTTAATACTGTGTTAGTTATATATTAATGCTGCACCAACATTAATAATACTACATGCTGTACTAAAACTATGCTAACACTATGCTAATACTGTGTCAATACTGTGCTAGTGCTGAGTTAATACTATGTGACTACTGTGCTAAAACTCTGTTAATGTTGGATTAATACTTTGTTGATACTGTGCTGGAAGTGTGTTAATGCTGGTTAGTACTTTTTTAATGTTATTTTGATATTGCGTTAATGCTCTGATAAAGTGGCTACAAAAGCAGGTCAGAGGCTGGATATTCTGCGACGTGTGACTCACCTCCTGAATCCCCAAAGCCTTTCCACCATCTACAAAGCACAAGTCAGGAGTGTGATGGAATACTCTCCACTTGCCTGGAGTGATCTCCGACAACAAGAAGCTTGACATCATCCAGTACAAAGCAGTCTGCTTGATTGGCAACCCATCCACTACCTTAAATATTCACTCCTTCCACCAAGGGCGCACATTGTCTGCAGTGTGTACCATCTACAAGGTGCACTGCAGCAACTCTCCAAGGCTTCTTCGACAGCCCAAATCTGCGACCTCTACCACCTAGAAGGACAAGGGCAGCGGGTGCATGAGAACACAACCACCAACCACCTCCAAGTTCCCCTCCAAGTCACACACCATCCTGACTTAGAAATATATTGCTGCTCGTTCATCGTCGCTGGGTCAAAATCCTGGAACTCCCTCCCTAACAGCACTGTGTGAGTACCTTCACCACACGGACTGCAGCGGTTCAAGAAGGCAGCTCACCACCACCGTCTCAAGGGCAATTAGGGATGGACAATAAATGCTGACCTTGCCTGCGACGCCCACATCCCATGAATGAATAACATAAAAGTACTAATCAATGTTCCCTTTAAGCTGTGCGGCAGCGTAGCTGTCTGGAGCTCCCATGCAGCCGGCTCAACGGCTTTTAAATAGAAAAAACCACACATGCGCGGGAATTTGAATGGGCTGCGCAGCCCATTAAAGGGGCCGCTCACCCCCCAAAAAATTATAGGATACATTGGTACCAATACTGTGGTAATGATGTGCTACAATTGTATCAATAGTGTGTTAATACTGTGTTAATACTGTTCTAATGATGTACTGAAACGAACTTAATACTGTGTTGATGCTGTTGCCAAAACTCGATTAATATTGTGTTAATACAGTGCTCAAACCATATCAATGCTGTGTTAACACTGCGCTAAAACTATGATAATGTTGATTAATTTCTTTAAAGTAAATGCTAGCTGAAGGGCTTGTTCTGAAAGAGACTGAAGGTTATTAGAACACATGTAAACAGATCAAATTCTCTGGGTTGAGTCCAGTTGGGACTTTGGGATTATCATGTGTCGAACATAATTGCTTCGAGATCAATAATGTGGATTAGAATGCTACATTGATACACGACAGCATTTGCTGCATAAACTCTAGAATCAGCAAAATAATCTTTTTTAAAGTTTTATTCATAGGAGACTTAATAAATTGGGAGGATTCGTGACAGGCCAACATGTACTTGGCCTGTAGGAAAGGAGCAAGCTGGATGAGACAAATGATGTTCAGTACTTTTTAGTACTCTTACTGTGTGCCTCTGCTAGTGAGTGTGATAGAGGCTGTGGATTCATGGTACCTGTGCTTTATTTATTCTCCTGGCAGGAAGTGGACGCGAGGGTGGATATGAACTACGGGCACTTCATTCTATTCTACAGAAACCTGTTGTTTGATGCACAGAAATCGGTGAGTATTTACTTAGATCACGGGACCAACTGCAGGCCCGATGTGCCACGGAGTGAATATAGATATATGTTGCCCCTGCTGTAACTTTAAAATATTCACAAGGTCAGCTGTTCACTATACCATATACAGGATCTGTTATTTTCTATAGTAAATACAGGATCGACTATTTCCCTATAATATACATAGGGTCTGCTATTTTCTATAATATATACAGAGTCTGTTATTCTCTATAATAGAGGATCCATTATTCCCTGTAATATATTCGGTCTCTGTTATTCCCTTATAATATATGCAGGGTAAGCAATTTCTCTATGATACATACAGGGTCTCCTATTACCTATAATACATGGAGGGTCTGTTATTCTCTATAATATATATGAGGAGGGAGGGTACCAATTTTAACTATGGTCGCCTGTGCTAGCAGCCCAAAAATAGCATTTAACCACATTTACACTGGTGTTCCAGCCGGCGCTATCTTGTTAAGGACAAAATGGGTGACCAGAGCGCCCGCCTGTTTCAGGCAGGAGGCCACTTTAATATGCAAATCGGGGTCCTGTGTTGTATATAGGACCCCAATTGCCAATTTGAGGTACACACGCTCCACTCATTTGTACTGGTATTGAGCCGCCTAATTTTCAGTCCTTACATGGACCGCTGGAGGCAGCTCAAAACCATTATGATCTTTTCTTTCTGTGGCACCAGGAATGGGAAGCCCACCTCCCCTGGAATCACCTCCCCCCTCCTCCAGACTCGGACTGTCAGCCCCCCTTCCCAGCTGGCAAACTCCCTCAGGACGCCGGTTTGGCACGCGCAGCTTGCTGGATCCATGTAAATGAGGCTCAAAATGACAAAGGGATATTGATAGATTAAGTGAATGGGCAAAACTGTGGAAAATGGATTTCAATGTAGGCAAGTGTGAGGTCATCCACTTTGGATCTAAAAAGGGTAAATCAGAGTACTTTATAAATGGTGAAAAGCTAGAAACAGTGGAGATCCAAAGAGACTTTGTGGGTCTATGTATATAGATCGTAAAAATGTCATGGACAGGTACAGAAAATAATCAAAAAGGCTAATGGGATGCTGGCCTTTATATCTAGAGGACTAGAATACAAGGGGGTAGAAGTCATGCTGCAGCTATACAAAACCCTGGTTAGACCACACCTGGAGTACTGTGAGCAGTTCTGGGCACCACACCTTAGGAAGGATATATTGGCCTTGGAGGGAGTGCAGCATAGGTTTACCAGAATGATACCCGGACTTCAAGGGCCAAATTACGAGGAGAAATGACAAAAACTAGGGTTTTATTCCCTGGAATTGAGAAGGTTAAAAGGTGATTTGAATGACGTTTTCAAGACATTAAGGGGAATTGATAGGATAGATAGAGAGAAACTTCTTCTGCTAGTTGGGAGTCTAGGACCAGCCTAAAAATTAGAGCCAGATCTTTCAGGAGTGAAGTTAGGAAACACTTCTATAGGCAAAGGGTGGTAGAAGTTTGGAACTCTCTTCTGCAAATGGTAGTTGATGCTAGGTCAATTGTTAATTTTAAATCTGAGATTGCTAGATTTTTGTGAACCAGAGGTATTAAGGGATATGGGGCAAAGGCAGGTATTGTATATGGAGTTAGGTCATAGATCAACCATGATCTCATTGAATGGCAGAACAGGCTTGAAGGGCTAAAAGGCCTACTCATATTCCTATGTTCCTATGTTCCTAAGATGGCTTGGGCTCACCGCAGAAATAAAGAGTGGACAGCAGGTGCATTCAACCCACCAACTAACCCGTTTTATGCCCAATGTTAAAATCCAGGATCTGATATTCCCCTACAATTTTTACAGTACAGCTATTTCCCTATAAAATATGTAGGATGTGCTTTTCTCCATAATACATACAATGTCTGTTATTCTCTATAATATATGCAGGATTTGCTATTCTCTATGATATATAAGGGGCTGCTATTTCCGATAATATATTTAGGATCTGCTATTCCCTATAAAATATACAACGTCTGTTATTGCCTATCTCTCCCAAATACCTATTCTATATATAATCACTTGGCCCCTTTCACATAGTTTATACCCTCTAGGTCACTCCTGGTTATTCATTATTTCCACACAGAAGCCATCTGATCCCGTCGATTACATTCTGTCCTTGTACGTCACTCCCAGATATCCAGTATTCAATAGATAAACCACGTGAATCCTTCGATTAGATTGCAACCTGTAACTTATTCCTAAGTATCCATTCCTCTCTGTTTGTACAACCTCTGCTTTTGTGTGTGCAGATAATCGAGCAGCTGGAGCTGTCTTTTCCTCTGAGGTAAGGAGCATCTCGTTGACGTGACTGTATTCCGAAAGTTCTTTATAGTTTTCACCCTTGGCCTTTGCTCTATTTAAAAATGGGCTCTTGCCACAATGACCATCTGACAAACTAATTCTCATCTCCCTGGCCCTTTTTAAAAAAAATTAGAATTAATTTTTATCTGACCAACTTTATCATTTTGTTTTACTGAATTTGTTGATTCTTTTGCGGAACATGTTGTGTAAACTGTCAATGCTGATGATCCAGGGCTTTCAGAACTGTAGTAAATCTTGAATCATGGATGGGTACAGCACAGAAGGAGGCCAGTCAGTCTACCATGCACTTAAAGAACTGGGGTACAATTTGAAACCACACACTTCTGACTGATAACCAAGAGTGCTACAAACTGGGTCAAGCTGATATCCTAGTATTAATCCTACTGTTCACTTCTACCTCTGCTTCTAACAATTTTTTTCTACCACTAGGGAACTCCATTTCTTTCTCTTCCTGCAAGGCATTCTGGATAGGATGACATGCAGTGCTCTAAAGTTGTGCTATGTAAACTTTCTACTGAATATTGGCCGATAGCATTAAACAATAAGCATGTATGTTGGTTAAGCATTCCAATCCCTCCTGCACTGCACCAGCACCATGCATCCATATCTCAATGCCAAAAAAGATTATAGTGACCTCACTTGAGATCCAGTACTAAGGTTTTCTGTGGCCCTGTGGCTCTGGTTGGCTCTCAGCCCAATCTAAAGCATGGCCTCCAGTGTTTCCAGTTAAGCTGGAAAAGAACACAGGGGTTACTCAATGTTGATGACCTAATACAGTGGTCCAGTATGATAGGATACCCAATGCAAGGCTCAGAAAATTGGCCTTTTTTAAGCTGAGCCATACAGGAATCTGGTCTACGGTTCAATACCTGGTCTGCACTGAATTAATTAATCTCAGGTCCTACAGATGCACTCAGTGAGGCGAGCATTCCCACACTTGATTGCTATCCAGTGATCCCAGCTTGGTGTGCATGTGAGAAAATCAGGCAAGGACAGGATTGGGTTTGGATATGGTGCGCTCAGTGCAGTTGAATAACCCACAGATGGGTGTACACCACTTGTGGATCTATACCCCAGCAAGGAATCAGAAAAGTGGAGGAAAGAAAGTTGGCTTGAAGTAAGGAAAGTATTTGCATTTCGGCAGCAATTTTCAAGCCCTACCAAAGGGAGCCCTGTAGGGCTGAACTGAAATTCACTGGAGGAAAGATTGTGAATTCCCACAAGAGTCCTCCTGTTCGCCTGCCTGAAGAGTTGAGAAAACCCAGAATAATGGCATGTCAGCCTTGGCTCAGTTGATACACTCTCGCCTCTGAGTCAGAGGTTGTGGGTTCAAGTCCTGCTCCAGAGACATGATCACAAAATCTAGGCTGACACTCCACTGCAGTACTGAGGAGGGGCTGTCTTTCTGATGAGATGTTAAACCGAGGCCCTGTCTGCCTTCTCAGGTGGACGTAAAAGATTCCACAGAACTATTTGATGGAAGAGCAGGTGAGTTCTCCTTAGTGTCCCAGGCAATATTTATCCCTCAACCAACATCACTAAAATAGATTATCTTATTGCTGCTTCTGCAAGCTTAATCTTTGCAAATTGGCTGCTGCGTTTCCTACGTTACCATAGTGATTACACTTCAAAGGCTGTAAAATGCTTTGATACAACTCAGGTCGTGAAAGGCGCTTTAGAAATGCAAGTTCTTTCTCTCCCAGAGTTGAAGTGGCTCCAGCCAAAGTCCTTTGCAATGTTGCAATTACTTATTAGCAAAATTAAAGCCCATGGCATTGGTAACAGACTTCAGGAGGACATAGACAGACTGGTGAAGTGGGCAGACACATGGCAGATGAAATTTAACACAGAGAAGTGTGAAGTGATAACATTTTGGTAGGAATAATGAGGAGTGGCAACATGAAATAAATAGTGCAATTTTAAAGGGGCTGCAGGAACAGAGAGACGTGTACAAATCTTTGAAGGTGGCAGGACAAATTGAGAAGGCTGTTAAAAAAAGCATATGGGATCCCCGGCTTTATTAACAGAGGAATAGAGTATAAAAACAAGGAAGTTATGTTAAACCTTTATAAAACACTGGTTAAACCTCAGCTGGAGGATTGTGTTCAATTCTGGGCACCACACTTTTGGAAGGATGTCAAGCTTTTGGAGAGGGTGCAGAAGAGATTTACGAGAATGGTACCAGGGACGAGGGACCTCAGTTAAGTGGAGAGACTGGAGAAGCTGGGATTGTTCTCCTTAGTGCAGAGAATGTTAAGAGTAGATTTGATAGAGGTGTTCAAAATCATGAACGGTTTTGATAGAATAAATAAGGAGAAATTGTTTCCAGTGGCAGAAGGGTCGGTAACCAGAGGACACAGATTTAAGGTGATTGGCAAAAGAACCAGAGGCGACATGAGGAAACATTTTTTTATGCAGTGAGTTGTTGTGATTTGAAATGCACTGCCTGAAAGCATAATCAATAGTAATATTCAAAAGAGAATTGGATAAATACTTGTCTCTCTGAACGTTGACTGCCCAAAAGCATATGAAGCATTCCAAATGTAAACATGCCAGAGATCTATGCAAAGTTCACATAATTTGAATTGTAACCAAAGCTGCATTGTTGCCTCAATAAAAGAAAGACTTGAAAGACTTGTATTTATATAGGATGGCCTTCTTCTGTGTTGTATCATTCCATGATTCTATGATATTTTTGAGGTATAGACACGGTTGAGTTACATGAGAAGTGTCAGCCCAGATTATGTGCTCAGCTCCTGAAGTCCATTTAAAGTAAATGCATTAATGCCAGCATTAAAATAATGCCGATAGGAAAATCTGAGCTGATGTGCCTCAGTCCCAGGTCTCACAGGCGAATGGATACTGCACTAATCTCCAGCAACACTCACTACCCTTCCCCCAAATCCATTGATCAATTCATTTACAGATTCCAAATATGTCAAATAATAATGAAAAATTCTGCTTACTTTTGACTATTATTAAATACTATTTTGTTGTATGCAGGAATGTGGAGAGGCCTGAGCTATGTCAAGTAACACTGTATGACTTCCAGAAGTTTCTACAATATGATCAGAAGGTAAGCAAACTGACTCACAAGCCGGGTGAATTATTCCTACATTACAACAGTGACTACACTTCAAAAGTACTTCACTGGCTGCAAAGCACTTTGGGACAGTCGTGAAAGGCGCTAAATAAATACAAGTCTTTCAAATCTTTCTTTTATTGAGGCAACAAAGCAGCTTTGGTTACAATTCAAATTATGCCAACTTTGCATAGATCTCTGGCGCGATTACATTTGGAATGCTTCATATACTTTTGGGCAGTCATCGTTCAGAGATGGTGTGGAGATGCCGGTGTTGGACTGGGGTGGACAAATGTAAGAAGTCACACAACACCAGGTTATAGTCCAACAGTTTTATTTGAAATCACAAGCTTTCGGAGCGCTGCTCCTTCATCAGGTGAAGTGGAGAGGTGCATAACGACACAGCTTGTATAGTCAAAGAATAATGCCAGATGATTACAGGTAATCTTTCTAACTGCCATTTATCACCCCTCGGCAGAGAGATAATCACAGCAATCAAAGGTGTGAATGGTGTCCAAACAGGTCAGTCAGGAAAACATTACATCAAAGAACAATGAGGTGGGGTCACAAGGGGTCAAATGTTGCAACAATTGCCAGGCAGGAGTGTTCCCTCCCAGTTGGGGAACACTTCAGCAGTCAAGGACATTCAGCCTCCGATCTTCGGGTAAGCATTCTCCAAGGCGGCCTTCGAGACACACGACAACGCAAGATCGTAGAGCAGAAACTGATAGCCAAGTTCCGCACTCATAAGGACGGCCTCAACCGGGATCTTGGGTTCATGTCACGCTACATGTAACCCCACCTGACGTAGGGTCATCCAGACTCGAGTCGTCGTTGGCTGGTTCTCTCTACACAGATGTGGCCGGACCTGCTGTGATTTCCAGCAAAAAAAATGTTTTTTGTTTTTCATACAGACCCCAGCATCTGCAACATTTGACCCCTTGTGACCCCACCTCATTGTTCTTTGATGTAATATTTTCCTGACTGACCTGTTTGGACACCATTCACACCTTTGATTGCTGTGATTATCTCTCTGCCGAGGGGTGATAAATGGCAGTTAGAAAGATTACCTGTAATCATCTGGCATTATTCTCTGACTATATAAGCTGTGTCTTTATGCGTCTCTCCACTTCACCTGATGAAGGAGCAGCGCTCCGAAAGCTTGTGATTTCAAATAAAACTGTTGGACTATAACCTGGTGTTGTGTGACTTCTTACAAACGTTCAGAGAGACATTGAAGCATTGGAGACAGTTCTGAGAAGAAAGACAAGGATATTTTGAAACTTAGAGTTTTGAACTATTGAAGGAGGCCCTGAAGAGCTGAACTGAATTTCAGTGGAGAAAAGGTTGTACGAGGTGAATTCCCAGGGAGGTTCTCCTCCTTGTCTGTTATAAATTCGATGGAAAAGCTGTGGAACACTGGAAGTCAAAGAGAATTTCATGCAGGACATTAGATAGGTAGAGTTGATTATAGAATAGATTGTATGGAATCTGTGGGAGGAGCAGGTTTGATGAGCTGAAGGGCCTTTTCTAGTTTCATGCTTTTTTATGTTCTAAAATAAAACCCTTTGGGGGAAAAATTCGGTATCGCCCCATTTGGGGCGCCGTTGTTGGCCGTGCGCAAAGTTCAGCGCCTGGCGCTAATTATCGCCTCCGACAGCAAACTTGGCTTTTATTGCCCCTGGAGGTGATTGGAGCGCTAAATCAGGTGCTTCACACCTGTCTTAAAGCGCAAATGCCGAGGAGTGAGGCGCTACCTCAGAGTGCTGGCGAAGCAATGAAGGGCAAATCAAAATGAACCTGCAAAGTGCTGCTCAGTACTCAAAACTCCTTCACACAGCGTTGAATCTCTCCAGAAGTCTCTCTCTCTCTCTCTCAGACTGCGTGGTACAAAAATGTCACCGACAAAAAAAGGCGGGAAGCGGTCGCCTTTAAATAGCACTCCTATAACGCTCCCCTCAACCTGTCGTTGCTAGTGGCAGGCGGCAAGGCAGGGGGCGCCACTCAATATCTGGTCCGGGGCGCTAACGGGGCATTGCGCACTCGAATGACGTCACAATCTGCCGGCGCAGGAGATCATGGCGGAAGTGTTTAGCGCCGCCGCAAAATGCCTAGTTAATTTCGCTAGCGGCACAAACTTCGCCGCGCCCGGCCTCTAGTTGCTTTGCGCCCCAATTGGCGCCCTCTTAAGGTGCTAACGGGAGGCGCAGACAACTGAATTTTTCCCCCTTTGTTTGTAGTAATGTAAGTTTGAACTCTCCAATTAACTCTCCATCCCTTGCTCTTCCCAGCTCATGCACCAACTTCTGTTGAGAGCCAGGTGAACTTTGTTGCTCTAATACCAACCAATCAGAAGTATGTAAGAGTGTCTAGGGATAACTCCTCCTCAATTTATTATCTTGTAGGAGTCTACGTACTCCTAACAAAATATACTGAACTCGGAGAGGTTCAACAGAAAAGGTTTAATTGTTGAGACCACATGTTGAACACAAAAATGGCGTCAGAGACTACACCAAGTCCGACTGTCTTTCATCAGTCCACAGCTTCGATTGCCCCTCCCCCGCTCTGGGCTTAACTATGTTGCAGATCGAGTTTCTTAAAGGTGTGATCCTTCTTAAAGGCATGACGCCTGATTTATAGTCTACAGACCGAAAAGCGGATTGTGCCCTTTCTGTGATCGGTACGCCACACAGCTCCCCCCAGAATCCGCTAGTAGGGAGTGTACGAACCGGCGTGGCAGCTTGATGGCACGGCCGGAACGGCTCTTGGCGGTTGGTGTCGGGAGCGGGGCGGTCGGACGCGTCGGGCTCTTAGGCGGTCTGCCCCGCGGTGGGGGTTGGCCCACTTGAACGGGTTCGTCGGGCTCTAGGTGCGCCAGCTTGAGCCGGTCGACCGACACCTTGTCAGTTCGGCCGCCCACTTGGAGGAGGAAGAACTTGTTCCCCGTCTGGAGTACCTTATAGGGTCCGTCGTATGGGGGCCGTAGAGGTCCTCGGTGGGCGTCATGGCGCACGAAAACAAATTTGGCCATGTGCAGGCTAGGTGGTACGCGGGTTGCTGGTTCGCCGTGCCGGCCGGTGGGTACCGGAGCGAACTGTTGTGCTCGGTTGGCGAAAGCGCGGCGTTGCTGGTCAGCCGACCAGGGGTCGTGGCTGTGGGCAGGAACTCTCCGGGTACGCGCAGCGGCTGGCCGTACACGAGATCCGCCGCCGAGGCTTGCAGGTCTTCCTTGACTGCGGAGCGTAGGCCAAGTCGCACCCACGGGAGGCGGTCGATCCAAGCCTCGTCCTCGAGGCTGGCGCGGAGGGACGCCTTCATGGACCTGTGGAATCACTTGCACAGTCCGTTGGCTTGGGGGTGGTAAGCTGTGGTGCGGTGAACGGCCACCCCGAGGTTTCAGGCGATTGCGGCCCACAGATCAGAGGTGAACTGCGGGCCTCTATCCGACGTCATGTCGGAGGGGATGCCGAACCGAGCGACCCAGGTACCGATGAACGCCCTCGCGATGTCGGCGGTGGTGGTGGACGTCAGTGGAATGGCCTCGGGCCAGCGGGTGGTACGGTCCACGATTGTCAGCAGGTGCGTGTGACCTTGTGATGGCGGCAGGGGGCCGACGAGGTCGATGTGGACGTGGTCAAACCTTCTTTCTGGCACGGTGAACTCCTCGAGTGAGGCTTTGACGTGCTGGTGGATTTTGGCATGCTGGCAAGCTATGCAGGATCTGGACCAGACGCGCGCATCTTTGCGCAGGCCGCGCCAGACAAATCGGTTGGCCACCAGTCTAATGGACGCGCGGGTGCCGGGGTGTGAGAGGCCGTGGACGATGTCGAACACCCATTTTCACCAGGACGCCGGGACTACGGGGCGGGGTTGCGCCAAGGAGGTGTCGCATTTGACTGTGACGGCGGACGGGCCGCAGGCGACGTCGGTCAGTCGCAGCCCTGGGAGGGTTGTGGGCGCGGAGAGCAAATCGGGGTCGGTGTGTTGCTCCGCTGCCAGTTGAGCATAGTCCACTGCCAGGTGGGCGCCGTGGACGGCGGGGCGGGATAGGCAGTCGGCCACCACGTTGTCTCGACCGGAGACGTGCCAGATGTCCGTGGTGAATTCGGACACCGCGGCGAGCTGGTGTTGTTGCCTGGCTGACCACGGGTCCGCAGATTTTGCCATCGCGAATGTCAGGGGTTTGTGGTCGACAAACGCGGTGAAGGGGCGGCCCTCCAGAAGAAATCTAAAATGGCGGACTGCCAGGTACAGTGCGAGGAGCTCGCGGTCAAAGGCACTGTATTTGGCCTCCGGGGGGCGCAGTTGGCGGCTGAAAAAGGCCAGCGGTTGCCAGGCCCCGTCAACCCACTGTTTGTACACGGCGCCGACCGCGTGGTCGGAGGCGTCCGTGGTGAGGCCACCCTGGCGTTGGGCTGTGGGTGAGCGAGCATGGTGGCATCGGCGAGCGCCTTTTTGGTCGAGTCGAAAGCGGTCAACATGTCTGCCGACCACTCGATCGCCATTCTGTCTTTCTTACCCCGGAGGGCTTCGTATAGGGGCCGCATGAGGGAGGCCGCTTCGGGAATGAAGCGGTTGTAAAAGTTGATCATCCCCAAGAACTCCTGGAGGCCTTTGATGGTGGTAGGCTGGGGGAACTGCTGGACGGCTTGCACCTTGGCGGGCAGGGGAATGGCTCCGTCCTGCGTGATGTGGTGGCCGAGGAATTCGATCCTGCTGAGGCCGAATTGGCACTTGGCTGGGCTGATGATGAGCCTGTGCTCACTGAGCCGCTGGAACAGGGTGCGGAGGTGCTCGATGTGTTCCTGCTTGGAGGAACTAGCTACCAGGATGTCATCCAGGTAGACAAAGAGGAACTTCAGGTCCCGGAGGACCGAGTCCATGAGCCGCTGGAAGGCCTGGGCCGCGTTTTTGAGGCCAAATGGCATTCGGAGGAACTCGAATAGCCCAAAAGGGGTGATTATGGCCGTCTTGGGGACGTCCGTGGGGTGGACTGGCACCTGATGGTAACCGCGCACCAGGTCGACTTTGGAGAAGACTGAGCGGCCGGCCAGTCTAGCCGAGAAGTCTTGAATGTGCGGTCTGGGGTACCGATCCGGCGTGGTGGCGTTGTTTAGGCGCCGGTAATCCCCGCAGGGGCGCCATCCCCCGTCGGGTTTGGTGATGATGTGGGGTGGGGAGGCCCAGGGGCTGTTGGAGCGGCGGATGATGCCGAGCTGTTCCATTGTGGCGAACTCGGCCCGCGCGATCTCCAGCTTGGCCGGGTCCAGCCTGCGGGCGTGGGCCTGTGGTGGGGATGAAGTGTTCTACCCCGTGCTTAGCAACTTTCGCGGAGAAGGTCAGGTTGGTGAGGGCTGGGAACTCAGCCGGGAGTGCTGAGTAGTCGTCCGTTGAGCGGGCGCGGCACTGCCACGCCATTTTGGTGGGTTGTGGGGGGGGCCATGGCGCCCGGGATAGGTGACATGGTGTTCATGTCCACGAGGCGGCGCCGAGGCATGTCGACCAACAGGCCGTGGGCGCACAGGAAATCCGCACCAAGGATCGGGGAGACCACCTTTGCGGTGATAAACTCCCAGTGGTAGCGGCGGCCTGCGAGGTCGATGGTGACGGTGTGGGTGCCGTACGTCCGGATGTCGGTGCCATTGGCGGCAGCCAGCGCAGGGCCGCGGCCGCCTCGCTGGATCTCGAGGGCGGACGCAGGGATGATGCTGCACTGCGCGCCCGTGTCGCATAGGAAACGGCGTCCGGAGGCGCTGTCCGTAACGTACAGCAGCGCGCCTGCTTGCCCCACGGCCATCGTGTAGGCCGGTGTGGGGGCGGTTGGAAACGTGCAGGGATGGCTGCAGCAGCGTGCCCGTGCGCCGAACCGGGTATGGAAGTAGCAGTAGCCCTGGGTCGGAGGGCTTGGGGGACGTGGGGGCCTGGGGGGCCTCATGGCCGAGCTGTGTGGCCGCGCGATAGAGGGTGGAGCGCGCGCCGACGCTGCGGAGGCCAGGTCGGGGGTGACGGCGTGGTTGGAGCCGGCGGACAGGAGCTTATCGGCTTCGTCGGCCAGGTCCTCGAGGTCCGTGAGTCTGGACGCCACGATCGCCGGGTGGATGCTGGTGGGTAGTTGGCGGATAAAGAGCGTGCAGAAGAGGGAGCCGGGCGGTTTCTCATCGGTCAGAGCAAGCAAGTGTGAGAGCAAGTCTGACGGCGTGGAGTCACCGAGGCCCGGGAGGTCGAGGAGGTGGCAGTTGCACACGAATTGGGAGGCTGTGAATTTTTTAAGGAGCGCGGCCTTGAGATGTGCGTACTTGCCTTCCTCCGAAGGGTTTTGTAGTGTTGTCCAGACTTTTGTGATTGTGGAGCTGCCCAGGGAGGCGAGGAGGTAGTCGTACATCGTTGCGTCGGCGCTGATGCTGTGGAGTCGGAATTGCGATTCGGCCTGAAGGAACCAGGCGGTGGCTAGGTTCTCCCAGAACTCCGGCAGCTTCACAGAAACTGCGTTTGTGTCAGCCATGGTTACGCTTAGGAGTCGTCCTGAGCATCGGGGTCACCAATGTAGGAGTCTACGTACTCCTAACAAAATATACTGAACTCGGAGAGGTTCAACAGAAAAGGTTTAATTGTTGAGACCACATGTTGAACACAAAAATGGCATCAGAGACTACACCAAGTCCGACAGTCTTTCATCAGTCCACAGCTTTGACTGCCCCTCCCTCGCTCTGGGCTTAACTATGTTGCAGATCGAGTTTCTTAAAGGTGTGATCCTTCTTAAAGGCATGACGCCTGATTTATAGTCTACGGACCGAAAAGCAGATTGTGTCCTTTCTGTGATCGGTACGCCACAATCTCCTCCATTTATTTTCTCGCTCTCCATTACCTCCCTTCACTTGGCACTCTGACTAAGACCAGGAGCTCAGTAATGAACTGTATCCCACCATTCTGTGTAGCATTGTGCATGGGCCATACAATGAAATGCCTCAGTGTGTGCAGTCACTTTAAATGTTCAGGTTCAGGGATACTAAGAAAATGATTGTGAGGCTGTATCTACAGATTCATGGAAGAGTTTCATTTAAACTAAGGGAATATCATTCCACACCTTACACACAGCAACAACAACAACAACTTTAATTTATATAGCGTCTTTAATGCAGTAAAACGTCCCAAGGCGCTTCACAGTCATGTAATCAGACAAAAATTGACACCAAGCCAAAGAAGGAGACATTAGGACAGCTGACCAAAAGCGTGGTCAAGGAGGTCGGTTTTAAGCAGCACCTTAGAAGAGGAGAGAGAGGTGGAGAGGCAAAAAGGTTTAGGGAGGGAATTCCAGAGTTTAGGGCCTGGACGGCAGAAGGCACGGTTGCCAATGGTGGGTGAAGGAAGTGGTGGTGTGTACAAGCACACAGAGTTGGAAGAAAGCAGAGTTCTCAGAGGGGTATAGTGCTGGTGGAGATTACAGAGATGGGGTGGTGGGGTGGGGGGCCGAGGCCATGGAGGGATTTGAACATGGGGATAATCATTTTAAAACTGACTGCCTGACCACAGCCATGTTAGCCGATAGATGGTGTAGGAAACAATTGCAAATTGTCAGCTCGTCATGCCTTGACAACTCTATCATGGAAGTGACTGGAAAAAGGTTTGATCTATGAAAACTTTAGTAATTGGGAGTGAATGAAAAGCAGTTTGGGCTTTTGGAATTCTACTTAATAGTGGTAAATGGGAAGGGATTTGGTCCATTGGAGTTCAACACAATAAAAGTGAATGCGAAGATGTGTTAGTGGAAGCTGAACAGGAAAAAGTTTGGAGTATTAGAATGCAATGCAATGGGAGTGAATGGAAAGAAGCCAAACCCATCCAAATTCCATGCATGGATTACATTTATTTAATTGCCTGTAGGAAACCATTGTAATGATAGCTCTGGAGTAAGACTCCCTTAATTGTTGTATATCTTATTTCCTTAGGAAAGCTGGGCAAATGACACTAACAAAGTTCGGGAGTGCATCTTTAATTATTTTAAAGACCCCTTGCGGGAGATATCAGACCCTGCTTTACAACTGGATGAGGTAGGTATACTTTTGCCTTATCACATTCATTCTCAGTGACCTGCAGGCCGCAAATGGTCTTCATTTGACTCTTGGGCAGAATTGCAGTATATTGTGGTGGAGCTTGGGCCCACTCTTACTCACGCACAAACATGTTGAACGGCTCATCTTCAGCTTTGTAAAGCTTGTTTACTTGAGGGAATGAGGTGGGAAAGCTGGCAAGGTCCCAGTTTGTCCCTCACTCCAGCAGGTAACTCAACTGAAGCAACTAAAGTTTACCGAGAGGCAGCCAGAGAAGAATAACTTATATCCTTTATGCTTTGAGTCAAGTGCTCAATGCATTGAACTCCTGGGTGACAGTCCCTTGTACATTTTTGACATAAAGTTTCTTCAAGTAAGAATCAAAGGACTGAAACATACTAGAACAGTCCCAACTTTGGGTGGTGGTTTTATGCTCTGGCATAGCAGGGATTTGGTTCAATCCTGTGATTCCTCAAATGGCATTCCATCAAAGAAGAGGTCTGGAAATTCTCCATGTGGAAGGAGGGAAGAATTAGAGGAAACTGTTAACTGAGGCAGCTCCAGCTCAAACGTACTGACCGGCAATACAGCATCATTAGCTGATATGTCGAAGCGGGCCTCCAGCACCATGTTATGATGTGCGGCACGGTCAGGCTTAAGAGAAAAGAATAGGAAAAATATACACACTAGTATTATTTGTTGTTTAAACCATCCTTTCTTATTCCTCCTTCAAATACGATGTCCTACACTCTCTTACTCATTCCTGTCTCCTCCATGTGTTCAAACCAAGTTCTATCGCACCATCTCCTAATCTAGCTCATTCTTTCTCAGGAATTCAAACCTATGGAGTTCACTAACTCCTTCAGTCTTCCCTTTCTCCTCCAGGTTTATAATACCCAAGCACGGCATCACCTAACTGCTACTTCCTGATTTGTCTTGTTTTCTTTCCTACTTGGAGTCTTGCACTATGGGCCTTGACTTTTCACCTAGGTTCCAATAAAAATGTGAATGGGATTTCAAAACAGAAAATATAATAAAATGATTATTCACATTTATATAAAATGATGACAAATGAAAATCCATCTGTTTCTTTTGCCTTTTAGTTCTTGGCGTATCTATTCTCTAAAGAGAACATGATTCTGGATTCAAGGTTTGAACGTGTGACTCCTGAGGAAATGAACCACCCTCTCTCATATTACTGGATCTCCTCATCACACAACACGTTAAGTAACGCTCTGTTTCCTTTTTTTTTTAAGTGAGCACAAACAGTTTTGACGTAATCCTTAACTTTCCTCCTCTCCTGAAGGCACTAACTCGCGTGGTGGCATAATACCAGATGTGACGGCCACTGACTGGTACTTTAACCAAGTAGTCATTCTTCATGTGTGAGCCTAGATAATGAGTGCTGGCAGGCTATTCAATCAGAGATGAGGAAGTCATCACAGGCAGGTCTAATCCTAATCTCATGCTCACACTTGCCAGTGATCAGGAGCAGGAGTTCTGACTGCATTTTCCCTTCTCTGGAATACTGGGTCAGTAGCGTTCCCAACTCCATCCCATGAGATCAACTATTTCTACACAGGATTGGGAGCAAATCACAGAAAATTCTGCTAATCCTCAATTTTGTAACTTGTTTTCAACCTCGGCGCGGACTCAATGGGCCGAATGGCCTCCTTCTGTGCTGTTATGACTCTATGGGCTGGATTTTCATTGAGGAGGCGGGTAGGAGGTGGGACTACAACTTTCGGGGTTGTAGTCCCGCCTCCATCGAGTTCTAGCCAACCCACGTGATTTTGACTTGATTGACCTTTTGAGCCCGCCCGCTTAGGCCAATTAAGGGCCACCCGGCAACAGGTGATGTCACAGATTGATATTTCATCTGTCAAGACCTTTTGACAGATGAAATATCAGCGTTTGACAGCTGTTTGAAGCTGTCAAACACTGACAATCTGTACTCCAGGTTTATTCCTTCCTCTCAGGATGATTTAGAGATCTCCCCGGAACAGAAAGCTGAATGTTGGAACTTTTGACAGCTCGCGGCCATTCTGCTTTCTGGGCTGCTGAGACAAGGGGCTCCCGAGACCTGAAGGAAGGAAGGCTGTAAAGGTAAGTACATGTAAGTAAAACTTCTTTAAACACTTTACACACACCAAACACACTTACCTCTTCACTCATGCACCCATCACTCACCTGAACACCGGACATCTTGACCCCTCTAAGCCCTTCATCCCGACGGTCCGCCTCACTAACTTGGCGTGGTTTGGAGCTGTCGGGAATCCCACATTTCACCAATGAAAATAGGGGTTAGGCTAAAAACTGCCTGTTAACTACCTGTTAACAGGCAGTTAATTGGCACTAATCCTCTTCCCGCCTCGGGGAGGCGGGTCCCAGTGTGGGTAGGGTACCCGCTGTCATAAATCGCAACTTCGACAAGAAGTAACTCAGGAAGTACCACTGGACGGCCAGCTGAGGGCGCCGTCCGAGGAGTATAAACACTCGGGCGTGGGCCCAACTTGGCCTGAGACAATCTGGAAACAGGAAGCTAGTGACTATTAACTAGACCTCCATGTTTTGTTACAAGTCGATTAAAGCCTTGCTTTATGTTCAATCAAGTGCGTAGTGAGTCTTTATTATGTCACCCGCCTCCTTTGAAACTGGCATGGAGGCGGGTTGGGGGCGGGTTGGGTTCATGCCCCCTGATTTCGGGATTTTAACCCCCCACATGCCTCCAATCCCGCCTCCACGGCCCAATGAAAACCCTGCCCTATGACTCTGTGCACTTGAGGGGCAGAGGGATGGGGGGGTTGTGACATGGTCCTGGAGCCTCTGCCAAGGCCAGACTTCAGACAGCTGCTAGAAATGTGCCGGTGGGAGCAGGATGGGGGCCCATCTGGTTACCATTCCTTCCTTGAAGGCTCCAGTGGGTCATGGTCAAAGCTGGGGCATTATAGTGTGTGGAATCAGAGACACAAGTCCATTCACTGTGTGAACATTCATTTCAGGACTGTTTGTGGGTATATTTCAGCGAGGGAAAGAAATCTTGAGTCCAATGTGCCTGTTAGACTGTGGGGGCAGAAACAAGAATAAGTAATGATGCTCCTCAATGAAATATATGCCCTTTGTGCCACAAAAGCCACAGCTGTGAAGACATTCAGTAAATCTAACAGTAGTGGTACTGTGCAGCCCCTGTATGTTTCAGTGCCCATGATTTCCTATCTTCCTCACCCTCTTTTGGACATCTCAAACTGTCTAGCAAGGCTGCATGTGGTCTACCTTGTTGCTCTGCAAACAGCTGTCACAACATACGACAGAGAAATTCGGAGGTATTTACACACTGTGGGCGGGACCTTATCTCCACTCACTGCCTGTTTCTGCTGGCCTAGCCCTGTAGCAATGTAGCAATGTACTATATTGTACTCCAATTGTTCCAACCAGTAAGAAACACTGGAGGGAATTTTAACCCCCTCCCCCCCACGATAGGCATAAGATGTTTGGGGAAAGGTTAAAAATAAAAATCGTGCAACGTGACCACAACTTGCCATGCAGGCGGCTGCCGGCAGTGATGCGGTGGATTACGTGGCGTGTCTCTGTCCCGCTCTTGAGAGGTGGGACACCTCATTATAATATTTAAATTAGGCTCCCACCGTGCAGTTGGAAGCCGGATTTAAATTTCACACTGGCCGGCTGGATTTCCCAGGGCTCGGGAAACCCGGCAGCAAAATGGAGGCGGGAGTAAGTGCTTTTTATTGCACTGCTTATGAGCCAGAAGGAGCAGGAGTGCTCTCCCTGGCCCTGCAAGCAAATCCTCTGCCGCGATTGGCCATCCCAAACCAGCGATTCCTCCCTTCTGCCCCGCGACCTCTCCTGGTCCCCTCCCCTCCCGATTGCTGGTCCGACACCGCTCACCAACCCCCAATCTTTCCCGGTTGCTGGGGACCGTCCTCAATGGTCCAGAGCTGCGGCCATCTACAGCTGACTTTTCTGCCAGGCAGCCAGCCAGCTGATCAAGTTGGTCAGCTGACTGGTGGGATATGGAGTAAAGAAATGATAATGAGGTCCTGCTGTTAAATTTTCCTGATCCCCACATTCCCGGGATTTCTGGGATCCCCCTTCCCCCGCTCTCTGTAACTATCAGGGCCATTATTTTACGAGTAACAGTGACCGAAGGTCTGAAATGCTCCTCATATCTTCCAGGTATCTGACTGGAGACCAGTTTTCCAGTGAGTCATCATTAGAAGCCTATGCCCGATGCCTGAGGATGGGATGCCGCTGCATAGAACGTAAGCGGTCTCTCCTTTTTCCAATTTTCTCACATTTTTCTCCCTTCAGCGCTGACTCCTACTGTGATACATTTCCTCGAAACCATGGCTATTTTTCACGGACAGTTCATCGCAGCCAAGCTCGATTCCAGCCTCATCTGCTGTCACCCGACATCCACAGGGACGCAGCTCCAGCCAGGGCTGCTGGAGAGTGGCCAGGGGTGGAAACACTGGCCGATTGTCCCCTCCTTAGCCTAAGGGTGATGAGCAAATCCAAATAAACATCTCTTCTGCCACCACAGCTGACTCAGCATAGAGTGGGGCTTGAATCTGGCTCTTTCTTGGTCTGTATGGCTTGCTTATTCACTGAATTAAATTATATCATTAGTTGGTGTGAGTTGGCACAATATGTGGAAGGGAGAGGAACAAATGAGGGGAAAGAAATGAGTGTCCAAGTTATGCAACCTTCATGTACCAACAGTAAGGAATATTTTGAACTAACATTCTGGAGTTCCAGATGATGTTAATGGTGTGGATGTGCTATTTTTATTGTATTTGTTTTAGGAAGCGAAAGAAAAGAAAGATTTTGTGATATGCCATTGGGGAGGAAACAAGACCTAGCTCAGTGATATCGTCACCAATAACATTTAAAACAGTCCAGCATTTCCCCACAAAGAGGGAAGGAAGTTAGAGCAAGGGACAAAACGTTAGCTGTGTAGGCTTACTGGTCAATACTAACTTGTGACTAGAAATTGGTTACAGCATATTGTTTGGATTAGTGGAGAGAAAGCGTTGGCCTACATGAAAGTGAGAGGGGTGGAGAAACAAACTCACAAGGATATCACTTTCTATTATAATTCAGTCCCGTCACCAGATGTTAATTAATGGTTAGGTGCCTATTTAATACCATCTGTTGTTCTCTTCCTATAAGCCATAATGACAGCTTCAATTTACTGAAAGACTACAATTTCTCAAAGGATAAATTGCACCCTCTTGTGGAAATAATGAGAAGGTTACTTACTAATATCAAAGGTTTATTTAAATAAACCCATGTTGCGATTGATTGACGATCTCTTTTGCAGTGGACTGCTGGGACGGGCCAGATGACCTGCCAATTATTTACCATGGGCACACTCTTACCTCCAAAATCAAGTTCCTGGATGTGCTCTACACAATAAAGGAGCATGCCTTCATCACCTCAGAGTAAGTTACTCCAACAATTTGGGAGGACACCCTTTACAAGTTTGCAACCAAGTGGTTCAAATATTCATTTGCTCCAAAGTGGTCCTCAAACTGGTTTCAGATTGCATCAGAGTCTTGAGTTTTCCTCAAAACAAAACACCTTCAATGTCTCTGTCCTTTCCAACTATCGGTCTACCTTCATCCTTCCCTTCCTCTTTAAGGTTTTCAAACAACTCTGTGCCCACTTTTCCCATCATTCCCTTTTGAACTCTTTTCAATCCTTTCATGTCCTCATTGACATCTCCAGTTGCCTCACATGTGTCTCAAGGCTTCATCCTTGGCCCCCTTCTTTTCCTCATCTCTATACTGCTCATCAACAACACCATTTGTAGATATAGGGTCAATTTTCACATGCATGCTGACAACACCCAGCTCTACTCTCTGCCATTACCCTTAACTCCATGATCACTGTTCTGATATCCAGCTGCTTAGCCACCATGAAACACCTCAACATTGGCAAACTGAAGATATCCTGTTTGGTTCTTACCAAAAGCCCCAGGCACCTAACCTCTGCCTGGCTGCTCAGTCAGACAGATCCCGATGTTGTCCAATCGTGGCATCCTGTTTAACCCTAAATTTAGCTTCAAACTCCACATTCTAGCCACCACCAGCAATGTTTAATTCCACCTCTGAAACATCACCTATCTCTGCCTCTACCTTACCCCCACTGCCACTGTGGTGGCTACATCCTATCCCACTCTAAGTTTCGCTCCCTTATCTCTTGTATTCACTAACTTCCATTGGCTCCCTTTCTTCTAACACATCGCTTTCAAAATCCGTACCTTCATCTAAAAGTCGCTTCACTGCCTTGCATTCCTTGTTTCAGTCCTCTGTTCCTACTTGCACCCTCTTCTCAACTCTGCTCTCTTTTCAATACCCCTTTCAACAGGTGTACCTCATACACTGGAATACTCTCTCCAAAAACCTCCACCAAGCTGCCTCTCTCACCTCCTTGAAAATCAACCTCTTTGACTTGCTTTTGGTCATCACCCCAAACCCTTCTCCCATCATTGCTCGGTGTCTGGGAGACATTTTAGAATGTTTCAATGTGCCAAGAGGTGCTTTTTGTTGAAAACCATTCTTCATTAACAGTTCTAAATATAATAAATATAACATTTAAATAACTAAACTTAGCCGCGTCCTTTTTATCTCTCGAAAATACGATCTTGCTCAGAACACTTAATTGAAGAGTCGGAAGGATTTTTAATATTTAATATGTCTTTGGTCTGGCACAGCTGGCCAGCCTACTCCCGTTAAGGCTCTGCAGCAATTGTCCTCATTCTCCCTGAGGTGGGTGCCTCAGCTATGCATTAAATGGCATGGGTGCCAATGCAAAATATTTAAATGTCACAGGGTCAGGGCCACAAACAGTGGGCAGGTGGAAGTCTCATTTTCGCCCCCACCCCTACCACCACTTCTGCCAGGGGAGTGGGACCAGAGCAAACTTGAGGCAGTGCAACTGCTGTGAGATCGCCCTCTGCAGGCAGAATAGTATCATTACATAACTACGCGAGATAAAGGATAACTCAAAATAAAAGAAAGAACTTGCATTTACCGAGTGTCTTTCACATCCTCAGGTCATCCCAAGTACTTAGCCAATTAATTCATTTTGAAGTAAAGTCACAGTTGTTCTTGTAGACAAATGCGGCAGCCATTTTGTGCACAGCAAGGTCCTACAAACAGAAAATGAGATGAAAGACCAGATAATCTATATTAGTTGAGGGATAAATGATGGCCAGGGCACCGGTAAACGTTGTTCTACTGCAGCTTCGACAAATAGGCAGTTCCTCAGTTCTGCAATGAAGTAATGGTAATGTGCTTAAGTCCTGGAGTGGGGCTTGAACCCACAACCTTCTAAATCAGAGGCTAGAGTGATACCACTGAGCCCAGCTGACACTAAACTCTATAAAACATAGTATATAATAAGGTGTCTGCATCTCAAATATTTTGGTAATCCACTCATATTTATTATTAAAATGAGTACTTCAAACTCAGCCAAAATGATGCGGGGTGTTACTGATTTCAAGTGTGTGCCTTGTAGGTATCCCATAATCCTCTCCATTGAAGACCATTGCAGTGTTGTGCAGCAGCGAAACATGGCATCTCATTTCAAAAAGGTCTTTGGAGACATGTTGCTGATCAAACCCGTGGACATCAATGCAGATGAACTCCCATCGCCCATTCAGCTGAAGAAAAAAATCTTGATAAAGGTTGGTGAGGTGGTAACTCATTGTGGCAAGAATACTGCCTGTCAGTTGAATCAGTCTGCCATGTTCAATTCGAGTTGCATTAGGTTGGTCGACTGAGCTGCCGCTGACGCTGAAATGTCTTGTGCCAGATTTAAGTAGCTTTGCCAATCTCCTTATGTGTGTCTTTCTGTCTTTTCTGCCATTGAAATATGTAAGTCCACAGAGCAGAACATCACCAAGAATGAAAGAAGAAGAAGAGATAAATGAAAAAGTAGGAGTTAGGTGGAAATTCCTCAACAGTTGGCCAATAAAACATATCAACATTGGGACCAATGACAAATCTGTATTTTCACATTATTATATTAGTTTAAAAACAATTCCACTGAAGGCTTTGACCCTTGCTTGTGTAGAGTGCCATGTGTAGATGCCCTTCAATGCTTCCCATAAATGATCATTCTTCATGTGTGAGCCTAGACAGTGAAGGACAGAATATGTAGCAGTAATCGGGCAGGTGGCAGTGGAAAATGGAGTCATGACAGTACTGTGTTATTGCCCCCTAATTTGCATGTGCCCGCCCATTTTATGCTGTAATTTCCAGTGGCTGGATGGAGGGCAGATGCTTACAAAAGAGGAGTAGGTAGCATAGTGATGTCATATGCTCCATTCTCCTCATTTGCACTGTTTTACACAGACATCCAGAGTTTCTAGGCACCATGGAGAAGGCAGAAGAGAGTCTAGGTTCAAAGTTAACTGGTACAGTTAAAAGTTTATCAATGTAATTTTTGTTGTTTTTTATGCTTTTTTGCTGTTAGCTTCCTCAGTTGTCTTTGTGCCATTGACTGAGTGGCTGCCACCCCCATAAAACCCCTCCTTTCAGATAAGGAACAAAATCTCACCCACTGGGAATTTCCCTCTGCTTCTTGAAGAAGAGGAGGCTGGTACCCACCTGCCTTTACCCCCATACTAGAGTATATAGGCAAAGTTGCAGTTGATTGAGGACCAGTACTTGTGGAGATTTCAATTTCCAAAGAATCTGTCACAGAGTTATCTCACATGCTTCAAGAGCACCTACAGCCCACAGCCACCACAGGTACTATTCTGCCAATAGCTGTTAAGATCACAACTGTTCATTGCTTCGATTCCACAGGGCCGTGCCACTAGGGGCACCATTGACTTCAGTCAAACAGCTGTGCACAGGTACATCAAACAAGACACAGATGCATACTTTTTTAGAGCTAGTAATTTTATCTCCTAGTAATTTGCAGGACTCCCTAAAGTCCAAAAAATCATTGATTGCATCTATGTGGTCAAAAATGGTCCCTTAATCAATGCTTGCACCTCCATCAACATGAAAGGATTCTATTCTCTTAATGTGCCATAACGCAAATGAATACTCACTTCCCTGGGAGCTGCCATGACGTCTTTACTTTAAGGAACTCCACTGTGCCTGCACTCTTGCACAAAATCTCTCAGTAGCTCCTTGGAGATCAAGTCTAACCTTTATAGCCATGACTGCTGACACTTGTGCACCTTCACAAGACTCCAGCTGAGCACTGCTCGAACAAGGTAAGCACCAGAGTCATTATTGAGAACACCACTGGCAGGTTGGGGCGTAGTTCAGGTGCCTAGATTGATCTGAAGGGGTCCTGTAATATAGTCTGACGAGGGTCTCAAGGATCATGGCAGTGTCCTGTATGCTGCATAACTATGTCTGACAAAGTCACTGCCTCATGGAGGCACTGGAGGAAGAAGAGCATCAGCAAGGGGAGCAGCAACATTTTGAAGATGCTACAGAGAACAACCTTTGCCAGCTGGAAGACATTTGTGTCATCATTCTGATACAGGAGACCCCTTGACTACCACATCCGGCTACTGCATTAACAGTCCTATCCAAATCTTACCCCTTCCCACAAAAAATATGCCATCATCTACACACCCTTCTCTGTATACGTCAACGCACACAGCTCATATTTACACTTACTGCTGGAAGCAATTTCCAAATCTTATGACTTGGACTTGGGGGTTCAGGGCACAATTTCGAAATTTGCAGATGACACGAAGCTTGGAAGTGTAGCAAACAGTAAGGAAGATAGTAATAGACTTTAAGAGGACATAGACAGGCTGGTGGAATGGGCAGACTCATGGCAGATGAAATTCAATGCAGCAAAGTGTGAGGTGATACATTTTGGTTGGAAGAATAAGGAGAGACAATACAAGTTAAATGGTACAATTTTAAAGGGGATGTAAGAACAGAGAGAGACCTGTGCACAGGTGGCAGGACAGGTTAACAAAGCAGTTAATAAGTAGATGGGATCCTGAGCTTTATAAACAGAGGCGTAGCGTACAAAAGCCAGGAAGTTATGCTAAACCTATATAAATCACTAGATCAGTCCCAGCTGGAGTATTGTGTCCAATTCTGGCCACCGCATTTTAGGAAGGATGTGAAACCTTGGAGAGAGTACAGAAGAGATTTACTAGAATGGTTCCAGGGATGAGGGATTACAGTTATATGGAAAGACTGGAGAAGCTGGGGTTGTTCTCCTTAGAGCAGAAAAGGCTAAGAGGAGATGTGATAGAGGTGTTTAAAATCATGAAGGGTTTAGATAGAATAAATATGAGATACTTTATGGCTGAAGGGTTGATAACCACAGGGCACAGATTTAAGGTGATTGGCAAAAGAACCAGACACGACATGAGGATAAACTTTATTATGGAACGAGTGGTTAGGATTTGGAATGCACTGCCTGATAGGGTGGTGGAAACGGATTCAATAGTAGCTTTCAAAAGGGAATTGGCTAAATACTTGAAATTTACAACATTGATGGGATTTGGGGAGAGAGGCGGGGAGTGGGACTAACTGGGTTGCTCTTCGAAAGAGCTGACATAGACTCGATGGCTGAATGGCCTCCTTCTGTACTGTACTATTCTATGATTCTATGATCTTGCCAAGAACAATGTCTGCATGCAGAATAACTTTAATGCTATCATAATTTTAATGAAATCCCATTTGGTGCGTGTCTATAGTACTTCTTATTGACAGGGTTCCCATTGATGCAAGTGTATGAACTCTTAAACCTAGCCTTGTGCTTCTCTTAAGAACAGCAAATGTACATGCAGTGCTTGGCAGTTGCATTAGGAGCCTCGGGACCCTTTTCTTGTAGCAGCTAAGTCTTGAATTGGACCTCCTACAGGCTGCAGCTCTTGTGGTGCCACATACAGACAATAAATGGAAGAGGTGGGCGGGAGAATCCACACCTTGAGAGAGAGCAGCATCATCTTGCTCATTCCATCTATGCTACTACAACTGGCTACTTGGGCATTAATCTGCAGGCGAGCAGACCTAATGGTGCCAGCGGCATCAATAAAACTCCACCGTATGCTCGTGTCCAAACCAACCCCAGTTCTTTGAAGGCTGAAAGAGGCAGCCCTCTTCAATCTGGCACTTAGGCATCTACAGCAGCAGTTTGAGAATTCATAGAGGAAGTATAGACTGCCTGTAGGGCCTCTGTCATTGAGGGATGAGGAATTACAGTTATGAGGATAGACTGGAGAAGTTGGGGTTGCTCTCCTTAGCGCAGAGAAGGCAACTGCAGATGCACTGTAGCTGCTATTTGCACCGGGTAGACTGAGAAGCTGCCAATCCAGCTAGCATGGTACTGCAGACTCCACTGCTTCAAAATTAAGCTATTAATTGTGGGAAGTGTCACCACAACAAAGCCCAATCTTGTCCTCATTTGATATCTGCACAAGTACACTTTTTAGCAGGAACCCTGGCTGATTTTCTGCCCTATAGCCTAGAGGTGCTGAGGCCACCTGCAGTCCAGTGCTACCTGGGCAGAGACCTAGATCCTTCTGGTCCAAATCACTCAGTTACACAGCAACCATTCAGGGAGGTGCCTTCTTAACTTCTTAGGTTTCATTGGAAAAAACATTTTCATAAAAATGAGCATCCGTTGAGGTCATCATGTCACCTGGCTCGCCTCAGCTTACCAACCTGGTACGCTGTCTCACAAGATAATGCTCGAGTAATATTGTTTTTCTGTTGGTTTAAAGCACAAGAAACTGGTGGAAGGCAACCTGTGCGAAGAGGTCTCGTCAGCCAGCTACTCGGAAAATGACATAAGTAACTCCATTAAAAATGGAATCCTGTATTTAGAGGACCCCATTGATCACGTAAGTGCTACCCTCTCCTAACCACCTTCTTCTTCTTCTTAGGCAGTCCCTCAGAACCGAGGATGACTTGCTTCCACATTAGAGGTGACTGATGAGTCCAATGCGGGACCGACAGTCTCTGTCACAGGTGGGGCAGACGATAGTTGAAGGGGCGGGTGGGTGTGGTGCTTGGGTTGACGTGCGCTCCTTGCGCTGCCTGCGCTTGGCTTCCGCTTGCTCCTGGCGAAGAGACTCGAGGTGTTCGGTGCCTTCCCGGATGCTTCTCCTTCACTTTGTGCGGTCTTGGGCCAGGGATTCCCAGGTGTCGGTGGGGATGTTACATAGAAACATAGAAACTAGGAGCAGGAGTAGGCCATTTGGCCCTTCGAGCCTGCTCCGCCATTCAACGAGATCATGGCTGATCATCCAAACCCTAGCACCCGGTCCCTACACCGACAGCCATCCCACCCAAGCCCTATCCCCGTAACCCTGTAACCCCACGTATTTAATCCCCCCCTAACACTAAGGGCCAATTTTTTAATACACTTTTTCAAGGAGGCTTTGAGGGTGTCCTTGAAGCATTTCCTCTGCCCACCTGGGGCTCTCTTGCCGTGTCGGAGCTCCGAGTAGAGCGCTTGTTTTGGGAGTCTCGTATCGGGCATGCGAACAATGTGACCCGTCCATCGGAGCTGATCGAGCGTGGTCAAAGCTTCGATGCTGGGGATGTTGGCCTGAGCAAGAACACTGACGTTGGTGCGTCTATCCTGCCAATGGATTTGCAGGATCTTGCGGAGGCAGCGTTGGTGGTACCTCTCCAGTGCCTGTTGTACATGGTCCATGTCTCTGAGGCATACACCACCACTATCACTACCACTGCTGGTAATGTTCTACTGTTCCTCTTTCCTAGTCCCAGTGACTTTTAAAAAAAATTGAGAATATTAGGTTAAGAGCCAAGGCCCATTGTTCATGTACAATAAATCAAAAAGTAGTGATCGGATGAAGCCAAGCTTGGATTTTACAAGTTTGACGATTGTAGAAGGAAGGAAAGATTGAGGAAGAAAAGGTGTTCAACAATTTTGAAGTGATGGAAAGTGATGAGTTAGAGTAGTACAATGAGTCTTGATTTCAGCGTAGTGAGAATGTAGGGAGGAGGAAGTTTGTGTAGAATGGCTAATTTGGAGCTTAGGAGGACAAGTCTAAAGTAATATTGGTCAAACAGAGGAAAAAAAGCTTATGTAGGGGAGGTGGTGAAAGACGGCCAACTTTTCCTCCTATCCTGTCCCTATTCTCAAACAAGATAACATGATCACATCCTTCTCCTGGGTCTCTGCTAACATTATTTTATAATTGGTCAAACTGGGGATGAGTCTCTCCCTGGAATTACTGTTGGAAAGTGTTGGGTGTGACCTACCATGGTGGATAGAGTTGATTCTACATAGTCTGTGGAAGAACAGGCTTATTAGGCCAAGTGCCCACTTTTTAGTTTCATGGGGGGGAAAATTGGGTCGCGCCCCCTTTGGGGCGCTAACTTTGCCGGGGCGCCACTTCTACTGCCCCAAAAAAGTTACCGCCCCCGCACCCGAAATTCACTGGCAGTGCCCCAAGAGGGAGGCGGGGCGCTCCTGGAAGCACTCCCCCTCCCTCTTGGGGCGCTGCGAGTGAATATCGCGGCACTATGTGCCGCAGTACTGCAGGCCTTCCTCCCCTTATTAAAGGCCACCAGGGATCGGAGTGCTGGCAAAAGAGCCCAGCACTCAAGAGGAGTGCCGGGCTCATGGAGCGCAGTCGGCTGCACAGGAGGCCGGGGACGGCAACGGGGGCAGATTCTGGCAGACGGCCAGCAATAAAAATGGCCACCCGGCACCCCCCCCTTTAATTTGCGCCGCCCCGGCCGCAGGTAGGCCCCCCTGACCCTGTCAGATATAGCGTCCGGCGGTAAGTCAGGGGCTGCTACACACGGTGATGATGTCATCGCCGGGGGCACAGCGCCGCGGGGCACTAACGGTTACCACCACCGCTAACCTCCTGCTGAATTTTGCAGGAGGCGTTAGCGGCGCCACGCCCGGGCGCTAGTTACTTTGCATCCCTTTAGCGCCAACGGGGCACAAATCGACCGAATGTTTCCCCTATGCTTTCAAAATTTCATGTTGGAAAATTGTGAACGTGCAGCCCACATTCTTCCGACCATTATACTTTGGCGAGAGTTTAGAGAAAAGCCACAAGACTGATCTCAAGTGTAAAGGTGATGAGCTATGAGAAAGGGTTAGAGAAGTTCAAAATCTGCAGACAACAAGGTTAAAGGGAGACACCCCACGGAAGTATAGAAGGTATTAACTGGTACAGATAGATAGGACAAATCCAGAACCTCAGGGTAAATCAGGCCAGGACCACAATACATAAACTAAATTAATGAAAAGTAACTTTAGAACAATTTACCGAGCATCGTAGTAGGTAGGTTGTAAGGCCCTTGTTTTTAAGAGTTTTCCTGTAAATACTGAAAATGTGGCAGTAGTTCACCACTCTGAGGTTGTGTAGCGAGCGGGCACCTGAGGTCAGTATAGCCCCTAGGTACAAGAGTTGGGGGAGGTGAGAATCGGAGTGATATTTTTACAATGACTTGCGTTCATTCCTTGCAGAACTGGAGCCCCCATTACTTTGTCCTGACTAGCAATAAGATCTATTACTCTGAGGAAACATCCAGGTACCAGAACAACGAGGATGAAGAGGAAGAAGAACAGAAAGAGGTACACAACCATTATTTCCTGAAGGCACTATCTCACTCTGGAGTACAGCTGCACTGGCATCAGCTATCCTCCACCTTAGTGATCACTCTTGAGGCTGGATGGTAAGTGCTGGGGAGAGCATCAGAGCCGAGCCTGATCTCTATGCTCAACCGATGATCTCTGCGCACACGTACTTTCTCTGAAAGAGCCACTCAATGGTGATCAGTATTGCTAATGCTGCTTTCCCCTCCCTCGCCCATGTGCTGATGCCAACTGAAGTCCCCTTATAGTATCCTTTGTCTGAAATCAGCTATCATAGCACAGGCCAGAAGTGGAACCTGGCCTGTAGGGTTCAGTATCACATCTCATGGCGAAATTACTCACTGAGCCATCAAGGGAACTGCAATTTTAATTTATAAAAAAATTCTATCATCTGAGGCTAATGGGAGGTTGCTGCCAGGCACTAATCCAATTCAAGGGGGTCCCAAGGATATCATTAGTCTGGAGAACAAAACCTGCTTGGTCACTTCATGATTTGAATCCCGAGCTTGGATTTTAGTGTGTAATCTCCAACCTGTAGTTTGCATGCTACTTTAGGGTGTAGGGTAGTATAATGGCTATGGTACCGGGTTAGTTAATAAATCGACCTGGTAGTTTCGAGCTTAAGCCACGGTTTGATAGAGTGTTTATTCTACTGCTGTCAAAAGTCAAGAAGAGCATGTGGTATAAACAGTATGCCAGATACAGTGGCAACGTTTTCTGTTTGACCTTTGGGCTCACTGCAATTACTTAGTAATTGGGCAGGTTTGTTGTCTTTGGCAGGGAGCATGAGGAAAAATACTTGAGGTGAAAGTCCAAAAATGTAAAAGGATCATCCCCACTTCCATACTGTGTGAAGGGGCCCTATTAAAATATAACCAGTTGTTAAAATTATTGTTTTTTTTTCCCCCTTTCTATGGGGATGTGTCTACCCGCAGTGGCCTGATTGTGTGGGGAATCAGAGGCACGTATCTGCATTCCATCACTCTGTAGTACAGCACTCCAGAGAACTACTCTCAAACAAGACATTTATTGGATTTTGTGACCCTCCACCAATAGTTAGCAAGTAACACCGCCCTGAGCCGCCCATTCTCTGTATCGCATTCTCAGGCCTTGAAGCAGATGCTTACACCTTGCTCCCATTTGCGATTCTCAGCAGGAGTTCAACAACAACGATCTGCACTTTAGCGAGAAGTGGTTTCACGGGAAACTCGGCGGCGGGCGAGATGGTCGTCAGATAGCCGAGAAGCTTCTCCATGAGTATTGCACGGAGACCGGTGGAAAGGATGGCACCTTCCTTGTGCGGGAGAGCGAGACATTTGTGGGTGACTACACCCTGTCTTTCTGGTAGGTAGCACCTAGAAGTGAAGTCCAATAAAATGTAATTAATAAGATTTGTATAGCCCAATTCTGCAGACAGACTCTCCCAAGGAATTTCCACATGGTGAGTTAACGCCACTTTTATACCAATGGATAAAGATTTGGTCTGGAGAGGTATTTATACAAGGGTTCCTGGGTCAGCTCATTTGCATACTCATTGGCGCAGTGATTGGTGTAAATCCCATGTAAAATTGGTGTAATCTGCAGGAGTATATGGGAATTATAGTGCAGTCTTTAAAATGATCATCCTGACTGAACATTGCAGCAGCAAACTGCTGGACAAACCAGATAAGGAAGGAGCAATGTTTGGCTGATTCACTTCACTCTCAGCTAACCTCACTGCATGGCTTATTAAACTTTTTCTAGTAACTTTCAAGAATGTCTGCTAGAGGAGCAGTTGGCATACACAGCCAAGCTAGGCAGCAGGGAATAGTGCAAAAGAACACAAGGTGATTCCATAATTTCACAGATTGTGACCTGGAAAGCCCTCCTCGAGGAAATTGACACCAAGAGACACCGACTGCTGGGTGTCCGTGGCAATAAACTGCTAGAAATGTCAGGCGTGGCATGTGGATGGAGCTGGCACTTATGTGCCAACTCCCTCATTTGCCAGTGTTGCAAGAAGTTCAATGACCTCACCAGGGCAGCCATGCTAACTCACTGGACACTCTCCCTTTTCTTGCTTGGAGACCGTGTGCACAAGCACACTCTTCACCCTCTTTTGGCTGCTGCCTTGCTGCAATGCCAAAGGTAATGAATTCCCCCAGCTCTGCTGCAAAGGCCGTCAGTCACCTGTTGAGCATGTGCCAGTACTGTCACCTGGGTGATATCACAGAGATTGCCTGTGGCTGCCTGAAATGAGCCTGTATCATAAAAGTTGAGTGCGGCAGTCACCTTGAAAGCCAGAGAGAGAGAGAGAGAGCCATGTGGGCAGTTTCTCGTGCAGTAGGTGACAGGGCTGCCTTGTTGCCTCTTTGATGATGTGCAATCTTCTTATACACATCTCCTTAGTAAGGTCCTCATATCACCTGTACTTCCTGTATATTCTGCTGGGAAGGGGGTGATAATATCCAGTGGACTGCATACTCCCTAAATGCTACCTGATTCTCCTTTGCTTCATCGTGTGCTGCTCCTCCAGCTCCAATCATAACGGCATAAAAAGGTATGCCCATAGACGAATGCCATGCCTGCTCCTTGAGAAACCCTCACTGTGAGTAAGAGATGAGGTGGGCGAAATCTGCAGGTGATCTGACCCTGTCAGAAACAATGAGAAGCAAGTCCAGGTCTGCTTAGACACAGTGGCATAAAAAAATCACAGCAAAAAATGTTTCAGAGCGGCAGAAATCGCCAGTGAATCTCTCCAGACTGTCGAGACTCAGAATCTCCGTACTTCTACCTGTCTCAGCTGACGTTGGTAACAGCTGCACCTTATAGTTCTCAGTCTACGTTATCCTGAGCACTATGCGAGTGTAAAAGCAGGAAACTCGAATCTGCAGGCTCTCATTACAATATATGTGTAGTGTATGTACCTTGAAGAAGGAACTATATTCTGCAGCCCCTGTATACTGCAGTACCAGTAGTGACCACCCCTGTATATAAGCCTGTGTAGTAACTTTGTATAGTAGTTCCAGTTTTGTCTCCATTCAGTAAACACCTGTTATAACCAACTTCTGCAGTCCGTGCCTCAATTACACACGGACGTTACACTGGCGACGAACAGATCCGAACTTACCTACAGGTCTGCACCACCTCACGGGGATCCATCCCTGAAGTGAAGTTGTTAGAGGTCGAGGCCAGAAGGAAGAAATCCAAAAAGAAAAAAAAAACAAACAGAAGAAACGGGCGTCGACCGTGGGCAACCGCCCTCTGATTCATCGAATTCGAAGATTTGCAGGAGAGGCTGTCGAGAGCTGGGCTTGGTTATCCAGTCTATGGTGTTCCAGCTAATCGGGCTGGTGGCAGGTAGTACACTGATCCTTCCTGGGCTGCGGCAGGCTAGAGCTCGATCGGGTGGCTTTTCAACGGGGCTGAGCAGCGTTGTCGGGAAGAGGAGAGAGAGAGAGAGGGTGGAGCACACAGGGCGCGGCCGGTGCTACGAAGCCGGGCAGCGTACAGACCCGAGAAGAGGGAGGAAAGTGTCCCATAGGGTCTGCTCTGACGACGGGAACAGTAATTAAAATAAAACATATTAGAAGCGCAGAAAGCCGCGAGAAGCTGCAGTTTGCCACGGGGAACGCGGAGAGCGGCGTTGGCAGCAGCGCAGGGGGGAAGTGCATGAAGACCATAGGGCGTCGCCATCAAGGCATAAAAACGCCAGCAACAGCGCTAGCAGCAGCGGAAAAGACAGAAAGCGCGCGAGGCGCCATCTTAATCCAGCGGGGAAGAAGGCAAAGCGCGGGAGGCGCCATCTTAGATCTCCAAGATGCCGAAGACTGGCAATATCACTGCCTTCGATAATGCAATAGAAGACTGGACCACGTATGTGGAAAGAGTCGAAGTATATTGCAAGGCAAATGAAGTAGCCGATGAGAAAAAGGCATCGGTACTACTAAACTTAATGGGCACAAGAATGTACGGCCTATTGCGGAACCTGATCACTCCAGTCAAACCGATGGCGAAGAGTTTTAACAAAATTGTTGATATCCTACAGGAACACCTAAATCCTACACCGCTGCTGATAGCAGAAAGATTTAAATTCCACAAGAGAAATCAGCATAAAGATGAGAGCAATGCTGATTACCTTACGGAACTACGCAAGCTATCAAAGCACTGCCAGTTCGGAGCAGGACTGGCAGATACCCTACGGGACAAATTTGTCTGTGGACTCCTGAGTGAAGGAACCCAAAAGAGGTTACTCTCAGAGAAAGAGCTGACGCTAGATAAGGCTTTCAGCGTGGCAGTATCGTACGAAGCAGCAGCAAGGGGAGCTGTGGAAATACAGCAAAAGCCACAGGAATACAGCACCCATGTAATGACACGGGGATTTGAAAAATGTTATCGCTGCGGCAGAACAACCCATGACCAGAAGGACTGCTGGTCCAAGGACAAAACATGCAGGCAATGCGGAAAGATGGGACACATTGCACAAGTTTGCAGGTCCGGGAAGAAGACTAACGACAACAAAAAGACTACTAAGGAAAAGTACAGGAAAGTACAAAAGATGACGGACTGTAGTTCTGAAGCCCAGAAGAGCGATAGTGAATCCGGGAACAAGAGACTAAGCTGTCTCAAACTACACAACGTAATCACAAAAGAGGATCACCGAACCATTTGGGTCACCCTCACGATAGCAGGGTCCCAAGTCAAAATGGAATTGGATACAGGATCAGCCCTGACCGTCATGAATCGACGAGACTACGAGCGCCTATTCTCACACATACCCTTGAAAGACACATCCATTTTCTTGAAGACATATACAGGGCAGAAAGTATACCCCAGAGGGAAAATAAGGGTGCCTGTCGAATACAACGGCAAGGAAATACAGAAATTGTATCTGTACATACTGCAAGATGGTGGACCACCGTTATTGGGACGTGAATGGATCAGAAAGATAAGTTTAGACTGGCACTCCATTCAGGCACTGACGGTGGCTGGTAAAAAGGATGACGACGTCACACCTGGACGATTGTCAAAAATCTTGGCTAACGCTAAAGAGGTATTTCAACAAGAACTGGGAACTCTTAAAGGCGTAACCGCCTCGATAAAAATAGAAGAGAATGCAATTCCCAAGTTTTTCAAAGCAAGACCGGTACCGTATGCAATTCGCCCAGCCGTCGAAGCAGAGCTGGAGAATCTGGAGAATGCAGGCGTGTTAACTAAGGTAGACTGGAGCGAGCGGGCAACACCCATCATTCCTGTCATGAAGAAAACGTTAAACAATAAGTCTGAGGAGCCAAGGAAGGTTCGCATCTGTGGGGACTTCAAGGTGACTGTGAACCCAGTCCTTCACACAGTACAGTATCCTCTTCCGAGGATAGAAGATATTTTCGCCTCACTATCTGGAGGGAAATGTTTTACAAAAATTGACCTAGCGCAAGCATATTTGCAGATGGAGGTTGAAGAATCCTCTAGGAAATATCTCACGATAAACACTCACAAAGGTCTTTACCAGTATAATCGACTGGTATTCGGAGTTGCATCAGCTCCAGCTATATGGCAAAGAGTGATGGAACAAGTCCTGCAAGGGATTCCGGGGACTCAGTGTTACTTGGACGACATCCTAGTGACGGGTGAAAATGACAGTGAACACCTTGCCATCCTAGAGCAGGTGCTCACGAGACTAAGAGAACATGGGCTACGAGCCAATCGCCCCAAGTGCGAGTTTTTTAAGAAACAAATATCGTATTGTGGCCACGTGATTGATGAAGAGGGGTTACATAAGTCCCCTGACAAAATTGAAGCGGTAGCTAAGGCTCCAGCGCCTGAAAATGTGTCGCAACTGAGGTCATTCCTCGGATTGGTGAATTACTACCATAAGTTTTTGCCGAATTTGTCCACAATTCTGCACCCACTGAACGCCCTGCTACAAACTGGAGTAGCATGGAAATGGAGCGATGAATGTAAGCGGGCCTTTCAGAAGTGTAAAGGCCTGATCACTTCAAGAGAAGTATTGGCTCACTACAACCCATCACTACCAATAAGACTGGCGTGTGATGCATCTCCCTACGGCGTTGGAGCGGTACTGTCACATAAATCCCTTGATGGTTCAGAGAGGCCGATAGCTTTTGCATCACGCTCGTTAACTGCAGCCGAGCGTAACTACGCCCAGATTGACAGAGAGGCCCTCAGCCTGGTGTGGGGGGTGAAGAAGTTCAATCACTACCTGCACAGACAGAAATTTACTCTACTAACTGATCATCAGCCTCTTGTCTCCATTTTCAACCCTAAGAAGGGCGTCCCGATAATGACAGCACAACGGCTATAGAGGTGGTCCCTTTTCCTAGGGGCACACCAATATGACATCGAGTACAAAGGAACTAAGCAGCATGGGAATGCTGATGGATTGTCGCGCCTACCGTTGCCGACGGTGGAAGAAGCACCTGCAGTGGATCCAGTGGAGATATTCCACTTGACCATAGTCGAATGTCTACCTGTGACGAATGCAAACACAGAAAAGGAAACACGAAATGACCCGACACTCTCCAGGGTCTATGATTTAACGGTGAAGGGATGGCCAGCACATGGCGAACCACTGTTGCCAGCATTCTCGCCGAGAAGAGAACAGCTGTCAGTGTGCAGAGGAACCTTGATGTGTGGATCCAGAGTAATAATTCCACCCAAATTGAAGGATAGAGCGCTCAATGAGCTTCATGAGGGTCATCTGGGAGGGGTAAAAATGAAGAACTTAGCCAGAGCGTTTGTGTGGTGGCCGGGAATCGATAGAGAAATCGAAGAGATGACCAAGAGCTGTACAGGATGCCAGAAGGTCCAAAACGCCCCACCACAAGCCCCTCTACATCCATGGGAGTGGCCCTCATCTCCATGGCAAAGGGTACACATTGATTTTGCTGGTCCATTTATGGACTCGATGTTTTTAATTGCGGTGGATGCACATTCAAAGTGGCCAGAGGTAATAAAAATGTCCTCAACCACCACAGAAAAAACTATCACAGTCTTACGATCCATATTCACCAGAAATGGGCTGCCTGAACAGATTTGCTCCGACAATGGACCACAGTTTGTGTCTGAAGAGTTCCGGAGGTTCTTAAAGAACAATGGTGTTAAGCATTACACATCCGCCCCATATCATCCAGCCACCAATGGATTGGCTGAGAGGTTCGTTCAAACATTCAAGAAGGCTATCAAGGCAATGTGTAATGAAGACATACCCCTACAACACAAGGTGGATAACTTCTTGTTTGCCTACCGGAATGCGACACATGCGGTTACCAACCAAACTCCAGCCATGATGTTCTTCAATCGAAGACTAAGATGCCGCTTGGATTTGGTTAAGCCAAACATCAGAAGAGATGTGGAGAACATGCAGTTTCAGAATATGAATGAAAGGCCAAACAGGAGTTTTAAGATAGGTCAACCAGTTTTGGCCCGGGACTACCGCACAGAGAAATGGCAGCCAGGAACGATCTGCACACGGCAAGGACCTCTAATGTATACCGTGGACGTTGGAGAGAGCATTGTAAGACGCCATGCTGACCAGATTCTAGAGTCACTGGAAAACGTCAAATCTACACCACGATCCTTTCCACCTGGTGATGAAACCGAAGTACCAATGGCATCTACCTCAGAATCGGTGATATTGGAAGCAGACGAACCAAACAACGACGTTGATCCCGAATCAACTTTGCCAGAAGAACCTGATACCCCAAAGAGGCGTTATCCGGACAGAATCAGGAAGCCTCCTCAAAGACTGAATTTATAATTGATTAACTTCAGCTAATGTATATAGCAACTGTAATTGTAAATATGTTATTTAATTATTAATCGAATGTTATGTACTGTTTAGCTAAAAGGGGAGGAATTGTAGTGTATGTACCTTGAAGAAGGAACTATATTCTGCAGCCCCTGTAAACTGCAGTACCAGTAGTGACCACCCCTGTATATAAGCCTGTGGAGTAACTTTGTATCGTAGTTCCAGTTTTGTCTCTATTCAGTCAACACCTGTTATAACCAACTTCTGCAGTCCGTGTCTCAATTACACACGGACGTTACAATATGTAAACGAGGGCACTCGGGATTCGGTGGGTGCATTGCGGGAAGGGCCAAACAGCGCCAGGGAACTCAGGGGGAGTGATTCAGCAATCTAGAAAAAGTGGCTTCTGCTCAATTTCCCTGCCGCAAAATTTAACTTGCCCTGGTTATGCACTGCAAATACACCAAAAAGGGCGCAGAATTTCACCCCGTGGTCTTTTATCAGTGTAAGCTTTTGTAGTTGCCATGTTTTGGAAACATGCCCAGTTGCGCTAACATCCAAATGATTTCCTTCTTTTTTAATTTTGAAAAAAGTCATGTTATTCTAAAATGACACCACCACAGTTTGATGCCAGCAATTCTAACCTGACAGCTGGCAAGTGCAAATCTATCAGCTCTATTCAATCAGCAGGGATCACCTGCTTTTTAAACTGGATAATTGCCTAATTTTTCATATTCAGTATTGAATAGGCCTAGGAGGAGTAGGAGCCTGGAGTAGAGAGAGAGGTAATGCAGGAGGGCAGGGGGCTGAGTGGTACAGATAGTTAGCATGCTCTATTTTCACCTCTGGGACCAAGATTTGATTCGAGTCCAAACCCATGATGATGGAATGAAAATCTCTCTGCCTGTCCATCTCTCTCTGATAGCTATTGGCTTCCAAAGTGAAATAAATTTGAGGTACTTTCAACTAATTCGCAGTGGATCAAACCTCCAGCACTTAATTGGAATACTCACTTAGAGAATCTATGAAGAAATATAGTGGAAAGTGGAAATGTCACACTGTTTAGTCTTCTCAATTAGCATTTAAAATATTATAGAAATTTACTCTGTGTCTATGAAGTTGTAGATGATCTCAGGGTACTTGATGCTGGCAATGGAAAGTTGTATCATTCCCAGCACTGAAGAATACTTTTTAATGCATTTGATATGAATGTGAATGACCCTCAAGTCATTGGTTGTTGACAGTAGCATCAAATGGGTCCTGAGTCCAATACTATGATGATGATGCTGCCTGGCCTGCTGAGTATTTCCAGCATTTTCTGTTGTTATTTCAGATTTCCAGCATCCGCAGTATTTTGCTATTATATTACTGTAACATTTGTTGGGTATTTTTTTAACTGATACCCCTGATTCTTTTTCCAGGGTGACAGTGGCCCTTTCAATGGCTAAGTGACCATTTTTTTTCAAGCTTTTGTTTTACAACCTGCTGACCTGCCCAGTTGACTGCCTTTCTCTCTAAACCAGTGGGGTGTTTGTAGCCCAGTTCTCCTTCACCTATGGCTCTTAGCAGACATGCTGCTCCATTTACATCTCCACTCCAACCCTGTCGACCTACGGGATATTGGAACTGTGGAAATGTGAAGTATTCTACAACGGGATGTATAAACCAAGATTCAGTTCACTGCATTCACCTTTTTCTTGCTCTCCAGCAAAAGAAGGCAAGGGAATTCCACTGGAGGGAGTAAGGTTATCCCAGCTTCCATAATACAAATGAAAGGGTCATATTAAAATATTTTTTCCCCTTGTTTTTATGAGGTATTGCCTGCTCCATTTGACAAATCCCAATAATGGTGTGATTGAAATTAGGAGTATGGGGAATCTCAAAGGCAGACCTGTGTCCCGGCATTCCATGGTGCACTGTGCGGGAACATTTTGGAGAGTGACCTTTTGTTAGGATTGAGACACTTAACAAAAAAGACCCAGGGAATTACTTGCCCTCAGATATACTATAAAGATTGCCTGGTTTACTTGCTCTCCACGATCAATTGATTTTGATCTGATTTATTTATTCCATTCGCACAGGAGATCGGGGCGGGTTCAGCACTGCCGCATCCATTCGCGACAAGAAGCTGGCACCACAAAGTTCTACCTGACTGACAACCTGGTCTTTGACAGCCTCTATACTCTGATCAGCCATTACCGGGAGGTTCCACTGCGCTGTAATGAATTCGAGATGAGACTGACTGACCCGGTACCACAACCAAACGCTCATGAAAGCAAAGAGTGAGTGTTATCTAGAATATATCTATCTCAGCTTTTTAAATTGAGAAACTTAAATGAAGGGTGAAGGTCCTTTAATGCTTTTGCTGGGATCCTGTTATGCATGTTGCCATAGGAACCTTGCTTTGTCTATGCCAATGGTTGCTATTTTTTTTGTATTTTTTTATTAAGAATCTAAATAAGGTCCACAGTGTGGGACACCATCAAGGTTAAAGAGTGTCAGAGAAAATAGGAGTTAAATCAAGTCGTGCTTCAGTGATACCAAGCTTGGGTTTTAAAGGCATGTTGATTATAAGGGGCAGGGAAGACTGAGGAAGTTGAGGTATTCCATAGTATACAGGTTTTATCATTCTTCGGGATGTGAGCAAGGCTGACATTTATTGTCCATCCCTAGCTTGGGAAGGTGGTGGTGGGCCTTCTTCGTGAACCGCTGCAGTCCTTGTGGTGAAGGTGCTCCCACAGTGCAGTTAGGGAGTTCCAGGATCTTGGCCCAGCAACATTGAAGGATCGGTGACATATGTCCAAGTTGGGATGGTCTGTGACTTGGAGGGGAACTTGGAGGTGGTGGTGTATCCATGCACCTGCTGCCCTCTAGGTGTTGAAGGTCGCAGGTTTGGGAGTTCCTAGGGAAAAAAAAAGAAACTGCAGAGCTCAGAGAATGGAAAAAACAGGGGGTGCTCACTCAGTGAATGAGAAAAGAATATGATGTGATATGGGAGCATGATTATAAGAATGAGTTGTTCCATCAGGTGGTACCACGCCAACCTAACACGGCTGCAGGCTGAGCACATGCTAATGAGAGTACCGCGGGACGGTGCCTTCTTAGTGCGAAAACGGAATGAGCCCAACTCATACGCCATATCCTTTCGGTGAGTGATCATGAATTTTATGACTGAATTAATATTTGTGTAAGCTACACAGATTTCACAAGTTGTCCTTTTACTTTAAACATCCAGATTGATGACCTGGTCATTGACTCAAACAGTGAGTTCCTGCACGGGTCAACCATGAATGTTAACAACAGATAAAAATTGTATCAGTTGAGAGATGGTACAGTAGGTTCACTAATTTATATTTTACCTGTAAAGACCGAGGTTCAAACCTAGTCCAGACTGATGGGATGAAAATCTCTCTTGTCTACAGGTTGGAAGGGTCTTGCATGAAATAGGTTTTGTCAGGATGAAAAACAAAACTGCTCCCAATTCAGCACTAACTTGACAATCTCACTCAAAGAAGCCACATCATAGTTGGTGTGAAGAATGGAAAAATATTACACTGGTCCACTACGAGAAGCTCTTCTGAGTTTGGGGTGGATGCACATCATTGGAAGCTGAACAGAGGGAGCTTTACTTTGTGTCCTTGTTCTCATCCTTGTTTTCAAATCCCTCCATGGCTTCGCCCCTTCCTATCTTTGTAATTTCTTCATCCCCACAATCCCCCGAGATATCTGCAGTCCTCTAATTCTGCCCTCTTGAGCATCCCTGATTATAATCGCTCAACCATTGGTGGCCGTGCCTTCTGTTGACTAGGCCCTAAGCTCTGGAATTCCTTGCCTAAACCTGTCCGCCTCGCTACCTCTCTTTCCTCCTTTAAGACGCTCCTTAAAACCTATCTCTTTGACCAAGCTTTTGCACATCTGCCCTAATATTTCCTTATGTGGATCGGTGTCAAATTTTTTGTCTTAAAATACTCCTGTGTAGCGCCTTGGGATGTTTTACTACATTAAAGACGTTGTTGTTGTCTAACCTGTGCTATACCTGACCTGGGAGTGCCTGGCACTGACACTGAATATCTGATATGGAGTTCTAGCACTAACATCCCTTATCTTGATGAGCAGAAAAAGAACTTAAAGAAACAGGGGGATTCATTCAAAAAAAAATCGGTAAATTAATCCAGCAAGTTGCGAGACCCTTGGAAAATTGTCTTCCTAGTAACTAATCACTGTAACGGTAACATCATTGTTCTTTGTTGGGGTAAACGCGTTTCCAGTCTCATGTACAAAACTCATCCCGTCGGCGGGAATCTCGAGCGGCAGAGCGGGGTATAAAAGTCCCAGAGACCAGGTAAGGCCTCACAGCGTCGGCAGGAAACCTGAGCGGCAGAGCGGGGTATAAAAGTCCCCAGAGACCAGGTAAGGCCTCACAGCGTCGGCGGGAAACCTGAGCGGCAGAGCGGGGTATAAAAGTCCCCAGAGACCAGGTAAGGCCTCACAGTGTCGGCGGGAAACCTGAGCGGTAGAGCGGGGTATAAAAGTCCCCAGAGACCAGGTAAGGCCTCACAGCGTCGGCGGGAAACCTGAGCGGCAGAGCGGGGTATAAAAGTCCCCAGAGACCAGGTAAGGCCTCACAGCGTCGGCGGGAAACCTGAGCGGCAGAGCGGGGTATAAAAGTCCCAGAGACCAGGTAAGGCCTTACAGCGTCGGCGGGAAACCTGAGCGGCAGAGCGGGGTATAAAAGTCCCCAGAGACCAGGTAAGGCCTCACAGCGTCGGTGGGAAACCTGAGCGGCAGAGCGGGGTATAAAAGTCCCCAGAGACCAGGTAAGGCCTCACAGCGTCGGCGGGAAACCTGAGCGGCAGAGCGGGGTATAAAAGTCCCCAGAGACCAGGTAAGGCCTCACAGCGTCGGTGGGAAACCTGAGCGGCAGAGCGGGGTATAAAAGTCCCCAGAGACCAGGTAAGGCCTCACAGCGTCGGTGGGAAACCTGAGCGGCAGAGCGGGGTATAAAAGTCCCCAGAGACCAGGTAAGGCCTCACAGCGTCGGCGAGAAACCTGAGCGGCAGAGCGGGGTATAAAAGTCCCCAGAGACCAGGTAAGGCCTCACAGCGTCGGCAGGAAACCTGAGCGGCAGAGCGGGGTATAAAAGTCCCCAGAGACCAGGTAAGGCCTCACAGCGTCGGCGGGAAACCTGAGCGGCAGAGCGGGGTATAAAAGTCCCCAGAGACCAGGTAAGGCCTCACAGTGTCGGCGGGAAACCTGAGCGGTAGAGCGGGGTATAAAAGTCCCCAGAGACCAGGTAAGGCCTCACAGCGTCGGTGGGAAACCTGAGCGGCAGAGCGGGGTATAAAAGTCCCCAGAGACCAGGTAAGGCCTCACAGCGTCGGCGGGAAACCTGAGCGGCAGAGCGGGGTATAAAAGTCCCCAGAGACCAGGTAAGGCCTCACAGCGTCGGCAGGAAACCTGAGCGGCAGAGCGGGGTATAAAAGTCCCAGAGACCAGGTAAGGCCTCACAGCGTCGGCGGGAAACCTGAGCGGCAGAGCGGGGTATAAAATTCCCCAGAGACCAGGTAAGGCCTCACAGCGTCGGCGGGAAACCTGAGCGGCAGGGCGGGGCTATAAAAGTCCCCAGAGACCAGGTAAGGCCTCACAGCGTCGGCGGGAAACCTGAGCGGCAGAGCGGGGTATAAAAGTCCCCAGAGACCAGGTAAGGCCTCACAGCGTCGGTGGGAAACCTGAGCGGCAGAGTGGGGTATAAAAGTCCCCAGAGACCAGGTAAGGCCTCACAGCGTCGGCGGGAAACCTGAGCGGCAGAGCGGGGTATAAAAGTCCCCAGAGACCAGGTAAGGCCTCAGTGCGTCGGCGGGAATCCTGAGCGGCAGAGCGGGGTATAAAAGTCCCCAGAGACCAGGTAGGTTTACCAGTCTCCAGTCTCTGAACTCGGAGGGAAGGAGAGAGGTAAAAAGTAATCCAAGTGTGACGTCACCAGAAAGCGGGTAAGTGATTGGTTGGTAAGTATTTCTCCCTTTTAAGCTTAAATCTCTTTGGTTTATAGTTCTAAGGTGTGATATTCACCATCTAGAATCGGGGCAGAGGGTATTTAAGAATAATATTAATAAATTGAATTAATTACATAGAATGGGAGATCAGGCGATGTGTTGCTGCTGCAATATGTGGGAGCTGGTGAACACCATTGATGCTCACGGTGATCACATTTGCAGTAAGTGCTGGCTGCTCGAGGAATTCCGGCTCCGTGTTGAAGAGCTGGAGTCCGAGCTTCAAATACTGAGACACATCAGGGAGGGAGAGAGTTACCTGGACTCTGTGTATCACGAGGTCCGTGGCCAAAGTCAGGATGGTGTGACTAGAAGTGAGGCAGGTACAGGGATCCAGGAGGTAGTGTTGGAGGAGCCGCAGCCCTTGCACTTGTCCAACAGGTTCGAGGCTCTTACTCCCTGTGGGGACAGGAGCAGGGACTGCAGGGAGGATGAGCAACCTGGCCACAGCACCATAGAGCAGGGGGCCATTCAAGTGGGGGGAGTTAAAAGAAATGTTGTAGTGGTAAGGGATAGTATCGTTAGGGGGATAGATAGAGTTCTTTGCAGCCGAGAGCGAGAGTCCCGAAGGCTGTGTTGCCTACCCGGTGCCAGGGTTAAGGACATCTCCTCTGGGCTGGAGAGAAACTTGGAGTGGGAGGGGGAGGATCCAGTTGTCGTGGTCCATGTTGGTACCAACGACATAGACAGGACAAGGAAGGAGGTTCTGCTGAGGGAGTTTGAGCAGCTAGGGGCCAAATTAAAAAGCAGAACCACAAGAGTAATAATCTCTGGATTATTACCTGAGCCACGAGCGAATTTGGCTAGGACAAATAAAATTAGAGAGTTAAATGCGTGGCTCAAAGACTGGTGTGGGAGAAATGGGTTTTGCTTCCTGGGACACTGGCACCAGTACTAGGGCAGGAGGGAGCTGTTCCGTCGGGACGGGCTTCACTTGGCCAGTGCTGGGACTAGAGTCCTGGCGGATCATATAACTAGGGCTGTAGAGAGGGCTTTAAACTAACTAGTGGGGGGGAGGTTCCTAGAGAGCAAATAATAAAAATGACAACAGAGAAGGTCATAGACTTAGGTAGCAGTGGGGAAATTAAAAACCAGAGCGTGTCAGGAAGGGGCAGAAGGTATGGAGTAAAAGGTAAAGTAATAAAAAGGGCAAAAGCAGGAACTAAGTGTCACAAAACATCTTTGAAAGTTCTCTATCTGAATGCACATAGCATTCGTAACAAAATAGATGAGTTAATGGCACAAATAACTACATATGGGTATGATCTTGTGGCCATTACAGAAACATGGCTGCAGGGTGACAATGCCTGGGAATTAAACATACCAGGTTATTTAACGATCAGGAAGGACAGGCAGGAAGGAAGGGGAGGTGGGGTGGCTATGTTAATAAAGGAAGGAATCACTGTAATACAGAGAAATGATACTGGGTCAAAAGATCTGGATAATGAAACAGTTTGGGTGGAGGTAAGGAATAATAAGGGGGAAAAAACACTAGTGGGCGTAGTCTATAGGCCTCCGAACAGTGGCAACTCTGTTGGACTGAGTATCAATCAGGAAATAGTTGAGGCTTGTAATAAGGGAACATCTATAATTATGGGGGATTTTAACAATCATATTAATTGGACAAATCAAATTGGGCAGGGCTGCCTTGAGGATGAGTTAATTGAGTGTATTAGGGATGGGTTTCTTGAGCAGTATGTAACTGAACCGACCAGGGGGCAAGCAACCTTAGATCTGGTCCTGTGTAACGAGACGGGATTAATTAAAAATGTCCTAGTAAAGGATCCCCTTGGAATGAGTGACCATAACATGGTTGAATTCCATATTCAATTAGAGGGTGAGAAGGTTGGATCTCAAACAAGCGCGCTAAGCTTGAATAAAGGAGACTATGAAGGTATGAGAGCGGAATTGAGTAGAGTGGATTGGAAAAATAGATTAAAGGGTAAGACGATACATGATCAGTGGTGTACATTTAAGGAGTTATTTTACAACTTCCAAAAAATATATATTCCACTGAGAAGAAAAGGGAGTAAAAGAAAAGACAGCCATCCGTGGCTAAGTAAAGAAATTAAGGATAGTAATCAACTAAAAACAAGGGCATATAAGGTAGCCAAATCTAGTGGGAGGATAGAGGATTGGGAAAACTTTAAAAGACAGCAAAAAATAACAAAAAGATTGATTAAGAAAGGGAAGATAGATTATGAAAGTAAATTAGCAAAAAATATAAAAACAGATAGTAAGAGTTTTTATAGTTATATCAAAAGAAAAAGGGTGGCTAAAGTAAATGTTGGTCCCTTAGAGGATGAGACCGGGAAATTAATGGTGGGAAATATGGAGATGGCAAAAACACTGAATGAATAATTTACATCAGTATTTACAGTAGAAGACACTAAGAATATCCCAACACTGGACAAACAGGGGGCTAAAGGGGGGGGAGGAGCTAAACACGATCAAAATCACTAAGGAAGTGGTACTCGGTAAAATAATGGGACTCAAGGCGGATAAATCACCTGGACCTGATAGCTTACATCCTAGGGTCTTGAGGGAAGTGGCGGTAGGGATTGTGGATGCATTGGTAATAATTTTCCAAAACTCCCTGGACTCGGCAAAGGTCTCGGCAGACTGGAAAACTGCAAATGTAACACCCTTATTTAAAAAGGGCAGTAGACAGAAGGCTGGAAACTATAGACTGGTTAGCCTAACATCTGTGGTAGGTAAAATTTTGGAGTCCATTATTAAGGAGACAGTAACAGGACATTTGGATAATCATAATTTAATAGGACAAAGTCAGCATGGTTTTATGAAGGGGAAGTCATGTTTGACAAATTTGCTGGAGTTCTTTGAGGAAGTAACGTATAGGGTGGATAAAGGGGAACCAGTGGACGTAGTGTATTTAGACTTCCAAAAGGCATTTGACAAGGTGCCACACAAAAGATTATTGCTTAAGATAAAAAATCACGGGATTGGGGGTAATATTCTGGCATGGATAGAGGATTGGCTATCTAACAGAAGGCAGAGAGTTGGGATAAATGGTTCATTCTCAGACTGGCAATCAGTAACTAGTGGTGTTCCGCAGGGGTCAGTGCTGGGTCCCCAACACTTTACAATCTATATTAACAATTTGGAGGAGGGGACCAAGTGTAACATATCAAAGTTTGCAGATGATACTAAGATGGGAGGAAAAGTAGTGAGTGAGGAGGACATAAAAAACCTGCAAGGGGACATAGACAAGCTAAGTCAGTGGGCAGAGATTTGGCAGATGGAATACAATACTGGAAAGTGTGGTTATGCACTTTGGCAGGAAAAATCGTAGAGCAAGTTATTATCTTAATGGCAAGAAACTGGAAAGTACTGAAGTACAAAGGGATCTGGGGGTCCTGGTGCATGAAACTCAAAAGGTTAGTATGCAGGTGCAGCAAGTGATTAAGAAGGCCAATGGAATGTTGGCTTACATTGCTAGGGGGATAGAATATAAAAATAGGGAGGTATTGCTTCAGTTGTACAAGGTATTGGTGAGACCGCACCTGGAATACTGCGTACAGTTTTGGTGTCCATACTTAAGAAAAGACATACTTGCTCTCGAGTCAGTACAAAGAAGGTTCACTCGGTTAATCCCGGTGATGAGGGGATGGACATATGAGGAGAGGTTGAGTAGATTGGGACTCTACTCATTGGAGTTCAGAAGAATGAGAGGCGATCTTATTGAAACATATAAGATTGTGAAGGGGTTGGATCGGGTGGATGCGGGGAGGATGTTCCCGATGATGGGTGAAACTAGAACTAGGGGGCATAGTCTTAGAATAAGGGGCTGCTCTTTCAAAACTGAGATGAGGAGGAACTACTTCACTCAGAGGGTGGTAGGTCCATGGAATATGCTGCCCCAAAAAGCTGTAGAAGCTACATCATTACATAAATTTAAAACAGAAATAGGCAGTTTCCTAGAAGTAAAGGGAATTAAGGGTTACGGGGAGCGGGCAGGAATTTGGACATGAGTCTAGGTTTGGATCGGTCATGGCCCTGTGGGTAGCGGAGCGGGCCCAGGGGCCGTGTCGCCTGATCCTGCTCCTATTTCGTGTGTCTAATTCTGTTAGATTCAGGAGATGGTTCTGTGATAGTGGATTGGCGGTTAGGATCAGATCAGCCATGATCTTATTGAATGGCGGAGCAGGCTCGAGGGGCCGATTGGCCTACTCCTGCTCCTATTTCTTATGTTCTTATGTTCTTATGATTTCCAGGGCGGAGGGGAAAATTAAACACTGCCGGATCCAGCAGGAGGGACGCCTCTTCATGCTCGGCAGCTCAGCGGAATTTGAGAGCCTGGTAGACCTGGTGAATTATTACGAAAAGCACCCCCTGTACCGTAAAATGAAACTGCGGTACCCAATCAATGAGGAAACCTTGGAGAAGATGGGCACGACAGTAAGTGGGGAGAGTGGGGATTTTACTCCATCACTTTTCATTTTTGGAGGTTTTTTTCTCAATTCCCAGCAGCCTGCATGAGGGGTAGGTAGATCACAAGAAGGGCAAGTGAAGTTGAGGCAAAATATTTGCTATTGGTCAGATCTGCTCAGAAGTAGCTTTAGTGCCTCAGGGACTTTTTGTGCAAAACTGTGAACCTTTCATTGGAAATTGCACCACGATTGTAACACACACACACGCACATACACACGCACATACACACACATATACACATACACACACACTCCACTCACACACACTCACACTCCACACACTCACACTCACTCCACACACACATACACATACACACACACTCCACTCACACACACTCACACTCCACACACACTCCACACACTCACACTCACTCCACACACATATACACACACACACATACACACACACTCCATACACTCACACACACACACACACACACACACACACATAGAAACATAGAAGATAGGAGTAGGAGTAGGCCATTCGGCCCCTCGAGCCTGCTCCGCCATTCAATGCGATCATGGCTGATCATCCAAGTTCAGTACCCAGTACCTGCTTTCTCCCCATACCCCTTGATCCCTTTAGCCTTAAGAAATATATCCAACTCCTTCTTGAATATATTTAATGAATTGGCCTCTACTGCCTTCTGTGGTAGAGAATTCCACAGGTTCACCACTCTCTGGGTGAAGAAATTCCTCCTCATTTCTGTCCTAAAAGTCCTACCCCTTATCCTTAGAGTGTGACCCCTGGTTCTGGATTCCCCGACCATCGGAAACATCCTCCCTGCATCTAGTCTGTCCAGTCCTGCCAGAATTTTATAAGTTTCAATGAGATCCCCTCTCATTCTTCTAAACTCCAGCGAGTACAAGCCCAATCGACCCAATCTCTCCTCATACGTCATTCCTGCCATCCCAGGTATCAGCCTGGTGAATCTCCGCTGAACTCCTTCCATGGCAAGAATATCCTTCCTCAGATAAGGCGACCAAAGCTGCACACAATACTCAAGATGTGGTCTCACCAAGGCCCTGTACAACTGCAGCAAGACATCCTTGTTCCTGTACTCAAACCCTCTCGCTATGAAGGCCAACATACCATTTGCCTTCTTAACCGCCTGCTGCACCTGCATGCTTACCTTCAGCAACTGGTGCACAAGGACACCCAGGTCTCGTTGCACTTCCCCTTCTCCCAATCTATTACCATTCAGATAATAATCTGCCTTCCTGTTTTTGACACCAAAGTGGATAACCTCACATTTATCCACGTTATATTGCATCTGCCATGCTTCTGCCCAATCACCCAACCTGTCCAAATCATCCTGTAGTTTCTTGGCATCCTCCTCACAGCACACATGCCCACCCAGCTTTGTGTCATCTGCAAATTTGGAGATATTACATTTAGTTATCTTGTCTAGATCATTAATATATATTGTGAATAGCTGGGGTCGAAGGACCGATCCCTGCAGTGCCCCACTAGTCACTGCCTGCCACTCGGAAAAAGACCCATTTATTCCAACTCTTTGCTTTCTATCTGCCAACCAGTTCTCTATCCAAGTCAATACCTTGCCCCCCAATCCCATGTGCCTTAACTTTACACGCTAATCTCTTATGTGGGACCTTATCGAAAGCCTTCTGAAAGTCCAAATACACCACATCCACTGGTTCTCCCTTATCTATTTTACTAGTTACACCCTCAAGAAATTCCAGTAGATTAGTCAAGCACGATTTACCTTTTGTAAATCCATGTTGACTTTGTCTGATCCGGTCACTGTTTTACAAGTGCTCTGCTATTACATCTTTTATAATGGACTCTAGCATTTTCCCCACTACCGATGTCAGGCTTACTGGTCTGTAATTCCCTGTTTTCTCTCTACCACCTTTTTTGAATAGTGGGGTAACATTAGCTACCCTCCAATCCATGGGAACTGTTCCAGAGTCTATCGAATGTTGGAAGATGATCAGCAATGCATCTACTATTTCTAGGGCCACTTCCTTAAGTACCCTAGGATGTAGATTATCAGGCCCTGGGGATTTATCGGCCTTCAATCCCATCAATTTCCCTAACACCATTTCCCTACAAATACTGATTTCTTTCAGTTCCTCCCTTTCCTCAGACCCTATGTTCCCCGACATTTCTGGGAGGTTACTTGTGTCCTCCTTTGTGAAGACAGAACCAAAGTATGTATTTAATTAGTCAGCCATTTCTTTGTTCCCCATTATAAATTCCCCTGATTCTGACAGAAAGGGACCAACGCTTGACTTCACCAATCTTT